>NC_092708.1:334163550-335363550 GCF_047496885.1 Scyliorhinus torazame
CACTCTACCTCCGCTGT
Source organism: Scyliorhinus torazame (assembly GCF_047496885.1). Taxonomy (NCBI): domain Eukaryota; kingdom Metazoa; phylum Chordata; class Chondrichthyes; order Carcharhiniformes; family Scyliorhinidae; genus Scyliorhinus; species Scyliorhinus torazame. The sequence goes on from NC_092708.1 coordinate 334,163,568, forward strand.
CCCTCCTCCATTCACTCCACGTCCGCTGTCCCTCCTCCCTTCACTCCACGTCCGCTGTCTCTCCTCCTTTCACTGCACCTCCCCTGTCCCTCCTCCCTTCACTCCACCTTCTCCATCCTTCTTCCCTTCAGTCCACCTTACCCGTCCCTCCTCCCTTCACTCCACCTCCCCTGACACTCCTCCCTTCACTCCACCTCCCCTGTCCCTCTTCACTTCACTCCACCTTCCCTGTCCCTCCACCCTTCACTCCACCTCCCCTGTCCCTCCTCCCTCCCCAGCACCTTCCCTGCCCCTCCTCCCTTCACTCCACCTTCCATGTCCCTCCTCACTTCACTCCACCTCCCCTGTCCCTCCTCCCTTCACTGAACCTCCCTGTCCCCGCTCCCTTCACTCCACCTTCCTTGTCCCTCCTCCCTTCACTCCACCTTCCCTGTCCCTCCTCCCTTCACTCAACCTCCCTGACCCTCCTCCCTTCACTCCACCTTCCCTGTCTCTACTCCCTTCACTCCACCTCCCCTGTCCCCCCTCCTTCACCCCACCTTCCGTGTCTCTCCTCCCTTCACTCCACCTTCCCTGTCCCTCCTCCCTTCACTCCACCTTCCCTGTCCCTCCTCCTTCACTCCACCTCCCCTGTCCCTCCTCCTTCACCCCACCTTCCGTGTCTCTCCTCCCTTCACTCCACCTTCCCTCTCCCTCCTCCCTTCACTCCTCCTCCGCTGTCCCTTCTCCCTTCATTCCCTTTCCCTGTCCCTCATCCCGTCACTGAAGCTCCCTGTCCCCCCTCCCATCACTCCACCTCGCCGTCCCTCCTCCCTCCAAGCACCTTCCCTGTCTCTCCTCCCTTCACTCTACCTCCGCTGTCACTCCTCACTTCACTCCATGTCCGCTGTCTCTCCTCCTTTCACTGGACCTCCCCTGTCCCTCCTCCATTCACTCCACGTCCGCTGTCCCTCCTCCCTTCACTCCACGTCCGCTGTCTCTCCTCCTTTCACTACACCTCCCCTGTCCCTCCTCCCTTCACTCCACCTTCACCATCCTTCCTCTCTTCACTCCACCTACCCCGTCCCTCCTCCCTTCACTCCAACTCTCCTGACACTCCTCCCTTCACTCCACCTCACCTGTCCCTCTTCGGTTCACTCCACCTTCCCTGTCCCTCCACCCTTCACTCCTCCTCCCCTATCCCTCATACGTTCACTCCACCTGCCCTGTCCCTCATCCCTTCATTCCACCACCCTGACCCTCCTCCCTTTACTCCTCCGCTGTCCCTCCGCTCTTCACTCCACCTTCCATGTCCCTCCTCCCATCACTCCACCTTCGCTGTCCCTCCTCCCTTCACTCCACCTCCCTTGTCCCTCCTCCCTTCACTGCACCTCCCCGTCCCTCCTCCCTTCACTCCACCTTCCCTGTCCCTCCTCCCTTCACCCCACCTTCCGTGTCCCTCCTCCCTTCACTCCAACTGCCCTGTCCCTCTTCCCTTCACTCCACCTGCCCTGTCCCTCTTCCCTTCACTCCACCTTCCCTGTCCCTCCTCCCTTCACTCCACCTGCCCTGTCCCTCTTCCCTTCACTCCACCTTCCCTGTCCCTCCTCCCTTCACTCCACGTCCGCTGTCCCTCCTCCCTTCACTCCACCTCCCCTGTCCCACCTCCCCTGACTCCACCTTCCGTGTCCCTCCTCCCTTCACTCCACCTTCCCTGTCCCTCCTCCCTTCACTCCACGTCCGCTGTCCCTCCTCCCTTCACTCCACCTCCCCTGTCCCACATCCCCTGACTCCATCTTCCCTGTCCCTCCTCCCTTCACTCCACCTACCGTGTCCCTCCCTTCACTCCTCCTCCGCTGTCCCTTCTCCCTTCATTCCCCCTTGCCTGTCCCTCATCCCGTCACTGAACCTCCCTGTCCCCCCTCCCTTCACTCCACCTTCCCTGTCCTTCCTCCCTTCACTCCGCCTCGCCGTCCCTCCTCCCTCCCCAGCTCCTTCACTGTCTCTCCTCCCTTCACTCCACCTTCCCTGTCCTTCCTCCCTTCACTCGACCTTCCCTGCCCCCCCTCCCTTCACTCCACCTTGCCATCCCTCCTCCCTCCCCAGCACCTTCCCTGTCTCTCCTCCCTTCACACCACCTCCGCTATCCCCCTTCCCTCCCCAGCACGACCCCATCCCTCCTCCCTTCACTCCACCTTCCCTGTCCCCCCTACCTTCACCCCACCTTCCGTGTCCCTCCTCCCTTCACTCCACGTCCGATGTCCCTCCTCCCTTCACTCCACCTTCCCTGTCCGTCCTCCCTTCACTCCACCTGCCCTGTCTCTCTTCCCTTCACTCCACCTTCCCTGTCCCTCCTCCCTTCACTCCACCTTCCCTGTCCCTCCTCCCTTCACTCCACGTCCGCTGTCCCTCCTTCCTTCACTCCACCTCCCCTGTCCCACCTCCCCTGACTCCACCTTCTCTGTCCCCCCTGCCATCACCCCACCTTCCGTGTCCCTCCTCCCTTCACTCCACTTTCCCTGTCCCCCCTCCCTACACTCCACCTTCCCTGTCCCTCCTCCTGCACTCCACGTCCCCTGTCCCTCCTCCTTCACCCCACCTTCCGTTCTCTCCTCCCTTCACTCCACCTTCCCTGTCCCTCCTCCCTTCACTCCTCCTCCGCTGTCCCTTCTCCCTTCATTCCCTTTCCCTGTCCCTCATCCCGTCACTGAACCTCCCTGTCCACCCTCCCTTCACTCCACCTTCCCTGTCCTTACTCCCTTCACTCCACCTCGCCGTCCCTCCTCCCTCCCAGCACCTTCCCTGTCACTCCTCCCTTCACTCTACCTCCGCTGTCACTCCTCACTTCACTCCACGTCCGCTGTCTCTCCTCCTTTCACTGCACCTCCCCTGTCCCTCCTCCCTTCACTCCACCTTCTCCATCCTTCCTCCCTTCACTCCACCTTCCCCGTCCCTCCTCCCTTCACTCCACCTCCCCTGACACTCCTACCTTCACTCCACCTCCCCTGTCCATCTACACTTCACTCCACCTTCCCTGTCCCTCCACCCATCACTCTACCTCCCCTGTCCCTCCTCCCTCCCCAGCACCTTCCCTGTCCCTCCTCCCTTCACTCCACCTTCCCTGTCCCTCCTCCCTTCACTCCACCTTCCATGTCCCTCCTCACTTCACTCCACCTCCCCTGTCCCTCCTCCCTTCACTGAACCTCCCTGTCCCCGCTCCCTTCACTCCACCTTCCTTGTCCCTCCTCCCTTCACTCCACCTTCCCTGTCCCCCCACCCTTCACCCCACCTCGCCATCCCTCCTCCCTCCCCAGCACCTTCCCTGTCTCTCCTCCCTTCACTCCACCTCCGCTATCCCTCCTCCCTCCCCAGCACCACCCCGTCCCTCCTCGCTTCACCCCACCTTCCGTGTACCTCCTCCCTTCACTCCACCTCTCCTGTCCCTCCTCCCTTCACTCCACCTCCCCTGTCCCTCCTCCCTTCACTCCACCTTCCCTGTCTCTACTCCCTTCGCTCCACCACCCTTGTCCCTCCTCCCTTCACTCCACCTTCCCTGTCCCTCCTCCTTCACCCCACCTTCCGTGTCTCTCCTCCCTTCACCACACCTTCCCTGTCCCTCCTCCTTCACTCCACCGTCCGTGTCTCTCCTCCCTTCACTCCACCTTCCCTGTCCCTCCTCCCTTCACTCTTCCTCCGCTGTCCCTTCTCCCTTCATTCCCCTTCCCTGTCCCTCATCCCGTCACTGAACTTCCCTGTCCCCCCTCCCTTCACTTCACCTTCCCTGTCCTTCCTCCCTTCACTCAACCTCGCCGTCACTCCTCCCTCCCAGGACCTTCCCTGTCTCTCCTCCCTTCACTCTACCTCCGCTGTCCCTCCTCCCTTCACTCCACCTTCCCTGTCCCTCCTCCCTTCACTCCTCCTTCTCTGTCCCTCCTCCCTTCACTCCACGTTCTCCATCCTTCCTTCCTTCACTCCACCTTCCCTGTCCTTCCTCCCTTCACTCAACATCGCCGTCACTCCTCCCTCCCAGGACCTTCCCTGTCTCTCCTTCCTTCACTCTACCTCCGCTGTCCCTCCTCCCTTCACTCCACCTCCCCTGTCCCTCCTCCCTTCACTCCACCTCCCCTGTCCCTCCTCCCTTCACTCCACCTTCCCTGTCCCTCCTCCCTTCACTCCACCTTCCCTGTCCCTCCTCCGTTCACTCCACCTTCCCTGTCCCTCCTCCTTCACTCCACCTCCCCTGCCCCCCCTCCTTCACCCCACCTTCCGTGTCTCTCCTCCCTTCACTCCACCTTCCCTGTCCCTCCTCCCTTCACTCCACCTTCCCTGTCCCTCCTCCTTCACTCCACCTCCCCTGTCCCTCCTCCTTCACCCCACCTTCCGTGTCTCTCCTCCCTTCACTCCACCTTCCCTGTCCCTCCTCCCTTCACTCCTCCTCCGCTGTCCCTTCTCCCTTCATTCCCTTTCCCTGTCCCTCATCCCGTCACTGAACCTCCCTGTCCCCCCTCCCTTCACTCCACCTCGCCGTCCCTCCTCCCTCCCAGCACCTTCCCTGTCTCTCCTCCCTTCACTCTACCTCCGCTGTCACTCCTCACTTCACTCCACGTCCGCTGTCTCTCCTCCTTTCACTGGACCTCCCCTGTACCTCCTCCATTCACTCCACGTCCGCTGTCCCTCCTGCCTTCACACCACGTCCGCTGTCTCTCCTCCTTTCACTGCACCTCCCCTGTCCCTCCTCCCTTCACTCCACCTTCACCATCCTTCCTCTCTTCACTCCACCTTCCCCGTCCCTCCTCCCTTCACTCCAACTCTCCTGACACTCCTCCCTTCACTCCACCTCCCCTGTCCCTCTTCGGTTCACTCCACCTTCCCTGTCCCTCCACCCTTCACTCCTCCTCCCCTATCCCTCATCCGTTCACTCCACCTGCCCTGTCCCTCATCCCTTCATTCCACCACCCTGACCCTCCTCCCTTCACTCCTCCGCTGTCCCTCCGCTCTTCACTCCACCTTCCATGTCCCTCCTCCCATCACTCCACCTTCGCTGTCCCTCCTCCCTTCACTCCACCTCCCTTGTCCCTCGCCCTTCACTGCACCTCCCCGTCCCTCCTCCCTTCACTCCACCTTCCCTGTCCCTCCTCCCTTCACTCCACCTTCCCTGTCCCTCCTCCCTTCACTCCTGCTCCGTTGTCCCTTCTCACTTCACTCCCCTTCCCTGTCCCTCATCCCGTCACTGAACCTCCCTGTCCCCCCTCCCTTCACTCCACCTTGCCATCCCTCCTCCCTCCCCAGCACCTTCCCTGTCTCTCCTCCCTTCACACCACCTCCTCTATCCCCCCTCCCTCCCCAGCACCATCCCGTCCCTCCTCCCTTCACTCCACCTTCCCTGTCCCCCCTACCTTCACCCCACCTTCCGTGTCCCTCCTCCCTTCACTCCACGTCCGATGTCCCTCCTCCCTTCACTCCACCTTCCCTGTCCCTCCTCCCTTCACTCCACCTGCCCTGTCCCTCTTCCCTTCACTCCACCTTCTCTGTCCCTCCTCCCTTCACTCCACCTTCCCTGTCCCTCCTCCCTTCACTCCACGTCCGCTGTCCCTCCTCCCTTCACTCCACCTCCCCTGTCCCACCTCCCCTGACTCCACCTTCTCTGTCCCCCCTGCCTTCACCCCACCTTCCCTGTCCCTCCTCCCTTCACTCCACGTCCGCTGTCCCTCCTCCCTTCACTCCACCTCCCCTGTCCCACCTCCCCTGACTCCACCTTCTCTGTCCCCCCTGCCTTCACCCCACCTTCCGTGTCCCTCCTCTATTCACTCCACTTTCCCTGTCCCCCCTCCCTACACTTCATCTTCCCTGTCCCTCCTCCCTTCACTCCACCTACCGTGTCCCTCCCTTCACTCCTACTCCGCTGTCCCTTCTCCCTTCATTCCCCCTTGCCTGTCCCTCATCCCGTCACTGAACTTCCCTGTCCCCCCTCCCTTCACTCCACCTTCCCTGTCCTTCCTCCCTTCACTCCACCTCGCCGTCCCTCCTCCCTCCCAGCACCTTCCCTGTCTCACCTCCCTTCACTCTCCCTCCGCTGTCCTTCCTCCCATCATTCCACGTCCGCTTTCTCTCCTCCTTTCACTGCACCTCCCCGTCCCTCCTCCCTTCACTCCACGTCCGCTGTCCCTCCTCCCTTCACTCCACGTCCGCTGTCTCTCCTCCTTTCACTGCACCTCCCCTGTCCCTCCTCCCTTCACTCCACCTTCTCCATCCTTCCTCCCTTCCCTCCAACTTCCCAGTCCCTCCTCCCTTCACTCCACCTCCCCTGACACTCCTAGCTTCACTCCACCTCCCCTGTCCCTCTTCACTTCACTCCACCTTCCCTGTCCCTCCTCCCTTCACTCCACCTTCCCTGTCCCTCCTCCCTTCACTCCACCTTCCCTGTCCCTCCTCCCTTCACTACACCTCCCCTGTCCCTCCTCCCTTCACTGAACCTCCCTCTCCCCGCTCCCTTCACTCCACCTTCCTTGTCCCTCCTCCCTTCACTCCACCTTCCCTGCCCCTCCTGCCTTCACTCCACCTCCCTGACCCTCCTCCCTTCACTCCACCTTCCCTGTCCCTCCTCCCTTCACTCCACCTTCCCTGTCCCTCCACCCTTCACTCCACCTCCCCTGTTCCTCCTCCCTTCACTGAACCTCCCTGTCCCCCCTCCCTTCACTCCAACTTCCTTGTCCCTCCTGCCTTCACTCCACCTTCCCTGTCCCTCCTCCATTTTTTTCCACCTCCCCTGACCCTCCTCCCTTCACTCCTCCTCCGCTGTCCCTCCTCTCTTCACTCCACCTTCTCTGTCCCTCCTCCTTTCACTCCACCTCCCCTTTCCCGCCTCCCTTCACTGCACCTTCTCTGTCCCTCCTCCCTTCACTCCACCTTGCCTATCTCTCCTCCCTTCACTCCACCTCCCCTGTCCCTCCTCCCTTCACTCCACCTTCCCTGTCCCTCCTCCCTCCGCGCCACCTCCCCTGTCCCTCCTCCCTTCACCCCACCTTCCATGTCCCTCCTCCCTTCACTCCACCTTCCCTGTCCCTCCTCCTTCACCCCACCTTCCGTGTCTCTCCTCCCTTCACCCCACCTACCATGTCCCTCCTCCCTTCACTCCAACTTCCCTGTCCCTCCTCCTTCACTCCACCTCGCCTGTCCCTCCTCCTTCACCCCAACTTCCGTGTCTCTCCTCCCTTCTCTCCACCTTCCCTGTCCCTCCTCCCTTCACTCCTCCTCCGCTGTCCCTTCTCCCTTCATTCCCTTTCCCTGTCCCTCATCCCGTCACTGAACCTCCCTGTCCCCCCTCCCTTCACTCCACCTTCCCTGTCCTTCCTCCCTTCACTCCACCCCGCCGTCCCTCCTCCCTCCCAGCACCTTCCCTGTCTTTCCTCCCTTCACTCTACCTCCGCTGTCCCTCCTCCATTCACTCCACGTCCGCTGTCCCTCCTCCCTTCACTCCACGTCCGCTGTCTCTCCTCCTTTCACTGCACCTCCCCTGTCCCTCCTCCCTTCACTCCACCTTCTCCATCCTTCTTCCCTTCAGTCCACCTTACCCGTCCCTCCTCCCTTCACTCCACCTCCCCTGACACTCCTCCCTTCACTCCACCTCCCCTGTCCCTCTTCACTTCACTCCACCTTCCCTGTCCCTCCACCCTTCACTCCACCTCCCCTGTCCCTCCTCCCTCCCCAGCACCTTCCCTGCCCCTCCTCCCTTCACTCCACCTTCCATGTCCCTCCTCACTTCACTCCACCTCCCCTGTCCCTCCTCCCTTCACTGAACCTCCCTGTCCCCGCTCCCTTCACTCCACCTTCCTTGTCCCTCCTCCCTTCACTCCACCTTCCCTGTCCCTCCTCCCTTCACTCAACCTCCCTGACCCTCCTCCCTTCACTCCACCTTCCCTGTCTCTACTCCCTTCACTCCACCTCCCCTGTCCCCCCTCCTTCACCCCACCTTCCGTGTCTCTCCTCCCTTCACTCCACCTTCCCTGTCCCTCCTCCCTTCACTCCACCTTCCCTGTCCCTCCTCCTTCACTCCACCTCCCCTGTCCCTCCTCCTTCACCCCACCTTCCGTGTCTCTCCTCCCTTCACTCCACCTTCAATCTCCCTCCTCCCTTCACTCCTCCTCCGCTGTCCCTTCTCCCTTCATTCCCTTTCCCTGTCCCTCATCCCGTCACTGAAGCTCCCTGTCCCCCCTCCCATCACTCCACCTCGCCGTCCCTCCTCCCTCCAAGCACCTTCCCTGTCTCTCCTCCCTTCACTCTACCTCCGCTGTCACTCCTCACTTCACTCCATGTCCGCTGTCTCTCCTCCTTTCACTGGACCTCCCCTGTCCCTCCTCCATTCACTCCACGTCCGCTGTCCCTCCTCCCTTCACTCCACGTCCGCTGTCTCTCCTCCTTTCACTACACCTCCCCTGTCCCTCCTCCCTTCACTCCACCTTCACCATCCTTCCTCTCTTCACTCCACCTTCCCCGTCCCTCCTCCCTTCACTCCAACTCTCCTGACACTCCTCCCTTCACTCCACCTCACCTGTCCCTCTTCGGTTCACTCCACCTTCCCTGTCCCTCCACCCTTCACTCCTCCTCTCCTATCCCTCATCCGTTCACTCCACCTGCCCTGTCCCTCATCCCTTCATTCCACCACCCTGACCCTCCTCCCTTTACTCCTCCGCTGTCCCTCCGCTCTTCACTCCACCTTCCATGTCCCTCCTCCCATCACTCCACCTTCGCTGTCCCTCCTCCCTTCACTCCACCTCCCTTGTCCCTCCTCCCTTCACTGCACCTCCCCGTCCCTCCTCCCTTCACTCCACCTTCCCTGTCCCTCCTCCCTTCACCCCACCTTCCGTGTCCCTCCTCCCTTCACTCCACCTGCCCTGTCCCTCTTCCCTTCACTCCACCTGCCCTGTCCCTCTTCCCTTCACTCCACCTTCCCTGTCCCTCCTCCCTTCACTCCACCTGCCCTGTCCCTCTTCCCTTCACTCCACCTTCCCTGTCCCTCCTCCCTTCACTCCACGTCCGCTGTCCCTCCTCCCTTCACTCCACCTCCCCTGTCCCACCTCCCCTGACTCCACCTTCCGTGTCCCTCCTCCCTTCACTCCACCTTCCCTGTCCCTCCTCCCTTCACTCCACGTCCGCTGTCCCTCCTCCCTTCACTCCACCTCCCCTGTCCCACATCCCCTGACTCCATCTTCCCTGTCCCTCCTCCCTTCACTCCACCTACCGTGTCCCTCCCTTCACTCCTCCTCCGCTGTCCCTTCTCCCTTCATTCCCCCTTGCCTGTCCCTCATCCCGTCACTGAACCTCCCTGTCCCCCCTCCCTTCACTCCACCTTCCCTGTCCTTCCTCCCTTCACTCCGCCTCGCCGTCCCTCCTCCCTCCCCAGCTCCTTCACTGTCTCTCCTCCCTTCACTCCACCTTCCCTGTCCTTCCTCCCTTCACTCGACCTTCCCTGCCCCCCCTCCCTTCACTCCACCTTGCCATCCCTCCTCCCTCCCCAGCACCTTCCCTGTCTCTCCTCCCTTCACACCACCTCCGCTATCCCCCTTCCCTCCCCAGCACGACCCCATCCCTCCTATCTTCACTCCACCTTCCCTGTCCCCCCTACCTTCACCCCACCTTCCGTGTCCCTCCTCCCTTCACTCCACGTCCGATGTCCCTCCTCCCTTCACTCCACCTTCCCTGTCCGTCCTCCCTTCACTCCACCTGCCCTGTCCCTCTTCCCTTCACTCCACCTTCCCTGTCCCTCCTCCCTTCACTCCACCTTCCCTGTCCCTCCTCCCTTCACTCCACGTCCGCTGTCCCTCCTTCCTTCACTCCACCTCCCCTGTCCCACCTCCCCTGACTCCACCTTCTCTGTCCCCCCTGCCATCACCCCACCTTCCGTGTCCCTCCTCCCTTCACTCCACTTTCCCTGTCCCCCCTCCCTACACTCCACCTTCCCTGTCCCTCCTCCTGCACTCCACGTCCCCTGTCCCTCCTCCTTCACCCCACCTTCCGTTCTCTCCTCCCTTCACTCCACCTTCCCTGTCCCTCCTCCCTTCACTCCTCCTCCGCTGTCCCTTCTCCCTTCATTCCCTTTCCCTGTCCCTCATCCCGTCACTGAACCTCCCTGACCCTCCTCCCTTCACTCCACCTTCCCTGTCTCTACTCCCTTCACTCCACCTCCCCTGTCCCCCCTCCTTCACCCCACCTTCCGTGTCTCTCCTCCCTTCACTCCACCTTCCCTGTCCCTCCTCCCTTCACTCCACCTTCCCTGTCCCTCCTCCTTCACTCCACCTCCCCTGTCCCTCCTCCTTCACCCCACCTTCCGTGTCTCTCCTCCCTTCACTCCACCTTCCCTCTCCCTCCTCCCTTCACTCCTCCTCCGCTGTCCCTTCTCCCTTCATTCCCTTTCCCTGTCCCTCATCCCGTCACTGAAGCTCCCTGTCCCCCCTCCCATCACTCCACCTCGCCGTCCCTCCTCCCTCCAAGCACCTTCCCTGTCTCTCCTCCCTTCACTCTACCTCCGCTGTCACTCCTCACTTCACTCCATGTCCGCTGTCTCTCCTCCTTTCACTGGACCTCCCCTGTCCCTCCTCCATTCACTCCACGTCCGCTGTCCCTCCTCCCTTCACTCCACGTCCGCTGTCTCTCCTCCTTTCACTACACCTCCCCTGTCCCTCCTCCCTTCACTCCACCTTCACCATCCTTCCTCTCTTCACTCCACCTTCCCCGTCCCTCCTCCCTTCACTCCAACTTTCCTGACACTCCTCCCTTCACTCCACCTCACCTGTCCCTCTTCGGTTCACTCCACCTTCCCTGTCCCTCCACCCTTCACTCCTCCTCTCCTATCCCTCATCCGTTCACTCCACCTGCCCTGTCCCTCATCCCTTCATTCCACCACCCTGACCCTCCTCCCTTTACTCCTCCGCTGTCCCTCCGCTCTTCACTCCACCTTCCATGTCCCTCCTCCCATCACTCCACCTTCGCTGTCCCTCCTCCCTTCACTCCACCTCCCTTGTCCCTCCTCCCTTCACTGCACCTCCCCGTCCCTCCTCCCTTCACTCCACCTTCCCTGTCCCTCCTCCCTTCACCCCACCTTCCGTGTCCCTCCTCCCTTCACTCCACCTGCCCTGTCCCTCTTCCCTTCACTCCACCTGCCCTGTCCCTCTTCCCTTCACTCCACCTTCCCTGTCCCTCCTCCCTTCACTCCACCTGCCCTGTCCCTCTTCCCTTCACTCCACCTTCCCTGTCCCTCCTCCCTTCACTCCACGTCCGCTGTCCCTCCTCCCTTCACTCCACCTCCCCTGTCCCACCTCCCCTGACTCCACCTTCCGTGTCCCTCCTCCCTTCACTCCACCTTCCCTGTCCCTCCTCCCTTCACTCCACGTCCGCTGTCCCTCCTCCCTTCACTCCACCTCCCCTGTCCCACATCCCCTGACTCCATCTTCCCTGTCCCTCCTCCCTTCACTCCACCTACCGTGTCCCTCCCTTCACTCCTCCTCCGCTGTCCCTTCTCCCTTCATTCCCCCTTGCCTGTCCCTCATCCCGTCACTGAACCTCCCTGTCCCCCCTCCCTTCACTCCACCTTCCCTGTCCTTCCTCCCTTCACTCCGCCTCGCCGTCCCTCCTCCCTCCCCAGCTCCTTCACTGTCTCTCCTCCCTTCACTCCACCTTCCCTGTCCTTCCTCCCTTCACTCGACCTTCCCTGCCCCCCCTCCCTTCACTCCACCTTGCCATCCCTCCTCCCTCCCCAGCACCTTCCCTGTCTCTCCTCCCTTCACACCACCTCCGCTATCCCCCTTCCCTCCCCAGCACGACCCCATCCCTCCTCCCTTCACTCCACCTTCCCTGTCCCCCCTACCTTCACCCCACCTTCCGTGTCCCTCCTCCCTTCACTCCACGTCCGATGTCCCTCCTCCCTTCACTCCACCTTCCCTGTCCGTCCTCCCTTCACTCCACCTGCCCTGTCCCTCTTCCCTTCACTCCACCTTCCCTGTCCCTCCTCCCTTCACTCCACCTTCCCTGTCCCTCCTCCCTTCACTCCACGTCCGCTGTCCCTCCTTCCTTCACTCCACCTCCCCTGTCCCACCTCCCCTGACTCCACCTTCTCTGTCCCCCCTGCCATCACCCCACCTTCCGTGTCCCTCCTCCCTTCACTCCACTTTCCCTGTCCCCCCTCCCTACACTCCACCTTCCCTGTCCCTCCTCCTGCACTCCACGTCCCCTGTCCCTCCTCCTTCACCCCACCTTCCGTTCTCTCCTCCCTTCACTCCACCTTCCCTGTCCCTCCTCCCTTCACTCCTCCTCCGCTGTCCCTTCTCCCTTCATTCCCTTTCCCTGTCCCTCATCCCGTCACTGAACCTCCCTGTCCACCCTCCCTTCACTCCACCTTCCCTGTCCCTACTCCCTTCACTCCACCTCGCCGTCCCTCCTCCCTCCCAGCACCTTCCCTGTCTCTCCTCCCTTCACTCTACCTCCGCTGTCACTCCTCACTTCACTCCACGTCCGCTGTCTCTCCTCCTTTCACTGCACCTCCCCTGTCCCTCCTCCCTTCACTCCACCTTCTCCATCCTTCCTCCCTTCACTCCACCTTCCCCGTCCCTCCTCCCTTCACTCCACCTCCCCTGACACTCCTACCTTCACTCCACCTCCCCTGTCCCTCTACACTTCACTCCACCTTCCCTGTCCCTCCACCCATCACTCTACCTCCCCTGTCCCTCCTCCCTCCACAGCACCTTCCCTGTCCCTCCTCCCTTCACTCCACCTTCCCTGTCCCTCCTCCCTTCACTCCACCTTCCATGTCCCTCCTCACTTCACTCCACCTCCCCTGTCCCTCCTCCCTTCACTGAACCTCCCTGTCCCCGCTCCCTTCACTCCACCTTCCTTGTCCCTCCTCCCTTCACTCCACCTTCCCTGTCCCCCCACCCTTCACCCCACCTCGCCATCCCTCCTCCCTCCCCAGCACCTTCCCTGTCTCTCCTCCCTTCACTCCACCTCCGCTATCCCTCCTCCCTCCCCAGCACCACCCCGTCCCTCCTCCCTTCACCCCACCTTCCGTGTACCTCCTCCCTTCACTCCACCTCTCCTGTCCCTCCTCCCTTCACTCCACCTCCCCTGTCCCTCCTCCCTTCACTCCACCTTCCCTGTCTCTACTCCCTTCGCTCCACCACCCTTGTCCCTCCTCCCTTCACTCCACCTTCCCTGTCCCTCCTCCTTCACCCCACCTTCCGTGTCTCTCCTCCCTTCACCCCACCTTCCCTGTCCCTCCTCCTTCACTCCACCGTCCGTGTCTCTCCTCCCTTCACTCCACCTTCCCTGTCCCTCCTCCCTTCACTCCTCCTCCGCTGTCCCTTCTCCCTTCATTCCCCTTCCCTGTCCCTCATCCCGTCACTGAACTTCCCTGTCCCCCCTCCCTTCACTTCACCTTCCCTGTCCTTCCTCCCTTCACTCAACCTCGCCGTCACTCCTCCCTCCCAGGACCTTCCCTGTCTCTCCTCCCTTCACTCTACCTCCGCTGTCCCTCCTCCCTTCACTCCACCTTCCCTGTCCCTCCTCCCTTCACTCCTCCTTCTCTGTCCCTCCTCCCTTCACTCCACGTTCTCCATCCTTCCTTCCTTCACTCCACCTTCCCTGTCCTTCCTCCCTTCACTCAACATCGCCGTCACTCCTCCCTCCCAGGACCTTCCCTGTCTCTCCTTCCTTCACTCTACCTCCGCTGTCCCTCCTCCCTTCACTCCACCTCCCCTGTCCCTCCTCCCTTCACTCCACCTCCCCTGTCCCTCCTCCCTTCACTCCACCTTCCCTGTCCCTCCTCCCTTCACTCCACCTTCCCTGTCCCCCCTCCGTTCACTCCACCTTCCCTGTCCCTCCTCCTTCACTCCACCTCCCCTGCCCCCCCTCCTTCACCCCACCTTCCGTGTCTCTCCTCCCTTCACTCCACCTTCCCTGTCCCTCCTCCCTTCACTCCACCTTCCCTGTCCCTCCTCCTTCACTCCACCTCCCCTGTCCCTCCTCCTTCACCCCACCTTCCGTGTCTCTCCTCCCTTCACTCCACCTTCCCTGTCCCTCCTCCCTTCACTCCTCCTCCGCTGTCCCTTCTCCCTTCATTCCCTTTCCCTGTCCCTCATCCCGTCACTGAACCTCCCTGTCCCCCCTCCCTTCACTCCACCTCGCCGTCCCTCCTCCCTCCCAGCACCTTCCCTGTCTCTCCTCCCTTCACTCTACCTCCGCTGTCACTCCTCACTTCACTCCACGTCCGCTGTCTCTCCTCCTTTCACTGGACCTCCCCTGTACCTCCTCCATTCACTCCACGTCCGCTGTCCCTCCTGCCTTCACACCACGTCCGCTGTCTCTCCTCCTTTCACTGCACCTCCCCTGTCCCTCCTCCCTTCACTCCACCTTCACCATCCTTCCTCTCTTCACTCCACCTTCCCCGTCCCTCCTCCCTTCACTCCAACTCTCCTGACACTCCTCCCTTCACTCCACCTCCCCTGTCCCTCTTCGGTTCACTCCACCTTCCCTGTCCCTCCACCCTTCACTCCTCCTCCCCTATCCCTCATCCGTTCACTCCACCTGCCCTGTCCCTCATCCCTTCATTCCACCACCCTGACCCTCCTCCCTTCACTCCTCCGCTGTCCCTCCGCTCTTCACTCCACCTTCCATGTCCCTCCTCCCATCACTCCACCTTCGCTGTCCCTCCTCCCTTCACTCCACCTCCCTTGTCCCTCGCCCTTCACTGCACCTCCCCGTCCCTCCTCCCTTCACTCCACCTTCCCTGTCCCTCCTCCCTTCACTCCACCTTCCCTGTCCCTCCTCCCTTCACTCCTGCTCCGTTGTCCCTTCTCACTTCACTCCCCTTCCCTGTCCCTCATCCCGTCACTGAACCTCCCTGTCCCCCCTCCCTTCACTCCACCTTGCCATCCCTCCTCCCTCCCCAGCACCTTCCCTGTCTCTCCTCCCTTCACACCACCTCCTCTATCCCCCCTCCCTCCCCAGCACCATCCCGTCCCTCCTCCCTTCACTCCACCTTCCCTGTCCCCCCTACCTTCACCCCACCTTCCGTGTCCCTCCTCCCTTCACTCCACGTCCGATGTCCCTCCTCCCTTCACTCCACCTTCCCTGTCCCTCCTCCCTTCACTCCACCTGCCCTGTCCCTCTTCCCTTCACTCCACCTTCTCCGTCCCTCCTCCCTTCACTCCACCTTCCCTGTCCCTCCTCCCTTCACTCCACGTCCGCTGTCCCTCCTCCCTTCACTCCACCTCCCCTGTCCCACCTCCCCTGACTCCACCTTCTCTGTCCCCCCTGCCTTCACCCCACCTTCCCTGTCCCTCCTCCCTTCACTCCACGTCCGCTGTCCCTCCTCCCTTCACTCCACCTCCCCTGTCCCACCTCCCCTGACTCCACCTTCTCTGTCCCCCCTGCCTTCACCCCACCTTCCGTGTCCCTCCTCCCTTCACTCCACTTTCCCTGTCCCCCCTCCCTACACTTCATCTTCCCTGTCCCTCCTCCCTTCACTCCACCTACCGTGTCCCTCCCTTCACTCCTACTCCGCTGTCCCTTCTCCCTTCATTCCCCCTTGCCTGTCCCTCATCCCGTCACTGAACTTCCCTGTCCCCCCTCCCTTCACTCCACCTTCCCTGTCCTTCCTCCCTTCACTCCACCTCGCCGTCCCTCCTCCCTCCCAGCACCTTCCCTGTCTCACCTCCCTTCACTCTCCCTCCGCTGTCCTTCCTCTCTTCATTCCACGTCCGCTTTCTCTCCTCCTTTCACTGCACCTCCCCGTCCCTCCTCACTTCACTCCACGTCCGCTGTCCCTCCTCCCTTCACTCCACGTCCGCTGTCTCTCCTCCTTTCACTGCACCTCCCCTGTCCCTCCTCCCTTCACTCCACATTCTCCATCCTTCCTCCCTTCCCTCCAACTTCCCAGTCCCTCCTCCCTTCACTCCACCTCCCCTGACACTCCTAGCTTCACTCCACCTCCCCTGTCCCTCTTCACTTCACTCCACCTTCCCTGTCCCTCCTCCCTTCACTCCACCTTCCCTGTCCCTCCTCCCTTCACTCCACCTTCCCTGTCCCTCCTCCCTTCACTACACCTCCCCTGTCCCTCCTCCCTTCACTGAACCTCCCTGTCCCCGCTCCCTTCACTCCACCTTCCTTGTCCCTCCTCCGTTCACTCCACCTTCCCTGCCCCTCCTGCCTTCACTCCACCTCCCTGACCCTCCTTCCTTCACTCCTCCTCCGCTGTCCCTCCTCTCTTCACTCCACCTTCCATGTCCCTCCTCCCTTCACTCCACCTTCTCTGTCCCTCCTCCTTTCACTCCACCTCCCCTTTCCCTCCTCCCTCCACTGCACCTACCCTGTCCCTCCTCCCTTCACTCCACCTCCCCTGTCCCTCCTCTTTTCACTCCACCCTCCCTGTCCCTAAACCCTTCACTGAAACTCCCCTGTCCCTCCTCCCTTCACTCCACCTCCCCTGTCCCTCCTCCATTCACTCCAACTTCTCCATTCTTCCTCCCTTCACTCCACCTTCCCCGTCCCTCCTCCCTTCACTCCACCTCCACTGACACTCCTCCCTTCACTCCACATCCCATGTCCCTCTTCACTTCACTCCACCTTCCCTGTCCCTCCACCGTTCACTTCACTTCCCCTGTCCCTCCTCCCTCCCCAGCACCTTCCCTGTCCCTCCACCCTTCACTCCACCTTCCCTGTCCCTCCTCCCTTCACTCCACCTTCCCTGTCCCTCCTCCCTTCACTGAACCTCCCTGTCCCCCCTCCCTTCACTCCACCTTCCTTGTCCCTCCTGCCTTCACTCCACCTTCCCTATCCCTCCTCCATTTCTCTCCACCTCCCCTGACCCTCCTCCCTTCACTCCTCCTCCGCTGTCCCTCCTCTCTTCACTCCACCTTCTCTGTCCCTCCTCTTTTCACTCCATGCTTCCTGTCCTTACACCCTTCACTGAACCTCCTCTGTCCCTACTCCCTTCACTCCACCTCCCCTGTCCCTCTTCCCTTCACTCCACCTCCCCGACCGTCCTCCCTTCACTCCTCCTCCGCTGTCCCTCCTCTCTGCACTCCACCTTCCATGTCCCTCCTCCCTTCACTCCACCACCCCTGATCCTCCTCCCTTCACTCCACCTTCCCTTTCCCCCTCTTTTCACTCCAAATTCCCTGTCTCACCTCCCTTCACCCCACCTTCCATGTCCCTCCTCCCTTCACTCCACCTTCCCTGTCCCTCCTCCCTTCGCTCCACCTTCCCTGTCCCACCGCCCTTCACACCACCTCCCCTGTCCCTCCTTCCTTCACTAAACCTCCCTGTCCCCCCTCCCTTCCCTCCACCTTCCTTGTCCCTCCTCCTTCACCCCACCTTCCGTGTCTCTCCTCCCTTCACCCCACCTTCCCTGTCCCTCCTCCTTCACTCCACCGTCCGTGTCTCTCCTCCCTTCACTCCACCTTCCCTGTCCCTCCTCCCTTCACTCCTCCTCCGCTGTCCCTTCTCCCTTCATTCCCCTTCCCTGTCCCTCATCCCGTCACTGAACTTCCCTGTCCCCCCTCCCTTCACTTCACCTTCCCTGTCCTTCCTCCCTTCACTCAACCTCGCCGTCACTCCTCCCTCCCAGGACCTTCCCTGTCTCTCCTCCCTTCACTCTACCTCCGCTGTCCCTCCTCCCTTCACTCCACCTTCCCTGTCCCTCCTCCCTTCACTCCTCCTTCTCTGTCCCTCCTCCCTTCACTCCACGTTCTCCATCCTTCCTTCCTTCACTCCACCTTCCCTGTCCTTCCTCCCTTCACTCAACATCGCCGTCACTCCTCCCTCCCAGGACCTTCCCTGTCTCTCCTTCCTTCACTCTACCTCCGCTGTCCCTCCTCCCTTCACTCCACCTCCCCTGTCCCTCCTCCCTTCACTCCACCTCCCCTGTCCCTCCTCCCTTCACTCCACCTTCCCTGTCCCTCCTCCCTTCACTCCACCTTCCCTGTCCCCCCTCCGTTCACTCCACCTTCCCTGTCCCTCCTCCTTCACTCCACCTCCCCTGCCCCCCCTCCTTCACCCCACCTTCCGTGTCTCTCCTCCCTTCACTCCACCTTCCCTGTCCCTCCTCCCTTCACTCCACCTTCCCTGTCCCTCCTCCTTCACTCCACCTCCCCTGTCCCTCCTCCTTCACCCCACCTTCCGTGTCTCTCCTCCCTTCACTCCACCTTCCCTGTCCCTCCTCCCTTCACTCCTCCTCCGCTGTCCCTTCTCCCTTCATTCCCTTTCCCTGTCCCTCATCCCGTCACTGAACCTCCCTGTCCCCCCTCCCTTCACTCCACCTCGCCGTCCCTCCTCCCTCCCAGCACCTTCCCTGTCTCTCCTCCCTTCACTCTACCTCCGCTGTCACTCCTCACTTCACTCCACGTCCGCTGTCTCTCCTCCTTTCACTGGACCTCCCCTGTACCTCCTCCATTCACTCCACGTCCGCTGTCCCTCCTGCCTTCACACCACGTCCGCTGTCTCTCCTCCTTTCACTGCACCTCCCCTGTCCCTCCTCCCTTCACTCCACCTTCACCATCCTTCCTCTCTTCACTCCACCTTCCCCGTCCCTCCTCCCTTCACTCCAACTCTCCTGACACTCCTCCCTTCACTCCACCTCCCCTGTCCCTCTTCGGTTCACTCCACCTTCCCTGTCCCTCCACCCTTCACTCCTCCTCCCCTATCCCTCATCCGTTCACTCCACCTGCCCTGTCCCTCATCCCTTCATTCCACCACCCTGACCCTCCTCCCTTCACTCCTCCGCTGTCCCTCCGCTCTTCACTCCACCTTCCATGTCCCTCCTCCCATCACTCCACCTTCGCTGTCCCTCCTCCCTTCACTCCACCTCCCTTGTCCCTCGCCCTTCACTGCACCTCCCCGTCCCTCCTCCCTTCACTCCACCTTCCCTGTCCCTCCTCCCTTCACTCCACCTTCCCTGTCCCTCCTCCCTTCACTCCTGCTCCGTTGTCCCTTCTCACTTCACTCCCCTTCCCTGTCCCTCATCCCGTCACTGAACCTCCCTGTCCCCCCTCCCTTCACTCCACCTTGCCATCCCTCCTCCCTCCCCAGCACCTTCCCTGTCTCTCCTCCCTTCACACAACCTCCTCTATCCCCCCTCCCTCCCCAGCACCATCCCGTCCCTCCTCCCTTCACTCCACCTTCCCTGTCCCCCCTACCTTCACCCCACCTTCCGTGTCCCTCCTCCCTTCACTCCACGTCCGATGTCCCTCCTCCCTTCACTCCACCTTCCCTGTCCCTCCTCCCTTCACTCCACCTGCCCTGTCCCTCTTCCCTTCACTCCACCTTCTCTGTCCCTCCTCCCTTCACTCCACCTTCCCTGTCCCTCCTCCCTTCACTCCACGTCCGCTGTCCCTCCTCCCTTCACTCCACCTCCCCTGTCCCACCTCCCCTGACTCCACCTTCTCTGTCCCCCCTGCCTTCACCCCACCTTCCCTGTCCCTCCTCCCTTCACTCCACGTCCGCTGTCCCTCCTCCCTTCACTCCACCTCCCCTGTCCCACCTCCCCTGACTCCACCTTCTCTGTCCCCCCTGCCTTCACCCCACCTTCCGTGTCCCTCCTCCCTTCACTCCACTTTCCCTGTCCCCCCTCCCTACACTTCATCTTCCCTGTCCCTCCTCCCTTCACTCCACCTACCGTGTCCCTCCCTTCACTCCTACTCCGCTGTCCCTTCTCCCTTCATTCCCCCTTGCCTGTCCCTCATCCCGTCACTGAACTTCCCTGTCCCCCCTCCCTTCACTCCACCTTCCCTGTCCTTCCTCCCTTCACTCCACCTCGCCGTCCCTCCTCCCTCCCAGCACCTTCCCTGTCTCACCTCCCTTCACTCTCCCTCCGCTGTCCTTCCTCTCTTCATTCCACGTCCGCTTTCTCTCCTCCTTTCACTGCACCTCCCCGTCCCTCCTCACTTCACTCCACGTCCGCTGTCCCTCCTCCCTTCACTCCACGTCCGCTGTCTCTCCTCCTTTCACTGCACCTCCCCTGTCCCTCCTCCCTTCACTCCACATTCTCCATCCTTCCTCCCTTCCCTCCAACTTCCCAGTCCCTCCTCCCTTCACTCCACCTCCCCTGACACTCCTAGCTTCACTCCACCTCCCCTGTCCCTCTTCACTTCACTCCACCTTCCCTGTCCCTCCTCCCTTCACTCCACCTTCCCTGTCCCTCCTCCCTTCACTCCACCTTCCCTGTCCCTCCTCCCTTCACTACACCTCCCCTGTCCCTCCTCCCTTCACTGAACCTCCCTGTCCCCGCTCCCTTCACTCCACCTTCCTTGTCCCTCCTCCGTTCACTCCACCTTCCCTGCCCCTCCTGCCTTCACTCCACCTCCCTGACCCTCCTTCCTTCACTCCTCCTCCGCTGTCCCTCCTCTCTTCACTCCACCTTCCATGTCCCTCCTCCCTTCACTCCACCTTCTCTGTCCCTCCTCCTTTCACTCCACCTCCCCTTTCCCTCCTCCCTCCACTGCACCTACCCTGTCCCTCCTCCCTTCACTCCACCTCCCCTGTCCCTCCTCTTTTCACTCCACCCTCCCTGTCCCTAAACCCTTCACTGAAACTCCCCTGTCCCTCCTCCCTTCACTCCACCTCCCCTGTCCCTCCTCCATTCACTCCAACTTCTCCATTCTTCCTCCCTTCACTCCACCTTCCCCGTCCCTCCTCCCTTCACTCCACCTCCACTGACACTCCTCCCTTCACTCCACATCCCCTGTCCCTCTTCACTTCACTCCACCTTCCCTGTCCCTCCACCGTTCACTTCACTTCCCCTGTCCCTCCTCCCTCCCCAGCACCTTCCCTGTCCCTCCACCCTTCACTCCACCTTCCCTGTCCCTCCTCCCTTCACTCCACCTTCCCTGTCCCTCCTCCCTTCACTGAACCTCCCTGTCCCCCCTCCCTTCACTCCACCTTCCTTGTCCCTCCTGCCTTCACTCCACCTTCCCTATCCCTCCTCCATTTCTCTCCACCTCCCCTGACCCTCCTCCCTTCACTCCTCCTCCGCTGTCCCTCCTCTCTTCACTCCACCTTCTCTGTCCCTCCTCTTTTCACTCCACCCTTCCTGTCCTTACACCCTTCACTGAACCTCCTCTGTCCCTACTCCCTTCACTCCACCTCCCCTGTCCCTCTTCCCTTCACTCCACCTCCCCGACCGTCCTCCCTTCACTCCTCCTCCGCTGTCCCTCCTCTCTGCACTCCACCTTCCATGTCCCTCCTCCCTTCACTCCACCACCCCTGATCCTCCTCCCTTCACTCCACCTTCCCTTTCCCCCTCCTTTCACTCCAAATTCCCTGTCTCACCTCCCTTCACCCCACCTTCCATGTCCCTCCTCCCTTCACTCCACCTTCCCTGTCCCTCCTCCCTTCGCTCCACCTTCCCTGTCCCACCGCCCTTCACACCACCTCCCCTGTCCCTCCTTCCTTCACTAAACCTCCCTGTCCCCCCTCCCTTCCCTCCACCTTCCTTGTCCCTCCTGCCTTCACTCCACCTTCCCTGTCCCTCCTCCCTTCGCTCCACCTCCCCTGTCCCTCCTCCGTTCACCCCACCTTCCATGTCCCTCCTCCCTTCACTCCACCTTCCCTGTCCCTCCTCCCTTCACTCCTCCTCCGCTGTTCCTTCTCCCTTCATTCCCTTTCCCTGTCCCTCATCCCGTCACTGAACCTCCCTGTCCCCCCTCCCTTCACTCCACCTTCCCTGTCCTTACTCCCTTCACTCCACCTCGCCATCCCTCCTCCCTCCCAGCACCTTCCCTGTCTCTCCTCCCTTCACTCTACCTCCGCTGTCACTCCTCACTTCACTCCACGTCCGCTGTCTCTCCTCCTTTCACTGCACCTCCCCTGTCCCTCCTCCCTTCACTCCACGTCCGCTGTCCCTCCTCCCTTCACTCCACGTCCGCTGTCTCTCCTCCTTTCACTGCACCTCCCCTGTCCCTCCTCCCTTCACTCCACCTCCCCTGTCCCTCTTCACTTCACTCCACCTTCCCTGTCCCTCCACCCATCACTCCACCTCCCCTGTCCCTCCTCCCTCCCCAGCACCTTCCCTGTCCCTCCTCCCTTCACTCCACCTTCCCTGTCCCTCCTCCCTTCACTCCACCTTCCATGTCCCTCCTCACTTCACTCCACCTCCCCTGTCCCTCCTCCCTTCACTGAACCTCCCTGTCCCCGCTCCCTTCACTCCACCTTCCTTGTCCCTCCTCCCTTCACTCCACCTTCCCTGTCCCCCCACCCTTCACTCCACCTCGCCATCCTTCCTCCCTCCCCAGCACCTTCCCTGCCTCTCCTCCCTTCACTCCACCTCCGCTATCCCTCCTCCCTCCCCAGCACCACCCCGTCCCTCCTCCCTTCACCCCACCTTCCGTGTACCTCCTCCCTTCACTCCACCTCTCCTGTCCCTCCTCCCTTCACTCCACCTCCCCTGTCCCTCCTCCCTTCACTCCACCTTCCCTGTCTCTACTCCCTTTACTCCACCTCCCCTGTCCCTCCTCCCTTCACCCCACCTTCCATGTCCCTCCTCCCATCGCTCCACCACCCTTGTCCCTCCTCCCTTCACTCCACCTTCCCTGTCCCTCCTCCTTCACTCCACCGTCCGTGTCTCTCCTCCCTTCACTCCACCTTCCCTGTCCCTCCTCCCTTCACTCTACCTCCGCTGTCCCTCCTCCCTTCACTCCACCTTCCCTGTCCCTCCTCCCTTCACTCCTCCTTCTCTGTCCCTCCTCCCTTCACTCCACGTTCTCCATCCCTCCTCCCTTCACTCCACCTTCCCTGTCCCTCCTCCCTTCACTCCACGTCCGCTGTCCCTCCTCCCTTCACTCCACCTCCCCTGTCCCACCTCCCCTGACTCCACCTTCTCTGTCCCCCCTGCCTTCACCCCACCTTCCGTGTCCCTCCTCCCTTCACTCCACTTTCCCTGTCCCCCCTCCCTACACTTCATCTTCCCTGTCCCTCCTCCCTTCACTCCACCTACCGTGTCCCTCCCTTCACTCCTACTCCGCTGTCCCTTCTCCCTTCATTCCCCCTTGCCTGTCCCTCATCCCGTCACTGAACTTCCCTGTCCCCCCTCCCTTCACTCCACCTTCCCTGTCCTTCCTCCCTTCACTCCACCTCGCCGTCCCTCCTCCCTCCCAGCACCTTCCCTGTCTCACCTCCCTTCACTCTCCCTCCGCTGTCCTTCCTCCCTTCATTCCACGTCCGCTTTCTCTCCTCCTTTCACTGCACCTCCCCGTCCCTCCTCCCTTCACTCCACGTCCGCTGTCCCTCCTCCCTTCACTCCACGTCCGCTGTCTCTCCTCCTTTCACTGCACCTCCCCTGTCCCTCCTCCCTTCACTCCACCTTCTCCATCATTCCTCCCTTCCCTCCAACTTCCCAGTCCCTCCTCCCTTCACTCCACCTCCCCTGACACTCCTAGCTTCACTCCACCTCCCCTGTCCCTCTTTACTTCACTCCACCTTCCCTGTCCCTCCTCCCTTCACTGAACCTCCCCTGTCCCTCCTCCCTTCACTCCACCTACCGTGTCCCTCCCTTCACTCCTACTCCGCTGTCCCTTCTCCCTTCATTCCCCCTTGCCTGTCCCTCATCCCGTCACTGAACTTCCCTGTCCCCCGTCCCTTCACTCCACCTTCCCTGTCCTTCCTCCCTTCACTCCACCTCGCCGTCCCTCCTCCCTCCCAGCACCTTCCCTGTCTCACCTCCCTTCACTCTCCCTCCGCTGTCCTTCCTCCCTTCATTCCACGTCCGCTTTCTCTCCTCCTTTCACTGCACCTCCCCGTCCCTCCTCCCTTCACTCCACGTCCGCTGTCCCTCCTCCCTTCACTCCACGTCCGCTGTCTCTCCTCCTTTCACTGCACCTCCCCTGTCCCTCCTCCCTTCACTCCACCTTCTCCATTCTTCCTCCCATCCCTCCAACTTCCCAGTCCCTCCTCCCTTCACTCCACCTCCCCTGACACTCCTAGCTTCACTCCACCTCCCCTGTCCCTCTTCACTTCACTCCACCTTCCCTGTCCCTCCTCCCTTCACTGAACCTCCCCTGTCCCTCCTCCCTTCACTCAACCTCCCCTGTCCCTACTCCCTTCACTCCACATCCCCAATCCCTCGTCCCTTCACTCCACCTCCCCTGACCCACCTCCCTTCACTCCTCCTCCACTGTCCCTCCTCCCTTCACTGCACCTCCCCTGTCCCTCCTCCCTTCACTCCACCTTCTCCATCCTTCCTCACTTCACTCCACCCCCTGTCCCTCTTCACTTCACTCCACCTTCCCTGTCCCTCCACCCTTCACTCCACCTCCCCTGTCCCTCCTCCCTCGCCAGCACCTTCCCTGTCCCCCCTCCCTTCACTCCAACTTCCCTGTCCCTCCTCCCTTCACTCCACCTTCCCTGTCCCTCCTCCCTTCACTCCAACTCCCCTGTCCCTCCTCCCATCACTGACCCTCCCTGTCCCCCCTCCCTTCACTCCACCTTCCTTGTCCCTCCTCCCTTCACTCCACCTTCCCAGTCCCTTCTCCCTTCACTCCACCTCCCCTGACCCTCCTCCCTTCACTCCTCCTCCGCTGTCCCTCCTCTCTTCACTCCACCTTCCATGTCCCTCCTCCCTTCACTCCACCTTCCCTTTCCCTGCTCCCGTCACTGCACCTTCCCTGTCCCTTCTCCCTTCACTCCACCTTGCCTATCTCTCCTCCCTTCACTCCACCTCCCCTGTACCTCCTCGCTTCACTCCAACTTCTCTGCCCCTCCCCCTTTTCACTCCACCCTCCCTGTCACTACACCCTTCACTGAACCTCCCCTGTCCCTCCTCCCTTCACTCAACCTCCCCTGTCCCTACTCCCTTCACTCCACATCCCCAATCCCTCGTCCCTTCACTCCTCCTCCACTGTCCCTCCTCTCTTCACTCCACCTTCCATGTCCCTCCTCCCTTCACTCCACCACCCCTGTCCCTCCTCCCTTCACTCCACGTTCTCCATTCTTCCTTCCGTCACTCCACCTTCCCCGTCCCTCCTCCCTTCACTCCACCTCCCCTGACCCTCCTCCCTTCACTCCACCATCCCTGTCCCTCCTCCCTTCGCTCCACCTCCCCTGTCCCTCCTCCCTTCACCCCACCTTCCATGTCCCTCCTCCCTTCACTCCACCTCCCCTGTCCCTCCTCCTTCACCCCACCTTCCGTGTCTCTCCTCCCTTCACTCCACCTTCCCTGTCCCACCTCCCTACACTCCACCTCCCCTGACCCTCCTCCCTTCACTCCACCTTCCCTGTCCCCCCTACCTTCACCCCACCTTCCGTGTCCCTCCTCCCTTCACTCCACGTCCGATGTCCCTCCTCCCTTCACTCCACCTTCCCTGTCCCTCCTCCCTTCACTCCACCTGCCCTGTCCCTCTTCCCTTCACTCCACCTTCTCTGTCCCTCCTCCCTTCACTCCACCTTCCCTGTCCCTCCTCCCTTCACTCCACGTCCGCTGTCCCTCCTCCCTTCACTCCACCTCCCCTGTCCCACCTCCCCTGACTCCACCTTCTCTGTCCCCCCTGCCTTCACCCCACCTTCCCTGTCCCTCCTCCCTTCACTCCACGTCCGCTGTCCCTCCTCCCTTCACTCCACCTCCCCTGTCCCACCTCCCCTGACTCCACCTTCTCTGTCCCCCCTGCCTTCACCCCATCTTCCGTGTCCCTCCTCCATTCACTCCACTTTCCCTGTCCCCCCTCCCTACACTTCATCTTCCCTGTCCCTCCTCCCTTCACTCCACCTACCGTGTCCCTCCCTTCACTCCTACTCCGCTGTCCCTTCTCCCTTCATTCCCCCTTGCCTGTCCCTCATCCCGTCACTGAACTTCCCTGTCCCCCCTCCCTTCACTCCACCTTCCCTGTCCTTCCTCCCTTCACTCCACCTCGCCGTCCCTCCTCCCTCCCAGCACCTTCCCTGTCTCACCTCCCTTCACTCTCCCTCCGCTGTCCTTCCTCCCTTCATTCCACGTCCGCTTTCTCTCCTCCTTTCACTGCACCTCCCCGTCCCTCCTCCCTTCACTCCACGTCCGCTGTCCCTCCTCCCTTCACTCCACGTCCGCTGTCTCTCCTCCTTTCACTGCACCTCCCCTGTCCCTCCTCCCTTCACTCCACCTTCTCCATCCTTCCTCCCTTCCCTCCAACTTCCCAGTCCCTCCTCCCTTCACTCCACCTCCCCTGACACTCCTAGCTTCACTCCACCTCCCCTGTCCCTCTTCACTTCACTCCACCTTCCCTGTCCCTCCTCCCTTCACTCCACCTTCCCTGTCCCTCCTCCCTTCACTCCACCTTCCCTGTCCCTCCTCCCTTCACTGAACCTCCCTGTCCCCGCTCCCTTCACTCCACCTTCCTTGTCCCTCCTCCCTTCACTCCACCTTCCCTGCCCCTCCTGCCTTCACTCCACCTCCCTGACCCTCCTTCCTTCACTCCTCCTCCGCTGTCCCTCCTCTCTTCACTCCACCTTCCATGTCCCTCCTCCCTTCACTCCACCTTCTCTGTCCCTCCTCCTTTCACTCCACCTCCCCTTTCCCTCCTCCCTCCACTGCACCTACCCTGTCCATCCTCCCTTCACTCCACCTCCCCTGTCCCTCCTCTTTTCACTCCACCCTCCCTGTCCCTAAACCCTTCACTGAAACTCCCCTGTCCCTCCTCCCTTCACTCCACCTCCCCTGTCCCTCCTCCATTCACTCCAACTTCTCCATTCTTCCTCCCTTCACTCCACCTTCCCCGTCCCTCCTCCCTTCACTCCACCTCCACTGACACTCCTCCCTTCACTCCACATCCCCTGTCCCTCTTCACTTCACTCCACCTTCCCTGTCCCTCCACCGTTCACTTCACCTCCCCTGTCCCTCCTCCCTCCCCAGCACCTTCCCTGTCCCTCCACCCTTCACTCCACCTTCCCTGTCCCTCCTCCCTTCACTCCACCTTCCCTGTCCCTCCTCCCTTCACTGAACCTCCCTGTCCCCCCTCCCTTCACTCCACCTTCCTTGTCCCTCCTGCCTTCACTCCACCTTCCCTATCCCTCCTCCATTTCTCTCCACCTCCCCTGACCCTCCTCCCTTCACTCCTCCTCCGCTGTCGCTCCTCTCTTCACTCCACCTTCTCTGTCCCTCCTCTTTTCACTCCACCCTTCCTGTCCTTACACCCTTCACTGAACCTCCTCTGTCCCTACTCCCTTCACTCCACCTCCCCTGTCCCTCTTCCCTTCACTCCACCTCCCCGACCGTCCTCCCTTCACTCCTCCTCCGCTGTCCCTCCTCTCTGCACTCCACCTTCCATGTCCCTCCTCCCTTCACTCCACCACCCCTGATCCTCCTCCCTTCACTCCACCTTCCCTTTCCCCCTCCTTTCACTCCAAATTCCCTGTCTCACCTCCCTTCACCCCACCTTCCATGTCCCTCCTCCCTTCACTCCACCTTCCCTGTCCCTCCTCCCTTCGCTCCACCTTCCCTGTCCCACCGCCCTTCACACCACCTCCCCTGTCCCTCCTTCCTTCACTAAACCTCCCTGTCCCCCCTCCCTTCCCTCCACCTTCCTTGTCCCTCCTGCCTTCACTCCACCTTCCCTGTCCCTCCTCCCTTCGCTCCACCTCCCCTGTCCCTCCTCCGTTCACCCCACCTTCCATGTCCCTCCTCCCTTCACTCCACCTTCCCTGTCCCTCCTCCCTTCACTCCTCCTCCGCTGTTCCTTCTCCCTTCATTCCCTTTCCCTGTCCCTCATCCCGTCACTGAACTTCCCTGTCCCCCCTCCCTTCACTCCACCTTCCCTGTCCTTACTCCCTTCACTCCACCTCGCCATCCCTCCTCCCTCCCAGCACCTTCCCTGTCTCTCCTCCCTTCACTCTACCTCCGCTGTCACTCCTCACTTCACTCCACGTCCGCTGTCTCTCCTCCTTTCACTGCACCTCCCCTGTCCCTCCTCCCTTCACTCCACGTCCGCTGTCCCTCCTCCCTTCACTCCACGTCCGCTGTCTCTCCTCCTTTCACTGCACCTCCCCTTTCCCTCCTCCCTTCACTCCACCTCCCCTGTCCCTCTTCACTTCACTCCACCTTCCCTGTCCCTCCACCCATCACTCCACCTCCCCTGTCCCTCCTCCCTCCCCAGCACCTTCCCTGTCCCTCCTCCCTTCACTCCACCTTCCCTGTCCCTCCTCCCTTCACTCCACCTTCCATGTCCCTCCTCACTTCACTCCACCTCCCCTGTCCCTCCTCCCTTCACTGAACCTCCCTGTCCCCGCTCCCTTCACTCCACCTTCCTTGTCCCTCCTCCCTTCACTCCACCTTCCCTGTCCCCCCACCCTTCACTCCACCTCGCCATCCTTCCTCCCTCCCCAGCACCTTCCCTGCCTCTCCTCCCTTCACTCCACCTCCGCTATCCCTCCTCCCTCCCCAGCACCACCCCGTCCCTCCTCCCTTCACCCCACCTTCCGTGTACCTCCTCCCTTCACTCCACCTCTCCTGTCCCTCCTCCCTTCACCCCACCTTCCATGTCCCTCCTCCCATCGCTCCACCACCCTTGTCCCTCCTCCCTTCACTCCACCTTCCCTGTCCCTCCTCCTTCACTCCACCGTCCGTGTCTCTCCTCCCTTCACTCCACCTTCCCTGTCCCTCCTCCCTTCACTCCTCCTCCGCTGTCCCTTCTCCCTTCATTCCCCTTCCCTGTCCCTCATCCCGTCACTGAACTTCCCTGTCCCCCCTTCCTTCACTCCACCTTCCCTGTCCTTCCTCCCTTCACTCAACCTCACCGTCACTCCTCCCTCCCAGGACCTTCCCTGTCTCTCCTCCCTTCACTCTACCTCCGCTGTCCCTCCTCCCTTCACTCCACCTTCCCTGTCCCTCCTCCCTTCACTCCTCCTTCTCTGTCCCTCCTCCCTTCACTCCACGTTCTCCATCCCTCCTCCCTTCACTCCACCTTCCCTGTCCCTCCTCCCTTCACTCCACGTCCGCTGTCCCTCCTCCCTTCACTCCACCTCCCCTGTCCCACCTCCCCTGACTCCACCTTCTCTGTCCCCCCTGCCTTCACCCCACCTTCCGTGTCCCTCCTCCCTTCACTCCACTTTCCCTGTCCCCCCTCCCTACACTTCATCTTCCCTGTCCCTCCTCCCTTCACTCCACCTACCGTGTCCCTCCCTTCACTCCTACTCCGCTGTCCCTTCTCCCTTCATTCCCCCTTGCCTGTCCCTCATCCCGTCACTGAACTTCCCTGTCCCCCCTCCCTTCACTCCACCTTCCCTGTCCTTGCTCCCTTCACTCCACCTCGCCGTCCCTCCTCCCTCCCAGCACCTTCCCTGTCTCACCTCCCTTCACTCTCCCTCCGCTGTCCTTCCTCCCTTCATTCCACGTCCGCTTTCTCTCCTCCTTTCACTGCACCTCCCCGTCCCTCCTCCCTTCACTCCACGTCCGCTGTCCCTCCTCCCTTCACTCCACGTCCGCTGTCTCTCCTCCTTTCACTGCACCTCCCCTGTCCCTCCTCCCTTCACTCCACCTTCTCCATCCTTCCTCCCTTCCCTCCAACTTCCCAGTCCCTCCTCCCTTCACTCCACCTCCCCTGACACTCCTAGCTTCACTCCACCTCCCCTGTCCCTCTTCACTTCACTCCACCTTCCCTGTCCCTCCTCCCTTCACTGAACCTCCCCTGTCCCTCCTCCCTTCACTCCACCTACCGTGTCCCTCCCTTCACTCGTACTCCGCTGTCCCTTCTCCCTTCATTCCCCCTTGCCTGTCCCTCATCCCGTCACTGAACTTCCCTGTCCCCCCTCCCTTCACTCCACCTTCCCTGTCCTTCCTCCCTTCACTCCACCTCGCCGTCCCTCCTCCCTCCCAGCACCTTCCCTGTGTCACCTCCCTTCACTCTCCCTCCGCTGTCCTTCCTCCCATCATTCCACGTCCGCTTTCTCTCCTCCTTTCACTGCACCTCCCCGTCCCTCCTCCCTTCACTCCACGTCCGCTGTCCCTCCTCCCTTCACTCCACGTCCGCTGTCTCTCCTCCTTTCACTGCACCTCCCCTGTCCCTCCTCCCTTCACTCCACCTTCTCCATTCTTCCTCCCATCCCTCCAACTTCCCAGTCCCTCCTCCCTTCACTCCACCTCCCCTGACACTCCTAGCTTCACTCCACCTCCCCTGTCCCTCTTCACTTCACTCCACCTTCCCTGTCCCTCCTCCCTTCACTGAACCTCCCCTGTCCCTCCTCCCTTCACTGAACCTCCCCTGTCCCTACTCCCTTCACTCCACATCCCCAATCCCTCGTCCCTTCACTCCACCTCCCCTGACCCACCTCCCTTCACTCCTCCTCCACTGTCCCTCCTCCCTTCACTGCACCTCCCCTGTCCCTCCTCCCTTCACTCCACCTTCTCCATCCTTCCTCCCTTCACTCCACCCCCTGTCCCTCTTCACTTCACTCCACCTTCCCTGTCCCTCCACCCTTCACTCCACCTCCCCTGTCCCTCCTCCCTCGCCAGCACCTTCCCTGTCCCCCCTCCCTTCACTCCAACTTCCCTGTCCCTCCTCCCTTCACTCCACCTTCCCTGTCCCTCCTCCCTTCACTCCAACTCCCCTGTCCCTCCTCCCATCACTGACCCTCCCTGTCCCCCCTCCCTTCACTCCACCTTCCTTGTCCCTCCTCCCTTCACTCCACCTTCCCAGTCCCTTCTCCCTTCACTCCACCTCCCCTGACCCTCCTCCCTTCACTCCTCCTCCGCTGTCCCTCCTCTCTTCACTGCACCTTCCATGTCCCTCCTCCCTTCACTCCACCTTCCCTTTCCCTGCTCCCGTCACTGCACCTTCCCTGTCCCTTCTCCCTTCACTCCACCTTGCCTATCTCTCCTCCCTTCACTCCACCTCCCCTGTACCTCCTCGCTTCACTCCAACTTCTCTGCCCCTCCCCCTTTTCACTCCACCCTCCCTGTCACTACACCCTTCACTGAACCTCCCCTGTCCCTCCTCCCTTCACTCAACCTCCCCTGTCCCTACTCCCTTCACTCCACATCCCCAATCCCTCGTCCCTTCACTCCTCCTCCACTGTCCCTCCTCTCTTCACTCCACCTTCCATGTCCCTCCTCCCTTCACTCCACCACCCCTGTCCCTCCTCCCTTCACTCCACGTTCTCCATTCTTCCTTCCGTCACTCCACCTTCCCCGTCCCTCCTCCCTTCACTCCACCTCCCCTGACCCTCCTCCCTTCACTCCACCATCCCTGTCCCTCCTCCCTTCGCTCCACCTCCCCTGTCCCTCCTCCCTTCACCCCACCTTCCATGTCCCTCCTCCCTTCACTCCACCTCCCCTGTCCCTCCTCCTTCACCCCACCTTCCGTGTCTCTCCTCCCTTCACTCCACCTTCCCTGTCCCACCTCCCTACACTCCACCTCCCCTGACCCTCCTCCCTTCACTCCACCATCCCTGTCCCTCCTCCCTTCGCTCCACCTCCCCTGTCCCTCCTCCCTTCACCCCACCTTCCGTGTCTCTCCTCCCTTCACTCCACCTTCCCTGTCCCACCTCCCTACACTCCACCTTCCCTGTCCCTCCTCCTTCACTCCACCTCCCCTGTCCCTCCTCCATCACCCCACCTTCCGTGTCTCTCCTCCCTTTCACTCCACCTTCCCTGTCCCTCGTTCCTTCACTCCTCCTCCGCTGTCCCTTCTCTCTTCATTCCCCTTCCCTGTCCCTCATCCCGTCACTGAACCTCCCTGCCCCCCTCCCTTCACTCCACATCGCCATCCCTCATCCCTCCCAGCACCTTCCCTGTCTCACCTCCCTTCACTCTACCTCCGCTGTCCCTCCTCCCTTCACTCCACGTCCGCTGTCTCTCCTCCTTTCACTGCACCTCCCCTGTCCCTCCTCCCTTCACTCCACGTCCGCTGTCCCTCCTCCCTTCACTCCACGTCCGCTGTCTCTCCTCCTTTCACTGCACCTCCCCTGTCCCTCCTCCCTTCACTCCAACTTCTCCATCCTTCCTCTCTTCACTCCACCTCCCCTGTCCCTCTTCACTTCACTCCACCTTCCCTGTCCCTCCTCCCTTCACTCCACCTTCCCTGTCCCTCCTGCCTTCACTCCACCTCCCCTGTCCCTCCTCCCTTCACTGAACCTCCCTGTCCCCGCTCCCTTCACTACACCTTCCTTGTCCCTCCTCCCTTCACTCCACCTTCCCTGTCCCTCCTCCCTTCACTCCACATCCCCTGTCCCTCCTCCCTTCACTCCACGTCCGCTGTCCCTCCTCCCTTCACTCCACGTCCGCTGTCTCTCCTCCTTTCACTGCACCTCCCCTGTCCCTCCTCCCTTCACTCCACCTTCTCCATCCTTCCTCGCTTCACTCCACCTCCCCTGTCCCTCTTCACTTTACTCCACCTTCCCTGTCCCTCCTCCCTTCACTGCACCTTCCTTGTCCCTCCTCACTTCACTCCACCTTCCCTGTCCCTCCTCCCTTCAGTCCACCTCCCTGACCCTCCTTCCTTCACTCCTCCTCCGCTGTCCCGCCTCTCTTCACTCCACCTTCCCTGTCCCTCCTCCCTTCACTCCACCTCCCTGACCCTCCTCCCTTCACTCCTCCTCCGCTGTCCCTCCTCTCTTCACTCCACCTTCCATGTCCCTCCTCCCTTCACTCCACCTTCTCTGTCCCTCCTCCTTTCACTCCAGCTCCCCTTTCCCTCCTCCCTTCACTGCACCTTCCCTGTCCCTCCTCCCTTCACTCCACCTCCCCTGTCCCTCCTCTTTTCACTCCACCCTCCCTGTCCCTAAACCCTTCACTGAAACTCTCCTGTCCCTCCTCCCTTCACTCCACCTCCCCTGTCCCTCCTCCATTCACTCCAACTTCTCCATCCTTCCTCCCTTCACTCCACCTTCCCCGTCCCTCCTCCCTTCACTCAACCTCCCCTGACACTCCTCCCTTCACTCCACCTCCCCTGTCCCTCTTCACTTCACTCCACCTTCCCTGTCCCTCCACCCTTCACTCCACCTCCCCTGTCCCTCCTCCCTCCCCAGCACCTTCCCTGTCCCTCCTCCCTTCACTCCACCTTCCCTGTCCCTCTTCCCTTCACTCCACCTTCCCTGTCCCTCCACCCTTCACTCCACCTCCCCTGTCCCTCCTCCCTTCACTGAACCTCCCTGTCCCCCCTCCCTTCACTCCAACTTCCTTGTCCCTCCTGCCTTCACTCCACCTTCCCTGTCCCTCCTCCATTTTTTTCCACCTCCCCTGACCCTCCTCCCTTCACTCCTCCTCCGCTGTCCCTCCTCTCTTCACTCCACCTTCTCTGTCCCTCCTCCTTTCACACCACCTCCCCTTTCCCGCCTCCCTTCACTGCACCTTCTCTGTCCCTCCTCCCTTCACTCCACCTTGCCTATCTCTCCTCCCTTCACTCCACCTCCCCTGTCCCTCCTCCCTTCACTCCACCTTCCCTGTCCCTCCTCCCTTCGCTCCACCCCCCCTGTCCCTCCTCCCTTCACCCCACCTTCCATGTCCCTCCTCCCTTCACTCCACCTTCCCTGTCCCTCCTCCTTCACCCCACCTTCCGTGTCTCTCCTCCCTTCACCCCACCTACCATGTCCCTCCTCCCTTCACTCCAACTTCCCTGTCCCTCCTCCTTCACTCCACCTCGCCTGTCCCTCCTCCTTCACCCCAACTTCCGTGTCTCTCCTCCCTTCTCTCCACCTTCCCTGTCCCTCCTCCCTTCACTCCTCCTCCGCTGTCCCTTCTCCCTTCATTCCCTTTCCCTGTCCCTCATCCCGTCACTGAACCTCCCTGTCCCCCCTCCCTTCACTCCACCTTCCCTGTCCTTCCTCCCTTCACTCCACCTCGCCGTCCCTCCTCCCTCCCAGCACCTTCCCTGTCTTTCCTCCCTTCACTCTACCTCCGCTGTCCCTCCTCCATTCACTCCACGTCCGCTGTCCCTCCTCCCTTCACTCCACGTCCGCTGTCTCTCCTCCTTTCACTGCACCTCCCCTGTCCCTCCTCCCTTCACTCCACCTTCTCCATCCTTCTTCCCTTCAGTCCACCTTACCCGTCCCTCCTCCCTTCACTCCACCTCCCCTGACACTCCTCCCTTCACTCCACCTCCCCTGTCCCTCTTCACTTCACTCCACCTTCCCTGTCCCTCCACCCTTCACTCCACCTCCCCTGTCCCTCCTCCCTCCCCAGCACCTTCCCTGCCCCTCCTCCCTTCACTCCACCTTCCATGTCCCTCCTCACTTCACTCCACCTCCCCTGTCCCTCCTCCCTTCACTGAACCTCCCTGTCCCCGCTCCCTTCACTCCACCTTCTTTGTCCCTCCCCCCTTCACTCCACCTTCCCTGTCCCTTGTCCCTTCACTCAACCTCCCTGACCCTCCTCCCTTCACTCCACCTTCCCTGTCTCTACTCCCTTCACTCCACCTCCCCTGTCCCCCCTCCTTCACCCCACCTTCCGTGTCTCTCCTCCCTTCACTCCACCTTCCCTGTCCCTCCTCCCTTCACTCCACCTTCCCTGTCCCTCCTCCTTCACTCGACCTCCCCTGTCCCTCCTCCTTCACCCCACCTTCCGTGTCTCTCCTCCCTTCACTCCACCTTCCCTCTCCCTCCTCTCTTCACTCCTCCTCCGCTGTCCCTTCTCCCTTCATTCCCTTTCCCTGTCCCTCATCCCGTCACTGAACCTCCCTGTCCCCCCTCCCATCACTCCACCTCGCCGTCCCTTCTCCCTCCTAGCACCTTCCCTGTCTCTCCTCCCTTCACTCTACCTCCGCTGTCACTCCTCACTTCACTCCATGTCCGCTGTCTCTCCTCCTTTCACTGGACCTCCCCTGTCCCTCCTCCATTCACTCCACGTCCGCTGTCCCTCCTCCCTTCACTCCACGTCCGCTGTCTCTCCTCCTTTCACTACACCTCCCCTGTCCCTCCTCCCTTCACTCCACCTTCACCATCCTTCCTCTCTTCACTCCACCTTCCCCGTCCCTCCTCCCTTCACTCCAACTCTCCTGACACTCCTCCCTTCACTCCACCTCACCTGTCCCTCCACCCTTCACTCCTCCTCCCCTATCCCTCATCCGTTCACTCCACCTGCCCTGTCCCTCATCCCTTCATTCCACCACCCTGACCCTCCTCCCTTTACTCCTCCGCTGTCCCTCCGCTCTTCACTCCACCTTCCATGTCCCTCCTCCCATCACTCCACCTTCGCTGTCCCTCCTCCCTTCACTCCACCTCCCTTGTCCCTCCTCCCTTCACTGCACCTCCCCATCCCTCCTCCCTTCACTCCACCTTCCCTGTCCCTCCTCCCTTCACCCCACCTTCCGTGTCCCTCCTCCCTTCACTCCACCTGCCCTGTCCCTCTTCCCTTCACGCCACCTGCCCTGTCCCTCTTCCCTTCACTCCACCTTCCCTGTCCCTCCTCCCTTCACTCCACCTGCCCTGTCCCTCTTCCCTTCACTCCACCTTCCCTGTCCCTCCTCCCTTCACTCCACGTCCGCTGTCCCTCCTCCCTTCACTCCACCTCCCCTGTCCCACCTCCCCTGACTCCACCTTCCGTGTCCCTCCTCCCTTCACTCCACTTTCCCTGTCCCCCCTCCCTACACTCCATCTTCCCTGTCCCTCCTCCCTTCACTCCACCTACCGTGTCCCTCCCTTCACTCCTCCGCTGTCCCTTCTCCCTTCATTCCCCCTTGCCTGTCCCTCATCCCGTCACTGAACCTCCCTGTCCCCCCTCCCTTCACTCCACCTTCCCTGTCCTTCCTCCCTTCACTCCGCCTCGCCGTCCCTCCTCCCTCCCCAGCTCCTTCACTGTCTCTCCTCCCTTCACTCCACCTTCCCTGTCCTTCCTCCCTTCACTCGACCTTCCCTGCCCCCCCTCCCTTCACTCCACCTTGCCATCCCTCCTCCCTCCCCAGCACCTTCCCTGTCTCTCCTCCCTTCACACCACCTCCGCTATCCCCCTTCCCTCCCCAGCACGACCCCATCCCTCCTCCCTTCACTCCACCTTCCCTGTCCCCCCTACCTTCACCCCACCTTCCGTGTCCCTCCTCCCTTCACTCCACGTCCGATGTCCCTCCTCCATTCACTCCACCTTCCCTGTCCGTCCTCCCTTCACTCCACCTGCCCTGTCCCTCTTCCCTTCACTCCACCTTCCCTGTTCCTCCTCCCTTCACTCCACCTTCCCTGTCCCTCCTCCCTTCACTCCACGTCCGCTGTCCCTCCTTCCTTCACTCCACCTCCCCTGTCCCACCTCCCCTGACTCCACCTTCTCTGTCCCCCCTGCCATCACCCCACCTTCCGTGTCCCCCCTCCCTTCCCTCCACCTTCCTTGTCCCTCCTGCCTTCACTCCACCTTCCCTGTCCCTCCTCCCTTCGCTCCACCTCCCCTGTCCCTCCTCCGTTCACCCCACGTTCCATGTCCCTCCTCCCTTCACTCCACCTTCCCTGTCCCTCCTCCTGCACTCCACGTCCCCTGTCCCTCCTCCTTCACCCCACCTTCCGTTCTCTCCTCCCTTCACTCCACCTTCCCTGTCCCTCCTCCCTTCACTCCTCCTCCGCTGTCCCTTCTCCCTTCATTCCCTTTCCCTGTCCCTCATGCCGTCACTGAACCTCCCTGTCCACCCTCCCTTCACTCCACCTTCCCTGTCCTTACTCCCTTCACTCCACCTCGCCGTCCCTCCTCCCTCCCAGCACCTTCCCTGTCTCTCCTCCCTTCACTCTACCTCCGCTGTCACTCCTCACTTCACTCCACGTCCGCTGTCTCTCCTCCTTTCACTGCACCTCCCCTGTCCCTCCTCCCTTCACTCCACCTTCTCCATCCTTCCTCCCTTCACTCCACCTTCCCCGTCCCTCCTCCCTTCACTCCACCTCCCCTGACACTCCTACCTTCACTCCACCTCCCCTGTCCCTCTACACTTCACTCCACCTTCCCTGTCCCTCCACCCATCACTCTACCTCCCCTGTCCCTCCTCCCTCCCCAGCACCTTCCCTGTCCCTCCTCCCTTCACTCCACCTTCCCTGTCCCTCCTCCCTTCACTCCACCTTCCATGTCCCTCCTCACTTCACTCCACCTCCCCTGTCCCTCCTCCCTTCACTGAACCTCCCTGTCCCCGCTCCCTTCACTCCACCTTCCCTGTCCCCCCACCCTTCACCCCACCTCGCCATCCCTCCTCCCTCCCCAGCACCTTCCCTGTCTCTCCTCCCTTCACTCCACCTACGCTATCCCTCCTCCCTCCCCAGCACCACCCCGTCCCTCCTCCCTTCACCCCACCTTCCGTGTACCTCCTCCCTTCACTCCACCTCTCCTCTCCCTCCTCCCTTCTCTCCACCTCCCCTGTCCCTCCTCCCTTCACTCCACCTTCCCTGTCTCTACTCCCTTCACTCCACCTCCCCTGTCCCTCCTCCCTTCACCCCACCTTCCATGTCCCTCCTCCCATCGCTCCACCACCCTTGTCCCTCCTCCCTTCACTCCACCTTCCCTGTCCCTCCTCCTTCACCCCACCTTCCGTGTCTCTCCTCCCTTCACCCCACCTTCCCTGTCCCTCCTCCTTCACTCCACCGTCCGTGTCTCTCCTCCCTTCACTCCACCTTCCCTGTCCCTCCTCCCTTCACTCCTCCTCCGCTGTCCCTTCTCCCTTCATTCCCCTTCCCTGTCCCTCATCCCGTCACTGAACTTCCCTGTCCCCCCTTCCTTCACTCCACCTTCCCTGTCCTTCCTCCCTTCACTCAACCTCGCCGTCACTCCTCCCTCCCAGGACCTTCCATGTCTCTCCTCCCTTCACTCTACCTCCGCTGTCCCTCCTCCCTTCACTCCACCTTCCCTGTCCCTCCTCCCTTCACTCCTCCTTCTCTGTCCCTCCTCCCTTCACTCCACGTTCTCCATCCTTCCTTCCTTCACTCCACCTTCCCTGTCCTTCCTCCCTTCACTCAACATCGCCGTCACTCCTCCCTCCCAGGACCTTCCCTGTCTCTCCTCCCTTCACTCTACCTCCGCTGTCCCTCCACCCTTCACTCCACCTCCCCTGTCCCTCCTCCCTTCACTCCACCTCCCCTGTCCCTCCTCCCTTCACTCCACCTTCCCTGTCCCTCCTCCCTTCACTCCACCTTCCCTGTCCCTCCACCGTTCACTCCACCTTCCCTGTCCCTCCTCCTTCACTCCACCTCCCCTGCCCCCCCTCCTTCACCCCACCTTCCGTGTCTCTCCTCCCTTCACTCCACCTTCCCTGTCCCTCCTCCCTTCACTCCACCTTCCCTGTCCCTCCTCCTTCACTCCACCTCCCCTGTCCCTCCTCCTTCACCCCACCTTCCGTGTCTCTCCTCCCTTCACTCCACCTTCCCTGTCCCTCCTCCCTTCACTCCTCCTCCGCTGTCCCTTCTCCCTTCATTCCCTTTCCCTGTCCCTCATCCCGTCACTGAACCTCCCTGTCCCCCCTCCCTTCACTCCACCTCGCCGTCCCTCCTCCCTCCCAGCACCTTCCCTGTCTCTCCTCCCTTCACTCCACGTCCGCTGTCCCTCCTGCCTTCACTCCACGTCCGCTGTCTCTCCTCCTTTCACTGCACCTCCCCTGTCCCTCCTCCCTTCACTCCACCTTCACCATCCTTCCTCTCTTCACTCCACCTTCCCCGTCCCTCCTCCCTTCACTCCAACTCTCCTGACACTCCTCCCTTCACTCCACCTCCCCTGTCCCTCTTCGGTTCACTCCACCTTCCCTGTCCCTCCACCCTTCACTCCTCCTCCCCTATCCCTCATCCGTTCACTCCACCTGCCCTGTCCCTCATCCCTTCATTCCACCACCCTGACCCTCCTCCCTTCACTCCTCCGCTGTCCCTCCGCTCTTCACTCCACCTTCCATGTCCCTCCTCCCATCACTCCACCTTCGCTGTCCCTCCTCCCTTCACTCCACCTCCCTTGTCCCTCGCCCTTCACTGCACCTCCCCGTCCCTCCTCCCTTCACTCCACCTTCCCTGTCCCTCCTCCCTTCACTCCACCTTCCCTGTCCCTCCTCCCTTCACTCCTGCTCCGTTGTCCCTTCTCACTTCACTCCCCTTCCCTGTCCCTCATCCCGTCACTGAACCTCCCTGTCCCCCCTCCCTTCACTCCACCTTGCCATCCCTCCTCCCTCCCCAGCACCTTCCCTGTCTCTCCTCCCTTCACACCACCTCCTCTATCCCCCCTCCCTCCCCAGCACCATCCCGTCCCTCCTCCCTTCACTCCACCTTCCCTGTCCCCCCTACCTTCACCCCACCTTCCGTGTCCCTCCTCCCTTCACTCCACGTCCGATGTCCCTCCTCCCTTCACTCCACCTTCCCTGTCCCTCCTCCCTTCACTCCACCTGCCCTGTCCCTCTTCCCTTCACTCCACCTTCTCCGTCCCTCCTCCCTTCACTCCACCTTCCCTGTCCCTCCTCCCTTCACTCCACGTCCGCTGTCCCTCCTCCCTTCACTCCACCTCCCCTG
Organism: Scyliorhinus torazame; assembly: GCF_047496885.1. Lineage (NCBI taxonomy): Eukaryota > Metazoa > Chordata > Chondrichthyes > Carcharhiniformes > Scyliorhinidae > Scyliorhinus > Scyliorhinus torazame. The sequence continues at coordinate 334,202,922 of NC_092708.1, forward strand.
TCCCACCTCCCCTGACTCCACCTTCTCTGTCCCCCCTGCCTTCACCCCACCTTCCCTGTCCCTCCTCCCTTCACTCCACGTCCGCTGTCCCTCCTCCCTTCACTCCACCTCCCCTGTCCCACCTCCCCTGACTCCACCTTCTCTGTCCCCCCTGCCTTCACCCCACCTTCCCTGTCCCTCCTCCCTTCACTCCACGTCCGCTGTCCCTCCTCCCTTCACTCCACCTCCCCTGTCCCACCTCCCCTGACTCCACCTTCTCTGTCCCCCCTGCCTTCACCCCACCTTCCGTGTCCCTCCTCCCTTCACTCCACTTTCCCTGTCCCCCCTCCCTACACTTCATCTTCCCTGTCCCTCCTCCCTTCACTCCACCTACCGTGTCCCTCCCTTCACTCCTACTCCGCTGTCCCTTCTCCCTTCATTCCCGCTTGCCTGTCCCTCATCCCGTCACTGAACTTCCCAGTCCCCCCTCCCTTCACTCCTCCTTCCCTGTCCTTCCTCCCTTCACTCCACCTCGCCGTCCCTCCTCCCTCCCAGCACCTTCCCTGTCTCACCTCCCTTCACTCTCCCTCCGCTGTCCTTCCTCCCTTCATTCCACGTCCGCTTTCTCTCCTCCTTTCACTGCACCTCCCCGTCCCTCCTCCCTTCACTCCACGTCCGCTGTCCCTCCTCCCTTCACTCCACGTCCGCTGTCTCTCCTCCTTTCACTGCACCTCCCCTGTCCCTCCTCCCTTCACTCCACCTTCTCCATCCTTCCTCCCTTCCCTCCAACTTCCCAGTCCCTCCTCCCTTCACTCCACCTCCCCTGACACTCCTAGCTTCACTCCACCTCCCCTGACCCTCTTCACTTCACTCCACCTTCCCTTTCCCTGCTCCCGTCACTGCACCTTCCCTGTCCCTTCTCCCTTCACTCCACCTTGCCTATCTCTCCTCCCTTCACTCCACCTCCCCTGTACCTCCTCGCTTCACTCCAACTTCTCTGCCCCTACCCCTTTTCACTCCACCCTCCCTGTCACTACACCCTTCACTGAACCTCCCCTGTCCCTCCTCCCTTCACTCAACCTCCCCTGTCCCTACTCCCTTCACTCCACATCCCCAATCCCTCGTCCCTTCACTCCACCTCCCCTGTCCCTCTTCACTCCACCTTCCCCGTCCCTCCTCCCTTCACTCCACCTTCCCTGTCCCTCCTCCATTCACTCCACCTTCCCTGTCCCTCCTCCCTTCACTACACCTCCCCTGTCCCTCCTCCCTTCACTGAACCTCCCTGTCCCCGCTCCCTTCACTCCACCTTCCTTGTCCCTCCTCCCTTCACTCCACCTTCCCTGCCCCTCCTGCCTTCACTCCACCTCCCTGACCCTCCTTCCTTCACTCCTCCTCCGCTGTCCCTCCTCTCTTCACTCCACCTTCCATGTCCCTCCTCCCTTCACTCCACCTTCTCTGTCCCTCCTCCTTTCACTCCACCTCCCCTTTCCCTCCTCCCTCCACTGCACCTACCCTGTCCCTCCTCCCTTCACTCCACCTCCCCTGTCCCTCCTCTTTTCACTCCACCCTCCCTGTCCCGAAACCCTTCACTGAAACTCCCCTGTCCCTCCTCCCTTCACTCCACCTCCCCTGTCCCTCCTCCATTCACTCCAACTTCTCCATTCTTCCTCCCTTCACTCCCCCTTCCCCGTCCCTCCTCCCTTCACTCCACCTCCACTGACACTCCTCCCTTCACTCCACATCCCCTGTCCCTCTTCACTTCACTCCACCTTCCCTGTCCCTCCACCGTTCACTTCACCTCCCCTGTCCCTCCTCCCTCCCCAGCACCTTCCCTGTCCCTCCACCCTTCACTCCACCTTCCCTGTCCCTCCTCCCTTCACTCCACCTTCCCTGTCCCTCCTCCCTTCACTGAACCTCCCTGTCCCCCCTCCCTTCACTCCACCTTCCTTGTCCCTCCTGCCTTCACTCCACCTTCCCTATCCCTCCTCCATTTCTCTCCACCTCCCCTGACCCTCCTCCCTTCACTCCTCCTCCGCTGTCGCTCCTCTCTTCACTCCACCTTCTCTGTCCCTCCTCTTTTCACTCCACCCTTCCTGTCCTTACACCCTTCACTGAACCTCCTCTGTCCCTACTCCCTTCACTCCACCTCTTTTGTCCCTCTTCCCTTCACTCCACCTCCCCGACCGTCCTCCCTTCACTCCTCCTCCGCTGTCCCTCCTCTCTGCACTCCACCTTCCATGTCCCTCCTCCCTTCACTCCACCACCCCTGATCCTCCTCCCTTCACTCCACCTTCCCTTTGCCCCTCCTTTCACTCCAAATTCCCTGTCTCACCTCCCTTCACCCCACCTTCCATGTTCCTCCTCCCTTCACTCCACCTTCCCTGTCCCTCCTCCCTTCGCTCCGCCTTCCCTGTCCCACCGCCCTTCACACCACCTCCCCTGTCCCTCCTTCCTTCACTAAACCTCCCTGTCCCCCCTCCCTTCCCTCCACCTTCCTTGTCCCTCCTGCCTTCACTCCACCTTCCCTGTCCCTCCTCCCTTCGCTCCACCTCCCCTGTCCCTCCTCCGTTCACCCCACCTTCCATGCCCCTCCTCCCTTCACTCCACCTTCCCTGTCTCTCCTCCTGCACTCCACGTCCCCTGTCCCTCCTCCTTCACCCCACCTTCCGTTCACTCCTCCCTTCACTCCACCTTCCCTGTCCCTCCTCCCTTCACTCCTCCTCCGCTGTCCCTTCTCCCTTCATTCCCTTTCCCTGTCCCTCATCCCGTCACTGAAACTCCCTGTCCCCCCTCCCTTCACTCCACCTTCCCTGTCCTTACTCCCTTCACTCCACCTCGCCATCCCTCCTCCCTCCCAGCACCTTCCCTGTCTCTCCTCCCTTCACTCTACCTCCGCTGTCACTCCTCACTTCACTCCACGTCCGCTGTCTCTCCTCCTTTCACTGCACCTCCCCTGTCCCTCCTCCCTTCACTCCACGTCCGCTGTCCCTCCTCCCTTCACTCCACGTCCGCTGTCTCTCCTCCTTTCACTGCACCTCCCCTGTCCCTCCTCCCTTCACTCCACCTCCCCTGTCCCTCTTCATTCACTCCACCTTCCCTGTCCCTCCACCCATCACTCCACCTCCCCTTTCCCTCCTCCCTCCCCAGCACCTTCCCTGTCCCTCCTCCCTTCACTCCACCTTCCCTGTCCCTCCTCCCTTCACTCCACCTTCCATGTCCCTCCTCACTTCACTCCAACTCCCCTGTCCCTCCTCCCTTCACTGAACCTCCCTGTCCCCGCTCCCTTCACTCCACCTTCCTTGTCCCTCCTCCCTTCACTCCACCTTCCCTGTCCCCCCACCCTTCACTCCACCTCGCCATCCTTCCTCCCTCCCCAGCACCTTCCCTGCCTCTCCTCCCTTCACTCCACCTCCGCTATCCCTCCTCCCTCCCCAGCACCACCCCGTCCCTCCTCCCTTCACCCCACCTTCCGTGTACCTCCTCCCTTCACTCCACCTCTCCTGTCCCTCCTCCCTTCACTCCACCTCCCCTGTCCCTCCTCCCTTCACTCCACCTTCCCTGTCTCTACTCCCTTCTCTCCACCTCCCCTGTCCCTCCTCCCTTCACCCCACCTTCCATGTCCCTCCTCCCATCGCTCCACCACCCTTGTCCCTCCTCCCTTCACTCCACCTTCCCTGTCCCTCCTCCTTCACACCACCGTCCGTGTCTCTCCTCCCTTCACTCCACCTTCCCTGTCCCTCCTCCCTTCACTCCTCCTCCGCTGTCCCTTCTCCCTTCATTCCCCTTCCCTGTCCCTCATCCCGTCACTGAACTTCCCTGTCCCCCCTTCCTTCACTCCACCTTCCCTGTCCTTCCTCCCTTCACTCAACCTCGCCGTCACTCCTCCCTCCCAGGACCTTCCCTGTCTCTCCTCCCTTCACTCTACCTCCGCTGTCCCTCCTCCCTTCACTCCACCTTCCCTGTCCCTCCTCCCTTCACTCCTCCTTCTCTGTCCCTCCTCCCTTCACTCCACGTTCTCCATCCCTCCTCCCTTCACTCCACCTTCCCTGTCCCTCCTCCCTTCACTCCACGTCCGCTGTCCCTCCTCCCTTCACTCCACCTCCCCTGTCCCACCTCCCCTGACTCCACCTTCTCTGTCCCCCCTGCCTTCACCCCACCTTCCGTGTCCCTCCTCCCTTCACTCCACTTTCCCTGTCCCCCCTCCCTACACTTCATCTTCCCTGTCCCTCCTCCCTTCACTCCACCTACCGTGTCCCTCTCTTCACTCCTACTCCGCTGTCCCTTCTCCCTTCATTCCCCCTTGCCTGTCCCTCATCCCGTCACTGAACTTCCCTGTCCCCCCTCCCTTCACTCCACCTTCCCTGTCCTTCCTCCCTTCACTCCACCTCGCCGTCCCTCCTCCCTCCCAGCACCTTCCCTGTCTCTCCTCCCTTCACTCTCCCTCCGCTGTCCTTCCTCCCTTCATTCCACGTCCGCTTTCTCTCCTCCTTTCACTGCACCTCCCCGTCCCTCCTCCCTTCACTCCACGTCCGCTGTCCCTCCTCCCTTCACTCCACGTCCGCTGTCTCTCCTCCTTTCACTGCACCTCCCCTGTCCCTCCTCCCTTCACTCCACCTTCTCCATCCTTCCTCCTAACCCTCCAACTTCCCAGTCCCTCCTCCCTTCACTCCACCTCCCCTGACACTCCTAGCTTCACTCCACCTCCCCTGTCCCTCTTCACTTCACTCCACCTTCCCTGTCCCTCCTCCCTTCACTGAACCTCCCCTGTCCCTCCTCCCTTCACTCAACCTCCCCTGTCCCTACTCCCTTCACTCCACATCCCCAATCCCTCGTCCCTTCACTCCACCTCCCCTGACCCACCTCCCTTCACTCCTCCTCCACTGTCCCTCCTCCCTTCACTGCACCTCCCCTGTCCCTCCTCCCTTCACTCCACCTTCTCCATCCTTCCTCCCTTCACTCCACTCCCTGTCCCTCTTCACTTCACTCCACCTTCCCTGTCCCTCCACCCTTCACTCCACCTCCGCTGTCCCTCCTCCCTCGCCAGCACCTTCCCTGTCCCCCTCCCTTCACTCCAACTTCCCTGTCCCTCCTCCCTTCACTCCACCTTCCCTGTCCCTCCTCCCTTCACTCCAACTCCCCTGTCCCTCCTCCCATCACTGACCCTCCCTGTCCCCCCTCCCTTCACTCCACCTTCCTTGTCCCTCCTCCCTTCACTCCACCTTCCCAGTCCCTTCTCCCTTCACTCCACCTCCCCTGACCCTCCTCCCTTCACTCCTCCTCCGCTGTCCCTCCTCTCTTCACTCCACCTTCCATGTCCCTCCTCCCTTCACTCCACCTTCCCTTTCCCTGCTCCCGTCACTGCACCTTCCCTGTCCCTTCTCCCTTCACTCCACCTTGCCTATCTCTCCTCCCTTCACTCCACCTCCCCTGTACCTCCTCGCTTCACTCCAACTTCTCTGCCCCTCCCCCTTTTCACTCCACCCTCCCTGTCACTACACCCTTCACTGAACCTCCCCTGTCCCTCCTCCCTTCACTCAACCTCCCCTGTCCCTACTCCCTTCACTCCACATCCCCAATCCCTCGTCCCTTCACTCCTCCTCCACTGTCCCTCCTCTCTTCACTCCACCTTCCATGTCCCTCCTCCCTTCACTCCACCACCCCTGTCCCTCCTCCCTTCACTCCACGTTCTCCATTCTTCCTTCCGTCACTCCACCTTCCCCGTCCCTCCTCCCTTCACTCCACTTTCCCTGTCCCCCCTCCCTACACTTCATCTTCCCTGTCCCTCCTCCCTTCACTCCACCTACCGTGTCCCTCCCTTCACTCCTACTCCGCTGTCCCTTCTCCCTTCATTCCCCCTTGCCTGTCCCTCATCCCGTCACTGAACTTCCCTGTCCCCCCTCCCTTCACTCCACCTTCCCTGTCCTTCCTCCCTTCACTCCACCTCGCCGTCCCTCCTCCCTCCCAGCACCTTCCCTGTCTCTCCTCCCTTCACTCTCCCTCCGCTGTCCTTCCTCCCTTCATTCCACGTCCGCTTTCTCTCCTCCTTTCACTGCACCTCCCCGTCCCTCCTCCCTTCACTCCACGTCCGCTGTCCCTCCTCCCTTCACTCCACGTCCGCTGTCTCTCCTCCTTTCACTGCACCTCCCCTGTCCCTCCTCCCTTCACTCCACCTTCTCCATCCTTCCTCCTAACCCTCCAACTTCCCAGTCCCTCCTCCCTTCACTCCACCTCCCCTGACACTCCTAGCTTCACTCCACCTCCCCTGTCCCTCCTCCCTTCACTCCACCTTCCCTGTCCCTCCTCCCTTCACTCCAACTCCCCTGTCCCTCCTCCCATCACTGACCCTCCCTGTCCCCCCTCCCTTCACTCCACCTTCCTTGTCCCTCCTCCCTTCACTCCACCTCCCCTGACCCTCCTCCCTTCACTCCTCCTCCGCTGTCCCTCCTCTCTTCACTCCACCTTCCATGTCCCTCCTCCCTTCACTCCACCTTCCCTTTCCCTGCTCCCGTCACTGCACCTTCCCTGTCCCTTCTCCCTTCACTCCACCTTGCCTATCTCTCCTCCCTTCACTCCACCTCCCCTGTACCTCCTCGCTTCACTCCAACTTCTCTGCCCCTCCCCCTTTTCACTCCACCCTCCCTGTCACTACACCCTTCACTGAACCTCCCCTGTCCCTCCTCCCTTCACTCAACCTCCCCTGTCCCTACTCCCTTCACTCCACATCCCCAATCCCTCGTCCCTTCACTCCTCCTCCACTGTCCCTCCTCTCTTCACTCCACCTTCCATGTCCCTCCTCCCTTCACTCCACCACCCCTGTCCCTCCTCCCTTCACTCCACGTTCTCCATTCTTCCTTCCGTCACTCCACCTTCCCCGTCCCTCCTCCCTTCACTCCACTTTCCCTGTCCCCCCTCCCTACACTTCATCTTCCCTGTCCCTCCTCCCTTCACTCCACCTACCGTGTCCCTCCCTTCACTCCTACTCCGCTGTCCCTTCTCCCTTCATTCCCCCTTGCCTGTCCCTCATCCCGTCACTGAACTTCCCTGCCCCCCCTCCCTTCACTCCACCTTCCCTGTCCTTCCTCCCTTCACTCCACCTCGCCGTCCCTCCTCCCTCCCAGCACCTTCCCTGTCTCTCCTCCCTTCACTCTCCCTCCGCTGTCCTTCCTCCCTTCATTCCACGTCCGCTTTCTCTCCTCCTTTCACTGCACCTCCCCGTCCCTCCTCCCTTCACTCCACGTCCGCTGTCCCTCCTCCCTTCACTCCACGTCCGCTGTCTCTCCTCCTTTCACTGCACAACCCCTGTCCCTCCTCCCTTCACTCCACCTTCTCCATCCTTCCTCCTAACCCTCCAACTTCCCAGTCCCTCCTCCCTTCACTCCACCTCCCCTGACACTCCTAGCTTCACTCCACCTCCCCTGTCCCTCCTCCCTTCACTCCACCTTCCCTGTCCCTCCTCCCTTCACTCCAACTCCCCTGTCCCTCCTCCCATCACTGACCCTCCCTGTCCCCCCTCCCTTCACTCCACCTTCCTTGTCCCTCCTCCCTTCACTCCACCTTCCCAGTCCCTTCTCCCTTCACTCCACCTCCCCTGACCCTCCTCCCTTCACTCCTCCTCCGCTGTCCCTCCTCTCTTCACTCCACCTTCCATGTCCCTCCTCCCTTCACTCCACCTTCCCTTTCCCTGCTCCCGTCACTGCACCTTCCCTGTCCCTTCTCCCTTCACTCCACCTTGCCTATCTCTCCTCCCTTCACTCCACCTCCCCTGTACCTCCTCGCTTCACTCCAACTTCTCTGCCCCTCCCCCTTTTCACTCCACCCTCCCTGTCACTACACCCTTCACTGAACCTCCCCTGTCCCTCCTCCCTTCACTCAACCTCCCCTGTCCCTACTCCCTTCACTTCACATCCCCAATCCCTCGTCCCTTCACTCCTCCTCCACTGTCCCTCCTCTCTTCACTCCACCTTCCATGTCCCTCCTCCCTTCACTCCACCACCCCTGTCCCTCCTCCCTTCACTCCACGTTCTCCATTCTTCCTTCCGTCACTCCACCTTCCCCGTCCCTCCTCCCTTCACTCCACCTCCCCTGACCCTCCTCCCTTCACTCCACCATCCCTGTCCCTCCTCCCTTCGCTCCACCTCCCCTGTCCCTCCTCCCTTCACCCCACCTTCCCTGTCCCTCCTCCCTTCACCCCACCTTCCATGTCCCTCCTCCCTTCACTCCACCTCCCCTGTCCCTCCTCCTTCACCCCACCTTCCGTGTCTCTCCTCCCTTCACTCCACCTTCCCTGTCCCCCCTCCCTTCACTCCACCTTCCCTGTCCTTCCTCCCTTCACTCCACCTCGCCGTCCCTCCTCCCTCCCAGCACCTTCCCTGTCTCTCCTCCCTTCACTCTCCCTCCGCTGTCCTTCCTCCCTTCATTCCACGTCCGCTTTCTCTCCTCCTTTCACTGCACCTCCCCGTCCCTCCTCCCTTCACTCCACGTCCGCTGTCCCTCCTCCCTTCACTCCACGTCCGCTGTCTCTCCTCCTTTCACTGCACCTCCCCTGTCCCTCCTCCCTTCACTCCACCTTCTCCATCCTTCCTCCTAACCCTCCAACTTCCCAGTCCCTCCTCCCTTCACTCCACCTCCCCTGACACTCCTAGCTTCACTCCACCTCCCCTGTCCCTCTTCACTTCACTCCACCTTCCCTGTCCCTCCTCCCTTCACTGAACCTCCACTGTCCCTCCTCCCTTCACTCAACCTCCCCTGTCCCTACTCCCTTCACTCCACATCCCCAATCCCTCGTCCCTTCACTCCACCTCCCCTGACCCACCTCCCTTCACTCCTCCTCCACTGTCCCTCCTCCCTTCACTGCACCTCCCCTGTCCCTCCTCCCTTCACTCCACCTTCTCCATCCTTCCTCCCTTCACTCCACTCCCTGTCCCTCTTCACTTCACTCCACCTTCCCTGTCCCTCCACCCTTCACTCCACCTCCGCTGTCCCTCCTCCCTCGCCAGCACCTTCCCTGTCCCCCCTCCCTTCACTCCAACTTCCCTGTCCCTCCTCCCTTCACTCCACCTTCCCTGTCCCTCCTCCCTTCACTCCAACTCCCCTGTCCCTCCTCCCATCACTGACCCTCCCTGTCCCCCCTCCCTTCACTCCACCTTCCTTGTCCCTCCTCCCTTCACTCCACCTTCCCAGTCCCTTCTCCCTTCACTCCACCTCCCCTGACCCTCCTCCCTTCACTCCTCCTCCGCTGTCCCTCCTCTCTTCACTCCACCTTCCATGTCCCTCCTCCCTTCACTCCACCTTCCCTTTCCCTGCTCCCGTCACTGCACCTTCCCTGTCCCTTCTCCCTTCACTCCACCTTGCCTATCTCTCCTCCCTTCACTCCACCTCCCCTGTACCTCCTCGCTTCACTCCAACTTCTCTGCCCCTCCCCCTTTTCACTCCACCCTCCCTGTCACTACACCCTTCACTGAACCTCCCCTGTCCCTCCTCCCATCACTCAACCTCCCCTGTCCCTACTCCCTTCACTCCACATCCCCAATCCCTCGTCCCTTCACTCCTCCTCCACTGTCCCTCCTCTCTTCACTCCACCTTCCATGTCCCTCCTCCCTTCACTCCACCACCCCTGTCCCTCCTCCCTTCACTCCACGTTCTCCATTCTTCCTTCCGTCACTCCACCTTCCCCGTCCCTCCTCCCTTCACTCCACTTTCCCTGTCCCCCCTCCCTACACTTCATCTTCCCTGTCCCTCCTCCCTTCACTCCACCTACCGTGTCCCTCCCTTCACTCCTACTCCGCTGTCCCTTCTCCCTTCATTCCCCCTTGCCTGTCCCTCATCCCGTCACTGAACTTCCCTGTCCCCCCTCCCTTCACTCCACCTTCCCTGTCCTTCCTCCCTTCACTCCACCTCGCCGTCCCTCCTCCCTCCCAGCACCTTCCCTGTCTCTCCTCCCTTCACTCTCCCTCCGCTGTCCTTCCTCCCTTCATTCCACGTCCGCTTTCTCTCCTCCTTTCACTGCACCTCCCCGTCCCTCCTCCCTTCACTCCACGTCCGCTGTCCCTCCTCCCTTCACTCCACGTCCGCTGTCTCTCCTCCTTTCACTGCACCTCCCCTGTCCCTCCTCCCTTCACTCCACCTTCTCCATCCTTCCTCCTAACCCTCCAACTTCCCAGTCCCTCCTCCCTTCACTCCACCTCCCCTGACACTCCTAGCTTCACTCCACCTCCCCTGTCCCTCCTCCCTTCACTCCACCTTCCCTGTCCCTCCTCCCTTCACTCCAACTCCCCTGTCCCTCCTCCCATCACTGACCCTCCCTGTCCCCCCTCCCTTCACTCCACCTTCCTTGTCCCTCCTCCCTTCACTCCACCTTCCCAGTCCCTTCTCCCTTCACTCCACCTCCCCTGACCCTCCTCCCTTCACTCCTCCTCCGCTGTCCCTCCTCTCTTCACTCCACCTTCCATGTCCCTCCTCCCTTCACTCCACCTTCCCTTTCCCTGCTCCCGTCACTGCACCTTCCCTGTCCCTTCTCCCTTCACTCCACCTTGCCTATCTCTCCTCCCTTCACTCCACCTCCCCTGTACCTCCTCGCTTCACTCCAACTTCTCTGCCCCTCCCCCTTTTCACTCCACCCTCCCTGTCACTACACCCTTCACTGAACCTCCCCTGTCCCTCCTCCCTTCACTCAACCTCCCCTGTCCCTACTCCCTTCACTCCACATCCCCAATCCCTCGTCCCTTCACTCCTCCTCCACTGTCCCTCCTCTCTTCACTCCACCTTCCATGTCCCTCCTCCCTTCACTCCACCACCCCGTCCCTCCTCCCTTCACTCCACGTTCTCCATTCTTCCTTCCGTCACTCCACCTTCCCCGTCCCTCCTCCCTTCACTCCACTTTCCCTTTCCCCCCTCCCTACACTTCATCTTCCCTGTCCCTCCTCCCTTCACTCCACCTACCGTGTCCCTCCCTTCACTCCTACTCCGCTGTCCCTTCTCCCTTCATTCCCCCTTGCCTGTCCCTCATCCCGTCACTGAACTTCCCTGCCCCCCCTCCCTTCACTCCACCTTCCCTGTCCTTCCTCCCTTCACTCCACCTCGCCGTCCCTCCTCCCTCCCAGCACCTTCCCTGTCTCTCCTCCCTTCACTCTCCCTCCGCTGTCCTTCCTCCCTTCATTCCACGTCCGCTTTCTCTCCTCCTTTCACTGCACCTCCCCGTCCCTCCTCCCTTCACTCCACGTCCGCTGTCCCTTCTCCCTTCACTCCACGTCCGCTGTCTCTCCTCCTTTCACTGCACAACCCCTGTCCCTCCTCCCTTCACTCCACCTTCTCCATCCTTCCTCCTAACCCTCCAACTTCCCAGTCCCTCCTCCCTTCACTCCACCTCCCCTGACACTCCTAGCTTCACTCCACCTCCCCTGTCCCTCCTCCCTTCACTCCACCTTCCCTGTCCCTCCTCCCTTCACTCCAACTCCCCTGTCCCTCCTCCCATCACTGACCCTCCCTGTCCCCCCTCCCTTCACTCCACCTTCCTTGTCCCTCCTCCCTTCACTCCACCTTCCCAGTCCCTTCTCCCTTCACTCCACCTCCCCTGACCCTCCTCCCTTCACTCCTCCTCCGCTGTCCCTCCTCTCTTCACTCCACCTTCCATGTCCCTCCTCCCTTCACTCCACCTTCCCTTTCCCTGCTCCCGTCACTGCACCTTCCCTGTCCCTTCTCCCTTCACTCCACCTTGCCTATCTCTCCTCCCTTCACTCCACCTCCCCTGTACCTCCTCGCTTCACTCCAACTTCTCTGCCCCTCCCCCTTTTCACTCCACCCTCCCTGTCACTACACCCTTCACTGAACCTCCCCTGTCCCTCCTCCCTTCACTCAACCTCCCCTGTCCCTACTCCCTTCACTCCACATCCCCAATCCCTCGTCCCTTCACTCCTCCTCCACTGTCCCTCCTCTCTTCACTCCACCTTCCATGTCCCTCCTCCCTTCACTCCACCACCCCCGTCCCTCCTCCCTTCACTCCACCTCCCCTGACCCTCCTCCCTTCACTCCACCATCCCTGTCCCTCCTCCCTTCGCTCCACCTCCCCTGTCCCTCCTCCCTTCACCCCACCTTCCCTGTCCCTCCTCCCTTCACCCCACCTTCCATGTCCCTCCTCCCTTCACTCCACCTCCCCTGTCCCTCCTCCTTCACCCCACCTTCCGTGTCTCTCCTCCCTTCACTCCACCTTCCCTGTCCCACCTCCCTACACTCCACCTTCCCTGTCCCTCCTCCTTCACTCCACCTCCCCTGTCCCTCCTCCTTCACCCCACCTTCCGTGTCTCTCCACCCTTTCACTCCACCTTCCCTGTCCCTCGTTCCTTCACTCCTCCTCCGCTGTCCCTTCTCCCTTCATTCCCCTTCCCTGTCCCTCATCCCGTCACTGAACCTCCCTGCCCCCCTCCCTTCACTCCACATCGCCATCCCTCCTCCCTCCCAGCACCTTCCCTGTCTCACCTCCCTTCACTCTACCTCCGCTGTCCCTCCTCCCTTCACTCCACGTCCGCTGTCTCTCCTCCTTTCACTGCACCTCCCCTGTCCCTCCTCCCTTCACTCCACGTCCGCTGTCCCTCCTCCCTTCACTCCACGTCCGCTGTCTCTCCTCCTTTCACTGCACCTCCCCTGTCCCTCCTCCCTTCACTCCAACTTCTCCATCGTTCCTCCCTTCACTCCACCTCCCCTGTCCCTCTTCACTTCACTCCACCTTCCCTGTCCCTCCTCCCTTCACTCCACCTTCCCTGTCCCTCCTGCCTTCACTCCACCTCCCCTGTCCCTCCTCCCTTCACTGAACCTCCCTGTCCCCGCTCCCTTCACTCCACCTTCCTTGTCCCTCCTCCCTTCACTCCACCTTCCCTGTCCCTCCTCCCTTCACTCCACATCCCCTGTCCCTCCTCCCTTCACTACACGTCCGCTGTCCCTCCTCCCTTCACTCCACGTCCGCTGTCTCTCCTCCTTTCACTGCACCTCCCCTGTCCCTCCTCCCTTCACTCCACCTTCTCCATCCTTCCTCCCTTCACTCCACCTCCCCTGTCCCTCTTCACTTTACTCCACCTTCCCTGTCCCTCCTCCCTTTACTCCACCTTCCTTGTCCCTCCTCACTTCACTCCACCTTCCCTGTCCCTCCTCCCTTCAGTCCACCTCCCTGACCCTCCTTCCTTCACTCCTCCTCCGCTGTCCCGCCTCTCTTCACTCCACCTTCCCTGTCCCTCCTCCCTTCACTCCACCTCCCTGACCCTCCTCCCTTCACTCCTCCTCCGCTGTCCCTCCTCTCTTCACTCCACCTTCCATGTCCCTCCTCCCTTCACTCCACCTTCTCTGTCCCTCCTCCTTTCACTCCACCTCCCCTTTCCCTCCTCCCTTCACTGCACCTTCCCTGTCCCTCCTCCCTTCACTCCACCTCCCCTGTCCCTCCTCTTTTCACTCCACCCTCCCTGTCCCTAAACCCTTCATTGAAACTCTCCTGTCCCTCCTCCCTTCACTCCACCTCCCCTGTCCCTCCTCCATTCTCTCCAACTTCTCCATCCTTCCTCCCTTCACTCCACCTTCCCCGTCCCTCCTCCCTTCACTCAACCTCCCCTGACACTCCTCCCTTCACTCCACCTCCCCTGTCCCTCTTCACTTCACTCCACCTTCCCTGTCCCTCCACCCTTCACTCCACCTCCCCTGTCCCTCCTCCCTCCCCAGCACCTTCCCTGTCCCTCCTCCCTTCACTCCACCTTCCCTGTCCCTCCTCCCTTCACTCCACCTTCCCTGTCCCTCCACCCTTCACTCCACCTCCCCTGTTCCTCCTCCCTTCACTGAACCTCCCTGTCCCCCCTCCCTTCACTCCAACTTCCTTGTCCCTCCTGCCTTCACTCCACCTTCCCTGTCCCTCCTCCATTTTTTTCCACCTCCCCTGACCCTCCTCCCTTCACTCCTCCTCCGCTGTCCCTCCTCTCTTCACTCCACCTTCTCTGTCCCTCCTCCTTTCACTCCACCTCCCCTTTCCCGCCTCCCTTCACTGCACCTTCTCTGTCCCTCCTCCCTTCACTCCACCTTGCCTATCTCTCCTCCCTTCACTCCACCTCCCCTGTCCCTCCTCCCTTCACTCCACCTTCCCTGTCCCTCCTCCCTTCGCTCCACCTCCCCTGTCCCTCCTCCCTTCACCCCACCTTCCATGTCCCTCCTCCCTTCACTCCACCTTCCCTGTCCCTCCTCCTTCACCCCACCTTCCGTGTCTCTCCTCCCTTCACCCCACCTACCATGTCCCTCCTCCCTTCACTCCAACTTCCCTGTCCCTCCTCCTTCACTCCACCTCGCCTGTCCCTCCTCCTTCACCCCAACTTCCGTGTCTCTCCTCCCTTCTCTCCACCTTCCCTGTCCCTCCTCCCTTCACTCCTCCTCCGCTGTCCCTTCTCCCTTCATTCCCTTTCCCTGTCCCTCATCCCGTCACTGAACCTCCCTGTCCCCCCTCCCTTCACTCCACCTTCCCTGTCCTTCCTCCCTTCACTCCACCTCGCCGTCCCTCCTCCCTCCCAGCACCTTCCCTGTCTTTCCTCCCTTCACTCTACCTCCGCTGTCCCTCCTCCATTCACTCCACGTCCGCTGTCCCTCCTCCCTTCACTCCACGTCCGCTGTCTCTCCTCCTTTCACTGCACCTCCCCTGTCCCTCCTCCCTTCACTCCACCTTCTCCATCCTTCTTCCCTTCAGTCCACCTTACCCGTCCCTCCTCCCTTCACTCCACCTCCCCTGACACTCCTCCCTTCACTCCACCTCCCCTGTCCCTCTTCACTTCACTCCACCTTCCCTGTCCCTCCACCCTTCACTCCACCTCCCCTGTCCCTCCTCCCTCCCCAGCACCTTCCCTGCCCCTCCTCCCTTCACTCCACCTTCCATGTCCCTCCTCACTTCACTCCACCTCCCCTGTCCCTCCTCCCTTCACTGAACCTCCCTGTCCCCGCTCCCTTCACTCCACCTTCCTTGTCCCTCCTCCCTTCACTCCACCTTCCCTGTCCCTCCTCCCTTCACTCAACCTCCCTGACCCTCCTCCCTTCACTCCACCTTCCCTGTCTCTACTCCCTTCACTCCACCTCCCCTGTCCCCCCTCCTTCACCCCACCTTCCGTGTCTCTCCTCCCTTCACTCCACCTTCCCTGTCCCTCCTCCCTTCACTCCACCTTCCCTGTCCCTCCTCCTTCACTCCACCTCCCCTGTCCCTCCTCCTTCACCCCACCTTCCGTGTCTCTCCTCCCTTCACTCCACCTTCCCTCTCCCTCCTCCCTTCACTCCTCCTCCGCTGTCCCTTCTCCCTTCATTCCCTTTCCCTGTCCCTCATCCCGTCACTGAACCTCCCTGTTCCCCCTCCCATCACTCCACCTCGCCGTCCCTCCTCCCTCCAAGCACCTTCCCTGTCTCTCCTCCCTTCACTCTACCTCCGCTGTCACTCCTCACTTCACTCCATGTCCGCTGTCTCTCCTCCTTTCACTGGACCTCCCCTGTCCCTCCTCCATTCACTCCACGTCCGCTGTCTCTCCTCCTTTCACTACACCTCCCCTGTCCCTCCTCCCTTCACTCCACCTTCACCATCCTTCCTCTCTTAACTCCACCTTCCCCGTCCCTCCTCCCTTCACTCCAACTCTCCTGACACTCCTCCCTTCACTCCACCTCACCTGTCCCTCTTCGGTTCACTCCACCTTCCCTGTCCCTCCACCCTTCACTCCTCCTCCCCTATCCCTCATCCGTTCACTCCACCTGCCCTGTCCCTCATCCCTTCATTCCACCACCCTGACCCTCCTCCCTTTATTCCTCCGCTGTCCCTCCGCTCTTCACTCCACCTTCCATGTCCCTCCTCCCATCACTCCACCTTCGCTGTCCCTCCTCCCTTCACTCCACCTCCCTTGTCCCTCCTCCCTTCACTCCACCTGCCCTGTCCCTCTTCCCTTCACTCCACCTGCCCTGTCCCTCTTCCCTTCACTCCACCTTCCCTGTCCCTCCTCCCTTCACTCCACCTTCCCTGTCCCTCCTCCCTTCACTCCACGTCCGCTGTCCCTCCTTCCTTCACTCCACCTCCCCTGTCCCACCTCCCCTGACTCCACCTTCTCTGCCCCCCCTGCCATCACCCCACCTTCCGTGTCCCTCCTCCCTTCACTCCACTTTCCCTGTCCCCCCTCCCTACACTCCACCTTCCCTGTCCCTCCTCCTGCACTCCACGTCCCCTGTCCCTCCTCCTTCACCCCACCTTCCGTTCTCTCCTCCCTTCACTCCACCTTCCCTGTCCCTCCTCCCTTCACTCCTCCTCCGCTGTCCCTTCTCCCTTCATTCCCTTTCCATGTCCCTCATCCCGTCACTGAACCTCCCTGTCCACCCTCCCTTTACTCCACCTTCCCTGTCCTTACTCCCTTCACTCCACCTCACCGTCCCTACTCCCTCCCAGCACCTTCCCTGTCTCTCCTCCCTTCACTCTACCTCCGCTGTCACTCCTCACTTCACTCCACGTCCGCTGTCTCTCCTCCTTTCACTGCACCTCCCCTGTCCCTCCTCCCTTCACTCCACGTCCGCTGTCCCTCCTCCCTTCACTCCACGTCCGCTGTCTCTCCTCCTTTCACTGCACCTCCCCTGTCCCTCCTCCCTTCACTCCACCTTCTCCATCCTTCCTCCCTTCACTCCACCTTCCCCGTCCCTCCTCCCTTCACTCCACCTCCCCTGACACTCCTACCTTCACTCCACCTCCCCTGTCCCTCTACACTTCACTCCACCTTCCCTGTCCCTCCACCCATCACTCTACCTCCCCTGTCCCTCCTCCCTCCCCAGCACCTTCCCTGTCCCTCCACCCTTCACTCCACCTTCCCTGTCCCTCCTCCCTTCACTCCACCTTCCATGTCCCTCCTCACTTCACTCCACCTCCCCTGTCCCTCCTCCCTTCACTGAACCTCCCTGTCCCCGCTCCCTTCACTCCACCTTCCCTGTCCCCCCACCCTTCACCCCACCTCGCCATCCCTCCTCCCTCCCCAGCACCTTCCCTGTCTCTCCTCCCTTCACTCCACCTCCGCTATCCCTCCTCCCTCCCCAGCACCACCCCGTCCCTCCTCCCTTCACCCCACCTTCCGTGTACCTCCTCCCTTCACTCCACCTCTCCTGTCCCTCCTCCCTTCACTCCACCTCCCCTGTCCCTCCTCCCTTCACTCCACCTTCCCTGTCTCTACTCCCTTCACTCCACCTCCCCTGTCCCTCCTCCCTTCACCCCACCTTCCATGTCCCTCCTCCCATCGCTCCACCACCCTTGTCCCTCCTCCCTTCACTCCACCTTCCCTGTCCCTCCTCCTTCACCCCATCTTCCGTGTCTCTCCTCCCTTCACCCCACCTTCCCTGTCCCTCCTCCTTCACTCCACCGTCCGTGTCTCTCCTCCCTTCACTCCACCTTCCCTGTCCCTCCTCCCTTCACTCCTCCTCCGCTGTCCCTTCTCCCTTCATTCCCCTTCCCTGTCCCTCATCCCGTCACTGAACTTCCCTGTCCCCCCTTCCTTCACTCCACCTTCCCTGTCCTTCCTCCCTTCACTCAACCTCGCCGTCACTCCTCCCTCCCAGGACCTTCCCTGTCTCTCCTCCCTTCACTCTACCTCCGCTGTCCCTCCTCCCTTCACTCCACCTTCCCTGTCCCTCCTCCCTTCACTCCTCCTTCTCTGTCCCTCCTCCCTTCACTCCACGTTCTCCATCCTTCCTTCCTTCACTCCACCTTCCCTGTCCTTCCTCCCTTCACTCAACATCGCCGTCACTCCTCCCTCCCAGGACCTTCCCTGTCTCTCCTCCCTTCACTCTACCTCCGCTGTCCCTCCTCCCTTCACTCCACCTCCCCTGTCCCTCCTCCCTTCACTCCACCTCCTCTGTCCCTCCTCCCTTCACTCCACCTTCCCTGTCCCTCCTCCCTTCACTCCACCTTCCCTGTCCCTTCTCCGTTCACTCCACCTTCCCTGCCCCCCCTCCTTCACCCCACCTTCCGTGTCTCTCCTCCCTTCACTCCACCTTCCCTGTCCCTCCTCCCTTCACTCCACCTTCCCTGTCCCTCCTCCTTCACTCCACCTCCCCTGTCCCTCCTCCTTCACCCCACCTTCCGTGTCTCTCCTCCCTTCACTCCACCTTCCCTGTCCCCCCTCCCTTCACTCCACCTCGCCGTCCCTCCTCCCTCCCAGCACCTTCCCTGTCTCTCCTCCCTTCACTCTACCTCCGCTGTCACTCCTCACTTCACTCCACGTCCGCTGTCTCTCCTCCTTTCACTGGACCTCCCCTGTACCTCCTCCATTCACTCCACGTCCGCTGTCCCTCCTGCCTTCACTCCACGTCCGCTGTCTCTCCTCCTTTCACTGCACCTCCCCTGTCCCTCCTCCCTTCACCCCACCTTCACCATCCTTCCTCTCTTCACTCCACCTTCCCCGTCCCTCCTCCCTTCACTCCAACTCTCCTGACACTCCTCCCTTCACTCCACCTCCCCTGTCCCTCTTCGGTTCACTCCACCTTCCCTGTCCCTCCACCCTTCACTCCTCCTCCCCTATCCCTCATCCGTTCACTCCACCTGCCCTGTCCCTCATCCCTTCATTCCACCACCCTGACCCTCCTCCCTTCACTCCTCCGCTGTCCCTCCGCTCTTCACTCCACCTTCCATGTCCCTCCTCCCATCACTCCACCTTCGCTGTCCCTCCTCCCTTCACTCCACCTCCCTTGTCCCTCGCCCTTCACTGCACCTCCCCGTCCCTCCTCCCTTCACTCCACCTTCCCTGTCCCTCCTCCCTTCACTCCACCTTCCCTGTCCCTCCTCCCTTCACTCCTGCTCCGTTGTCCCTTCTCACTTCACTCCCCTTCCCTGTCCCTCATCCCGTCACTGAACCTCCCTGTCCCCCCTCCCTTCACTCCACCTTGCCATCCCTTCTCCCTCCCCAGCACCTTCCCTGTCTCTCCTCCCTTCACACCACCTCCTCTATCCCCCCTCCCTCCCCAGCACCATCCCGTCCCTCCTCCCTTCACTCCACCTTCCCTGTCCCCCCTACCTTCACCCCACCTTCTGTGTCCCTCCTCACTTCACTCCACGTCCGATGTCCCTCCTCCCTTCACTCCACCTTCCCTGTCCCTCCTCCCTTCACTCCACCTGCCCTGTCCCTCTTCCCTTCACTCCACCTTCTCTGTCCCTCCTCCCTTCACTCCACCTTCCCTGTCCCTCCTCCCTTCACTCCACGTCCGCTGTCCCTCCTCCCTTCACTCCACCTCCCCTGTCCCACCTCCCCTGACTCCACCTTCTCTGTCCCCCCTGCCTTCACCCCACCTTCCCTGTCCCTCCTCCCTTCACTCCACGTCCGCTGTCCCTCCTCCCATCACTCCACCTCCCCTGTCCCACCTCCCCTGACTCCACCTTCTCTGTCCCCCCTGCCTTCACCCCACCTTCCGTGTCCCTCCTCCCTTCACTCCACTTTCCCTGTCCCCCCTCCCTACACTTCATCTTCCCTGTCCCTCCTCCCTTCACTCCACCTACCGTGTCCCTCCCTTCACTCCTACTCCGCTGTCCCTTCTCCCTTCATTCCCCCTTGCCTGTCCCTCATCCCGTCACTGAACTTCCCTGTCCCCCCTCCCTTCACTCCACCTTCCCTGTCCTTCCTCCCTTCACTGCACCTCGCCGTCCCTCCTCCCTCCCAGCACCTTCCCTGTCTCACCTCCCTTCACTCTCCCTCCGCTGTCCTTCCTCCCTTCATTCCACGTCCGCTTTCTCTCCTCCTTTCACTGCACCTCCCCGTCCCTCCTCCCTTCACTCCACGTCCGCTGTCCCTCCTCCCTTCACTCCACGTCCGCTGTCTCTCCTCCTTTCACTGCACCTCCCCTGTCCCTCCTCCCTTCACTCCACCTTCTCCATCCTTCCTCCCTTCCCTCCAACTTCCCAGTCCCTCCTCCCTTCACTCCACCTCCCCTGACACTCCTAGCTTCACTCCACCTCCCCTGTCCCTCTTCACTTCACTCCACCTTCCCTGTCCCTCCTCCCTTCACTCCACCTTCCCTGTCCCTCCTCCCTTCACTCCACCTTCCCTGTCCCTCCTCCCTTCACTACACCTCCCCTGTCCCTCCTCCCTTCACTGAACCTCCCTGTCCCCGCTCCCTTCACTCCACCTTCCTTGTCCCTCCTCCCTTCACTCCACCTTCCCTGCCCCTCCTGCCTTCACTCCACCTCCCTGACCCTCCTTCCTTCACTCCTCCTCCGCTGTCCCTCCTCTCTTCACTCCACCTTCCATGTCCCTCCTCCCTTCACTCCACCTTCTCTGTCCCTCCTCCTTTCACTCCACCTCCCCTTTCCCTCCTCCCTCCACTGCACCTACCCTGTCCCTCCTCCCTTCACTCCACCTCCCCTGCCCCTCCTCTTTTCACTCCACCCTCCCTGTCCCTAAACCCTTCACTGAAACTCCCCTGTCCCTCCTCCCTTCACTCCACCTCCCCTGTCCCTCCTCCATTCACTCCAACTTCTCCATTCTTCCTCCCTTCACTCCACCTTCCCCGTCCCTCCTCCCTTCACTCCACCTCCACTGACACTCCTCCCTTCACTCCACATCCCCTGTCCCTCTTCACTTCACTCCACCTTCCCTGTCCCTCCACCGTTCACTTCACCTCCCCTGTCCCTCCTCCCTCCCCAGCACCTTCCCTGTCCCTCCACCCTTCACTCCACCTTCCCTGTCCCTCCTCCCTTCACTCCACCTTCCCTGTCCCTCCTCCCTTCACTGAACCTCCCTGTCCCCCCTCCCTTCACTCCACCTTCCTTGTCCCTCCTGCCTTCACTCCACCTTCCCTATCCCTCCTCCATTTCTCTCCACCTCCCCTGACCCTCCTCCCTTCACTCCTCCTCCGCTGTCCCTCCTCTCTTCACTCCACCTTCTCTGTCCCTCCTCTTTTCACTCCACCCTTCCTGTCCTTACACCCTTCACTGAACCTCCTCTGTCCCTACTCCCTTCACTCCACCTCCCCTGTCCCTCTTCCCTTCACTCCACCTCCCCGACCGTCCTCCCTTCACTCCACCTCCGCTGTCCCTCCTCTCTGCACTCCACCTTCCATGTCCCTCCTCCCTTCACTCCACCACCCCTGATCCTCCTCCCTTCACTCCACCTTCCCTTTCCTCCTCCTTTCACTCCAAATTCCCTGTCTCACCTCCCTTCACCCCACCTTCCATGTCCCTCCTCCCTTCACTCCACCTTCCCTGTCCCTCCTCCCTTCGCTCCACCTTCCCTGTCCCACCTCCCTTCACACCACCTCCCCTGTCCCTCCTTCCTTCACTTAACCTCCCTGTCCCCCCTCCCTTCCCTCCACCTTCCTTGTCCCTCCTGCCTTCACTCCACCTTCCCTGTCCCTCCTCCCTTCGCTCCACCTCCCCTGTCCCTCCTCCGTTCACCCCACCTTCCATGTCCCTCCTCCCTTCACTCCACCTTCCCTGTCCCTCCTCCTGCACTCCACGTCCCCTGTCCCTCCTCCTTCACCCCTCCTTCCGTTCACTCCTCCCTTCACTCCACCTTCCCTGTCCCTCCTCCCTTCACTCCTCCTCCGCTGTCCCTTCTCCCTTCATTCCCTTTCCCTGTCCCTCATCCCGTCACTGAACCTCCCTGTCCCCCCTCCCTTCACTCCACCTTCCCTGTCCTTACTCCCTTCACTCCACCTCGCCATCCCTCCTCCCTCCCAGCACCTTCCCTGTCTCTCCTCCCTTCACTCCACGTCCGCTCTCTCTCCTCCTTTCACTGGACCTCCCCTGTCCCTCCTCCCTTCACTCCACCTCCCCTGTCCCTCTTCACTTCACTCCACCTTCCCTGTCCCTCCACCCATCACTCCACCTCCCCTGTCCCTCCTCCCTCCCCAGCACCTTCCCTGTCCCTCCTCCCTTCACTCCACCTTCCCTGTCCCTCCTCCCTTCACTCCACCTTCCATGTCCCTCCTCACTTCACTCCACCTCCCCTGTCCCTCCTCCCTTCACTGAACCTCCCTGTCCCCGCTCCCTTCACTCCACCTTCCTTGTCCCTCCTCCCTTCACTCCACCTTCCCTGTCCCCCCACCCTTCACTCCACCTCGCCATCCTTCCTCCCTCCCCAGCACCTTCCCTGCCTCTCCTCCCTTCACTCCACCTCCGCTATCCCTCCTCCCTCCCCAGCACCACCCCGTCCCTCCTCCCTTCACCCCACCTTCCGTGTACCTCCTCCCTTCACTCCACCTCTCCTGTCCCTCCTCCCTTCACTCCACCTCCCCTGTCCCTCCTCCCTTCACTCCACCTTCCCTGTCTCTACTCCCTTCACTCCACCTCCCCTGTCCCTCCTCCCTTCACTCCACCTTCCCTGTCCCTCCTCCTTCACTCCACCGTCCGTGTCTCTCCTCCCTTCACTCCACCTTCCCTGTCCCTCCTCCCTTCACTCCTCCTCCGCTGTCCCTTCTCCCTTCATTCCCCTTCCCTGTCCCTCATCCCGTCACTGAACTTCCCTGTCCCCCCTTCCTTCACTCCACCTTCCCTGTCCTTCCTCCCTTCACTCAACCTCGCCGTCACTCCTCCCTCCCAGGACCTTCCCTGTCTCTCCTCCCTTCACTCTACCTCCGCTGTCCCTCCTCCCTTCACTCCACCTTCCCTGTCCCTCCTCCCTTCACTCCTCCTTCTCTGTCCCTCCTCCCTTCACTCCACGTTCTCCATCCCTCCTCCCTTCACTCCACCTTCCCTGTCCCTCCTCCCTTCACTCCACGTCCGCTGTCCCTCCTCCCTTCACTCCACCTCCCCTGTCCCACCTCCCCTGACTCCACCTTCTCTTTCCCCCCTACCTTCACCCCACCTTCCGTGTCCCTCCTCCCTTCACTCCACTTTCCCTGTCCACCCTCCCTACACTTCATCTTCCCTGTCCCTCCTCCCTTCACTCCACCTACCGTGTCCCTCCCTTCACTCCTACTCCGCTGTCCCTTCTCCCTTCATTCCCCCTTGCCTGTCCCTCATCCCGTCACTGAACTTCCCTGTCCCCCCTCCCTTCACTCCACCTTCCCTGTCCTTCCTCCCTTCACTCCACCTCGCCGTCCCTCCTCCCTCCCAGCACCTTCCCTGTCTCACCTCCCTTCACTCTCCCTCCGCTGTCCTTCCTCCCTTCATTCCACGTCCGCTTTCTCTCCTCCTTTCACTGCACCTCCCCGTCCCTCCTCCCTTCACTCCACGTCCGCTGTCCCTCCTCCCTTCACTCCACGTCCGCTGTCTCTCCTCCTTTCACTGCACCTCCCCTGTCCCTCCTCCCTTCACTCCACCTTCTCCATCCTTCCTCCCTTCCCTCCAACTTCCCAGTCCCTCCTCCCTTCACTCCACCTCCCCTGACACTCCTAGCTTCACTCCACCTCCCCTGTCCCTCTTCACTTCACTCCACCTTCCCTGTCCCTCCTCCCTTCACTCCACCTTCCCTGTCCCTCCTCCCTTCACTCCACCTTCCCTGTCCCTCCTCCCTTCACTACACCTCCCCTGTCCCTCCTCCCTTCACTGAACCTCCCTGTCCCCGCTCCCTTCACTCCACCTTCCTTGTCCCTCCTCCCTTCACTCCACCTTCCCTGTCCCTCCTGCCTTCACTCCACCTCCCTGACCCTCCTTCCTTCACTCCTCCTCCGCTGTCCCTCCTCTCTTCACTCCACCTACCCTGTCCCTCCTCCCTTCACTCCACCTCCCCTGTCCCTCCTCTTTTCACTCCACCCTCCCTGTCCCTAAACCCTTCACTGAAACTCCCCTGTCCCTCCTCCCTTCACTCCACCTCCCCTGTCCCTCCTCCATTCACTCCAACTTCTCCATTCTTCCTCCCTTCACTCCACCTTCCCCGTCCCTCCTCCCTTCACTCCACCTCCACTGACACTCCTCCCTTCACTCCACATCCCCTGTCCCTCTTCACTTCACTCCACCTTCCCTGTCCCTCCACCGTTCACTTCACCTCCCCTGTCCCTCCTCCCTCCCCAGCACCTTTCCTGTCCCTCCACCCTTCACTCCACCTTCCCTGTTCCTCCTCCCTTCACTCCACCTTCCCTGTCCCTCCTCCCTTCACTGAACCTCCCTGTCCCCCCTCCCTTCACTCCACCTTCCTTGTCCCTCCTGCCTTCACTCCACTTTCCCTATCCCTCCTCCATTTCTCTCCACCTCCCCTGACCCTCCTCCCTTCCCTCCTCCTCCGCTGTCCCTCCTCTCTTCACTCCACCTTCTCTGTCCCTCCTCTTTTCACTCCACCCTTCCTGTCCTTACACCCTTCACTGAACCTCCTCTGTCCCTACTCCCTTCACTCCACCTCCCCTGTCCGTCTTCCCTTCACTCCACCTCCCCGACCTTCCTCCCTTCACTCCTCCTCCGCTGTCCCTCCTCTCTGCACTCCACCTTCCATGTCCCTCCTCCCTTCACTCCACCACCCCTGATCCTCCTCCCATCACTCCACCTTCCCTTTCCCCCTCCTTTCACTCCAAATTCCCTGTCTCACCTCCCTTCACCCCACCTTCCATGTCCCTCCTCCCTTCACTCCACCTTCCCTGTCCCTCCTCCCTTCGCTCCACCTTCCCTGTCCCACCTCCCTTCACACCACCTCCCCTGTCCCTCCTTCCTTCACTAAACCTCCCTGTCCCCCCTCCCTTCCCTCCACCTTCCTTGTCCCTCCTGCCTTCACTCCACCTTCCCTGTCCCTCCTCCCTTCGCTCCACCTCCCCTGTCCCTCCTCCGTTCACCCCACCTTCCATGTCCCTCCTCCCTTCACTCCACCTTCCCTGTCCCTCCTCCTGCACTCCACGTCCCCTGTCCCTCCTCCTTCACCCCACCTTCCGTTCACTCCTCCCTTCACTCCACCTTCCCTGTCCCTCCTCCCTTCACTCCTCCTCCGCTGTCCCTTCTCCCTTCATTCCCTTTCCCTGTCCCTCATCCCGTCACTGAACCTCCCTGTCCCCCCTCCCTTCACTCCACCTTCCCTGTCCTTACTCCCTTCACTCCACCTCGCCGTCCCTCCTCCCTCCCAGCACCTTCCCTGTCTCTCCTCCCTTCACTCTACCTCCGCTGTCACTCCTCACTTCACTCCACGTCCGCTGTCTCTCCTCCTTTCACTGGACCTCCCCTGTCCCTCCTCCCTTCACTCCACCTTCCCTGTCCCTCCTCCCTTCACTCCACCTTCCATGTCCCTCCTCACTTCACTCCACCTCCCCTGTCCCTCCTCCCTTCACTGAACCTCCCTGTCCCCGCTCCCTTCACTCCACCTTCCTTGTCCCTCCTCCCTTCACTCCACCTTCCCTGTCCCTCCTCCCTTCACTCCACCTTCCCTGTCCCCCCACCCTTCACTCCACCTCGCCATCCTTCCTCCCTCCCCAGCACCTTCCCTGTCTCTCCTCCCTTCACTCCACCTCCGCTATCCCTCCTCCCTCCCCAGCACCACCCCGTCCCTCCTCCCTTCACTCCACCTCCCCTGTCCCTCCTCCCTTCACCCCACCTTCCATGTCCCTCCTCCCATCGCTCCACCACCCTTGTCTCTCCTCCCTTCACCCCACCTTCCCTGTCCCTCCTCCTTCACTCCACCGTCCGTGTCTCTCCTCCCTTCACCCCACCTTCCCTGTCCCTCCTCCTTCACTCCACCGTCCGTGTCTCTCCTCCCTTCACTCCACCTTCCCTGTCCCTCCTCCCTTCACTCCTCCTCCGCTGTCCCTTCTCCCTTCATTCCCCTTCCCTGTCCCTCATCCCGTCACTGAACTTCCCTGTCCCCCCTTCCTTCACTCCACCTTCCCTGTCCTTCCTCCCTTCACTCAACCTCGCCGTCACTCCTCCCTCCCAGGACCTTCCCTGTCTCTCCTCCCTTCACTCTACCTCCGCTGTCCCTCCTCCCTTCACTCCACCTTCCCTGTCCCTCCTCCCTTCACTCCTCCTTCTCTGTCCCTCCTCCCTTCACTCCACGTTCTCCATCCTTCCTTCCTTCACTCCACCTTGCCTATCTCTCCTCCCTTCACTCCACCTCCCCTGTCCCTCCTCCCTTCACTCCTCCTTCTCTGTCACTCCTCCCTTCACTCCACGTTCTCCATCCTTCCTTCCTTCACTCCACCTTGCCTATCTCTCCTCCCTTCACTCCACCTCCCCGTCCCTCCTACCTTCACTCCACCTTCCCTGTCCCTCCTCCCTTCGCTCCAGCTCCCCTGTCCCTCCTCCCTTCACCCCACCTTCCATGTCCCTCCTCCGTTCACTCCACCTTCTCTGTCCCTCCTCCTTTCACTCCACCTCCCCTGTC
Source organism: Scyliorhinus torazame (assembly GCF_047496885.1). Lineage (NCBI taxonomy): Eukaryota > Metazoa > Chordata > Chondrichthyes > Carcharhiniformes > Scyliorhinidae > Scyliorhinus > Scyliorhinus torazame. Next base: position 334,229,147 of record NC_092708.1, read on the forward strand.
CCTCCTCCTTCACCCCACCTTCCGTGTCTCTCATCCCTTCACTCCACCTTCCCTGTCCCTCCTCCCTTCACTCCACCTCCCCTGTCCCTCCTCCTTCACCCCACCTTCCGTGTCTCTCCTCCCTTCACTCCACCTTCCCTGTCTCTCCTCCCTTCACTCCACCTTCCCTGTCCCTCCTCCCTTCACTCCACCTTCCCTGTCCCTCCTCCTTCACTCCACCTCCCCTGTCCCTCCTCCTTCACCCCACCTTCCCTGTCCCTCCTCCCTTCACTCCTCCTCCGCTGTCCCTTCTCCCTTCATTCCCTTTCCCTGTCCCTCATCCCGTCACTGAACCTCCCTTTCCCCCCTCCCATCACTCCACCTCGCCGTCCCTCCTCCCTCCCAGCACCTTCCCTGTCTCTCCTCCCTTCACTCTACCTCCGCTGTCACTCCTCACTTCACTCCATGTCCGCTGTCTCTCCTCCTTTCACTGGACGTCCCCTGTCCCTCCTCCATTCACTCCACGTCCGCTGTCCCTCCTCCCTTCACTCCACGTCCGCTGTCTCTCCTCCTTTCACTGCACCTTCCCCATCCCTCCTCCCTTCACTCCACCTCCCCTGTCCCTCCTCCCTTCACTCCACCTCCCCTGTCCCTCCTCCCTTCACTCCACCTTCACCATCCTTCCTCTCTTCACTCCACCTTCCCCGTCCCTCCTCCCTTCACTCCAACTCTCCTGTCACTCCTCCCTTCACTCCACCTCCCCTGTCCCTCTTCGGTTCACTCCACCTTCCCTGTCCCTCCACCCTTCACTCCTCCTCCCCTATCCCTCATCCGTTCACTCCACCTGCCCTGTCCCTCATCCCTTCATTCCACCACCCTGACCCTCCTCCCTTCACTCCTCCGCTGTCCCTCCGCTCTTCACTCCACCCTCCATGTCCCTCCTCCCATCACTCCACCTTCGCTGTCCCTCCTCCCTTCACTCCACCTCCCTTGTCCCTCCTCCCTTCACTGCACCTCCCCGTCCCTCCTCCCTTCACTCCACCTTCCCTGTCCCTCCTCCCTTCACTCCACCTTCCCTGTCCCTCCTCCCTTCACTCCTGCTCCGTTGTCCCTTCTCACTTCACTCCCCTTCCCTGTCCCTCATCCCGTCACTGAACATCCCTGTACCCCCTCCCTTCACTCCACCTTGCCATCCCCCCTCCCTCCCCAGCACCACCCCATCCCTCCTCCCTTCACTCCACCTTCCCTGTCCCCCCTACCTTCACCCCACCTTCCGTGTCCCTCCTCCCTTCACTCCACGTCCGATGTCCCTCCTCCCTTCACTCCACCTTCCCTGTCCCTCCTCCCTTCACTCCACCTGCCCTGTCCCTCTTCCCTTCACTCCACCTTCCCTGTCCCTCCTCCCTTCACTCCACCTTCCCTGTCCCTCCTCCCTTCACTCCACGTCCGCTGTCCCTCCTCCCTTCACTCCACCTCCCCTATCCCACCTCCCCTGACTCCACCTTCTCTGTCCCCCCTGCCTTCACCCCACCTTCCGTGTCCCTCCTCCCTTCACTCCACTTCCCTGTCCCCCTTCCCTACACTCCATCTTCCCTGACCCTCCTCCCTTCACTCCTCCTCCACTGTCCCTCCTCTCTTCACTCCACCTTCCATGTCCCTCCTCCCTTCACTCCACCACTGCTGTCCCTCTTCCCTATACTCCACCTTCCCTTTCCCCCTCCTTTCACTCCAAAATCCCTGTCCCTCCTCCCTTCACTCCACCACCCCTGTCCCTCATCCCTCCACTCCACCTTCCCTATCCCCCTCCTTTCACTCCAAATTCACTGTCCCTCCTCACTTCACTCCACCTCCCCTGTCCCTCCTCCCTTCACCCCACCTTTCGTGTCTCTTCTCCCTTCACTCCACCTTCCCTGTCCCACCTCCCTACACTCCACCTTCCCTGTCCCTCCTCCTCCACTCCACCTCCCCTGTCCCTCCTCCTTCACCCCACCGTCCGTGTCTCTCCTCCCTTCACTCCACCTTCCCTGTCCCTCCTCCCTTCACTCCTCCTACGCTGTCCCTTCTCCCTTCATTCCCCTTCCCTGTCCCTCATCCCGTCACTGAACCTCCCTGTCCCCCCTCCCTTCACTCCACCTTCTCTGTCCTTCCTCCCTTCACTCCACCTCGCCGTCCCTTCTCCCTTCCAGCACATTCCCTGTCACTTCTCCCTTCACTCTACCTCCGCTGTCCCTCCTCCCTTCACTCCACCTTCCCTGTCCCTCCTCCCTTCACTCCTCCTTTTCTGTCCCTACTCCCTACACTCCACGTCCGCTGTCCCTCCTCCCTTCAATCCACCTTCCCTGACCCTCCTCCCTTCTCTCCAACTTCCCTGTCCCTCCTTCCTTCACTCCACATTTTCCATCCTTCCTTCCTTCACTCCACCTTCCCCGTCCCTCCTCCCTTCACTCCACCTCCCCTGACCCTCCTCCCTTCACTCCACCTTCCCTGTCCCTCCTCCCTTAGCTCCACCGCCCCGTCCCTCCTCCCTTCACCCCACCTTCCATGCCCCTCCTACCTTCACTCCACCTTCCCTGTCCCTCCTCCTTCACCCCACCTTCCGTGTATCTCCTCCCTTCACTCCCCCTTCCCTGTCCCACCTCGCTACACTCCACCTTCCCTGTCCCTCCTCCCTTCACTCCACCTTCCCTGTCCCTCCTCCTTCACCCCACCTTCCGTGTCTCTCATCCCTTCACTCCCCCTTCCCTGTCCCACCTCTCTACACTCCACCTTCCCTGTCCCTCCTCCCTTCACTCCTCCTTCTCTGTCACTCCTCCCTTCACTCCACGTTCTCCATCCTTCCTTCCTTCACTCCACCTTGCCTATCTCTCCTCCCTTCACTCCACCTCCCCGTCCCTCCTACCTTCACTCCACCTTCCCTGTCCCTCCTCCCTTCGCTCCAGCTCCCCTGTCCCTCCTCCCTTCACCCCACCTTCCATGTCCCTCCTCCGTTCACTCCACCTTCTCTGTCCCTCCTCCTTTCACTCCACCTCCCCTGTCCCTCCTCCTTCACCCCACCTTCCGTGTCTCTCATCCCTTCACTCCACCTTCCCTGTCCCTCCTCCCTTCACTCCACCTCCCCTGTCCCTCCTCCTTCACCCCACCTTCCGTGTCTCTCCTCCCTTCACTCCACCTTCCCTGTCTCTCCTCCCTTCACTCCACCTTCCCTGTCCCTCCTCCCTTCACTCCACCTTCCCTGTCCCTCCTCCTTCACTCCACCTCCCCTGTCCCTCCTCCTTCACCCCACCTTCCCTGTCCCTCCTCCCTTCACTCCTCCTCCGCTGTCCCTTCTCCCTTCATTCCCTTTCCCTGTCCCTCATCCCGTCACTGAACCTCCCTTTCCCCCCTCCCATCACTCCACCTCGCCGTCCCTCCTCCCTCCCAGCACCTTCCCTGTCTCTCCTCCCTTCACTCTACCTCCGCTGTCACTCCTCACTTCACTCCATGTCCGCTGTCTCTCCTCCTTTCACTGGACGTCCCCTGTCCCTCCTCCATTCACTCCACGTCCGCTGTCCCTCCTCCCTTCACTCCACGTCCGCTGTCTCTCCTCCTTTCACTGCACCTTCCCCATCCCTCCTCCCTTCACTCCACCTCCCCTGTCCCTCCTCCCTTCACTCCACCTCCCCTGTCCCTCCTCCCTTCACTCCACCTTCACCATCCTTCCTCTCTTCACTCCACCTTCCCCGTCCCTCCTCCCTTCACTCCAACTCTCCTGTCACTCCTCCCTTCACTCCACCTCCCCTGTCCCTCTTCGGTTCACTCCACCTTCCCTGTCCCTCCACCCTTCACTCCTCCTCCCCTATCCCTCATCCGTTCACTCCACCTGCCCTGTCCCTCATCCCTTCATTCCACCACCCTGACCCTCCTCCCTTCACTCCTCCGCTGTCCCTCCGCTCTTCACTCCACCCTCCATGTCCCTCCTCCCATCACTCCACCTTCGCTGTCCCTCCTCCCTTCACTCCACCTCCCTTGTCCCTCCTCCCTTCACTGCACCTCCCCGTCCCTCCTCCCTTCACTCCACCTTCCCTGTCCCTCCTCCCTTCACTCCACCTTCCCTGTCCCTCCTCCCTTCACTCCTGCTCCGTTGTCCCTTCTCACTTCACTCCCCTTCCCTGTCCCTCATCCCGTCACTGAACATCCCTGTACCCCCTCCCTTCACTCCACCTTGCCATCCCCCCTCCCTCCCCAGCACCACCCCATCCCTCCTCCCTTCACTCCACCTTCCCTGTCCCCCCTACCTTCACCCCACCTTCCGTGTCCCTCCTCCCTTCACTCCACGTCCGATGTCCCTCCTCCCTTCACTCCACCTTCCCTGTCCCTCCTCCCTTCACTCCACCTGCCCTGTCCCTCTTCCCTTCACTCCACCTTCCCTGTCCCTCCTCCCTTCACTCCACCTTCCCTGTCCCTCCTCCCTTCACTCCACGTCCGCTGTCCCTCCTCCCTTCACTCCACCTCCCCTATCCCACCTCCCCTGACTCCACCTTCTCTGTCCCCCCTGCCTTCACCCCACCTTCCGTGTCCCTCCTCCCTTCACTCCACTTCCCTGTCCCCCTTCCCTACACTCCATCTTCCCTGACCCTCCTCCCTTCACTCCTCCTCCACTGTCCCTCCTCTCTTCACTCCACCTTCCATGTCCCTCCTCCCTTCACTCCACCACTGCTGTCCCTCTTCCCTATACTCCACCTTCCCTTTCCCCCTCCTTTCACTCCAAAATCCCTGTCCCTCCTCCCTTCACTCCACCACCCCTGTCCCTCATCCCTCCACTCCACCTTCCCTATCCCCCTCCTTTCACTCCAAATTCACTGTCCCTCCTCACTTCACTCCACCTCCCCTGTCCCTCCTCCCTTCACCCCACCTTTCGTGTCTCTTCTCCCTTCACTCCACCTTCCCTGTCCCACCTCCCTACACTCCACCTTCCCTGTCCCTCCTCCTCCACTCCACCTCCCCTGTCCCTCCTCCTTCACCCCACCGTCCGTGTCTCTCCTCCCTTCACTCCACCTTCCCTGTCCCTCCTCCCTTCACTCCTCCTACGCTGTCCCTTCTCCCTTCATTCCCCTTCCCTGTCCCTCATCCCGTCACTGAACCTCCCTGTCCCCCCTCCCTTCACTCCACCTTCTCTGTCCTTCCTCCCTTCACTCCACCTCGCCGTCCCTTCTCCCTTCCAGCACATTCCCTGTCACTTCTCCCTTCACTCTACCTCCGCTGTCCCTCCTCCCTTCACTCCACCTTCCCTGTCCCTCCTCCCTTCACTCCTCCTTTTCTGTCCCTACTCCCTACACTCCACGTCCGCTGTCCCTCCTCCCTTCAATCCACCTTCCCTGACCCTCCTCCCTTCTCTCCAACTTCCCTGTCCCTCCTTCCTTCACTCCACATTTTCCATCCTTCCTTCCTTCACTCCACCTTCCCCGTCCCTCCTCCCTTCACTCCACCTCCCCTGACCCTCCTCCCTTCACTCCACCTTCCCTGTCCCTCCTCCCTTAGCTCCACCGCCCCGTCCCTCCTCCCTTCACCCCACCTTCCATGCCCCTCCTACCTTCACTCCACCTTCCCTGTCCCTCCTCCTTCACCCCACCTTCCGTGTATCTCCTCCCTTCACTCCCCCTTCCCTGTCCCACCTCGCTACACTCCACCTTCCCTGTCCCTCCTCCCTTCACTCCACCTTCCCTGTCCCTCCTCCTTCACCCCACCTTCCGTGTCTCTCATCCCTTCACTCCCCCTTCCCTGTCCCACCTCTCTACACTCCACCTTCCCTGTCCCTCCTCCCTTCACTCCACCTTCCCTGTCCCTCCTCACTTCACTCCACCTTCCCTGTCCCTCCTCCCTTCACTCCACCTCCCCTGTCCCTCCTCCCTTCACTGAACCTCCCTGTCCCCCCTCCCTTCACTCCACCTTCCTTGTCCCTCCTGTCTTCACTCCACCTTCCTTGTCCCTCCTCCATTTCTCTCCACCTCCCCTGACCCTCCTCCCTTCACTCCTCCTCCGCTGTCCCTCCTCTCTTCACTCCACCTTCCATGTCCCTCCTCCCTTCACTCCACGTTCCATTTCCCTCCTCCCGTCACTGCACCTTCCCTGTCCCTTCTCCCTTCACTCCACCTTGCCTATCTCTCCTCCCTTCACTGAACCTCCCCTGTCCCTCCTCCCTTCACTCCACCTCCCCTGTCCCTCCTCCCTTCACTCCACCTCCCCTGACACTCCTCCCTTCACTCCTCCTCCCCTGTCCCTCCTCTCTTCACTCCACCTTCCATGTCCTTCCTCCCTTCACTCCACCACCCCTGTCCCTCCTCCCATCACTCGACCTTCCCTTTCCCCCTCATTTCACTCCAAATTCCCTGTCCCTCCTCCTTAAACTACACCTCCCCTTTCCCTCCTCCCTTCACTCCACCTTCTCTGACCCTCCTCCCTTCACTCCTCCTCCGCTGTCCCTCCTCTCTTCACTCCACCTTCCATGTACCTCCTCCCTTCACTCCACCTCCCCTGTCCCTCCTCTTTTCACTCCACCCTGCCTGTCCCTACACCCTTCACTGAATCTCCCCTGTCCCTCCTCCCTTCACTCGACATCCCCTGTCCCTCCTCCCTTCACTCCACCTTCTCCATCCTTCCTCCCTTAACTCCAACTTCCCCGTCCCTTCTCCCTTCACTCCACCTCCCCTGACACTCCTCCCTTCACACCACCAGCCCTGTCCCTCCTCCATCGCCAGACCCTTCCCTGTCCCCCTCCCTTCACTCCACCTTCCCTGTCCCACCTCCCTTCACTCCACCTTCCCTATCCCTCCTCCCTTCACTCCAACTCCCCTGTCCCTCCTCCCATCACTGATCCTCCCTGTCCCCCCTCCCTTCACTCCACCTTCCTTGTCCCTCCTCCCTTCACTCCACCTTCCCCGTCCCTCCTCCCTTCACTCCACCTCCCCTGACCCTCCTTCCTTCACTCCTCCTCCGCTGTCCCTCCTCCCTTCACTCCACCTTCACTGTCCCTCCTCCCGTCACTGCACCTTCCCTGTCGCTTCTCCCTTCAGTCCACCTCCCCTGACCCTCCTCCCTTCACTCCTCCTCCACTGTCCCTCCTCTCTTCACTCCACCTTCCATGTCCCTCCTCCCTTCACTCCACCACTACTGTCCCTCTTCCCTGCACTCCACCTTCCCTTTCCCCCTCCTTTCACTCCAAAATCCCTGTCCCTCCTCCCTTCACTCCACCTTCCCTTTCCCCCTCCTTTCACTCCAAATTCCCTGTCCCTCCTCACTTCACTCCACCACCCCTGTCCCTCCTCCCTTCACTCCACCTTCCCTGTCCCTCCTCCTTCACTCCACCTCCCCTGTCCCTCCTCCTTCACCCCACCGTCCGTGTCTCTCCTCCCTTCACTCCACCTTCCCTGTCCCTCCTCCCTTCACTCCTCCTCCGCTGTCCCTTCTCCCTTCATTCCCCTTCCCTGTCCCTCATCCCGTCACTGAACCTCCCTGTCCCCCCTCCCTTCACTCCACCTTCCCTGTCCTTCCTCCCTTCACTCCACCTCGCCGTCCCTCCTCCCTTCCAGCACCTTCCCTGTCTCTTCTCCCTTCACTCTACCTCCGCTGTCCCTCCTCCCTTCACTCCACCTTCCCTGCCCCTCCTCCCTTCACTCCTCCTTCTCTGTCCCTACTCCCTTCACTCCATGTCGGATGTCCCTCCCCCCTTCAATCCACCTTCCCTGTCCCTCCTCCCTTCACTCCACCTTCCCTGTCCCTCCTCCCTTCACTCCACGTTCTCCATCCTTCCTTCCTTCACTCCACCTTCCCCGTCCCTCCTCCCTTCACTCCACCTCCCCTGACACTCCTCCCTTCACTCAACCTCCCCTGTCCCTCTTCACTTCACTCCACCTTCCCTGTCCCTCCTCCCTTCACTCCACCTTCCCTGTCCCTCCTCCCTTCACTCCACATCCCCTGTCCCTCCTCCCTTCACTGAACCTCCCTGTCCCCGCTCCCTTCACACCACCTTCCTTGTCCCTCCTCCCTTCACTCCACCTTCCCTGTCCCTCCGCCCTTTACTCCACCCTCCCCTGTCCCTCCTCCCTTCACTCCACCTCCCTGACCCTCCTCCCTTCACTCCTCCTCCGCTGTCCCTCCTCTCTTCACTCCACCTTCCATGTCCCTCCTCCCTTCACTGCACCTTCCCTGTCCCTCCTCCCTTCACTCCACCTTCCCTGTCCCTCCTCCCTTCACTCCACCTTCCCTGTCCCTCCTCCCTTCACTCCACCCTCCCTGTCCCTAAACGCTTCACTGAAACTCCCCTGTCCCTCCTCCCTTCACTCCACCTCTCCTGTCCCTCCTCCATTCACTCCAACTTCTCCATTCTTCCTCCCTTCACTCCACCTTCCCCGTCCCTCCTCCCTTCACTCCACCTACCCTGACACTCCGCTCTTCACTCCACCTCCCCTGTCCCTCCTCCCTCCCCTGCACCTTCCCTGTCCCTCCTCCCTTCACTCCACCTTCCCTGTCCCTCCTCCCTTCACTCCACCTTCCCTGTCCCTCCTCCCTTCACTCCACCTCCCCTGTCCCTCCTCCCTTCACTGAACCTCCCTGTCCCCCCTCCCTTCACTCCACCTTCCTTGTCCCTCCTGTCTTCACTCCACCTTCCCTGTCCCTCCTCCATTTCTCTCCACCTCCCCTGACCCTCCTCCCTTCACTCCTCCTCCGCTGTCCCTCCTCTCTTCACTCCACCTTCCTAGTCCGTCCTCCCTTCACTCCACCTTCCATTTCCCTCCTCCCGTCACTGCACCTTCCCTGTCCCTTCTCCCTTCACTCCACCTTGCCTATCTCTCCTCCCTTCACTGAACCTCCCCTGTCCCTCCTCCCTTCACTCCACCTCCCCTGTCCCTCCTCCCTTCACTCCACCTCCCCTGGCACTCCTCATTTCACTCCACCTTCCCTTTCCCCCTCATTTCACTCCAAATTCCCTGTCCCTCCTTACTTCACTCCACCTCCCCTGTTCCTCCTCCCTTCACTCCACCTTCCCTGTCTGCACTCCCTTCACTCCACCTCCCCTGTCCCTCCTCCTTCACCCCACATTCCGTGTCTCTCCTCCCTTCACCCCACCTTCAATGTCCCTCCTCCCTTCACTCCACCTTCCCTGTCCCTCCTCCTTCACCCCACATTCCGTGTCTCTCCTCCCTTCACCCCACCTTCAATGTCCCTCCTCCCTTCACTCCACCTTCCCTGTCCCTCCTCCTTCACCCCACCTTCCGTGTCTCTCCTCCCTTCACTCCACCTTCCCTGTCCCTCCTCCTTCACCCCAACTTCCGTGTCTCTCCTCCCTTCACTCCACCTTCCCTGTCCCTCCTCCCTTCACTCCTCCTCCGCTGTCCCTTCTCCCTTCATTCCCCTTCCCAGTCCCTCATCCCGTCACTGAACCTCCCTGTCCCCCCTCCCTTCACTCCACCTTCCCTGTCCTTCCTCCCTTCACTCCACCTCGCCGTCCCTCCTCCCTTCCAACACCTTCCCTGTCTCTCCTCCCTTCACTCTACCTCCGCTGTCCCTCCTCCCTTCACTCCACCTTCCCTGTCCCTCCTCCCTTCACTCCTCCTTCTCTGTCCCTACTCCCTTCACTCCACCTTCCCTGTCCCTCCTCCTTCACCCCACCTTCCGTGTCTCTCCTCCCTTCACTCCACCTTCCCTGTCCCTCCTCCCTTCACTCCTCCTCCGCTGTCCCTTCTCCCTTCATTCCCCTTCCCAGTCCCTCATCCCGTCACTGAACCTCCCTGTCCCCCCTCCCTTCACTCCACCTTCCCTGTCCTTCCTCCCTTCACTCCACCTCGCCGTCCCTCCTCCCTTCCAACACCTTCCCTGTCTCTCCTCCCTTCACTCTACCTCCGCTGTCCCTCCTCCCTTCAATCCACCTTCCCTGTCCCTCCTCCCTTCACTCCACCTTCCCTGTCCCTCCTCTCTTCACTCCACGTTCTCCATCCTTCCTTCCTTCACTCCACCTCCCCTGTCCCTCCTCCCTTCACTCCACCTTCCCTGTTCCTCCTCCCTTCGCTCCACCTCCCCTGTCCCTCCTCCCTTCACCCCACCTCCCTGTCCCTCCTCCTTCACCCCACCTTCCGTGTCTCTCCTCCCTTCACTCCACCTTCCCTGTCCCACCTCCCTACACTCCACCTTCCCTGTCCCTCCTCCTACACCCCACCTTCCGTGACTCTCCTCCCTTTCACTCCAACTCCCCTGTACCTCCTCCCTTCACTCCACCTTCCCTGTCCCCCTCCCTTCACTCTACGTTCTCTGTCCCTCCTCCCTTCACTCCACCTTCCCTGTCTCTCCTCCCTTCACTCTCCCTTCCCTGTCCCTCCTCCCTTCACTACACCTTCCGTCCCTCCTCGCTTCACTCCACCTTCTCTGTCCCACCTATTTTCACTCCACCCTCCCTGTCCCTCCACCCTTCACTGAACCTGCCTTGTCCCACCTCCCTTCACTCCACCTCCCCTGACCCTCCTCCCTTCACTCCTCCTCCGCTGTCCCTCCTCTCTTCACTCCACCTTCCATGTCCCTCCTCCCTTCACTCCACCTTCCCCGTCCCTCCTCCCTTCACTCCACCTCCCCTGACCCTCCTCCCTTCACTCCTCCTCCGCTGTCCCTCCTCCCTTCACTCCACCTTCCCTTTCCCACCTCCCTTCACCCCACCTTTCGTGTCTCTCCTCCCTTCACTCCACCTTCCCTGTCCCTCCTCCCTTCACTCCTCCTTCTCTGTCCCTACTCCCGTCACTCCACTTCCGCTGTCCCTCCTCCCTTCACTCCACCTCCCCTGACCCTCCTCCCTTCACTCCACCTTCCCTTTCCCTCCTCCCTTCACCCCACCTTTCGTGTCTCTCCTCCCTTCACTCCACCTTCCCTGTCTCACCTCACTACACTCCACCTTCTCTGTCCCTCCTATTTTCACTCCACCCTCCCTGTCCCTCCACACTTCACTGAACCTCCCTTGTCCCACCTCCCTTCACTCCACCTCCCCTGACCCTCCTGCCTTCACTCCTCCTCCGCTGTCCCTCCACTCTTCACTCCACCTTCCCCGTCCCTCCTCCCTTCACTCCACCTCCACTGACACTCCTCCCTTCACTCCACATCCCCTGTCCCTCTTCACTTCACTCCACCTTCCCTGTCCCTCCACCGTTCACTTCACCTCCCCTGTCCCTCCTCCCTCCCCAGCACCTTCCCTGTCCCTCCACCCTTCACTCCACCTTCCCTGTCCCTCCTCCCTTCACTCCACCTTCCCTGTCCCTCCTCCCTTCACTGAACCTCCCTGTCCCCCCTCCCTTCACTCCACCTTCCTTGTCCCTCCTGCCTTCACTCCACCTTCCCTATCCCTCCTCCATTTCTCTCCACCTCCCCTGACCCTCCTCCCTTCACTCCTCCTCCGCTGTCCCTACTCTCTTCACTCCACCTTCTCTGTCCCTCCTCTTTTCACTCCACCCTTCCTGTCCTTACACCCTTCACTGAACCTCCTCTGTCCCTACTCCCTTCACTCCACCTCCCCTGTCCCTCTTCCCTTCACTCCACCTCCCCGACCGTCCTCCCTTCACTCCTCCTCCGCTGTCCCTCCTCTCTGCACTCCACCTTCCATGTCCCTCCTCCCTTCACTCCACCACCCCTGATCCTCCTCCCTTCACTCCACCTTCCCTTTCCTCCTCCTTTCACTCCAAATTCCCTGTCTCACCTCCCTTCACCCCACCTTCCATGTCCCTCCTCCCTTCACTCCACCTTCCCTGTCCCTCCTCCCTTCGCTCCACCTTCCCTGTCCCACCTCCCTTCACACCACCTCCCCTGTCCCTCCTTCCTTCACTTAACCTCCCTGTCCCCCCTCCCTTCCCTCCACCTTCCTTGTCCCTCCTGCCTTCACTCCACCTTCCCTGTCCCTCCTCCCTTCGCTCCACCTCCCCTGTCCCTCCTCCGTTCACCCCACCTTCCATGTCCCTCCTCCCTTCACTCCACCTTCCCTGTCCCTCCTCCTGCACTCCACGTCCCCTGTCCCTCCTCCTTCACCCCACCTTCCGTTCACTCCTCCCTTCACTCCACCTTCCCTGTCCCTCCTCCCTTCACTCCTCCTCCGCTGTCCCTTCTCCCTTCATTCCCTTTCCCTGTCCCTCATCCCGTCACTGAACCTCCCTGTCCCCCCTCCCTTCACTCCACCTTCCCTGTCCTTACTCCCTTCACTCCACCTCGCCATCCCTCCTCCCTCCCAGCACCTTCCCTGTCTCTCCTCCCTTCACTCCACGTCCGCTGTCTCTCCTCCTTTCACTGAACCTCCCCTGTCCCTCCTCCCTTCACTCCACCTCCCCTGTCCCTCTTCACTTCACTCCACCTTCCCTGTCCCTCCACCCATCACTCCACCTCCCCTGTCCCTCCTCCCTCCCCAGCACCTTCCCTGTCCCTCCTCCCTTCACTCCACCTTCCCTGTCCCTCCTCCCTTCACTCCACCTTCCATGTCCCTCCTCACTTCACTCCACCTCCCCTGTCCCTCCTCCCTTCACTGAACCTCCCTGTCCCCGCTCCCTTCACTCCACCTTCCTTGTCCCTCCTCCCTTCACTCCACCTTCCCTGTCCCCCCACCCTTCACTCCACCTCGCCATCCTTCCTCCCTCCCCAGCACCTTCCCTGCCTCTCCTCCCTTCACTCCACCTCCGCTATCCCTCCTCCCTCCCCAGCACCACCCCGTCCCTCCTCCCTTCACCCCACCTTCCGTGTACCTCCTCCCTTCACTCCACCTCTCCTGTCCCTCCTCCCTTCACTCCACCTCCCCTGTCCCTCCTCCCTTCACTCCACCTTCCCTGTCTCTACTCCCTTCACTCCACCTCCCCTGTCCCTCCTCCCTTCACTCCACCTTCCCTGTCCCTCCTCCTTCACTCCACCGTCCGTGTCTCTCCTCCCTTCACTCCACCTTCCCTGTCCCTCCTCCCTTCACTCCTCCTCCGCTGTCCCTTCTCCCTTCATTCCCCTTCCCTGTCCCTCATCCCGTCACTGAACTTCCCTGTCCCCCCTTCCTTCACTCCACCTTCCCTGTCCTTCCTCCCTTCACTCAACCTCGCCGTCACTCCTCCCTCCCAGGACCTTCCCTGTCTCTCCTCCCTTCACTCTACCTCCGCTGTCCCTCCTCCCTTCACTCCACCTTCCCTGTCCCTCCTCCCTTCACTCCTCCTTCTCTGTCCCTCCTCCCTTCACTCCACGTTCTCCATCCCTCCTCCCTTCACTCCACCTTCCCTGTCCCTCCTCCCTTCACTCCACGTCCGCTGTCCCTCCTCCCTTCACTCCACCTCCCCTGTCCCACCTCCCCTGACTCCACCTTCTCTGTCCCCCCTGCCTTCACCCCACCTTCCGTGTCCCTCCTCCCTTCACTCCACTTTCCCTGTCCCCCCTCCCTACACTTCATCTTCCCTGTCCCTCCTCCCTTCACTCCACCTACCGTGTCCCTCCCTTCACTCCTACTCCGCTGTCCCTTCTCCCTTCATTCCCCCTTGCCTGTCCCTCATCCCGTCACTGAACTTCCCTGTCCCCCCTCCCTTCACTCCACCTTCCCTGTCCTTCCTCCCTTCACTCCACCTCGCCGTCCCTCCTCCCTCCAAGCACCTTCCCTGTCTCACCTCCCTTCACTCTCCCTCCGCTGTCCTTCCTCCCTTCATTCCACGTCCGCTTTCTCTCCTCCTTTCACTGCACCTCCCCGTCCCTCCTCCCTTCACTCCACGTCCGCTGTCCCTCCTCCCTTCAGTCCACGTCCGCTGTCTCTCCTCCTTTCACTGCACCTCCCCTGTCCCTCCTCCCTTCACTCCACCTTCTCCATCCTTCCTCCCTTCCCTCCAACTTCCCAGTCCCTCCTCCCTTCACTCCACCTCCCCTGACACTCCTAGCTTCACTCCACCTCCCCTGTCCCTCTTCACTTCACTCCACCTTCCCTGTCCCTCCTCCCTTCACTCCACCTTCCCTGTCCCTCCTCCCTTCACTCCACCTTCCCTGTCCCTCCTCCCTTCACTACACCTCCCCTGTCCCTCCTCCCTTCACTGAACCTCCCTGTCCCCGCTCCCTTCACTCCACCTTCCTTGTCCCTCCTCCCTTCACTCCACCTTCCCTGTCCCTCCTGCCTTCACTCCACCTCCCTGACCCTCCTTCCTTCACTCCTCCTCCGCTGTCCCTCCTCTCTTCACTCCACCTTCCATGTCCCTCCTCCCTTCACTCCACCTTCTCTGTCCCTCCTCCTTTCACTCCACCTCCCCTTTCCCTCCTCCCTCCACTGCACCTACCCTGTCCCTCCTCCCTTCACTCCACCTCCCCTGTCCCTCCTCTTTTCACTCCACCCTCCCTGTCCCTAAACCCTTCACTGAAACTCCCCTGTCCCTCCTCCCTTCACTCCACCTTCCCCGTCCCTCCTCCCTTCACTCCACCTCCACTGACACTCCTCCCTTCACTCCACATCCCCTGTCCCTCTTCACTTCACTCCACCTTCCCTGTCCCTCCACCGTTCACTTCACCTCCCCTGTCCCTCCTCCCTCCCCAGCACCTTCCCTGTCCCTCCACCCTTCACTCCACCTTCCCTGTCCCTCCTCCCTTCACTCCACCTTCCCTGTCCCTCCTCCCTTCACTGAACCTCCCTGTCCCCCTCCCTTCACTCCACCTTCCTTGTCCCTCCTGCCTTCACTCCACCTTCCCTATCCCTCCTCCATTTCTCTACACCTCCCCTGACCCTCCTTCCTTCACTCCTCCTCCGCTGTCCCTCCTCTCTTCACTCCACCTTATCTGTCCCTCCTCTTTTCACTCCACCCTACCTGTACTTACACCCTTCACTGAACCTCCTCTGTCCCTACTCACTTCACTCCACCTCCCCTGTCCCTCTTCCCTTCACTCCACCTCCCCGACCGTCCTCCCTTCACTCCTCCTCCGCTGTCCCTCCTCTCTGCACTCCACCTTCCATGTCCCTCCTCCCTTCACTCCACCACCCCTGATCCTCCTCCCTTCACTCCACCTTCCCTTTCCCCCTCCTTTCACTCCAAATTCCCTGTCTCACCTCCCTTCACCCCACCTTCCATGTCCCTCCTCCCTTCACTCCACCTTCCCTGTCCCTCCTCCCTTCGCTCCACCTTCCCTGTCCCACCTCCCTTCACACCACCTCCCCTGTCCCTCCTTCCTTCACTAAACCTCCATGTCCCCCCTCCCTTCCCTCCACCTTCCTTGTCCCTCCTGCCTTCACTCCACCTTCCCTGTCCCTCCTCCCTTCGCTCCACCTCCCCTGTCCCTCCTCCGTTCACCCCACCTTCCATGTCCCTCCTCCCTTCACTCCACCTTCCCTGTCCCTCCTCCTGCACTCCACGTCCCCTGTCCCTCCTCCTTCACCCCACCTTCCGTTCACTCCTCCCTTCACTCCACCTTCCCTGTCCCTCCTCCCTTCACTCCTCCTCCGCTGTCCCTTCTCCCTTCATTCCCTTTCCCTGTCCCTCATCCCGTCACTGAACCTCCCTGTCCCCCCTCCCTTCACTCCACCTTCCCTGTCCTTACTCCCTTCACTCCACCTCGCCGTCCCTCCTCCCTCCCAGCACCTCCCCTGTCCCTCCTCCCTTCACTCCACCTTCCCTGTCCCTCCTCCCTTCACTCCACGTTCTCCATCCTTCCTTCCTTCACTCCACCTTGCCTATCTCTCCTCCCTTCACTCCACCTCCCCTGTCCCTCCTCCCTTCACTCCTCCTTCTCTGTCCCTCCTCCCTTCACTCCACGTTCTCCATCCTTCCTTCCTTCACTCCACCTTGCCTATCTCTCCTCCCTTCACTCCACCTCCCCGTCCCTCCTACCTTCACTCCACCTTCCCTGTCCCTCCTCCCTTCGCTCCAGCTCCCCTGTCCCTCCTCCCTTCACCCCACCTTCCATGTCCCTCCTCCGTTCACTCCACCTTCTCTGTCCCTCCTCCTTTCACTCCACCTCCCCTGTCCCTCCTCCTTCACCCCACCTTCCGTGTCTCTCATCCCTTCACTCCACCTTCCCTGTCCCTCCTCCCTTCACTCCACCTCCCCTGTCCCTCCTCCTTCACCCCACCTTCCGTGTCTCTCCTCCCTTCACTCCACCTTCCCTGTCTCTCCTCCCTTCACTCCACCTTCCCTGTCCCTCCTCCCTTCACTCCACCTTCCCTGTCCCTCCTCCTTCACTCCACCTCCCCTGTCCCTCCTCCTTCACCCCACCTTCCCTGTCCCTCCTCCCTTCACTCCTCCTCCGCTGTCCCTTCTCCATTCATTCCCTTTCCCTGTCCCTCATCCCGTCACTGAACCTCCCTTTCCCCCCTCCCATCACTCCACCTCGCCGTCCCTCCTCCCTCCCAGCACCTTCCCTGTCTCTCCTCCCTTCACTCTACCTCCGCTGTCACTCCTCACTTCACTCCATGTCCGCTGTCTCTCCTCCTTTCACTGGACCTCCCCTGTCCCTCCTCCATTCACTCCACGTCCGCTGTCCCTCCTCCCTTCACTCCACGTCCGCTGTCTCTCCTCCTTTCACTGCACCTTCCCCATCCCTCCTCCCTTCACTCCACCTCCCCTGTCCCTCCTCCCTTCACTCCACCTCCCCTGTCCCTCCTCCCTTCACTCCACCTTCACCATCCTTCCTCTCTTCACTCCACCTTCCCCGTCCCTCCTCCCTTCACTCCAACTCTCCTGTCACTCCTCCCTTCACTCCACCTCCCCTGTCCCTCTTCGGTTCACTCCACCTTCCCTGTCCCTCCACCCTTCACTCCTCCTCCCCTATCCCTCATCCGTTCACTCCACCTGCCCTGTCCCTCATCCCTTCATTCCACCACCCTGACCCTCCTCCCTTCACTCCTCCGCTGTCCCTCCGCTCTTCACTCCACCTTCCATGTCCCTCCTCCCATCACTCCACCTTCGCTGTCCCTCCTCCCTTCACTCCACCTCCCTTGTCCCTCCTCCCTTCACTGCACCTCCCCGTCCCTCCTCCCTTCACTCCACCTTCCCTGTCCCTCCTCCCTTCACTCCACCTTCCCTGTCCCTCCTCCCTTCACTCCTGCTCCGTTGTCCCTTCTCACTTCACTCCCCTTCCCTGTCCCTCATCCCGTCACTGAACATCCCTGTCCCCCCTCCCTTCACTCCACCTTGCCATCCCCCTCCCTCCCCAGCACCACCCCATCCCTCCTCCCTTCACTCCACCTTCCCTGTCCCCCCTACCTTCACCCCACCTTCCGTGTCCCTCCTCCCTTCACTCCACGTCCGATGTCCCTCCTCCCTTCACTCCACCTTCCCTGTCCCTCCTCCCTTCACTCCACCTGCCCTGTCCCTCTTCCCTTCACTCCACCTTCCCTGTCCCTCCTCCTTTCACTCCACCTTCCCTGTCCCTCCTCCCTTCACTCCACGTCCGCTGTCCCTCCTCCCTTCACTCCACCTCCCCTATCCCACCTCCCCTGACTCCACCTTCTCTGTCCCCCCCTGCCTTCACCCCACCTTCCGTGTCCCTCCTCCCTTCACTCCACTTTCCCTGTCCCCCTTCCCTACACTCCATCTTCCCTGACCCTCCTCCCTTCACTCCTCCTCCACTGTCCCTCCTCTCTTCACTCCACCTTCCATGTCCCTCCTCCCTTCACTCCACCACTGCTGTCCCTCTTCCCTATACTCCACCTTCCCTTTCCCCCTCCTTTCACTCCAAATTCACTGTCCCTCCTCACTTCACTCCACCACCCCTGTCCCTCATCCCTCCACTCCACCTTCCCTATCCCCCTCCTTTCACTCCAAATTCACTGTCCCTCCTCACTTCACTCCACCTCCCCTGTCCCTCCTCCCTTCACCCCACCTTTCGTGTCTCTCCTCCCTTCACTCCACCTTCCCTGTCCCACCTCCCTACACTCCACCTTCCCTGTTCCTCCTCCTCCACTCCACCTCCCCTGTCCCTCCTCCTTCACCCCACCGTCCGTGTCTCTCCTCCCTTCACTCCACCTTCCCTGTCCCTCCTCCCTTCACTCCTCCTACGCTGTCCCTTCTCCCTTCATTCCCCTTCCCTGTCCCTCATCCCGTCACTGAACCTCCCTGTCCCCCCTCCCTTCACTCCACCTTCTCTGTCCTTCCTCCCTTCACTCCACCTCGCCGTCCCTTCTCCCTTCCAGCACATTCCCTGTCACTTCTCCCTTCACTCAACCTCCGCTGTCCCTCCTCCCTTCACTCCACCTTCCCTGTCCCTCCTCCCTTCACTCCTCCTTTTCTGTCCCTACTCCCTACACTCCACGTCCGCTGTCCCTCCTCCCTTCAATCCACCTTCCCTGTCCCTCCTCCCTTCTCTCCACCTTCCCTGTCCCTCCTCCCTTCACTCCACATTTTCCATCCTTCCTTCCTTCACTCCACCTTCCCCGTCCCTCCTCCCTTCACTCCACCTCCCCTGACCCTCCTCCCTTCACTCCACCTTCCCTGTCCCTCCTCCCTTAGCTCCACCGCCCCGTCCCTCCTCCCTTCACCCCACCTTCCATGCCCCTCCTACCTTCACTCCACCTTCCCTGTCCCTCCTCCTTCACCCCACCTTCCGTGTATCTCCTCCCTTCACTCCCCCTTCCCTGTCCCACCTCGCTACACTCCACCTTCCCTGTCCCTCCTCCCTTCACTCCAGCTTCCCTGTCCCTCCTCCTTCACCCCACCTTCCGTGTCTCTCCTCCCTTCACTCCCCCTTCCCTGTCCCACCTCTCTACACTCCACCTTCCCTGTCCCTCCTCCCTTCACTCCACCTTCCCTGTCCCTCCTCACTTCACTCCACCTTCCCTGTCCCTCCTCCCTTCACTCCACCTCCCCTGTCCCTCCTCCCTTCACTGAATCTCCCTGTCCCCCCTCCCTTCACTCCACCTTCCTTGTCCCTCCTGTCTTCACTCCACCTTCCTTGTCCCTCCTCCATTTCTCTCCACCTACCCTGACCCTCCTCCCTTCACTCCTCCTCCGCTGTCCCTCCTCTCTTCACTCCACCTTCCATGTCCCTCCTCCCTTCACTCCACGTTCCATTTCCCTCCTCCCGTCACTGCACCTTCCCTGTCCCTTCTCCCTTCACTCCACCTTGCCTATCTCTCCTCCCTTCACTGAACCTCCCCTGTCCCTCCTCCCTTCACTCCACCTCCCCTGTCCCTCCTCCCTTCACTCCACCTCCCCTGACACTCCTCCCTTCACTCCTCCTCCCCTGTCCCTCCTCTCTTCACTCCACCTTCCATGTCCTTCCTCCCTTCACTCCACCACCCCTGTCCCTCCTCCCATCACTCGACCTTCCCTTTCCCCCTCATTTCACTCCAAATTCCCTGTCCCTCCTCCTTAAACTACACCTCCCCTTTCCCTCCTCCCTTCACTCCACCTTCTCTGACCCTCCTCCCTTCACTCCTCCTCCGCTGTCCCTCCTCTCTTCACTCCACCTTCCATGTACCTCCTCCCTTCACTCCACCTCCCCTGTCCCTCCTCTTTTCACTCCACCCTGCCTGTCCCTACACCCTTCACTGAATCTCCCCTGTCCCTCCTCCCTTCACTCGACATCCCCTGTCCCTCCTCCCTTCACTCCACCTTCTCCATCCTTCCTCCCTTAACTCCAACTTCCCCGTCCCTTCTCCCTTCACTCCACCTCCCCTGACACTCCTCCCTTCACACCACCTGCCCTGTCCCTCCTCCATCGCCAGACCCTTCCCTGTCCCCCCTCCCTTCACTCCACCTTCCCTGTCCCACCTCCCTTCACTCCACCTTCCCTATTCCTCCTCCCTTCACTCCAACTCCCCTGTCCCTCCTCCCATCACTGATCCTCCCTGTCCCCCCTCCCTTCACTCCACCTTCCTTGTCCCTCCTCCCTTCACTCCACCTTCCCCGTCCCTCCTCCCTTCACTCCACCTCCCCTGACCCTCCTTCCTTCACTCCTCCTCCGCTGTCCCTCCTCCCTTCACTCCACCTTCCCTGTCCCTCCTCCCGTCACTGCACCTTCCCTGTCGCTTCTCCCTTCACTCCACCTCCCCTGACCCTCCTCCCTTCACTCCTCCTCCACTGTCCCTCCTCTCTTCACTCCACCTTCCATGTCCCTCCTCCCTTCACTCCACCACTACTGTCCCTCTTCCCTGCACTCCACCTTCCCTTTCCCCCTCCTTTCACTCCAAAATCCCTGTCCCTCCTCCCTTCACTCCACCTTCCCTTTCCCCCTCCTTTCACTCCAAATTCCCTGTCCCTCCTCACTTCACTCCACCACCCCTGTCCCTCCTCCCTTCACTCCACCTTCCCTGTCCCACCTCACTACACTCCACCTTCCCTGTCCCTCCTCCTTCACTCCACCTCCCCTGTCCCTCCTCCTTCACCCCACCGTCCGTGTCTCTCCTCCCTTCACTCCACCTTCCCTGTCCCTCCTCCCTTCACTCCTCCTCCGCTGTCCCTTCTCCCTTCATTCCCCTTCCCTGTCCCTCATCCCGTCACTGAACCTCCCTGTCCCCCCTCCCTTCACTCCACCTTCCCTGTCCTTCCTCCCTTCACTCCACCTCGCCGTCCCTCCTCCCTCCCAGCACCTCCCCTGTCCCTCCTCCCTTCACTCCACCTTCCCTGTCCCTCCTCCCTTCACTCCACCTTCCATGTCCCTCCTCACTTCACTCCACCTCCCCTGTCCCTCCTCCCTTCACTGAACCTCCCTGTCCCCGCTCCCTTCACTCCACCTTCCTTGTCCCTCCTCCCTTCACTCCACCTTCCCTGTCCCTCCTCCCTTCACTCCACCTTCCCTGTCCCCCCACCCTTCACTCCACCTCGCCATCCTTCCTCCCTCCCCAGCACCTTCCCTGTCTCTCCTCCCTTCACTCCACCTCCGCTATCCCTCCTCCCTCCCCAGCACCACCCCGTCCCTCCTCCCTTCACTCCACCTCCCCTGTCCCTCCTCCCTTCACTCCACCTTCCCTGTCTCTACTCCCTTCACTCCACCTCCCCTGTCCCTCCTCCCTTCACCCCACCTTCCATGTCCCTCCTCCCATCGCTCCACCACCCTTGTCTCTCCTCCCTTCACCCCACCTTCCCTGTCCCTCCTCCTTCACTCCACCGTCCGTGTCTCTCCTCCCTTCACCCCACCTTCCCTGTCCCTCCTCCTTCACTCCACCGTCCGTGTCTCTCCTCCCTTCACTCCACCTTCCCTGTCCCTCCTCCCTTCACTCCTCCTCCGCTGTCCCTTCTCCCTTCATTCCCCTTCCCTGTCCCTCATCCCGTCACTGAACATCCCTGTCCCCCCTTCCTTCACTCCACCTTCCCTGTCCTTCCTCCCTTCACTCAACCTCGCCGTCACTCCTCCCTCCCAGGACCTTCCCTGTCTCTCCTCCCTTCACTCTACCTCCGCTGTCCCTCCTCCCTTCACTCCACCTTCCCTGTCCCTCCTCCCTTCACTCCTCCTACTCTGTCCCTCCTCCCTTCACTCCACGTTCTCCATCCTTCCTTCCTTCACTCCACCTTGCCTATCTCTCCTCCCTTCACTCCACCTCCCCTGTCCCTCCTCCCTTCATTCCTCCTTCTCTGTCCCTCCTCCCTTCACTCCACGTTCTCCATCCTTCCTTCCTTCACTCCACCTTGCCTATCTCTCCTCCCTTCACTCCACCTCCCCGTCCCTCCTACCTTCACTCCACCTTCCCTGTCCCTCCTCCCTTCGCTCCAGCTCCCCTGTCCCTCCTCCCTTCACCCCACCTTCCATGTCCCTCCTCCGTTCACTCCACCTTCTCTGTCCCTCCTCCTTTCACTCCACCTCCCCTGTCCCTCCTCCTTCACCCCACCTTCCGTGTCTCTCATCCCTTCACTCCACCTTCCCTGTCCCTCCTCCCTTCACTCCACCTCCCCTGTCCCTCCTCCTTCACCCCACCTTCCGTGTCTCTCCTCCCTTCACTCCACCTTCCCTGTCTCTCCTCCCTTCACTCCACCTTCCCTGTCCCTCCTCCCTTCACTCCACCTTCCCTGTCCCTCCTCCTTCACTCCACCTCCCCTGTCCCTCCTCCTTCACCCCACCTTCCCTGTCCCTTCTCCCTTCACTCCTCCTCCGCTGTCCCTTCTCCATTCACTCCACCTTCCCTGTCCTTCCTCCCTTCACTCCACCTCGCCGTCCCTCCTCCCTTCCAGCACCTTCCCTGTCTCTTCTCCCTTCACTCTACCTCCGCTGTCCCTCCTCCCTTCACTCCACCTTCCCTGTCCCTCCTCCCTTCACTCCTCCTTCTCTGTCCCTACTCCCTTCACTCCATGTCGGATGTCCCTCCCCCCTTCAATGCACCTTCCCTGTCCCTCCTCCCTTCACTCCACCTTCCCTGTCCCTCCTCCCTTCACTCCACGTTCTCCATCCTTCCTTCCTTCACTCCACCTCCCCTGTCCCTCCTCCCTTCACTCCACGTTCTCCATCCTTCCTTCCTTCACTCCACCTTCCCCGTCCCTCCTCCCTTCACTCCACCTCCCCTGACACTCCTCCCTTCACTCAACCTCCCCTGTCCCTCTTCACTTCACTCCACCTTCCCTGTCCCTCCTCCCTTCACTCCACCTTCCCTGTCCCTCCTCCCTTCACTCCACATCCCCTGTCCCTCCTCCCTTCACTGAACCTCCCTGTCCCCGCTCCCTTCACACCACCTTCCTTGTCCCTCCTCCCTTCACTCCACCTTCCCTGTCCCTCCGCCCTTTACTCCACCCTCCCCTGTCCCTCCTCCCTTCACTCCACCTCCCTGACCCTCCTCCCTTCACTCCTCCTCCGCTGTCCCTCCTCTCTTCACTCCACCTTCCATGTCCCTCCTCCCTTCACTGCACCTTCCCTGTCCCTCCTCCCTTCACTCCACCTTCCCTGTCCCTCCTCCCTTCACTCCACCTTCCCTGTCCCTCCTCCCTTCACTCCACCCTCCCTGTCCCTAAACCCTTCACTGAAACTCCCCTGTCCCTCCTCCCTTCACTCCACCTCTCCTGTCCCTCCTCCATTCACTCCAACTTCTCCATTCTTCCTCCCTTCACTCCACCTTCCCCGTCCCTCCTCCCTTCACTCCACCTACCCTGACACTCCGCTCTTCACTCCACCTCCCCTGTCCCTCTTCACTTCACTCCACCTTCCCTGTCCCTCCACCCTTCACTCCACCTCCCCTGTCCCTCCTCCCTCCCCTGCACCTTGCCTGTCCCTCCTCCGTTCACTCCACCTTCCCTGTCCCTCCTCCCTTCACTCCACCTTCCCTGTCCCTCCTCCCTTCACTCCACCTCCCCTGTCCCTCCTCCCTTCACTGAACCTCCCTGTCCCCCCTCCCTTCACTCCACCTTCCTTGTCCCTCCTGTCTTCACTCCACCTTCCCTGTCCCTCCTCCATTTCTCTCCACCTCCCCTGACCCTCCTCCCTTCACTCCTCCTCCGCTGTCCCTCCTCTCTTCACTCCACCTTCCTAGTCCGTCCTCCCTTCACTCCACCTTCCATTTCCCTCCTCCCGTCACTGCACCTTCCCTGTCCCTTCTCCCTTCACTCCACCTTGCCTATCTCCCCTCCCTTCACTGAACCTCCCCTGTCCCTCCTCCCTTCACTCCACCTCCCCTGTCCCTCCTCCCTTCACTCCACCTCCCCTGGCACTCCTCATTTCACTCCACCTTCCCTTTCCCCCTCATTTCACTCCAAATTCCCTGTCCCTCCTTACTTCACTCCACCTCCCCTGTCCCTCCTCCCTTCACTCCACCTTCCCTGTCTGCACTCCCTTCACTCCACCTCCCCTGTCCCTCCTCCTTCACCCCACCTTCCGTGTCTCTCCTCCCTTCACCCCACCTTCAATGTCCCTCCTCCCTTCACTCCACCTTCCCTGTCCCTCCTCCTTCACCCCACCTTCCGTGTCTCTCCTTCCTTCACTCCACCTTCCCTGTCCCACCTCCCTACACTCCACCTTCCCTGTCCCTCCTCCTTCACTCCACCTCCCCAATCCCTCCTCCTTCACCCCACCTTCCGTGTCTCTCCTCCCTTCACTCCACCTTCCCTGTCCCTCCTCCCTTCACTCCTCCTCCGCTGTCCCTTCTCCCTTCATTCCCCTTCCCAGTCCCTCATCCCGTCACTGAACCTCCCTGTCCCCCCTCCCTTCACTCCACCTTCCCTGTCCTTCCTTCCTTCACTCCACCTCGCCGTCCCTCCTCCCTTCCAACACCTTCCCTGTCTCTCCTCCCTTCACTCTACCTCCGCTGTCCCTCCTCCCTTCACTCCACCTTCCCTGTCCCTCCTCCCTTCACTCCTCCTTCTCTGTCCCTACTCCCTTCACTCCACGTCCGCTGTCCCTCCTCCCTTCAATCCACCTTCCCTGTCCCTCCTCCCTTCACTCCACCTTCCCTGTCCCTCCTCTCTTCACTCCACGTTCTCCATCCTTCCTTCCTTCACTCCACCTCCCCTGTCCCTCCTCCCTTCACTCCACCTTCCCTGTTCCTCCTCCCTTCGCTCCACCTCCCCTGTCCCTCCTCCCTTCACCCCACCTCCCTGTCCCTCCTCCTTCACCCCACCTTCCGTGTCTCTCCTCCCTTCACTCCACCTTCCCTGTCCCACCTCCCTACACTCCACCTTCCCTGTCCCTCCTCCTACACCCCACCTTCCGTGTCTCTCCTCCCTTTCACTCCAACTCCCCTGTACCTCCTCCCTTCACTCCACCTTCCCTGTCCCCCTCCCTTCACTCTACCTTCTCTGTCCCTCCTCCCTTCACTCCACCTTCCCTGTCTCTCCTCCCTTCACTCTCCCTTCCCTGTCCCTCCTCCCTTCACTACACCTTCCGTCCCTCCTCGCTTCACTCCACCTTCTCTGTCCCTCCTATTTTCACTCCACCCTCCCTGTCCCTCCACCCTTCACTGAACCTGCCTTGTCCCACCTCCCTTCACTCCACCTCCCCTGACCCTCCTCCCTTCACTCCTCCTCCGCTGTCCCTCCTCTCTTCACTCCACCTTCCATGTCCCTCCTCCCTTCACTCCACCTTCCCCGTCCCTCCTCCCTTCACTCCACCTCCCCTGACCCTCCTCCCTTCACTCTTCCTCCGCTGTCCCTCCTCCCTTCACTCCACCTTCCCTTTCCCTCCTCCCTTCACCCCACCTTTCGTGTCTCTCCTCCCTTCACTCCACCTTCTCTGTCCCTCCTATTTTCACTCCACCCTCCCTGTCCTTCCACCCTTCACTGAACCTGCCTTGTCCCACCTCCCTTCACTCCACCTTCCCTTTCCCTCCTCCCGTCACTGCACCTTCCCTGTCGCTTCTCCCTTCACTCCACCTTGCCTATCTCTCCTCCCTTCACTGAACCTCCCCAGTCCCTCCTCCCTTCACTCCACCTCCCCTGACCCTCCTCCCTTCACTCCTCCTCCACTGTCCCTCCTCTCTTCACTCCACCTTCCATGTCCCTCCTCCCTTCACTCCACCACTACTGTCCCTCTTCCTTTCACTCCACCTTCCCTTTCCCCCTCCTTTCACTCCAAATTCCCTGTCCCTCCTCACTTCACTCCACCACCCCTGTCCCTCCTCCCTTCACTCCACCTCCCCTGTCCCTCCTCCCTTCACCCCACCTCCCTGTCCCTCCTCCTTCACCCCACCTTCCGTGTCTCTCCTCCCTTCACTCCACCTTCCCTGTCCCACCTCCCTACACTCCACCTTCCCTGTCCCTCCTCCTACACCCCACCTTCCGTGTCTCTCCTCCCTTTCACTCCAACTCCCCTGTACCTCCTCCCTTCACTCCACCTTCCCTGTCCCCCTCCCTTCACTCTACCTTCTCTGTCCCTCCTCCCTTCACTCCACCTTCCCTGTCTCTCCTCCCTTCACTCTCCCTTCCCTGTCCCTCCTCCCTTCACTACACCTTCCGTCCCTCCTCGCTTCACTCCACCTTCTCTGTCCCTCCTATTTTCACTCCACCCTCCCTGTCCCTCCACCCTTCACTGAACCTGCCTTGTCCCACCTCCCTTCACTCCACCTCCCCTGACCCTCCTCCCTTCACTCCTCCTCCGCTGTCCCTCCTCTCTTCACTCCACCTTCCATGTCCCTCCTCCCTTCACTCCACCTTCCCCGTCCCTCCTCCCTTCACTCCACCTCCCCTGACCCTCCTCCCTTCACTCCTCCTCCGCTGTCCCTCCTCCCTTCACTCCACCTTCCCTTTCCCTCCTCCCTTCACCCCACCTTTCGTGTCTCTCCTCCCTTCACTCCACCTTCCCTGTCCCTCCTCCTTCACTCCACCTCCCCTGTCTCTCCTCCTTCTCCCCACCGTCCGTGTCTCTCCTCCCTTCACTCCACCTTCCCTGTCCCTCCTCCCTTCACTCCTCCTCCGCTGTCCCTTCTCCCTTCATTCCCCTTCCCTGTCCCTCATCCCGTCACTGAACCTCCCTGTCCCCCCTCCCTTCACTCCACCTTCCCTGTCCTTTTTCCCTTCACTCCACCTCGCCGTTCCTCCTCCCTTCCAGCACCTTCCCTGTCTCTTCTCCCTTCACTCTACCTCCGCTGTCCCTCCTCCCTTCTCTCCACCTTCCCTGTCCCTCCTCCCTTCACTCCTCCTTCTCTGTCCCTACTCCCTTCACTCCACGTCCGCTGTCCCTCCTCCCTTCAATCCTCCTTCCCTGTCCCTCCTCCCTTCACTCCACCTTCCCTGTCCCTCCTCCCTTCACTCCACGTTCTCCATCCTTCCTTCCTTCACTCCACCTTCCCCGTCCCTCCTCCCTTCACTCCACCTCCCCTGACACTCCTCCCTTCACTCCACCTTCCCTGTCCCTCCTCCCTTCACTTCACCTCCCCTGTCCCTCCTCCCTTCACTGAACCTCCCTGTCCCCGCTCCCTTCACTCCACCTTCCTTGTCCCTCCTCCCTTCACTCCACCTTCCCTGTCCCTCCGCCCTTTACTCCTCCTCCGCTGTCCCTCCTTTCTTCACTCCACCTTCCATGTCCCTCCTCCCTTCACTCCACCTTCTCTGTCCCTCCTCCTTTCACTCCACCTCCCCTTTCCCTCCTCCCTTCACTGCACCTTCCCTGTCCCTCCTCCCTTCACTCCACCTTCCCTGTCCCTCCTCCCTTCACTCCACCTTCCCTTTCCCTTCTCCCGTCACTGCACCTTCCCTGTCCCTTCTCCCTTCACTCCACCTTGCCTATCTCTCCTCCCTTCACTGAACCTCCCCTGTCCCTCCTCCCTTCACTCCACCTCCCCTGTCCCTCCTCCCTTCACTCCACCTCCCCTGACACTCCTCCCTTCACTCCACCTTCCCTTTCCCCCTCATTTCACTCCAAATTCACTGTCCCTCCTCCCTTCACTCCACCACCCCTGTCTCTCCTCCCTTCTCTCCACCTTCCCTTTCCCCCTCCTTTCACTCCAAATACCCTGTCCCTCCTTACTTCACTCCAACTCCCCTGTCCCTCCTCCCTTCACTCCACCTTCCCTGTCTGCACTCCCTTCACTCCACCTCCCCTGTCCCTCCTCCCTTCACTCCACCTTCCCTGTCCATCCTCCTTCACCCCACCTTCCGTGTCTCTCCTCCCTTCACCCCACCTTCCCCGTCCCTCCTCCCTTCACTCCACCTTCCCTGTCCCTCCTCCTTCACCCCACCTTTTGTGTCTCTCCTCCCTTCACTCCACCTTCCCTGTAGCACCTCCCTACACTCCACCTTCCCTGTCCCTCCTCCTTCACTCCACCTCCCCTGTCCCTCCTCCTTCACCCCACCTTCCGTGTCTCTCCTCCCTTCACTTCACCTTCCCTGTCCCTCCTCCCTTGACTCCTCCTCCGCTGTCCTTTCTCCCTTCATTCCCCTTCCCAGTCCCTCATCCCGTCACTGAACCTCCCTGTCCCCCCTCCCTTTACTCCACCTTCCCTGTCCTTCCTCCCTTCACTCCACCTCGCCGTCCCTCCTCCCTCCCAGCACCTTCCCTGTCTCTCCTCCCTTCACTCTACCTCCGCTGTCCCTCCTCCCTTCACTCCACCTTCCCTGTCCCTCCTCCCTTCACTCCTCCTTCTCTGTCCCTACTCCCTTCACTCCACGTCCGCTGTCCCTCCTCCCTTCAATCCACCTTCCCTGTCCCTCCTCCCTTCACTCCACCTTCCCTGTCCCTCCTCCCTTCACTCCACGTTCTCCATCCTTCCTTCCTTCACTCCACCTCCCCTGTCCCTCCTCCCTTCACTCCACCTTCCCTGTTCCTCCTCCCTTCACTCCACCTCCCCTGTCCCTCCTCCCTTCACCCCACCTTCTATGTCCCTCCTCCCTTCCAGCACCTTCCCTGTCTCTCCTCCCTTCACTCTACCTCCGCTGTCCCTCCTCCCTTCACTCCACCTTCCCTGTCCCTCCTCCCTTCACTCCACCTTCCCTGTCCCTCCTCCTTCACCCCACCTTCCGTGTCTCTCCTCCCTTCACTCCACCTTCCCTGTCCCACCTCCCTACACTCCACCTTCCCTGTCCCTCCTCCTTCACTCCACCTCCCCGTCCCTCCTCCTTCACCCCACCTTCCGTGTCGCTCCTCCCTTTCACTCCACCTCCCCTGTCCCTCCTCCCTTCACTACACCTTCCCTGTCCCTCCTCCCTTCACTCCACCTTCCCTGTCCCTCTCCCTTCACTCTACCTTCTCTGTCCCTCCTCCCTTCACTCCACCTTCCCTGTCCCTCCTCCCTTCACTCTCCCTTCCCTGTCCCTCCTCCCTTCACTACACCTTCCGTCCCTCCTCGCTTCACTCCACCTTCTCTGTCCCTCCTCTTTTCACTCCACCCTCCCTGTCCCTCCACCCTTCACTGAACCTCCCTTGTCCCACCTCCCTTCACTCCACCTCCCCTGACCCTCCTCCCTTCACTCCTCCTCCGCTGTCCCTCCTCTCTTCACTCCACCTTCCATGTCCCTCCTCCCTTCACTCCAACTTCCCTGTCACCCTCCCTTCACTCCATCTTTCGTGTCCCTCCTCCCTTCACTCCACCTTCCCTGACCCCCCTCCCTTCACTCCACCTTACCTGTACCTCCTCCCTTCACTCCACCTCCCCTGTCCCTCCTCCCTTCACTCCACCACCCCTGTCCCTTCTCCCTTCACTCCACCTTCCCTGTCCCTCCTCCCTTCACTCCAACTTCCCTGTCTCCCTCACTTCACTACACCTTTTGTGTCCCTCCTCCCTTCACTCCACCTTCCCTGTCCCTCCTCCCAACACTCCACCTCCCCTGTCCCTCCTCCCTTCACCGCACCTTCCCTGTCCCTCCTCCCTTCACTCCGCCTCCCCTGTCCCTCCTCCCTTCACTCCACCTTCCCTGTCCCTCCTCCCAACACTCCACCTCCCCTGTCCCTCCTCCCTTCACCGCACCTTCCCTGTCCCTCCTCCCAACACTCCACCTCCCCTGTCCCTCCTCCCTTCACCGCACCTTCCCTGTCCCTCCTCCCTTCACGCCACCTCCCGTGTTCCTCCTCCCTTCACTCCACCTTCCTGTCCCTCCTCCCTTCACTCCATCTTCCCTATCCCACTATCCTCCATCGCACCTTTCCTGTCCTACTGACCTTCACTTCATCCCACCACCCCAGTTGCCCGCTTTGCCATCCGACTGTCCTCTGTGCCTCACCACAGGGTGTTTTCCCTCTGCAGGCAGCCTCAGCGGTCATGTCCACGGGACGGAGGATGATGATGACTCGCTGCGAGATGACCTCTGGTGGTTCTCATTATTTGACAAAGTCTGATTCCTGCCTTTAGGATTACATTCCACTGTCCATCTGGGTGATCCCTGCATGTTTTCGTCCATTCCATCTGTGATGAATGTAGAACTTTCTGATATATGGTATTATAGGTTTTTGGCGAAGTAATGTTTAAAAGCCTGGGTTAGAGTGTGCTTGACTGCTGCAGCCAGGTTTTTAAAGAGAATCTTGATTTGAATGAGAACAGAGCTTTTAGGAGCATTAGGTACAATTAACCATTATAAATGTTTGGGCTGATGCAATTTTGTTTTGATTAATGGGACTCCCTGGAGAGTTTATTAATTTTCAGCTTGGTGAGCTGATGGCATTGTGGAGGCATCAGGCATTTTCAAAAGCATTTTCAGTGGAGTTCTGGGCCGAAATTCTCCGACTGCCCGCCGGGTCGGAGAATCGCCGGGGGCTGGCGTGAATCCCGCCCCCACCGGTTGCCAAAGTCTCCGGCACCGGATATTCAGCTGGGGCGGGAATCACGGCGCACCGGTTGGCGGGCCCCCCCGCTCGATTCTCCGGCCCGGATGGGCCGATGTCCCGCCACTAAAATGCCTGTCCCGCCGGCGTAGATTAAACCACCTCTCTTACCGGCAGGACAAGGCGGCGCGGGCGGGCTCCGGGATCCTGGGGGGGTCGCGGGGCGATCTGCCCCTGGGGAGTGCCCCCACGGTGGCCTGGCCTGCGATCGGGGCCCACCGATCCGCGGGCGGGCCTGTGCCGTGGGGGCACTCTTTCCCTTCCGCCTCCGCCACGGTCTCCACCATGGCGGAGGCAGAAGAGACTCCCTCCACTGCGCATGCGCGGGAATGCTGTCATCGCTTGCTGACGCTCCCGTGCATGCGCCGCCCAGAGATGTCATTTCCGCGCCAGCTGGCGGGGCACCAAACGCCTTTTCCGCCAGCTGGCGGGGCGGAAATTCGTCCGGCGCCGGCCTAGCTCCTCAATGTTGGGGCTCGGCCCCCAAAGATGCGGAGCATTCCGCACCTTTGGGGCGGCGCGATGCCCGTGTCTGATTTGCGACGTTTTGGGCGCCAGTCGGCGGACATCGCGCCGTTTCCGGAGAATTTCGCCCCTGATCTGGCTGAAGCTGAGACAAGTAAGGCAGTTTGTTCGCACTGTAGGTTAATTAAAAGAGATTAACTGTATTTAAAGCAGTGCAGACTTGTCTGACGACAAGGGGAGCTGAACCAGCCAGTCAAAACAGTTTTTGAAAACATTCAGCCAAAGTTTCTGCAGAGGTTCAGACCGGAGTCTGATCTGTTCTGTGAAGCAATGTCAAGAAATCTCTAATGCAAATAATAAAGCAAGTATTACTCTGTGCCAAAGGTATTTAAGGTGGATTGAGAGCTGAGATGGTCTATTTTCTCGTTTAAGTGGGAATAAAGATAGCAATTAAGGGTTTTGTATTGAGTAGTATTGTTTAAGAGGTAATTGTAAGCTATTTTTGGGTATGATAGAACAAAGAACAAAGGAAATGACAGCAGAGGCCCTCTAAGCCTGCACTGACCATTCTGCCCGTCTGAACTAAAAACCCCTAACCTTCCGGGGACCATATCCCTCTATTCCCATCCTATTCATGTATTTGTCAAGACGCCCCTTAAAAGTCACTATCGTATCTGCTTCCACTACCTCGCTCGGCAATGAGTTCCAGCCTCCCACCTCCTTCTGTGTAAAAACTTGCCTCGTACATATCCTTTAATATTTGCCCCTCGCACCTTAAACCTATGCCCCCGGTAATTGAACCCTCTACCCTGGAAAAAAGCTTCTGACTATCCACTCTGTCCATGCCCCTCATAATCTTGTAGACCTCTATCAGGTCACCCCTCAACCTCCATCGGTCAAGTGAGAACAAACCAAGTTTCTCCAACCTCCCCTCACAGCTAATGCCCTCCATACCAGGTTAAAGATTTTAATACTGTGTTAGTAATAAAGTTTGTTTTAATATACCATATTCCTAGTTCTTCGTGCAATCACTTCTGGAGCAAAGTATACTTTCCTCACATACTTACAAAATTAAAATAAAATATTAGGGTTTCGGTCCAGTTTTCTAGCCTGGTCCAGGAATGTAATACATCTCACGGGCCTATATATCCTTTGTGAGGGATGGGGTGGGGTGGGGGATGCGGTTATAGAGATAGTGAGCGGTGACGGACCACTCACTGGGTAAACCATCATACAAGGCGGACTTATACTTCTGGTCCTATTCGCTACCACGTCTCTGACGGTGACCCCAGGTGAAATGTTCAAGTGTACTGGGGGCCCTGCCCCATGCCATCCTCCAACACCACCCTCTCCACACATCCCACCACCGTCCCACACTTCTCACCCAGCACACCCTCTACACCCAGCCCAGCCCACCACTAACACCCTTCAGACAGAGGACTGTGGCAGATTGGAATGTGTTAGGCCCTCAGGAGGGCCTGGACCTGGATGTGTCCAGCTGACTTTTGAGTGTCATGGGTGAAGAAGTGCCACCCTATTCTGCCCGCTGCCCATCAGGTGTGCTGGTGTCAGTTGGGGGAGATTCGGGAGTATTGAGGTGTTCCATCACCTCCCAGTGGGAGGCACCAGCATGGGCTCCATAACTTCCTCCTCCCTCGGGATGCTTGATGGCCCCCGGTCTACTCCATGGGATGGAGGTGAGGCCCAAGTGAGCTCCAGAGGCTCCACCATCACCTGCCACTGCCAGTCCTGGAGACCCGCCCTCGTCTGAACCAGGGTCTCGAAAAGGCATACAATTCTGCAAAGATCAGTTGTAGTCCACATAATTTGGAAAAGTTTAGAAACTAGCCAAGGATGACCAAAATAATAAAGAGAGGGAAAATAGAGTATGAGAATAAACTTGCAAGAAATTTAAAAACAGATGGTAAGAGCTCTCACAAGTATATAAAAAGAAAGAGAGAAGCTAAAGTAAACTTTTGTCCCACAGAGGATGAAAATGGGAAATAAGGAAATGACAGAGACTTTGAACAAAATCTTTGTATCCGTCTTCACAAGTGAAGATTCTGGAAAGGTTGCAGCAGCTTGGAAAACCCCAAATGCTCATCCATTCAAGAAAGGAGGGACAGGGAAATCAAGTTAGTCTTGTATCTGTCATTGGTAAATTGCTGCATTAGTTAAGGAATTTTCAGGAGGACATTTAGCGAATCATGGTAAAATTAAGCACTCAACACGGTTTTATGAAAGGAAAATCACGTTTGACAAATTTATTGGAGTTCCCTGAGACGTAACAAACAGGACAGATAAAGGGGAAACAGTAGATGTAGTGTATTTGGATTTCCAAAAGGCATTAGATAAGGTGCCACAAAAAACGTACTGCACAAAATAGGAGCATATTGTCTTGGGGGTAATATATTAGCTCGGATAGAGGATTTGCTAACTAATGGGAAACAGAGTGTCGGGATTAATGGGACGTTTTCAGGATGGCAAACTGTAACACGTGGAGTGCCATCAATTTAGCTATCTACAATCTATATTAATGACTTGGATGAAGGACAGAGTGTATTGTAGTCGGATCTGCTGATGATACAAAGAAAGGTTGGAAAGTATGCCATGAGGGTACAAAAAAGAATCTCAGCAAAGTTTGAGTGAATAGACAAATCTTTGGCAGATGGAGTAAATGTGAGGCTATCCGCTTTAATATGTAAAATGGAAAAACAGGTTCTTATCTAAATGGAGAGTGACTTTGCAATATTGCAGGACAGAGGGGCCAGAGCATCTTTGGACATGAGTCACAAAATGTTGACAGCACAACAAATAATTAGGAAGGCAAATAAAATGTTGGCCTTTATTGCAAGAGTGGGAGCGTAAATTGAATATAAAAGTAGGGGAGTCTTGCTACAACTATGCGGGGTGTTAATGAGATCACACATGGGTTGCTGTGTGCAGTTTTGTTCTCCTTATTCAAGGAGGGAGATATTTGGATTTTAGGAGAGATTGAGCATAACAGGCCTATATTCCCTGGAATTAAGATAAATGAGGGGTGCATTGAAACACATAAAATTCTGAAAGAGCTTTCCAGTGTAGGTGCTTAGAAAATATTTTCTCTGGCTAGGCGATCTAGAATACAGCATTAGTCATTTACGACTGATATGAGGAGAAATTTTCTCATTCAAAGGGTTGTGAATCTTCGGAATTTTCTAACCCCAAAGCTGTGAATGCTCAGTATACTCAAGCCATTGTTTGCTACATTTTTGATATACTGAGCACAATGAAGGGAGTTACAATCCCCAGAGAGACTGGTAATGTTTTATAAAAAAAGAATCCCCACCACACCAACGGAAATCACCAAAGGACAGGATTTGACCTTGTAAGACTTTTACTGTAACAAATTAAAATTAACAGATAAAACATTAATTCAAAGACAACCGATATATTAAACTAAAGAGAAAAGACGTTTTGCAGTAATTAACTAATGCAACCAAAATCTGTCTTAAGAAACATTATTCCTCTATACCACGCTTCTTGCATTAAAGGGACAGTCTCAAAATCACTTCAGGCTCTTCAGCCACACCAGGTTGAAAATCATCGAATCATAGAGTTCACATCACCGATAGAAGCCCTACGGCCCTCATGGTCTGTGCCGTCCATCAAACACCTATCTGTTCGAATCCCATTTTGCAGCAATTGGTCGGTAGCCTTGTATGCTACGCAATTAAAAGTGCTCATCTAAATGCTTCTTAAATACCCTTTCAGGCAGTGAGTTCCAGATTAACTCCACTCTCTGAGTGAAATAGTTTCTTCTCAAATCCCCTCTAAATTCCTCAAATCACTACAATCTTGATGATCCAACATTCCAGAGAATCCTATATCCAACCCCATTAAATGATTTAGTTGTATCTGATAAAGCCGTTTCCCCAGACTGAGTTTTATTTCTGCTCCCCATTCTTTCCCACAGGACAGAGAAGACTATTAAACTATTTCCTGGGAGACTTCCTGCCTGCGTTTCCACCGTAATTTTTCTCTGTTCTGTGGGCGGAGCTAAAGCTGCCACTTGACACCTCAGTGAGTTTCTATTTGAGCTTCTCTCCCCATGGCAACCTGAGATCACATAGGCACTTCTTAGAACTGAGGTGTTTATCAGGAATTCTAGTTACATATTCCTTTCCAAAATTTTCTGTTTTACTTTGAGTTAAAGGTACCTTTTAAAACATAGTCAGCTTGCAAAGTTCAGCGTTCATGGCAAAGAGGATAGTTTGGGAAGATAGTGATGTGGTAGATGATCAGCCACGATCTTGGGCGGCACTGTCAGCCACTGTGGGTGGCACGATAACACAATGGTTAGCACTGCTGCCTCTTAGTGCCAGGGACCCGGGTTCGATTCTAACCTTGGGTGACAGTCTGTGGAGTTTGCACATTCTCACCGTTTCTGCGTGGATTTCCTCTGGATGCTCCGGTTTCCTCCCACAGCAGGTTAGGTGGATTGGCCATGCTAAAATTACTCCTTGGTGCTCCTTGGTATACAAAACGTTAGGTGGAGTACTGGGTTACAGGGGTAGGATGGAGATATGGGCCTAGATAGGGCGCTCTTTCAGAGGGTCGGTGCAGACTCGATGGGACAAATGGCCTCCTTCTGCGCCGTAGTGATTCTATGATCTTATTTAATGGCAGAGTAGACTCAAAAAGCTGATTGGCCTGCTCCAGCTTCTATTTCTTAAGGCCTTCTGTTTCTGAGAGAGAAAATCTGCCATGTTTTATGTAGGTATCCTATGTATCGGAGCAGCCTTACTCTGCTTCGAGGTGCAAAGAGAGCATGGGTAGAGGGTAGAGTGTTGCAGGATGAAAACATCATGGGAGTTAGGCAGAATCTTGCGCAGATTTGCATAAAGATCGTTTTGTGGTGTTAAGAACCCCACTGACGTTAAATGCGTCATATACCAAAACCCTGAAGGGTAACTTGGAACATTGGTTTGTATTTTCAAATTGGTATAATGTGAGGGAAGACATGCAACACAGGGCGGAATAGTCCAGTGGTTTTCTGATCAATTAATAAAGAATATTTATTAACTTAGAAGAGAAACACACAACAAGAAGGACTATAATGCACTACAACAGGACACGTAACTACACTGATGGCGATACACAAACACACACACACACAGTATTACATGAAGTTACCCCTTTGTTCCCAACTACCTGTGTTTCCTGAATTCTGAGACGCCCCTTCTTCCCAAATAACAGCCAATGTTATATAACTCTATGAGCTAAATCCAGCAGATAATTACTACTCTCGGGTTATTTGTCCACATTTGGGAAAACTGTCTTCAATTTCAGTGAAGGCATTATCTTCTCAGTTCAAGTTTTTTATTTTTATCAGCCACTTGATAGCACTGTTGACGACTCTTTCCATCACTTTGCTGACGATGGGGAGTAGACTGATAGGGCGGTAATTGGCTGGATTGATTTGTCCTGTTTCTTGTGTACAGGGTACATCCGGGCAATTTTCCTCATTGCCGGGTAGATGCCAGTATTGTAGCTGTACTGGAACAGCTTGGCTTGGGGTCCGGCTAGTTCTTCAGTACTATTACCGGAATATCATCAGGACCCATAGCCTTTGCCGTATCCAGTGCCTTCTGCCATTTCTTGATATCATGTGGAGCGAATCGTATTGGCTGAAGACTGACATCTGTGATGCTGGGGACTTAAACCGAGATGGATCATCCACTCGGCACTTCTGGCTAAAGATTGTTGCGAATGCCTTGTCTTTTGCACATATGTGCTGGGCTCCTCCATCACTGAGGATGGGGATATTTGTGGAGCCTCCTCCTCCAGTGAGTTGTTTAATTGTCCACCATCATTCACGGCTGGATATGGCAGGACTGCAGAGCTTAGATCTGATGTGTTGGTTGTAGAATCACTAGCTCTGTCTATTAGTTTCAGCGGGAGCATTGCGGAAGGAGGTTGCTGGGAGGTAAGTCAACCTTTAAAAGCACTTGTCTTTGCAGGGGCAGGCCAGTCGATTTCGGGGCGTGAGAACAGCTGGTGAGTCAGTTTCAGCGGGAGCATTGCGGAAGGAGGTTGCTGGGAGGTAAGTCAACCTTTAAAAGCACTTGTCTTTGCAGGGGCAGGCCAGTCGATTTCGGCGGGAGTGGAGCTGGCTGGTTAGTCAATTTCAGCAGGAGCTGAGAATTTTTCTTTTTTTTTTAAATTAGTTTTTTAGGCGGGAACAGAAAGTCGACCCGCGGACGTCTGGGAAGACCCTCACCAATAAATTCTGGTGGAGAGGAAACCCGAGACACTACACGTGTAGTGTCTCCCACCCGCCCTCCTCCTCTAACCTAATAATAAAACCCATTGGTCTGAGGTAAGTACCATCTTTTATTATATTATTATTATTTTTTATAAAAATTTAATTTAGTTGTTAGCCAGATCTTGGTAGAAAGTTAGAGGAATGGCAGGGAAGGGAGTGCAATGTTCCTCCTGCAGGATGTTTGAGGTGAGGGATGCAGTTAGTGTCCCTGCTGATTTTACCTGCAGGAAGTGCTGCCATCTCCAGCTCCTCCAAGACCGAGTTAGGGAACTGGAGCTGGAGTTGGAAGAACTTCGGATCATTCGGGAGGCAGAAGGGGTCATAGATAGCAGCTTCAGGGAATTAGTTACACCAAAGATTGGAGATAGGTGGGTAACTGTAAGAGGGACTGGGAAAAAACAGTCAGTGCAGGGATCCCCTGCGGTCGTTCCCCTGAGAAACAAGTATACCGCTTTGGATACTTGTGGGGGGGACGACTTACCAGGGGTAAGCCATGGGGTACGGGCCTCTGGCACGGAGTCTGTCCCTGTTGCTCAGAAGGGAAGGGGGGAGAGGAGCAGAGCATTAGTAATTGGGGACTCTATAGTCAGGGGCACAGATAGGAGATTTTGTGGGAGCGTGAGAGACTCACGTTTGGTATGTTGCCTCCCAGGTGCAAGGGTACGTGATGTCTCGGATCGTGTTTTCCGGGTCCTGAGGGGGGAGGGGGAGCAGCCCCAAGTCGTGGTCCACATTGGCACCAACGACATAGGTAGGAAAGGGGACAAGGATGTCAGGCAGGCTTTCAGGGAGCTAGGATGGAAGCTCAGAACTAGAACAAACAGAGTTGTTATCTCTGGGTTGTTGCCCGTGCCACGTGATAGTGAGATGAGGAATAGGGAGAGAGAGCATTTAAACACGTGGCTACAGGGATGGTGCAGGCGGGAGGGATTCAGATTTCTGGATAACTGGGGCTCTTTCTGGGGAAGGTGGGACCTCTACAGACAGGATGGTCTACATCTGAACCTGAGGGGCACAAATATCCTGGGGGGGAGATTTGTTAGTGCTCTTTGGGGGGGTTTAAACTAACGCAGCATGGGCATGGGAACCTGGATTGTAGTTTTAGGGTAAGGGAGAATGAGAGTATAGAGGTCAGGAGCACAGATTTGACGTCGCAGGAGGGGGCCAGTGTTCAGGTAGGTGGTTTGAAGTGTGTCTACTTCAATGCCAGGAGTATACGAAACAAGGTAGGGGAACTGGCAGCGTGGGTTGGTACCTGGGACTTCGATGTTGTGGCCATTTCGGAGACATGGATAGAGCAGGGACAGGAATGGATGTTGCAGGTTCCGGGGTTTAGGTGTTTTAGTAAGCTCAGAGAAGGAGGCAAAAGAGGGGGAGGTGTGGCGCTGCTAGTCAAGAGCAGTATTACGGTGGCGGAGAGGATGCTAGATGGGGACTCTTCTTCCGAGGTAGTATGGGCTGAGGTTAGAAACAGGAGAGGAGAGGTCACCCTGTTGGGAGTTTTTTATAGGCCTCCTAATAGTTCTAGGGATGCAGAGGAAAGGATGGCGAAGATGATTCTGGATATGAGCGAAAGTAACAGGGTAGTTATTATGGGAGACTTTAACTTTCCAAATATTGACTGGAAAAGATATAGTTCGAGTACAATAGATGGGTCGTTTTTTGTACAGTGTGTGCAGGAGGGTTTCCTGAAACAATATGTTGACAGGCCAACAAGAGGCGAGGCCACGTTGGATTTGGTTTTGGGTAATGAACCAGGCCAGGTGTTGGATTTGGAGGTAGGAGAGCACTTTGGGGACAGTGACCACAATTCGGTGATGTTTACGTTAATGATGGAAAGGGATAAGTATACACCGCAGGGCAAGAGTTATAGCTGGGGGAAGGGCAATTATGATGCCATTAGACGTGACTTGGGGGGGATAAGGTGGAGAAGTAGGCTGCAAGTGTTGGGCACACTGGATAAGTGGAGCTTGTTCAAGGATCAGCTACTGCGTATTCTTGATAAGTATGTACCGGTCAGACAGGGAGGAAGGCGTCGAGCGAGGGAACCGTGGTTTACCAAGGAAGTGGAATCTCTTGTTAAGAGGAAGAAGGAGGCCTATGTGAAGATGAAGTGTGAAGTTTCGGTTGGGGCGATGGATAGTTACAAGGTAGCGAGGAAGGATCTAAAGAGAGAGCTAAGACGAGCAAGGAGGGGACATGAGAAGTATTTGGCAGGAAGGATCAAGGAAAACCCAAAAGCTTTCTATAGGTATGTCAGGAATAAGCGAATGACTAGGGAAAGAGTAGGACCAGTCAAGGACAGGGATGGGAAATTGTGTGTGGAGTCTGAAGAGATAGGCGAGATACTAAATGAATATTTTTCGTCAGTATTCACTCAAGAAAAAGGTAATGTTGTGGAGGTGAATGCTGAGCCCCAGGCTAATAGAATAGATGGCATTGAGGTACGTAGGGAAGAGGTGTTGGCAATTCTGGACAGGCTGAAAATAGATAAGTCCCCGGGACCTGATGGGATTTATCCTAGGATTCTCTGGGAGGCCAGGGAAGAGATTGCTGGACCTTTGGCTTTGATTTTTATGTCATCATTGGCTACAGGAATAGTGCCAGAGGACTGGAGGACAGCAAATGTGGTCCCTTTGTTCAAAAAGGGGAGCAGAGACAACCCCGGCAACTATAGACCGGTGAGCCTCACGTCTGTAGTGGGTAAAGTCTTGGAGGGGATAATAAGAGACAAGATTTATAATCATCTAGATAGGAATAATATGATCAGGGATAGTCAGCATGGCTTTGTGAAGGGTAGGTCATGCCTCACAAACCTTATTGAGTTCTTTGAGAAGGTGACTGAACAGGTAGACGAGGGTAGAGCAGTTGATGTGGTGTATATGGATTTCAGCAAAGCGTTTGATAAGGTTCCCCACGGTAGGCTATTGCAAAAAATACGGAGGCTGGGGATTGAGGGTGATTTAGAGATGTGGATCAGAAATTGGCTAGCTGAAAGAAGACAGAGGGTGGTGGTTGATGGGAAATGTTCAGAATGGAGTACAGTCACAAGTGGAGTACCACAAGGATCTGTTCTGGGGCCGTTGCTGTTTGTCATTTTTATCAATGACCTAGAGGAAGGCGCAGAAGGGTGGGTGAGTAAATTTGCAGACGATACTAAAGTCGGTGGTGTTGTCGATAGTGTGGAAGGATGTAGCAGGTTACAGAGGGATATAGATAAGCTGCAGAGCTGGGCTGAGAGGTGGCAAATGGAGTTTAATGTAGAGAAGTGTGAGGTGATTCACTTTGGAAGGAATAACAGGAATGCGGAATATTTGGCTAATGGTAAAGTTCTTGAAAGTGTGGATGAGCAGAGGGATCTAGGTGTCCATGTACATAGATCCCTGAAAGTTGCCACCCAGGTTGATAGGATTGTGAAGAAGGCCTATGGAGTGTTGGCCTTTATTGGTAGAGGGATTGAGTTCCGGAGTCGGGAGGTCATGTTGCAGCTGTACAGAACTCTGGTACGGCCGCATTTGGAGTATTGCGTACAGTTCTGGTCACCGCATTATAGGAAGGACGTGGAGGCTTTGGAGCGGGTGCAGAGGAGATTTACCAGGATGTTGCCTGGTATGGAGGGAAAATCTTATGAGGAAAGGCTGATGGACTTGAGGTTGTTTTCGTTGGAGAGAAGAAGGTTAAGAGGAGACTTAATAGAGGCATACAAAATGATCAGGGGGTTGGATAGGGTGGACAGTGCGAGCCTTCTCCCGCGGATGGAAATGGCTGGCACGAGGGGACATAACTTTAAACTGAGGGGTAATAGATATAGGACAGAGGTCAGAGGTAGGTTCTTTACGCAAAGAGTAGTGAGGCCGTGGAATGCCCTATCTGCTACAGTAGTGAACTCGCCAACATTGAGGGCATTTAAAAGTTTATTGGATAAACATATGGATGATAATGGCATAGTGTAGGTTAGATGGCTTTTGTTTCGGTGCAACATCGTGGGCCGAAGGGCCTGTACTGCGCTGTATTGTTCTATGTTCTATGTTCTATTACTTGCTGCTGATGTTGTTTGGCACACAAGTAGTCCTGTGTTGTAGCTTCACCAGGTTGGCACCTTATTTTTCGGTATGCCTGGTTTTGTTACTGACATGCTCTCCTCCACTCTTCATTGAACCAGGGTTGATTCTTTGGCTTGGTGATAATGGTAGAGTGGGGGATATGCTGGGCCATGAGGTTGCGGATTGTAGTTGAATACAATTCTG
This sequence comes from Scyliorhinus torazame, assembly GCF_047496885.1. NCBI lineage: Eukaryota > Metazoa > Chordata > Chondrichthyes > Carcharhiniformes > Scyliorhinidae > Scyliorhinus > Scyliorhinus torazame. The sequence continues at coordinate 334,270,241 of NC_092708.1, forward strand.
TTGCTGCTGATGGCCCACAGCACCTCCTGGATGCCCAGTCTTGAGTTGCTATATCTGTTTGAAGTCTATCCCATTTAGCATGGTGGTAATGCCAGACAACATGATGGAGGGTATCCTCAATGTGAAGATGGGACTTTGTCTCCACAAGAACTATGCGGTGGTCACTTTTACCGATAGGCCAGACCAGGTAAGGATGGCAAATTTCCTTCCCTCAAGGACATTAGTGAACCAGTTGGATTTTTATGACAGCCATCATTAGACCTTTAATTCCAGATATATTATTGAGTTTAAATTCCACCACCTGCCGTGGTGGGATTCGAACCTGGGTCTCCAGATCATTTTCCTGGGCCTCTGGATTACTAATCCAGTGACAATACCACTACCCCACCACCTCCCGATGACTGTTTCTATCGGTGGTCCAAAGAACAACTTTAACTGAAGACTCTCAGGACTGCATTTTTAATCAGGAATCGGGGATTGGACAAGGGGGCTAGTTCCCATGGTGGGAACAGCCAGAGATCGGCAGCTCCACTAGCTGGGAGCTACCCACGTGAAGGAACAGACTGTGAGGGACAAGCAGAAGTAAATTCATTTTCTTTTTTTTAAAAAGCCACAGCTACCATCTGATCCTGGAAGGGCATCTGCTCCAGGAGATTCCCAGTTGATGCAGGAAATAGGGCCTTAATAGACCCCTTAAATAAATCTTATTGGTCTCAATTGGCAGCCCGCTGCTTGCCAGCAGTCAGCAAATCCAACCCTTAGCTGTCTCTTTCAAAATGGCTCAAGTGTGGGATTGCGGTCAAATTTCATCCCTGTCCGTTTCCCTCGGATCCAGACTCCAAACTGTTTTAATAATCCAACTATCTGATTTAATTGAGTCCTTACAACCTGCTCTCACACAATAGCAAATGCTTCCACCAGATAAAGGGGGGCGAGGAGTATAGAACGATCATTGGCAGCCTTCCGTCTTGTCAGAGGTTGGTGCCGTGGTGGTTACCTCAGTGATGGCATCGCCTGGTGTAGCTCAGCATCCCCAGACTGGCCTGGCTGTCTCGGCCACACTTGCTGAAGGGGAAGACAGGGAGAGTAGAAATCTCGCTCACAAATAGCAGCAGATGCTGGCTCAAATGAATCATTTAAAAATGCTAAATGCTTGTTGGCTGAGGGTATAAAAGGGTACAGAGCTGTGGCAAGTAATGGAGTTAAGATACAGGTCTGCCATGATCTATCTGAATGCCAGTAAAAGCTCAAGGGGCTGATCGGCCGATATTACTATGCTCCTGAATCATGGAGGATGCAGGAAACGGCTAGAATTCTGGCAACACTGACCTGTCCAGGCAGCATAAACACGGCCTGAGGAGGTTGATGGTCTGTTCCACAATGCCTTTAGAGTACCTAGGCCTCATTGAATTTGCTCCGCTTAAATTCCAAAAAGGTGTCGTCCAACAGGGCTGGAGCTGGTGCCCCTGGTCTCACTCTGGCACATTGGTGTCACTGTGCAGTGCAGGATATCTGATATCTGAGAATAAATTCCCCAGATAGCCTGCACTGACTAGCATTGTGAAATGGCTCACATCATTCACTATCTATTGAGGGAATGAAATCTCTTCCTGCTCATGAAGTCAATGGAGTTTCAGTCTAGGTCTTTCTAGCTATGTAACTTGTTTCAGTGGCAGCTGCACTCGCAGAAATCCAACTGGAAGGTGTTAACTTATGCCTGTCTCTTCCTGTGTGTCTCTCTTCTCTGTTTCTCTGGATTACTTGCTGTATCCATGTGATACTGTAGGATCCCAGAAGCATGTCCGAAGAAGTCATCCTTCAGCTATTGTCTGATGTCACAATGAAACTGCTGACTTACTGATGTGATGAAGCTCATCAGATGCTGCCTGGGACCGTCCAGATCAGAGCTCAGTGTGTCTGTCACCTTCACAGCCACTGTCAAGGATGTATCCCTGTTGGAAAGAAGTTGCAGGATATGCTCCAACAGCTGGTATATCTCTGCAATAATATGTCAATGGAAAGTGCAGTCTCCTTGGACACTGCATATGAGAAAGATCTTCCTTACACTCCAGCTGTAGGATATCTGCAGACCAATATTGGTTGAGAGAGTGTAGCTGTACCTTCCTGTTTTCGATCATTCGCTTCTCCATTGTCTCCATCACCTTCCTCCACATAGCACAAGAACAGTGGCATCCAAAGATAGAAAACGATTGGCCCAAATCTTCTGATATGGAGAGAGACCGTCGGCTCAACTTACGTCGCCAATGCAACTCGGGCCCCCGAGGAAGTGCCAAAGTGCAAACATTCCCCAAACTTAAGCGGGAAATTTAAACTTCCAATTGCTGGTTTTACCTTGCCTTCAATGCTCCATGATTTCGATGACAGTGGGTTCAGATTGCCAGAAGCATGTCGGATTCTCCCATCGGGCGGCTAAGTGCCGACGGCAGCGTAAAAACGGGAGTGTTTTATTCCGGAGCCCGTTCCGGGACCCCATTCTGCGGCCCACAGGGGGCTAGCATGGCGCTGGAGCGGTTCACGCCGCTCCAGTTGCCGATCACGGCCTGAGCCCAGCGCCGCGGGGTCCGCGCATGTGCAGTTGGGACAGCACCAACTAGCGCATGCACAGTGGTCTTCATCCCCGCACCGGCCCCGATGCCAAATGGTGCAGGACTACAGGAACCGGCGCGGAGGAAAGGAAGCCGGGAACTGAGAGGCCGGCCCACCGATTGGTGGGCCCCGATTACGGGCCAGGCCACTACGAAGGCCCCCCCCCCCCGGTGTCGGACCCACCCTTCCCCCCCCCACAGGCCGCCCCCGGACCCTTCAACGCCGAGGTCCCGCCGGCTCAGAGGATGTTAGAACGGCTTTTTGATGACGGCCGCTCGGCCCATCGGGCTGGAGAATCGGCGCACCGGCCCGTGCCGGAGAGCCGTCGCATACCCCGACCGGCGCCGCGCTGACCACGCCAGCCCCAATGACGCCGATTCTCCGCTCTGCGGAGAATCACGTCCCGGCATCGGGGCGGCGTGGCGCGATTCGCTTCGGCCCGCCGGCATTTCTCCGACCCGGCGGGGGGTCGGAGAATCCTGCCCGAGGATGACTTGAGCTGTTTGTGCTGTGTTCACCCTGGTTTTTAACACAAATTTATAGCAGCTTTTTCATTGCAAGTATAGAACCAGCGAAACAGTGTCAAAGCACAATGACACTCCAAAATCTTCACCCTCCCACTCCCTCCAGCAATGTCCACAATGCCACCCCTGACAACCTTCACCCGCCTCCCCAACCCCCACCCCAGCAATGTTGACCTCCCTCCCAAGACAGGCCTCCCTCACTTGACAATTTTCATGCCCCCACCCCATCTCCAGAGAGTGTTCACAACCGGGGGCGGGGGGGGGGGGGGGGGGGGGGTGTATGGTTGCCCTGGAATTATATTCGACAATTGGCCACCCAACTCTGATTTTCCCAGCATTCCTGCTGGAAAAGGCAAGATTAAATCACAGTTACCCTCTCCACCACTGACTGGAAGATCAGTAAAGTGATGAAAACTGCCATCAAGCGTGCATTCAAGAGGTACATGCTTAGCAATAACCTGCTCATTGATGCTCAGTTTGGATTCCGCCAGAGCCACTCAGCTCCTGACCTCATTACAGCCTTGGTTCAAGCATGGCCAAAAGAAGTGAACACCAGAGGTGAGGTGAGAGTGACTACCTTTGACATCAAGGCTGCATTTGACCCAGTGTGGCATCAAGGAGCCTGAACAAAACATGAGTCAATGGGAATCAACGGGGAACTCTCCTCTGGTTGGAGTCATAACTAACATAAAGGACACATTTGTGGTTGTTGGAGGTCAATCATCTCACCTCAGGGGTTCCTCAGGGGAGCGTCCTAGGCCCAACCATCCTCAGCTGCTTCATCAATGAACTTCCTTTTATCATACGGTCAGAGGTTCACTCATGATTGTCGTCAAGGACCTGCCTATTAACAGCAGTAACACAAATTTAACAAGGCAGGTTAGGATGCAATCTGTCCAGCAACGGGTAGAAATCTACCTAGCGACAGCAATAGCCAGCATTCAAAAGGCTTAAGATGAGACTTTCAGGTGTAAATCATCCTATTAGTAGAGTCTAATTTCTAGTCACAGAATTTGAAAAATGCAGACAGCCAAATACACAGCATGAAGATTTAAAGGAGAAAAAATTGTATAATTGCCAGCAGCCTCAGAAGCAGCGAGGCCAGTTTACATCTAACAGCCTGAGAGGCCAGTCTGCAACACACAGCCAGGAGGCTAGGCCCACATCTATATCTTAGAGCCAAGGCAGTGCAGAACCCTTTGTAAAGGCAGTTTAAATATCTTTGCTGGACCGGGAAAAGATGTTTCCCAGGTTCGATCATCAGCGCTGTTGTGTGGAAACTATACGCTGGATTTGACTGAGAGATTTATTTAATTTGAATGTTGTTTGGGATAAAGGGAAGTCTTAAGGAGTTCAGGGATCTTAGCTATGTTTTGAGAACAAGCAATAAGTTCTACATAAACTGTGTGTGTGTGTTTAGTGATTCATAAAACATTGACTGAATCTTTTTATTTTAATCACATTGTCACATTTTATTTTGGAGGTCGGTATGTTTAGATGGTTGAAGTGTGGTGCAGAATGATGCCAACAGCACAGGTTCAATCTCCATGCTGGCTGTAGCAGTTCATGGAGACCTGCCTCCTCGCCTTGTCCAATGTTCATAGAGTGGTGTCCCTCAAGTTGCATAACCAGTTGTCTCTCCCTAATAGACAGAGATGCCTGTGTGAGCCACCGTGATTCTTACCCACCTGCCACTTGTCCATGTTGAAGTGAAGTGAGCAATGCCCTCCCACTTTGCTGAGATTTCCCTCTGGCTTCCTGTCCCTGAACATCACGGACACTATAAAAGTGGCACAGCCGAGCATGGCACACAGGTGGGCAGAGATGGACTCTTACCTTACTTTACCCACGTTTTATTATAAATAGTTTAATGAGTTGGAGTTGAGGGACTTGTGGACAGGGGCGGGACTGTGGTCAGGAGGGAGATTCTTTTGGGGGTATTTAGTGGTGGAACCTGATTGTAATTTGGTTGCGGCAATTCCCACCCACTATCAGCCACAATGGCAGGCAGACTGGCTGTCAGGCAGAAGTGCCGGCGACAGGAGATTTGTCTTGGAGCCTCTTCGGTGCAGTCTCCAGCAATGAGGAGGGGCGATAGGCCAGAGATCGGGGCCTGGGCCAGGGCAGGATATTTGGGACAAAGACAGATAAACAGATAACATGCTTGTGGCATACGGATTGAAGTTGCACTCCCAACCCCTGACCCTCTCATTTTTTTATGAGGGGCAGTTAATATTGAGGACACAGCATTTGTCCGAATCCACAGATGAGTATATGTGCGGTACGGCAAATCACAAATTTATCACAAACAAAACCAGAAAATTCTGGACAATCTCAGCAGGCCTGACAGCATCTGGGTAGAAGGAATGGAGCTAATGTTTCAAGTCTGGATGACTCTTTGTCCAATTTGACATGTATCATCTTGAATGTTGCCACTATTGAATTATCCATGGGCCAGAATCTTACATTTGGAATTCAAGCCTGCGCTCGACACAACTGAATGTAAAATAGCGGCCAATGATGGCAGGTATGATTTCCGACATCATCGTGTATGCATGCCCTTTCAAAGTTGACGGGCGCGCCTCCAACTCGCAGCATGCTAGCTGACAGATAAAGGGCCAATTAAGTCCATTAACAAGGCAGTAGACAGCAATGTTACGCCGGCGCTACAATTTCCAGCTCCACGCACTGACACAATGGGTGGGTGGAAAACAGTTTTTTCACCATTCCTCATCCAAGGGTGGAATAAAAGATGCCCGAAGCACAACCACTTTCTCTGTCTTTGCCAGTTTGTCACTGTGTGACTACAGAGTTGTTCCAGGGGATTCTGGTCACGATTCAAGCCTGCACGTCAGGACCTCATCTTCCCTGGAAGGTTTCCCTGAAGTTTGCGGCACAGTGCTCCCTGATTTGCAAGGTACTGGTCCTCTGCATCTCATCTAATGGGGATGGAGTATTCGGCTGGTGGGACGTCCTCTGAAGAGAAAGGCAGGGACACCAAGAATGATATGCTCCCACATACCTTCAGCTAGGCATCCAAGGTATTGACGCTTCCTTATGCCAATGGCACCGTCGCTTTTGCAAGCAATTATTATATGATACCCCAACCCAGAATGACAGCACCACACAACACCAGGCAGTTACAAGCCTGTGCTGTAACTGGCACCTATTCAAACCATCCAGCCAACTCAGCCCATTAAGGTACTACTGTACATGACCAGACAAGGATTCCATCCAACATATAAATTTCAAAATAATGAATGCCAATACCGTCGACTTTGACATGCCCCTGTTGTGCTCAAGGTGCCTTCAACTTAGGTTCTGCGAGTGCTGTACTTTAGTCCCCCCACCCCCCCCCCCCCCCCCCCCACCTCCCCCGCCCCACCCCGCTCACTGGCAGCATTGGAGGCAGCCTGCTGACTCTTTTGTCTTGGTGGCTGTGATTATGTTGGCGGTCGTCCTCTTTCTACCGGAGCCTGAGTTATCTCTGTCTGGGAGGGTGCATCCAGCCCCATTGCTGGGCACTCATCAGTCGTCCCGGCATCATCAGAAGCAATGGTCACTGGCAGAGGGGCGGAGGAGCTAATGCGCTTGCCCTGAGCACCCTGGGAGGAGCCCACAGAGACACCAGACAGCTCGTCTGCCAGTGTGAGGCGCATTCCCGTACCAGCCTCCCCGAACAGGCGCCGGAATGTGGCGACTAGGGGCTTTTCACAGTAACTTCATTGAAACCTACTTGTGACAATAAGCGACTTTTCATTTTCATTTTCATTTCATTTGGACTTTCCTTGCTCACCATCGATGGATGGACACCCCGCAGAAAGATTAGGTGCCTCATCCATCTCTCAGGCTGCCAGAGTCTTCCTGCGGTCACAGCTAGTGCATTGGATTGCAGGGCTGAGCGTAACCCCAGGAACCCCCAAACCTGCTTCCAAAGCTGCCCCTCCATGAGAGTCACCACTCTTTCCGAGGAGGAGGCTGTGTGCTCAGTGCTCAAGGTCAACACAGTTCTCAAGCTCTGCATGGACTCCTCCATGACAGATACCATGGCACACACACCCTCAGGGATCTCCAACAGATTTTCCTGCACACCCCGCTGGACATCCAACACCTGCTGCCTGATGTTCAACTCCAGAGACTCGTCATCTACCTCGGACTCAGCATGGTCCTAGTCTCCATCTGGTGCGTGGTTCTGAGAGACAGTGTGATGTCCAGATGTGATGTCTTCCTCGGAGTTAATGGGATGTCCTCGGGTCACCAGTGGCTCATACGGATGGCAAATCTACGGGAGGAAGACAAGAACACAGTAAATTCAGTCATCATAGGCACTATGCTCCGTTTCCGATGAGAGGAGCCCGTCATGTTTCCAATATCCGCTGCTCACACATCTGTGACCTCTACTCTTACCTTCTTCCGAGATGCCCACCCCGTCACGACCCGACTGGCATTCCAGCGCCAGTGCATTCCTTTCATGTTTGGTGAGGACATGGAGATTTGGAACTCCACCACCACTCTTTGGCACTCCATGGAATTATGGCTTCTCTTCTCCTGACACGGAAAAATAGAAAATCTCATTACTGCTCCATCTCACTGAAGGCCAATTCCAGCTTTTCCCATGGCCAGTCAGCAGACCATGCCACAGTGACACACCTCACCCTATATTGCACAGAGGCCAAGCCTGCTGAGATCCCAGCCTTGGCAGAGCAAGCTTCAGTGCAGTTGACACACACACTCTTGCACCCCTTGTAGAACGGGCACCCAACTACACTTTGCCGTATAGGACCATGCCACCTCTGCACTTACCCTTGCCGATTACAGAAAATCATTGCACCTTTCGCAACACGTGGGGCGCAATATATTGTGTCCACTAATCTAGATGGTGGCCTTTGTCCGGATCTTTTTGGTCAGGTGAGGCGGTCCTCTCTTGGCTTCACTGGGCATTAGGATTTACCGCCTGGCATTCATCCCCTTGACCTGGACTCCCAGGCACTGATCTGAGAAATGGAGAGGGGGGGTGGGTTTGGGGGTTGGGGAGCAGTGTGCCAACCCAATTTGCCCTCCCACCTTCCCTGACTGAGGCCACTGCTGATCAGCAGGATTTATTTTCATGGTTTCAGACAGCTCCCCCCAGCCTCCCCCACAACTCCTGGCTGCTCAGTTTTTAGAACCCCCCCCCGCCACCACCGGGTCCCTATGGACCCGGCCCCTGACGCACTCTCATGCCCACGCACTGAAAAGGCAACCGGCAGTCGTGTTTCACGCTGAGTGGGCCTGGATTGGCCAGACAGCCGTTATATCACGCAAACAACGCAATCTTGACCGGGAGCGATTTTACACCCCCTTCGACTTTGCGTGCACTGCAAAAGTAAAACTCAGGCCATCGTCTGCAGGCCTGCCAGTATGGAGTATTTAAACAGGGATTGTAAATGTGTGTCGAAGTAGGGTGTTTTTGATGATAGTCAAAATGGGGAATTCTCCGGGTGTGTCAGTAAATTCAGACATTCGCTACCTAACACCACCATCACCACACAAAGCGCAGTCATTCAGCAAGACCCACCAGCATTTCCCGGGACAATGAGGGGTGGACAATAAATTGGGGGGCGGGATTCTCCCCTACCCGGGGAGGCGGGGAGTCCCGGTGGGATGGATTGGGTAAACCACTCCGGCGTCGGGCCGTCCCAAAGGTGCGGATTTCTCCGTACCTTTAGGGGCCAAGCCCTCACCTTTAGGGGCTAGGCCTGCGCCAGAGTGGTTGCCGTCCCGCCGGCTGGCGTTGAAGGCCTTTTGGCGCCACGCCAGCCGGGGCCGAAGGGACTTCGCCTGCCGACGTCATCCCCGCACATGCGCAGGGGGGTCACCTACACGTCGGCCATCGCGGAGACCTACATGGCCGACGCATAGTAAAAGAGTGCCCCCACGGCACAGGCCCGCCCGCACATCGGTGGGCCCCGATCGCGGGCCAGGCCACCATGGGGGGCCAGATCGCCCCGCACCCACCCCAGGACCCTAGAGCCCGCTGGCGCTGCCTGGTCCCGCCGGTAAGGGAGGTGTTTTAATTCACGCTGGTGGGACCGCATTTCAGCAGCGGGACTTCGGCCCATCGCGGGCCGGAGAATCGGCGGGGGCGGGAATCGCGCCGCGCCGGTCGGCGGGCCCCCCGGTGCCGGAGAATTCACGCCGCCCCCCGGCGATTCGCTGACCCGGCGGGGGATCGGAGAATCCCGCCCGGGGTCTTTTTCTCAGGAACACCCACACTCCGACAATTGCACTGTACAGAATCAGTGTACATTCAGCATACATGCATCAGGAAGTAATTACAAATGGAAAAGGGTGGAATAAATTTTTTAAATCAAAAGTTGTCTTTGATATTCAAAAAAAAGTGAATAAATGAATAGACGGGATGCTCCAGAGCACTAGGTTTTCTCTTCATGTTGATTCCTGGTGTTGGCATTTCTAACAATGAAAATGCAAATAAGATTGTTTTGTTGATTCAGATACAAATACAACATGCAATTAGTGTGATAGTCAATATATCAGCAGGGGGCATCCATTTAAATATACCCAAAGCAATCATAGATTTAGAGAGTCATGTTGCAGAACAAAATGTTGGAGCCGCAAAGCACAGAAACAGCTCAGAAGCTGAGCCTTCTGGAATGATTTTCTTCAACTATCAACATTTAATCATCAGTTTACAAACTAGACAACTAGGTGAGATTTCGAAACTGTACAAATTGAATGTGGTGGCTGTCTCACTTTATAAATCAGCGCAAAGTAGTGGGCCATACGGATTTATAGATAGAGTGTTTCCTTAGTGTACAAACACATACGGTGTCTGTTTGCAAGTTAAGCCTACGGGCGGTGCGGGTAATGCAATGTGGGGTCTTAAAAAACTGACTCAAGAGTAGTGGTAGGTAAAACAGCAAAATAGATCATTAAAACAAGTATCCCGGGCAATTCTCCTGCATGCCAACTCCACTGGGGCTGACACCACTCTGTTTATTGCAAACTTCAAAATGGCAGTCTTGATGAAGTAAGATCTGTTGGTTATGTGTGAGAATGGACAATAACGCTGATTTTCACTTCACCGAGGAACCATGTCAGTGCTGCCAGCTCTCAGACAGGCAACTGCTCTCAGAAACCTGAATCCTCACAAGAAATTTACCAGAGTTGCTGAACCCAAGTAGGCCTTGGTTAACCTGGCACATGTACTTTGGTATTGCACTTGGCTGTGTGAGGTCCAAGCAACAGGAGGTGGTGACAGTAATATGACGCTTCGTCCAAGGTAAAAGCAGCTAAAGGCGAGCCGGAAACAGCTGTATGACTTCAAATGAATTGACAACATTCATTGTACTTTCACAGTCGCATAAAATTGACCATTTACTTTTGTGTGATTTATCACCATTATTTATCGAATCTTCCAATCATATGCTCAGCTTTCAGGAGTTCTTTCTGAATGTCTAGTACCCAGATTACCTGCTGGCCGTTTCTTAATATCAGGAATTGCTCATAGCAGCAAATATTAGTTACAAGAGGGTGTCAGCTCACTTTCAGCTTCAATCTATTAATCTTAAAATATAAATGTCATAACCCACACGAGACCTATGGGGTAGAAGCAATTAGTCTCCCTATGTGCCTCGCTGAGTACGAGCTTCCCCGCTGAGGGGGGAGGAGCCCATGGACACTCTAATAGCCTGTAATATAAAGGTCGGCCAGGATTGGAATCGACACCTCAGACCCAGCAAGGATCTGAAGAGTATTGTATATATCTATTACTACTTTGTAATAAAACTAGTTTCTCGTTATCCACTCGCCTCGGTCTCATCTGTGGTCACTCAAATAAACACCATAATTACCCACCTAGGTTTCATTTCCAGTCCTCCCCCATGCACTTTCAAAAATATTTCCTGGCGTGCTTCGGAATTGGTGGCATATTCACATACAGTTGGGGGTGGCCAGCTTGTCTTCAGTAAGCTCTGACCCTCTCCATTCCCCTCCCCCCCCCCCCCCACAAACTGTCTGGAAATGAGAAAAATCTGAGCATTTTTTATCTGATTTCTCACTGAATCTTCAGATAACTAGACTGGAGGGGTCTTCTTTCTGCAGCGCCACACCAGCTTCCTCTGGTGGAGCTTGTCTGGCCATGGACCGGGTTACCACACGGTCAGGGAAATGTCAGCCACTTTCTTCTGTAGCTGCTTGGTCTCCTTGACCTCAAAGGGCTTCTCTGAGACCACTGGAGACGTTATGACCTTTGATCTTGTCAGGTCATTGTCGAGGAGCGGCTTGACCTTGTCCACAGGCAAACTGGGGGTGACTCCCACAGTCACTGGCTGAGATAAGGTCACACTCCAGATGCACCCGGTACAGGGAATTGGGCATGTACCCTCCTTCTATCCCCTTTAGCAGCACTTTGGCACTGGTGGAACTCTCTGGCGGGAAGGTCATGCCTTTTTCCAGCATTAGAGTCTGCTGGCACAAATATCCCTCAACATTACCACAGGCTCACTCACCACACTCTGGGAAAATGTGGCCATTCTTCCTTTGGATACAGAATCCTGGTACCTGTCAGGGATGCGTTCAACCTTATTCACACTCTTAGGAGTGCCTCTCCAGGGATTTGCAGCCACGGGCTGAGCCATAGCCTGGTCTGCTATTCTCTCTGACAGACACCCATTCTCTGCATGAGGTACATGTACTCTGAAAAATCACAATGGTTTTCCCCGTAGCTTCCAGCAGTTGGCCTGGGCATGTCTTGCCTTTCGGCAATTAAAACACACAGGCTTCTTGGCCTCAAGTTTCTTTTCAGCACCACCTTTCTGTCCTGAGGAGGGCCCCCGAATGTTCCTCTCTCTCATGGGTGCCTCCTCAATCCCATCACTCTCTGAGTACTCATCCAAGGAGACTTCCAGCTCTTCCACCTCTCCATGTGACAACTCATCTCCCCTTTGCAACACCAGATTGTGAAGGTGCAGCAAAGGACAATGATGCGGGACACCCTGGCCCTGATTCTCCAAAATCCCGGCTAAGTGTTGATGCTGGCTAAACACAGGAGTGTTTCACGTTGGTGCCGCGCCAGCTGGCGCCAACGGTCTTGGCGCCACGCCAACTGGCGCAAAAGGGCCTCCGCCGGCCAGCATGAGCTTGCGCATGCGCGGGAGCGCCAGGGGGTTCTTCTCCGTGCCGGCCATGGCGGACCATTACACTTTACACCAGCCGGCATGGAGGCAAAGAGTGCCCCCACGGCACAGGCCGTCCCGCAGATCGGTGGGCCCCGATCGTGGGCCAGGCCACCGTGGGCCCCCCACCCCCGGGGCAAGATACCCCCCGAGGACTCCGCAGGCCGCCCGCAGAGCCAGGTCCCGCCGGTACGGACCTGGTGTAATCTATGCCGGCAGGACCCGCCGGAAACGGGCGGCCACTCAGCCCATCATGGGCCGGAGAATCGCCGGGGGGGGGGGGGGCGCTGCCAACGGCCCCCGACCGGCGCAGTGCGATTCCCGCCCCCTGCCGGAAAACCGGTGCTGGAGAATCCAGCAGCCGGCGTCGGGATGGGATTCACGCCGCCCCCCGGTGATTCTCCGGCCCAGCTGGGGGTCGGAGAATCCCGCCCCTGAACTGCATCTTCAACATGCCAATGGTCTGCCCGACTAAGGGGTGGGTTGCAGAATGAGTCACACTGTGCCTCTACTCTGAAGTACTTAACAGCTGCTGAGTGGGCATCATTAGCCACGGTCTTTTAGGGGTATCCTTTATCATCGATGAGCCATCCCTTAATGCATTGAGGGCACGCGAAGATGTGGTACCTGTTAATGACCCAAGATGTTAATGACCCAAGATATGATTTCCCGGGGTACCTCCCATTACCCTGCATTATCTGCCAATAGTGATCACAGATCAGCTGCATGCTGTGACAGGGAAGAATTTCCAATTGTTAAATCTTTGTTACTGCTGCTAAGTATCCCCTAAGGCCTCACGCATGCAGTCAATGGCATCCTGCACTTGTGGGAAGTCAGATATTGCTGCAAATCCCACTGCTCTGGCAGATTGGCTGAAGAACTGGACGTAATTGTGTCCCTTCCCAAAATAGGCGATGGGTGACCTCTCTTATGTATTTATGAGTCAAGGATTGCAATATTCCGCAACGGTCCCCAGTGGAGCCCGCAAGGATCCTCTTGCAAAAACATTGAGTGTGTTATGGGTCTGGGTTTACAGAACCCCAAAGTGTTTCATGGGGTTCAACCGACCCACAACATTTAATAGATTGTGGTGTGAGAAGCACATGGTGTACTCTCCAGGTGTGATACAGCAGAACGGGACAAGTGGTCTTTAAAACAAAACATTGTTTATTCTATGAACTCAAGTTAACCTTTTAAAAACAAACATTGAATATCTTAACACCCATTACCTCAAAGATAACCCCAAATGACTACAACACTAAGTAATCCTTCAAACTGTTCCTTTAAACATCCAAAAGACTTCAAACCTTCAAAAATAGACATTAGGTTACATTCAATATATTTATAGTCTTTGGATTGCAGACATCAACAGACCAGCTCTGTGTTTCTTCCCGCAGCTCTCAGCAAAACACACGGACACTCCCAGCTGCCTTCCCAAACTGAAACTCAAAAAAGCAGAAGTCAGCTCAGCTCCCCTCACCCTCTGACATCACTTCAGTAATATGACCAGCTCCATTTCTTAAAGGTACATTGCATAAACATCCATTTCTTAAAGGTACTCTCACATGACACTTCTGCATCAACTTCAAAATGGTTTATTTTTCAGCTTTGCACCATCAATTAAGAAATGCACACAGTAAAAACACTCTACCGGTTCAAAAAAAACAACACACACAAACAGGTATAATAATATAGTCCATTTTTTTTTTCCGTTCTTCCTCCAACCAAAATCCTTCTCGATTGACAGTCTCTTTGAACAAGAAAGTCCCTGCACGATCCATCCATTCCTCTACGCCTCGGCATTTCTCTTTAAAGTTCAATCTGATCACAGAGTCCCTTGTAATTCTCCAATACAGGAGCATCGGTTACCATAGCTTTCAGGCAGTCAAATGCCTGTTGAAAGTCTGCTGTCCATTGAAATTTTTGACGTTTCATCAGAAAGTCCATCAGTGAAGCAATCATGCTGCAAAACCTTTGCACAAATGTTCAATCAAATCCACTCATGCCAAGAAATCGCATTATTTCCCTTTGTCTTGAGGGTATCGAAAACTCCTCAAGGAAAGTGACTTGGGCTTTTCCAAATTCACTTTTGGCTAGATTTATCACCAAACCCGCCTCCTGAAGTCGATCGAATAACTCCATCAGATGTATTAAATGTTCTTTCCATGTCTGGCTGAAAACTACCAGATCGTCGAGATATACCGCACAATTGGGTAATCCTGAGACGACTGTATTAGTTAACCGTTGAAATGTAGCTGGGGCGTTTTTCATGCCAAATGGCATAATTTTGAATTGGTATATACCATCTGGAGTCACAAAAGCTGAAATCTCCTTCGCCCTTTCAGATAAAGGTACGTGCCAGTAACCTTTAAGTAAATCCAATTTGGAAATAAAAACGGATTGTCCCACTTTCTCAATGCAATCCTCCAAACGTGGGATAGGATAAGAGTCCGTTCTTGTAACTGCATTAACCTTTCTATAGTCCACACACAACCATTGGGTACCGTATGGTTTAGGTACCATCACTATGGGTGAGCTCCATAGGCTGCAACCTACTTCAATTATGCCATTTTTAAGCATACTCTCAATCTCTTTGTTAACTTGTGCCAATTTTAAAGGATTAAGTCCATTTGGATGTTGTTTGGGCAGATGCAGCATGGGTTCATAAAGGGTAGGTCGTGTCTGACTAATTTGGTAGAATTTTTTGAGGACGTTACCAGTGCAGTAGATAACGGGGAGCCAATGGATGTGGTATATCTGGATTTCCAGAAAGCTTTTGACAAGGTGCCACACAAAAGGTTGCTGCATAAGATAAAGATGCATGGCATTAAGGGTAAAATAGTAGCATGGGTAGAGGATTGGTTAACTAACAGAAAGCAGAGAGTGGGGATAAATGGGTGTTTCTCTGGTTGGCAACCTGTAACTAGTGGGGTCCCTCAAGGATCAGTGTTGGGCCCGCAGTTGTTCACAATTTACATAGATGATTTGGAGTTGGGGACCAAGTGCAATGTGGCAAAGTTTGCAGACGACACTAAGATGAGTGGTAAAGCAAAAAGTGCAGAGGATACTGGAAGTCTGCAGAAAGATTTGGATAGGTTAGGTGAATGGGCTAGGGTCTGGCAGATGGAATTCAATGTTGCCAAGTGTGAGGCTATCCATTTTGGGAGGAATAACAGCAGAATGGATTATTATTTAAACGGTAAGATGTTAAAACATGCTGCTGTGCAGCGGGACCTGGGTGTGCTGGTGCACGAGTCGCAAAAAGTTGGTGTGCAGGTGCAACAGGTGATTAAGAAGGCTAATTGAGTTTTGTCTTTCATTGCTAGAGGGATGGAGTTCAAGACTAGGGAGGTTATGCTGCAATTGTATAAGGTGTTGGTGAGGCCACATCTGGAGTATTGTGTTCAGTTTTGGTCTTCTTACCTGAGAAAGGACATATTGGCACTGGAGGGAGTGCAGAGGAGATTCACTAGGTTGATCCCAGAGTTGAGGGGATTAGATTATGACGAGCGGTTGAGTAGACTGGGACTGTACTCATTGGAGTTTAGAAGGATGCGGGGGGATCTTATTGAAACATATAAAATTATGAAGGGAATAGATAGGATAGATGCGGGCAGGTTGTTTCCACTGGTCGGGGAAAGCAGAACTAGGGGGCATAGCCTCAAAATAAGGGGAAGTAGATTTAGGACCGAGTTTAGGAGGAACTTCTTCACCCAAAGGGTTGTGAATCTCTGGAATTCCTTGCCCAGTGAAGCCGTTGAGGCTCCTTCTTTAAACGTTTTTAAGAAAAAGATAGATACCTTTCTAAAGAATAAAGGGATTCGGGGATATGGTGTACGGGCCGGAAAGTGGAGCTGAGTCCACAAAGATCAGCCATGATCTCATTGAATGGCGGAGCAGGCTCGAGGGGCCAGATGGTTTGCTCCTGTTCCTAGTTCTTATGTTCTTATGTTTGATAGGAACAGCATTTCCCACATCTACATCATGTATAGCCATTTTAGTACTTCCCAATTTATCTCTACAAACTTTCCCATGTGATATCAATAACTCTTTCAGGTCAGTTTGTTTTTCCTCTGGAAGGTAACTTAACAATTCATCCCAATTTTTAAGAACATGCTCATTTTCCAATTTAATTTGAGGTATGTCAAATTCACAGTCATCAGGATTTGGTTCGTCACTTTGAGTTAGAATCATTAAAACCTCCTTTTTCTCTCCTTCCCTTTCAAAGTACCTTTTAAGCATATTCACATGACACACTTGGTGAGTCTTCCTTCTATCTGGTGTTTTTACCACATAATTCACCTCACTTAATTTCCTTTCAATCTGATACGGTCCACAAAACCTAGCTTTTAAAGGTTCACCTACCACTGGTAACAACACTAAAACTTTATCTCCACTGGCAAAATTACGAACTTTGGATTTCTTGTCTGCTACCCATTTCATCACATTTTGTGCAACTTTCAAATGTTGGCTGGCCAATTCACCTGCTCTATTTAATCGTTCCCTAAAATTTGACATGAAATCCAATAATGTAAATTCCGATTTCTCACCCACCAATTTTTCTTTAATCAATTTAAGTGATCCTCTTACCTCATGACCAAAAATTAGTTCAAAAGAACTAAATTTGGTTGACTCATTAGGTGCATCCCTAATTGCAAACAGTACGAATGGAATTCCTTTATCCCAATCCTCTGGATAATCTTGACAATAAGCCCTCAAAATTGTATTTAATGTCTGATGCCACCTTTCTAACGCTCCCTGCGATTCTGGATGGTACGCAGTTGATTTAAATTGTTTTATTCCTAAACTATCCATAACTTCTTTGAATAACTTTGAGGTATCCTTGATCCGATTGAATTTCTGTGGGTAGTCCATATCTAATAAAGAATTTAAGTAACTCCTCCACAATCTTTTTAGCTGTAATATTACGTACTGGAATGGCCTCTGGAAACCTAGCAGACACATCCATTATAGTCAAAAGATGTTGATTCCCACTTTTTGTTTCAGGAAAGTACCTCATCTTTTCGCATTTTGCCAGGCAATGTTAACTGCAATGCTTTTGCCAAATCTAACAGTCTGCTTTTAGTCCCTGCCCGTAAGGTATTGCGTGTTACCGTGTCCACCCCCAAAAACTTCTGAGCCTTTGAAAGAGCCATTGTCCACAATACACTCCCCACTTAAACTAAAATACCCACACCTGAAAAGCAACCACAATATGATCACCCCTCACTGTCTTTAAGTTCATAAGCCAACCCAATCGATAGACCTTTATCCCGGGCGAGCCCCCAATTGTTATGCGTCCGAGGTTACAGAACCCCAAAGTGTTTCATGGGGTTCAACCGAGCTACAACTTTTAATAGATTGTGGTGTGGGAAGCACATGGTGTACTCTCCAGGTGTGATACAGCAGAACTGGACAAATGGTTTTTAAAACAAAACAATGTTTATTCTATGAACTCAAGTTAACCTTTTAAAAACAAACATTGAATATCTTAACACCCATTACCTCAAAGATAACCCCAAATGACTACAACACTAAATTATCCTTCAAACTGTTCCTTTAAACATCCAAAAGACTTCAAACCTTCAAAAATAGATATTAGGCTACATTCAATATATTTTCAACTTTGGATTTGCAGAAATCAACAGACCAGCTCTGTGTTTCTTCCTGCAGCCCTCAGCAAACACACAGACACTCCCAGCTGCCTTCTCAAACTGAAACTCAAAAAAGCAGAAGTGAGCTCAGCTCCCCCCACCCTCTGACATCACTTCAGTAATATAATCAGCTCCATTTCTTAAAGGTACATTGCTTAAACATCCATTTCTTAAAGGTACTCTCACATGACAAGTGCAATGGTCACCTTTAGAGCCACTAACAATGGTTCCCCTCCCAGTCGCACAATGTCAGAACCTCCTGAAGAATGTGGCAGATATGAGACATCACATCCCTTAACAAGTGAAGGCATCTGTGTCACCGTCTCTCACTCGTCTCCATGTATGGCAGGTGTTTTCTGTAGATGATGGGTCGTACCAAATGCCCCATGGAATTGGTCTCTCTTCCTCTGCATCTGGAGCTTCATGGGAATCTGTAGGCCCACATTACTCAGGGTGAGGTTCTTGCCTGAGGCCTGCCAGACAGTGATGGTCCTTTCCTCTCCGCGTCAGTAATATGCAAGCATCCTAGCACTCCTCCTAGTTTCTGTGAAGAAATAAAGTACACACATGATTGCACCTTACCCCGAAAGAATCATCCTCCAACCCAAATTCAGGAAGCCACTGTGAATGGCTTGGGCTGCCCTCATTCAATACATGCCAGCTCCAGCTCGGCCCTTGCATTTGAAGCTCATCCTGAAGGATCACAGGTGGATGAACCCTTCCCCACAGCTCCCACCGCCTCCCCCCCCACCCCATCCCCACTGCACACCACCCCTGCCCCTCCACACCACCCACCAAAATGGCAGCACATTCACAAAGAGACTTAGGTCTGGGTGAGAGCAACCATGTGCAATCAACCTCAGGGCACTGTCAAGCTGCCTCCTTTTGACTAGACTGTATCCTAGTATTGCACTAGTTTAATGACTGGAGAGGTTGGGGCCTTTAAAACATGAACATCCCAACTGCAATGCGTAGGGTTGTCTGGAACATGTCCTGTGTCCGTGGGCCCTTAATAGTTGGACCCCGCTTACCTATCCACATGGCTGTAAGAAGGACAATTGGTCAATCAAACCAAATCAAATGTAGCCACAAGCCCAATAGATTCTCAGAAGACTGCGCACCATGAATTGAGGTGCCCAGATCCTTCAATTGGCATTTGATTGCTGTTAACATGTCTCATCTGAGCCTTGATCTCCACGTCTTCAGCTGGTAATTATTAAGGTGCCCCTTTAATAGGCCCAAAAGTGCAGCAGTTGCCTCCTCCCACACACCCTCTGATCCCTCCCCTGGTGATTTTTCTTCAAGGTAATTTTCAACCGCATCATTGCATCAAGTTGTCGACATGGTGCTGTTACAATTCTGGTTCCACATCAACTTTCAT
The DNA here is from genome assembly GCF_047496885.1 of Scyliorhinus torazame. Classification (NCBI taxonomy): domain Eukaryota; kingdom Metazoa; phylum Chordata; class Chondrichthyes; order Carcharhiniformes; family Scyliorhinidae; genus Scyliorhinus; species Scyliorhinus torazame. Next base: position 334,289,583 of record NC_092708.1, read on the forward strand.
CTTCCTCCTGCTACTGTCCAGGTGCCTTGTGTTCACCTGGAACCCCACAACATCCAAGTTTCCTTTCCGCCCATCACTCTCCTGCATCCCCCTGGTTCCTACCATCATTGTTGCAGTCATTCCCGTCCTTCCTCCCTGAACCACTTGCTGTGCATGGGCCCTGTAGCCCTGCGCTATGTTGCGTCGGGGCCGACGCGTTTAAGGGGGCCACTGCACATGCGCGTGTTGGCGCTGGCGCCACTGCGCATGTCCTCATTGGCGCCGGCGCAACTGTGCATGCGCGGATCCCACGGTGCCCAGTTCGCGCCGGGATCTGCAGCTGGAGCAGCGTGAACCGCTCCAGCGCCGTGCTGGCCCCCTGTAAGGGTCTGAATTAGACGTGGGAGCAGCCCGTTCACGCCGTCGTAAAACGCGATAGCGTTTACAACGGCGCGGACACTCGGCCGCGGCATTGGAAAATCCCGCCCCATGTATTTGAAACCGCAAAATGCTTGCTATTAGTCAAGTTTCAGAATATCCTGAGCAAACAAATATTGTCCTCGCACCTCCTCCCAGTGTAAATAAAATTTCAACTCAAACCTACACTGAATGTCATATAGCTGTCTGAATGACTGAGTGGGTAAATGACACTGTCAGCAATAATACTGAGTCTAATGAACAGGACAGAAAAGTTTGAGCTTTAATCCACAGTCACATATCAGTCAAGGTTCCATTCGCGCAGTACAACTGGCTTTAGTACCCTGGACGAGGAAAGGAGGAAAAAAAATTAGAAAAGGTTTCTGTTTGGGATCAATCTTCATCTCTGAAAAGTAGTAAATTCAGATAGCTTATTTGGCTATGGCAGGCATCACAGCTGAATCCCATCTCTCACCTGATGGGCTCATAAACACTTTCTAACTGAGATGACTGGGCAAGAGTTAACAGCAGGGGACCAGCTCGGTTTTTTAAAAAAAATTCTTCCCAGTAGCCCAGGGAAGTTGAAGTTATCTGAACAAGAAACTGCTTTTGGTGTCATGTTGCTGCAACCTGTCAAACTGTTTTGTCTGTCACACCACTAATCCTCGAAACGTTAATCATATTTTAATAAATCAGCAATATTGTCAGAGTTTTTGAGCCCCACAGGTTACATAAATGGCTGCATATTATTAATTATCCTCACTGTTACAAAGGTAGGGGTAGAGGATACCGAGTATTTGGCAATAGCCATTTTGGACCACGCCCCGCATTGGGTGGACTTGGAGATGGGGGAGGAGAGGGACCAGCGCCCGCTGTGGCGCTTGGAGGTGGGGCTGTTGGCGGACGAGGAGGTGAGCGAGCGGGTCCGAGGAAGTATAGAGAGGTACTTGGAGACCAACGACAACGGGGAGGTCCGAGTGGAGATGGTATGGGAGGCACTGAAGGCGGTGGTGAGAGGAGAGCTGATCTCCATTAGGGTCCACAAGGAGCGGATGGAGCGGGGGGAGAGGGAGAGGCTTGTGGGGGAAATGGTGAGGGTAGACAGGAGGTATGTGGAAGAGCCTGAGAAAGGATTGTTGAGGAAGAGGCGCAGCCTCCAGGCCGAATTCGACCTGGTGACCACCAGGAAGGCGTAGGTGCAGTGGAGGAATGCCCAGGGGGCGTTCTACGAGTATGGGGAAAAGGCAAGCCGGACGCTGGCGCATCAGCTTCAGAAGCGGGACGCAGCTAGGGAGATCGGGGGAGTTAAGGACAGAGGAGGGAGCGTGGTGCGGAGTGGGGTTGGCATCAATGGGGTCTTCAGGGACTTCTACGAGGAATTGTACCGATCCGAGCCCCCACGGGAGGAGGGAGGGATGGGCTGTTTCCTGGACCAATTGAGGTTTCCAAAGGTGGAAGAGGGACTGGTGGCGAGACTAGGGGCCCCGATTGGGCTGGAGGAGCTGATCAAAGGGATAGGAAGCATGCAGGCGGGGAAGGCACCGGGGCCGGACGGTTTCCCGGTCGAGTTCTATAAAAAATATATGGACCTGTTGGGCCCGCTGTTAGTTAGGACCTTTAATGAGGCAAGGGAGGGTGGGGGCTTTACCCCCGACGATGTCCCGGGCACTGGTCTCCTTGATCCTGAAGCGGGACAAGGATCTCCTGCAATGTGGGTCTTACAGACTGATTTCCTTGCTAAATGTAGATGCCAAGGTGCTGGCGAAGGTCTTAGCCACGAGGAATGAGGATTGTGTGCCGCAGATCATCCATGAAGACCAGACGGGGTTTGTGAAGGGGAGACAGTTGAACGCGAATGTGCGGAGGCTTTTGAACATTATCATGATGCCGGCGAGGGAGGGGGAGGTGGAGATAGTGGTGGCGATGGACGCTGAGAAAGCCTTTGATAGGGTAGAGTGGGGGTACCTGTGGGAGGTGCTGAAGAGGTTTGGGTTTGGGGAGGGGTTTGTCAGGTGGGTTAGGCTGTTGTATGAGGTCCCGATTGAGGTGTTGGGTGCTCTGAGGTACAGACGACCCAACACGGTTGCGATTGGTACAACGCAGTTTTATTCCATCTAACTATTTATACATCAGACTTGGTACTCAGCACGTTGTGACTGTGTGAGTGTCTTGCTATGAGGTCCTGGCCCTGTGCTGTCTCCAGATGGACTGCCCAGGAAGTGTTGTGTTTCTTGTCTTATACTGTGTCTGCTCTTGTCTGTGATTGGCTGTCGTGTTATGTGTGCTAATTGGTCCGTTGGTCTGTCTATCATTATGTATGTGTTATGATGTATGTTTGAATATCATGACACCGATGGCGAGTGTGGCCACAAATAGGAGGAGGTCCGAGTACGTTCGGTTGCACCGAGGGATGAGACACGGGTGTCCCTTGTCTCCCCTGCTGTTCGCACTGGCGATTGAACCCCTGGGCAATGCACTAAGAGAGTCGAGGAACTGGAGGGGGTTGGTGCGGGGTGGGGAGGAGCATAGGGTGTCGCTTTATGCGGACGACCTGCTGCTGTATGTGGCGGACCCGGTGGGAGGAATGCCAGAGGTAATGAGGATCCTTAGGGAATTCGGGGACTTTTCGGGGTACAAGCTCAATATGGGGAAGAGCGAGCTGTTCGTGGTTCAGCTAGGGGACCAGGAGACGGGGATTGGTGAGCTCCCACTAAAAAGGGCGGAGAGGAGCTTCAGATATTTGGGGTCCAGGTGGCCAGGAGCTGGGGGGCCCTGCATAGGCTTAACTTTACAAGGCTGGTTGAGCAAATGGAGGAGGAGTTCAAGAGGTGGGACGCGTTGCCGCTGTCCTCGGCGGGTAGGGTGCAGTCAATCAAAATGACGGTGCTCCCAAGGTTTTTGTTCCTGTTCCAGTGCCGAAGGCTTTTTTCAGGCGGGTTAACAGGAGTATAATGGGGCTTGTGTGGGCGCCAAGGGTGAGAAGGGTGTTCCTGGAGCGGAGTAGAGATAGGGGGGGGCTGGCGCTGCCCAACCTCTGTGGGTACTACTGGGCCGCCAATGCGATGATGGTGCGCAGGTGGGTGATGGACGGGGAGGGGGCTGCATGGAAGGGGCTGAAGACGGCGTCCTGTGTGGGTACGAGTCTGGGGGTGCTGGCAAAGGCGCCGCTGCCGCTCCCTCCAAGGAGGTATACCACGAGCCCGGTGGTGGTGGCGGCCCTCAAAGTTTGGGGGCAGTGGAGGCGGCATAGGGGGGAAATAGGGGCCTCGGCGTGGACCCCATTACGGGGGAACCACTGGTTTGCCCCAGGAAGAAGAGGTGGAGGGTTTTCGTGGTGGCACAGGGCAGGGATACGAAAGTTGGGGGACCTGTTTGTGGACGGGGAGTTCGCGAGCCTCGGTGAGTTGGAGGAGAAGTACGGGCTCCCCCGGGGAACACCTTCAGGTACTTACAGGTAAGGGCGTTTGCCAGATGGCAAGTGGTGGAATTCCCGCGGCTACTGCCACACACAGTACAGGACAGAGTGCTCTCGGGGGTGTGGGTGGGAGTGGGGAAAATCTCGGAAACTTACCAGGTGATGCAGGAGGAGGAGGAGGCCTCAGTGGTGGAGTTGAAAGGTAAGTGGGAGGAGGAGTTGGGAGAGGAGATCGAAGAGGGGACGTGGGCAGATGCCCGAGGGAGGGTGAACTCTTCCTCTTTGTGCGCAAGGCTCAGCCTCATACAGTTTAAGGTGCTGCACAGGGCACCCATGACCGGGACAAGGATGAGCCGGTTCTTTGGGGGTGAGGACAGGTGTGTTAGATGCTCAGGAAGCCCAGCAAATCACACCCATATGTTCTGGGCATGCCCAGCGCTGGAGGAATTTTGGAAGGGCGTAGCGAGGGCGGTGTCGAGGGTGGTAGGATCCAGGGTCAAACCCGGCTGGGGGCTCGCAATATTTGGGGTGGCAGAGGAGCCAGGAGTGCAGGAGGCGAAAGAGGCTGGAATTCTGGCCTTTGCCTCCCTGGTAGCCCGGCGAAGGATTCTCCTTCAGTGGAAAGATACGAGGCCCCCAATCCTGGATCAGCGATATGGCAGGGTTCATTAAATTGGAGAGGGTGAAATTCGCCTTGAGAGGGTTGGTACAAGGGTTCTTTAGGCGGTGGCAACCGTTCTTAGACTTTCTGGCAGAACGATAGACATTGGTCAATGGCAGCAGCAGCTCGGAGGGGAGGGGTTTACTTTATTTTATTTTATTTCTCATTTTGTTATTGATATTTTATGAAAACCTTTAATAAAAATTATTTTTTTTTAAAAACAAAGGTCGGGGTATTTTTCTACAGTTAATATACTCCACTTTGCCAGACTAAATCAAAGTTAATTACAATAACATTCCCCTGGGGAAAACTTGTAACTGCATTCTTTATAAGACACTGTAATGTAAACGTATGTGTTTTCCTGTGTGAGATCATAAACCCATAAAACATAGAATTTCCCTGAAATCAGCTGTAAATTATTTCTTGAATGTGATTTCATTACTTGCTTCACAAATCTCAACTAAAGATGAGAAGAAGTTCAAGCTAAATTATATTAAAGTGATGCAAAAAAAAATCACAGTTAGCAGAGGGCGAGTTCATGCTTATAATCTCTTTGGGGTTCAAATGACATTCATAAATTGCTGAAGTTTCACCTTCATGGTTTATGAGATCATCTAAACCTCTCAATTAGATTATAACCTTGTAACTCGATCTGTGTTGTCCGTGAATCTATATATAGACACAATGTGCATAGGAGCTGTGAAACTATGGAGTGTGAAGTTTGGAGAACAGGTGGGAGATCACAACCTCCTTTCAGTGATTTATACACAAATGAGCTGTAGAAATTGGTATTTCAACGTTTTTCGATTCTGAAGGGAAAGATTTTATTTGAATTCAGTCCTCAAGTTAAAAAGAAGGAATTACAAGCACAGGAACTTGCAAAATTCTGCTCACCTATCAGAGATTTGGTCTGAGGACTGCACAGCAGTTGGTAGCACCCATGCTCTGAGTCAGAAGGGTGTGAGTTAAAACCGCAGTCTAGGATTTGAGCATATATCTAAGCTGGCTCTGCATAAACCATTGCATTCTCTGCTCTTTTGTCTTCTGGATGAGATGTTAAATCAAGGCCCCATCAGATGGCTCAGGATCTAACACCGTGATGGGCAACCTGGGCTACTGAGTGGTCCGCATGAGTGGCCCTCCTTCATCTCAGTGGGCCGCAAGATTGAAATCGGGCTTGATCAGTAACCATGATCCCATGGACCAGATTACAAACATTTAATGCACACTGAATATTTCAGAATGAGTTCATCATTTATACATTAATCGAACTATCCTCAACTTCTAAATGGTAAAAACAAAAGAGATATTTACGCTTTAGAGGCAGAGGGAGCGCACGGCTCTCACAGTCAGTGTTGTGCGCAATCAGCATGCACCTCACTGCACTTGCTCTTGCTTGACATGCGTATCACTCCAGTCACACCGCTAAGAAAAAAATAATTCGGGCAGAAAGTAGTGGAATCTGGCAACGCACATGAGCAAAGGTCAACAAAATGTCTTGTGAGCCGCACGCAGAACCCAGATGGGCCTGTGTGGAGTTTGCACATTCTCCCAGTGTCTGCGCGGGTTTCACCCCCACAGCCCAAAGATGTGCAGGTTAGGTGGATTGGCCATGCTAAATTTCGCCTTAATTGGAATAAAATATAATTGGGCACTCTAAATTAAAAATTTTTAAAAGAACCCAGATGGGCCCCATACGGCCTCCGGCCCGCAGGCTGCCAACTGATCTAATGCATCTCACTGCAATACTTGAACAAGAGTCGACAATTTTGCAGATGACTGAGCTAACCTCACTCCATCAACACCATCAAAAACTGATCATTTGGTCATTTGCTTTTTAGTGGGGCCTTGCTGTGTGAAAATAAGTTGCTTTGCCCACCTACATTTTAAAAATAATTCATTGGTGTGAGGTGCTTTAGGATATCCTGCGGACACGATTAGGTTTCATATGAAAGCAATCTTATTTTACTGACCTTTGCCAAAGTAAGCCTCTTTTCACATCTGGGCCGGGATTCTCCGACCCCCCACCGGGTCGGAGAATCGCCGGGGTCTGGCGTGAATCCCACCCACGCCGGTTGCCGAATTCTCTGGCACCGGATATTTGGCGGGGGTGGGAATCACGCCGCGCCGGTTGGCGCCCCCCCCCCCCCCGGCGATTCTCCAGCCCGCGATGGGCCGAAGTCCCGCTGCTGGAATGTCTGTCCCGCCGGCGAGAATCAAACCACCTCTCTTACCAGCGGGACAAGGCGGCGCGGGCGGCCTCCGGGGTCCTGGGGGGAGCGCGGGGCGATCTGGCCCCGGGGGGTGCTCTCATAGTGGCCTGACCCACGATCGGGCCCACTGATCCGCGGGCGGGTCTGTGCCATGGGGGCACTCTTTTCCTTCCGCCTTCGCCATGGTCTCCACTATGGCGGAGGCGGAAGAGACCCCCTCCACTGCGCATGCGCGGGGATGCCATGATCGGCCGCTGACACTCCCGCGCATGCGCCGCACGGCAAAGTCAGTTTTGCGCAAGCTGGTGGGGCACCAAAGGCCTTTCCCGCCAGCTGGCGGGGATAAATCAGTCCGGCGCAGGCCGAGCCCCTCAAGGTTAGGGCTCGGCCCCTCATGATGTGGAGGATTCCGCACCTTTGGGGCGGCGCGATGCCGGACTGATTCGCGCCGTTTTTGGCGCAGGTCGGCGGACATCGCTCCGATTGCGGAGAATCCCGCCCCTGATATGTAAATATTTTTAGGAAAGACAAACAATGTTAATACAAAATGCAAAAGAAAATTACTGCAGAATTTGAAACAAAAGCAGAAAATACTGGACAATCTCAGTAGATCTGACAGCATCTATGGAGAGAGAAGAGAGCTAAAGTTTTGTGCCTGGATGACTCTTTGTCAAAGGTGATACTGGCAAAGAGTCATCCAGACTCGAAATGTTAGCTCCCTTCTCTCTCCACAGATGCTTTCAGAACTGCTGCGATTATCCAGTATTTTCTGTTTTAATAATAAAAATAATCTTTATTAGTGTCACAAGTAGGCTTACATTAACACAGCAATGAAGTTACTGTGAAAATCCCCTAGTCGCCACACTCCGGCGCCTGTTCGGGTACACAGAGGGAGCATTCAGAATGTCCAATTCACCTAACATGCAAGTTTTTGGAACATGTGGTAGGAAACCGGAGCACCCGGAGGAAACCCACGCAGACACGGGGATAACATGCAGACTCTGCACAGACAGTGACCCAAGCCGGGAATCAAACCCAGGTCCCTGGCACTGTGAAGCAACAGTGCTAACCACTGTGCTATCGTGCCGCCCAGAATACAAAACGCGTTTTGTTGTTTTGTTTAATTTTAAAAAGACTTGCATTTATATAGTACCCATTTCTATCTCTCAGAATTGCCTCAAGGTGTGCAAGAATTACTCGTTTACCGCGTTTGAAATTTACAGAACAAATCCTAAAAATGATCTAGTCAGACCAGTTCAGATTTCATGTTCAATGTTTCACGTTCAATGGCCACCCCTAATGGTTAAAAGGCTCCTATTGTTCACTATTTACAATCCTTGGCATTTATTGGGCGCGATTCTCCCACGCTGCGCCGTATGGGAGAATCGCCGTTCGCGCCATTTTTTCCCGCGGCGCCGGTCCGACGCCGGCAGATGATTCTCTGAGGAGCTGCTGACCACGGCCGGGCCGCTGATTCTCCGGCCTTGATGGGCCGAGCAGCAGCGCGGAAACGGCAGAGTCCCACCGGCGCCGTTGGCACCTGCTCCCAGCCAGCGGGAACTTTGCGCGTAGGGTCGGGGTGCGGCCTGTGTGGCGGGGAAAAGCGCTCCTTCATCGGGGGGGGGGGGGTGCTCCGATGGGGTCTGGCCCGCGATCGGGACCCACCGATCGGCAATGCCGGCCACTCCAGCCCCAGCCCTATTTTATAACATGGCCGGCCCCTGAGCCCCCACGCCATGTTGCCTCTGGGCCGGCGTGTTGAGGAAGTCCCCCGCGCATTCGCGGGTTGGCGCAGCCCAGCTGCGCATGCGCGTGTTGGCCCGGTGCGACTGCGCATGCGCGGGTTGGCGCGGTGCGACTGCGCATGCGCAAGTTGGCCCGGTGCGACTGCGCATGCGCGGGTTGGCGCGGTGCGACTGCGCATGCGCGGGTTGGGGCGGTGCCCAGTTGCCGCTGGGAAGGGATGCTGGAGCGGTGTGAATATTTAGAACGTGTAGCCGCATAGAGGCAAATTTAAACTTGTCCCCCTTCCCCACCTCACCCCCCACCTTGCCACTCAATTATCAACTTAAAATGGGCATTATGGATCAACGGCCAATGGTGAAAACCTCCCAATTTAAGTTTCCCGCAACTGCAGCCCATCTACAATGTTGGTTTTGTGCTCAGATGACATGTTGATAAGTTACGCCATAAACTACTGCATTATTCATTTAGCACTGTATCAGTTCAACACCAAAGGATGATCAATGTTATTAGAATTCCATGAGAGAACTGTAACAATATCAGCAAAGTTATTACGAAACGTTTGTGTACCCGGGACAAGAAAATGCTATCAGGTTGATACATGCTTGCCTCAATCATTTGGTTGATTTCATTCCTGTGCACCTACCATCACTTTTCCTCACCTCCTGGGAGAACCAGAGAGCTACAGTCAATTTTGAAGTAATCTGGCAGAAATTTTTCTTCTGCCATCAGAAGCAATCAGACAAACCTCAGGAGGCCCCAGACCCATTAGTTATCATCCAGGTATAATTTATCTTTACCTTTCATTTGATATGATCGCCTCATTTCTCAGGAATCCATTTAACACGTTCTTAAATACTGTTAAAAAAATGAATCTCTACGTACCGTCTCTGGAATAGCTTTCAAAGATTGCAAATAAATGAAAATATCGCAAGTAAATGACTGTGAATTTGAAAATGAAATGAAATGAAAATCGCTTATTGTCACAAGTAGGCTTCAAATGAAGTTACTGTGAAAAGCCCCTAGTCGCCACATTCCGGCTCCTGTTCGGGGAGGCTGGTATGGGAATTGAACCGTGCTGCTGGCCTGCCTTGGTCTGCTTTAAAAGCCAGCGATTTAGCCCTGTGCTAAACAGCCTGAATTTATCAGGCTTTCCCTAAGATATACTTTCAGATGCACTGAAGCTAGTTACTCCCATAAACAGTCGATGAATCTTTTGTTTAGGGTTATGCTCATATTCCTCAATACCTAACTGTACAATCGGGATATAACCATGGCATCTATTCCTTGTGCTCTGAACGTGATGCTGATGTCTTCCACACACACACACGTCAATCTTCTCAAGGATGGGTTAAGAGATCAACTGATAAGTCAAAGTCAGATACATAGGCCGGGATTCTCTGGGGCCACCCGCAAGCCATGGGATTTGCAAACGCCCGCTGAATCCCGCCTGGGGCAGAAATCGGGATTTGTGCCGCCCATCAATCCAGTCGCGACCCTCCTGGCCCGCCCTGCTGGCCATAATGGGTTTCCTGACCACCCCGATGATCTTCCTGCACCGACCCGGCGGGAACATGCAAATAGCTCATTAGAGCTACTTAACATATAATTGACGGGCAGGACGCCCGATTCATTAGCAGGCTGGGATATTCTGGCACCTACCTCTCCAGCCCAGCCGAGAGTCCTGCTGGCATGAATTGGTGCAAGTCCTGAGGAATGTAGACTTGGTGACTTGCATTCCAGGGGTGGAAAGGGGGTAAGTACCTTCCCTACAAGTTCCCTCAGGCTGCCAAGGGAGATCCTTCATGGGAGGTGGGGGTCAAGGGGGCTTGTGCTGAGCTGAAGAGTCTCAGGTTAAGGGTCTTTCCTGTGATGGGGGTTGGATTTGGACATTGATTTATTGTCACGTCTACCGAGGTACATTGAAAAGTATTGCCTGCGTACAGTCCAGGCAGATCGTTCCATACATGAAAAAACGTAGGACGTACATAATTACACAATGTAAATGCATAGACATAGTCATCGGGTGAAGCATATGGAGTGTAGTACTACCCAGTAGAGAAGATATGTGACAAGATCAGTTCAGTCCATAAGAGGGTCATTCAAGAGTCTGGTAACAGCGGGAAGAAGCTGTTTTTGAAAGTGTTTGTGTATGTTCGCATACTTTTGTATCTCCTGCCCAATGGAAGAGAGTTAACCCGGGTGGGAGGGTTTTTTGATTATGCTACCCACTTTCCCAAGGCAGTGGGAGGTGTAGACAGAGTCCATTGATGGGAGACGGGTTTGTGTAATGGACAAGGCTGTGTTGACAACTCTCTGTAGTTTCTTACGGTCTTGGGCAGAACAGTTGCCATACCAGGCTGTGATGCAGCCAAATAGAGTGCTTTCTATGGTGCATCTGTAAAAATTGGTAAGAGTCAATGTGGACATGCCAAATTTCCTGAGGAAGTATAGGCGCTGTTGTGCTTTCTTGGTCGTACGTTGATGTGGTGGACCAGGGCAGATTGTTGGTGATGTGCATACCCAGGAATTTGAAGCTGTCAACCATCTCCACCTCAGCACCATTGATGCTGACAGGGGTGTGTACGATACTTTGCTTCCTGAAGTTAATGACTGATGTGTTGGGTACTCTGCTACACAGACGAACCAACACAATTGCGAATGGTACAACTCAGTTTTATTACTAACATTTATTTACAGTGGTAAACCGGTTCGATCATAACCCAAGAATCTGTGGACCTATTCCTAATACTATCTTGGAGTGGCACTCAGCACATGGTGGATGTCTGAGTGGCTTGCTATGAGCTCTGTACCCTGAGCTGTCTCCTGCTGGAATGCCCGGGAAATGTCATGTTCTCTGTTTTGTACTGTGTATGCTCTTGCCTGTGATTGGCTGTGGTGTTGTGTGTGTGTTGATTGGTCCGTTGATCTGTCCATCAGTATGTATGTATGTTTGTACCATGCTGTTTACCTGAATATCATGACAATGACCAGCTCTTTACATCACTTCACTAGCTCATCTATCTCCCTCCTGTACTCTGAGTCATTGTTGTTTGAGATCCAACCCACTACGCTCATGTCATCAGCAAACGTGAAGATGGTGTTGGAGCCAAACACTGCCACACAGTCGTGTGTGTATAGGGAGTACAGTAGGGGGCTAAGTACATGCCTTGTGGGCCCCCTGTATTGAGGATTATCATGGAGGAGGTGTTGTTGTTCATCCTTACTGATTGTGGTCTGTGGGTAACGAAGTCAAGGAGTCAGTTGCAGATGGAGGAGCCAGGTCCTAGGTTTTGGAGTTTTATATGAGCTTGGCTGGGATTATGGTGTTGAAGGCGGAGCTGTAGTCAATGAATAGGAGTCTGATGTAGGAGTCCTTGTTGTCGAGATGCTCCAGGGTTGAGTGTCGGGCCAGGGAGATGGAGTCTGCTGTGGACCGGTTGCAGCGGTATGCAAATTGCAGTGGATCAAGGCATTCTGGGAGTGTGGAGTTGATGTGTCTCAAGACCAACCTCTCGAAGCACTTCATAATGATAGATGTCAAGGCCACTGGGCAGTAGTCACTGAGGCAGGTTGCCTGGTTCTTCTTTAGCATCAGTATGATGGTGGTCTTCTTAAAGCAGATATGGATCTCGGAACTGTGGTGTTGGGTGCTCTGAGGTACAGACGAACCAACACGGTTGCGATTGGTACAACGCAGTTTTATTCCAACTAGTTATTTACACATCTGTCTTGGTACTCAGCACGTGGTGACTGTGTGAGTGTCTTGTTAATGAGGTCCTGGCCTTGTCCTGTCTCCAGGTGGACTGGCCACCAGTTGTCGTGTTTCTTGTCTGTGATTGACTGTCATGTTATGTGTGCTAATTGGTCTGTTGGTCTGTCTATCATGATGTGTGTGTTGTGATGTGTTTGAATGTCATGACAGGAACGACATAGGGAGAGGTTGAAAATGTCCACGAACATACTCGCCAGTTGGTCCGCGCAGGGTTTGAGTGCAGGACCAGGGACTCCATCAGGACCCATTGCTTTCCCCATTGTTTAGCTGCTTTCCCCATCTGCTGCCTTTAAACTTATTAAACATTCACTCGGTATAAAATGTTCCCATAATAAAGTGAAAGTGATCCTATCTGTACCCCTAAACACATTAAACAATCAGTCACTATCTCAGAAATTCACATCTCTCATAATAAAGTGAAGTGATCCCATATGTACCCCTAAATCCTTTAAAAGGTCTGTCATAAAGGCAAGTTTAAAGGTCTGTGAGATGAAGGTAAAAGTAATCCCTTTAACGTTGTGGAAACCTTTGAAGTGGTTTTATCACAGTCAATTCAATTGCCATTTAAAGTATAGATGCTTGTGTTAATGTCGACAAGATACAGAAGATTTGAACTGCATTGTTTACATTCAATTTCACACACTATTGCCTGTTGAAAGCTTTTTGGCTGACAGGCCGAGTGTTACATTTCTTTTTTGGCGCAAAGAGAAAAGGAATGGAGATGCCCGCACTCTGGATTCTTCCAAACCTGATGAGAGGTTTCATTAAGAGGTGTTGCTCATACAATCTAAGAGGGAAAACTGCAAAGCCCCTGCAAACACTCTGCTGACACAACTACACATCAAGAGATGTTTTATCAACAGGGAATTATTCCCTGATACAGAACATTGAGGCAATTTCAAAGGGGAGAGATCAAGATTGTTTATTTATATAGCTCTGCAGAAATCCATTAACTAAGGGAAAAAGGTGCGTTCCTAACCCCAGTTATTTTTTCAAGCCTGTCTTTTTGTTCTCAAATACTTCTCAGAAAGAGCAGCTATGGGAGCAGCCCGGTCACTTTCTAGAAAGCACTTGTGAACAAAGAGGCAGCCTTGTAACAAAAAACTGTGGTTAGGAAAATACCCAATTCCCTGGTTAATTGATCCCTGCAGAGCTATGTAAATAAACAATCCAAATCTTCCCTTTGAAACTGGCTCGAGCTGTCAATCAAATAGATTTACGTGGGCAATGGTGTGTGAAATTGAATGTTAACAATGCAGTTTAAAGCATCTAGCCTTTTAGGCATACATGCAGGTTTATATACGTTAAAGGTTACTGAAATTGACTGTAAGAAAACCACTTCAAAGAATTCCACTATTTTAAAGGGATTACTTTTAACTTCATCTCACAGATCTTCAAACTTGGCAAACTGACAGATGTTTTAAAGGGTTTGTGGTACAAACAGGATCACTTTCACTTTATTATGAGAGGTGTGCATTTCTGAGATAGTGACTGATTGTTTAATGCCAGCAATCAAGGTGGGAGTAGGGATGCCCTGCCAGCGATCTGAGAAAGCTGCAGCAGCTTTTTTGAGATCTGGGTCCAGATAGAATCACTTTCACTTTATTATGGGAAAGCTTTGGGCGGGATTCTCCACTCCCGCGCCGAAGCGGTCGCGCCGTCGTGAACACCCTCTAGGTTCACGATGGTGTGAAACGGCCCTGTTCCCAACCGATTCAGGCCCTGACAATAGGCTAGTATCGGGGCCGCATCATCTACACGCGCCCGGCCTTGTCGCCCGCGTAAAGGCGGCGCCGCATAGATGACGCGGCCAGCGCCGCATAACTGGCGTCATCCACGCATGCGCGGGTTGGCCGGCGCCAACCCGTGCATGCGTGGTTGCCGTCCTCTCTAAGTCCGCCCCGCAAGAAGATGGCGGACGGATCTTGCGGGGCCGCGGAAGGTGGGCACCGATCGCGGGCCACCCCACACTTGAGGTACCCCCCGGTGCAGGATCCCCCCTCGCCCCCCCGCAGGCCGCCCCCCCCCCCAGCGTTCGCGAGCTGTTCCCGACGGCAGCGACCAGGTGTGGACGGCGCCGGGGGGGGGAACCCACCGTTTGGGCCTGGCCGCTCGGCCCATCCGGGCCTGAGAATAGCGGGGGTGCCGGAGAATCGCCATTTTGGGTGCCTCCGGCGATTCTCCGGCCTGCGGCTGCGGAACTCAACCGGGCCGTTCCCGCCGCTTGGGAGAATCGTGGGAGGGCGTCGGACCGGCGTCCCAGGAAATTTTGGTGGCTCAGGCGATTCTCCCAACCGGCGCGGGAGTGGAGAATCTCGCCCATTAACTTTAGCTACCGAGTGAATGTTTAAAATGTTTAAAGGATGCAGATGTGGAGAGCAGCCAAACAACCCCCATCCCAGGAAAGACAGCTGACCTGATCCACTCCAGACCAGTACAAGCATCCCTGATCCCTACCTCCCATGAAGGACCCACCCCCGTAACCCTGGAAGCAATTGTAGGAAGGATTCTCACCCCTTTGCCACTCTTCAGAGTGCAAGATGCTAGGTTGGCACTGCCAAGGGGCAGGGTTTGAAGGGGAGATTGAGAGGGGCTGAATGGAGGGACTGGGGGTGTGGGGTGTGAGTGGGCTAATGGCGGGGGCTGAACGGGGGACTGGGGGATGAAGAGGAGTTTTTAGGGGGCTGCTGAATGGGAGACTGGGGGTTCTGAGGGTTAGGCCCTTGCCAGCGATCAAGGTGGGAGTAGGGGTGCCCTGCCAGCGATCTGAGAAAGCTGCAGCAGCTTTTTTGAGATCTGGGGGCCCTTTGAAAATGGTGCTCTGATCTCCGAGGTGTGAGACCTGTCAGAGAGATGAGGCCCCTCCCCTCTGAGTTCCAGTGAGAGTCCTGATGTGCCATGGAGTGGCACTGAAAACCCATTTGAGGAAAATAAATGCTCAGTGCCATTGCATGGCACATTGGGGTTGCTCCTAGTGTCAGCGGTAATCACTCTGGTTTTCCCACTGGTGGGAGCACTTTGTCATGGATCGGGTTCAGGAGAATCGCAGCCATAATGTTAAGTTAATCTTTTCACAAATGAATATGCAGAATAATTGTTATGATTTGATCACTTCATTCAGTTGCCTTCAAGAACTGTTATACCAGTGGGTCATCTTGATTGACTGAAACAAAATGGCACGGGGCGGAATTCTCCCATTTTGAGACTAAGTGCTGTGGCAGGGGCAGAGAACATCGAGTGTTTCCCATTGTGGCGGCTGATGGGAAAACACGTCAAATCTTCCAGCTCCGGCCTCATTAATTATGCTGCTTGGTATTTCACACCGCATTCAGTGACAGGGCAGGGATGGACGACGTGTAGTCTGCTGCCCCATCCAGGTGCTACATTAAAAAGGCACCCAACATCAATGACCCACTATTGAAGTAAGAGGTAGGATCACCTGAAAACGAACACTCCACTTATTGTTCATGATCATGAGGAGCAACAGTTTCAAAATTTGGCTTGAATGCACATTTTCCGGACCTGCAGCCACTGCCATTCTTATCAAACCAGTATGAATTTGCTTTGTTTTAAAACACAACGCTTAAGCACAACGCAATCCTAAATTCCTTTGAAAGAAGAAAATATTAAACCGTTGTTTGATTTCACTTGAATATTGGTAAAAAGAAAGACATGTTGCTTAAGGTTTTCATCTTCCATTCATAAGGGCAGACACAAGAATGACAAATTTCAAACAATCATGACATTTTATACCACAGGAGAAAGTGGTGTCAATTGGTTGCCAAGTCAACTCTGATTGCCCAAAGCACTGCCATACATAAAGCAATGGAGAACTATGGGCTGCCCAAGCTTCCAGGTAATTTTAAAAAGCCACAAAGCTTGATCATATTCATTTTGTTTGCAGAGAACAGGGTCCCCAGTGTATGAATGTATGTCACTTCTCGCAAGTGTAAATGAGTCACATTACAAGCTCAACTGATTATCTCAAATTGGTTGTTAGTGTAACTATTAGTGCACCCGGGATTGTCTGCCAACTGCTGCCCAATCATGAAATCACATCTCAGAGTAGACGTTGTATTTTGGGTTTTGCAAGCATGTGTTGGCTGAGTACAGTCTGTACTCTGTCTATTACAAACAGCCAAAGAAACATAAACAGAAAGTACTGGACAATCTTAGCAGGTCTGACAGCATCTGTGGAGAAAAAAGGGAGCTGACACTTCGAGTCTGGATGACTTTTTGTCTTTGGCACATTTGTAAGTTTACACAATACACAGTGAACAATGATCTGAGTGGGATAGCCATTATCCTGCAGGATGGCTTTGATGAGCTCTATTTTTGCATCTAACTTGCAAGGTGACTAATCTGGGCACTATTTAAGGTAAGGTAAAGTCACCAGAGTCTCAGATGACCATCAGCTGCTTTCCTCTTTAAGGGGGAGAGCTTACTAGTGGTGATTTAACCTGATGATCATCACACCTCAGGCGAAGGGCAAGGTTGAGAAGGCAGGGCCTTCATGAATAACCTCAGCCGGTATGAGAAATTAACCCACACTGCTAGCCTCACTTGCATCACAAACTAGCTGTCTAGCCAACTGAGCCAAATCGGCCCCATGGGGGTTCTATTTACAAGGTTTTTATAGCATTTGGAGCTGTACAAATCCCAACGTGTATATTGACTGGTAGAGGAAGTCTTGTGGTTGATTGTAGTGGAGAACCCACTAGCAGCTATTCATAATGGGTGGAGCACAATCCGTACTGAAGCAACTTGCGCTTGTAAAACACAAAACAAATGTCTACAGTTAGAGATATAATTCTGCAATGGAGCAGCATTTGCTGAGGGGCTGGTTTTGTACTACACTCCATATGCTTCACCCGATGACTATGTCTATGCATTTACATTGTGTAATTATGTACGTCCTACGTTTTTTCATGTACGGAACGATCTGCCTGGACTGTACGCAGGCAATACTTTTCAATGTACCTCGGTAGACATGACAATAAATCAATGTCCAAATCCAACCCCCATCACAGGAAAGACCCTTAACCTGAGACTCTTCAGCTCAGCACAAGCCCCCTTGACCCCCACCTCCCATGAAGGATCTCCCTTGGCAGCCTGAGGGAACTTGTAGGGAAGGTACTTACCCCCTTTCCACCCCTGGAATGCAAGTCACCAAGTCTACATTCCTCAGGACTTGCACCAATTCATGCCAGCAGGACTCTCGGCTGGGCTGGAGAGGTAGGTGCCAGAATATCCCAGCCTGCTAATGAATCGGGCGTCCTGCCCGTCAATTATATGTTAAGTAGCTCTAATGAGCTATTTGCATGTTCCCGCCGGGTCGGTGCAGGAAGATCATCGGGGTGGTCAGGAAACCCATTATGGCCAGCAGGGCGGGCCAGGAGGGTCGCGACTGGATTGATTGGCGGCACAAATCCCGATTTCTGCCCCAGGCGGGATTCAGCGGGCGTTTGCAAATCCCATGGCTTGCGGGTGGCCCCAGAGAATCCCGGCCTATGTATCTGACTTTGACTTATCAGTTGATCTCTTAACCCATCCTTGAGAAGATTGAAGTGTGTGTGTGTGGAAGACATCAGCATCACGTTCAGAGCACAAGGAATAGATGCCATGGTTATATCCCGATTGTACAGTTGGGTATTGAGGAATATGAGCATAACCCTAAACAAAAGATTCATCGACTGTTTATGGGAGTAACTAGCTTCAGTGCATCTGAAAGTATATCTTAGGGAAAGCCTGATAAATTCAGGCTGTTTAGCACAGGGCTAAATCGCTGGCTTTGAAAGCAGACCAAGGCAGGCCAGCAGCACGGTTCAATTCCTGTACCAGCCTCCCCGAACAGGCGCTTGAATGTGGTGACTAGGGGCTTTTTACGTAACTTCATTTGAAGCCTACTTGTGATAATAAGCTATTTTCATTTCATTTCATTTCAATGCTGATTGCACTAACATCTACACTAATAACCAATTTAAGATAATGAGTCAAGCTCAAAATGTGGCCCATTTATGCTTGCTTGAAACAACATACATTCAGGTGCCATCTCTGCATGTAAAGGGAGTTATGTTCAAGCCTTGAAGTTTTTTTCAATAGTTATAGTTATGGATATTTATAACTATTCGGCAGTTATTTTTATTGCTTATTGTTCTCCTTTGCTATCTCCATGGCAATGCATTGAGCAATCTGAATTGATTTGCCAACCAATCAGCACCCTTTTCTCCTCAAGTATAAATTGTCGTGATCTTTTGAAATTTGGCATTCTTGTGTTTGTCCTGATGAGTGTTGGATGAAAAGCTTCAGCAACACATGTCTATTTTCAGCAATATTCAATGCGTTAAGACTGGCGATCCATCGGGTTCTGTCAGTTTTTTGAGAATAATTTGACTATGTTTCAATATTTCATTCCATTATTTAAAAAATAACGTTTTCAATGTGATTTATCTTCGTCCCAGTCCATTCTATTCCCACAGTACTGTGATTGTCAGAATCATTTTTGGTGCGAATGAAAAATTAAATTCACTGCCTTACTGGCGCAGAAGTAAATGCCTGTAAAGCTAACAGCAAGAGCTGGGATAAAGCCATGTCTCCATTCCTCACTGTAAAAACAAGGAGAAAAGTAGAAGATTAAATCACATTATTATCATTTTTATTTGATAAACAATAATCATGAACATTAATTCCATACAGTGCAATGCTGAAGTGTAGGTTTTTTAGAAGTATTTTATTTTATTGTGTCTTTCTAACAAATCATGCAGTTAAAACTTCACCCTAGCTCCATAATTATGTAATTTAATCTTGCAAATTAAACTCTATTTAAATTAAATTCTATTTTAAGCATAGGGTGGCCCCGCCAAGATGATCATTCACCTCCTTGCTAAAGGGACTTTCAACACAGTGGTGATTTATTTCTTGGTGGATGCAGAAGGCAACTCAACTACATATCAATAACTTTGAAAGCACATTCTGTGCAGTGCAGTAATTATAATAGATTACCTTTTTATTAAAACTCCTTTTATTTTCGGAATGCCCGATGGAAAGCTGGAATTGAGAATGGATTCCAATCCTGAAGAATACCTGCAATAATTTACTGATGCGTCTTAAGGCTTTCATCACTATGGTATCTGAGATCCCACCTGTAGTATAAAGTTACGTGTGAAATGATCTGTTGCAGGTCCCAACATTTCACCCGAGAACCGTAGTTAAAGATTTCTTAGCACAAAGAATGTGCAACCCACAGTGCAGCAACCCATTCAAACACTACATTCCAGACCCACTCAGTTATAGGTATGTGCACGCCCTCAATAAATATCATGTGGCCAGTCCCCTATGAAACTCTGAACTATGTATCTCAGTATTGAACCAAAAGAACTACTGCGCTGCATTTTTGCGCATTCCCATACGCACATTTACTTACAATCACAATCTTGCATAAAGTACTTAATTAGAGATTCTACCTACAAGATATTGACCTACAATTTGACGTGCCCTGATGAAGGACACCACTACAATCTAGCAGTAGCTTACTCCCCATAAACATTAGATATGGTCCAAACTAAAACTGTAATATCAAAGTAGATATTATGGAAAATCTTAATTGCTGCACTATATCTCACAAAACTAGATCTTAAGGCCCGGTGTAAACTATAAATAAATGGTAAATATGAATTCTCAAGATGAGAAAAACATCTCATTTCTATGGTGATATATTCTTACAGGCCTCAGAGTTGATTTTCTATCATTTTCCCCCTTTATGTGTAACATGGTTTTAGTATCAAGCTTAGTTCCATGCCTCATGAACTGTATAATGAATCTAATTTTAAGTGATGCCTATTCATGGCTACATTGCATCTGTCTTTGCACCATATAGCGGGATTAATGGAGAGTGGGATAATCACAGGGCTCAGTTAAAGAAATCCTTTCAAAATATGCAGTTGGAAATCCCTGAAATCCAATTTGAAAATGCTATTGACTTCAGCGAGGATTTATAGGGAGAGTCCCCAAGGATTGTAGGGAATTTGCACCTGACAATAGCCTATAAGCAAGGCCCAGAAATGTGGAACCCGTGTATTGATCCAGCAATGTCCGTATGAGGTAATATGTCTCAGGGCAATTATTAGCCAGTTCTAATTAAGGTGCAGTTCATGCTATTTCCTCATAACTCTGTTGTGGTCTTGAGAATCTTGAAATTGAGGCAATTCCCAATGTAACTGGCATTGTTGAGCTTCAGTAATGCTCTTATTATAAATCCATTTCCTGGAAAATCAAACTGAAAATAAGCATTCACTAAAAAAGAAGTGATGATAGAACATGCTGTGGTTAGCTGCACTGTCAGATGTGCCACCTTTTGAATGTGACATTAAAGGCCCGTCAACCCCCTCTGTTGGATATAAATGACCATATGGCACTACTTTGAAAAAGAGAAGGGGACTTATTTCAACTAAAGGGCTGAATTTCCCGCCTCGGGACAGTGGGAACACAAGTTGTGATGGGGCGGAGAATCAGGTGCCATATGCAAATCGAGGTTTGCGTTCGTTGTCAATTCCAGAGCCACGCTCTGGTCTCTCACTGGCAGCAAAAATGAGGTTTGCACCCCGCGCCTGCTGGGGCATGCAAAACCCGCATTTGCACGTATTCAAATGTGATTAATGGCTTGGATACAGTATGCTCCGCTCTTCCACGTTGCTCTGCCCCTCTCAGGCACACATCACAAATTACTACAAGTATTTGCAAACGGGGACTGGACGCCATGGCTGTGGAGGGTGAGCGGGAGGCTAAGAAAACAATGAAGAACCATCAAAACATTGAAAACCGTCGGGCTTGCTGGGCGGTGGCTGTTCGTGGCTGGGGTAGTAATGAGGAACAACTTGGTGTCGAGTCCATGGACTCGTGGGGCTGGATTCTCCATTCAGGAGACTCAGTCCCCATGCCAGTGTGAAAATGGTGGCAGGAAAACTGGCGCAAAACGGCCACTGATTCCCTGCTCCGGGGTGGGGGTAGGCTCGCATCCAGGCAGCGTAGAGCGCCCAGCTCTAGCTGCCGATATGGCCTGCAGAATTGCTGGGCCCGTGGCCGCGCATGCGCATTGCGGCAGCCTACTGCCGCCGCACCATGCTTCATGGCAGATGCCCCTCATGGGCCCGGCCCGCAAAAATAGTCCCCCCATTCGGCCGGCTCGCGTCCCCCCGGACCACCCCCCCCCCCCCCCCCACAGTGCCCCCAGCCCCAAATAATGCCCCCATTGCCCGTGGATCGGCCCTCCCCCGATTGTGGCGCCGCTGGACTGAGTCCACAGCCGCCACGCTGAGTTACCGATGGGTGAGACCACACGTGTCCCGCGCCGTCTATAACTCGGCCGGTCGAGGACTGAGAATCGTGGGGCGAGCCTCAGCCAATGTAAGGAGGGCGTGGATACGGCGCGCATCGTACTCATGGAATACGCCACTTTTCAGGAGGCGGAGCATCGCGAAAGTGGCACTGCCCCCGATTTCGTCTTCATCGGGGATTCCCCGCCCCATTGCTGAATGCAATTTTGTGGTGTCTCCCTCGGGACCGAGGTGGCCTGGCTCAGATCGTCATTGCTGCAGTCTGTCTTTTGATGCATCCCTTTGGTACTACTGTTATGGGCCAGGGTTTAGAGAACCACAAAGTGTATCATGGAGTTCACCTGACCCACAACGTTTAATAGATTGTGATATGGGGAGTACACGGCCCACTCTACAGGTGTGGTACAGCAGAAATGGAAAAGTATTTTTTAAAGCAAAACAATGTTTTATCTATGAACTCAAGTTAACCTTTTTAAAACATACAGTGGACATCTTAGCAACCATTAATTCAAATACAACCCCCAAATAATACAACACTAAGTAATCTGTATGCTGTCCTTTTAACACCCAGAAGACTTAACAAACCTTTAAACAGAAGTACATCAGGGTTTACATTCATTACTGAAAATATTTATAATTCTGAATTCACCAAATGAGCGAGAGATAGTCCTTCATGGCAGAGAGCTCAACAGTACAGCTGCTTTGTCTGACTTCAGCTGCAACACACTGAAAAACGAAACCAAAAAGACAGACACACCCAAGCTTTTCACAAAGTGAAACTAAAAAGCAGACCCAGAGCTCAGCTCCACCCACGCTCTGACATCACTGCTGTAACATGCGCAGCCAAACATTTCTTAAAGCGACATTCTCATGACACTACTGACAGGTTCTTGGCAGCTCACACTGCTGAGTACTGCCTGTGACTTTCAAATGCTCAAAAAGTCTCTGGTCATCTGGAAGCCCAACCAGGCCACCTCTTTGGACACCCTCATACCCCAGCTGTTTCATCAAAGGGAGGGGCATGGCCAAGCTCAATCAGGAGCCCGCCAGGTGTTGGCAATCCTCAGAATCGCTGTTCCATTGCAGAGGAAGCAAGGGATCAATTGAGCTCACCCCAACCAGAGGACACCTCCACCGCGACATTTGAAGCCCTCCCAGTTCTGTGCCCCTCTTAGGGCAGAGGCCTCACCCCTGAGGTTCACCAGCTGTCATCTCCTGGTGAGACTGGTATCACTGACTGTCTCTGTCACCACCTCCCAGGCAGTGTTCAGGTGGGCAGACTTGAGTCTGCAGCCCACCCTGGCGAAGAGGGTATCCCTCCACTCCTCACTGCATGGAGCTGTGGCTCCACCTCAGACTCCCAACCTCGGAGGTCTTCTGTGAGCCATCGTAAGTGTGCAGTAAATGTGTGGAGCGTTTAAAAACAGCCCCGACTGCCAGGCTCTTTCGTGCTAATTCCAGTCCCAGCAGTAAGAACGCTCGGTGGGCCGAACATTGCTCTGGTATTGAGGCGACAGAGGGCAGGCCCAATTGCATCTCCTGACTCATTTACCGAATAGCCCCCCTCAACGGGAAAGCCAATCTCATGCAACTCAGGCTCAATAGCAACAATTAGGGCGCGATTTACTGGACAAATGTTAAAGTCCGCTTTTGGCCCCGTTTAGCTACAGAGCCGATACACATTGCACCAAGGACATCCTGTGTGTCCATGCCAATAGGAACTATCCCTCCTCATCTACCTTGACCAGTGTGCAGCCCTGGATGCAGTTGGCCACACCATGTTCTTGTAACACTGCTCTATTACCTTGCTGGGTGGTACTGCATGAGCCTGGTGCCGTTCAAGTCGACCCAATCATAGCCAGAAAATCACCTGAAAACTCCAACATTCACACTATTAGCTCTATCTTTGGATCAATCCTGTTTCTCATCTCGATGCTACCTCCTGGCAACATCATCTGAAAACAATGTTTTATTTTCTAGGTGCATGGCAATAGCACCCAGCACTAACTCGCCACTACTACACTGTACTGTTATGAAATGGTCTGACATCTAGCTAAATATCAGAAATACCAAAGTCATTGGCACAGATTTTCAGTCCCAGGTTTGGTGCTCAGGCACAGAAGAACTTCCAGCCTTACAAACCCAACCTTTAGAAATGGCCACCCGCAGATTGGATTTTCACGCTAGGAGGGACAGACTGGATTGTAAGTTGTGCCTCTCGCACCAGAATGAATGTGAAGGCTGCCAGCTGTGGAGGCAGGTTGGGTGGAAGGCATGCCTCCGTGCTCTGGCACTGTGCATAAATAAGAAGAAGAAAAGAACAGCCCTCCAGCCCCCATCCCCACCCCCCCCACACATTCACAATTCCCCATCCATGCCACCCGAAGCCATTTCATGCATCCAACCCACCCTATGGTCCATCATGACCCTTATGCCAACTCATGCCCCTCTACCCACCCACTCCCATGGTTCATCATATGCCCAAGCACCCCACATCCCCATAGCCCTCTATAGTCCCAATGTCAGCTTAGTCCCAACTCATGCCAACCCATGCCTCCTGCCCACCACCCTTTGCCCTCACCCACTCAAGGCCAATTTACCTAGTATCCTTTGACAGTTCCTAGGCAGCTTGATAATCCCATGACAGCTTGACAGTTCCTTGACAGTTTGGCAGTTTTATTGAGGTTGTACACTTTTTATGCACAAGCATGTTTACTTTTTAACAATCCCAAAGGATGCCTCACCTATCCCAAATGTATTGCTGGACCAAGGCCAAAGGAGTACCTTACCTCTCCAAACAAATCCACTAAATTCAGACCTCCTCTTACCTGGTCTAATCTGCATATTCCGGAATTCACACTCCTGGTTTTCTGAATCCCACTTCAGTGTAGACAGCTGACCAATTTCTCCATGAGCCACTTCTGCATGAAACTTGGCCCAACTCTGGTCGTGCCTCTATAAAGTGAAACATGCCATGTTCGGGGATGGGACTTAGAATCTGCTGCCATTTCTGGGATTTAAATCTGAGTCATTATCATTGGCCCTCTCAAAACTCCCACCCACCGCTACCCATTCATTCATTCATCCACTCATCCTGCACCCATTCACTAACATTCATACTGGACATTTAAACTTACCATATGACACCTATTGCTGTAAAAAGGCTTTTTGTCTTGTCTTCCCTCCTGACACGACAGTACTACAGTTGAGTTCTTGGTGGATGTTGCGCTCTGAATTTCTGGAGATGTCGGGCTTCGAAGAGCCAGCAAGAATGAACCGCGCCAGGAAATGGAAAAGTTCGAGCAGGATAACAATCCGACAATAATTGTCTCTTCTTGGTTGATCCAGACCAATGTTCTCTGCCCTCCTGAGAGCCACATTGATATAATACTATCAATCTGCTCACCCTGAGAAACAGGAGGAGGCTGTTGACCCTCTTTCCACATTGCACCCAGGATGTGCTGTGGAGTCCATGGCTGGCAACCTCGATTGTAACCTCTGTCCAGGCTTCCTTGGTCAGCTGCAATGGTCCCCTGGTGCCATTGATGGGTCGGAGCACCTCCCATTGTTTCCAGCAGGAAGTCATTGTTGACCCATGAGGCTAAGTGTTGTCTGCTTTGAGCCTTGTGCCAGCTGAGTCTGGTAGTCAGGGTGATGATCTCAGCTTCCTATCCGCCGCTGTAGCACCAATGGCTCTGGCACCCACCCAGAATGGCACCAGAGTGGGAAAGAGCAGAATGCGTGAAACTGGTTCATTATCAATGTTTGCTGAGTTCCTGTCACAAAGTAGACATTTGAATTGACCCAGGTTTCCAACTTATCAATGAGTTGGAGGAGAGAATAGTTTGCAGGTTCTTGACCTGAATTTGAATGACTTGGTTCAGTCAAATGCCATT
The DNA here is from genome assembly GCF_047496885.1 of Scyliorhinus torazame. Lineage (NCBI taxonomy): Eukaryota > Metazoa > Chordata > Chondrichthyes > Carcharhiniformes > Scyliorhinidae > Scyliorhinus > Scyliorhinus torazame. The sequence continues at coordinate 334,315,014 of NC_092708.1, forward strand.
GACAGAGACTTGTGTTCAGTACGCTAATGTGGCCTCTATCAGCTCATGATCAAATTACAATTTAACACACCAAATAAAAGTTCATCAGCAATGAATCTCTGTTGCAAAATTGTTAAATATACATAGAATCACTTTATTTCATATTATTATGATCTAATTAAACTGCAGTTTACAAAATTTCCTGCAGAAGTAATCTAGGCAGATATATTGAATCAACATCAACAGTTCTGAAAGGCAGTTTGAATAAACAGTGCTGACTGAACTATAATCTAAATCCTTGGGGTTAGTTGTGTACCTTAAGTGCTGTTTGGCTTTCAGTTAGAATACTGTAATGTCTTCTCCAAGGTTACCTATTTTTCCAGTTTGATTACCTGGGTCAGTGCGTTTTTTCCAGCTCTCAGACAGATCGGCAGGCATAGTTGAAGAGTTGAGGATCAACTCGCCCCACTTAATCAAAGCTCCCGCTGCTCAATCATGAAGCAGCCCTCACTGAGATGCTGGAGATGTCCATTATTCAGACAGCTGCAGCTATTGGTCAGTAAGTAGCATCACTGGAGAGGAAGTAAAGGGGAACAGGGGAACTTAAAAGTACAAAAAGGAAAAGGATTTGGGTGAAATTATTCACCACTCACCGAAAGTATCCACTCTATGCAAAGCCTTTATCAGTGTGCCTGATCATGTGCAGGAATACACCTTGTGAGCATTTGAAGTGAATCAAGGGCTTATTAACCCTGCATGATTCATTGGATAGGTAACAGTCAGTTACATTGTCAGAAATTTTGTGCAATGTCCACTGAAAAGTGACAATGAAGATTCCAATACTAACAACAGAACCAAGTTTGTGTTCACTGGGAAAAAAATTGAGAGGGAGCCTAAGAACGAGTAGCAGGAGTAGGCAATTCAGCTCCTTGATCCTGCTCCCCCATTCAATACGAGCATGGTTGATCTTATCTGGGCACCAACTCCACTTTCCTGCCCGTTCTCCATAATCCTTCAACCCATTATTAATTGAAAATATTGGGCTGGATTCTCCGATTTTGGGACTATGTCCCCAAGCCGTCGTGAAAATTGTGGTCTTTTACCAGAAAGACTGGAGTCAAAAGGTACCAGATTCTCCGTCTTACAGGGGGCTAGTAGCCAGCTGTCATGGAGCCCGCAGCTCCAGCTGCTGATACGCCCCCCGCACCTCCGGGTCAGAGGCCGCGCATGTGCATGGTGGCCATGCCGTGCTCCGTGGCGGACTCAGCCCGCAGACGTAGACCCCCGAAATAGTGCCCCGCATCGGCCGCTTGCCCGACGAGGACCGCCAGCACACATAGCCCCCAGTCCCAAATGTGGCTTCCCCTGCCCTCCGATCGGCCCTCCCCTGACTGTGACGGCCTCAGACTGAGTCCGCAGCCGCCACGCAGGTATCACGGACGATGGGACCCTGAGTGGTCCACGCCGTCGGGAATTTGGTCGGTCGGGGACGCAGAATAGCAGGGCGGGTCTCAGGCAATGGCCTGAGGCGGTGAATAATCGGCGCGGCACCACCCCCTCCCCCTCCACCTTTCCGGGAGTGGAGAATTGCGGAACCGCTGGCGGTCCCAATTTCGTGCGAGAAACTAGATTCTCCGCCCCAACGCTGAACGCGAATTCGGCATCGGGCTGCAGAGAATCCACCCCAGGACTACTTCCTCGTTAAATTTACTCGATGTCTCAGCATCCACTGCACCCTGGGGTAGTCAATTCCACAGGTTCATGACCCTCTGACAGAAGTGCCCTGGGGGAGACCCATACAACCTGCGGCCCTTAGATCACAGAGGGCAGTCAGCAGCGTGTGCAGCTGCATGGCTGCCTTTGCAGGCCGCGCGTTCCGTGCCCATCAACCCTGAACTCACCACCTTGCCTCCCCCCCCACTACTCCCCTCGGCCCTGGCAGATGCAGCCCCGGCCAGCGGAACGTCTGTCAGTAAACTATGGCGATGTTGGACACTTTCCGTTCCCCCGCAGCAGCCATGGCACCTGTTTCACGATTTGTAAAAGCGCAAGTGAACCTCGACGTCGGGAATTCGCTCAGGAGAATAGCGGAGGCCATGGAGAATACCGGGTCAGGCCCGCTAGTGATATGCCAACAGTGTTTACTGTGCATGCGTTCTGGAACGCATTGATGCTGCTGTCGAGGCAGCGCAGAATTGCGATTTGGCGTGAAACCGGCGCCCGCTGCGATTTCGGCGTCGAAACCGATTCTCCGTCCAATCATTTCTCCCAATCCCAACGTCAGCTGATGGAGAATCCCACCCATGATCTCCGGCACTGGTAGGAGAAATTAATGGTAATTTAGTTAAATTGAAGAAGGTGGTGTTGGGTGCGGGTTGACACACATGTCATGGGAGCCATAATTCAGCAGGGTCTCACTTCCTTGCCCGCTGTTGACCTCCACCCCGGCAACCTCCCTTTCCTCTGGGCAGCCGACCACGTCTAGGGCCCTCTGATCTACCACAGTCAGTGGCCACAGGTCCGGTGGTCCCCCTCCAGCTTTCTCCCTTTCCCGGTGGTTATGAGCGGTCTTCTCCTGGGGGGGGAGAGGAGGAAACAGAAAATGATAGTGTTAGACAGGCCGATGCATTGAGCTCAGGGGGTGGGGAGCTGGTGGCATTAGTGGCCAGGGCACCTGGCTGTGGCTGCTGGTATAGGTGCCAGCATGTGGTGTAGGGTGGGGGTTCAGCCGCCCTCTGGGTTGTGGAGGGGGTTGGGGTCGGGATACAGGTGTGTGGGATGTGGGTTAGTGCCAAGGGCACAGTGCTACCTACTCACCCTGGACACCTTGAGGAGCTTGTGCAGTTTTTTCCGGCACTGCTGGCCGGTCTGGACGGTATTACTGATTATGCTCACTGCCTAACCACCTGCGCCCAGGCACGGCGAACGGCGGCAGCTGCCAGCCTCCTTCCTGGGCCAGGGTACAGGGTCAACTGCCTCTCCTCCACCACGCCCAGTAGGGTCTCCAGCTCGCATCTGTGATTCCCGGGGCCGCTCTCCTTGCTGCCATCTTGTTGGCTGGGATGGTGTGTGTGGGGAGTGCAGTGTGTATATACGGCTGCAGCTTGTCAGCCTCCTGAGTGTCAATCGCGAAACCGGCACCGTTTCTCATTGAAGTCAATTGCGATCCATGTGGCGCTGGTGCTAGCCCCTTAACAGCAGCAGAATCGGCCCAGGTGTGGCGGTGTGGCGCAGTTCTGCTTTTGTGGATCCCCACAAATCCTGCGCTGGTGTCAACATTTAGTCTCAGGAACGGAGAATCCCGCCGTATGTTCTCCCGCCGGAGCTGAATTGCACCTGATTTTCACTCACGATGGGACGCAAATCAGGAAGCAATTCCCAATCCTTAGCCATGCAAAGGAATCTGACTATCAGGCCGCCATTTTGTGCGGGCGGCCTGATAGCGTGATCCCCCAGCTGGATCCCCTCGTAACGCAATTCAGCCCCCCCAGGATTTTGTGGGTCACCACCGCCCGTTCCCCCTGTAAGGGGGTGACCCATCCATCCCCACAATGCCCCCAGCCCACCAGAGACACCCTAATTAAAGAGATACCCCAGAGATCCCCTAATTTAAGAGACACCCAACAGAGACCCCCTCCCCCCCAAAATAGAGACCCCTGTCTGGAAACTAGAGAGCAGTCCAGACAGAGGCAGTGAAAACCTTTAAAACTCACCTGTGCAATACACCTGCTCACTCAGGCAGAGGAAGCAGCACCTGTCAATTCTTTGATCTGGAAGCCATTTATTTGTTATTAATTTTACTAGGCTGTGATTAGCAGCTTCCACACAAACCCAGCTGTCTGCATTGTTCCATTCATCTCCCTTCATGCTTGAGTGACTTTGAAGGAATCAGCTGTGAAACTAACAGAAAGCACATAACTCTTTCTGATGTGGTCTGGGAGCTGTCAATCAAAGCTTGATGTTTATAAACATTGCGGTTAGTTTCACAGTCTCTGGTGGGGGTTTCTTTAATTAGGTCAGTCAGGAGTCTCTTTAATTCAAGAGTCTCTGTTGGGGGGTCTCTTTATTTATGGGGTCTCTGACAGGGGCTGGTTTAGCACAGGGCTAAAGAGCAGACCAAGGCAGGCCAGCAGCATAGTTCAATTCCCGTACCAGCCTCCCTGAACAGGCGCCGGAATGTGGCGACTAGGGGCTTTTCACAGTTACTTCATTTGAAGCCTACTTGTGACAATAAGCAATTTTCATTTCATTTCGTTTTATTTCATTTGCATCCTTCCACTGGCGTGGGACACGAACCTCAATCCCAATATAGACAGGGGTCCGGAGCATCAGAAACAGATTGGTAGCAGATGCCGATCCATATTTTGCCCCAAGTTGGATTCTCCACCACATCAGGATCTCCGCCATTGGTGGTCGATGGCAGAGAATCCAGCCCTAAGTATCCACAACCCTCGGGAGTAGAGAATTTCAGATATCGAACACACTGAGTGAAGGCATTTCTTCTCATCTCAGTCTGAAATCGACAAGTCCTTATCCTGAGACTAATAATAATAATAATCTTCATTGTCACAAGTAGGCTTACATTAACAATGCAATGAAGTTACTGTGAAAAGCCCAGTCGCCACATTCTGGCACCTGTTCAGGTACACAGAGGGAGAATTCAGAATGTCCAAATTATCTAATGACTATGGCCCGCAGTTTTAGATTCTCCAGCCAACAGAAGCAGCCTTTCAGTAAGTGCCCTGTCAAGCACACAAAGAAATTCGTACATTTCAATTAGAGCACCTCATTCTATTAAACTCTGGGATATATGGGCCCATTCTACTGAATCTCTCTTCGCTGGAAAACCCCCTTAACCCCAAGAATCAGTTTAATTAAACTTTGTTGCATCCCTTCTGAGTCAAATATATTCTTTAGTTAAGGAGAATAAACTGTGCACAGTCCTCCAGCAGTGACCCTCACCAAAGCCTGCTATAATTGCAGCAAGACGTCCTCACTCTTGTACTCTAACCACACCCCACAACAACGGCTAACATACCATTTCCCTTCCTAATTGCTTGCTGCACCAGCTGTATTAACTCCTTTTTTTTTAATTTAGTGTACCCAATTAATTTTTTTCCAATTAAGGGGCAATTTAGCGTGTTCAATCCACCTACCTTGCACACCTTTGGGTTGTGGGGGCGAAATCCACGCAAACACGGGGAGAATGTGCAAACTCCACACAGACACTGACCCAGAGCCGGGATCGAATCTGGGACCTCGGCGGCATGAGGCAGCAGGGATAACCCACTGCGCCAGCGTGCTTGCTTGCGTGCCCACCTTGGTCCATGGTGATGTGACCAACACATGGAGCTGCAGGGCCTCACGTGGTTGGCCCGGCTGGAAGCGCTGACAAGTGGGGCAGTTGAGCACTGTGTTACATAGAACATAGAACATTACAGCGCAGTACAGGCCCTTCGGTCCCGATGTTGCGCCGACCTATGAAACCACTCTAAAGCCCATCTACACTTTCCCTTATTGTCCATATGTGTATACAATGACCATTTGAATGCCCTTAGTGTTGGCGAGTCCACTACTGCTGCAGGCAGGGCATTCCACGCCCTTACTACTCTCTGAGTAAAGAACCTACCTCTGACATCTGTCCTATATCTATCTCCCCTCAATTTAAAGCTATGTCCCCTCGTGCTAGACATCACCACCCAAGGAAAAAGGCTCTCACTGTCCACCCTATCCAATCCTCTGATCATCTTGTATGCCTCAATTAAGTCACCTCTTAACCTTCTTCTCTCGAATGAAAACAGCCTCAAGTCCCTCAGCGTTTCCTCATAAGATCTTCCCTCCATACCAGGCAACATTCTTGTAAATCTCCTCTGCACCCTTTCCAATGCTTCCTCATCCTTCCTATAATGCGGCCACCAGAATTGCACACAATACTCCAAATGCGGCCGCACCAGAGTTTTGTACAGCTGCAACATGACCTCATGGCTCCAAAACTCAATCCCTCTACCAAGTACAGCTAACACACCGTCCGCCTTCTTAACCACCCTCTCAACCTGGGTGGCAACTTTCAGGGATCTATGTACATGGACACCGAGATCTCTCTGCTCATCCACACTGCCAAGAATCTTACCATTAGCCCAGTACTCTGTCTTCCTGTTATTCCTTCCAAAATGAATCACCTCACACTTTTGTGCATTAAACTCCATTTGCCACCACTCAGCCCAGCGCTGCAGCTTATCTATGTCCCTCTGTAACTTGTAAAATCCTTCCGCACTGTCCACAACTCCACCAACTTTAGTGTCATCTGCAAATTTACTCACCCATCCTTCTACGCCCTCCTCCAGGTCATTTATAAAAATGACAAACAGCAGTGGCCCCAAAACAGATCCTTGTGGTACACCACTAGTAACTGGACTCCAGTCTGAACATTTCCCATCAACCACCACCCTTTGTCTTCTTCCAGCTAGCCAATTTCTGATCCACACTGCTAAATCTCCCTGAATCCCATGCCTCCGTATTTTTTGCAGTAGCCTACCGTGGGGAACCTTATCAAACGCTTTACTGAAATCCATATACACCACATCAACTGCTTTACCCTCATCCACCTGTTTGGCCACCTTCTCAAAGAACTCAATAAGGTTTGTGAGGCACGACCTACCTTTCACAAAACCGTGTTGACTATCTCTAATCAAATTATTCCTTTCCAGATGATTATACATCATGGGCGGGATTCTCCACCCCCACGTCGAAGTGGCTGCGCCGTTGTGAACGCCGTCGGGGTTCACAACGGCGTGGAACGGCCCCAGTCCTGACCGATTCAGGCCCTGACAATGGGCCAGTATCGGGGCCGCGTCATCTACCCGCGCCAGGCCTTGTCGCCCGCGTAAAAGCGGCACCGCATAGATGACGCGGCCGGCGCCGCATAACGGACGTCATCCGCACATGCGCGGGTTGGCCGGCGCCAACCCGCGCATGCATGGTTGCCGTCCTCTCTAAGTCCGCCCCGCAAGAAGATGGATCTTGCGGGGCCGCAGAAGGAAGGAGGTCCTCCTTCAGAGAGGACGGCCCGATGATCGGTGGGCACCGATCGCGGGCCACCCCACATCTGAGGTACGCCCCGGTGCAGGATCCCCCCTCGCCCCCCCCCGCAGGCCGCCCCCCCCAGCGTTCACGCACCGCCCGCGACTGCAGCGACCAGGTGTGGACGGCGCTGGGGGGAACCCGCCGTTTTGGCCTGGCTGCTCGGCCCATCCGGGCCTCAGAATAGCGGGGGTGCCGGAGAATCGCCATTTTGGGTGTCTCTGCCGATTCTCCGGCCTGCGGCCCGCGAAACCCGACCGGGACGTTCCCGCCTCTTGGGAGAATCACGGGAGGGCGTCGGACCGGCGTCCCCGGAAATTTTGGCAGCCCAGGCGATTCTCCCAACCTGCGTGGAAGTGGAGAATCACGCCCCCTATCTCTTAGAAACCTGTCCAAGATTTTGCCCACAACAGAAGTAAGGCTCACTGGTCTATAGTTACCGGGGTTGTCTCTACTCCCCTTCTTGAACAAGGGGACAACATTTGCTATCCTCCAGTCTTCTGGAACTATTCCTGTAGACAAAGATGACTTAAAGATCAAAGCCAAAGGCTCAGCAATCTCCTCCCTAGCTTCCCAGAGAATCCTAGGATAAATCCCATCCGGCCCAGGGGACTTATCTATTTTCACACTTTCCAGAATTGCTAACACCTCCTCCTTATGAACCTCAAGCCCTTCTAGTCTAGTAGCCTGAATCTCAGTATTCTCCTCGACAACATTGTCTTTTTCCTGTGTGAATACTGACGAAAAATATTCATTTAGCACCTCTCCTATCTCCTCGGACTCCAAGCACAACTTCCCACTACTGTCCTTGACTGGTCCTACTCTTACCCTAGTCATTCTTTTATTCCTGACATATCTAGAGAAAGCTTTAGGGTTATCCTTGATCCTACCTGCCAAAGACTTCTATGTCCCTTCCTGGCTCTTCTGAGCTCTCTCTTTACGTCCTTCCTAGCTAACTTGTAACTCTCGAGCGCCCTAACTGAACCTTCATGTCTTATCTTTACATAAGCCTCCTTCTTCCTCTTGACAAGTGTTTCGACTGCTTTAGTAAACCACGGTTGGCTATGTCCTCATTAATGCCGGGCCAGTACACTGCCTCTCGGGCCCGTCGGCGGCACTTTTCCACGCCAAGGTGGCCCTCGTGTAGTTGTTCCAGGACAAGCTGGCGCATGCTATGCAGGATGACAATGCGGTCCAGTTTTAGAAGAACCCCGTCTACTACCGCCAGATCATCTCTGACATTATAGAATTGAGGGCATTGGCCCTTGAGCCACCCGTCCGTTAGGTGGCGCATGACACGCTGTAGCAAGGGGTCAGCCGCCGTCCCGCGGCGAATTTGGACGAGGCATTCATCCGAGGCAGGTAGATTGGAGGCCGCGAACACTTCTGATGCAGAGATGATCCCAAACGGCATCCTGTTGTAACAATATCTGCCAAAGGGGGTGTTAAATGTGCAGAGTTTCCTGCTGGATTTATCGAGCTGGATTTGCCAGAATCCTTTTGAGGCGTAGAGTGTGGCATAGAGCTTGGCGCGAGCCATCTTACATGTGAGCTCTTCGCGCTTGGGAATTGGATAGTGCTCTCTCATGATATTGCGATTTAGATCCTTAGGATCAATGCAAATTCTCAATTCGCCGGAAGGCTTTTTTACACATACCATGGAACTGACCCAGTCAGTCGGTTCCGTGACTTTGGAAATCCCTCCAAGCTAATAGTATCCGTCTCCGGGCTATCAGGGAAGCAAAGGCTAGAACATCAGCCTCTTTCTCCTCCTGGATTCCCGGGTCTTCCGACACCCCATAAATTGCCACCTCTGGACTCAGTGCCACCCTTGTTTTTAACACATTGGACATATCTGCAAACCCCTGCCAAAATCCCCTAGGCATCGGACATGTTCAGAACATGTGGACATGGTTCGCTGGTTCTCCCGCACATTTTGCACACCTGTCTTCCACCCCAAAGAAACTGCTCATCCGGGCCACTGTCATGTGAGCCCGAAGAACGACCTTGAATTGCATCAGGTTGAGCCTGGCACATGTTGCGGACGCGTTGACTCTACTCAACGCGTCCGCCCATAGACCATCCTCTATCTCTCCTCCCAGCTCCTCCTCACACTTGCGCTTCAGCTCCTCGGTCTGCGTCTCCTCTGACCCCATAAGTCCCTTGTAAATGTCCGAGACGCTCCCTTCTCCTACCCACCCTCTGGAAACTACCCTGTCCTGAATCCCCCTTAGCGGTAGGAGCGGGAAGGTTGACACCTGTTTACAGAGGAAGTCCCGCATCTGCAGATACGTGAATTTGTTTCCCCTCGCCAACCCAAACCTCTCCTCCAGCGCCCTCATACTCGGAAAGCTCCCCTCTATAAACATATCCCCCATCCTCTCAATCCCTACTCTCTGCCATATCCGGAACCTCCCTTCAATACTTCCTGGGACAAACCGGTGATTATTACAGATTGGAGACCAGATCGATGCTCCCTCTGCTCCCACATGTCTCTTCCATTGCCCCCAGACTCTCAGGGCCGCCACCACCATGGGGCTTATGGAGGACCGTGCCGGCGGGAACGGCAGAGGCGCAGTTACCAATGCCCCAGACTGGTGCCCTTGCATGAAGCCGCCTCCATGCCCCCATCCGACCCGTCCCCCACCACCCACTTCCTGATCATGGCTATATTCGGCGCCCAGTAATAGTTACTAAAATTTGGCAGCGCCAGCCCGACCTCTCCCCGACTCCGCTCAAGCATTACCTTCCTTACTCGTGGGGTCTTGCCCGCCCAAACGAAGCCAGTGATCACTTTGTTGACCCGTTTAAAAAAGGACCGCGGAATAAAGATGGGGAGACACTGAAATACAAACAGGAATCTCGGGAGGACCGTCATCTTCACCGTCTGCACCCTCCCAGCCAGTGACAATGGAAGCGCGTCCCATCTCCAAAAATCGTCCTTCATTTGGTCTACTCGTCGGGCCAGACTTAATTTATGCAGCCGGTCCCATTCCCGCGCCACTTGGATGCCGAGGTACCTAAAGCTTCCCCCTACTAATCTAAACGGCATGCCTAGGTACCTAAAGCTTCCCCCTACTAATCTAAACGGCAGATCCCCCAGTCGCCTCTCCTGTCCCCTCGCCTGGACCGCAAATAACTCATTTTTCCCCATATTTAGTTTATACCCCGGAAAGCGGCCAAAGTCCCCGGGAATCCTCATGATTTCTTCCATCCCTTCTATTGGGTCTGATGCATACAGAAGCAGATCATCCGCACAGAGCCATCCCCGGACCAGCCCCTTCCAGCCCCTTGAGGCTCGCAGAGCAATTGCCAACGGCTCTATAGCTAGCGCGAACAACAGTGGGGAGAGGGGGCATCTCTGTCTCGTCCCCCGGTGCAGTCTAAAACACTCCAATGTTGTCCTATTCATCCGTACGCTTGCCACAGGAGCCTGATTCAGCAACCTGACCCTGTCGATAAAGCCCCACCCAAACCCGAACCATCCCAGTACCTCCCACAGATAGTCCCATTCTACCCGATCAAAAGCCTTTTCTGCATCCATCACGATCACTACCTCCACCTCCCTACCTTCCGGGGCATCATGATCACATTTAACAGCCTTCTTACATCGGCCACCAACTGCCTTCCCTTAACAAACCCCGTCTGGTCCTCCCCAATAACGTCCGGAACACAATCCTCAATTTGGAGGTCAAAATTTTGGCCAGCAATTTAGCATCCACATTCAACAGGGATATCGGCCTGGAGGACCCACACAGCTCCGGGTTCTTGTCCCACTTCAGAATCAGTGAAATTGTGGCCTGTGACATCGTCAGAGGCAGCACCCCTCTCTCCCTTGCCTCATTGAACATCCTCACCAACACCGGCCCCAATATCCCAGAGAACTTTTTATAGAACTCCACTGGGTACCCATCTGGTCCCGGGGCTTTACCCGACTGCATGGCCTTCAGACCCACCCCTGTCTCTTCCAACCCGATCGGGGCCCCCAGCTCTTCTACCAGCTCCCCATCCACCTTTGGGAAATTCAGCCCCTCCAAGAAGTGCCTCATCCCCTCCAGCCCCGTAGTGGGTTCCGACCTGTACAGCCTACTGTAGAAATCCCTAAACACCTTATTCACCCCTGCTGAATCTCCAACCAGGTTCCCATCTCCGTCATTTACTTTCCCTATCTCCCTGGCTGCCTCCCTCTTTCTACGCTGCTGTGCAAGCATTCTGCTGGCCTTCTCTCTATGCTCATAGATTGACCTTCTCGCCTTTCTCAGCTGCTCCACCGCCCTCCCGGTGGTTAACAAGTCGAACTCCGCCTGTAGCCTCCGCCGTTCCCTTAAAAGCCCTGCCTCTGGGGTCTCCGCATACCTCCTATCAATCTGTAGTATCTTCTTTACCAGTCGGTCCATTTATGCCCTGTCCACCCTCTCCCTATGGGCCCGGATCGAGATCAGCTCCCCTCTGACCACCGCCTTCTGCGCTTCCCAAAACACCACTGCTGAAACTTCCCCCTTGTAGTTGACCTGCAGGTAGCTCTGAATACATTTCTTCAGCCGCTCGCACACCCCTTCGTCAGCCAAAAGTCCCACATCTAACCTCCAGTGCGGGCGCTGGTTACTGTCTTTACTAACCTGCAGGTCAACCCAGTGTAGAGCATGGTCTGAGATTGTAATCGCCGAGTACCCCGTGTCCACTGCCCCAGCCAGTAATGCCGTGCTCAAAATAAAGAAATCAATCCGGGAGTACACTTTATGCACGTGTGAGTAGAAGGAGAACTCCTTCACCCTCGGCTGCCCAAATCTCCATGGATCCACCCCCCCCCCCCCCCCCCCCCCCCCCCATCTGCTCCATGAACCCTTTTAGTTCCTTTGCCATTGCTGGCACCCTGCCTGTTTTCGAGCTTGACCGGTCCCAGCCAGGGTCAATAACTGTGTTGAAGTCCCCTCCCATGACCAACCTGTGTGAGTCCAGGTCCGGTATCTTCTCCAGCATCCTCTTTATAAACTCCACATCATCCTAATTTGGCACATACACATTTACTAATACCACCTGCACCCCCTCCAGTTTCCCACTGACCATAATGTACCGACCTCCCACATCCGAACCTATTCTACCCGCCTCAAACACCACCCGCTTATTGATCAGGATCGCGACTCCTCTAGTCTTTGAGTCTAGTCCCGAGTGAAAGACCTGACTGACCCAGCCTTTCCTCAATCTAATCTGGTCAGTTACTCTAAGGTGCGTCTCCTGCAACATTACCACATCCGCCTCCAGTCACCTAATATGCGCGAACACACGTGCCCTCTTGACCGGACCATTTAACCCTCAAACTTTCCAGGTGATCAGCCTAGTTGGGGGTCTCCCGTCACCCCCCCCTTCGCTGATCAGCCATCCCCTTTTTTGGGCCTGCCTCCATCCCATGCCCCCCGCCTCCAACGGTCTGCCCCCAGGCAGCCTCTGCCCTCAACCTCCTCTCTGCCCCTTAGCCCAAGTCCCTCCCTCGTCAGCAGAACATTTACCCCCTAGTAACAACACTCTGTAACCCAACCCCTTTAATAAACCGACTATATGCACACCCCCCCACTGCGCTTCCATGAGCTAGCCCGCCCAGCTAGCTTAGTGGCCCCCGTCCCTGGCGTCGGATAGTCTCCCACGTATTGTTCCCTCCCCACCGCTCGTACAAACAAACTCCAACATCAAACAATCTCCACACAATTGCCCGGCAGACAAACACCAAGATCTAAACAAGCACACCTTCATCCCCCAACAGTGCAAATGAAAACCTTAACTCACTCAGCTCTACCGCTGGTCCTAAATCAATGCAAAAGACATTTACAAACGGCTTCCACAAAACAAAAAATGAGAAACATTTTTTTAAAAAAGGACAAAAAACACAAGAACGTTTTAGCAAAGTTCAAAAGTTCTCAGTCCACCACCAGTCCTTTCCTTTTCACGAAGTCCAGCGCTTCCTCAGGCAACTCAAAATAAAAATGCTGTTCCTCGTGCCAGAGACGGGCCAGATACAACAGTCCGAACTTCACAATTTTCTTAAAAAGGATCGACCTAATCTGGTTGAAGCCTGCTCTTCTCCTGGCCACCTCCACACTCAGGTCTTGGTAAACCCGCAGGATACTATTGTCCCACTTACAGCTCCATGTCTACTTGATCCACTGTAGAATGTGCTCCTTATCCAAGTACCTGTGGAATCACACCACCATTGCCCTCGGGGAGTCTCCCATTTGCGGCTTCCTCGCGAGTGCTCTGTGAGCCCTGTCCACCTCCAAGGGCCGGGAGAATGCCCCATCCTCAAACATGTCTGCGATGTATGCCCCAGCGTCCGCTCCTTCGGACCCCTCCGGGAACCCAACGATTCTCAAGTTCTGCCAGTGGGGCCTATTCTCTAGGCCCTCCACCTTCTCCAGGAGCCTTTTCTGCTGGTCTCTCAGCATCCCCACCTCCAACTCCACTGCAGTTTGATGTTCCTCGTGGTCAGCCAGCGCCTTCTCTACTTTCTGGATCGCCCGATCTTGGGCATCCAATCTAAGCTCCATCCGCTCAATTGACTCTTTTATCGGGTCCAAGCAATCCCGTTTCTGCTTAGCAAAGCCTTCCTGAATAACTTGCATCATCTGCTCCGTTGACCGCTGGGTCGACAAGCCAGAGGTCCGGTCCTCTGCCATGCTGTCTCCCGCTGCAGCTTCAGCCCAAGCCTTCTCAGTGTTTCTGTTTCTGCCTTTACGAGCACTTCTAGTCCTTCTCTCCATGCACCGATGTGGGAATTCAGTACACAATCGCCTCTGTCATCAGTTTTACAATTCAAATCTGGTAGAAAATCGGGGGGAAAAGGTCCAAAAGTGCGACCAGCGAGGGAGCCACCAAATGTGCGACTTACTCCTTCATAGCCGCCACCGGAAACCGTCCACGTGTCCCTACATTAAGCTCCATCTGCCACCTCCTTACCCATTCACTCAACTTTTTAAACTGTTTTTAAGTCTCTTTGTAATTCTGCTAAAAATATTTGTTTAAGAACTTGTTACGGGCAGAGAATAGTGGTAAGACTGACCAAAGACAGATTTGTTTCAAGTAGATTAAAAAAATATTAACCCCTGAGTTCTGTGACTGCTAAAAATAGACAAGTGTTCTCATAAGTTCTAAAAAGGATAAATGTTTATTTCTCGACTGTTTATTGCCCAAATGTATTCGCAGCCACATCCATTCAGACACACTCACAGATCCACACACACCAAGCAAAGATGATGATTACAAAAGAGGTAGCGTGCAGTTAGGTCTTAAAAGTCCAAAGATTCACTGTCACACTTGCTTCGCTCAAGATAATGTCTCAAAATGTTGCAGGCCTGTGGTTCCTTTTTGTTCCACTGACGAAATAGAGTCTGGAAGTTGAAGAAGGTAAATTTGCAATGGGTTTCTGCTTGCAGTAGCAGATATCTCTGGCTGTACTCCAGTCTGGATGCAATCGAAACTCTGTAGCAAAAACTTGGTTTGGTTCTTCAAACAGGTAGGTAAACGTGAGACCACATTCTGTCTTCTGATGGATCTCAGGCGATTTCTGTTCCTTTTCTGCTCTGGAACCTTCTCTCGCTTCTATTGCTCCAAAGATGTGTCTCATTAAATGCCCCTCATTGAAACCTGGGGCGTCATTCTCCGACCCCCCAGCGGGTCGGAGAATGGCCGTTGGCCGCCGTGAATCCCGCCCCCGCCGGTTGCCGAAGTCTCCGGTACCGGAGATTGGGCGGGGGCGGGAATCGGGCCGCGCCGGCTGGCGGGACCCCCCGCTGGATTCTCCGGCCTGGATTGGCCGAAGTCCCGCCCAGGAATTGCCTGTCCCGCCGACGTAAATCAAACCTGGTATTTACCGGCGGGACCAGGCGGCGTGGGTGGGCTCTGGGGACCTGGGGGGTTGCACGGGGCGATCTGACCCCGGGGGTGCCCCCACGGTGGCCTGGCCCGCGATCGGGGCCCACCGATCCGCGGGCGAGTCTGTGCCGTGGGGGCACTCTTTCTCTTCCGCCTCCGCTACGGCCTCCACCATGGCGGAGGCGGAAGAGACTCTCCCCACTGCGCATGCGCGGGAAACTGACAGCGGCCGCTGATGCTCCCGCGCATGTGCCGGGAAACTGACAGCGTCCGCTGACGCTCCCGCGGATGCGCCGCATTTCCACGCCAGCTGGCGGGGCAACAAACGCCATTTCCGCCAGCTGGCGGGGCGGAAATCCCTCCGGCGTCGGCCTAGCCCCTCAATGTTGGGGCTAGGCCGCCAAAGATGCGGAGCCGTCTTTGGCGCCAGTCGGCGGACATCCCGCCGTTGGGGGAGAATTTCGCTCAATGTGTTACACATTCAGATTCTCCGTAGAAAACATGAGGTTCAGTGGTAATAGTCGCTGCCCTGTGCGGGTTGACAGCTTACCTTTGGCTAACCATACCCAATGCTGCAACGTAAGGAAAGAATTTCCTTGTAATCTGGACTGAAAATGTCATGTTTGTGTCTTTCATGTACAAACAAGTTAAATTGAAGGACAGTAAAAGTTTGACTAGGCTCATTGAGCCTGGCTCATGATGAAGCTAAGCAACATGGCACCCATCTTCCATAAGTTTCTAATCTCCCGGGAGAATTCCTAGCCCAATTCAGGGGAAATAAATCTGAGAAATCCTTCTCCAAGTCCGGATGACTATGTGCAGATTGCACATTCTCCCCGTGTCTGCATGGGTTTCCTCCAGGTGCTCTGGTTTCCTCCCAGTCCAAAGATGTGATGGTTAGGTGGATTGGTCATGCTAAAATTGCTTGTAGTGTCCAAAGGTTTGATGGGGTTAGGGTGGGGAAGTGGGCCTAGTTAGAGTGCTCTTTCAGAGGGTCTGTGTACACTCGATGCGTTGAATGGCCTCCTTCTGCACTGTAGGGATTCTATTATTTAATGATTGTGAGGCAAGGCTTGATATGAATGGATTAGATGCTTTATTTCACACAGAGGTCATGAACAGTCTCACCTAATTCGCTCAGCAGAACTTATCTTCAGGTAATATTAGAAAATTAAGAACACGCCATGCTTCTTGTTCCTCCAGAGTTTTTGAGCTGTTAGTCTGAACTTGGCCTTTGAAGCCTTCTCGTTAAAATCAAGGATGCCTGTGCGGCACGGTGACACAGTGATTAGTCAGGGACCCGGGTTCGATTCCGGCCTTGGGTATCTGTCTGTGCAGAGTCTGCACGTTCTCACGTAGGTTTCCTCCGGGTGCAGCGGTTTCCTCCCACAAGTCCTGAAAGACGCGTTGTTAGGTAATTTGGACATTCTGAATACCCCCCCAGTGTACCCACAGGGGCCGGAATGTGACGACTAGGCGCTTTTCACAGTATCTTCATCGCAGTGTTAATGTAAGCCTACTAGTGACAATAAAGTTATTCTGTTATTATTATTATAACCCCACCCAACCTTTGGACACTAAGGGGCAATTTAGCATGGCCAATCCACCTAACCTGCACATTTTAGGATTATGGAAGGAAACCGGAGCACTCAGAGACACGGAGAGAATGTGCAAACTCCACACAGTGACCCGAGGTCAGATTCGAATCCGGGTCCCCGGCACTGTGAGGCCGCAGTGCTAACCACCGTGCCACTGTGCCGCCCTATGTTGTAGATTTCATCTATGAAATATAATTGGTGAACTTGGATTATAGTTTCAAGCTTCAGCTTCAAGAGTCAGGGAGAGATTTCCTGGTTAGGTTTTACTTGTGGTTCATCTTCTACCTCTGAACGTTGACTATTCATTTGCACAAAGGTAGTGCACAATTGGCTTGATTTTCAATGTGCTCAGTTGATGTTAATGGGGGAAGTAGTGGCCTGAAAATGTCAATTGGTCACTTATCACTGAGGTACCCTCAATAATGATGCTTAGAGATTAAACTGTAAAGAAGGCTTTATTAGACTAATAACTATACTACAGCTAGAGACGAGAGCTGACTGTTACACAGACCATGAGGCAGGCCTTTATGTATGGCTCCCAGATGGGCGGAGCCAGAGGCGGAGTCCCCAGGGTTCCAAGCCCAGTCTTAAAGGGGACATCACCTTACATGATGATAAGGCAGTAACCGTTCATCACAATCACCTTCTTCATATTGGTGCTCCTGCCATCTTGGATAAGGGTCATGAGATGGCTGGTCTGAGAACCCAGCTGTTTCAGGAGAGAGACCACATGTAATGTGCAAATTGGAGTCTGAGGGGACACATAGCACACTGATTGCAATTTTGAGCTGCAAGTGGGAAGGCCATAAACTGTGCTTGCTGCACTCATTCTGTAATGGTGTGGAGTAGTCTACTCAGCAACCCTTTACGAAACCACAGGAAGCTGCACAACAAAATGGCCAAAGTGTCCTTTTTAACTTTTCTCTCCCCCGGATCTACAAATCTCTGCCCCACTCCCGATTCGTCTGCTGGCCACAATTTGAGAGCTTGCCGGGTGCAGGCAAGTGAAATCCGGGCCTCAAAAAGGACCTTACGTGATGGTCACGATCGGCGAGCAGAGGAGGAACGGGAAAAAAAAGTGCAGAAACAGCGATGAGAGAAAATGTGTCAAAGCCTTGTCCTAAGAGTGATAGCCAGGAGACGGGAGGAATTCTTCTGCAGAGTACAGAAGAAAGTTTATTTCATTTTTTTGTTCATGCCATTTATATGTATTAAAATCCAAACATTAAGCAGCGTGTTTTGAAAGTGAAGTTTTAATCTGTGACAGAATTATTTTTTTTGTTTAAAAACGAAACCCACTATCCAAAGGCATTCCGACTCACTCTCAGTTAACAGAGCAATGCGTTCTGCTTCTTGACAAAACCTTAGCCTGGATGAATTGTGTTATTTTTCCAGGTTCTTATGATTATCTGCAACTAAATTGATTCCTATAAATCCATAAAAATCCCCTCAAGCTAAATATTTTCCAGTTTCCAAGAAGGAATGTATCTAGCTCGCCTTTGGTTCATGACTAATGAAATGTTTTAACTTAATGTCAGATGGCAATTTCATACTATGGCTTACCTCATGAAATTTTCAATTCCGCCAACCCCATCTTTACATATTATTATACAGCTGAAAGAATGGCTGCTTGTTTTGTGGACACAAGGCTAAGTATTCTACTTCCACTAATTGTAGAAATAATTGGATCAAGTCCTTTGGGAGCTAAGTCCATTCCCAGCAAATAATACTGTCAAGCTTCTCATCAGCCATGCATCAGGAACAAAGACACTTTACGTAAAGATCCGTAGACATCCTAATCTGGGAACTAAAGTCCCCAGTGGGAAGCACAGGTGTCCTGTCCTGTAAGAAAACCTTGCATCTCTCTAAAATATGGACAGCTTCCTTATTTTTCTTGGATTCATTTCAAGTATTTATGAACATGAGATGCGTTTTGTCTACTTTTTGTTTGGTTTTAAATATGAATGGGTTGTCATCCTCTATACTTATCTCAGCTCCTTCACAAAGTTAATTTAAATAAATATAACCGCAGATGATATTGCTGCATAAATTGCCTATTATTTTTACCGGTCCATGAGGAACACTGAGAAAACAAAGTGAAAGTAAAGGCCAAAGCCATATTACATTATCACCCTGGAAGCATGCTGTAAGTCACTCATATATGAACACTCAATATATGCATTGCAAAATTGCTCCCTCCACTATTTTAATAGAGGCCATAACCCATTTAACATAAGTGGACTAACATCTCTACTAAAACCACCTAATTGAGTTAATGTCTCCGCTAAAATAGTGGAAAGAGGAATATCAGAATGTAACACACAGAATTATGTTAGAGCTGAAAACAATTAGATGGTAACCGTCAAATTTTGATATGTACCATTAAGTCATTTTACCCTTTGAACTAATTTTTGCAGTGAGATCCTTCGACTCTCTCAAAATCACATTTAAAAATACCACTGCTTTCATTTTGGACAATGCCAGATAAGCATCAACAGGCAACAACATGGAGGATCACAAAAAGCCACAACATATCGAGTCATCAACAAACCACGATACATAGAATCACAAGATATTACATCGTAGAGGGAGACATCTACCGGCTGCATTACACCTGAAAGACAGCGCGCCACACTGCGATCGCTAGATGCCAGGAAATCCCTCTTCCGGGATCTACCCAGCGCGCCACGCCTCGCGAGATCTAATCCCCTTGCTTTGGAGACCTTGGGCGAGCACCGTTCAGTGCTGGTCCCCACAAATGGGAATCAGACAGCATGCCATTCGTGGGGGCCTCCCACGAGATCGGTGGCCCCCAGTGCTTACCCTCTGGGTAGGGTGTCATCCTGGCACTGCTGGTGCCACCTGGGCACCTTGGCAGTGCCAGCCTGGTGCCCAGGCACTATGGGACTCTGTTCCCATCCGGGTAGTTCCTGCCCAGAATCATAAAATCCCTACTGTGCAGAAGCAGCCCATTCAGCCCATTGAGTCTGCACTGACCCTCCGAAAGAGCACTCTGCCCAGATGCAACTCACCCTATCGCCGGAACCATGTAATCTACCTTGAACATCCCTGGGCACAGTGGGGCAATTTAGCACGGCCAATCCACCTAATTGCACATCTTTAGACTGTAGGAGTAAACCGGAGCACCCGGAGTAAACCTATGCAGACATGGAGAGATCGTGCAAACTGCATACAGACTGTGACTCATGGCTGGAATTGAACCCGGGTCCCTGGCACTGCTAAGCACTGTGCCAGGGTCATAACACAGCACAATACACAGAATCACAATACCTTACAAGGTATAGGATCACAAAACACCACAACATACATGACCACTAACACACCACAAGATATAGGGCAGGATTCTCCGTTGCACAGGCAGCGCACCCACGCCCCCGGGTTTCCCATTGACGTTGGGCGGTAACAATGGGAAATCCCATTGGCAGGCGGTGGGAACGGAGGATCCCGCTGCCGGCTAGCGGGCGCAGCTCAGGAAAATGCTGTTGGCGGACTGGAGAATCCCACTCTAATTGTCATTTTCTGCCGGTTTGGCGGGGTGTTTCCCATCGGACGTTTGGGTGAGATCCAGACCTGGGGGTGAATTCTCCGCCGGCGGGACTCTGCGTTCCGCCGGCAGCACATTCCCGTCCTTGGGTTTCCTGCAGCATGGGGTAGCTACAATGAGAAATCCCATTGGCCAACGGGGGAATGGAGAACCCGCTGCCGCCTTTGGTGCGCTGGCGAGGAACATGCGGTTAGGGAGGCAGAGGATTTACCTCCTGGATTCACCCACACTTAGTCAGTTTTTGGTTCTTGGAGAGTATCTCCCCCTGTCTAACCCACATTTAGAAGTTTTTTCATCTGCGAGATCGGCTCCTCAGAGATTGGCCGCCATTTTGAAAGTGTGCCCCATCTCTAAGTGAGCTTGAGGATCCCCCACACCTCACAGACCCACCCACGGACAATGCCACCAAATACCCAGATCCCTCCACCCCCTCATATAACCCGCACACAAGCAAGCACAACCCGCTATGGCGTCAGTGAGGACCCCATCCCCTCTTTCTCTCACCCCCTTCACCCCCCCAACCATTAAGAAGCCCCTTCTTATCACCCCTTCACATCCCCCATACTTCCTACCCCCCCCCCCTCATCCATTTCATGAACATGGCCCTCCTCAGGCCCTGACCCTTGGCAGTGCCAACCTGACACCCTGGCACTGCCAGCTGGGCACCTGGGTCGTGTCCCAAGCATGCTGGCAATGCCAACCCAGCACCCTTGCAGTGCTAACCTAGCACTGTCAGGGTGCCAGAAGGAGTCCCGGGGAACTGCCCTGTCCCTGACCACCTGGGGTGCTCCAATGGCCTCCGACAACCCAGAATGGCCACCTTCCCTGGCCTTCGCTTTTGGAGACCAGTACTCATCAGCACCCAACTGAGGCCTCCCCAGTGAAGCCGGTGACGCCCAAGAGAGTGCAGCCTCAAACAGGTCATGCATAATTAAATAAGCCTAATGGCTCATTTCAATATGATTATCTGGATCGCACCCAGTGAGGGCGGGGCCTAGATCGCACCAGGCGACGCGGGTCGAGTGACGCATCTAACACATCACAACATAAATGATTATAACACATCACAACACACAGGATCACCAACATAGCACAGCATTTTGGAGTGCCATCCTAGCCCAACGGGTCACAGATACTCTGCACAATTAAGACAATAACCCGCAACAATTCAGATTTAAACAGTGTCGTTGTCACAGCAAAAAGTTTCCAAGTCACTTTACAGAATCGTAATCAAAATATAAAGGTTGCCCCAGTCCCAGGGGCTCTCCTTCCCTTTGAAAGCTGACTGATGGTGATTTAACTTCAGGGTCACCACATTGCAAGGCAAGGAAGGGCCTTCATGAACACACTCAGCAGGCATGGGAATTGAACTCACACTGTTGCTGCTGTTCTGTATTAATAACCAGCCATCCATCCAGCTGAGCTAACAGACCCCAATAGGATATAAGAAAGTCAACACAGAGGTCTCTGAAGACCCTCGAGCTCCAAAAGGTCACCAAGATAGGGATGAGGCTATGAAGAGATTTGAACATCTAGATGAGAATCCTAAATGAGGAAATGGGGAACCAGGAGCCAACGTAACTATGTGAACACAGAGCTGATGTGTGGGTGGTAGTAGGCCAGAATAATTCTGTGAGACCAAGACAATCACTCCTGCTCCTCGTGGTCACACAGGAATAAAATATGAAAATAGCTTGAGCTAGTTTGGAGTAGCCTCCTAAGTTCCTTTAAGGATTCGGTCAGAACTTGTGTGGCATATATTGCGCCTGTGACATTATCATAAATGTAAGGAACTGTAACGGTTAAATCAACCTCTAGAGGGAGCTAGATGTACAACTATATAAGGCATCAATGCTAAGCCTTGTGGGTGAGATATTGAGGAGAAAGCTAGAGTATAGACTGCAGGAAAGATAGTGTGAGTGAGAGCAGATCATAGTTAATGTAAAGGTTTAGAGATTAGTAGTAGATGAGTGTAGATTATATGTTTATTATCAACTTTATATTATAGAGGAGTAAGTGTCGAATTCAATTAAGCAGTGTTAATAAATCTATAGCTTTGTTCAATTAAAAAAACTATTTGTGGTCTTTGTGAACACTATGCAAACCATCCTAAAATTAGCAAGACAAAGAACACTACAGCACCCACTCCTGCCTCAAAATTACAATCAGACTCTTATCTGCTTACAAGATCCAACTACGTGTTAAAAGTGACTTCCCATCTGAAGTAGGTATAGAGACCCTTACCAAGATGATGGCAGTAAAAACATAAATAAAGTACCTAATGCCATGTTCAGGCCATTACCACCCAGTTTACATTCAGTGACCTCAGTTACCATCTCCAATGAATAATTGAGCCAGATAGACAAGAAAGATACTGGAACTGTCTGATCTCACTGTTACAGAATTTTAAAATAGGTCAGGAAGGGAAAATTATTTTCTGATCACTATCTATTGACTCTTTCTGGAATTGTGGCTGTCAGGAGGTGACAGAGCCAGACTAGGCTATGGTGACTCATGCAGCCAGATAATCTGGCAATGCACACTGCCATGGTTAGTGGCGACTTCGGTGAGTTCACATAGTCATAATGACACAGGAAAAGGCTATTCTACCTGTCAAGTCCATTCTAGCTCTCTGTAGAGGAATCCAGTCAGGCCTATTGGCTTGCTCAAGCTCCATAGCCCTGCAAGTTTATATCCCTTAAGTGTCTGTCCAATTCCATTTCAAAATCATTGATTGTCTCCGATTTGGATTTTGTTTATTGTCACGTGTACCGAGGTACAGTGAAAAGTATTCACTGTAGAAGGAAGTATAGGCGCTGTTGTGCCTTCTTGGTGGTAGCGTCGACGTGGGTGGACCAGGACAGATTTTTGGTGATGAGCACCCCTCGGAATTTAAAGCTGTCAACCATCTCCACCTCGGCTCCATTGATGCAGACAGGGGTGTGTACAGTACTTTGCTTCCTGAAGTCAATGACCAGCTCTTTAGTTTTGATGACATTGAGAAAGAGATTGTTGTCGTTGCATCACTTCACTAGGTTCTCTATCGCCTTCCTGTATTCTGACTCGTCGTTGTTCAAGATCTGACCACTATGTTCATGTCGTCAGCAAAGTCGGAGATGAAGTTGGAACCAAGTTTTGCCACGCAGTCGTGTGTGTATAGGGAATATAGTAGGGGGCTAAGTACACAGCCTTGTGGGACCCTGGTATTGAGGACTATCGTGGAGGAAATGTTGTTTTTAACAAACACCCTTATAGGAGTAAGTTCCTGATCAATATCACATGCTGCATTAAAACGTTCTTCCCCACGCCCTTGGGGCATCTGATGAGAGATCTATGGATGTGATTCTCTGGCCACATTGTGTCCAGCGCAAATCCCGTGGGACAGCCCTGAAATGGGATTTGCACAGGGCGCAAATCAGTTTTCGATTCTCATGTCCCACTCAAAATGGTATGATCAGGATCTCTCCCAGAACCTGGGGCGAAATTCTCCCGAAACGGCGCGATGTCCGCCGACTGGCGCCCAAAGCGGAACCAATCAGACGGGCATCGCGCCGCCCCAAAGGTGCGGAATGCTCCGCATATTTGGGGGCCGAGCCCCAACATTGAGGGGCTAGGCCGGCGCCGGAGGAATATCCGCCCCGCCAGCTGGCGGAAACGGCCTTTGTTGCCCCGCCAGCTGGCGCGGAAAAGACATCTCGGGGCGGCGCATGCGCGGGAGCGTGAGCGGCCGCTGACAGTTTCCCACGCGTGCGCAGTGGAGGGAGTCTCTTCCGCCTCCACCGTGGTGGAGACCGTGGCGGAGGCGGAAGGGAAAGAGTGCCCCCACAGCACAGGCCCGCCCACGGATCGGTGGGCCCCGATCGCGGGCCAGGCCACCGTGGGGGCACCCCCCGGGGCCAGATCGCCCCGCACCCCCCCCCACAGGACCCAGGAGCGTGCGCACGCCGCCTTGTCCCGCCGTTCAAAAGGTGGTTTAATCCACGCCGGCGGGACAGGCAATTTATCGGCGGGACTTCGGCCCATCCGGGCCGGAGAATCCAGCGGGGGGGCCCGCCAACCGGCGCGGCCCGATTCCCGCCCCCGCCGAATATCCGGTGTCGGAGACTTCGGCAACCAGCGGGGGCGGGATTTACGCCAGCCCCCGGCGATTCTCCGACCCGGCGGGGGGTCGGAGAATGACGCCCCTAATCACAACTCATTTGCTTTCATTTTAATCTCAATAACTAGATTAAAGTTGAATGCAGCAGCCTTCATGGTATTCATGCAGGAAGTCACCCAGGCGCGAATCACTACTGGTCCCTAATAGTGGAAACCAGCCACCATGGACACCGAGGAGGAACAAGGGAATAAGGGAATAAGATTCCTGCAGGGTATCGAGGGGGTCCTTGAGGAGAGGTGGGGGTCAGGGGCACTCGCACAGGGCTTGAGGGGCTCAGCTCGTGGGTCTTTTAGGGGATTGGGATCGTGGAGAAGTCTTCTTTCTGTAGCTTTGATAATGATTAAATTGTTTTTCAGCATGTCAGGTTGCAGTTAAAAGTTGAGCATTTGCTCCGATGATGCCACTTTACAAAATGGTGCTTCGAAAATGTGTTCCTTCTTCCTCAACCGTGATTTCCTACCTACGGTTGTTGACAGGGCCCTCAACAGTGTGCGGTCCATCATCCGTGCCTCTACCCTCGCCCCCTCCCCTCACTCCCATAACAAGGATAGAGTCCCCCTCGTTCTCACATTTCATCCCACCAGCTTCCGTATGCAAAGCATAATCCTCCGCCATTTTTGCCAACTCCAGCGTGATGCCACCACCAAACACATCTTCCCTTCACTCCCTCTGTCAGCATTCCTCAGAGACCGCTCCCTCCGAGATAATCTAATCCACTCCTCCACCATACCCAGTACCTCTCCCATCACCCATGGCAACTTCCCATGCAATCGCAGAAGGTGTAACACCTGCCCCTTTACCTCTTCCATACTTAACATCCCAGGCCTAAAACACTCATTCCAGGTTAAGCAGTGTTTCACTGCTTCCAATTTGGTCTACTGCATTCACTGCTCCCAACTTGGTATCCTCTATATCGGAGAGACCAAACGCAGACTGGGTGATCGCTTTGCTGAGCATCTTTGGCCTGTGCGCATTCAGGACCCTGCCCTTCCTGCTGCTTGCCATTTTAACAAAAGACCCTTCTCCCATGCCCACATGTCTGTCCTTGACTTGCTGCAATGTTCCAGTGAAGCTCAACGCAAACTGGAGGAACAACATCTCATCTTCTGGTTAGGCACGCGACAGCCTTCAGGTCTCAACATTGAATTCAACAACTTCAGATGTTTAGCTCTACCCCACCTCGACCCATTTGTTTTTATCCCATTTAATTTCAACTGTCTTTTACTATTTCTTTCTTTCTTGTCTTTCTTAATAAATATTAACCCCCAAACCCCCCCCCCCCCCATTTTATCCACCTTTCCTTACCCTTTCTCCTCTTTGCTTCCCCCTTCCCCACCCCCACATCATCAGTTCACCCTCTGATGTTAGTTTGTCTGCTGTTTGGCCTTTCACATCTTTTGTTCTCTCTTGGGCTGCCATTAGCACTCTTTCCCCTTGGTTTCTGTGGCCATTAGCACCCGGTTTCCCTTGGTGTCTGTGGCTATGGCACATCTTTCATTCTCACTCCATAGTGTAAACATTTCCCACTTTCTCTGTCTGTTAGCTTTGACAAAGAGTCATCGGACTCGAAACGTTAGCTCTTTTCTCTCCCTACAGACCTGCTGAGATTTTCCAGCATTTTCTCTTTTGTTGTAGTTAAAAGTCTTCCCTCTGTAACTTTGAAAATCTTTCAATACTCTTTCAGTATGTCAATATTAAAGAGCTATCACCTGTAGGTAAAAGTCTTCCATGTGATATGTTGATAACATTTGAAGTGTTTTTTTCATATTCAATTTCATTCTCCTTTAACTTTTTCAAGCCTCTGGGCTTGCTGAGAAACCTAAAAGCTTTGAACTTCATTGTTTACATTCAAATTCTTGGTCCATTACCATTAACAAGCCTATTGATTGACATGTCCATGCTATCTCAAAGGAGGATTTGCTTTGTCTGTTTTTGTAGCTCTTCACAGTCCATTAATTCTGAAGCGCTTCCTCTTTTGAGCAGGTTTTGTTTCTAACCGTAGTTTTTTCTAATTGAGTTTCCTCTGTTCTGAATCCTTCCTAGAAAGACCTCGGGCTGGATTCGCCGCAGCCTCACGCCGAAATCACGTTTGGCGCAGGGGTGGAGATTCAAAGTTTACAACGGGATTGGGCCCAGCGCCACTCCGGCGATTCTCCTCGAATTATGCGGCCGCTCTGGTGGGGGGTGGGAGTATCGAGCACTGGGGTGGGGGAGAGGGGAGGGCCTTATGGGCAGCCGGGGCAGCAATCAGGCCAGAAGAATCATCGGGCAGGCAGCTGATCGGGAGGGCCTAGTTTGGTGGTGTTGGTCCGCGGTCCGAGTCCGCTATGGCGTTCGGCATGGCCGCTGGAGGCAGCCGCCGTGCACATGTGTGGACTCAGAACCAGAAGTGCGGGGGCCTGTGTCCAGAGCCAAATCTGCGTGAAGCACTCCGGGTCCCTATTGGCCCCTTGAAGGTAAGTGAATCGAGTTGTTTTTTTTCTAGGAAACTCGGGAGTGCAACGCTTGCGTTTTTACGCCGGCGTGGGGACATAGCCCCATTTTTGGAGAATCCAGCCCCTTGTGCTCTGTCTGACTATTTTGTTTGCATAGTGGGTCTTTTTTACCCTCTTATGCCAGAAAACCATGCCTAACTGGAAGTTGCTTTCAGCCATTAAAGAAGCTTGCACATCTCCGAAATTAAAGCCCAAGGATTCCTCGCTACCGTTTACCTCTCTGGATAGATGTTATGAATACACTGGAGGGTTGGAAGACCTTTGGAGCCTGAGTGGTCAGGGGCATGGCTGGACAGTGGCCTTACACTGCCACTAGGCACCCTGGCAGCGCCAACCTGCCAGTTTCAGGTTGGCACTGCCAACTTGCAACTGTCAGGGTGCTGGTGGCAGTGCAAGATTGGCACGTCCAAGGGATGAGACCTGAAAGGGTATGGGATTTTGGTGACCAAATAGCGGGCTGTCACTCTCTTGTGTGTGTGTTGATGGGGATGAGGGGGGGATTGAAATGATGGAATTCACTGCAGGGGGAATGATGCCTCCAACTTAGAGGGTTTGGAATGATGCCTCCGAGTGGGAGGAAGGGGGAATGCTGCCTCGGACTCAGAGAGAGCAATGATTCCTCTGAGGTGGTGGGGGGAGGATTTGGGTCACCCTCATGTCTGCGTGTTGTAGGGGCTGTGACCCGATCATTTAGTGGTGGGGAGGGGGCATTTGCCCCTCTGTGGCGAAAAGTTGGAGTTCTCCCCTTGTTTGCGGGGCGTCGCATTGCCCTTGAGGGGGGCCCTTTAAAAGCGGCGCCCCATTTTTCTGAGGAACCAGTCCTGCCAGTGACTTTTTGGCCCCACCCACCTCTGAGCCGATGCAAGGCTCTCCCCCCTCCAAAACAATTAGCATGTGTGGGAGGATTCCGATCGGGATCGCACCCACCCACCCAGAATCGCACCACGCTTCCCGCCGGAGGTGACACTTCGGCCGGAATTCTCCGGCAGGATCCTCCGGTCCAGCTGACGGCGCATCCCCGCCATGGAATTCCCAGCGGAATGGGATGGGTTCAATGGGAAATCCCATTGAGAGCAGCGGGACCAGAACTGGGTGCTGTCTCTCGCAGTTGAAGCGCACAACAGGGAGGCCAGAGAACTCCCCCGCCCCCCCCCCCCCCCCCCCCCCCCCTCTCCCCCCACCACCTGTCATTTGTTTGGGAGAATTTCATCCTCTCTTGTTTAGAAAGGAGGTAAATAATTCCCTGTCAGCTTCCTCGGTCTGCTGAGACGCCTTTGCGTTCTTGCCTCGGAACAATCAATCAATTGTACCTCCCAGATTTGTATTTCTCTGAAGACACTTGAGCGGAGGCCAGATACCTTCTGTTTGTCCATTCCAGATATGTCAGGCAGGTTGACAACTCAAGCTAAACAGCTAAATGAGCAGCGTGGCTTTGAAATGTGAAAGGAAGAAACCAAAAGCGTGTAATCTGATTAAACGCGAGGAGAATTCTCGAAAGATGCGCTCATCACATGGCTAACCTTGAAGTTTTATTCACATTAATGTACATTTATTTTTAAAGGCCGTCACTTCTGGTATCGCAAATGCTTTTCATATTTTACTTGCTATACCTCATCCTGGCGTTCAGTAGGGTTTTCAGTCCGCAAGATTATAGATTATCATAGAATTTACAGTGCAGAGTAAACTTAACGATTATATATTCCAGAGGAGATCTTCAGATAGTTTCAGAATGCTAATTACACATTCGTCCTTTCATTCAATTCTCTTCAAGAAAAACTGTAAACTAAAAGAAGTTTAATCATTGCACAGGGCATTTTTTACAGTATCTAGATCCATTTTATCATTTAACTTTCACAGCACTACAAAAAACCAACAATTCTCCATCTGATCAATGCCTCCAATCCACATTACTGCTTCTCCCCCATATCCTTTGACTCCCTAAAAAATTATCTAACTTAGAAGGCCGAGAGGGGTGGTCGGGCGAGGACGGAAGGAGGGAGGCTTGGGGGGGAGGGGCTAGGGGGGTAGAGGGGTGAAACGGGGGGGAGGTTGTTGCGTTGAGAGATGACATGGTCATGGGCGGACAAAGGCGTCACCTTGGATGGGTTAGATACAGGGTGGAATTAAAGGGGGAGGAGTTAAGTAGGGAAGATGACAGACGGTAGAGGGGATTGGAGGCACAAGCCTCTGGTAAGGCTGGTAACGTGGAACGTCCGTGGACTGAATGGGCCGGTTAAAAGGTCGCGGGTGTTCGCGCACCTCAGGAGCTTGAAAGCGGGGGTGGTATGTTGCTCTTTTTAGCCTTAGTTTATTTAGTTATGCTTACGTCACCTTTGCTCACGAGTCGCCAGGTATCTTTCTGATACTGCCACGTGGTTCAAGCTCGAGTTATGATTAATAAGTCAGCACACCGCTTAGTAAGATTGAAATCAACGGTCATTTATTATATACAACAAGTAATGCTTACACAATAATCCTACTATCTATATAGAAACCTATCACTACTGGCCAATACTTAACTTTAGGAAGGGCCCACCAGGTCAGGGAAACGAATGGCTTATCGAATCGGATCTGGCCCGCGGGATTCAAAAAGGCTGATACAGGTCGATGGCTAGGAGTCTTTATCGGGTAGTGATCGCTGGAGTCAAACTTACTGTTTCTGGTTGATGTTCTTGCGAAGGAGATTTGGCCACACACCAGTTGATCATGGGAGGAGATTTTAACTGTGTCCTAGAGCCGAGGGTGAATAGGTTGAGCCCCAGATAGATGGGTAGGGTACGAATGGCGAGGGCGCTGGGGGGGTTTATGGAGAGGATGGTTATGGTGGATCCATGGCGCTTTCAGAACCCAGGGGGAAGGGAGTATTCCTTCTTCTCACAGGTCAAGGTGTATTCAAGGATTGATTACTTTGTAGTGAGTCGGGAGATTTTGGTTGGGATGGAGGGGGCAGAGTGTGCGGGGTTAGCTATCTCGGACCATGCGCCCCATTGGCTGGAGATTTGGTTTAGATTGGGACGAGAGCAGAGGCCGGGGTGGAGGTTTGACTCGGGGTTGTTGGCGGATGGAGGTTTTTGTGATAAGGTGCGGGCAGCGATTAAGGAGTATGTGGGGTTGAATCAGAATGGGGAAGTGTCGGTGGCCATTTCTTTGGAAAGCACTGAAGGCAGTGGTCCGGGGGGAAATTATTTTGTTTAAGGCTCGTGCAGATAGGAAAAAGAGGGAAGAACATGACCGTCTAGTAAGCGAGATAGTGGAGATGGACAGGGAATATTCGAGGGTGCCCACCATGGAGGGATTGGTGAGGAGGAAAAAGTTGCAGGGGCAGTTTGACAGGCTGACAACAGGGAGGGCAGTAGGGCAACTGCGTAGGGCAAGGGGGGTGCAATATGAGTATGGGGAGAAGGGGAGCCACCTGCTGGCACATGAGCTGTGGAGGCAGGCTGTGTCCAGGGAAATAGTGAAGATATGGCCGGGGCTGTGGATATGGTATCAGAGCCAGGGAAGATAAACAAGGTATTTAGGGAGTGCTACCGGGGACTTTATGAGGCGGAGCCGGAGGAGAGGAGGGGGACATGGGGCAGTTTCCGGACATGCTGGAATTTCGCCAGGTGCAGGAAGTACAGAGGCAGGCGTTGGAGGAGCCCCTGGGGCTGAGGGAGGTGCTGGATAGTATCAGGGGTATGAAGTCGGGGAAGACCCCTGGGCCGGATGGGTACCCGGTGGAATTGTATAAGGAATTTGCAATGGACCTGGCACCACATCTGTTGGGGGCATTCAATGACGCACTGGAGAAGGGGGAGTTGCTGGAGACAATGATGCAGGCAGGAAGCAGACTAATTCCGAAAAAGGGGAAAGACCCAGTGGAATATGGGTCCTATAGGCCCATATCACTATTGAACATGGATGTGAAAGTATTGGCTAGGTTGTTAGCTGGGAGGATGGAGGACTGTGTCCCCGGGGTGGTGGCAGAAGATCAAACAGGCTTCGTGAAGGGCAGGCAGCTCGCAAGTAATATAAGACGGCTGTTGAATGTGGTGATGAATCCGTTGGGTGCTCTGGTACTGGAGGTGGTGGTGTCCATGGACGCGGAGAAGGCTTTTGATCAGGTGGAGTGACGGTACTTGTTCGAGGTTTTGGGAAGGTTTGGGATTGGGCCGAGATTTGTGGCATGAGTGCGGTTGCTGTTTGTGGCACCAAGGGCGAGGGTGAGGATGAATGATATGAGCTCATAAAGCTTTGACTTACACAGGGGTACGAGGCAGGGGTGCCCGCTGTTGCCATTGCTGTTTGCGCTGGCCATAGAGCCATTGGCGATGGCTCACAGGGGGTCGGCAGAGTGGCAGGGGATAATGAGAGGACGAGGAAGCATCGGGTGTCACTCTATGCCGATGACCTCTTGCTGTATGTTTCGGATCTGCTGAAGAATATGGGAAGGATTATGGGCCTGTTGGGGAGGTTTGGAGGGTTCTCAGAACACATGCTGAATGTAGGGAAAAGTGAGGTATTCCCGGTGAATGAGCTGGCACAGTGGGCTAATTTAGGGGGGATGCCATTTACGGTAGCGAGGGATAGGTTTAGGCATTTGGGAATTCAGGTAGCGAGGGAATGGACGGGGCTCCATAAGTGGAACTTAACGAAGCTGGTGGAGAAGGCCAGGGAGGATCTTAAGAGGTGGGATACATTGCAATTAACACAGGCAGGGATGGTCCAAGTGGTGAAAATGAATATTCTGCCGAGGTTCTTGTTTATCTTTCAACCTGTCCCGATCTTTATACCAAAGGCCTTTTTTCGGAAGGTGGACACGATCATTTCTGACTTTGTATGGACGGGGAAGGTGCCAGGGATGGGAGGACCCGACTACACAGGCAGAGGCAGCAAAGGGCGTTGGCGCTGCCGAACTTGCTTCATTATTATTGGGCGGCGAATGTGGACAAGGTGCGGCGGTGGTGGGAAGAGAAAGGGTAGAGTGGGTTAGGATGGAAGAGGAATTTTGTGAGGGGCTATGGTGACGGCAGCATTGCCATGGCTCAGAGTAGGTATTCAGGGAGCCCAGTGGTGCAGTCCACGGTGAAGATATGGAATCAGTTGAAAAGACATTTTAGAGTGGAAGGGATGTCGGTGCTAACGGTGCTGTGCGAGAATCATGAGTTTTGAGCCAAGGGGGATGGATAGTGTATACAGGAGGTGGAGGGAAGTGGGGCTGGTCAAGGTGAGGGATCTGTATTTGGAGGAAGGGTTCGCCAGTCTGGAGGAGCTAAGGGAGAGGGCAGAGCTGCCGAGGGGGAGTGAGTTCAGGTATCTGCAGGTTAGAATTTTACGTGAAAGGTCTGGAGGGGGTTCCCTTAGGTTGCCGGGATACACCCTGCTGGAGCGACTGCTGCTCCCGGATGTGGAAGGGGAAGGAAAAATTGAGGATATATACGAATGGCTGGGGGATGTTGCTCTCTTTGGTTGTTTCTAAATATGACGGTTAATATGGTTGCCTTCCTTAATTCTAATTATGTTTGCTTTAGAGTCGCCAGGTATCTTTCGATACCGCCACAAGGTTCAAACCCGAATACTGATCAAAGACTCAATACACCAGTTAGTTAGTTCAAAGTCAATATTATTTATTTACACACACAGAAATATTTACTCATGCACAAAATACTACAGACTAAACTATCACTACTGCTAAAGTCTATACTTAGCTTCGGGCGCCCACTCAGTCAGAGAAACAATGGCCGTTGTTCGGTTCTGAGGCTGCTGGGGTCGAAGTGGTAGAGGGGAAACAGCTAAGGTCGTCCGTCTGGTAGCGAGCGTTGACCTTGGACTTACTTGCTTCTGGTGCAGCTGGTGGAAGGGTCTCTGCTTTGAGAGCCGATTCCAAGAGAGCAATTCTCTCTTGGGGCCTTCTTCTTATACCCGAAGGGGGCTTCGCGCGCTTTTGGGCGGGCCTTGAACTTGGCCCCAATTAATTGGGCCGTATCTTGATCACTCGTATTGATCTTGATCAATAAAGGGGTGGGTGCCCTGATGGCTGGGCGTGTCCTAGGTGGCCGTTGGCCTGGTTTGTTTCTGCTTTTGGTTTGGGGAACTGGCGCCGCGAGGTCTGGAGCCAGATCGGTTACTTAACTATCTTCCTTTGTTCCCGGAGATGGGCCATCCATATGCTAATGGGCCTACAGTTTCAGTCTTGCCTGGGAGCTGTTTCTCCAATATGCAGACAGGCTTGGTGCCTGCCTGCTTTCTTAGCATTGTCCATATTTCCCTGCAATCTTTGCAAATGTCCATTTTGTATTCTGGAAGTGGCCATCCCAGATGGCTACACTCACTCCTTGTGATCTTCAACGCGAAGCATGAAGGATCATATTACCGCGTCGTCTTCGTTCTCCTCCATATCGGGCACCCATAAGCACTGCCAGCCTCTACACTGCTCTGTCCAATGAATTGCAACTTTTACCTAAATTATTTCATGTACATACATCATTATAAAATTCTCCGGGGCGCTATGACATTCAGGCATGCATTACAAAATAAAAAAACTGGAACCTCTAACTGTCCTTGACTAAACTAACCTCAATCAATCCAAATAATTTACAACATTTTAAACTGTGCAATAGCAGCAACACAGGTCTCTCTGGCTTGGCAGTCAAGCACAGAGTTTTACATTTCTTCATTAAAACGAAACGAACATACACAAAAAACAGATGTACTTTAATTCACTTAAAGGGGTTGGGGAGGTCTGTTGAAGTCCGAAAATAGGGGATCTGAGGGTGTATACTGAGGTGCGGGAGGCTTTCCTTCGCCATTTCCTGAGTCTAAGGATCTGAACGACACTGCAGAGTATCGCCAGTGGTAACAGAGCTTCCACAATGTAGGACAGGGAATATCAGGTGATGAACTTGTCACACCAGGTCAGTGTATCGTAACTGTCTCGGGGTTTCGTGTATGGCAGGGGTGTTAAACATTCACAGCCTGTGTGGTAGGGGTCAGGGGGGTAGCGTCCGTGCGCAACTGGAGCGATCTCGCTAAGATTCAACTGTAGAGCATGATGGTTGCCTTCATCTTTCCTTCTTTCTGTCTTCTTCTTTTCTTCTTCTGAGGTTCCTGAGGTTCCCGAGTTCTATGGACACAAGCATAATTTCTGTTATTATCTTGTTTAAGATCTCGTCTGTCTGTCTCCTTTATTGCCAATCACCCATTATAATTGGTCACCATCTGTGACTCTCTCATTTTTTTTTTAAACCAAAAATTTGGGGAGAAGACACCCGAGAAAAGTACTGACACAGTGCGAGCCGTCTCGCAGCCTGTGTGATCTACCATCTAATGTTTGAGGATGTAAATAGCATCTGGAAACAATCTAAGGATTGCCATAAACAAACAAGAGTTGTGAACTGAAAGTGCCAAATGGGGTGCATATGGGTAAGAATGGGTGGAATCCCCATGTAGGATGGTGATCAGTGCCGTATATGCTCTACCCGAATGTAGTTGACTAGAGGGGGTCCTCAGTCAGGGCGGGGACCAGTGCCGTTTCTCCACTGCCTGAGTGACCGGCAAGAACGGTAAGAATTTGTGGTCGTCATGGGGGATGCCTCTTATGATTACCTTCGAATCAGAAGAGTAGTTATGATTGGTTGTCTGCCGACAAACTAGTTCCATTAACTGCCAGCGGCCGTTAAAAGAGTGGTTGCGTGGGGCCATGAAAACTTTAAATTAACAAACAACATTTAACAGTCACAATAATGAACAAACATACATTACAAACATGGTGCAGGTTCCATCAGAAAGGACACCATAACTCTCCATCGGTTCCTTTTTACCATCATCTGGACACCTCATTGCTCAGTAGCGAACAGAGTCGCAAAGGGATTCATTTGGTGGGAGTCAGACTCTATGTCATCATCTACTCCCGGCTGCCATACTCTTGACTGGAGTAGGTGCGATAAAGCTGCTTGGGGCGAATTGGGGTCCATCTCATCATTCCGGATGAGCCTGAATGAATTGTCTCAGTGCCAGAATCTTGTGTCGAGGTTGGAGCTGCTAGGGTTTAATCCATAATCGTCAGGCGGTGAGTCTGGGTCAGGGGCTTTAATATACGTTATCTCAAAGGGGTCGCTGGAGTCATGTTCGGAATCGCTGGGAGTGGGGCTCGGTGTAGGGATATAATCATAGCGTGGTGTGCTGGGGCTGTCGTCATCGCTATCACTGTCGCTGTCGCTGCTGGTTGAAGGAAGGGAGAGGCGGAGCTGTGCCTCTGGGGGTGGAGTTGAAGACGTGTCTGAGGATGGGCTGGACAGGTTGGGGGAGGGTAGGAATATGTCGTTCGTGGGTGGGGCGTAATCATCTGCTGCTGCAAGTGAGATGTGGTGTGCATGGTTGTTCTGCGCACCATAAGCCTTAAGCTGGTTTATGTGGAACCACGTAAACTTGCCATTCGGATAGGTGATCGTATACACAGAGGGGCTGACTTTATCTGAAATGGTGTAGGGTCCGGAAAATTTTGGGGAAAGGAATGAACTGGGGTTGTATAGGGATAGCATCACTTGCTGCCCTACTGTAAACTCGGTGGCGTGTACCTTTTTATCAAAGCAAGCCTTGCTTTGTTTCTTGCGTGTCCCAAGCCTGACAGCTGCTGCAAGCTGGGCGGCCTTCACATTCTCGATAATCTGTTGTACTGCTTTCTCATGCATGAGGGCGGTGACTGCGGGGCTGGCCAAATCCAGTCCTAATGAATATTCTGTCCCTTTCATGGGGCGTCCGGCCATGAGGGTGTGGGGGGCGTATCCTGTGGACGTGGATACTGTGTTTCGAAAGAACATTAATGCAAATGGGAGAACTGAGTCCCAGGTGCTGTTATGTTGTTGCACCATTTTTCTGAGGGTGACTTTTAGAGTTCTGTTCATCCTTTCTACAATGCCGCTTGATTGGGGGTGGTATGCAATGTGAAACTTTTGCTTTATTCCGAAAATTGTGAGGACGTTTTTTCATCACTCGTCCTGTAAAATGGGAGCCTTGATCGGACTCTATACTGCGTGGGAGTCCCCATCTTGTGAAGATGTGCTGGGTTAGGATTTTAGCTGTCGTTTTAGCTGTGTTTGTTCTGGATGGAAAAGCTTCCACCCATTTTGTGAAGGTGTCGATGACCATCAACACATACTTAAAACCATTTCTGCAGGGGGGTAGGGATCCTATATAGTCGATTTGCAAATTTGTCCAGGGGCCATTAATGGGACAGGTGTGACTAAGCTGAGCCTTTCTTGCATATCTGTCCAGATTGTTCTGGGCACAGATTAAGCAATTCTCAATGTAGTGAGTAACATTGGCTTTTAAATCAGGCCACCAGCAGAGGGGTCTGAGGTGGGTTAGGGTGGGTTCAATGCCCTGGTGTCCATGATTGCCATGGAACTGACAAATAATGTGATTCCTGTCCTGGCTGGGGACTACTTAAATGCCGTCTTTTAGAATCACACCGTCATGTGTGGTTATCCCGTTTTTAAACTTATCATAAGGGGCTGGGAAGTTGCCTTTTAAAACTTCCCTGAGCTTCTCATCTTCCTTTTGAGCCTTTGCTTGAATGTTAGTCTGTGAGACCTGAACCGCGTGAACTGGGGCGCTTTCGGGGGGGGGGGGGTTCCAAAAGTGACCGTATCTGGAACCTGCCTTTGCGAGGGCGTCTGCTTTAACGTTACCAGGGGGGGAACAACGATGATGACTGCGAACTTTGATGATTCCATATTTCCTATCTCTGGCTGTTTTCAGAATATGTTGGAGTAATGGGTAGGGGCTTTCCGTTTGCGGAAACAAATCCTCTAGTTTCCCACAGGGGTAGGAATTTGGTTAAACTGTGGCAGACATATAAACTGTCCGAATATATGTCGGCTGGGGTCGGAAACGAGTTGGGGTGATCTACAATGTCAGCTATGGCTGCCTGTTCTGCTGCCTGCGAGCCTAGATGTCCTGGCAATTTTAATGAAATCTCTTCTAGGGTGCGTCCCTGCGCGTCCGCTACATAACTACCGCAGCCAGTAATCCTTTTTCCGTTTAAAACTGTGGAGGAGCCATCCACATAGATTCTAAGGGGTGCGCATGTGTCTGTGGGCTGGGGTCTCTGGGGTGTAGTACCTGGTTTCAGGGGAGCTGACTTTGGCATAAAGGGTCCAGTATTACGGTTAGTGGATATTATTTCGCACTCATGTGGGGTACCTGCATATTGTAAATTATCGGCTAGGAAAGTGTGGGTCTTGGTTCTCTTAACTGTTATGTCCCGTCCCTGTAAAAGAAGGGTCCAACGGGCTGCGCAGATCTGGCTGACTGTGCCATCTTTAAGTCGACCATCTAGTAGTAGCTGTGTTGGGGTGTGTTCAGTGAGAATGGTGATGGGGTTGAGTCCTGTAATGCAGGCGAAGTATTGTACTGCCCAAAAAACTGCAAGCAGGTGCTTTTGTAGGCAGAAAATCCTTGCTCGACTGGATCGAATACGTGTGAGGCGTATGCCACAGGGCCTAATCGATCATGTCGTTCTTGGAGGAGCACGGCCGAAAGGGTTCGGTCGGTAGTTGCAACCTCAATTGCGTACGGGGAAAGTGGACCTGGGACCTGTAATGCAGGGGCTGTGCTGAGGGCTCTTTTTAAGGCATCCATGGCATCCGTGTGCTGTGGAAGCCATTCCCAAGGTGTTTGTTTCATGAGGAGTTTGGATAGGGGCGCTGCTTTTGTGGCGAAACCGTCAATATGGTTTCTGCAGTACCCAACCAGTCCTAGAAATGGCCGGAGGGCTGAGACATTATGGGGCAGGGGTAATTTCACGATCGAGTCGATTCTTTTCTGCTCGATCTCACGTTTACCATGTGCGATTACTGTGCCTAAGTAAATCACTTTTTCCTGCAAAATCTGGGCCTCCTTGGGGGTTCACTTTACAGCCAATTTGTTGTAGGAGTCCTAATAGCTCGGAGAGAAGTGAAATGTGCTCTCCCTTTGTGTCTGTCTGTAGTAGCAGATCATCTACATAGTGGACCAGACAATCTGGTCGGGAAAATTTTGCTAATCCATTTGCCAGCTGTCGGTGGAAAATGGAGGGGGAGTTGTAGAAGCCTTGTGGAAGGCATGTCCATGTATATTGCTGTCCCTGGAATGTGAAAACAAATTTACATTGTCACGCTTTATCCAATGAAATGGACCAAAAGCCGTTGCTAATGTCCAAAACCGAAAAAAAATTTGACAGTAGTCCCTGTTTGAGCATGGTCTCGGGACTCGTGGCTACGGTGGGGGCTGCTACTGGGGTAACTTTGTTCAGTTCCCGGTAATCAATGGTCATTCGCCATGATCCATCGGGCTTCCTGACGGGCCAAATTGGTGCGTTATTCGTGGAGGCTACCGATCGGAGTACGCCTTGATAAAGCAAACTCGCTATAACTTTTGAGATTTCTCCCTCTGCCTCTTGGGGAAAACCGTATTGCTTTTGGGGTCTGGTGTCGGGAACCTGTAATATTCACCAAGCCAGCGATCTTGCCACAGTCGTGCTTGTGCTGTCCAAATGCTGCTTTGTGTTACTGCAGGACTTCCCTAACTTGTTTGTTCTGACTAATGGCTCGAGGGTCGAACTATGGGCGAAATTCTCCTACCCGCCCCGCCACATTTCTGCCCCGACCGGCCGGCGGGAGTCTCCGTAACACCGGCCGGTCAATGGGGTTTCCCATTGTGGGGCAGCCCCACGCCGTCGGGAAACCCCCGGGCGCCGGCAAAACGGAGACTCCCGCCGGTGGAGAATGACACCCCAGAAGTCTCCTACTGCACTGATCCTATTTTCATACTCTCCAACTGTGAGCGTGGCGGGGGCTCGTGCTGCCTTTGCCATTTTCCATACACATGTATTTACCGGGTCAAATGAGAGGTTGTGGGAGCTCATGAAGTCAATTCCTAATATGTGTTCGGCTGTCTGGGGTAGATCGACCAGAACTACGGGGTGTTTCGTTTTAATGTTCCCTATCTGGATTGCTACAGGGGCTGTGATGTGTCCCTGCTGTAAATGCCCTGTAAAACCGCTGAGTGTAATGGTGTCTGTCATGGGCCACGTGTCTCGTTGAAACATCGTGGAGGAATTGAGCGTGGTGCAGGACCCTCCTGTGTCCCAAAGAAATTCTACGGGGTGTCCCCGGACTGTGCCTACCACTACCGGTCTACCGGACTTGTCCTAAAGGGTGTCGCAGACCCAGGTTGGGGAGCCCGAGCACCGTCAGTCGGTGCCATTCATATCTGCGTTCTCAGAACGGGTGCTAACGCTGTGAATTGGCTCTGCCCTATTCTTATTTAGGGTGCCTGTCTGCTGATTTCTCTGCTGCTTCTGGGGCGCATTGCACTCTCGTGCATAGTGTCCTAAGTGTCCACAATTATA
The DNA here is from genome assembly GCF_047496885.1 of Scyliorhinus torazame. Taxonomy (NCBI): domain Eukaryota; kingdom Metazoa; phylum Chordata; class Chondrichthyes; order Carcharhiniformes; family Scyliorhinidae; genus Scyliorhinus; species Scyliorhinus torazame. Next base: position 334,354,126 of record NC_092708.1, read on the forward strand.
ACACTCCTGGGATTTGGGTTGCTGTGGGCTATTCCTGCCCTCATTTACCCATGCGGGGTTGTGGTGCGTCCTAACTGGATGCATGTCTGCCTTTTCTTCCACTGTTTTAGCAAATACGGTTTTGCCTTGGATAGACTGTTCCCAAGCACGGGACAATCTCTTCAAACCCATTTCTCATTGTGGGCCTCGTCTGGGGTCATAATTTGCGCAGGCTCTCTGTCCTGCCTCTGTCGCATGAGAGACTAGGATGCGAGTCCATTTGGCCATATTATCCGCGGACAAATGGGCGCGGGCTAACTCTCCGAAAACTGCTGTGAAATGTATCCATAAGTGTCCAGCAAATGCTGTGGGGTGCTCCGTCTTCTTTTGCCTACACTTGTTTAGGCCTTCTACGGGGTCGCCTTTGTTGTAGTCGATCGCATCGAGGATCGCTGTGTGCATTTCTTGGAGTGTGCCTCCTCTTACGTTCTGTGGGTCGGGAAGGGCTGCCACGACTGAAGGGTCAAGGCTTAAAACTGTGAGCTTCACTTGCTCTTTTTCGTCCAGGCCGTACATGGTCGCCTGCTGTTTTACTCTAGCAAAGAACTGGTGGGGTCTAATGTAGGTAGGAACGGTGTAATTTTATCACACGCGTCTCTTAATTGGGTGACGGTTAGCGGAGTGGTGTATAGGAAATCTGAGTTTCCTTCTGCTGCGGCCCTGAGATGTGTGGTTACAGGTTTCATAGGGGTGTGTTCTGCTTGTGCAGTCGGGGGTTGGGGTGCTTTTCGTTTTTGTAGTTTGTCCTGTGTACATATCCCATGTACATATCTATGGGCAGTCTCATTTAACTCCTGCGAGCCAGGGCCATTTTCTTGGTCTAATTGGGATCCAAACGTGCTCTGGAACCCATTTTGGACAGAAAGCAGAGATTGCAGTTCTGCAATTTGCTTCCGGCACTTTGCGTGATCTACCGAGCTCTGCCTTTGTTCTGTCGTGGAAGTGTGGAGTGCTCATAGGGCTGCTTTTAAGTCGTTACACTGTTTTTGTAACTGCTCAACTTGTTGTCCCGTTTCCTCTCTTACCAACACCACGCATTGCGTGTCTTGGTAGGCTTTGTCATATTGGGACTGAAAGCTGCTCAAATGGGTGAGACAAGATTGGTGTGCCCGCTTGGCGTCAGCCATCTCCTTGTCCCTCGCCGCTAACTGCTCTCTCAGTTCCTTGTTCTCTTTCTCATATCCACTCACATCTCCTTCACTATTCTTGTCTCTCTCCTCAATCTCTCTACGGAGCGTCCTAACGACCTCCTCTGTGCCTCGCAATTGGGTCAAGCAGGACACAATTGCCATCGGTTTGCGAGCTTTCCCTAAGCTCTTCTTATGGATCTCTGTCATGTCAAGTTCTCCCACCAAGTATACCCTATACTCCCGGGACCTGTTTCATCATTGGCACAGAATTCACTCCATCCTTTCCCTTTGAGATATTTTCTGATCTCTTCTTCCCATACGGGACACTGCCCTACTCTACTGGTCGCTGCAACCTCGAATTCCTGGGGGTTCATAAGGCGTTCCATTGCCTTCATTGCCATTTTTCTCGCTATCTCTGGGACCTACTGAATTTGGAACAGGGGGGAATAAAGTGGTGATGTAAACACGGGTACGGCTTACGCTAATTTCCGGCCTACAAAACTCCCGACAGTTTTACGCAACAAAATCTGTCAGGTTTACCTTATATCCCTGTTAGTACGCATGCATTAACACACTTCCGAATCTTGGAGGTTTGATCAGTATCGTTCTTACACTTGTGGTTTTCTGTTTCCAATTGGATTCCAATTCAAATTCATATGCTAAATTTGGGAGAGGCTAGGCCACTTCTAGGTCGAGTCCCGGCTGAGTTGCCAGTAAATGTTGCTCTCTTTGGTTGTTTCTAAATATGGCGGTCAATATGGTCGCCTTCCTTAATTCTAATTACGATTGCTTTAGAGTCACCAGGTATCTTTTGATACCGCCACAAGGTTCAAACCCGAATACTGATCAAAGAGTAGGTACACCAGTTAGTTAGTTCAAAGTCAATACTATTTATTTACACACACAGCAATATCTACTCATGCACGAAATACTACAGACTAAACTATCACTACTTTGCTAAAGCCTATACTTAGCTTTGGGCGCCCACTCGGTCAGAGGAACAATGGCCGTTGTTCGGTTCTGAGGCTGCTGGGGTCGAAGTGGTGAAGGGGAGCAGCTAAGATTGTCCGTCTGGTAGCGAGCGTTCACCTTGGACTTACTTGCTTCTGGTGTAGCTGGTGGTCAGGTCTCTCCGCTTTGAGAGCCGATTCCAAGACAGTGATTCTCTCTTGGGGCCTTCTTCTTATACCTGAAAGGGCTTCGTGCACTTTTGGGCGGGCCTTGAACTTGGCCCCGATCAATTGGGCCGTATCTTGATCACTCGTATTGATCTTGACCAATAAAGGGGTGGGTGCCTTGATGGCTGGGCGGGTCCTAGGTGGCCGTTGGCCTTGTTTTGTTTACGCTTTCGCTTTGGGGAACTGGCGCCGCGAGGTCTGGAGCGTGATCAGTTACTTCAGTATCTTCCTTTGTTCCCGGAGTTGGGCCATCCATATGCTAATGGGCCTACAGTTTCAGTCTTGTCTGGGAGCTGTTTCTCCAATATGCAGACAGGCTCTGTGCCTGCTTGCTTTCTTAACATTGTCCATTTTTCCCAGCAATCTTTGCAAATGTCCAGTTTGTATTCTGGAAGTGGCCATCCCAGGTGGCTACAGGGAGCAGCGAGGCGAACAGGTGGTGAAAGTCAAGGAGAAATGAGAAGCGGAGTTGGGAGTGGAGATCAATTGGGGAGCATGGAGTGAGGCACCGCATAAAGTAAACGAGACCTCCTCCTGTGCAAGGGTGAGCCTGATACAGTTTAAGGTGATGCACAGGGTGCATATGACTTGGGCGAGAATGAGTGGGTTCTTTCAGGGGGTAGCAGGTGAGTGTGAAAGGTGTGGGCGGGGGCCAGCAAATCACTCGCACATGTTTTGGGGTTGCGAAAAATTGGGAAGATCCTGGGTGGGAGTGTTTGCGGTCTTAGCCAGGATAGTGGAGGACGGGGTGGACCCAGACCCGTTGGTGGGGATATTTGGGGTCTCAGAGAAGCCGGAGCTCATGGAGAGGAGGAAGGCCGATGTCTTGGCCTTCGCCTCTCTGATTGCCCGGCGGCAAACTTTGCTGGAGTGGCGATCGGCATCGCCACCGGGGGTAGCGGCTTGGTTGGGTGACCTGTATGACTTCTTGCGATTAGAGAAGATAAAGTATGAGTTAAGGGGCTCTATAGGGGGTTTGAGGAAAGGTGGGGGACGTTTGTGACCGTGTTTGAGGGGCTGTTCGTCACAGTGGAGGGGGGGATGAAAAAGAGGAAAAATCTGTCCAGACTGTGTAGTCGATTGTTGGGAAGCATGTTTCCCGGGGTGTTTGTTCACTGTAACATGTTTTGATACATGTCTGTAATTAAATACATTTAAACAAAAAATCTATCTAACTCAGCCTTGAATATATTCAATGACCAATCATCTATTGCTCTCTGGGGTAGAGAAGTCCAAAGATTAACTACCCTCTGAGAGAAGAAATTCCTCCTCATCTCTATTTTAAATGGGAGACTGTTTATTCTAATACTGTGTCCCTTGTTCTGGATTGCCCATGCAGGCAAACATCGTCTTAGCATCTACCCAGTCAAGCTTCCTCAGAATTGTTTCACGAAGATCAGGGGTGGAATTCTCCAGCTGTTGGGTTCCCCATTCTCGCCAGTAGCACACCCCCACCCATGGGTTTCCTGGCGGTGTGGGGTAGTTCAATGGGAAATCCTATTGACAAGCGATGGGAGTAGAGAATCCCACCGCCAGCGAATGGAGCCCTGCCAAGAAACACACGAGAATCCAGCCCCAGTTCTCATTCTTCCAAGCTTCAAAGTGCACCTTACCAGTTACCGACCTCATGATTCCATTTTGCCAGCTCCTGAGTCGCAGGGAGAGATGTTAACAGCTCTGGGTGGTGCTCGGGCAAAGCTGAAGTGCCCGAGGGCTTCCCAATGCAATTCCAGTGCTGGGCTTTTTTGGAACACCAGCAGCTCAGCTGCCAGCTGAGCAGAGATAGCTGGCTAATTTCAATAATTAAAGGTCCAATTTTTCCAAGCCAGGAGCAAAGCTTCCCCTTGCTGTGTGAGAAGGCAGCCAGCTGCATCACGGCAACCTCTTTGAAGCTTCCTGGGGCAGGTGAGAGGACAACATTGTATGCGGAGGCCCCTTTGTCCAAGCTGGGCCTCCCGTTGACAACGTTCTTCCTGACACCAACGTGCTTGCCAGGGCCTCCCTAAGTGGAGAAATGCTTTGTCTTCCCTCTCAATGTGGAGACAGTCTCTTGTTCTCCTTACAGCCACGGCAGTAGCCACCTTTCTCCAGGAAGATTGCCACTGAAGTCCCATTGCTGCTCACACGGACACAGACCCACATTTGGTCCCCCTACCAACAGAACCAGGACCACAGAGTTGCATGCAGAGCTCCTAACTTTCACAAATAATCCGAACGGCCCTGATTACCTTCCAACACCCAACAGGAGAGGAACATGCCATCACTTATGTACAGCTACCATTGATACAGGCAAACCTCCTGGCTCCATCATTCCATTGCCTGTTTAGTTCGAGTGCAGAAGAATATGGAATCAATGATCACTAACCCAACAAGCATTCAAAAGTTTTCAAAGCAGATTATTTTGAGCTGGATTATGATGACATCATTAAATTACGATCAGGTGATTAGCTGCGAATTAAACATAAATAATCTTGGACCGAATCTTTAGACTCCTATTCGGATTCAATCAATAATTGGCGAAGGTATTCCATTAGGGTTCAAATCCTGCCTAAAATAGCTGCACTAATTGCTGGTCAATAGGTTGGGTTGGATATTCAGGGATGAAGCTCCGTGGGAATTCTCCCCCCAGTCTACCATAGCTTTGGCAATTATCGCGGCACCTTTCCAGGGTTTCTGCAGCCCTTCCACTGATCTTGGGCAGAGTGGGTAGGAGAGCTCTCCCACAAGATCTCAACCCCTCAGTCGGGATAAGGGCCGCATATATCAGAGGTTCCTCTTGGTGCCCTTAGAGATCTCAGATCAGCCTCTCACAGCACAGAGATGAGCCTACCTATTTCAGCTCCATTTAAATGAATGGATGGAAAATTGGGCTGACTTTATTCAAGTGTGACCCTCCCCTTTCCTTTTTCTACATGATGCACCAACCCCCCTCCCGCCCCAAAAATTTAAATCTCTAAACTGATCAGAGCATGACAGTCAATAACTTCTTTAATTACTACAAAAAGTAAAGGGATGGACATGAAACTGTGGATAACCAAAATAGTAAATATTCGGAAGGAATGTTTCCTCCAGGGCGGCACTGGGCGTAGTGGTTAGCACTGGGACTACAGCCCCGAGGACCCGGGTTCGAATCCCAGCCCTGGGTCACTGTCCATGTGGAGTTTGCACATTCTCCCTGTGTCTACCTGGGTTTCACCCCCACAACCCAAAGATGTGCAGGTTAGGTGGATTGGCCATGCTTAATTGGAAATGGGTACTCTTAAGAAAAAAATGAATGTTTCCTCTATGTATCCATAAGGGAAAACATAAGCAGCAGGCCCTCTCGAAGCAGGAATATTGCAAGTAAAACCAGTAACTCCCTCCTAAAGGTGATGGAAGTCCTAGAAAAGCCAAATGAGCTCATGGCAAATAAATCCCCTCGGGTAGAATGTATTCTCCCAGAATAGTAACAGACACTCGAGGGGAAATTCTTATTCCAAAGTGGAAGGTCAGTTGGTCACACAGACTGCATTCCAAGAGCTAAGGTTGGGAAGACCAGTCCATTTTACGTAATATAGATGCAGCCTGTGATAAGTGTAGGTTGTATTAATGGCAGAGACTGTTTCCGACAGTAGCACAGATTGGTCATGCAAAAACTCCCACATGCCTTCTGAACATTAGCCCTGTCATTCTGGGGCAAGTCAAAGGACAGGCACATCCCCGCAGAAGTCACCACTTTTACATACCTCATTTGCAACTGCAGACAGATGTAAGGTTTCACTCTTTAAAAACATGTCAATGGTCTAAGTGAATGTAGCTGAGATAAAACCGTACAATTTACCACTAGTTGACATTAATTGAACAATCTCACGCAGGCACTCTCTGTAATAGGGGAATTGGAAAGGTCACTTTGGCATAACACCAGTTCCCTTCCCTGAGGCTGCGTGTCTTTGTGATGTTGTCAAGACAACTCGTGCACATTTTCGGAAATGGGAGGAGAAGGAGATTAAGACACTAAAAAATGTGTTTCTTGGGGGTCGGTTTGCAGGATTGAAGGAGCAGGGAGCGAAGTATGGGCTGGAGCAGGGAGAAATGTTAAGATGCATGCAGGGTCGAGACTTTACCAGAAAGAAGATACAGAGCTTCCCGGTGAAGCCAGCCTCCACATTGCAGGAGGAGGTGCTGACGACAGGGGGACTGGAGAAGGGGGTAGTGTCAGCGGTTTACGTAGCTATTTTGGAAGAGGAGAAGGCACCACTGGAAGGGATCAAAGCAAAGTGGGAGGAAGAGTTGGGAGAGGATATGGAGGAGGGGATCTGGCGTGAGGTGCTCCGGAGAGTGAATGCCTCCACCTCGTGCGCGAGGTTGGGGCTGATACAGCTGAAGGTGGTATACAGAGTGCACCTCACGAGGGCGAGGATGAGCCGATTCTTTGAAGGGGTAGAAGATGTGTGTGAGCGTTGCGGAGAGGGCCCCTCAAATCACGTTCATATGTTTTGGTCCGGTCCAAAGCTGGAGGATTACTGGAAGGAGGTTTTAAGGGTAATCTCTAAAGTGGTGCACGTGAAACTGGACCCGTACCCTCGGGAGGTCATATTCGGGGTGCCGGACCAGCCGGGGTTGGAAACGGGTGCGGAGGCAGTTGTTATACCCTTCACATCGTTGATCGCCCGAAGGCAGATCCCGATGGGATAGAGAGCAACCTCTCCACCCTGTGCCCTGACGTGGTGGGGGGACCTGTTGGAATTCTTGACTCCTGAGAAGGTTAAGTTAGAACTGAGGGGAAGGATGGAGGGATTCTACAATTCATGGGCATTATTCATTATGCACATTCAAGAACTGGATAACATCGAATATTAGTTGGGGGGGTGGATGGCAGGGTGGGGGTAGGGGGGGGGGGGAGGGTGGGGAGGGTTGGGGGGAGGAGGGCCGGTATGTGTTAATAGTGACTATGGGTGATTCCTGAATCCTTTTTGTCATTTGTTTATGTGAACATGCGGGCTAATGTTTTGGGTTTGGTGGGACGATGGGATCGTTGTTGTTGATATGGGGATTGACATATTCGTTACTGATTATTGTTCATTGTTGGTGGGTGTAAATTTGGGAGAAAATCAGAAAAAGGAGGAGAATTTTTTTTTAAAATTTTAAAAGACAACTCTTCCACTCCGAAGATCATTTCTTCTGCAGCTTGTATTCCTGAGCTTGCCTCAACATTGGTCTAGCCAGAAGAAAGATTTGAGGGGCCCTCTCCGCAACGCCCACACACATCTTCTACCCCTTCAAAAAATCGGCTCATCCTCGCCCTCATGAGGTGCGCTCTGTATACCACCTTGCACGCCACCAAAATCTTGACAGAAAATATTAACTGGATTATTAGTTGGTCTTATGTGCAGCATACATGTGCTGTCAGTCTCTATATCCACGTATGTTTGCTTTCTTGAAGCAGACCACCTTACCCCGAGTTTGTATTTTTGTTTGCTACCATTTTGCTAGCTTCTCCTCATCGTTCACTCAGTTTCTTTATCTATCACTTTTCCATATTTCATTTTATAGGGTGTGGTATTATAGGTATTACGGTACCTGATAGGCTAAAGCACCATTGGTGGAAGCTGTATGCTTTCTATTGGCTAGAGTGTATAATAGCTCCGCCCTGATAGGCGGAGTATAAGAACCCGTGCCGCCCCAGCAGCCCTCATTCTGTACCTGAGCCGCTGGGGAAACATCAAGCTTATTAAAGCCTTCAGTTGGACTACAACCTCGCTTTAGTAGTCATTGATCGTGCATCATAGGGCTTCCACTATTAACACAGTCACTTCTTGCCTGTGACTTTCTGCTGCAGGTAGCTGCAATGTGAACACTAGCCCAGGTAAACACTCAATAACTAGCAGACATTCCACTATTGGTGCCAGGTGAAACTTTCTCAGGATATGTGGAAGCATATAGGGTGGACAGTGAGAGCCTTCTCCCGCGGATGGATATGGCTGGCACGAGGGGACATAACTTTAAACTGAGGGGTAATAGATATAGGACAGAGGTCAGAGGTAGGTTCTTTACGCAAAGAGTAGTGAGGCCGTGGAATGCCCTACCTGCTACAGTAGTGAACTCGCCAACATTGAGGGCATTTAAAAGTTTATTGGATAAACATATGGATGATAATGGCATAGTGTAGGTTAGATCGCTTTTGTTTCGGTGCAACATCGTGGGCTGAAGGGCCTGTACTGCGCTGTATTGTTCTATGTTCTATGTTCATACCAGAACCCACTTGAAAATAATGTTCTACAATAAACAAAATAAGTATTCGTACTCTACAGTTTATTCTTCTTTATCTGTTCGCAGGATGCAGCCATTGCTGGCTAGGCCAATATTTATTGCACATTTCTAACTGTTCTTGAGAAGGTAGTGGTGAGCCATCTTCTTGAACTCTCCAGTTCAAGTACTGCAGGCACACCCACAATTCGACAGCAATTTGATAGAGGGAGAGTAGGGTTATTGCGGTGGCTTGAGGAGGGGGTGGGGGAGGCAGGAAAGTGAAGTTAACAGCACAATAAGATAAGCAGTGATTGATTGAATTGTAGAGCAGGCTCAATGGTGGAATGGTCTGCTCCTGTTACTATTCCTGGTGCTCTTAAAGACGGGACTTCATTCTGGGTAATGAAGCTGGACAGGTGGTTGAGGTGGGAGAGCATTTTAATAATAGCGACCACAACATGGTGCAATTTAAGCTTGTTATGGACAAAGGAATAGACAAGTTGCAAAAAATTGTTTTGGATTGAGGGAGAGCAGATTTTAGAATAATAAGGCAGGATCTGGCCAAGGTAGACAGGGGAGAGTTATTTGAGGGGGAACCTCCAGAAGAGCAGATAGAACATAGAACATAAAACAATACAGCGCAGTACAGGCCCTTCGGCCCACGATGTTGCACCGAAACAAAAGCCATCTAACCGACACTATGCCATTATCATCCATATGTTTATCCAATAAACTTTTAAATGCCCTCAATGTTGGCGAGTTCACTACTGTAGCAGGTAGGGCATTCCACGGCCTCACTACTCTTTGCGTAAAGAATCTACCTCTGACCTCTGTCCTATATCTATTACCCCTCAGTTTAAAGCTATGTCCCCTCGTGCCAGTCATTTCCATCCGCGGGAGAAGGCTCTCACTGTCCACCCTATCCAACCCCCTGATCATTTTGTATGCCTCTATTAAGTCTCCTCTTAACCTTCTTCTCTCCAACGAAAACAACCTCAAGTCCATCAACCTCTCCTCATAAGATTTTCCCTCCATACCAGGCAACATCCTGGTAAATCTCCTCTGCACCCGCTCCAAAGCCTCCACGTCCTTCCTATAATGCGGTGACCAGAACTGTACGCAATACTCCAAATGCAGCCGTACCAGAGTTCTGTACAGCTGCAACATGACCTCCCGACTCCGGAACTCAATCCCTCTACCAATAAAGGCCAACACTCCATAGGCCTTCTTCACAACCCTATCAACCTGGGTGGCAACTTTCAGGGATCTATGTACATGGACACCTAGATCCCTCTGCTCATCCACACTTTCAAGAACTTTACCATTAGCCAAATATTCCGCATTCCTGTTATTCCTTCCAAAGTGAATCACCTCACACTTCTCTACATTAAACTCCATTGGCCACCTCTCAGCCCAGCTCTGCAGCTTATCTATATCCCCCTGTAACCTGCTACATCCTTCCACACTATCGACAACACCACCGACTTTAGTATCGTCTGCAAATTTACTCACCCACCCTTCTGCGTCTTCCTCTAGGTCATTGATAAAAATGACACAGCAACGGCCCCAGAACAGATCCTTGTGGTACTCCACTTGTGACTGAACTCCATTCTGAACATTTCCCATCAACCACCACCCTCTGTCTTCTTTCAGCTAGCCAATTTCCGATCCACATCTCTAAATCACCCTCAATCCCCAGCCTCCGTATTTTCTGCAATAGCCTACCGTGGGGAACCTTATCAAACGCTTTGCTGAAATCCATATACACCACATCAACTGCTCTACCCTCGTCTACCTGTTCAGTCACCTTCTCAAAGAACTCGATAAGGTTTGTGAGGCATGACCTACCCTTCACAAAGCCATGCTGACTATCCCTGATCATATTATTCCTATCTAGATGATTATAAATCTTGTCTCTTATAATCCCCTCAAAGACTTTACCCACTACAGACGTGAGGCTCACCAGTCTATAGTTGCCGGGGTTGTCTCTGCTCCCCTTTTTGAACAAAGGGACCACATTTGCTATCCTCCAGTCCTCTGGCACTCTACCTGTAGCCAATGATGACTTAAAAATCAAAGCCAAAGGTCCAGCAATCTCTTCCCTGGCCTCCCTGAGAATCCTAGGATAAATCCCATCAGGTCCTGGGGACTTATCTATTTTCAGCCTGTCCAGAATTGCCAACACCTCTTCCCTATGTACCTCAATGCCATCTATTCTATTAGCCTGGGGCTCAGCATTCTCCTCCACAACATTATCTTTTTCCTGATTGAATACTGACGAAAAATATTCATTTAGTATCTCGCCTATCTCTTCAGACTCCACACACAACTTCCCATTCCTGTCCTTGACTGGTCCTACTCTTTTCCTAGTCATTCGCTCATTCCTGACATACCTATAGAAAGCTTTTGGATTTTCCTTGATCCTTCCTGCCAAATACTTCTCATGTCCCCTCCTTGCTCGTCTTAGCTCTCTCTTTAGATCCTTCCTCGCTACCTTGTAACTATCCATCGCCCCAACTGAAACTTCACACCTCATCTTCACATAGGCCTCCTTCTTCCTCTTAACAAGAGATTCCACTTCTTTGGTAAACCACGGTTCCCTCGCTCGACGCATTCCTCCCTGCCTGACCGGTACATACTTATCAAGAACACGCAGTAGCTGATCCTTGAACAAGCTCCACTTATCCAGTGTGCCCAACACTTGCAGCCTACTTCTCCACCTTATCCCCCCCAAGTCACGTCTAATGGCATCATAATTGCCCTTCCCCCAGCTATAACTCTTGCCCTGCGGTGTATACTTTATCCCTTCCCATCATTAACGTAAATGTCACCGAATTGTGGTCACTGTCCCCAAAGTGCTCTCCTACCTCCAAATCCAACACCTGGCCTGGTTCATTACCCAAAACCAAATCCAACGTGGCCTCGCCTCTTGTTGGCCTGTCAACATATTGTTTCAGGAAACCCTCCTGCACACACTGTACAAAAAACGACCCATCTAATGTACTCGAACTATATCTTTTCCAGTCAATATTTGGAAAGTTAAAGTCTCCCATAATAACTACCCTGTTACTTTCGCTCTTATCCAGGATCATCCTCGCCATCCTTTCCTCTACATCCCTAGAACTATTTGGAGGCCTATAGAAAACTCCCAACAGGGTGACCTCTCCTTTCCTGTTTCTAACCTCAGCCCATACTACCTCGGAAGATGAGTCCCCATCTAGCATCCTCTCCGCCACTGTAATACTGCTCTTGACTAGCAGCGCCACACCTCCCCCCCTTTTGCCTCCTTCTCTGAGCTTACTAAAACACCTAAACCCCGGAACCTGCAACATCCATTCCTGTCCCTGCTCTATCCATGTCTCCGAAATGGCCACAACATCGAAGTCCCAGGTACCTGCAGGAAGTGCTGCCATCTCCAGCTCCTCCAAGACCGAGTTAGGGAACTGGAGCTGGAGTTGGAAGAACTTCGGATCATTCGGGAGGCAGAAGGGGTCATAGATAGCAGCTTCAGGGAATTAGTTACACCAAAGATTGGAGATACGTGGGTAACTGTAAGAGGGACTGGGAAAAAGCAGTCAGTGCAGGGATCCCCTGCGGTCGTTCCCCTGAGAAACAAGTATACTGCTTTGGATACTTGTGGGGGGGGGACTTACCAGGGGTAAGCCATGGGGTACGGGCCTCTGGCACGGAGTCTGTCCCTGTTGCTCAGAAGGGAAGGGGGGAGAGGAGCAGAGCATTAGTAATTGGGGACTCTATAGTCAGGGGCACAGATAGGAGATTTTGTGGGAGCGTGAGAGACTCACGTTTGGTATGTTTCCTCCCAGGTGCAAGGGTACGTGATGTCTCGGATCGTGTTTTCCGGGTCCTTAGGGGGGAGGGGGAGCAGCCCCAAGTCGTGGTCCACATTGGCACTAACGACATAGGTAGGAAAGGGGACAAGGATGTCAGGCAGGCTTTCAGGGAGCTAGGATGGAAGCTCAGAACTAGAACAAACAGAGTTGTTATCTCTGGGTTGTTGCCCGTGCCACGTGATAGTGAGATGAGGAATAGGGAGAGAGAGCATTTAAACACGTGGCTACAGGGATGGTGCAGGCGGGAGGGATTCAGATTTCTGGATAACTGGGGCTCTTTCTGGGGAAGGTGGGACCTCTACAGACAGGATGGTCTACATCTGAACCTGAGGGGCACAAATATCATGGGGGGGAGATTTGTTAGTGCTCTTTGGGGGGGTTTAAACTAATGCAGCAGGGGCATGGGAACCTGGATTGTAGTTTTAGGGTATGGGAGAATGAGAGTATAGAGGTCAGGAGCACAGATTTGACGTCGCAGGAGGGGGCCAGTGTTCAGGTAGGTGGTTTGAAGTGTGTCTACTTCAATGCCAGGAGTATACGAAACAAGGTAGGGGAACTGGCAGCATGGGTTGGTACCTGGGACTTCGATGTTGTGGCCATTTCGGAGACATGGATAGAGCAGGGACAGGAATGGATGTTGCAGGTTCCGGGGTTTAGGTGTTTTAGTAAGCTCAGAGAAGGAGGCAAAAGAGGGGGAGGTGTGGCGCTGCTAGTCAAGAGCAGTATTACGGTGGCAGAGAGGATGCTAGATGGGGACTCTTCTTCCGAGGTAGTATGGGCTGAAGTTAGAAACAGGAAAGAAGAGGTCACCCTGTTGGGAGTTTTTTATAGGCCTCCTAATAGTTCTAGGGATGTAGAGGAAAGGATGGCGAAGATGATTCTGGATATGAGCGAAAGTAACAGGGTAGTTATTATGGGAGACTTTAACTTTCCAAATATTGACTGGAAAAGATATAGTTCGAGTACAATAGATGGGTCGTTTTTTGTACAGTGTGTGCAGGAGGGTTTCCTGAAACAATATGTTGACAGGCCAACAAGAGGCGAGGCCACGTTGGATTTGGTTTTGGGTAATGAACCAGGCCAGGTGTTGGATTTGGAGGTAGGAGAGCACTTTGGGGACGTGACCACAATTCGGTGACGTTTACGTTAATGATGGAAAGGGATAAGTATACACCGCAGGGCAAGAGTTATAGCTGGGGGAAGGGCAATTATGATGCCATTAGACGTGACTTGGGGGGGATAAGGTGGAGAAGTAGGCTGCAAGTGTTGGGCACACTGGATAAGTGGGGCTTGTTCAAGGATCAGCTACTGCGTGTTCTTGATAAGTATGTACCGGTCAGACAGAGAGGAAGGCGTCGAACAAGGGAACCGTGGTTTACCAAGGAAGTGGAATCTCTTGTTAAGAGGAAGAAGGAGGCCTATGTGAAGATGAAGTGTGAAGTTTCGGTTGGGGCGATGGATAGTTACAAGGTAGCGAGGAAGGATCTAAAGAGAGAGCTAAGACGAGCAAGGAGGGGACATGAGAAGTATTTGGCAGGAAGGATCAAGGAAAACCCAAAAGCTTTCTATAGGTATGTCAGGAATAAGCGAATGACTAGGGAAAGAGTAGGACCAGTCAAGGACAGGGATGGGAAATTGTGTGTGGAGTCTGAAGAGATAGGCGAGATACTAAATGAATATTTTTCGTCAGTATTCACTCAGGAAAAAGATAATGTTGTGGAGGAGAATGCTGAGCCCCAGGCTAATAGAATAGATGGCATTGAGGTACGTAGGGAAGAGGTGTTGGCAATTCTGGACAGGCTGAAAATAGATAAGTCCCCGGGACCTGATGGGATTTATCCTAGGATTCTCAGGGAGGTCAGGGAAGAGATTGCTGGACCTTTGGCTTTGATTTTTATGTCATCATTGGCTACAGGAATAGTGCCAGAGGACTGGAGGACAGCAAATGTGGTCCCTTTGTTCAAAAAGGGGAGCAGAGACAACCCCGGCAACTATAGACCGGTGAGCCTCACGTCTGTAGTGGGTAAAGTCTTGGAGGGGATTATAAGAGACAAGATTTATAATCATCTAGATAGGAATAATATGAGCAGGGATAGTCAGCATGGCTTTGTGAAGGGTAGGTCATGCCTCACAAACCTTATTGAGTTCTTTGAGAAGGTGACTGAACAGGTAGACGAGGGTAGAGCAGTTGATGTGGTGTATATGGATTTCAGCAAAGCGTTTGATAAGGTTCCCCACGGTAGGCTATTGCAAAAAATACGGAGGCTGGGGATTGAGGGTGATTTAGAGATGTGGATCAGAAATTGGCTAGCTGAAAGAAGACAGAGGGTGGTGGTTGATGAGAAATGTTCAGAATGGAGTACAGTCACAAGTGGAGTACCACAAGGATCTGTTCTGGGGCCGTTGCTGTTTGTCATTTTTATCAATGACCTAGAGGAAGGCGCAGAAGGGTGGGTGAGTAAATTTGCAGACGATACTAAAGTCGGTGGTGTTGTCAATAGTGTGGAAGGATGTAGCAGGTTACAGAGGGATATAGATAAGCTGCAGAGCTGGGCTGAGAGGTGGCAAATGGAGTTTAATGTAGAGAAGTGTGAGGTGATTCACTTTGGTAGGAATAACAGGAATGCGGAATATTTGGCTAATGGTAAAGTTCTTGAAAGTGTGGATGAGCAGAGGGGTCTAGGTGTCCATGTACATAGATCCCTTAAAGTTGCCACCCAGGTTGATAGGGTTGTGAAGAAGGCCTATGGAGTGTTGGCCTTTATTGGTAGAGGGATTGAGTTCCGGAGTCGGGAGGTCATGTTGCAGCTGTACAGAACTCTGGTACGGCCGCATTTGGAGTATTGCGTACAGTTCTGGTCACCGCATTATAGGAAGGACATGGAGGCTTTGGAGCGGGTGCAGAGGAGATTTACCAGGATGTTGCCTGGTATGGAGGGAAAATCTTATGAGGAAAGGCTGATGGACTTGAGGTTGTTTTCGTTGGAGAGAAGAAGGTTAAGAGGAGACTTAATAGAGGCATACAAAATGATCAGGGGGTTGGATAGGGTGGACAGTGAGAGCCTTCTCCCGCGGATGGATATGGCTGGCACGAGGGGACATAACTTTAAACTGAGGGGTAATAGATATAGGACAGAGGTCAGAGGTAGGTTCTTTACGCAAAGAGTAGTGAGGCCGTGGAATGCCCTACCTGCTACAGTAGTGAACTCGCCAACATTGAGGGCATTTAAAAGTTTATTGTATAAACATATGGATGATAATGGCATAGTGTAGGTTAGATGGCTTTTGTTTCGGTGCAACATCGTGGGCCGAAGGGCCTGTACTGCGCTGTATTGTTCTATGTTCTATGTTCTATGTACCAACCCATGCTGCCAGTTCCCCTACCTTATTTCGTATACTCCTGGCATTGAAGTAGACACACTTCAAACCACCTACCTGAACACTGGCCCCCTCCTGCGACGTCAAATCTGTGCTCCTGACCTCTATACTCTCATTCTCCCTTACCCTAAAACTACAATCCAGGTTCCCATGCCCCTGCTGCATTAGTTTAAACCCCCCCAATGAGCACTAACAAATCTCCCCCCCAGGATATTTGTGCCCCTCAGGTTCAGATGTAGACCATCCTGTCTGTAGAGGTCCCACCTTCCCCAGAAAGAGCCCCAGTTATCCAGAAATCTGAATCCCTCCCTCCTGCACCATCCCTGTAGCCACGTGTTTAAATGCTCTCTCTCCCTATTCCTCATCTCACTATCACGTGTCACGAGCAACAACCCAGAGATAACAACTCTGTTTGTTCTAGTTCTGAGCTTCCATCCTAGCTCCCTGAAAACCCGCCTGACATCCTTGTCCCCTTTCCTACCTATGTCGTTAGTGCCAATGTGGACCACGACTTGGGGCTGCTCCCCCTCCCCCTTAAGGACCCGGAAAACGATCCGAGACATCACGTACCCTTGCACCTGGGAGGCAACATACCAAACGTGAGTCTCTCACGCTACCACAAAATCTCCTATCTGTGCCCCTGACTATCTAATCCCCAATTACTAATGATCTGCTTCTCTCCCCCCTTCCCTTCTGAGCAACAGGGACAGACTCCGTGCCAGAGGCCCGTACCATGGCTTACCCCTGGTAAGTCGTCCCCCCCACAAGTATCCAAAGCAGTATACTTGTTTCTCAGGGGAACGACCGCAGGGGATCCCTGCACTGACTGCTTTTTCCCAGTCCCTCTTACAGTTACCCATCTATCTCCAATCTTTGGTGTAACTAATTCCCTGAAGCTGCTATCTATGACCCCCTCTGCCTCCCGAATGATCCGAAGTTCTTCCAACTCCAGCTCCAGTTCCCTAACTCGGTCTTGGAGGAGCTGGAGATGGCAGCACTTCCTGCTGGTAAAATCAGCAGGGACACTAACGGCATCCCTCACCTCAAACATCCTGCAGGAGGAACATTGCACTCCCTTCCCTGCCATCCCTCTAACTTTCTACCAAGATCTGGCTAACAACTAAATTAAATTTTTTTATAAAAAAATAATAATACTAATAAAATATGGTACTTACCTCACACCAATGGGTTTTATTATTAGGTTAGAGGAGGAGGGCGGGTGGGAGACACTACACGTGTAGTGTCTCGGGTTTCCTCTCCACCAGAATTTATTGGTGAGGGTCTTCCCAGAAGTCTGCGGGTCGACTTCCTGTTCCCGCATTAAACACTAAAAATTTTTTTAAAACAGCAAAGAGGGACCGAAAACGGGACCAGGTAAGTGTTTTTAAAGGAGAGACTTACCTCCCAGAAATCACTTCCGCACTGCCCCCGCTGAAATTGACTAACCTGCTCCGCTCCCGCTGAAATCGACTGGGCCTGCAAGGTAAGGAAGTTGTTAAGCAGTACTTACCTCACCCAGGCCGCGACCTTTTAAACTGTCCCCTCTGCCTCGCAGCTCCCGCGCTTTTTCAAACTCGCGCGCTGTTTCCAAGGTCCCGGCTCTCTCTCTCTCCCGAACTAACAGCTGACCTGCAAGGTAAGGAAGTTGTTAAGCAGTCGGTAAGGAAGTTGTTAAGCAGGTGGTGGGTGGCGGGCGGGGGGGGGCGTTGAAAACGGAAACGGGGAGGGTACAGGACCAACATATGTCCTCCAGAGTGATAGGAAGGAGTAACAAGCCCAGAGAACCATTGATGACCAGAGATATTCAGGATACAATGAGAAGGAAAAGAGAGGCTTTTAGCAAGTACATGGGCTTGTCAAAGGCATCATGAATGCTGTAATCAGGTGTGACTGAAGAACCCGTGGGCCTCCCTTGCACATCTTTCCACTTCCCTCACGTGCTCTCAATCTGCTGGCCTGCCTGCTCTGTTCTCTCCACCACATGCTTATCGGATGAGTATGACTCCTCCAGGTCAGTAATTATCAAGGCACAACCCCCCCCACCCTCCATGCCCTTCACCCCCATCCCCCGGTCCCCCTCTGCTGAGTGAGGTTGTGTATTACACAGAAGACGATGATTATCTGGTAGACCCTAAGTGGCACTTTTTGAAAAGCTCCACTGGCATGGTCCAGGAAATGGAACTTCATTTGCAGCAATCCAATGGTCTGTTTAATTGTCGCCCTTCTGGATCCTTGGGATTCATCACACTGCTTCTCAGCTGGAGTTTGAGGCTGCCTCACCTGGATTGTCAGTTACGCCATGAGGAGATAAGTCCTGCACCCAGAATCCATCTGTGCAGGTGCCTCGAAGATCTGTGGCACTTCAGGAGTGGCGTAGATGGCATGTATCATGAGAGCTCCTTGGGAGCTAGGCACACACCAGGGGTATACGTGTCTCCTTAGGTCGCACACCCATTGAACATGAATGGTGTGGAAACATTTTGCTATTGTCCGGCGCTAGGGAATTTGGATTGCCATAACTTGCTGTGTTTGTCGGAGGCCCATGGTGGCCCCTGAGCGCACAGATCTTGCTGCTTGGTCCTTTGGGACAGTCCTGTATCGCACAGTCTCTCTTGAACAGGGTATTTGTCATTTCATTGATGCAGTGGCTGCATAGGACATGCCGCACAGGCCTTCATTGGAGCTCTGGAAGGAACTGCTCACGTAGAAGTTTAAGGCTGCTGTGACTTTCCAAGTGTTGCTCTTTCTAGCTTTAGTCTATTTGCTCTGTTTAGGTCACCTTTGCTCATGAGTCGCCAGGTATCTTTATGATACCGCCACGTGGTTCAAGTTCCGGTTATGATTAATAACACAGCACACCGCTTAGTAAGGATTAAAACAACGGTCATTTATTATATACAACAAGCAATATTAATACCCTAATACTACTTTCTATATAATAAACCTATCACTACTGGCCAATACTTAACTTAGGAAGAGCCCACCAGGTCAGGGAAACGAATGGCTTGTCCAATCAAATCTGGCCCGCGGGATTCAAAAGGCTGCTACAGGTCGGTGGTTAGGTGTCTCTACCGGATAGCGATCGTTGGATTCAAACTTACACTTGCCGGTGGCTGGTCTTGCGAAGGTCTCGAGCAGGTGAAGATGAGAGAGAGAGAGAGATCTGAACTTGGACCTTCACTTTTATAGGGCCCAGGGGCTTCCCGCCTCCCGGGGCGGCCCTTGACCCTGAGTCCCAAGTGATTGGATTCTGTCCCCAATATCTGGGGTCGATGTGTCCAATGGTGAGGCGATTCCTCGATCGGGGGGTGGTCGCTCACCTGTCTTTGTTTCGGCCACTGCAGGCGCCGACAGGTCTGGCCCGGTATTCAATTGCTAATGTTGCAATTGTTCCCGGGGATAGCCGATTTAACTGTGGATGTCTGAGTAGATTAGGTGTAAACAGTCCTGAATGCAACAGCGGATACCTGGGTTGATGGGCTGTTGATAGCCCTGAGTATCAATCTGGGCTACGTTCCCAGAGCTGAATATGCAAACCTGTCTGCAGCTGCCTGCTTGTGTCTTCTTGGCTGCTTTTCCCAGCAGTCTTTCGGGTTAGCCGTTTTAAACTGGGTTTTGGCAAGATTAATCGGAACGCAGCCATTTTACATGGCTACACAAGGCACAGGCTTTGGTTTTCCTCCGAGTCCCTGGGGCCGCAGGTCATCCTGCAGAAGAGTTTACAGGTCAGTGATGGCCTCCCAAGGCATCCACAACCTTCGCTAACGTTGTCTCTCTGACATTTGAAAATAGTTGAGATCTGTATACTCTGGGCCGTGGCAGCAACCTTTGTCTGACTGGCACATGGTTGGCTCCTTCTTGACAGTCCTCAGTATTTGATCTAGCTGCAGGCTGAGATTCTTGAAGATGACCTCCAGCCACTTGTGTATCTGTACCCAGTTCCAACCTCCCTCTGCTCCGCTCGGGTCTCTACCTGGGCCTTGACAAACACTAGGAAGGCAAAACTCGTGGTGACTTCCAAAGCTCCACAGATGGCTACATCTTGGCAAAGGTATATCCTGTGCTAGGTCCTTGGCCATCAGGAAGCACCAGGAGCATAAGTTTGAAGGATCTTTTCCACCATCGCCAAGCTCCTGCAGCCAGTTAAATCTGCCCTTGCCCACCCTGAGCTAACCTTTCACCTCCCACATTGACCTTTGGCCTCTTCAAATTGACCAATCATGTCCTCCCCACAGTGAATCTCGCCCCCCCCCCCCCCCCCCCCCCCACAGTGACCGTGTCCTTCCCTCAGTGACCGCCAACCTCCCCACAGTGATTCGGACTCCCTGCTGTGACCCTGACATCCCCACAGGGACAGTCAAACTGCCCCACATTGACTATTGACCTCCCCACATTGACTCTGAATCCCTGCAGTGACTCTCAGCCTCCCAGCAGCGACCCATCGACCTCCCTGCAATGAACCAGGGCTTCCCTGTGATGAATCACAGCCACCTCTTCAAAGAAAATTCTTGAATTGTGACAGGCAGGGCCAGGTGACCTACTTTCACCTCATCGAATGACTCGCCTGCTCATTCCAGCTTTAAACAGCTGGGAAACTGAAGGCCTGTGATCACTTTGTGCTTCATGCTTAATTCCCAAGGTACAATTTAATCACAAGAAGTTCCACGTTAATACGTGCTAATGATGTGTTAAACAATTAAAATTATCTACTCGCTGTGTGGCGTCGACATTGCCCTCCCACTACCCGTGGTCGGAATAATTTGGGCCTTTGATCCCACGCCGCTTCCCCAATCAATCCCCACACCGCAGTCCCTAAATGAGGCTGCCAGCAATAGATTCTGCCCATGGGGATGGATATTTCTCTTTATCACCCTGATGGCAATCCCATAGAATGGATTGTCTTTTACAAAATCCGTCTGATTTTTATTCAATTGAAATGGATGGATTGAAAATTGGGTAGGGTGTGTAAGAGGACAGAAAATTTAGTCCACCAGGTTCCCGCCCAAGCAGAAGCAGCATGGTTATTGAATCATTATTTGTAATGCTAAAGAAATGGTAGGAAGGTTTCTTCTTACCGAGTGAAGTATGAGATACATCGTCTTACTTGTGATAGTCTGTCTTCGGAGGAGACTTTAAACTGAGGTCCTGCCTATCTGCTGAAGAGCCATTTGAAAAAGAGCAGAAAGTTCTGTCAATGTATGAGGCAGCCAGGGTGGCACGGTGCTGCAGTGGTTAGCACTGCTGCCTCAGGGCGCCGGGGACCGGGGTTCGATCCCGGCCCCGGGTCATTGTCCGTGTGGAGTTTGCACATTCTCCCCGTGTCTGCGTGGGTCTCACCCCCACAACCCAAAAATATGTGCAGGGTAGGTGGATTGGCCATGCTAAATTGCCCCTTAATTGGAAAATGTATATGGCAGCCTCCCCCAACCAACATTGCCAAAAAAAAATTAACAAATTCTTAATTGCTGTCTATAGGATATTACTGTCTGAAATATTATTGCCATGTTAACTTAATGTCAAAATTACTTACTGTACATGAAGTGCGGCATGTTTTTGAACTCACAATAAAATGCAAAATAAATACTAGTCAGTTCTTTTTTTTAATGGTACTACTGTGTCCTTGTATTATAGCTGTCCAAGCCATCTCAATACTTGCAAAATGTGAAAATTCTCCATTTTGCATTTTGAAATATAATGGTCGATTCTTACAAATTGTGACCAGGAATTAATTTTCAAATAAGTTCAGTTCATACTTGATTATTAATTTTCATTATCCTTACATTGTGCTAAGTGATGCATTTTAAATGTGCAATCATTCAACATATAATCAATAATTAATTACACTGACAGTTGACAGACTTATGCTACCAGTTAAATGATAAGCTTGTAAAAAAAAAATTTCAAGATCCTTACTTTACTATTACTACAATGACCATCTAAATTATAATGATTAATTTGACAATGATATTTATGTATTAAATGGATTAAAATATGAAACTGGCTGCGAATACACCTGTTGAGAGTAAGGATCAGAACATCAGAAAATGAGCATATATTGGAAGCAATTTTCATGCACCACTGTCCCAGTTTGTACAAGGAAACATATTAATGCTAGGATCAAAGAATCAGAACAAAAGCCGTGTATTGTAGTGTCCCCACTAATTCTATGTGACTGTGACAAAGGCAAACTATCCCTCCTCATCATTCTTGACCTGTCTGCAAACTCTGATACAGTTGACCACACCATCCTCCCCCAGTGCCTCTTCGCCATCGTCCAACTGGATGGGGCTGCTCTCACCTAATTCCATTCTTATCGATCTTTGTAATGTTTTCTCTTGCCACTCTCACACCAGTACCTCTTGGCGCCCTGCAAAGATTTACCCTTGGACCTCTCCTATTTCTCATCTCCATGCTGTCCCTCGGCAACATCATCTGATCGCTCGTCATTAGCTTTCAAGTGTAGGCTGACACCACCCAGTTCTACCTCACCACCATCTCTCTGAACTCCTCCATAGTTGTCAAATGATCAGACTGCTTGCCCGACATCCAGTACTGGATGAGCAGAATTTTCCTCCAGTTCAATATTAGGAAGAGAGGCGCCATTAATGGCCCGTAACTTCCTGTTTGTTTTCGGACTTAAGTTGATCGTCCACCACATATGTACGGTGCAACCAGCCAGAAGTGTGACATATGGGCATGCGCGCTGGAAGCGCTCCGTGTTTAAACTGTTGGTGCTGTCTTTTTCACCTGCTTTCCTTCCACCGCTGCACTAAAGAGGCCAATGAAAAATCGAGGGACAGCGCTAACTTGGCCAGCTTATCCTGACGTTAGATGAGTTTTTACACTTTTTTATTTATGCTTTTATTTCCCTTGGTCCAGAATCATCGAGCATATACAGGAGACATCAGGAGACATTTGTTTTATGGGATAATGTTTTATTTTATTAATGCTTAGCATGTATAAATATGTTTAAAATGCAAATAAAGTGAAAGGACGATATATTTTTATTTTGTTGAAACTTTGGTTTGCCATCCTGTTAATTCCATTAAAGAAAATATAATAGATAAAAGGGGTTTTGCGTGATGTAATCTTCAGCGATCACTCGCTAACGTGTATGCTTGTCCACTGAAGATATTCCGTGTTACACTGTGAGCCCGATCCGAGAGCCGCATCTTCAATCACTCACTTGGCAGGAGTTTCCAAAAAGGGGGATCGGTCCTTGGACACTAGGTCGCAGGTATTCCTTTCTCAGACTCCTTTTCCAGGCCTCTTCTTGCCGTTGGGAGTTCTCAAAGAATTATGTTGCTTCAATCATAAAGTTCCGCCAAGTAGATCCCTTTTGAGCAAAGATCTCGCAAGCGCTGACGTTTATGTTGCATTTCTGGAGGTAAGCCTTCAAGGTGTCTTTGAGGAGCTTCCTTTGTCTCCTCTTGTTTGGGATCCTTCCTTGAGCTGGGTGAAGAAGATTTGATTTGGCAGTTGGGATTCTGACATCCTAAGAATATGGGCGGCCCAGAGGATTTGGTTTTGGATGACCGTGGCCTCAATACTGGTTCTATTGACTCCTTGAAGGGCACTAATGTTAGCACACCTGCCCTCCCAGCTGATTCAGAGCTAAAGTACATTTGGATTTTGCAATGTATTTTCAGCTGTGTTGTATGAGAGTCTCCCTAATGTAATGTTCATCCTTACAAGCCTCAGTGATTAGCTGACATTTTAACAAAGTTTAATGCCTTAGTTCATGTATGCGAGCCTCCTGTAAGCTAATGTGAATTATCTCTCTGACAGGTATTGCAGAATCCAGTGCAGATCCAAAATCTGTAGTCATGGTTCACCTCCACTGGGGCATCACACTTGATGCATGGCTTCTTAAAATATTTGAATTTCTTTTGAGGCTTTGACATGGATGCAGGGATCATAACAGAAGTGCCATGCTACGTCTCCGCCTGGTGAGCAAGTGAATCAATTACCCATCCCTCGGAGTGTACAGGCAAGGGATACCATGAAATGATATCAGAGGAGATGTGTGCCAAGGCACTGTGCTTCAGCATCTGCTGCATTTGAACGTTAAGCTTGTAAAATTAACAATTCATATGTATAAACCCTCTCTCCCTCCTGTTCTCACACCCTCCCACTCTCCCCGTACCCCTCTTTCCTCCCCTTTCCCCCTCTTTCCTTCCTTCCCTCCCTTCCCTCCCCTCCCCTTTACAAATAGACAGGACCGTTGTGTTTATGTGGAAAAATCTATTTTATTGACCATTGTGTTTAACTGAGAAAATATATTTTGTTCAAATGAGAAAATATATTTTATTGCAAGAAATTTGTAAAAGTTGAGGGTGCTATTATACAAAATGTCATTGCTCAGCTGATAAAGTTAAACGTTAAGTTAAATGTTATCTTGTTTCAAAGTTTTGTATTTATAACATTATTTTTGTTTGTAAATGTTTTTCATTAAACTTCAGAAGCTTCTACAAATGGCTCACTGAAACATCAAAACACACCAATTAATTATGACATAATTATAAATGAATAAGTTAATTGAAGTAAACAAAGCAGAAACATTTTTATCATGGTGTGACACTGGTTAGCATTGTTGCCTCACAACATCAGGGGCCTGTGTTCAATGCAGACTTTGGGTGACTGGGTGGTGCTTGCACGTTCTCCCCGTATCTGCAAGGGTTTCCTCTAGGGGCTCCAGTTCCCTCCCACAGCCAAAGATGTGCAGGTTAGGTGGATTGGCCGTGCTAAATTGCATCTTACTGTCCAAATGTTAAGTGGGGTTACAGGTATAGAGCGGGGTGTGGGCCTTTGTAGGATGCTCTTTCGGAGTGTCAGACTCGGTGAGCCGAATGGCTTTCTCCTACATTGCAACGATTCTATGATTCTCAGAACATAAACCAAAAAAAATTAAGGGTGGGGTTTTCCGACAGCCAACGGCGGAATCGGGAAATGCGATAGGGCGGAGAATCGGGTTTGACGCCAAAATCATGGCGGGCATCGTGTGGGCGTTTCATTAGGTATTCTCCAGAGCCTCCGCCATTACCTCCACGTGGGGAAATCCCGACAGCGAGGTTCATTTGTGCTTTTAAAAATTAGGAAACAGGCGTTGTGGCAGTTGAGGGAGAGTGTGAAGGTAGTACATGGAGGTGCGACCGTGGGCTGCTGGGCCAGACACTCGTGGGGCTGGCTGGGGGTGGGGGGGCCCTGCCAGGTCCGGGGAGGGGGGGCGGGCAGCTGACGGGGAGACGGGTGGGGTCACCCCACTGGACTGGGGCATTGTCCAGGTACGGATAACCATTGCCGCAGCCTACAAGGCAACCATCTTGCTGCGCACCCACTGACAACCCATCTTGGCCTTGGTGCTGCAGACACCGGCCATATGGGTACCCCCATCCCACCACCCCCATACCCTACCCTCCGTCATACCACCCTCCTCTAACAGCCACCACGTGTCAGCGCTGCATCAGGCAGCGCACGCAGGGTGACACCCACTGTAGCTCCTGCAGGGTCACCGATCGGGGCTACGGAACATTCAACTGGCATGGGCAGTGCAAGCCGATGGCACCCCTGGCATCAGGAACATGCGCCAGTGCCAGTGGCCCCCACAGTGCTGGGCACCAATGGGCACCAGGAGTGCAGGGATGGGTTACGGGGGCATGTGGGGGCAGGGTCTGCAGTGCCAACCAGGGCCACCGCATAGCTAGGTGGAGTTGGTTGAGCGCGGGGATACGCACAATGCTAACATTTCAGCCTTTCATCACCTGCAGACAATGGATATTGGTCTTCAACTAGCAATGGTGGGCTTCCTGTCAGTCGCCACAGCCCTGGGGTTTGCACTGCAGCTGTACGAGCTGGAGCTGCTTGAGGAGGAGGAAGCAGCAGCAGCAGAGTCTGCCCGAGAGGATCAGGTGGCAGCCGCTGAGGTTGGAGAGCCGGCTGCCCAACAGGCTGAGAAGGAGGAGGCGCCGCATGAGGCTTCATGAGTACCGGCAGCACGTGTCATTCGAAGAAATGCCAGACCGGGCCTGCCGTCATGGACTCTGGCTGAGCAGGTGGACAGTGCGATATATCTGCCAGATCATGGCACACCTGGCACCGTGGAGGAATGAGGGAGGACACCCAAATCCGTAGCCGTCAAGGTAATGGTCACCCTGAACGGTTACACCGCGGGGTCCTTCCAGGTGTTAAGTGGGAACCTGTCGGGTATCTTACAGAGCTCAGCACAGACTGCCATGCTTGGGGCAGGAAGGCTCACCCTGATTTCTCAGTGCAGGTAAGTGCCCACTATCAGCGGGTCGTGGCTTTCCACTAATACGTGGTAGAATCGGGACTGGGTTTTCAGTCCCCACTCCAAACTCCATTCTCTCGCTAGCAACTCTCCCCTAATATCAGTCTGAGACTAAACCAGTTTGTTCACAACCTTGGTATCAAATTCAACCCTAATATGAGCATTCCACCCCGCTACCCATATCTTCATGCGATTACTAAGATCAGCCATTTCCACCTCGGAAACATTGCCTGACCTGTCCCTATCTCAGTTCATCTGCTGCTGAAGCCATTATTCACCCCACTCTTACCTCGAGACTTGACTCTTCAAATACATGCCATGCTGCCCTCACACCCATAAATTTGAGGTCATCCAAAACCCTACTGCCTCCACCTTAACTCACCCCGAGCCCCATTCCCCTATCATCCCTGCGCTCGCTGACTTACATTGGCTGTCCAATATTAATTCCTCAAAGCAATGGTGGACCAAAGCATTGAAACTTCTGAGGTTAACTGAATTTGAGAGAAGGGATTACACATTCACCAGAGTCCAGAAAACCTTTCGCCAAAGTGTCAGAACTGTCAATCCACAACATTCGCAACATTGTTTTTAAAAAAATAATAGGAACTGTCTTTCCTAAAACACCGCCCGGCAAAGCTCGGAAAGATTAAAACCGTACCCTAGATAATTGGTCAAGACAAGAGAGAAGACAAATCTGAAGTCATGCGCGGTCTACCTGTTCACGGAATGGTGTCATTTTCAACGGTGAATATCGTTCTGCAAAAGGAAACACGTGGTAAACTTTGGAAAAGGAACATTGGCAGAGAAGATCTTTTTCACTTGATGCTGATGCTCCTGGGTTATTCAGTATTATTGAGACTTGATTACTCAATCAGAGTGCCAGTAATTTGACAATATGCCCTCACACAAGAACTGATGAATTAACGTCAGAGAAATCTTTAGCTGGAAAATAAAGAGAAATTGCAGTGCTGAAATTGAGTACCACTGACAGTCTAACACCACAGTCAAGGTTGTGCTTCTGATTACTGTCATTTTAAAGCTTCCTGTGGATTGACACAGAGATCAAATTTGTTTGCTTAGTTTAAATCTATGTCTGACTTTTCTATCGCCAATATTCAGAAATCCCATCTGGAAATCCCATTTCTCCTGAGCTATCTATTTTATTTATTCCAAGTTCTTATTCCGAATGTACAATTTAGGAGTGAAAGAAACCCACTGCACTGTGGTCTAACCTGATTGAAAGTAGTAATGCTGCCCAAGCAGTTAACATGATCCAGACAACTTAATAAGCATTATTCACTCATCTATTCTATTTTGACAATTTTGTCTCATTGATTGATATAATACTGGGCACAAAATGTGAACCAACCTTGGAAGATGTCCAAGTTACAGACCTTAAAAGCATCGATTCGTTACAGAAAGCTTTGAGCCGAAGTCTGGTCTAAACGTTGAAGGTGAGCCTTTGACATGATAGGTGACAAGTACTGACAGGACAAGAAACAAGTCACAACACTTCACCAAAGAGGTGTTGGCCATCCTTTGAATTCGAAAAGGAGAGAAAATCAAAAAAGAAACAATTAAGGTTTCATCAAATGAATAAAAATATAATTAAAATAATATAAATAGAAGATATATTGGGGAAAGGGAAGAAAGAGTGAGCTGAAGTAAAATGTTTATAATTAAAGTGGTCTTTAACTGCACGATTGGATTCGTATTACAAAAATAAAGCTAATCGTGAAATCAGTGCAGTTATGGCACTTGAATATTGTGCTTGTTTCAACAATGCTGTATGTGAGGTGATTAAAATTAACCCCAACGAGAGGGTGGTGGGATTTTCAGGACCTGCTAGCAATGTGCCCTCGATTTTGTTTTGCATTGTGAGGGCAGTTTGTTTAAATGTGTAGACTCTTTTAATTTGGCCTGTGTTCCACTTAAATGGACTGAATTGTATGCGGTCTATGCTGTGCGAGACTGATAGTCAACTCTCGAAACACTTAATTTTACAGACTGTTGGCTGATTAAAGGCTAATCTTATTTTTGCCAGTACATTTAATGGGCAGAAATTTGGGAGCGTGCTAATGATTAGGAGATTAGTAATGCTGTGTTGACTTGAATGAAATCCTGTCAGCATAGGATGGAAATGATGTGTTAAAGTTTTATCAAACCAAGAGAGGATAATTACTGCAAACATGACAACAATGGCAATTTATAATAATAATTACTGTTCATAATGGCTCAGACTTTCCAGTCCTCCAGGTGGTTAGAGACCAGGGACGGGATTTTCCATTGGCCGTTACTGAAATCGAGAAAGGCGATTGGGTGGAGATTCGGTTCCAACCCCAAAAGCGCAGCAGCCGCCGATTTGAAGCCAAATCGCGTTTCTCAGTCACCTCAACAGCGGCATCAATGCATTCCGGAACGCACGTACTGTCGACACCATTTGCATATCATTAGCGGGCCCATCCCGGTTTTCTCCGGGGCCTCCGCGATTCTCCACATCCGATAGGCCGAGTTCCTGACAGCGCGGTTCAATTGTGCTTTTAAGAACCATGTGATGCACGATCAATTGCACAAAGACTAAAGTTGGGTACAGCTGTGGCTTTAATACAGTCAGATGCGTGGCCTCCAGCAACAGCTGCCGAAATGGCAGGACACTGGAGGTCATGCATATTTAGACAATTTTCCGTGGGTGGAGCCAGCCAGCAGGAGCTACCGGGGAACCTGTAGTGCAGGTCCTACCTTACATCTCCTTTACAGTGGTTCACCATATTCACCCCCTGTTAAAAATGAGTCCGGCAGGGGTGACGTGAAAATATTTACAATTAGTACAATTATGTACAATGGTAGGGAAAGAAAAGTCCATGTTGACGGTCCGGAGTCGGTCAAAGGTTCAGCCGGTCCGGTGCTTTGGTGCTTCGTTGGGAGCGGCGTAACGGTGGTGGCGAAGGCGGTGCTGGCGGTGGTGGAGGTGGCGGTGCTGATGCTGGCCAGTCATCGGGGAACTCCAGGAGCGTGCAGAAGTCCTCTTCGTCCTCTTGTGCGGAAAAGGGGAGGAGGGCTGGTCTGGTGGGGTCAATATTGGCGGCGCGGTGGGAGGTGGGGTGTATTGGGGTGGAACCTGACGGTGCCAGGTCCCTGAGTGAGACAGTATCTTGGCGGCCATCGGGGAACTCAACGTAGGCATATTGAGGGTTGGCGTGGAGCAGATGAACCCTGTCCACCAAGGGGTCCGCCTTGTGGAGTCGGACGTGCCTATGGAGAAGGACCGGTCCTGGAGCCGCGAGCCAAGTTGGGAGCGACACCCCGGATGGGGACTTCCTGGGGAAGGTAAAAACACGTTCATGGGGTGCGTTATTAGTGGCGGTGCACAATAGTGACCGGATGGAGTGCAGAACGTCAGGGCGGACCTCCTGCCAGCGAGAGGCTGGGAGGTTGCTGGCCTCGATAATACCCTCCTTAAGCAGCCGCTGGACTTCGGACCTGGTGAAGGTCTTGTTCTGGGTGCTGTACCGTCTGCTCCTAGTGGCAACGGGCTTGCAATCCGCAGTTAGATTGGCAAAAAGGGAGAGGGGATCGACCTTGAGGGTCGCAAGGCCGCAAATGGTAAGGGGGGTAAGGGCCTGCCGAATTTGAGGGTGAGGCTCTGGAGGTTGCACTGGAAGTCCAGGCCCAACAGGAGTGCAGCGCAGAGATTAGGAAGGACATAGAGGAGGAAGTTACTAAATTCTACGCCCTGGACAGTGAGGGTGACTGTACAAAAGCCTCGGATCGGAACGGAGTGGGATCCGGAGGTTAGGGAGATCCTTTGATTGGCAGGGTGGACAGCGAGGGAGCAGCACCTTACCGTATCTGGGTGAACGAACCTTTCAGTGCTCCCGGAGTCCAGCAGGCACGAGGTCGCGTGGCCGTTGATTTTAACCGTCGTCGACGCGGTGGCCAGGTTGTGCGGGCGAGATTGGTCCAGCGTCATCGAAGCGAGCTGAGGGTAGCCATTGGATGCTTCGGGTGGCGAGCGTGTGCGGTTCCGGTGTTGGGATGTCCGGAGACCCTGCAGGGGACAAGATGGCGGCGCCCATGGTGCGCACATTGCGGGGTCGGGACAAGATGGCAGCGCCCCGCACGTGGCCGAAGGGGGACAAGATGGCGGCGCCCATTGGTCACACATGGACCCGGGAGGAGAAGATGGTGGGTCCCATTGTGCGTCTGGCATTGGGGAGGGGGGCGATAGCGGGTGCGATCGCAGCAACTGCGCGGGCCTGGCAGTGTTAGCGGGGGTGCTTCTGCTGACCGCAGATGTAGCAGCGGGGACCCCCTGGGTGCGCGGATTGGCGTGCGGCGCAGGTGTATTGGGAAGGCAGAGCCCCGGCTGAGGAGGTCGTCGGCGGGGTCCCAGAGGGGAAGGAAGGAGTAGAAGGGTGGGCAGCGCGGCGGGAGGGGTACGATTGTACGTTACGGGATGTGACCGTCATGGAGAGCGCCAAGGTTTTCGTCTCCGCCAGTTCGAGCGTGGCCCCTTCAGTAATCGTTCTCGGATGCGGTCCGACACAATCTCCATCACGAAGGCATCGCGCATGAGGAGATTTGCGTGTTCGGCGGCCGTAACGGCCTGACAGTCACAGTCCCGGACGAGTGGAATTAGGGCGCACCAGAAGTCTTCGATGGACTCACCAGGTAGTTGCGAGCGGGTGGCGAGTACATGCCTGGCGAAGAGCCTTCTGAGCATAGTGTTCCTTAAGGAGTTCCTTTGCTTTTGTGCAATTTGTGGCGTCTTGGATCAACGGGAACACGCTGGAGCTCAGTCTGGAGTACAGGACGTTTATCTTCTGAGCCTCCGTTGGCACGGGGTCCACAGCCTTGATGTAGGCCTCAAAACATGCTAGCCAGTGAGTAAAGTCTTTTCTGGCGTCGGGCGAGTGCGGATCAAGCTGCAGGCGATCGGGCTTAATTCGGATATCCATTCTGTGGAAAATCTGACTGTAATAAACTGATGCACGATCAATTGCACAAAGACTAAAGTTGGGTACAACTGTGGCTTTATTACAATCAGATGCGTGGCCTCCTGCTGCAGCTGGCAAAATGACAGGGCACTGGAGGTCACGCATATTTATACAGTTCTCTGTGGGCGGAGCCAGCCGGCAGGAGCTACCGGCGAACCTGTAGTGCAGGTCCTACCTTACATCTCCTATTCCAGTGGTTCCCCACACCGTGTAACCGGCGTGGTGTCTGCCGAGGGAAAGAGAGAGGAGGTAGATCACAGAGAGGAGCGACTGCAGGCTGCCGGGCCGGACACTAGCCGGGACTTCAGTGATCCTAGCCTGATCCTCAATGTGCTTGGCCCTCTTAGCTCTACCACTACATCTTGGTGTTGCTCCAGGATACACATCTGAGGTGGAGGCTGCCATCTTCCTACCTCGTCCTGTGGCCCTCGATACCCTTGGCAGGCATCCTCTGGGAACTCTGGGGCCGGAGGGCCCCGGCTCACTTGTCGGTGGCTTATGCACAGCTGTTCCGCCTTGTCCCGTGTGCTGCCTGCGAGATGCGGCCTCATCAGAGGGGTGGAACTCGGGGGAGCTGGTGGCCACCGTCGCCCCTCTATGGGTCCAGGTTGGCACCCAGCGCCCCCTCCTCCTAAACAGTGCCCACAGAGCCCTGGGGTTCACCTTGGGACAGAGGGGCAGCTGTTTCGAGCTCCAGCTGCCCCTACATCGTCTGGTTCTGCCAGTCCTGGCGGTTCCCCATAGCCCGCATGTTTACGCCCTCAGCGATGCTCCTCAGTGACTGGGACATGCTCTGCAGTGCCTCAGCCATGCCAACCTATGACTGGGACAAGCTCCGCAGTGCCTCGGCCATTCCATCTCAGAGCAGGGCATGTCCCACATAACCTCATCAAGGTCAGCCTGGTACTGGGCGACAAGCCCCAGAGAGTCAGACATTCTGCCGTGACCCTCAGCCATGGCCGTCACCGACTGCGCAACGCCTTGGACACCTTCACTCACGGTGCCGTGTCGTGCACCAGACTGTCCATTGCAGTCACCACCCCAGCAGTGTTGGCCTCGGTGCCACTCATTGTCAGTGCCATCTCCTGCACCTCTGGGACTCCTCCAAGCAGCTATTGACCTGCTGGAATGACACTGACATCTTCCTCTGAATGTCCCGGCCGCTCCCTATCGTCTCCATCAGCTCTGGGTAACTCTGAGCAGGATTCTCTGATCCTGAGGCGAAGTGTGGATGCCGTCGTAAACGCCGTCACATTTCTCGAGGCGTCAACATGGCCTCAGGTTGAGCAATTCTGACCCCTACAGGGGGCCAGCACAGCACTGGAGCGACCCATGCCACTCCAGCTGTCGGTCCCCGGCATCAGATGGGCACCGCGGGTCTGCGCAACGCAGTGGGCTACAGAGGCCAGCGCGGAACAAAAGAGGCCCCCAGTCCGAGACGCCGGCCTGCCGATCGGTGGGCCCCGATCCCGGGCCAGGCCACAGCGGAGGCCCACCCCGGGGGGCGGACCCCCCTCCCCACCCCCCCACCCCCTATCAGGCCGCCCCTGGATGGATCCACGCCGAGGTCCTGCCGGGTAATAGCAGGTGTGAACGGCGCCGGCTGGACTCGGGTTCTTTTGCGTGGCCGCTCGGCGTAGAGCGGCCCCCGACGGGCGCCGCGCTGACCGCGCAGGCGTCAATGGCGCCGATTGCCGGACCGGCGACGGGGCGGCGTCGCACGATTCGCGCCCGCCCCGGCGATTCTCCGGCCTGGCCAGGGCTGAGAGAATCCCGCCCCCTGTTCCAGAGGTTCAGCATCAAGCTGGGACTCAGCTGGGTCCGACTGTTGTCTTGCCTGTCCCACCTAGATGTGTGTATCTGCACTGGTGGAGTGTGGGGATGACAGCTGTGCCGCAACTATTGTGGTGGCATTCTCGGAACTCCCTTCCCTGGTGTTTTCTTCAGAGGCATGAGAGGGGGTCACCCAGGACGGGGCGCCGCCGTTGGCTGGAGGACCTGCAGGAGAATGGACATGTGGTCAGTGGGAGGGGTGGGTCAATTAGTAACGCAATGACAATTCATATTTGACAGCTCCCTCCCTCACCTCTGCGGCGTCCGCCATCCTCCACGTGGGTGGCCGATTTGTCCTCGGCCACACCGGTCACCTCCAGGGCCGCTGCTCGAAGGAGGTGAGGATTCTCAAGTCTGGCACCCCTCCGCCAGTCTGGGCCCTCTCCCCCCAATTGTGGGAGAGGTTTTTCTGAGGAGAGACAGAGAGGGCATCGTTAGCCACATGCGTGATTCAGTGGTGGGAGAGGCGGAGTGAAGGAGGTGGAGTGGGGGGAAGGGAGAGGGAGGTCTGGGGTCACTTGGAGAGTTGGGGGGTGGATGGTCGCTTTGGAGTGTGGGGGGGGGGTGGGGGGAGGGGCGTTGGTGTTAACTCACTCGTGCTGCCCGGTGTAGGTCATTGACTTTCCTTCTGCACTGCTGGCAAGTCCTCCTGGTCACACTGCCTGAGCAGACTGCTGCCGCCACCTCATCCAGGCAGCACTGGCTGCCTTGTGGCTCACCCTACGCAACACTCGGGGAACAAGACATCCCTCCTGGTCTTCACCGTGTCCAGGAAACTCCCCAGGTCAGCGTCCCTGAATCTTGGGGCAGGTCTCCTCGGCGTCATTATTGCGAGCTGGCTGGGGTTGGCTGAGCAAATGCAGCTTAAGTGCCGCTCGACCTTGTTAGCGGAGGACTGGCATCGCAGTCCTGGCAAATCAGCTGGCATGGCGTTATTTGCAGTGAGAAGCCCATGAGGCCTCATTAAGTGGACCAATTAGCGTTGAATTGTGTCGCCGGTTTTGCTGGGCTGAGCGCCGGGAAACTCGCGGCAAATCGCGCTGGCTATATCACTTGGACATTTTTCTGGAAAATCACGTCCTTAGTCTCAGAAACTGAGAATCCCGCCCCAGATGTTCCCAAAGATGCGTCGCGGGATCCCTCGGCAGTCCCAATGCATTGGCTCTCTGGGAATTGCCCCCGTAGCTTTGAACTTTTGATGGGTAATTCCATTGCCTCACAGGGGCCCTCCAAAATGTCTCCACCCCTGAGTTAGAGTCAGAGACTTTGGATGATTCCAACTTACTCACCTGAAAATTACCGAAGAAACATTACGTAGAAACATCCAAGTCTAACTCCTGGACAGTCCTAGTGTAACTCCTGGACAACTATGCAACTGACAACCATTGCACCCTCTCACCCCGCCCCAGACACCATTATTCGCCTACAACTCGACCTGACTTGCCCACACCACTCAACTACACAACCTTCTCAATTCCCACCCGCTAAGCTACTATACTGACCCTATCAACTCCTTCCAACACCCCATCT
Source organism: Scyliorhinus torazame (assembly GCF_047496885.1). Taxonomy (NCBI): domain Eukaryota; kingdom Metazoa; phylum Chordata; class Chondrichthyes; order Carcharhiniformes; family Scyliorhinidae; genus Scyliorhinus; species Scyliorhinus torazame. The sequence continues at coordinate 334,388,578 of NC_092708.1, forward strand.
CCTACCCAACCCAACCTAACCAACCGCCCCACCCGGCTAGTTCGCACCACTCCAACTCCTCCTCGATTCAAACTGACTAGTCCCCACCACCCAACTCCCCCCGACCCATCTGGCAACCCCCTCAAACTCCTGATTTCCCCCCACCCCTCTGCCTCCCCATCTCTCTCCTGGACCCCCTCCCTCAAGGTAATCAATCACTGGGCAGCGCTGGGCCACACACTCAATTAAGCCCTGAGCAGGGTGGAAATCCCACCCCTGGCAGCTGCTGACCAATCAGAGACTGGCAACTCTCCAGTCTCAGCAGTGCCACCAGGAGTGGTGGTCAATACTGGTATTACACTCAGACCTGCAGAAGGGACCAGACTGGATTCCCACATAGAGTTGAGAGTGGGAAGGATGAGGGACATGGCGGGGGGTTACCGGCCAGAGACTATGATGGGTGGAGGGGGGGTGCAGGGATTCAACATCTAGGATACTGACATGGTTTCCTGCGGGATCTCTCCTTTTCTGGTTCCAGATGTCAGGTTCCTCAATCCGGCACAGAATACGTGTGAATGAGAAACCCCCACTCCAGTAAACCACTGGCAAGCTCAAGGACGTTTGCTGGGCTCCCCCCCCCCCACTATTGGAATGTGAACAGCGCAGGGATGGGACTGCTCTTAAGGAATTCAATTGGCCTCTAGACAGGCAGTCTGCCCTCCACCCTTTCCACCTGGAGTTTGAATGGAGAGTAGATGGTGGGGTCCCCACCCCACACCTTTGCCCTCAATCAAATGACCACCTCCCCTGTCTCTGAACAAGACAGAGCATTGGACATTAAATTCCACGTCGAGAGTTGGAGCGGATTTGTTATACAAAATAATGTTACAAATATAGGAAGGGGGCGCGGCTATGAAGAGGCGGAAATTTTAAATTCTTGGCATTGGGGAAGCCAGTGTAGGTCACTGGTGACTATGGAACTAGATGCAGGGTGGGAGATGGACATCTGAATTCAAGGGAAACTAAAATTTATGGAGGATGAAAGATGGGAGACTAACCTGGGGAGCATTCAAATTGTTCAACCTAATGATGACAAATGTATGGATGTGGATTTCAGCAGCAGCTAGCCTCAGGATGGAGCTGAAAGTTGGCTACCTTTGTGATTGAGAGGATACACGAAGTGCAAGTTGTAGTCAAATAGGAAACAGAGATTACAAGATATTTTAATGTATTTAAACGCAAAATACTGTGGAAGCTGGAAATCGGAAATGAAAACAGAAAGTCCTCTCCACAGATGCTGCCAAACCTGCTGAGTATTACCAACTTTAACGTATTTATTTTCCCGTGTCTAGTGGCAGATTGCCAAAATTATAATGATCTGGCCCTAGGTGTATAATTTCTATTCTGCCTGGCATTCCAGCACAGATATGCAGACCATGGCATTTCAGGAGGCATTAGTTTTTCCTAGCAATGCCAAGAAGCTTGGCATAGGGCCAGGGGTCAGATTTTGCAGTCCTGTTATGGAGTCAGAAATGGGAAAGAAATGGCTGCTGAGTGACAAAGGTGGAAGTCTCACCTCCATTTCCATGTTTGCCGATTTACAGTAATGTGGGCAACGGGTGGGTCAGAAATCCGATACGTTACTGTTAAGAGGTTTCCAGTACCATTCTGAAAGTGGGCATTTCAGAACTTCTACAATTTTCAGCGAGGTGACCATGTTTTCGTACCCTTCCTTAATCACACCTGCAGAGTGGAGGCCTGACCTATGGATTGGAAAGAGTAGAAAAAGTGACTAAATATACTGTTGCCTCCTTTACAGCTCATCATGAAATGCTGTAGTCTGATTTATCTCTGTGTTCACTGAAGTGAATGATGACAGTACTGTGATTGGAAAACATAAGTGACCATAAAATAATGTGGTTGCCAGGTTGTTATTTCTGGCAGCTGGCAAGCTATCAATTGAAACAATAACGCTGTAAAAGTGTAAAAGTCTTCAGCTGCAACAGAATAGATTATCCGCTAGATAAAGAGCTATTCTACATTGTAAAGTGTTGGAAAGGTGAATCAGAGATAATTGCTTAAATTCTCCGCCTTGCGGTCATTCATTCTTTGCAGAGTAGCTCAGCCATCTATTTGGCTGTTTGAAGGATTTGACAATGTATGACATTCTAGCAGCCTTCAAAGACACTATCAAAGGAACTGCAGAGTTTGTTTACACAGTTTTCTTGGGGAATGTGAGTTTGATGTTTATTTTGACAAATGTTTTGAGCTTCCGAAGTGGATAGTAGCTTTTCAAATGCCTATTCAAGAGATGTTTGCTTATTTTGACTGATCTATGAGCTTTTAGGGACTTCCAAGTATTATTTATTATTGGACTTTTGACCTCTGTTTATAAAGTATTGGGTGAGTGGGTTAGGGGTAGACGGGAGTGAAGAGGTGGAGGAGCGAGTAGTTTGAAGGGGGGAGAGGGTGAATAGGATTGAAGGAGTGAACGGGTGTGAAGGGGAGGGTGTGGTGTTCTTTACAGTGATCTGAAGAACTGAACAAATGTCGCTGGAAATGGAATGGCTGCGTTGGCATAAGCCTGCCTCTGCCTCTGTCTCCAACAGAGGTGGCATGTCTGACTCCAGGCCGTTCCACCATCCAGGAGATAAAACTCCCACCTGTCGACACTGCAGGGATGGAGGAAACATTGCAACACTGGGAAAATCCCCAACTCCCAAATCACATCTCCTGATGAAAATTTGCCCCCAGTTGTATCTGCAATCTCTGAGCATAGGTCCATTATTCCAAAAGTACAGTAACAAGCCTACTTGTGTTCTCTGCAGATTTACTGACAAAACAAACTGAAAGTTTTGCTGTGATTGAGGGAAATTCTGGAAAAACATTCACGGAGATACTGATGACTTCCACTTGACAGGATGTCAGTATGATGGATACAGATGGAGCACTAAAACGCAAGTTAGTGTCATCTACAGTTATAAAGCCTTTAGTTTTGAAGCACTTCAAGGGAGATCATTTATGGAGGGAGTGAAATGGGTTTAAAGTAAAATCATGTTTGTTTGTCACTATTCCATGAGCAGGACAATAGACCCTTATTGACTGACAATTTGATGAAATAGTGAAAGCAGCAAGTTGTCATTTATTCAGCTTCACTGAACAATTCAACTTGAAATTCTAGAATTCTTAATGCTGATTGAAAGGGTGACTCAAAGGCTCCAATTTAAAGGGCATGTTGAATTATTTGCTTTTCGAGGTTGTGATCCTGATTTCACTTTGTGGAAAGAATTATGAATGATGCTGAAATGGACTTTTTTCTATAATTAATGATTTGAGAAGTATAATTACCAGAGTCAGTCAATGTGCAAAGAGCTCTTTATGAGTTGACTGATTAATCGTAAGTGGAAGATTAGACTGCTGCTTCTCACTATAAGCAGTTACTTTTCCTTTTTCTTTTCCCTCCTGAAGCCTTGGACACCTGCTGAGCAACAGTTCCACACGTGGTAGCAGTCCTCTGACATGAGGCTCTTCATGTTTCTAGTTTAAAAAAGCAAGTGTGGTCTGCCAATTTCACCAGACAGTCCAATCCTATCTTTGCCCATTGCACTTTCCTACAGAAGTTACCTTCAATGGAAAGAAACCTCAAATCTTACATTTACTTTAGATAGGCCGAATGGCCATCTTCTGCACTGTAGGAATTCTATGGTCTTCTTTGATCACATCAACATGTCTCCGAGCAATTCATACAATGATATAATGAATTATGGTTGGAGGGAGCATTGCTCATATCATGATGGTTCTACAGAATGGCAATCCCAGTTGATTGTCCCTTCTTAAACCAGGAGCACCGATGCCAGTTGTTTCAAACCTCCTGTTGCACCGCTGAGGTGAATCATAGAATCATAGAATTTACAGTGCAGAGGGAGGCCATTCGGACCATTGAGTCTGCACCAGCCCTTGGAAAGAGCACCCATTTAAGCCCACACCTCCAACCTATCCCCGTAACCCAGTAACCCCACCTATCCTTTTTGGACACTAAGGACAATTTAGCATGGCCAATCCACCTAACCTGCATATCTTTGGACTGTGGGAGGAAACCGGAGCAGCCGGAGGAAACCCACGCAGACACGGGTAGAACGTGCAGACTCCGCACAGACAGTGACCCAAGCCGGGGATCGTATCTGGGACCCTGAAACTGTGAAGCAACTGTGCTAACCACTGTGCTACAGTGCTGCCCACTATTAAAATAGCAAGCCTGGGGCCTTCCAGGTCTGTATGAGTTATCATTACATCAAGGGGTGGATTCACCCATTGAGCCATTGAAAACATAAAGCAATTTGGTCACTCTTTGGTTACACTATTCCTATTCAACTATATAGTAAGGGAATTGAAACATTAATTTACTTTAATTATTTAAAAGGTTTAAAAAAAGACAGGTCCAGCATTTCACCAGGGTTTCTTCAGAACTTTGGCTGAAATCTCAACAGGGGGAGCCCATAGAAATTCCCCCCGTAGGGAGTTTCGCTGCATCAAACTTCATTATCATTGGATTGAATTACAAATTAAAGAGTGGCAATGGATAAAGCTGTGACATTTAGTGGCAGTATTCGGATCAGACTCAGATCCACAAGACATCTTTCGGTATCAGTTCACTGCTTCATCAATCAGAACATAATTGTACAGTTTATGATGAAGGGTTACATGGTTTAAAGTGCTGAAGACTTTTTTTAAATCCAAAAGCATTGCAGTGATGAAAAACTCTTCTCCCTGGCTGAGCAGGTTTCTTCAGCGGGTTTGAGAGCCATTATAGGGGAGCCTAATGATCAGAAACAAGAATAACACATACACACTGATACATTTGTTTACCAGACTGTGAGAATATAACTGAAGACGCACAATTATTTAGATGTTTATTGAAGTTATGGTTTGAAATAAGGTGGTAGTTACTAATGTCGGTTGTACCGCTATGTATATGTACAGGGAGAATGTTCCAGGGTACAACAAATTAACACGACCAAAAAGTTATGAGATTAGCTGGTCATTTAAAATCTAGCATCCATGGCATTCATGAATGAGGATTCAATACTGAAAGGTTTATTTGTTCATTCCGATCATTGTAACTTCCGGTCGTATCTGGTGAGCCCCTACTAGAAAATGGGTAAGTGTTGATGTTGGGATCTGTCATGATATTCAAGTGAACATCACAGCACATACACACATACATAATGATAGACAGAGTAACGGACCAATTAGCACACATAACACGACAGCCAATCACAGACAAGAGCATACACAGTACAAAACAAGAAACACGACACTTCCTGGGCAGTCCATCAGGAGACAGCACAGGGCAAGGACCTCAAAGCCAGACACTCACACATCACCACGTGCTGAATACCAAGTTTGTTATATAAATAGTTTAAAGGAATAACACTGCGTTGTACCAATCGCAACCGTGTTGGTTCGTCTGTATCTCAGAGCACCGAATACTTCAGGATCGAGCTCAGCCATGGTGTTTCCACCATCGCTCTTGTCAAGAAGCCTTCTGAAGCTCACATGCTATGCTGACCTATGTTGAATCATTTGATGAGTATCCATTGACTCATCGCCCAACATAAGTGGCCATCTTTAACAGAGGTGGTAAATGATATGAAAAGTCCCACACAAGGGAAGAGGAAAAATAAATTTAAGAAAATTGCCTTAACGGCAATCTTAACTTACTTCTTTAGTTATTTTAGGGATGTTACTTAGCCCCCCCTTCCCCCCAAGGATGTCCCTGAGTGCTCTAATGCAAAATAGGTAGATTGTGAAGCACAGTCACTGTTGTAATACAGGAAACACAGTAGCCATTTTGGGCACAGCAAGCTCCCACAAACAGCAATAAGATAATGGCCAGTTAAATAGGTTTCAATGATGTTGGTTGAGGAATAAATACTGTCCAGGATACAGAGGTGAATTACCCTCCTCTTCTTTGAGGTAGTATCATGGAACCATTTCCATCACCCTAAAGAGCAGGCAGGGCCTCCGTTTAATGCCTCATCCTAAAGGTGGTGTCTCTGACAAAGATCAAAGAACAATACAGCACAGGAACAAGCCCTTGGGCTCTCCAACCCTGTACTGTCATGATACCAACTTTTGCCAAAACCCTCAGCACTTCCTTTGCACCGTATCCCTCTATACCCATCCTAAACATGTGTTTGTCGAGGTGCCTTTTGAACGCCGTTAATGTATCTGCTTCCACAACCTCCCCTGGCAACGCGATCCAGGCACTCACCACCCTGTGCGTAAAATACCTGCCTCGCACGTCTCCTCTAAACTTTGCCCCATGGACCTTAAACCTATGCCCCCTGGTGACTGACCCCTCCACCCTGGGAAAGAGTGCCTGCCGCTCTATCCATGCCCCTCATAACTTTGTAGACCTCTATCAGGTCACCCCTTAACCTCCGTCTTTCTAATGTGTCCACATAAGTAACACCCTGCAGACCAGGCAACATCCTGGTAAACCTCCTCAGCACCCTCTCCAAAGCCTCCACATAGATCATAGAATTTACAGTGTAGAAGGAGGCCATTTGGCCCATCGAGTCTGCACTGGCTCTTAGAAAGAGCATCCTACCCAAGCCCACACCTCCAACCTATCCCCATTACCCAGTAACCCCACATATCCCCATTACCTAGTAACCCACCCAACACTAAGGGCAATTTTGGACACTAAGGGCAATTTATCATGGCCAATCCACCTAACCCGCACATCTTTGGACTGTGGGAGGAAACCGGAGCACCCGGAGGAAACCCACGCACACACGGGGAGAACGTGCAGACTCCGCATAGACAGTGACCCAAGCCAGGAATTGAACCTGGGACCCTGGATCTGTGAAGCAATTGTGCTAACCAAAATGCTACCCAATCCTTCTGATAGTGTGGCGACCAGAATTGTGCGCAATATTCTAAGTGCAGCCTTACCACGGTTCTACACAACTGTAGCATGACTTGCCAGTTTTTATACTCGATGACCCATCCAATGAAGGCAAGCATTCCACATGCTTCCTTGACTACCTTGTCCACTTGTGTTGCCTCCGTCAAAGATCTGTGGACCTGCAGGCCCAGATCTCCCTGACTTTCATATTCCTAAGGGTTTTGCCATTTACTGTATATTTCCCCTATATGTTAGACCTACCAAAATGCATTACCTCACACTTGTCTGGATTAAACTTCATTTGCCATTTCTCTGCCCAAGTCTCCAACCTATCTATGTCCTGCAACACCCCCTCATACCGCTACAGGGTTACTAGTGTGGATTCTATGCTCAGGTATCTGGAGCAGCTTCCATTATCTTCGTGGTGCCCTGTTGGGATGTATTTTTATGTCACCTAACCATCTTATAGTTTGCAGATCATTAAACATGTTAGCTTTGTCTCCAAGGGGGTAACTTTGACTTTTGGCGATAGTGTAAAATGCATACTATCATTGACTTTGATGGAACGGGAAACATGGAGGGTGATTAACAGGCGACCTAGCCAATAACGTACCATTTAAACTTCATTTTTTAAAAAAAAATTATCACACAGCTCCCCCCGCCCCCCATTACACAGCTCCTCTGCCCCTCCCATCCTCCCCACCCCCGCCCCAGCCTCCACCATCACCCAATTTGATGTGACCATCAATTCACACGAAACAAGGAGTAGAAGTAAACTGTGGCTTTAATCGACTAGAACAGTGCCTGCCTGCGACTGCTCTGCTTCTGGGAGCCGTCTACAGGGCTACTGCTCTTTATACCTCCCCTCAAGGGGCGGAGCCAGGGGCAGAGCCCACAAAGGCACCAACATGATACATCACAGGCAATACCTTACAATGGTCCACAAGTGGAGCCCTCATGGGCAACAGCGTGATACAGTTACATACATGGTGAATGGTTAATGCAATATATTCACCACATTCACCCCCTGTTAAAATATGAATTCCAGCGGGGGTGAAGGGTTCATAAGTTCAACCTGTCCGGCGCCTGGATCGTGCGCTGTGATCGCCGGAGCTCTGGTATCGCAGCTGGCCCGGGTGTCGAACTCATCCGTGCGGGCGTGGGTAATGACGTTGCCGGTGCGGGCACAGACGTGGACTCCGGGAGCGTGTCTTCCGGAGCTTCGTTCCTGTGGGTCGGTGAAGAGGGAATGGGGGGGCGGGAGGAGGTGCGGGTGCCATGTAGGGGCGGGGGCACTGGTCAGCGTAGGTTGGGTGTGGTAAGTTGGGGTGGCGGTGGTAATGGAGCCTGCGGGTGCTAGGTCCCGGAGGGAAACCGTATCCTGTCGGCTGTCGGGGTGTTCTATGTATGCGTACTGGGGGTTGGTGTGTAGGAGCTGGACCCTCTCACCCAGGGGGTCGGACATATGGCTCCTGACGTGTTTGCGGAGTAGGTCTTCAGCCAGGACGGAAGGGAGGCCCCGGAGGTGGATTTCCTGGGGAAAACAAACAGGCGGGGTCATGAGGGGTCTCGTTTGTGGCCGTGCAAAGGGGGGACCTAATGGAGTGGAGCGCGTCAGGAAAGACCTCCTGCCAGTGGGAAACTGGGAGATTCCGAGACCATAGGGCCAGGAGGACGGTCTTCCAGACCGTCGTGTTCTCCCTCTCCACCTGCCCGTTTCCCCGGGGGTTATAACTGGTAGTCCTGCTCGAGGCGATGCTCTTACTGAGCAGGTACTGACGCTGTTCGTCGCTCATGAACGACGAGCCCCGGTCACTGTGAACATACGTGGGGAAGCCAAACAGGGTGAAGACACTATGTAGGGCTTTAATGACGGTGGCGGCGGTCATGTCGGGGCAGGGGATTGCAAAGGGGAAGCGGGAGACGTTGAGGAAATATGCGTTGCGGTTGGTGGAGGGGAGGGGCCCTTTGAAATCGATACTGAGGCGCTCAAAGGGCCGGGATGCCTTTACCAGGTGGACCTTATCCGGACGATAGAAGTACGGCTTGCACTCCGCGCAGATCGGGCAGTCCCTGATCATGGCTCTGACCTCCTCAGTGGAGTAGGGCAGGTTGCGGGCCTTGATGTAGTGGAGAAGCCGGGTGACCCCTGGGTGGCAGATGTCAGCGTGGATAGCCCGGAGTCGGTCCTCTTGCGCGCTGGCGCATGTACCGCGGGACAGGGTATCTGGGGGCTTGTTGAGCTTCCCAGGGCAATATACTATATCGTAATTATAGATGGATAGTTCGATCCTCCACCTCAAGATCTTATCATTCTTGATTTTGCCCCGCTGCGTATTATCGAACATGAAGGCTACCGATCGTTGGTCGGTGACGAGGGTAAACCTCCTACCAGTGAGGTAGTGCCTCCAGTGCCGCACGGCTTCGACGATGGCTTGGGCTTCTTTTTCGACCGAGGAGTGTCGAATTTTAGAGGCGGTGAGAGTGCGTGAAAAAAATGCTACTGGCCTGCCTGCCTGTTTGAGGGTAGCAGCGAGGGCGACCTCTGACGCGTCGCTCTCCACCTGGAAGGGGACGGACTCGTCCACCGCACGCATTGCGGCTTTGGCGATGTCCGCCTTGATGCAGCTGAAGGCCTGGTGGGCCTCAGTTGCCAGTGGGAAGACGATGGCCTTGATTAGTGGGCGGGCTTTGTCGGCATAGTTGGGGACCCACTGGGCGTAATAGGAAAAGAACCCGAGGCACCTTTTCAAGGCCTTGGGGCAGTTGGGAAGGGGGAGTTGCAGGAGGGGGCGCATATGGTCAGGGCCGGGTCCTAGAACCCCATTTTCTACGATGTAGCCAAGGATGGCTAGCCTGGTTGTGCGGAAAACGCATTTCTCCTTCTTGTAAGGGAGGTTAAGGGTTTGGGCGGTCTGGAGAAATCTCTGGAGGTTGGCATCGTGGTCCTGCTGATCATGGCCGCAGATGGTGATGTTGTCCAAGAACGGAAACGTGGCCCGCAGCCCGTACTGGTCCACCATTCGGTCCACGGTCTTTGAAAGACCGAGGCCCCATTTGTGACGCCGAAGGGGACCCGGAGGAAGTGGAAGAGGCGGCCGTCTGCCTCAAAGGCCGTGTAGTGGTGGTCCGCCGGGCGGATTGGGAGCTGGTGGTACGCAGACTTCAGATCCACCGTGGAGAACACACAATAGTGCGCGATCTGGTTAACCATGTCTGCGATCCGGGGAAGGGGATACGCATCAGGGTGCGTGTACCGGTTTATGGTTTGGCTGTAATCTACAATCATCCGGTTCTTTTCCCCGGTCCTGCCGACCACCACCTAAGCTCTCCAGGGGCTATTGCTGGCCTCAATAATCCCCTTCCGCAAGAGTCGTTGGACCTCGGACCTGATAAAAGTCCTGTCCTGAATGCTGTACCGCCTGCTTCTGGTGGCGACTGGCTTACAGTCGGCGGTGAGGTTTGCGAAGAGTGGGGGAGGGTCGTCTTTTAGTGTCGCGAGGCTACATACAATGAGTGGGAGTAGGGACCCGCGGAATTTCAGGGTCAGGCTCTTGAGGTTACACTGGAAATCCAGTCCCAACAGGAGAGGAGCGCCGAGGTGAGTGAGTACATATAGCTTCAAATCGGCGTACTCGGCGCCCTATGTTGCTAGGGTTGCGGTAGTGCACCCCGGATCTGCACCGAGTGTGACCCAGAAGCGAGGGAGATGGTTTGGTGTGCCGGGAAGATTGGGAGCGAGCAGCGTCTTACCATGTCTGGGTGAATAAAACTCTCCGTGCTCCCGGAGTCGAACAGGCAAGGTGTTTCATGTCCATTTACCCGGACGGTCATCATGGAGCTCTGGCGGTGTTTGGGTCGCGACTGGTCCAGGGCGACCGCGCTGAGTTGCAGGTAGCCGGTGTGGTCGGAGGTGCTGGGGTTGTCCCAAGATGGCTGCCCCCGTCGGTCGCACCTGTCGGGCGGCGTTGCAGATGGCGGCCAAGATGGCGGCCCCCGTCGGTTGCATGTGTCGGGCGGCGAGGAAGATGGCATCCAAGATGGCGGCCCCCACGAGTCGCACGTGGTGGGTTGCGTGGGCGAGGATAGCCAAGATGGCTACCCGCGTGAGTCGCACACGTTGTGCGGGATTGAAAATGGCCCCTTACAGCACGGGGCCGATGACGTGTCCGGGGGCGGAGCCGGCAGGCAAGCTGCTGCACTGTGGGATCTGCGGGCCTGCGATTTTGAGGGTTTGGACCTGGCCAGGCAAACCTTAGCAAAATGACCTTTTTTCCCGCAGTCGTTGCAGTTCACGTTCCGGGCCGGGCGGCACTGCCTGGGGTGCTGGTGCTGGCCGCAGAAATAGCAGGGTAGCCCCCCCGTGTGGGGCGGGCAGCTGCATGGCACAGGCCTGGGGTACTCTTTGGTCGGGGATCCATGAGTGGGTCGCGTGATCAGACGGGAACGCGTTGAGATTTTGGAACGCTACTTCTAGGGAGGAGGCTAGCTTTACCGTCTCTTCCAGGTCTAGGGCACCTTCTTGAGTAGGCGCTGTCTCACGTAGTTGGACCGGACTCCAGCCACGTAGGTGTCCCGGACTGCGAGGTCGTAATGGCCTGGTAGTTGCAACTTCGCGCAAGGATTTTGCGGTCGCCTAGGTACTCCTCCAGTGATTCCCCGGGGCATTGGCGGCACGTAGTGAGGAGATGCCGTACGTACACATCGTTCACTGGCCTTACATATAGGCACTTCAACGTCGCGAGCGCGTCTGCATGGGTGGAAGCTTCCTCGAGTTGAACAGAGATTCGATGGCTCACCTGGGCGTGGAGGAGGCTCAGCTTCTGATCGTCAGAGATGGAAGGCGAGGAGGAGGCTGCGAGATAGGCCTCGAAACAGCGGAGCCAGTGCGAAAAAATCCCTTTTGCCTCCGCGGCTTGCGGGTCGAGTTCCAGTCGGTCAGGTTTGAGGGCCGATTCCATTGTGGTGTTGTAGTCGATAAAATTGATGCAACCATCAATTCACACGAAACAAGGAGTAGAAGTAAACTGTGGCTTTAATCGACTAGAACAATGCCTGCCTACGACTGCTCTGCTACTGGGAGCCACCTACAGGGTGTAGCGCACAAAGACTCCGTGAGACGAATAGAGTGAAGTCGATGAGGCTTTATTAAGCGTGTCTGTTCCCCCGCAGCTCAATAGTAGAATGGCCTGCGGGGGAGGACTCCGGCTTCTTTTACTCCGCCTTCAGGGCGGAGCTAGAGGTCAATGGCCAACCAGGACCCGGGATCTGTCAGCCAATGACATTAGGGCTTCCAGTCCCACATGACCCCTAATACATACTACCACACAGGGCTACTGCTCTTTATACCTCCCCTCAAGGGGAGGAGCCAGGGGCGGAGCCCACAAAGGCACATGATACATCACAGGTAATACCTTACAATGGTCCATAGATGGAGCCCTCATGGGCAACAGCATGATACAGTTACATACATGGTGAATGGTCAATGCAATACTTTCACCACACAATTGTTTACATCTTTCCCTGCCATTTATTTCTACACCTTTGAAATATTTCTAGACTTTACAGTTTTCAGTTTGGACAAAGGTTTATAGCTGAAACGTGAACCTAGCAGAGGCTAAAATACCTGCTGTGAATTTACAACATTTTCAGCTTTTCTTGTGTGCTCCCTGATCGTTTTTGGTTTTGGTTGGATTCCTTGCATTACTGAGGGCACAGTGTATTGCAACTAGAAGGGAAAATCAGCCCAGTTCCAGGGAATACCAAAAGAACAGCTATTAGTATATAAATATCCAGAATGCAAGGGAATCTAGCCCAGGGGAGCGAATAATGCCTTAAATTAAATGTATTCACCCAAAACCGTTCTAATTCTTACTTTTATTTGCCACATTTTCAGCTGTTTAGAGTTTAACCAAATGATCAACAATTCAAAATCATTTACAGATTTTAATCATGAAAAGTATGCATTCCTAGCTTGACATGCCCCTGTTTAGGCTCTAAATGAACAGTCTATATTTGATTAAAAATTCAAATATCGGAGGGCTGCAAGAGGCATTTGCATTGCTAATTCTGGCATTCCCAGCTGCCCCAGTATTTGAAACATCTCTCCGTGAGCGAAAATCCACTGGGGGAGATTTCTGTGGCCCTGGACCCAGGTGCAGAGATCACCTGGGTGCTGCCAATATCGGAACGTCAGGCAGCTGGGAGTTTGCACCAGTGAAGGAAAGTGCGGAAAATCCCCGGGTAAATTCAATGGAACAAAAAGCAGGCTGGTTCCTTTCGCAAGTGTGTGCCCCCCAACCCCCACGCACCACCACCCCCCTCCCCCCCCCCCCGCCCAGACAATCCAATATGCTGCCGACTCAAGAAAATCTCCTCTATCTTTACCCATCCATGTGTGCAAAAGACATTTAAAGTTTCACTCAATTAGTTTCAGGTAAATATTTCATTTTTAAAATACAGTGTGTACTAAAAATGATTGTATGAAAAGGACAACTCGCCTGCCTGTTTATCAATAATTCTCCCTGCGATAGAGCCTTTTAAAGTAGTAAAACGTCCAATGGCATTTCACGGGACTGCTATCAAACAAGAAGATCAGACACTAGGACAGGTGAGCAAGCCACTTGGTCAAAGAAGTAGGATTTAAGCTGAGTTTTAAAGGAGAGAGAGCGGAACAGGAAAAGAGGTTTTGCAGGAGGTGGAATTGTAGAGATTAAGCCACGACATATGCATTAACGTTTTGTTTAAAAAAAACACTTTGATTGCTTTTCTGTTTTTAATTTTCATTATTTTATTCATCCATTGTTGTTTTATTGCCCGCAGTCCAATAATATATCAGGTTATAAATATTAGCAATGTGGCATTCACCATGATTAAAATATGTTCCAATGAAAGCAGATAAGCATGACTTTCTGAATTTAATATCTTTACGAATGACAAGAGAAAGTAGGGAAATCATATAAGGTTTTGTTGTAAGAAATAGTTTGACACACTCTGTTTCAGATTTGTAGTTTAATGAGTTCCTGTGCAAACATCAGACATATTCATTATTTGCTTATTTGATGTTATGTCTATTGCTGCAGGCGATTCTCTCCCTTATTGAAAAGCTTCTTGACTCAACAGCATATGGCAGCCCTTGCATATTGGGATATTCAATTGTACAATGCTGCTTCCCTCTAATGCAAACTGAATCAAATTTTCCCATTTTATAATTTCATTTCAACTATAGGCTTCTTCATTACAAATGCAAATGTTTTCCCATAAGGACCGTTAGGTTGAGAATATTTTTGACCTTGAGTTTTAATTGGATTTTTATGACCAATGACCGCTCCAATTGAATAGGGCTGCTTGAGAATAGCATTAATGAGCTAAATATTGATATGAGGAACCCTGTTTAGTTCCTGTTCATACTTCTTGCCTACTTTTTTTATACACGCAGGACCATTGTTTTTATAAATGTAATTCAAAGTAAGACTCTTATGTGTTTCCTGCGGAGCATCCTGTGTTATTTTAGTTTTTACAAATCTGTGTTGTGGATCACTTAACAGCATTAAAATATTGAGTGGGTAAAGACACACAAAGACAAGTAGGCCAGGATATTTGGGATTTGCTGTACCTGCCATCCAAAGAGTCAGGAGAAAGCACTTCCACCCTCATTCGGGAAGAAGCCCTGCCTCAGAGAGCTGCCAATCAATCTGATTGGTCAGCAGTTCGCAGATTCTAAGCCCCGGGAGTCCAGGTCAAGGGAAGTGAGGATGAGAAGTTTGGTTCGGGAGGACAGGGCAGAGGGCACTGTAGTGGAGAGGTCAGTCATGGGGCAAGCATCCAGAAGGGGAAGATTCTGTGGGAGAGGTACCCAACTAATGTTGAAAGGAGGACCCACCCTCATCTTCCCACCTGAGGGGGAGCATGGTCACTTTCTCAGCATCTGCACCCTGTCCTTGAACACCTCCTGCCCAGCTGATAAATTCAGGCTGGACAAGAAAAGGACCTTAATTGATTACTAATTGACCACTTCAGGGCCTTAATTTGGGCAACTGCAAGAGCAGACTAGCCAAGCTAGCCCTCAGCCATAAAACTGCAGAGAGGTTAGAGTGGACAGAAGCCAAGTGCAAAGGCCAGCCGAGGAATTTTGTGAGCCCCCCCCCCCCCCCCGTCCAAACAGCAAGTTGCACCCACTGCTGTTCCCAATTTCAAAAGTCGACAGGGAATGTTGCGGATGTACTTCTTGGTGACTTCTACAGCAACCAGTTTCTGCCAGGCACGGATGCACGATTGGGCCCTCCTCCTGGAGTTGGGTGATGTATTTCTATGTTTGGTGAATAAAAATTTACCAGTCTCACACAGGACTAGTAAACTAAACATAAGTTTTGGTTACTTGAAGATGTAGTACATTTTAATATATTAGCATGTCATTATCGAGCAGTCACTTCAGATCTTTGCCCCTCATGGAATATTCACGAGGCGCAACAAGTCTACAAATGCGTGAACCTGGTGGAGGGTGCGGGTGACAACTGTGACACCTCTTTATAGTGATGTCCAAGAACACTCCCTCAGAGCTGCTCGTATCTGGCGATTCCAGGGAGCGTAAGAATGGTCCGGGCTGCTCGTCTGACTGCCCTGCAAGGGAAGGAAGATGTCATTAGTACATCACTGGGGGTAAATGATAGAACATCTTTACTCATGTGGGGTGTGAGGAATGACTGTTTGTCCTTATGGTTCTCACTTTTGCTTGCTTCTCCATCTGCACAGACGCATTCCTGCTCCTCCACGGCCAGCTCAAGGGCTCTTTCCTCATGGGAGGGTTAGGTTACAGAACTCCCGCATGACTCTGAGTTGCTGGACCCTCTCAAGCTGGTTGTGCTCAATTTTTCCCCGCGGGGTACAGATGGGGAGAGTATAGTCGGGAGTCCTGCCTGTTCAGATAGTTGAGGAGTGCCATGCATGAAACTGGAGTTGGAGCAGGGATGTGAGGAGAAGAGTTGAGACTGGGGGGTGGTTTAACCAAGGTGGTTGATGTGACATGGGGCGGGGGGGGGGGGGGGGGGGGGAGGACCTCATAGCAGTGGACAACTCGTGATTTGACTGGGTGAGAGATCATCCAAATGGAGGTGCGAGTAGTGGGTGAGGGGATGCATTGAGAGACTGGAGGTGGCAGACTTACCCGCGTGAAGAAGGTCATTCATTTTGTTACGACACTGCTGTCCCTTCCTCTTCTGCAGGGAGCTGCCACTAATTAAGATTGTAAGGCCAGGAAGATGGCGTTGACTGTGGACCGGTTGTGGCAGTATGCGAATTGCAGTGGATCTAGGCATTCTGGGAATATGGAGCTGATGCGCTTCATGACCAACCTCTCAAAGCACTTCATTACAATTGATGTCAGGGCCACCGGACGGTAGTCACTGAGGCACGTTGCCTGGTTCTTCTTTGGCACCGGTATGATGGTAGTCTTCTTGAAGCAGGTGGGGACCACGGAGCGGAGTAAGGACAAGTTGAAGATGTCTGCGAACACATCTGCCAGCTGGTCCACGCAGGCTCTGAGTACATGACCAGGGATCCCATCAGGATCCATCGCCTTCCTATGGTTCACTTTGAGGAAGGCTGATCTGACTTCGGAAGCTGCGACAGTGGGTATGGGAGTGCTTTGGGCTGCTGAGGCACTTAACAGCGGATTGATGGTTTCCTGCTTGAACCGAGCATAGAATACATGGAGTTCATTGGGGAAGGATGCGCTGCTGCCGGAGATACTGTTCGACTTCGCTTTGTAGCCCATTATGTTGTTTAGACCTTGCCACAACCAATGAGGGTTTGTGACTCTAGTCTGTGACTCTAGCTTGGTCTGATAGTCTCTCTTGGCATCCCGGATGGTTTGCGGAAGTCGTACCTGGATTTCTTACATAGGTCAGGGTCACCTGACTCGAACGCCTGAGACCTGTCCTTCATAGGGAGTCAACCTTATGATTAAGCCATGGTTTCCAGTTGGGGAATGTATATACTGCTTTATTTGACACCCAGTCATCCACACATATGCTGATGACGGTGGTGGCATACCTATTTGGGTTGGTCGCTGTGTTCTTAAATATGGACCAGCCCACTGTTTCCAAGCAGCCATTAAGGAGCTCTTCTGTTTCCTCGGATCATCACTGCACGACCTTCTTAGCCACATTTTCCTGCGTAAGCTTTTGCTTGTATGCCGGGGAAGGAGCACTGTCTTATGGTCTGATTTTCCAAAGTTGTACAATTCCCTTAGCTGGCTTCTGTTCCTTCTTTGGTGTTGTGACATTTTAGGACTGGGATCATTTCATACTATGGATACTTCTGCAGGAAGTATCAGTTCTCTGAGTAGGATGTATGACTCAAACATTTTGACCTACTTGCAGACTAGGCACTTCCGGCATGTCAGTCACATACGGTTTTCATCCTTCTCATTCAATCTGAGAAGTGGGACAGGTGATGGGCTTGGGAAAGTTGACCTACCTGCTTTTCGACATTAAGCCCATGTCTAAAGGTGTTGCATTTAAATGGTAGGTGCCTGCTACAGATAGACTGAAGATATCCTTCAATTGTCTGATGATTGGAAACTCCGAAAAGTAGGCAATGACTAAGAGAAAGCTTCGCCATGGATCGTGATTAAATCTGGTGAGATTTTAGAGCAAGGGTATAATGGAACTTAGTGAGAGTATAGAGCTTCCTGGTGTTGGTAGCATAGTGGTTAACACTGTCGCTTCACAGTGCCAAGATCCCAGGTTCAATTCCCGGCTTGGGTCACTGTCTGTGCGGAATCTGCAAGTTCACCCCGTGTCTGTGTGGGTTTCCTCCGGGTGCTGCAGTTTCCTCCCACAAGTCCCGAAAGACGTGCTGTTACGTAATTTGGACATTCTGAATTCTCCCTCTGTGTACCCGAACAGGCGCCGGAATGTGGTAACTAGGGGCTTTTCACAATTATTTCATTGCAGTATTAATGTAAGCGGACTTGTGACAATAAAGATTATTATTATTGATGTGGCTGGTGTTTCTGGAATGCTTCACGCATCCTCATTGTCTTCTCGATAACGTTTTTAATCCCTGGCCAATGCACAGTGTAACTTGCCAGGTGCCTTGTTCGCTCTATGCCCTTCAGCCACTGGAGTAACTATGACAATAAACCCTGTCAAAGAGCTTCGGATAGTAGCACCTGTTTTCCCTTGAAAATCACGCCTCTTGAATTAATTAGTTCATCTCTGTACGGCCAAAAACATCTGAGGCTGCCTGGCACCTCTTGTATCTTATCAGGCCAGCCTTCTCCAATTAATCTCCATAATGCCTTCAATTGTGGATCATTTGTTGTTTCCTCCTGAAGTTGGTTGCACTGTGTTGACCGAAATTAATCAGATCACGTTGAGTGCATCTTCTACGTCAATGTCAACACTGCCTACTTGTAGGTCCAGCAAGACACCCACAAATTGTTTTCAGATTGGGTAACCTACTCAGAGTCTGAAGAAACCATTTTGCTACCAGGTTTGTAATGAGCTTTGAAATTGTAGCACTGTATTTTTATCAGAAGTCAGTATTGTCTGGGTGACGCACTTGTCAGTGACTTGAGGCAAATCATTTCCAATTGCTTGTAGTCAGTTTCCACAATGAATAGTACCAAATAAGTATGTTTGGAACCTTGTGATAGAACATAGAATTGCTACAGTGCAGAAGGTGGCCATTCAGCCCATCAGATCTGCACCGACCCTCTGAAAGAGGACCCTACCTGGGCCCACTCCTCCACCCAATCCCCGTAACCCCACCTAACCTACACTTTTTTGGACTGTGGGAGGAAACCGGAGCACCCGGAGGAAACCCATGCAGACACGGGGAGGATGTGCAAACTCCACACAGACAGTCACCCAAGGCCAGAATTGAACCGGATCCCTGGCACTGTGAGACAGTAGTGCTAACCACTGTGCCACCATGCGCCTCGTGATATTGAATGTCTCACGCAAGAGTCTCACGCTCTATGTTCAAATGATTGGATTGCACTTGCAATAGATATTTTGAACCAAATGCAACTATCATCTTGCTAACGCATGCTCCTAACCCTTTTCAAGATGCATTAAATTTAAGATCCTCTCTTTTCTTGGGATGTGGTATTGTGGAACACATGTTACTCCTGATGATGCCTGTTTAAGTGACTCAAACACATGTTGATGATCCTCCTGTCTACATAAGGAACATCCTTCCTCAGCAGCTTGTTATGGGCCAGGGTTTAGAGAACCCCAAAGTGTATCATGGAGTTCACCTGACCCACAACTTCTAACAGGTTGTGGTATGGGGAGCACATGGCCCACTCTACAGGTGTGGTACAGCAGAAATGGAAAAGTATTTTTTAAAGCAAAACAATGTTTAGTCTGTGAACTCAAGTTAACCTTTTTAAAACATACAGTGAACATCTTAGCAACCATCAATTCAAATACAACCCCAAAGAATACAACACTAAGTAAACCTTAAGCTGTCCTTTTAACATCCATAAGACTTAAAAAAGAACTTTTAACAGAAGCACATCAGGTTAAAGTCACTACTGAGTGCAGTTATTAGTTTTAAATCACCAAAGGATCGATTTACAGTTTTTAGATTACAGAGAGAGAGACAATACCCCTTCTGGCTGTGACTGCAGCTATCCAGTTCTGAAAACGAAACTAAACACACCCTGCAGCAAACAGCCTAAAACGAAAGTAAAAAGCTGACAGACAGCCCAGCTCCACCCACACTCTGACATCACTGATAAACACCCATTTCTTAAAGATACATTTCACTACAGATATTTATATACACACCCATTTATTAAAGGTACTCTCACATGACACCTCCCCCCAAGAACAAAAAATAAACCATCAACGTCAAGATGGTTTCATTTTTCACCTTTTCACTATCCTTTAAGAAATGCTCACAGTAAATATACTTTCTCGTTTCAAAAAAACAACACACGCAAACAGGTATAATAATATAGTCCATTTTTTTTTGTTCTTCCAACTGGAATCCTTCTCGATTGACGTCTCTTTGATCAAGAAGGTCTTTGCACGATCCATCCATTTCTATACACTTTGACATTTCTCTTTGAAGTCAGGTACTTCAGTTCAATCTGATCACAGAGTCTCTTGTAATTCTCCAACATAGGAGCATTGGTTATCACAGCTTTCAGGCAGTCAAATGCCTGTTGAAATTCCACTGTCCACTGAAATTTTTGGCGTTTCTTCAGCAAGTCTATCAGTGGAGCAACCGCGCTACCAAAGTTTTTCACAAATGTTCGATCAAATCCACTCATGCCAAGACATCGCATTATGTCCCTTGAGGGTATCGGAAACTCTTCAGTAATTGTTGGTTTCACATCCCGTGTGACCATTCGACCCTGTCCGATTGTATGGCCAAGGAAAGTGACTTGAGCTTTTCCAAATTCACTTTTGGCTAGATTTATCACCAAACCCGCCTCCTGAAGGCGATCGAATAACTCCATCAGATGTTTTAAATGTTCTTTCCATGTCTGGCTGAAAATTACCAGATCGTCGATGTATACCGCACAATTGGGTAATCCTGAAACAACTGTTAGTTAACCACGTTGAAATGTGGCTGGGGCGTTTTTCATGCCAAATGGCATAACTTTGAATTGGTATCTACCATCTGGGATCGCAAAAGCTGAAATCGCCTACGCCCTTTCGGATAAAGGCACCTGCCAGTAACCTTTAAGTAAATCCAGTTTGGAAATAAAAGCTGATTGTTCCACAATCTCAATGCAATCCTCCAAATGTGGGATAGGATAAGAGTCCGTTCTTTTAACTGCGTTAACCTTTCTATAGTCCACAAACAACCATTGTGTACCGTCCGGTTTTGATACCATCACTGTGGGTGAGCTCCATTGGCTGCAACCCACTTCAATTATGCCATTTTTAAGCATACTCTCAATCTCTTTGTTAACCTGTGCCAATTTAAAAGGGTTAAGTCAATATGGATGTTGTTTGATTGGAACAGCATTTTCCACATCTCCATCATGTATAGCCATGTTAGTACTTCCCAATTTATCGCCACAAACTTGCCCTTGTGATATCAATAACTCTTTCAGGTCAGTTCGTTTTTCCTCTGGAAGGTAACTCAACAATTTATCCCAATTTTTAAGAACATCCTCATTTTCCAATTTAATTTGAGGTATGTCAAATTCCAAGTCATCTGGATTTGGTTCGTCACTTTGAATTAGAATCATTTAAACCTCCTCCTTTTTCTCTCCTTCCCTTTCAAAGTACCTTTTAAGCATATTCACATGACACACTCGGTGAGTCTTCCTCCTATCTGGAGTTTGTACCACATAATTCACCACACTTAATTTCCTTTCAATCTGATAAGGTCCACAAAACCTTGTTTTTAAAGGTTCATCTACCACTGGTAACAACACTAAAACTTTATCTCCACTGGCAAAACTACGAACTTTGGATTTCTTGTCCGCGACCCGTTTCATCACATTTTGTGCAACTTTCAAATGTTGTCTTGCCAATTCACCTGCTCTATTTAATCGTTCCCTAAAATCTGACACGTAATCCAATAATGTAAGTTTTGATTTCTCACTCACCAATTTTTCCTTAATCAATTTAAGAGGTCCTGTTACCTCATGACCAAAAATTAGTTCAAAAGGACTAAATTTGGTTGACTCATTAGGTGCATCCCTAATTGCAAACAGTACGAATGGAATTCCTTTATCCCAATCCTCTGGATAATCTTGACAATAAGCCCTCAACATTGTCTTTCATGTCTGATGCCACCTTTCTAACGCTCCCTGCGATTCTGGATGGTACGCAGTTGATTTGAATTGTGTTATTCCTAAGCTATCCATAACTTCTTTGAATAACCTTGAAGTAAAATTTGATCCTTGATCCGATTGTAGTTCTGTGGGTAGTCTATACCTAGTAAAGAATTTAAGTAACTCCTCCACAATCTTTTCAGGTGTACTATTACGTACTGGAATGGCCTCTGGAAACCGAAAACCTAATTGTAGTCAAAATATATTGATTACTACTTTTTGTTTAAGGAAGCAGTCCTAGGCAATCAATTATGACCCTTGTAAAAGGTTCCTCAAATGTTGGAATGGGTATTCAGGGCGCTGGTTTTATCACTGCTTGAAGTTTCCCTATCACTTGACATGTGTGACATGATTGACAAAATTTTACTACATCTTTATGTAGTCCAGGCCAATAAAAATGTTTTTGGATTTTAGCTTGAGTTTTCCTTATTCCCAAATGACCTCCCACTGGTACCTCATGTGCAACTCGCAACACCTACTTTCTATACCTTACCGGCAATACTATTTGATGAACTTCTGCCCACTTTTCATCCGCCTGCATATGTAAAGGTCTCCATTTTCTCATCAAGACATCACTTTTACGGTAATAACACTCTGGTATACACGCAGATTCCTCTTCCGTGTATGCTTTCTGATACATCCGGTTTATTTCTACATCTTTCTGTTGGAACTCCGCTAATTTTTCTGAACTAAAAATATCCGCCTCATCCTCCACCTGTTCTTGTTCTTTTTCAACCATCTGATCAAAAATCGTTTCTGATAATTACACTTCAACTTTATCTTCACTCTTTGATTTCTCCTCTTGTCTTAACCTGTGACTTTGCGACCTTGTTACTGCACAATCCGGAAAAATCCCATGATTCGTCCTTCAACACTTCAGTTATCTGATTTTCCACTGGCTTATCAACCGCAGTAGGCATCACTCCCACCTGCGATCCAGCTAGATCATTACCCAAGATAAACTGTATTCCTGTTCAAGATGGTTTCTCTATTACTCCTACTACCACTTCACCACTCTCCACTGGACTTTCTAACCTTACCTTATGTAATGGACCACTACTCCTTTTGCCCTGAATTCCACATATTACCACCTTTTCTGGCAACATTCTTCCCAAACAACATAATTCCTCATCTCTTACCATTAAAGATTGACTAGCTCCCGTATCTCTTAAAATTGTGACTTCTTTACCTGCTCCTCCTGATACACATGAGTAAACTTTACCCACACAAGTAAATTCTTTAAAGAGATCTGGCACCTTCTTATCAATCATCTCTTGATCAGGCTGTACAATCTTTTGCCCCTCCTTTGCTTCACTTGGGATTTCCTTTACCACTTTAACAAACCCCATTGTCTTATCCTGTTTTACCACATCAGCCTTCCTAGTGCTTTTCTTCAACCACCAACACTGTGACTTTACATGGCCTAGTTTATTACAGTGAAAACATTTGAAACTTTTCATTTCTTTTCCACCGTCCTGGATTTCTTTTTTAGTCTGAGGTACACTCTCCTTATTATCTCCCATCAGATCACCTTTACCTTTACCACTTGAGTATTTCTCATGTCCCCAGTTTCTATCCCTCACAGGCTGAAACTGATGTCGGAAACCAAACTTTGATTTATGAACTAATTCATAATCATCTGCCATTTCTGCTGCTAACCTCGCAGTTTTAACCCTCTGCTCTTCCACATTAGTTCTCACTACATCAGGAATTGAATTTTTAAACTCCCCCAAAAGTATTTCTCTGAGAGCTTCATACGTTTGGTCTATTTTCAAAGCCCTTATCCACCTATCAAAATTACTCTGTTTGAGCCTTTCAAACTCCATGTATGTTTGACCAAATACTTTCCTTAAATTTCTAAACCTTTTTTTGTAGGCTTCAGGCACTTGTTCATATGCACCTAAGATGGATTTTTTCACCTCCTCATACATCCCAGATACCTCCTCCAGTAGTGATGCAAACATTTCACTAGTCCTACCTATCAGCTTTGTTTGAATCAATCATACCCACATGTCCTGTGGCCATTTCATTTGTTTAGCTACCTTCTCAAATGAAATGAAAAAGGCTTCAACCTCCTTCTCGTCAAACCTTGGACATATTTAAATAGATCCCCACCAAGCCTTCGACTTTGACGCTCTTTCTCACAATTCTCATCACTATCATCCAACTGTACGTTTCCCTTTATGTCTGCCAATTTTAACTGACTGTCATGTTTCATGGCCATTCTCTGAAGTTCAAACTCTCTCCCTTTATCTTTTTCCCTGATCTGTATCTCCCTTTCTCTTTCTTTTTGTTCTGCTAGGGCTATTCTTTATTTTCTCCTTTCTTCTCTCTCCTTTTCTTTTTGCTCTCCATCTCTTTCTCTTTCTGCTCTCTCTCTTTCTTTTTCCTCTCTTTCGTATTCAAGCTGCTTTCATGCTTTCTCAAGTTCCATCTGTTTAATTTGTAACTGAATTTCCAATGAGTCAAACTTATCTCAGGCAACTTTAAATGTTTGGCGACCTCCATAATTACCTCATCTTTTCGCATTTTGTCAGGTAATGTTAACTGCAATGTTTTTGCCAGATCTAACAGTCTGTTTTTAGTCTCTGTCCGTAAGGTACTGCATGTGACCGTCTTCACCCCCAAAAGCATCTGAGCCTCTGAAAGAGCCATTGTCCACAACACACGCCCTACTTAAGCTAGAATACCACACATGAAAAGCAACCACAATATGCTCACCCCTCACTGCCTTTAAGTTCACTAAGCCAATCCAATAGATTGACTTTTATCCCGGACGAGCCCCCAATTTGTTATGGGCCAGTGTTGAGAGAACCCCAAAGTGTATCATGGAGTTCACCTGACCCACAACTTCTAACAGGTTGTAGTATGGGGAGCACACGGCCCACTCTACAGGTGTGGTACAGCAGAAATGGAAAAGTACATTTTAAAGCAAAACAATGTTTATTCTATGAACTCAAGTTAACCTTTTTAAAACATACAGTGAACATCTTTGCAACCATTACTTCAAATACAACCCCCAAAGAGTACAACACCAAGTAATCCTTAAGCTGTCCTTTTAACACCCATAAGACTTAAAAAAGAACTTTTAACAGAAACACATCAGGTTAAAGTCACTACAGAGAGCAGTTATTAGTTTTAAATCACCAAAGGATCGATTTACAGTTTTTAGATTACAGAGAGAGAGATTAATTTCATTTCATTTCATTTAATACCCCTTCTGGCTGAGACTGCAGCTATCCAGCTCTGAAAATGAAACTAAAACACACCCTGCAGCAAACAGCCTAAAACGAAAGTAAAAAGCTGACAGACAGCCCAGCTCCACCCCCACTCTGACATCACTGATAAACACCCATTTCTTAAAGATACATTTCACTACAGATATTTATATACACACCCATTTACAAACACCCATTTCTTAAAGGTACTCTCACATGACAAGCTCTCTTAGTAATAATATGCTATCAGCAAAGTAGGTTATATGGTGCAAAGAAGTTGAAAAATCCGAGGAATCCCCTTTGTCCCGGGGGGGTGGGCATGTCTGGTATATCTCCCAGTTTGCCTCGATCAGGTCAGATCCCAGAATTTGAATAGACAGAACCGAAAACGTTATTATGACCTATATTCACCTGCCATTTCTTGCTGATGAAGGCTGGTCCTTCACGCTGAGCAGCTGCCCTCAGTGAGAGTCCATGCGGTTGTGCTCTTCTATGGTTTAGCCCAACACCACAAAATAAACAACAATGGATACATATGATGGGAAATTTTCTATAATTCTGTCCAAAAGCTGCTGGAACAGATCCTGATTGATGGATAAATCAAAAGGTAACCTATGGAAGCAAGATCTTCCGAATGGCATCCTGAAAGGAATGATTTCTTGGGATCCCTCTGCCAAATGAATCTACCAATATCAGTGTACTGCTCAAGAAGGCAGCTCACCACAACCTTCTCCTGAATAATGATGTGGTGGGTTTAAAATTAAGTCTGCAGGCCTCAGATGTTCAAACAAACAAAGAGCTTTGTGAGACGATGTGGGGAACCACGTGATGTGAGTGCGGGAACGGCTGCGCTTTCCTGGGCTCCGGCTCTGCTCATCATTTAATCCATCTTTTAATCCTCGTGCACATTTCGGATTTGTCTTTTCTTGGGTTACATGGCTTGTGCTGTGTCCCGGGAAGTGTTTGTAGGTGTCTTTATAAGGAGCTGAGATAAAATGCCAAACTCCTCGTTTGTCCATGGTGGCTGGAATGGGCTGGAGTTGGGCCCTGCTTGCGTGGCACAGTTGCTGTTGCACGGGTTTTTGCCATGGCGGTGCTGTGTGCATTGAATGATGGCTGCCAACGGAGATGTTGTCTTTGCTGAAAGTCTTGGCTCTGCAATGCAGGTCATCAAGGCTCACTTTCAAGAGTTGCGGGACACTTTTATGGAGGCGATAGAGACACATGAAGAGGTTCTTGCACTTGAAAGAGCACTTCCCTGATGGGGACGGCATCCATGTTGTCGAGATCTTGCTACATGGCTTGTCGTCTATCCTGAACTGTTTGGGAGAAGGAGATGAGGCCCCGTCCCCAGCGAGAGGTGGTAGAAGGGTTCCTGACAGAGTTCAAAAATTGGCTGCCATGTTTCAGTAATCAGGATTTGGAGGCTTGGGCATATCAGATTTGATGGAGCACAACGAATCCTCGGCAGAATTCTCCATCCCGCCAGCCGTGTTTTCGCGCACGCCACCCCCACCCCCCACCCCGGGCAGGGAGATCCTCCATTCCGGCAGCCGGCATATGGGGTTTCCCATTGTGGCCATCCCACGCCGTCAGGGAACCCACGAGCGTGGGTGCGCTGCCAGCAAAGCAGAGAAACCGCCGACAGAGAATCCCGCAACCTGTCTTCGAGGCCAAGGGTTGGTCAGGCCCACCGATCATTGGCCCTGCATTGCAGTGGTTCTGCAGCACACTGCTGTGCCGTGAAGACCTCCCACCCCCACCCTACCAAGTGTGCAGTGAAAAAAGATTCAAAATTCATGTAAATAACTAAAACTAACCTTCGTCTTTGGCTCTGTGGTTGGCATCTCCAAGACCCAAGGAATCTTGGGCCTCCCACGCATGGTGTCTGCTGGGAGAGAGCCGCACATGTGTAGTTTAGATTTTTTATGTTGGTCGGGACCCTGCACGTGACCAACGGGACTTGGAGCTGAAGACAAATGTCCCCATGCACCTGCACAAAAAGCGAAAACTCAAAAAGAGCGCAAAAACCCGAGGAGAAGCATAAGCGACAGGACGGAGGGGGAAAAAAAACCAGAGGGAGGACATGGAGAAGTTCAAAACAAAGTTCCCAGTCAGGGAAGAAGGCAGAGAAAATAGGAGGTGTGCCTCAAAATGTTGATGCAGTACAGGGGTGTGCCGTGACATTTAAAATGTTGGGAACCACAGCTGTATTGTCCTGTTCCTGATGCTCGCCGTGAAGGTTTGGAGGTGGCCGTACCGGTCATCACCCCTGCCCCCTGTCGGCCAGTGTTGCTGAGGTGGCATGGTGGAAGTAATGATGTCTCATGCTTTGATCGTCAGAATCCTTGAGAGATCCTGAAGAGTGCCCATTGATCCTGCTTTAACCTTGGCTTTTGGTTTCTTTGTGCGATCGGGACCCCCCCCCCCCCCCCCCCCCCCCAGGATGCCCTATTGATGGATGTCGAGATGGTTTTTCTTCTTCCGGACTGGGATACCCCCTGGCGAGTATTCTTTCCCTCCTTGTGTGAGTGGTGCATTACCTTGGGTGGGGTTGGGCGGGTGCAGACTTGGCAGGGTGTGGGTTTTGAGTTCATGTGGGAGGTCCTGGGGACATAATGTCCTGAGTTTGTTTTTGGATGGTGCTGTGCGAGGCCCGGCCCGGTACCATAACCGGTACCCTGTTGTCCCTGAGGATTGGAGGTGCCCCCTTCTGAGGGTGCCTGTGAGGGGGCCCAGAGAGGCTGGGTTTGGTCCCCAGGTGCACGGAGATTTGGAGATGGGCTGAGCGCTGTTCTTAAGTAGATATCCAATTTTTGTTTCCCTGGGGTAAGTGTGATTCCCCCCCTTATTGACTGGTAGCTGGCTCGCTTCATTGCTGTGTCTCGGGAGGCTGCCCAAGGGGGTTGGGGTGTAGGTTGGATACTGATTCCCTGTTCTGTTTCTTGCGCCTCTTCCTTTTCATTTTTGCCATTATTTTGTAACTTTGTTGTGTTCAATTTCTAAAATGTAAAATCCTAATAAATATTCTGCAGGCTGCTACGTTACACTTGCTCGTTTGCCCGTGCAAATGGCCGACAATGATGTCACGTGATCGGTCTCTCAAAATGTCCCTGTTTCACTGCAAGGTTAAAAACACTCTGAATACACAACATTTCCTCCCACTTCACATCAAAGGCCCCTGACACAATAAATAGCATAACTTGAACAATCAGTCAACAACTGTCAATACTTCAGATGCTTCGGAGGCCGTCGTTCTCTATGCGGTTGTCGGTGAACCTCAGGCTTTTATTGCTCGCTGCGATCTTTGGCTTGGTTTGGACACCATCCGCGGTTGTCTTAACCAGTGTTGGCGTAATGTTCTGAGGTTGACTTGGTGTCTGCGTCTCAACTGAGGTACTGCTTTCCCCAATTGGTTTGATTCGTGTCAGGTTCATAGGAAGGTCCAGTCGTCTCTTGGCAACAGCTTGATGTGGGCTCTCTGTCATTTCTGTCTCTGGCAGATTGATTCTTGTCACCAGAAGTTGATCCGCATGTCTCCTCCATACTATATCATCCTGAGTTTGTAGGGGACTGGTCCTGTCTGTGCTAAAATGGTAGCAGGTATCCACTTTTCACTTGCGGTATAGTTCCTTGCCAGAACTTCTTGCCCCTGGCGAAAACACAACATTTTGCCTTGTTCTCCCAACATATGACCTGATCCTGCTGCTTTTTCTCAACAATTTCTTTTGTCTTGGGTGGTTTTAGCAAATCGAATACTGTGCATAGTTAACGTCGAACCACTGGCAATGCTGGAGACACTTGGGTGGTTGAATGCACTGTATTCCTGTACATGAGCGGGAATTGGCTCAAATATTTGGACAATGAACCTTATTCTCTAGTTACCTTCAATGACTGTTACATCGTCTGTACAAAACGTTCTGCCAGTGTACTCATGGCAGGTTCACAAGGAGGGGATTGAATGTGTTGAATTCCGTTCTTCTTCAAGTTCTGTGCGACCTCTTGCGAAATGAATTGTGGCCCATTATCGCACATGAGTTGTTCGGGGAAACCAAATCTGTTGAAGATTTCACCCAGTCTCTCAATTGTTTTCTCCATTGTCTTTGAGATGGTAAGTTCAGGCCATTTCGAGTCAGCCGTTGATTTGAATAGCGCCTATTTCGCTTGCACGAATGCTCTCTCACATTGATCCACCCGTGTCCACTTTTTATTTTGTTGCAGTAAATTGTGTAAGTGTTTAGAATAGTAACCAGGTTAGGGACAAACCGTACATAGTAATTTAGTAAGTCTAAGAAAGATCAAAGTTGGTTCACATTCTGTGGTGCGGGTGCCTTGGTAATGGTTTTGACTTTGGAAGGCAGCTTATGCAGTCCCTTGGTGTCAATGACATGTCCCAGGTATTCAATTGAAGATTGGAAAAATTCACATCTGTCTTTTCGGACTCTAATCCATCATCTTCTAATCTCTGAAGTGTGGCATCTAGGTTGCGGAGATGTTCTTCCTGATTCTTTCCAGTAACCAAAATGTCATCTAAATAACACTGGACTCCATTTAATCCACATAAAATTGATCCATTGTTCATTGGAACAAGGCTGTACAGAAGTGATGACAAATGGTAGCCTTTTATATCGAAATAACCCCTCATGTGTCATAATTGATGTGTTATGCAGGTCGGTTCGGTGTGGACTGCACTGTAGAAGATCCAACACGGTTTTATTGAACGATAGAACTAACATACATATTTAACTGTGGGCCGACACTATATTGAACTGACTGGAGACCTTGTACTAGCCTGACCAGACTTACTAGCTACCGCATGGTGTTTGCACTGTGCTAGCTCATGGACTCTGACTGTCTCAGTGGCTGGGTCCCGAGAGAGCAGGAAACCTAGTGCCCTCTGGCTTTATAGTGGTGATGTCCTGTCTGGTGATTGGCTGCACTGTGCTGTGTGCTTACTGGTCATCTTGTGTGTCGATCACTGCCTGTCTGCACTTTATTATATACATGCGTGGATATTATGACATCCACCCCTTTTTAAAAAAAAATAAAATACTAAGGTGTGGATGCTTATAAATATATATATATATATGCACCTGACTATATACAGAAAAATGTCTAAACGAACGTATATACATAGGAAGGTTGCGATAGTGCAGATACATGGCAAACAAAACAATATTTATAGAGGTCCAATTGGTGAAATCACAAAAATGTACAAAAGCTCAGTCTATAGATTTAGTCTTTGTGGTGAGCGCCGAATTCTAGTTGATCGCCGCAGAGGCGGATTAGGAGCCGCCTGCACTTGGAGAAGCGGGATCGCAGGCATTGCGGTGGGCGCGTGGACCGGCAGGATTGCTGGTAGATTGGTGGCCTCGTGGTAGGATACGTCCGGAGGAGGCATCGTAGGCGGCGGGGCACGCCGGTCAGGTAGCGAGCGTGGAACACTTTGCAGTGCCCGTCTGTTGCGCCGCAGCAGGGAGCCATCAGCCATGCGGACAAGGAATGATCTTGGGGCCAGGGCGGCTGGTCAGCGAACATGATCAGTTGGGGCCAGCTCGGGCAGATTCGTGGCATGGGCATCGTACGTGGCTTTTTGTTGGGCCCGTGACTGCTGCATTTTCTGTAGGACCGTGAGGTGGTGAAGGTCGGGAATGTGGATGGCTGGAACTGTGGTCCTCAGAGTGCGATTCATGAGCATCTGGGCTGGAGACCACCCAGTGGACAGTGGGATTGCCCTGTATGCCAGCATCGCCAGGTTAAAATCGGTGCCTGAATCTGCAGCTTTGCACAGCAGCCGCTTCACAATGTGGACCTCTTTTTCGGCCTTCCCGTTTGACTGCGGGTAGTGGGGACTGGAGGTAACGTGACGGAAGTTGTAGGACTGTGCGAAGTCAGACCATTCCTGGCTGTAAAAGCAATGACCGTTGTCGCTCATTACCGTGAGCGGTATCCCATGCCTGGCGAACGTTTCTTTGCAGGCTTTGATTACCGCCTTCGACGTGAGGTCGGACAGTTTCACTACTTCTGGGTAACTGGAGAAGTAGTCAACCAGGAGTACGTAGTCACGCTCCTTGGCGTGGAAAAGGTCTACACCTACTTTGGACCACGGAGAGGTCACGATCTCGTGCTGCTGCAACGTTTCTTTGGGTTGAGCTGGCTGAAACTTCTGACAGGTAGGGCAGTTGAGGACTGTGTCGGCAATGTCCTGGCTGATGCCCGGCCAATAGACTGCCTCCCGAGCTCTGCGTCGGCATTTCTCGACCCCAAGGTGACCCTCATGGAGTTGGCCCAGCACCATAGCACGCATACTCTGAGTAATTATGATTCTGTCGAGTTTCAGAAGAATTCCCTCCACCACCGTCAGGTCGTTATAGAACTGGGGACATTGTCCCTTCTGCTAGCCATTGCTGAGGCGCTGCATCACGCGCTGCAGCAGAGTATCCTTGGCTGTCTCCTCGCGAATTTGGACCACCCGTTCGTCGGAGGCCCGAAGATTCGAGGCACACAACTGCACTTGGGCTTCTATGTGGCAGATGAAGTCACTTTGTTCACACGGTGTGGTAATGGCCTGGACATGGCATCTGCAACGGTCAGTTCTTTACCTGACGTGTAGACCAGTTCAAAGTCATAGCGGCATAGCTTCAGAAGAATACGCTGTAATCGAGGTGTCATGACATTTAAATCCTTCTGGATTATGTGGACTAGAGGCCTGTGGTCTGTCTCTACCGTGAATTTCGGCAGCCAATAAACATAGTCATGGAACTTGACTATCCCTGTTAGGAGGCCCAGACACTCCTTCTCAATCTGAGCGTACCGTTGCTCAGTAGGCGTCATGGCCCTGGAGGCATACGCCACTGGGGCCCAGGACGCGGAGTCATCCCGCTGAAGGAGCACCGCCCCAATGCCATCCTGGCTTGCACAGTTGATATCTTGGTTTCCTTGGTCGGGTCGAAGAATGCTAGGACCAGGGCTGTCGTGAGTTTTGCTTTCAGCTCGTGCCATTCCTTTTCACGCATGGGCAGCTACTGGAATTCCGTCGACTAATTGACGAGATGGCAGAGGGCCGTGGTGTGGAATGCCATATTGGGAATGAATTTCCCAAGGAAGTTGACCATTCCAAGCAAGCGGAGGAGCACCTTTTTGTCCTCCGGGGTTTTCATAGCATTGATCGGCGAGACCTTGTTGGCGCCTGGCCGTACGCCCTGCTGCGAGATGTGGTCACCCAGGAACTTAATATCCGATTGACCAAATGATCCCTTGGGCCTGTTGAGCTGGAGATCATGTTCATGAATTATTTGGAATACCTGCTTGAGGCGAGCGATGTGTTCCTGGGGCGTTGTGGACCAGATAATGACATCGTCAACGTATACTCGCACCCCCTCGATGCCCTCCATCATCTGTTCCATGATGCAATTAAATACTTCGGAGGCAGATATGATGCCAAAAGACATCCAGTTGTAGCAGTAACGACCAAACGGGGTGTTGAACGTGCACAGCTTGCGACTGGACGCGTCCAATTGTATTTGCCAAAAACCCTAGGAGGCATCGAGCTTAGTAAAGAATTTGGCTTGAGCCATCTCACTGGTCAACTCTTCTCGTTTTGGTACCTGGTAATGCTCCCTCATGATGTTGCGGTTTATATCCTTCGGGTCAATGCAAATGCGAAGCTCCCCTGATGGCTTCTTGCCATGGAGCTGACCCAGTCTGTGGGCTCTGTAACCTTTGATATGATGCCCTGGTCTTGGAGGTCCTGTAATTGCTTCTTCAGACAATCCTCGAGGGGCGCTGGAGGTGCATGAATTACAGGGTGGCGTTCGGCTTGAGCAGGATTTTGTATCGGTATGGGAGAGTGCCCATTCCGTCGAACACACTGTGGTACTGCTTGATAATGTCACCTATGTCGGCTTGCAAGTTTCCATCGGGCGAGGCCGTCGCCGGTGATGATGACATGGTGTGGACGCGTTGAGGAAGGTTCTGGAGCTAGCAGGCACGAGCACCGAGCAGAGATGCTCTGTCAGACCCGACGATTTCAAACCGCAGCGTCGCCTTGATCGCCTTATTGGATACCCCCAGTTGACAGGAGCCACTGGCAGCTATGGCATTGCCATTGTAGTCAAGGAGCTGGCAGACCGGTGGAAGAATGCTTGGTTTGGCGCGGATGGTGTCGAGGTCGGACTTCGAGATGAAGTTCGCCGATGCGCTGGTGTCCAGTCTGAACCGGATGCGGGCCTTGTTCACTGTGAGGACAGCACACCACTCGTCGTCGATATCCACACTGAGGATCGAGAGGCGTTTCGCCGTTGTGGTGGAAGGCAGCGCATGTGTAGTTATGATGCCCACCCGGTATGGGGACTTGAGGCACTCAGCATCAGGGTCCGTTGGGCTGTCGGGATCGGAATCTGGCATGCCTTGTTGTATTGACCGGACACTTCTGCGCCTCAGCTGGGATCACTGGCTGCTGAGTGGTGGAGCAGATCTGCAAAGGGCTGCGTAGTGGCCAAGCTTGCCACACTGTAGACACCGGTGTCCTTTTGCCGGACATTGCCGCTTTAAATGGGCGGAGCCACAATTCGTACATGTCATGACGCCGACGTCAGCGTGTTCCGTGCGCCATCGCGCATGTGCAGTGCGGTCGGTCGACATACACACCTGCGCAGTCGGGTTGTCGGGCTCGTCGTCCACTGTCAATACCCTTGAGGGTTCTACCATTCACAATATATTCCCTACCTGTATTAGACCTTCCAAAATGTATTACCTCACATTGTCCGGATTAAACTCCATCTGCCATCTCCCCGCCCAAGTCTCCAAACAATCTAAATCCTGCTGTATCCTCTGACAGTCCTCATCGCTATCCGCAATTCCACCAACCTTTGTGTCGTCCACAAACTTACTAATCAGACCAGTTACATTTTCCTCCAAATCATTTATATATACTACGAACAGCAAAGGCCCAGCACTGATCCCTGCAGAACACCACTAGTCACAGCCCTCCAAACAGAAAAGCACCCTTCCATTGCTACTCTCTGCCTTCTATGACCTAGCCAGTTCTGTATCCATCTTGCCAGTTCACCTCTGATCCCGTGTAACTTTACCTTTTGTCCCAGTCTGTCATGAGGGACCTTGTCAAAGATCTTACTGAAATCCATATAGACAACATCCACTGAAATCCATGTAGACAACATCCACTGCCCTATCTGCATCAATCATTTTTGTGACCTCCTCGAAAAACTCTGTCAAGTTAATGAGACACGACCTCCCCTTCACAAAACCATGCTGCCTCTCGCTAATACGTCCACTTGCTTCCAAATGGGAGTAGATCCTGTCTCGAAGAATTCTCTCCAGTAATTTCCCTACCACTGTGGTAAGGCTCATTGGCCTGTAGTTCCCTGGAATTTCCTTGCTACCCTTCTTAAACAAAGGAACAACATTGGCTATTCTCCAGTCCTCCGGGACATCACCTGAAGACAGCAAGGATCCAAAGTTTTCTGTCAAGGCCTCAGCAATTTCCTCTCCAGCCTCCTTCAGTATTCTGGTGTAGATCCCATCAGGCCCTGGGGACTTATCTACCTTAATATTTTTTGAGACGCGAAACACCTCATCCTTTAGGATCTCAATGTGACCCAGGCTATCTACACACCCTTCTCCAGACTCAACATCCACCAATTCCTTCTCTTTGGTGAATACTGATGCAAAGTATTCATTTAGTACCTCGCCCATTTCCTCTGGTTCTGCACACAGTGCTGGATTAATAGTGAGTTTAAAATCGCCACAAATGCAGACAAATCTGTCTTTTTCATCACCGGTACAATCGGCGTGGCCCAATCACTCACGCTAGCACCTTCAAGGACTCCCATTTTGACTAGCCATTCTAATTCTGCCTCCACCTTGGGTCTGATTGCTACAGCACTGACCCAGCCTTTAAGCATTCACCTGACTTTCTTCTTGAACTTCAGCTTTACTGAGATATCCTTCATATTTACCGGCTCACCATTGAAGACAATGACATGTATCTTCAAGATTTTCGGTCGACCTGATTCAGAATCAGTCATGAGATTTACCTCGGTCCAATTTAATCTGATCTTTGCCAGCCAAGTTCTTCCCATTTCCTTTGATAATTTCCTTTGATAATGTGCAAAAACAGATCTGCCAACTGTCCATTTAATTGCACTATCAATACGACCCCTCAATGGAACCACTTCTGCAGTGTAGGTTTTTAACACTATCTTCGAATGTTCCGGATCAATATGTCGGAGAATATTTGAATCAACAGTTTCAGGTACCAATAAGACAGCTGCCCCAGTGCCCACTTCCATCGTCACAGGCTGACCATCCAATAATAGAGTGACTCAGTAACAGTTTGTTTCACAGTACATTTAATGTCATCTTCATACTGTGAATCGAGGTTCTTCTCACGTCCTTTTTGTACCACGTGGACGCTTTTTCTTTTAATCAGTTTCTCATTTGATTTATTCGGGTCTTGCTTTTTCTAACTTTTGCCTGAAGCTTGTTTCTTTTTCCAACATGCTTTTTCAATGTGGCCCTTTTTGCCACAATTCCAGCACATGATGTTTTTGCACCACCAATCTTCTGCTGAGTGCCTGGTTTTTGCACACCGATGGCAAGTGTGGGTTTGTGTCTGCATTCGAGTTTCGGCCGACATGGTGTGAATTCTTGTGCTTGAACTCAATTGCTGAGCTTCATTGGCTACTAATTCCATGGATACAGCAATTTCCAAAGGTTTCTTTAAGGTCAGGTTGCTTTCGGTTAACAACCGCTTTAAAATAGCTTGGTTCCTCAAACCACACACTCATTTATCTCTGATGGTATCGTTGAATACATTCCCGAATTCAGTGTTCACCCAGTTTTTTGAGGGTAGCTACCTGCAATCGATTCACCTTCCTCTTGGTTGCACTTATGAAACCTAAACTTTTCTGCGATGACTAACGGTTTCAGTGAATAGTGACCCTGCGATAATGACTGCGATAATTTCACTATTTCGTCATAGGTTTTCATGCCTGGCTTTTCCGGCTGTACCAGACTGCTCAGAAAGTTGAATGTTTCCCCCCCCCCCCGTTCTGCTCAGGAAATATAGGGCGGAATTCTCCGCACCCCCACGGCGGGTGGGAGAATCACTGGGGCGGCGCGCGAGTTGCGCGAGTCGCGCCACGCAGCCCCAACACCCGCACACGATTCTCCCCCCCCCACAAACCGGCGCCGCGGGAATCATGCCTGGCCACTCGTAGAATCGCCGCACGCCGTTTGCAAAAGGCGAGCGGCGATTCTCCGGCCCAGAGGGGCCGAGCGGCCGCCCCAACACGACGGATTCCCGCCGGCGCCATCCACACCTGGTCGCTACCGGCAGGAACTGCGCGGGAACGCTGGGGGGGATGGCCTGTGGGAAGGGAGGGGGGTTCCTGCACCTGGGGGGACATCCGATGAGGTCTGGCACACAATCGGTGCCCACCGATCGGCGGGCCAGCCTCTCTACAGGAGGACCTCCTTTCCTCCGCCGCCCCGCAAGATCCATCCGCCATCTTCTTGCTGGGTGGCCTCGGGGAGGACGGCAACCGTGCATGCGCGGGTTGGTGCCGGCCAGCCCGTGCATGTACGGGTGACATCATTTACGCAACGCCGGCCGCGTCATTTATGCGGCGCCGCTTTATACGCGGCGCCAAGGCCCAGCGCGCGTAAAATACGCGACGCCGCTTCTCGCCCCCCAGGGGCGGGAGAATAGGGGGCTGGGAGCGAGCTCCGCCATCGGAGTGAAACACTCCGGTTTTCACTCCGGCGTCGGCACTTTGTCTCCCTTTGGGAGAATCGGGCCCATAGACTTTTATATCGGTTGCTATCTTGTTCGCTTGAACAAAATAGTTAAAACTCTCTATATATGAGCTCCATTGCTTTGTATTCTCATCAAATGGCCCCACAGCTCCAAAAACTCCAATCGTTTTTCACTATGGAAGGACTTGCATGTGTACGATGTGCCACGAAATGTTAGCACTACCGTACTTCCTCTCTCCCCAAAACAAGGCAAACCTGAGCTCAGCCTGTTTTACTTTTGTGTTTTACAATGCCTCCAGCTCTGAATTTGATTGTTGCAGGGTACTTACTACTCACGGTCCTCCCAGTACCATTACAGATTGCTTTGGGCAGAACACATGTTGATCAATGGAATTGCAACTTCTTAGAGGTGAAGCGCAGTTTCACTCTTGAAGTTCACTGTGGCGTCAAATCTGTCTGGGTATATCTGTTGGAGGTCATGGACTTACTCTGTGCGATTATTCTTGGCCCCTTCTGCTGCAATTGGTATCTTGGTGATCTCGAGTATGGTCACAATATTGAGTTACATACAGGCCAGTAACCCTGCTACTGCTGGTCTGCTCATGTCCACCAGGTAGAATACTTATGGTTTCCATGCAGATCTGTTGTAGCTGTATTTCAATGTATATGTACTTATGCAATGAATGGGTGACTCATTATACGCAGTTAGTTTTTCCGTCATGGGTTGCATCATTGACTTCCATTGTTCCAGACACATATCCTTCAGGATTATTATTGGTAAGATGTTTCCACTCACGTCTGTCAACTTTAGCTGTGTGCATGTGTTTGCCACTTTTCTTTAGGCATATGGTGTTGACAGTAACAAAAGCTTCTAAACGTTTTACTTCATCCACGCATTGTGTCACATTCACAATGTGGAAAGTCTGCTCGGTTTCCAGTTGATAGTTTTTCTTCAATCTTCACCCTGGTTTGTCTTGCTGCTAATCTTGTGTATGTGACTGGGTTTATGTGGGTTTCTGGTGCACTTCCTGTTGTTGCTGCCAGTACACTGTTTATAATTTTTGTTTGGTTGCATCTGACCTCTGCTCTCCCCCCTGTATACCAGATTTCTTCGATGGGTGAGCCCAATGTCCTTCTTCACTGCATAATTCGTAAAGATCCTGAAACTTTGCAGTGGGTGCATCAAATTGCACTTCCCAAATGGCTTGCTTACTTTTTGTGTCCTGGCTCTGCACCGCGACTGGTAGGTGTATCTAACACTTGCAAATGCTGATGTCCAGCCACACTGCCCAATTCACCTCTCATCCAGCTAACGCACAAATCTGAGAATCACTGCTCTGAGAAACACTGCCTGTAGAGAGGCTCTTCCTCCCGGGTTGCTCAATGCATATACAACCTTTGTACTGCACAAAGTCTTGTCTGTGGCTTTTCCTGTGATCTTCAAATCTTAAGCATTTTCTTTCAGAGGAACTATTGCTGCACAAGATGTTGTGTTTCTATATTTGCTTACCACAAATTTACCAATCCCGCACAGAACAAGTAAACTATACCGAGGGTTTGTTTATTTGAAGATGTAATGAAATGGAATGAAAATTGCTTATTGTCACAAGTAGGCTTCAATGAAGTTACTGTGAAAAGCCCCTAGTCGCCACATTCCGGCACCTGTTCGGGGAGGCTGTTACAGGAATTGAACCATGCTGCTGGCCTGCCTTGGTCTGCTTTCAAAGCCAGCGATTTAGCCCTGTGCTAAACAGCCAGTACAGAATTGTTCAGCAAACGGTCTTACTATAAAGATTCGACAGCTATTGTTAACAGGAATGTGCAGTTGCAATTCCTTCACATCACATGCTGCAAACTAACCTGAAACCTAATCTGAACAATGTCTGCTGGTCACATGGTTTGCATCCTGGCAATTTATTTCTTCACATCTTTTAAAGTGATATCACAACAGGGAACATGACCAGGAAAATCAGCAAAGGACACGCAGAGAAAGACAAGCTGCTGCAAAAGGGAAGACAAGAAGGGGGAGAAGAGTTCTCAGTTCAAGGTCATATTTGGTCAAGGTGTATGTGGAGCAATTCTCCAGCGCAAACCTCAGTGAGGAATGCTTTTTGAGACAGCTGATCTTCAGTAAGAAGGTTTTGTCACTGAAATCTACCATCAGCTGCAGCCACAATTCCAACCTCAGAGCTGGGCAAGGAGCACATTCACAGCGGATGTGCTGATGACTCTGGCGATGCACGTTTAAGCTCCTGACACCTTACAGGCTGGAGATGGCAGCAATTATTTACTGTTTACAGTGTGCTGTGGCATAAGGGGGATTCTGAAGGCAATCTATGCCATTTCATTTCATTTCCTCCAGCTAGAGAGGAGCAGGTGAATAAAGCACATAGGGTTGCTCAGATTGCAGGTTTTCTCACGGTGCCGATTTCCATTAGCTGCAAGCAGGTTGCATTTGACGGACCTGAATTGAAAGGGATTCCACTCCATCAGTGTTTAGGTGGTAGGCAGAGCATCGTATAGGTTAATGCATGGTATCCAGGCAGCAGGCCGATGCATTCATTCAGCATCCAACTACTGTGCCAGCTGTATTTCAGTCACCATGACTGGTGGTTACTGCACAACAAGGACTATCCGCTGACTAAATGGTTCACGATTCTGATTTGCAATTTCCCCCACTGAACTCCCCCCCCCCCCCCCCCACCTCCCCGTCCTCCATGGAAACCCCAAGGACAGTGCCCGGCAGCTGCCAGGATACAGCCCGGGCACAACCCTCTTCCCGCCTGCCGGCCATACTCACCTTTGTGTCTCTGGTGGGTTGTGTTCGCCAAGGGCACACCCTGGGGAAACTGACATGCTCTCATTCCGATGTGGATGGGCAATTTAACATGGGGGACAATCAGGCACGAAGGCCTGATAATGATATGTAAACGCACACATGGGGAGCTTAACTTTTAAATTCAGGATTTTCGTTACATCATTGGTAGGGGGCAGAGACAATCGATCAGGGAAATCCCGCCGATGTAAAAGCCTTTTAGGATTCTGACACTATTTCCCGCACCATTCTGCCGATCCCACCAACCCCCCCGCAAAACAGGAGTGGGAAATCGCTCCTAGTTACAACAGAGTGAGGTGAAGCATATGTTAAAAATGAGTTTGATTGCCAGAGGTAGTCAGTAGGTGAATGATTGGGAATGTGGTGCTTA
The DNA here is from genome assembly GCF_047496885.1 of Scyliorhinus torazame. NCBI lineage: Eukaryota > Metazoa > Chordata > Chondrichthyes > Carcharhiniformes > Scyliorhinidae > Scyliorhinus > Scyliorhinus torazame. Next base: position 334,428,484 of record NC_092708.1, read on the forward strand.
GAGCAGTATCTAGGCATTAGGGGTGCAGTTAGTAGGATTTTAAGATATATTGACTGATCTTGACCATTCGTGTAAAGTCATTAAACATTTCTTGCTGCACTCCATAAAAGGCCTTGGGGTTTATCTCCTGGCATTTACCTACAAAGCTATCTGCTCCCATTGGATTCTGAGCATGTGTCTGGAGGATTTCCAGCTCCCTACCATGAGGATAGAGGGCATCTCTCTTCTCTACCTCCTTCACTAAGTCCTCTAGTGCAGCATCCACAAACCTGGGTGCACTCATTATCCTCTGGTCAGCCATTCTTCACTCTTTTCCAGGTCAGCTTCAGTTCCACGGTGACTCTATCACCTGAGCCAACCACAATGTACCTCCTCTTTCTGAGGAGTAATCTAGTTTATAATTACTATTGCCCCCCCCCCCTGTTATTATGCGCAGCCAATTAACAGCACAGTTAGCGCTGGTTTTACGCAGTAATCACAATAATGAGTAGGCAGTACCAAAGGCATTAGACTGACCAGGTATGGGTTAATCGTGTGCTGTTCCCACAACCATTTTGGAGGCTATTGAAATAAACCTTCTTTGTATTTGCCCAGCTCGATGAAAGCCTGAAAAACAGATAACCTTTAAGAGCTCCCTATTTCAGATGCGTTATGTTATGTGTCAGTTGCTACATCCTTGATGCTGTTAGCATGAATATGAGATTGTGACAATTAAAGTTTGACCTGAAACTGTTTATATTGCAATGGAAATTGCCTCACAGATCTTGTTAGCTGCCTGTGTGTGGAATTATGTACACATCACTCAAATTAAATGAAGCTCCAAATCTGGAAACTAAAACTAATTATTTTGAAATCCAAGGTGGGAAATCGACTGGTGACCTCTTCCCTAGATGAATTTCTACATTTAAAAGCATTCCCTTTGGTCTCAATTCCATGAGTGCCTGATAATTTTTACTGTTCCTAAAGCTGAGAACATGCAATGAAATGGAGGCTTGCTTCACAGTTTCTTGTTTCTACTCCCCTTGATTGAGACACATCTTCTAGCAGGCGCATACCTGGCAGATAGCTCTGCTTCTGCCAGTGCAGATGTAGAGCATACTGCTAGCAATATGTGTAATAGCAGCTGGAGCCTTTCAGCAGCCAGTTTGGTTCAAGCTTGCACTATATCTTCCTGTGCTTGTTACTGGTGGGTGGGTAGGATGTGAGTAAATAGCAAAGATTTTGGGGGAAGAAATTAGATAAGGCCCACGGAGCACAAATTGCAATGAGCCCCTTCATAAACTTTGTGCTGCCTGCTAATGTCAATGATAGTCATGTTGTAGAAGTCAACTATTTCCTGATACACCTGATAGGTAATAGATCGCTATTTAGGATAAATATTAAGCCCCAGTTTTACCCATTTTAAATGAAGGATTTCAACACTCTCATAACCTCAGGTCATCTCAAAACATACTGCTTACAAAACAGCATAACACAGCATAATTCACTTTACTAAGTTCAATTATTCTAGCCAGACAGTACAACATAAAAACAACAGAAACACAAAAGAACCTGATACATGCAAAAGCAGTAGAGATTAAAATAAACACTTTAACTGAACTAATGAATGCATTTTTCAAGACAGTGTCCAAGGACAGGGCAGGCTCCATAGCAACAGCATAGCAACAACACAGTGACATGAAGGCTCTATTGTTATAACAGCTAAGTCAGCAAAAGACCAGTTCAAACTGGTCACGATAACAGCAGAATAGCGCATTCATTAACATACACAAGTATGTAGACACAAAACAATTAAAACTAATGTTGCAAATTCAAGATTGACAGCTAACCGTCAAATCAAACTTATTTGCTTCTAACCATGTCCATTTTTCTTCCTTTGTACAATCATTCTGCATTTCACGTAAATCATGTAATCAGGTAGTTACTCCCAATTTGTAAATGTGACTGGATTCCTGATGCCAGTGAGAGGCACAAAAGGAGGCAGCTTCCCTTGCTGCTTGGTCCGCAAGAGCATTTCCTCTTGCTTCCATAGTGTCCTCATGAGTATGGGCTTTATATTTTAGAACTGATTCTTCTTTTGGCAAGGTCATAGCTTCTAGAAGATCTCTTACTTCCTTTCTATTTCGGATAGGTGTACCTCCTGTTGTGAGAAATCGTCTTTTTCTCCACAGATGGCCAAAATCATGTGTTACTCCAAAACCATATCTGGAGTCAGTCTAGATGTTAGCAGTTTTATCTCTCGCCACATGACATGCTTCTGTTAGTGCTTTTAATTCGGCCTGCTGAGCTGATGTACCTGGGGGCAAACTTCCTTCAGCTCATACTTCGTATGGGCTTGTGACTGCCCACCCAGCTTTTCTGATACCCTTGTCAATAAAAGAGAAACCCTAGGTTAATCGTGTGCTGTTCCCACAACCATTTTGGAGACTATTGAAATAAACCTTCTTTGTATTTGCCCAGCTCGATGAAAGCCTGAAAAACAGCTAACCTTTAAGAGCTCCCTATTTCAGATGCGTTGTGTTATGTGTCAGTTGCTACATCCTTGATGCTGTTAGCATGAATATGATGTTGTGACAATTAAAGTTTGACCTGAAACTGTTTATATTGCAATGGAAATTGCCTCACTGATCTTGTTAGCTGCCTGTGTGTGGAATTATGTACACAACACTCGAATTAAATGAAGCTCCAAATCTGGAAACTAAAACTAATTATTTTGAAATCCAAAGGTGGGAAATCGACTGGTGACCTCTTCCCTAGATGAATTTCTACATTTAAAAGCATTCCCTTTGGTCTCAATTCCATGAGTGCCTGATAATTTTTACTGTTCCTAAAGCTGAGAACATGCAATGAAATGGAGGCTTGCTTCACAGTTTCTTGTTTCTACTCCCCTTGATTGAGACACATCTTCTAGCAGGCGCATACCTGGCAGATAGCTCTGCTTCTGCCAGTGCAGATGTAGAGCATACTGCTAGCAATATGTGTCATAGCAGCTGGAGCCTTTCAGCAGCCAGTTTGGTTCAAGCTTGCACTATATCTTCCTGTGCTTGTTACTGGTGGGTGGGTAGGATGTGAGTAAATAGCAAAGATTTGGGGGAAGAAGTTAGATAAGGCCCACGGAGCACAAATTGCAATGAGCCCCTTCATAAACTTTGTGCTGCCTGCTAATGTCAATGATAGTCATGTGGAACACAGTGCTAAATAGCGCCTGCCTCAGCAGAGGGCACAAGTTCATGTAAGGTTTGTACTACTTAAAGCCAGACCGCACCACTTGAAGGGGAGGGGAACTCTGGCTGGTGTGCGAGTTGGAAGTGGGGAAGAATGTCTGGCATTCAAGAAGAATGAATAAAGCACAACAGGCATATAAGGCATGCTTTCAGGTCCTCAGATGTTCCACCAGGTAAGATTTGTGCTCTGTCCACATGAGGCCCTCCATGTGATGATATGCATAAGCAATCAAGTATATAATGATGTACACGACCTCCGACCAGCAGATGGCTGTGTAAATCTTCCAAGTGATTCTGTACCTCGAGGAGTTGGGAGATAGTCGTGTTAGTGGATAGTCATACTTGCAGTCGCTCTAGGAAAATTTATCTGTACTAGTAATATATTTATTTTAGCATCTTTACCACGATTTTGAGAAAATATAGATATAGGACATACAGTGCAGAAGGAGGCCATTCGGCCCATCGAGTCTGCACCTACCCACTTAAGCCCTCACTTCCACCCTATTCCCATAACCCAAACTCCTCCTAACCTTTTTTGGTCACTAAGGGCAATTTGTCATGGCCAATCCACCTAACCTGCATGTCTTTGGACTGTGGGAGGAAACCGGAGCACCCGGAGGAAACCCACGCAGACACGGGGAGAACGTGCAGACTCCGCACAGACAGTGACCCAGCGGGAAATCGAACCTGGGACCCTGGCGCTGTGAAGCCACAGTGCTGGCCCACTTGTGCTACCGTGCTGCCCATTTGTTTTATAATAAAGCACTTTATTTAGTCAAGAACTAGATGTTCTATCGTACATCATTCCTACCGGCCAAGCACAAGAATGTGACACTCCAGCCACTAAAGGCACGAGAGTAGATAGGCTTTGAGGTCAATGTCAATGCCAGAATTCCAGGCACGGCCTCAGCAAGGTGATCAACCATTCAGGGATTTTACGGGACCATCCTGTAATTGAGGCCTATGTCCCATGTCCAGGGGCTTTTGCTGCTGGGACCCCCTTTGTCCTTTATTTCTGAAACTGCGTCTTGAAGACTCATTTCGACTGAAGATATTAAAATGATGGTATCCTCACCACTGTAAGCAGCATGTCCCTGTTTGTGTTGCCTTTTCTCAATCTCTGTGTCATGCAAAGGCAGATGTTAACTGAAAAGGGAACAGATTTAGTAAAAAGGGGAATAGATCTAACACCCCTGCATTCAAGTAAAAAGCACATGCTGGTCAAATGCTGGACCTCAAGGTCCTAATAAAACCTGCCAGTAAGGTTTTTTACGTTTCAAAAGAACAGACAGTTTGAATCTAGAAGGTTACAGAAAAGCTTTTGGATGAATGTTTAACAATAAACCTATGTCGGCAAGAACAAACGTTTAAAACAATGTTCTGTGTCCTGAATAGTGTTGTGAGCAGTCTCCATCTGTGACTTAGAGCTGTGAGTGCTGCATTAGAGGAAGGTGATCATCCAGGGGTTTCCCTGGGGTAGTTCCCTCCAGGCTTGAATCACGGACTATTATAACCTGTCCCTGGGTCTCTTGTGGTTAGTTGGAAGAAGTCCACCACAATACTAACCATGACGAGCAGGATCTGATCAGAACTCTTGGAGTCAGAACCAAGGCCTGCCCCACATGAAACACGCACCTGGTTGACTTCAACAAAGAGCAGTTGAAGACTTCCAGCACTTTTCCAAACTCAGACAAAGCTACCAGGAATCAATCAGCAACTAATCTGAACATAGCTGTTGATCCCTTTCAATAGCAGTTCTGGGTACCCTTCCTGCTCTTGCAAGCCTGCTGGGCTGTCCAAGATTAAGAGGTTGGGATTTTGAAGCCATCACCTCAGATTCAGAAATATTTTTGCTTAACATTCATGGCAAATGGGCCTTCATCCAACATCATTAAAACAGATTATATGGTCATTATCACATCTTGTATGTGGTACCTTACTATTCACAGTATTTCCTACAACACAACCATGACGATAATTCAAAGCTACTTCATTGGCTGTGAAGCATTTGGGATGTTCATTCTCGGGCCATCAACAACATTACACAAATGCAAGTCCCTCTTTTGTTGAAGAAAATAGGCAAGGGAGGCAAATATTCCCAGGAAGTATTTCTCAGGAAAGAGATAAGAGAGGAATTGCAGTTGCCGATGTGTAAACTAAAAATCAATTACAGAGATTATAGTAGTGCTGAATTTGGATTGATTGTCTTCATTGCTAAAGTAGAAAGTAATGATTGATTTCATTCTTACCCAGCAATAACAATGCAGCCAATATCATCCTGTGTCCTACACTATTTGTAATGACTTAAGCCGTCAGTCGTGAATTGATCAATATATGGATAAAAACATAAAACTGAGTTTAACTGTATGTCATCTATTTTGTTTTTCATCCCAATTTGCAACCTGTTCTCCTTTCCTCTACTGAAGAAGATGCTTAGATCCAGATTTGCCAATGCATGGTGCCCCTTAGGTTCTTCAGACATGTGATTATTCTTGACAACACCTTTGTTCTGAATGTTGGCAAGTCTTTCAACGTGCTGACATTACAATGGGGCCCACACCTGTCCTCACCCAATATTAACATATGTTCACCTGCCAGTCTGTGCCATTGACTAACAATCAGGAGTGACAACTGTCATATAAGGGTGTTTGGCATAGCAAGGGTTAATGTGGAACTGGAGAACTGTACCACCTACATTGTGATGTACAGAGTCACATGATAGTAGGCTGTTCGTAGAGGGGAGTCTGACAAAATTTCAAGAAGGAATTTGATATAGCTCTTGAGGCTGAAGAGATCAAGGGAAAAGGCAGGATCAGAGTATTGAACTTGATGATCAGCCATGATCATAATAAATGACAGATCAGGCTCGAAGGGCTGAATGGCCTCCTCTGCTTCTATTTTCTTTAAGAGATGACTCACGGTGATTTAACCTGAGGGGCACAACACCTCAGGTAAGGGGCAAGGTTAATAAGGCAGGGCCTTCATGAATAACCTCAGCCAGTACGGGAATTGAACCTGCGCTGTTGCTGCTGCTGCTCCGCATCACAAACCAGCCATCCAGCCAACTGAGCTACCTGACCCCCATCCTTGAATTGAAGTAACACCTTCAATGTAGTGAAATATCTCAGGGTTCTTCACAGCAATAGAATTAGACTCTGCGCCAAAGGAGGTGACATTAGGACAGGAGGCCAAATTGTTGATAAAAGAAGAGAGAAAGACAGAGATGCAGAGAGGTTTAGGGAAGGAATTTCAGATCGTAATACCTAGACTTTCTTTGTTACCCGCGGGATATGGACCTGGATTTTCTGCCCCACCCCCCCAACACACCCCCCCCTCCCCCCCTACCTGCCACCCCCACCCCCATCCAGTGGCAGGGCCAGGGAAACATCATTGCCTTTGGCAGGACAGGCAAATCCCTCTGCCACCGAATGGTTGGCTGCCTCCACCGCCAGAAAATCTGCCAGAGGAGGGTCAGAAAATCCCGGCCACAGTGTCAGAAGGTCAGCTCGGGTATTATGTATCTGGGAAATCATTCTTGCAGGTTCTGCATCATATGATGTGTGCTGACAGCTGCAGAGTATTTGCGTGGGCTATGAGGAGATCACCATCTTGATTGTATGAGCAATATCCTTAATAAATCTCTCCTTGTGTTTGACATGAATCGAGAGTGTGGGCACCTCCATATCTTTTCTCTTTGCGGCCACAAAGAAATATAACAGGAGAGAAAACTGGCGATGAGGATTGAGGCAGGAAAAATCACTGGAAAGAAGATTTTCGTCGACAAATAGTGGGACGGCATCATAGTGTTGTACCTTAACCAGTGTGTCTTAACCTGTATATGGTGGACAATTGACAACAAGTCTGTTTCATACAATGATTCAATATTTATTCACATTTGTTACTGTCAATCGATCACACACACACACACTTAAGTCAAACTACAAAGCTAGTAGCACAAGGCCTTAACTTAACTTCAAGTGACTGGCAAGTGGCAGGTAGATAAGGCCTTTATCTGTGACCCGCAGTCTTGTAGTTCTCGATGGTTGGTTGTTGGTCTTCCTCGCCCTTGGCTCGGATTTTCCTTCTGCTGGTGTCGATGATGGTCTTTTTTGGCCGGTGAAGGGTCACTGTTGTTGGTTGCTGCTACAGAGAGAGAGATTCTAAGGTGGTGCAGCACCATTTAATCTGCTTGGATTTCATGCCCTTTGGTGGGCAGTCTTTGAGTCATTGTCAATCAGCTCGATCACCCTGATCGATCAAGACCAATCAGGGGCTGCCACGTCGATTTTGGGGTGGGCACTAAGTGGCCATGCCTGTAAGTGCTGGGAGCAGGTAGGCCCTTCCAAATAAGGGATGGGATTCTCCGACTCCCCGCCGGGGGGCGGCATGAATCCCGCTCCCGCCGGCTGCCGAATTCTCCGGCGCCGGGGTTTTGGCGGGGGCGGGAATCACGCTGCGCTAATCGGCGGGCGCTGGGGAGCTATTCAGTCCTGGATGCCCGCTCTGATCTCGATCAGGGATGGCACGCACGCGGCCATGGCACACAGGGAGTGGAACATCTCCATCTGGGACTGCGCTATATCACACTGGGACTGTGACACCACCTTCTAGGTTTCTGTCACACCAGCCAGTGACTGCGCCATCTGCCCCTTGGACAGGGCCACCTCCTTTTGTGTCTGCGCCACGTTGGCCAGCACCTGGGCAATGCCGGCGACGTTCCCAACCATGGTCTGCTGTGACTGGGCCACGCTCAGGAGCGCCCCTGCGATGTCCAGGTGGCTCTGGGACATGGTCTCCTGTGAGGGAGCAACTCTGACCTGGGCCTTGGCCAGCGCCTGCACAGAATGCCCAAGGCCTTGGACATGCTGATCCATAGCTGAAACCGTCACCCCAAATGCCTCCACCATGGACGCCACCCGTGTGGTGTTGGTCTGGGTGGCACATATTGTCGGCACCACCTCCTGCTCCCGCAAGCAGTTGGACTCCTCCAATTGCACCTCCAGGTTCTGGAAGCTCACCGACAACCCCTGCCTCTGCGACTGCATCTCCACTATGAATGGGACTGTCTGTTCCAGAAGCTCGAGACCCATCTGGACGGCAGCTAGGTCCTGGGGTCGGCCTGTCTTCCGACCGTCCGCCCCTCTGTTTCTCCTACCTCCACCTGCTGTACCGGGCCAACTGTCTGGTGCGCACCAGATAATGTCCCATGAGCTTCTTCACTAACATGGCCAACCGAGGCGAGTGTCTCTGGGCTGGTGGAGGGTATTGGAGACAGCTGTGATGGGAAATCACGGTCATCCTCCGACCCGAGCTCCGGGTTCTCCTGAGTCTCGGGCAGAGGGCTGGTGTTCATGCTGCTCTTCCCGTCACTGCTCGGTTCATGGGGGGGGGCGGGGGGCACCAGGTGGACCCCCCCATCACCAGCGGCTCCTGCAAGACACAAGACAGACACATGATAAGACCGTGGACCAAGGGGGGGGGGGGGTAGTGGGGATGAGGGTGGTATGGGGGTGAGGGTAGTGGGGGGATTCGAGGGGGTTGACATACGTGTCACAGGGAACCGCAACTGAGCGGGGTCTCACTTCCCCGCCTGCAGCCGAGCTCCACTTCAGCGACCTCCTGTTCTTCCGGGCCACCGACCACTTCCAGGGCCCTCTGCTCGGCCACGCTGCGTGGCCACAGGTCCGGTGGCCCTCTCCTGTCTTCTACCACTCCAGGCAGTTGTGCGCAGCCTTCTCCTGGTGGAGGGGGGAACAGAAAATGAGTGTTAGACAGACCGACGCATGCAGCCCAGGGGGTGGGTAGCTGGCGGCCTCAGTGGCCAGGGCACCCGGCCATTGCGGCCGGTATGAGTATTGCAGGATGGGGGTTCGGCCGTCCTCCTAGTGGGGGAGGTAGAGTTACGGGTGTGTGGGACGGGGGTTACTTCCAGGGGCACAGTGTTGCCCACTCACCCTGGCTGCCCTGAGGATATCATGCAATTTTTTCCAGCACTGTCGACTTGTCCGGACGGTGTTGCCCATGGTACTCGCAGCCTCTGCCACCTGCGCCAATCACAGCGAACGGCGGCAGCTGTCAGCCCCAACATTGAGGGGCTAGGCCGACGCCGGAGGGATTTCCGCCCCGCCATCTGGCGGAAACGGCCTTTGTTGCCCCGCCAGCTGGTGCGGAAATGACATCTCCGGTCGGCGCATGCGCGGGAGCGTCAGTGGCCGCTGACAGTGTCCCGCGCATGCGCAGTGGAGGGAGTCTCTTCCGCCTCCGCCATGGTGGAGACCGTGGCAGAGGCGGAAGGGAAAGAGTGCCCCCACGGCACAGGCCCGCCCGCGGATCGGTGGGCCCCGATCGCGGGCCAGGCCACCGTGGGGGCACCCCCCGGGGTCAGATCGCCCCGCGCCTCCCCCAGGACCCCGGAGCCCGCCCACGCCGCCTTGTCCCGCCGGTAAGAAAGGTACTTTAATTTACGCCGGCGGGACAAGCAATTTATCGGCGGGACTTCGGCCCATCCGGGCCGGAGAATCGAGTGGGGGGGCCCGCCAACCGGCGCGGCCCGATTCCCGCCCCCACCGAATATCCGATACCGGAGACTTCGGCAACCGGCGGGGGCGGGATTCACGGCAGCCCCCGGAGATTCTCCAACCCGGCGGGGGATCGGAGAATGACGCCCCCTGTCTGTGGACTCGGGGTGTCTCCCCCCGGGTCAGGGTGACCTGGCTCAGATTGACGTTGTTGCAGTTTGTCTTTTAAACGCACCCCTTTGGTGTTACTTACAGGCTCCTGGCTGTTCAAACAGCTGCCTGTGTCCTTTGAATGCTCAGAAGGTCTCCCATCATCTGGGAGCCCACTCAGGCTGCCCCGCTGGACACCCTCATAGCACAGCTGTATCATCAAAGGTCAAGCTCAATCAGGAGCCCACCAGGTGTTGGCACTCCTCAGAATCACTGCCCCATTGCAGAGGAAGCAGAGGATCAGCAGAGCTCACCCCAACCAGAGGACACCTGCACCACAGCCTTTGGAACCCTCCCAGGTTCTCCGCCCCTCTCAAGGCAGAGGACTCGCCAATGACCGCCACCCCTCCAAGGCCACACTTAGTCCAGTTTCCTGCACTGAGGAGCCCTGCTCTCTGGAACTCCTCAGTGAAGGGAGAGATTGGGATGCCGTATTTAAATGGCATCCCAGTCTCTCGACCCCCGGACACGACCCCACGTGCATATGGCACCCCCAGGCCTAATTCCCATCAATAAAACAAATGCCAGCTTGGCACCTTGGCAATGTGTGTGCCAGCTGGAATACCACCTGGGAACCTTGGCAGTGCCAGGCTGGCGCTCAAGAGACAGCAATTGGCTCCGAACAGAATTGCAGAATCACAGAAGCACACAGCGTAGAAGAGGCTTTTCGGTCCATCAAGTCTGCACCGACAGCTGTACCAGCCTCCCCGAACAGGCGCCGGAATGTGGCGACTAGGAGCTTTTCACAGTAACTTCATTGAAGCCTACTTGTGACAATAAGCGATTTTCATTTCATTTCAGAGGGGAAAATCACCTGACCTACCTACCTAATCCCATTTTCCAGCTCTTGGCCCATAGCCTTGAATGTTGTGACGTGTCAAGTACTTTTTAAAGGATGAGAGGCAACCCGCCTCGACCATTCTCCCAGGCAGTGCATTCCAGACCATCACTACTGTTGTGTTCTCTATTTTGTTTTACCTGGATGGCTTGGTGTTGAATAAAGAACACAAAGCTTTGTTAACAAACAATTTTATTTACTCTACTAAGATTTGTTCACATTCCTAAAGTAGAAGGTTACTGTATTAAATGATGCTATCTCTAAATACAGAACTCTTAAGTACAACTGCTCCTATGCCTGACCATCTTCCAACTGCCTTCTAACTCCTAACTCCCATAAGGCTTAGCAACACTGCTTTATATAGTAGTGTCTGCAGCTCCCTCTAGTGGCTATTCTTGATACTACATTAATCCTTGCAATGCTGATAGTTATGCTAATACCACATCCCCCCCTTCTTTGTAAAAGAAAATAGTATTACAGTGGTTGTGATATTTTCTTTAACCCTGACCTTGTAGATGTATTGCTGTCTAAATAACTAGTAACTTTCACTATCTTATTATCATACAATACAGTATTTTTGTAATGACAGTTACATCACTTAAATGAGTATAGGTTAAGTTTACATTCCAGGCAATATACATCTGCAAACATATGTATATTAAGAGCATTGTATGTTCTTTACATGCAACTGCGTACTGATATTGTACCATAGTTAACAATTTTTTAACTTTTTACAGTCCATAAATTGAGTCTGTATTCAGTCTTCACTGTGGTAGAGTGGTACATAACCAACAAGTTATCCGCGTAAATCGATCAGGTGTTCGAATAGTTGAACCACTGTTGTTGTCTGAACTGGTCTTTTTCCTGTGCTTATGGTGTCGATTTTGTGTGTCCTTTGCCCTAAAAATCAGTTTGCTTTCTGATCTTTGAGCAAATACCAACTCATTAAATTTGTTGGAATGACTTCTGTTCTGTCTAAACAATGTCCTTTTCCTCCTGGCATTGGTGCCATCATGCGTGATCTTTATATGATCTACACACGCATTTGGCTTTGTATCTCGACTGGTAGCTGTGTTTCACACACTGTCTTGCAGTCCCGAGCTTGTTTGCCATCTGGATTGCTTTCCATACTGTCTGGTCTTTCAAGTGTGACCGCAAGTCCCAACACTTCCCTGTCATTGAATTGCACTGTGCCGTTTAGTTTTCCTTCAGTTTTACTGCCATACCTTTGTGTACATGCTGTTCTTCCATAGTTACTCTTTATGTGCTCAAGATCACCTCCTTCTCGCTTGCCTGATTCATCTTCAACCTTTATACTATCAGTGTCCTTTGTATTATCTAATGTTTCGTTGAACTTCTGGGGCGGGATTCTCCCCTACCCGGCGGGGCGGGGGGTTCCGGATGGGATGGAGTGGCGTGAACCACTCCGGCGTCGGGCCGCCCCAAAGGTGCGGAGAATGGGGCCAAGCCCTCACCTTGAGGGGCTAGCCCCGCGCCGGAGTGGTTTGCGCGCCGCCGACTGGCGGGAAAGGCCTTTGGCGCCACGCCAGTCAGGGCCGAAAGGACTTTGCCGGGCAGCTGCTGACGTCATCCTCGCGCATACGCAGAGGGGGTTCACCTACGCGTCGGCCATCGCGGAGACCTACACAGCCGACACGTAGTAAAAGAGTGCCCCCACGGCACAGGCCCTCCCGCAAGTTGGTGGGCCCCGATAGCGAGCCAGGCCACCATGGGGGCACTCCCCGGGGCCAGGTCGCCCCGCGCCACCCCCAGGACCCCGGAGCCCGCCCGCGCCGCCTAGTCCCGCCGGGAAGAGAGGTGATTTGATCCTCGCCGGCGGGACAGGCATTCCAGCAGCGGGACTTCGGCCCATTGCGGGCCGGAGAATCACCGGGGGGGGGGCCTCGCCGACCGGTGCAGCATGATTCCCACCCCCGCCGAATATCCGGTGCCGGAGAATTCGGCAACCAGTGGGGGCGGGATTCACGCCAGCCCCCGGCGATTCTCCGACCCGGAGAACCTCAAGGTTCACACAGTGGCTACAGAACAGCTGCTAAGTTTGCCAATAACTGTGCCCTCACAGCTCACACTCCACTGAACATCCAGCCACCTGCTGACCCCTTTGCCCAAACCTGAGAATGCTTCAGCCTTACATTAATCAGAAAACAACAACTTCACCCTGGCCACAATCTCCAAGATCCCATAGTTACGATGAACAATACATCCCTCAACTCAGTTCAGACCTTCCGCTGACTTGGGAGAATCCTCTCCAACAACATCATGTTGGACGATGAAATTGCCCACGCCTGGCATAAGTTAGCTCAGCATTCAACGGACTCACTCAGAGGTTTTGAAGAGGGCATGCAGTCTGACTGAAGATCAAAGTTTACCAGGCAATAGTTCTTATATCATTTCTCTATGGCTGTGAGGCATGGACAACTATCGGCTTCACATAAAGCAACTAGATTCATTTCACTTTTGCTGTCTAAGATATGTTTCAACATTAAGTAGCAGGCCAAAGTCCCTCGTATGAAAATTCTTGCAAGGTGCCATATACCTGAGAGCATGCTCAAGAAAGCTCAGCCTCACTGGACTGGTCATTTGGTTCACGTGGAAAATCTCCGCAGACCACCGGTGATATCCCATGGCAGCTGTGCCCGGCAACTCGCACCATTGGATGCCCCAAACATATATTCAAAGACATTCTGAAAGCCAATCTCAGAGCCTGTAAAATGAACCCCCGTACATGAGGCGGGGAAGACAATCCTGGAGTCATCAAACAATCTCAAACATTTGAGGAGAACAGGGTCAGGTCCCAACAGGACAAGCGGGCGTACCCCCAAGCCTGTGCCTTAACCCACCCCTCCAAAATTTTCAATCGGATCTGCAAATCAAGATTTCAACATACCTATGTTCCAACCCCAACCTAGACGGTGAATAAACTGGTCTTCTTCCTGAACACTCATCCATTGAAGTGACACGGGAGTCTGCCATCATTTATACTATTTTAAGTATAACCAATTCACCATAATTTATAGAGGCACAAGCGAGTCCCTATTTAATATCCGCCACTTGCACACAATCAAACACAATTTATATATAATCAAAAGAATAGATCATGAGGCCTTCCTGGCATGGCTCAAGCCTGCATCGCACAATGTATTATACACTGAACAATCAGTGAAACTTTTCTCTTAACATCATACCTAAACTTGGTTAAAACCTGTCTCTCAGCTCTGTTGGAGAAACTGAAGGGAAGTTGTTAACATAGTGGAAAGTTCAGAGCAAAAGACTGAGGGATAAAATTGTGCCCGCCGACTTGCATTCCCCTTTTCTAAGAGAAGTGTATTCTACGTTGGTGCCGCCGTTTACAAATATGAAACTTAATTTCTTTCTGAGTTAATAAAAGAGAAATCCATTTATCACAGAATGGATTTTGCTTGCATTTTTTACAACGGCAGACTGGATCACCATTATGATTCAGTTTAGTCGGAAAGTAGCAATTAACGCATGGAAGTGGACCAATTTAATGGCGGGGGTGGGAATTATTAATTTTGACGCCTTTGTATTTCTTTTTCTGCTTAAATTGTGGATACAGTTTAATGAGAATCAGCCATTTAGAGAAACATATGTTAATTGGTATAATAATATCTTGTGGCTAATGACCAGTGAGTCGGAGCTTGTAAGATGCTATCACTGTTTTCCAAATTCTCCTTTGATTACACATCTTTAAATTGGAGCACCGGGTTTCAGAATACCGGCAATTTGGTCTTTTGTGGCAGCTTGATTGGACTGCTCCTGGCACCTGCATGCAAAACAACCTAAATGTTCTGATTTAATCAGCACTTTGGATACTCAGTATTGCCGTTCGGTGGCTGAATACAATGCATTCAGAACATTCAGCATTTGATCAAGTGGATTCTCATAATGATTGTCATTTCCACGTTGACTTGTCCGCACAGCAAAAAAAAGTCTTGATTCTCTGTAAAGTCTTAACAAAGACAATAACCCGTGAGATGAGATGGGGGAGGGAGGGGTACATATTTCCTTTTGTCAGGTAGGGGAAAGCAGAAATACTGGAAAGGCTGAATGTAGTCAGTGGTCATTTGACTTACATGCCACATTTAATGTAGGCCTGCCGAAGTATTGAATTGTAAGATGCTGTGGAGAATAAAAGAATGGTAGTTTTTTTTTAAATCAAAGACTTTTATATAATTTGGAGAAATAATCTAATGACAATAACATAGATCAGGGTCCCATTTACAATGTGAGGTGACATCTAGGATCATTGGCATTTATTACAGCGAATGATGGGTCGGCAACATATTCATATTTGACAATGACTCTGATCTGATGAAATGGGTCAGTTATTATAAATAGGTGAACCATGGTCAGAATGGAATGGATCCCTTTAAACATGATATAAGCCCTTATGGAGGGATGGGCCATTATACAGATTCTTAAAACTGTTTGACTTCTAGAAACTGAGCAATCTGTGCTCCTTTTGAGTCCCACATCACATTAGCTAGGCTTAGTTCACTTCATGGTTCACTCATTCCTACAAATGGCATCATGTTTCACTTTAAATGCTTTTAGTGTAAATAATAATGCATTGAGCCTCTAAAAGCTTTTTTTTTTATAAACAGATTATCTTGAAAGGTTTGAAAATGGACCTGCTTGATTTTATCTACATTTAAACATAAAGGGACACTGTATTCCTTTTTTTCCCTCGCTCCTATAAAAGTTATGAATTTGATAATATTACAGTGTAATTTATGTAAAAAGCATGACACCAGCCTGACTAATTTGTATGATTCCCTGAAGAGTTCTCATTAAAAGTTTTTCGGCATTTATCTGACAGACAGCAAGCAATAGTTTAATAGTAGCCCAGAGCACTTTCCTCATGACTGGCTCTCGACTGTTATTTGTCTTTATTACCTTAAAACAGTTTCAAAGAAATTCCTCAGCTCTAAACAAAACTGATTAACCAAAGGCACCGAGATGCCCTGCACAAGGGAATTTGGACTGCAAAGGTCAGCAGTCAATGAAGATGGTCACCTCAGCTCCCAACTGTTACCTCTCGCTAAGCCTGAAGTTGTGATCTATGCAAATGGATTCTCTGCTTGCTCCTCAGATTTAGCAAAACATTACACCAAATGAACATCTGCCATTTTACTTAGAGCAGAGCAATCATAACATTTGAAATGCTTCCTTCTGCGCTAAATCACATCACAAAAATGAAAGGGATCAGAAGCAATATTGGAGGAGAATGACAATTGAATCTACAATAAGTGTAAAAGCCTATCTAAATATTAAATATCATATTAAACATGTTGGCTGTCAACAAATGGCTCAGCAAGCCCTTCTAGTGATGAACAACAAAAATATTCACTTGTGTCTGCAGTTAAAGAACTTTCCTTAAAGCAAAGAGGCTGGCAGATCACACATTTTTGAGACATTCTTTAATAATTTTCCAGTCATGATTAAGATTGGAACTATAATCTTCCATCTTGGCTGATTTTGTTCCTCATCATGTTTCCCAATGAAAACCCTGTACAAACCGTGTCAAGACTGTCGGGTGGGGGAGGGTGGGAGGGAGGGGGCGCGGTCATAAGTGCATGGAATTATGATAATCATGATTGATTGCTCTCCCTAATCTTCACAAAACTATCCTATGTGGAGATTTCACACGCAACTCAAAAACTTCCGTTTATATTGCCGCAGGCAGAGAGGTGCGTAGAGCAAAAAAACGAGAGTTGGCATGATCATTTTGTTTTACCGATACTGGCTAAGCCACTTAGCTAGGGAGCTAATCTCAGAAGAAGTGTTATTAGGAAAAATGAGCACAAAGAACATATGAAACGAATAGCAATGCACTCACTCACTCACCTCCATCTACATCAAAATGCATCCGATCATAGTGGTAGCCTGCAGAAGTGTCGAGATTTTCAAAATTAAAACGAGGACAAATTTGGAGATAATTTATGTCAGTTAAAAACAAAACTGAATTAACAGAAAATGTGGAGAGAGTGCAACAGAAATTGCTTTGACAGGAAACAGGCTGCAATTTGAGCTGATGGTAACGCAGGCAATTCTAGAATACTTACTGAAAAAGAAAAGAAAAGGTGAGGAGCAATACTTTGACCATTAGGCCTTTTTCAAGTTAGTGTTTATACAGGGGGAAAAATGACCTGAGAGATAGAAGAGACTGATGCAATGTATAAAATAGGATGAATAATGAAGTACTTAAGAGAATAAAAGAGACAGAGGAGGTGGAAGTGACAGGCTGAGGCAGTGACAATAGGCATAAAGCAGTCAGAGGAGGCAGTAATGAGCAATTTGAGTTACAAGATGACCTTGTGTTATCGAGTGATGGTGACAATAACTGAGATAGCACGTAGACAGATAAGAAGGAGCAGCATTGCTAAAATATTTAAAACTCCAACCCCCTTAGACAAGCAAAATGTGAGCCATTGATTTAAAGTAAACATGCAAAATAATCTTTCCCAGTTGATTACCATAAAGCAGCCTGGAGATTGGAATAGGACATCAATGTTTATTCCTGCAAATAAAGAGCAATCAATTTCACAGCACTGGTTTATATTTAGGTCCATACGTCAATCTTAATATTTTCAATGACAGTTCAATGCAGGAATATCCTATTTTAAGTAGGGGACACGTTCCTGGCAACCAGTCCTCAAATCAAAAAGCTACCAAAGCTGGTTTTCCCATTTCAATGTAAGTAATATTAGGAGAAACGTTCCCAAACCAAGATTTCCGGCCCCAGTACGTAATATAAACATGAAATAAACAAGACACAATGTCAATAAACCTTCTACATTCCCACGGATGTGAAGAGTACAGGTTTTGATTGTTCTAAGGTAAAGCTACAAAATACACCCCCAACATACAGTTGACATATATTTGAGAGATTGATGTCTCCCACACTCATGCTTCTTTGTTCCACCCTTTAAATGAGCAGGTAGCCTTTGCTAATTTTCCTCTAGGTGGCAGAAACTTGTCCCCTCACTGGATGCTTCTTGACCTCAATTTTATTCTTCCCGTGGAATAAGAGACCACTCCCTGGACGGTGAGGGTGCTGGTCATTGCTGTCTTTCTCCAGGTGCTCCGGTTTACTCCCACAAGTTCTGAAAGATGAGCTTGTTAGGTGAATTAGACATTCTGAATTCTCCCTCAGTGTACCCGAACAGGCGCTGAGGTGTGGTGACCAGGAGCTTTTCACAGTAACTTCATTACAGTGTTAATGTAAGCCTACTTGTGACACTAATAAATATTATTATTGTTAATGGTGCTCCGCTTTGCTGTCAGACACTTCAGAAGGCCCTTATATTGATTCACCAAACCGGGAACTATGTGGTCAGTTCCAAAGAAACCTTTGTACCCAATTCCCAACTACTTTATAATAGGACAAGTAGCACCTAAAACAATACATGTGTAGACATTTTTTAACTGCTTGACCACAAACTACTCCATTTGGGACTACTTAAAAAGGGGTATCGCTGTATTAAAGCGAGATAAATTACACTTCTGGATCATCCAGTGGTCCAGTAGCTCAAACATTAGGTGCGCTTGATTTCCAAAATTGTAAAATTTCATTAAAGTTTTGGTTGAACATGTGATTGAAATTGTGAATGATTGTGCGGCTATGCAATTATAATAATGGGGATAATTTAAATAAAATCCCTATTTGTGTAACTTGCAAATCTAATCGCTGAATTGCTTTTCACATAACAATGCTATAAGAAAGAATTGAGCTCAAAACATTAACTTATCCGTTCTCCCGACAGATGTTGACTGATGCACTCTATGGGCGAGATTTTCCTGGAAATCGGCAAAAGCCGATGGTGGACGGGAAAAGTGACATTGAAGCCGCCAAAGGAAATGCCGGCTTTTCTCCGCCGTACAGTGCTTCGCTTTTGAAAAAAAACGTAAGGTTCGGGACCTGATTCGTCCACAACATGGAGGTGCAGGGGGCCATTTTTAAAGGCTGCCTCAGCACACAGCAACAAAACCGATTAACCCTGGAACCCCGTAGCCCCTGACCCCCCCACCCCACCGGGCATCATCCTGGCACTACGCGGGCACTTCCTGGGTACTACATGGACACACCCCTGGCACAGCCAGAATGCTCACCGGACACTCTTGATCTTGACACTATCCGGAAACAGCCTGGTGCCAGGGGACACTCGGGCACACTCAGGTGACTGTCCAGGTTGTGCCTGGGAAGTGCCCGGGCATGACCCTCTCCCCGCCGAACACCGCATTCATCTGAGCTCCCCTGCGATGTCTGTGTTCCATGTGCACACCTTGGAAGACCAGTGGTGAGTCAACGTTGTTCTTCCGCCACACCTCCACGGATAGATTTTCTGATAGGGAGAGGCAGATGGGTTCAGCATTGGGACCTGATAATGACATGTTAATTCATTATAAAGATGTTCCCAGAGTTCAATATCGGGAAATAGACGGCGTCACTGACAGCGGGAGGGGACAACCGCGTCACACATTAACGCAACGTAAAACACGACTTTGCATTTCTCGCTAGGTTGCCCACTCCCGTGAAACCATCCAGTGCAAATGGAAAATCCTGGCCTATGTTTCCAGCATTTTCTGTTTTATCCCTGTAACAAAATCTATCCTATCTGTGACATTTCAATGTTTTCTTGTAATAATTTTCTGCTTTTGTTGAATAGTCCGTCCATACAAAATTGTAATCAAATAAATTACACTTTACAAAGCAATGAAGGAATGCAATTTTAGCAGTGCTGGAATGACAGGGTTTAGTTACGAGGGGAGACAAGAAAAAATCATTTATTGTCTTTGAGAGCAGATATAATGGAGGTTCTCAAAATTGGGAACTGTAGGGAGACAGCTGAGACAGTCCGGCCACCAGAGGGCAAGGTAAGTTCAAGGGATCTCAGAGGGAGGGCCCCCTAGCGGAGGGGGCTCGAAGGCAGTGCTCGGGGCATCAGGGGAGAATCTGGTGGGGGGAGGAAGGTCCGACGACCACTAGACCTTAAGGAGGGAGCTCCTCACTCCAGGTTTCCACCCAAGATCTAAGCCCATTGATTTTTTTAATCAATATTGCTGCCTTACAGCACCAGCGATCTGGGGTCAATTCCAGTCTTGGGTTACTCACTGTGTGGAGTTTGCACATTGTCCCAGTGTCTGCGTGGTTTTCCTCTGGGTGCTCCCACAGCCAAAGGCGTGCAGGTTAGGTGGATTGGCCATGATAATTTCCCCTTAGTGTGCAAAGATGTGCAGGTTAATTGGGGTTAGGGGTTTGGGGGGGGGGTTTGGGCAGGGGTCTGGGCCGAGGTTGGGTGCTCTTTCGGAGGGTAGTTGCATACTCAATCGGCCGGAAGGCCTCCTTCTGTATGGTAGGTATCCTCTAAGATACATAAATCAATGTTTTGGGCAGTCAGCACACTCCAGACTTCAGGCTTTTTTTCTTTTTTTTTAAATTTAGAGTGCCCAATCCATTTTTTCCAATTAAGGGGCAATTTTGCATGGCCAATCCATCTATCCTTCACATCTTTGGGTTGTGGGGGCGAAACTTATGTAAGCACGGGGAGAATGTGCAAACTCCACACAGACAGTGACCCAGAGCCGGGATCGAACCTGAGGCCTCGGCGCCGTGAGGCAGCTGTGCTAACCACTGCAGCACCGTGCTGCCCTACCAGATTTCATACTTCAAAGTGTCAACAAGAGCAAGGCTCCTGATTTGAGAATTTTCGTAATCTTAAAACTTTACTCAAGTTATGAGCTATAATATAGTTAAGTGTAATGTAGTACATTTTTCTCAGAACAAATCAGCCAAAAAGGCATTGGAAAACCAGGCCAGGACAATACATACAGCAGGAGTTTGGAATCTCTCGGCTCATTGCATCCGCCTCAGAAGAAATTCCCCCATTTGGATCTTTACGACTGGATGGAGAGTGGGTGCGGGATGGAGTCGGGCCTGCTACCCCCAGATGCAAATCAGAAGTGTCCATGGGGGCTGTTGAGTGCCCAGGTGGGCTGCTTAAAAAGCCTGCTTTAGTTCTCTGGAACTTTGATTGCCCCCCCCCCCCTAAATGGCCCCTTATAGTTCCCATGTCAAATTAACCTCAACCAACCTTTTCACCACCTTTTGCTCTGACACCTTCCAAGCCAACTCACCCAGCATCCGTCAGAAACAGACCTTGGAAGTCATGTTAACATGAAATAAAACCTTCTACAATTCTCTGCCTGAAGGAAGGTTCAACCCACAGTACCACAATCTCCACCCTGGGAAGGACAAGGAGGCTGGCCCAGATCCACCCCATCCAGAATGGCAATCAAACTCTGTGTCTTTGCCACCAACCTGATCCACACCAGCGATCCAGCCATCTGATCCAACTGGCCTCCCCAAGTAGTCTGAGTTGTTGTGACAGCATCCACTTTTATATGCATGTTATAGTCCAGTACAATGAATAGTCTTCGTAGAGGCTCCAATATGCTTTCCATCACATGGCAGACCGGGAATCAGTCTTGCTCTATGAAATAAAATAAATATTTATTGTTCGTTTATGTCTAAAAACCTATTACAGACTTGACTATCGTAAATGAAAACTCTCCCAATCGTGAAAGCCCATTCAAAACATTTAAATGGCCACAAATACGTAATCCTTCATAATTGGTGACAGACTTGGATTCATAACCAACTACATATTCATAGAATCTACAGTGCGGAAGGAGGCCATTCAGCCCATCGAGTCTGCACCGGCTCTCCGAACGAGCACCGTACCCAAGCCCACACCTCCACCCCACCCCACAACCCAGCAACCCCACCCAACACTAAGGGGAATTTTGAACACTAAGGGCAATTTAGCATGGCCAATCCACCTAACCTGCACATCTTTGGACTGTGGGAGGAAACCGAAGCACCCGGAGAAAACCCACGCACACACGGGGAGAACATGCAGACTCCGCACAGACAGTGACCCAAGCCGGGAATCGAACCTGGGACCCTGGAGCTGTGAAGCAATTGTGCTAACCACTATGCTTTCGTGCTGCCCTAAAAGAGAGGTAATTCTTTAATAACCTCTTTGAGTTATCAGTCAAATTGTGAACTTAGGATCCTTCAGAAGATAATGATAAGCTGTGGAAAGTAAACATTATAATGATGTAATGATTAGGTATTGGGGATAATGTGAACAAACTGGTATTGTAGCTGCCTACTAAAATAGTGTTTAGTCAAAGTTACTTTTAGTTTGTTTATTAAGGTAAAAGTCTTAAAACGTTAAATTTTGTCCTGTCATCCTTCCAGTCAGTCACTGGAAATTCAAATATCTTTCTAAAAGTTATCGGTCTCTACGATGATCATAACAATTGATCATTTCCAACATCTTCATGTATATTTGATCATCTATTTTTTTTTTTACATTCTGAAGCTAATTTCTCCCGTCCCCAACGCCACCAACCTTCCAACTTAAATGGACCTGAATCCACTCATATGTCAAGTCATTAACAAGGTATGGTCAACCATGAGGCAGGCCATAACTCCAGGATTATACAACACATCCAAAGGGAGGAGATACATATACTGCTTCAGGTTTTAAAGGGTTTCCCCCATTTTAAGGAGAAATGGCAGCTTGGCAGGATACAGGATTGATCTGCCACCCAACTTTACTTTGATGAGCCAGTGACAGGAACCCTGCTTCAGGCCTCCATTGCAAAGCAGGGATGTTGTGTGAACCAACTGCTGCAACAATGAGAATGCTGGGGGTTGGCAAATTTCATCAGTACAAGCAACATTGTGCAGAGGATGTGACCCTAACGTTTTGAGAAAATCAAAGACCCAGGAGGGCAAAGTCAAGGGTTACAATGTAATCTCATATTTGCACACTAGACTGACAATTCCTATCATAAATTGCTTCTTCTCTTTCATTCCTTCACTTTCCATTACACTGGGAGTATATTGTGCTTCACTTTGCAAGTTCCTGCATTACCCCTTTCAATAGGAGATTGCACAGGTCATCCTTCTGCTAAACTTTTCCATCACCAGCCACGTATGCTGTATGTTTCTGTGTTTGCAATGCCTGTACTAAGTGCATTGAATTTCCAGAAATTCGTACCACCCAATCAATATATGTTTCTAGCTGTACATAGCAGAGCCTGAGGAAGTGCAGCTACCTTGCATTGACTGACTACATTCAAAGAGCAGATCCTCCACCCCATGGAAGATTATTTAGATGAGGAAACAAGAAAGAGAGAACCAGGAGGTCTTCTCTTAGGCTTTCTACATTGCTTATCATTCCTTCAACCCCATCCTATCCAGTTTATATGGACAGTGTGATGACACCCAGCTCTACCTCACCAACCATTTTCTCGATTCTTCCACTGTTCCCATATTCTCAGATTACTTACCCAGCACCGCAGAAATTTCCTCCAATTAAATGTTGGAAAGACATTGCGCGAGATTCTTTGATCCTGAGGCTAAGTGTTGACGCCATCGTAAATGCCATCGCGTTTCCCGACGCCATCAACATGGCCTCAGGATGAGCAATTCTGACACTTACAGGGGGCCAGCACAGCACTGGAGCGACCCACGCCGCTCCAGCTGCTGATCCCAGTGTCAACTGCCCGCCGTGGGGTCCGCGCGTGTGCAGTGGTACCGGCGCTAACGTGCGGTTCTTTGTTACGGCCGCTCGACCCATCCCGGGCAGAGAATCGCCGGGGGGGACTTCATAGAGCGGCCCCCGACTGGCGCCGATTCTCTGCTCTGCGGAGAATCGCGTCCCAGCGTCGGGGCGGCGTGGCACGATTTGCGCCGGCCGCAGCGATTTTCCGGCCCGGCCCCGGGTTGAGAGAATCGAGCCCATAGCTTTCTGTCCCTGCTCCAACCTCAATTTTCTAACTACCAACTCCATCCCTTCCCTGGCAGCAGCCTAAGACCTAATCTGTTGCACCCTTGGTAGCACATTCAACCCTGAGATGTGCATAGTGATTACATATTTATGTCATCACCAATACCTCCGATTTGCACCTTCTTAACATCATCTGTCTTCACCCTTTCTCAGTACATCTGATGCCGAAACCCTCAATCAAACCTTTGTTAACTCTAGACTTGACTATTCTAACGTATTCTCGCCTGGTCACTCGCATTCTTCCCTCTGCAAACTCAAAGTCACCCAAAGCTCCATCCTCCGAGATATCTGTGCTCCTCTAATTCTGGCCTCGTGTGCATCCCGCGATTTTAATCAGGCCACCATTGGTGACCACGCCTTCAATGGGCCTGGGCTTGAAGTTCTAGAGTACCTCTCTGCTTCTCTATCTCACTTTCTTACTCCAGTACCCTTAAAACCTATCTCTTCAGCCAAGTCTTTGGTCATCTGGAGCGAGATTCTCTGACCCCCCGCCGGGTCGGAGAATCGCCGGGGGCTGGTGTGAATCCCGCCCCCGCCGGTTGCCGAAGTCTCCGGCACCGGATATTCGGCGGGGGCGGGAATCGCGCCGCGCCGGTTGGCGGGCCCCCGCACTCGATTCTCCGGCCCAGATGGGCTGAAGTCCCGCCGCTAAAATGCCTGTCCCGCCGGCGTAAATTAAACCACCTACCTTACCGGCGGGACAAGGCGGCGCGGGCGGGCTCCGGGGTCCTGGGGGGGGCGCGGGGTGATCTGGCCCCGGGGGGTGCCCCCACGGTGGCCTGGCCCACGATTGGGGCCCACCGATCCGCGGGCGGGCCTGTGCCATGGGGGCACTCTTTCCCTTCCGCCTCCGCCACGGTCTCCACCATGGCGGAGGCAGGAGAGACTCCCTCCACTGCGCATGCGCGGGAATGCCGTCAGCGGCCGCTAACGCTCCCGCACATGCGCCGCCCGGAGATGTCATTTCCGCGCCAGCTGGCGGGGCACCAAAGGCCTTTTCCGCCAGCTGGCGGGGCGGAAATTCGTCCGGCGCCGACCTAGCCCCTTAATGTTGGGGCTCGGCCCCCAAAGACGCGGAGCATTCCGCACCTTTGGGGCGGCGCGATGCCCGTCTGATTTGCGCCGTTTTGGGCGCCAGTCGGCGGACGTCGCGCTGTTTCCGGAGAATTTCGCCCCTGATCTAATATGTCATCATTTGAATTGGTGTCATACATTGTTTCAGAGCTGTGATGTGCCTTGTGATGTTTTATTACATTAAAGGCACTACATAAATCCAGGTTGTTGTTCTATTGTGTAATAACCAGGAGAAAGAATAATGATGAGGCCATTTTGACATCCCTTTCTCATATTTTACATGTTGTTTAAACGCCCGACTTATTACCAGAAATGGACAGCAAGGGCAAACAACAATCTCAGTCATTCCTTTCCTTTCCTTTCCTTCCCATAACACCTGGGAGCTATCAGACAGTCGTGAGGAAACTGTTGTGTTCGGGGTGAATTAAAATGGTCATCGAAGTTTCATGGTGTAACTATATTGGCAATGATGGTGGAAGCGTCCTGTTGGAGTGGTGTGAGGTTGTAGCAAGCCGTTAAACCACGAGTATCACTGTGCTTCAAAGTCAGGGCAGAATGGCACTATGGGCACATCTACCTCAGCACATGCACAGAACCCTTTTTACCAACATCCGCCACAAAATATGCAGTGTAATTGACTGATCCATTACATCTGGATGTAATTAGCATCTTCAGCAGCATTGTCATCTTGGATTTCAGTAAGTTTCATCCAAGATGATACTTGAGACCCTTGAGGTCAGTTCCCTTTACTATGGTCTTCCTGACCTGACCTTTCGTTCATCTGAATCTCCTGCACCAAATAGCCTCAAAGTTTCCAGTGACTCATTTGGTAAAACAAACTTGCCGTAAACTAGGAGCAATGCGTTATTTTTGTCACTGAAACCCAATCGGAATGAAATTAGAATTCACCTGCTAATTTCTGTGTTATATATCGCTCTGGCGCATGTTTTTCTCTGTACAATTTGCTAATGGTTAAGTTTGCAGAGTAATGAAAAGGAAAGTAGGTGCCATAAGTAGTCTTCACTATGTTAGAGACTGTGCTGTGGCTCTCCTGGGTGTTATTCACAACCTGGTGTTGTAAAATAGTGCCCGCGATCATAACATTGTCCCTTTATCACCATCGACATGCTGGCCTTGCTGACAGTGACCATAATTCCTGATGGTAATAGATTGATTCTATTGATCCACAACATCAGCGGTAGTGACTGTTAAATGTTAAAAGCTTTGTTTGTCGCTGAATGATAGATAACATATAATTGTGACAGCTCAAGCCCAAGTAACTGACTGAGCTGAATGGCCAGTCATAAAAGGTACAAAATTACTCTAAGGTCACGCGCTGAGAGTAAAACGGACCAAAGCACCATCTCCACCTGCCTTATGGATGCCTGAAGGTTGCATTTGAGAGAATTGAAATGACTGAGAACATCTCGCTGGAAGCAGAATGCTTCTTTACTGAGCAAAAATAAAATGCGCGTTGTTGCAAAAATGTGTCGCAGAAATTTCAAGTGTCTTTCCCACTGGGTGGAGTCGCAATTTGGAGGCAATCACCTCCCCAAGTTAATCCATTTATTCAATAATTGACGCAAATGCAAGAAATGGGCCTGACCTGACTTGGAAGGCTGGATTTTGATCCTGGAGGTTGGTAGCTGGAGTCAGGAAATGTCCTTGTTGGGTGCATCAGCCTCAAACGAAATTACCTGCAAAGGCACAATTTTCTTTCTGGAAGGTGGGGCAGGAGAGGGTACTAACTGGGGTAGGACCTTTCATCCTCAGAAGCAATGTGGGGGCAGCCACTTGGGCTGCCGGGTGCCAAGGTGGACTGACTAATGGGCCAACCTCCACCTACTGGGACTTTATCCCAGTTACAATAAACCAGGAAGCAGCCCTCTAGCCCTCACCCTTCACACCCCTCACTCTCCCCATGCACACATCATGCCCTCCTGCATGCCACACTATGCGCCCCCCCCCCCCCCCACCCACCCCCAGTGTCAACAATCTATGGAACTTTTTTGTAAGGGCCGCGAAGAATCCAGCACGAATTTTAAGGATACAAAATAATAACATTTATTTACTATAACAATATATACATAACAGTAGCAGTAACTTCCCTTGCTACCTTCTCCTTCCTGCTGGTTCCTGAACTGGCCAGCTTATTTATACTAGGAGTTTCTCCGCCCCCCCTCATTGGGGAAGTTCATACTCCCATAGGATTGTGGGATAGTCATTAGTCCCCAGCCAATCGTAAGTAGGCAGGTTATAACATCCCTCCCCCCCAAAGTCCAAGGAATCCACCGAAGACCCTGGCGAAGGAAGGCGTCAAACTCGTTTGGCCGCAGGCCGGACGCCATTTGCACGCGGCGCTGGATCAGGCGGTGTGTAACGAGACGGAGACCGGCGCTTCCGTGATGAACGGCGCGGTTGT
This sequence comes from Scyliorhinus torazame, assembly GCF_047496885.1. Lineage (NCBI taxonomy): Eukaryota > Metazoa > Chordata > Chondrichthyes > Carcharhiniformes > Scyliorhinidae > Scyliorhinus > Scyliorhinus torazame. The sequence continues at coordinate 334,455,678 of NC_092708.1, forward strand.
ACATCCACGGCCTGTGGACTCGAGGATTCCCCCTCTGATGCATCCTGTGTCTCCATCTCGGAGTCAGAGTCTGCTGCCTCCGTCATGTCAGCGTCTCTATCTCCATTCGGTCCCGTAACGACCTGCGCAGGCTTCGAGTGAGGCACCAGTGGAAGATTTGGAGGACTACCTTCCCTTGTCTCTGGTCTTTGCGGCTGTTGAAATGAGCTCCGGGGGCGGGGAATCTTTTGCGGGGATGATCTTCTGGACCGGACGTGGTCTACATGTTTTCGCTGGAGCCGACCCTGGGCTTGCACTTGGTAAGATATAGGGCCCGTTTGTTGAAAGATTACACCAGGAACCCATTGGGCACCACCAGCAAAATTCCGCACGAATACTGGGTCACCGGGCGCAAACTGCCGAATCGGACGATGCCGAGACAATCCCTGTCCCTGCCGTTCTTGTGTGCGGCGTACTTTTGCGCCAATGTCCGGGAAGACCATACTAAGGCGGCTGCGAAGTCTTCGGCCCATTAGGAGTTCTGCGGGAGCTACCCCATCCACGTCGCCAGTTTTGTAAGGGCCGCGAAGAATCCAGCACGAGTTTTAAGGATACAAAATAATAACGTTTATTTACTGTAACAATATATACATAACAGTAGCAGTAACTTCCCTTGCTACCTTCTTCTTCCTGCTGGTTCCTGAACTGGCCAGCTTATTTATACTAGGAGTTTCTCCGCCCCCCTCATTGGGGAAGTTCATACTCCCATAGGATTGTGGGATAGTCATTAGTCCCCAGCCAATCGTAAGTAGGCAGGTTATAACAAACTTCAATGCACATTTATCGAATATACAATCTGGACTGAACCAATGAACCCTAAAGTAACAATATCATAGGTGAAAAATCTTCAGAAACCCAGCCATTCATTCATGACTTTCTTGCAAAAACACTCCCTCTACTACAACCCTACAAATGTGTCAATCAACCAGCCCTTTAAAGTATCAATAGCAGAAATTACAAGCACTTGACACCTCCGTATCTTGTGTAAATAAACATTGAGCAATCAACAAATAGATCTAAGAGAGTGAGATGTCAATCAGGCATTTTTCCCTTGGGTGCAGCTCTTTCAACAACCTAATGGGTGTCTGGGCTTTTAGTTAAGCCCCATTATAAATGGCCATTGGAGGTAGATGGAGGGGCATAGGTTGGCTTGGAGGGTATGAGTGGCCATTTGGATGGGTGTAGGTTCGTGTGGGTAAAACCGTTTGAAATTACCTCTGAAAAGTTTCCCTCATCTAGACTATGATTTACAACACCTCTAAAGGGCCCTCTCACGACATGTCTGATGGGAACCACGACTCACTGAAAAGTTGGCCTGACTCCATGAACATTGTGCCTCTCCCTACAATGGAGCCGGTCCAGTCAGGAGTGTAGAGTGTGGGCTCATGACACACACTAGCTCGCACCTCAATCCCAAGATGACAGAAATTAGTGAGTTCCGGGAATCCCACGAATCAGGTCCCGGCAGCCATTTTTAAAGACCCACAGAGTCTCCTCGACTGCAAAAATCCAGCTCCTAAAGACGGTTGAATTTTAAAAAATTCCCAAGTATGGTTCCAGGTGGAAGTCAGAAACAATGGGCGGGATTCTCTGAAAAGATTTCTAACTGCCGCCTGCTTCCCGGCGCTCAGCCCAGCTAGGCCGGCAACGCAATACAATGTTAATTGGTCCACTTTACGAGTTTCATGCCGCAAATGTAGGCACGTCAGCCAATTCGCCGGGACCGCGCTCGCCAAACCCCCCCCCCCCCCACTTTAACAAGGTTGAGAAGCACTTAAACAGCTCTTGCACAGCTCCTAGCCATGGCACCGAGACAACCGGCCCCAAGGTTTGGAGATGCGGAGCTGGGGAGGCTGGTAGATGCGATTGAGGCCAGGTGGGATCTCCTGTTCACCCGACGGGCCTGGAGGGTGAGCCACAGGGCAGCCAGTGCTGCTTGTGATGAAGTAGCGGCGGCCGTCAGCTCGGGAAGCGTGACCAAGAAGACTGGCTTCCAGTGCCGCAAGAAGGTCGACGGCCTACACCGGGCCGCAAGCATGAGTTGACCCACCCCCCCACCCCAGATACCTTCCCACACCCACATGACCAGCCCACCGTAACCCTCCATTATTTCCCCCCCCCCACCTACCCTTCACCCCCCTCATTTCACCCCCCCCCGCTCACTTCACCTCTCCTCCCTTCACCCCCCTTTTCACCCTAACCCTCCCTTCACCCCCCTCCCTTCAATCCTGTACCCCGCCAAACCTTCCTTCACACCAAACCCCCAGCAACCAATGTGAAATGGACGTACGGCTAATGATGCCCTCTCTGTACCCTCAGGAGGAGCTGTCCCACAATCAGCGGGAGAAGACCCAGACCGACAGAGGGGTGCCGTACATAAGAATCATCACAATCTTCACGGTATGGGCCCTGGAGGTTACGAGGATGGCTGAGGACAGAGCGATCATCAAGTCGGAGCTCGGCGCATGCCACAGAGGTGAAGGTCAACCGAGCCCCACCTGGTGGACCTGTCAAACGTGAGTTGTTAATGCCTTACTGACTGACCCATCCCTCCCATGTATCACATGCCCGTTCTCCCACAGGTCCACCAGTCAATGGTATGGCCCATCCAGGTTGGCACCCTTCCCTGCCTTCCATGAGGCCACCTCAGAGGAGCGTTCCAAGGATACCACGATCGATGCGTCACAGCTGTCATCCCCACCCTCCACCAGTGCAGAGACACACACCTCTGTGGACAGGTTTCTGGGGCACAATTTGGTGAGCACCAAACAGTCGCTGATAAACATCAGGTGAAGGCAGGAATCCCCAGGCGAGAAAGCAGTCGGAGGGCTATTGTATCCCAGGACCCAGCTGGGTCCCAGCCAGATGTGAGCATATGGAGACGTTAGGGAGTGGCCGGGACATTCAGAGGGAGATGTCAGTGACATGGCCAGAAGCCTCCACGGTCAGTGGGAGTTATGGGTGATCGTTGGGCAAACAGGCAGGGAACAGGATTGCCTCTGGAACAAGATCACACAGTTCAGGGGTTGACATGGAGGACCCGTGCACAGTTGACCCCCCCCCCACCCCCATCAACACCCCACCCCCACCCCGCTGCAGAATCCCCCCCAGTCCCGATACCCAAAGCCACCCCCATGGCGACCCACCCCCAAATGGGTCTGCACCCCCTGGTTGCTCCCCCCCACCAACCCGAGCACAGGGGCAACATGCCCATTGATCCTGGGCTCTTCGCCTGTGAATGAAGATGGCAGCTCAGCTCCTCGGCTCCCCACAGCAGCTCATCCGCCAGGTTCACATTTTTGAAAAGGAGTGCTAATCGGCGCCTGCGTGACCACTTGCTGGGGAGGCCACTGGATCACGGGAGGCCTTAGGATATGGGATGGTTCCCATTAATTGTATGGAGATAGGGCTTAAGTGGTGATAATTGGTATCTCGCCACACTACGGTGAGATCATCTATGGGAGCGGGTCGGTTGCATCTTGTTTTTGGCCTTTGCCACTATTCCCGTACCGGCCTCCCTGAACAGGCGCCGGAATGAGGCGACTAGGGGCTTTTCACAGTAACTTCATTTGAAGCCTACTTGTGACAATAAGCGATTTTCATTTCACTTTCATATTCACTGGCCCTATGGGAATAGATTTCCCTGTTCCCTTGAACTGACGGACCCCTGACACAAAGGACCACTTTCAAGAACACCAAGTGAAAGTACCAGGGTGGGGACTTACACAGACCAAGGAAACTGAGATTGTGTGACTGACACCTGGAAAATTCTCCCTGCAGAACATTCTCCTTACTTTCACGTCAAAGGTAATTGTTCTCAGCCTGCTGTTTCACATACCACTGTGCTTTCAGTATCATTGAAGACATTCCTCTCCGTTAAGGCAGTTCTTTTGAAATGTATCTTCCACAGCTGTAAATGTTCAAGTACTCTTACTCTGCATTCGTATTCAGGCCTATTCTCTGCTCTGTCCAAGTCCTCTTTAATGGACATGCCAGTCAGCAGTTCTATATGAACGATGCCGTTGCATCGTCAGTAAACCAAGCTGATTTTATTTTCGAATACTGATACCCCGGTTGTAAATGTTTGAGGAGGAAGTGGAAAAGTTATGCTGCCTCTTGTGCAAGCTTGCCTTGTTTTAGGCATTGGCTGTTGCAAGCAATCATTACCTTCTTCCCAACCCAAAGGGAATATTTGTCGTACCTGTGATGAATTCTAAAATAGACATTTTATTATTATTCTTGAAGGTGGGTTCAAGGTTGCTGCATCTATAACAAGGTGAGTAAGCATCAGTGGGAGTGAGCAAATGTGACACCTTGGAAGAACATTTTAATTTCTGCATCCTAATTGTTGTTTCTTGGTTATTACTGTCGATAAAAATTCTGAAGCTGACAAAAATCTTACGGTTGACAGTAGCCATGGAGGGTGACAGGTAGCACAGCATCGCCACGCAGGAAAAATAGGCGGCTGGAGTCTCCATTCCTGAGACTAATGTTGACGCTGGGGCAGGATTGGTGGACTGGCGCCGATGAGTACGTGAATCTGGCGGATGGGCTGCTGCGGGGAGCCGAGGAGGTGGGCAGCCACCTTTGCGCACAGACAGTGAGCCTGGAGACACAGGGCATGCTGCACCCGTGCTGGAGGGGGCATGGGCGACCAGGGGGTCAATCCCCATTTGGGGATGAGCCGCCATGGGGGGGGGGGGGGGCAGGGGCTCTCAGGGTTGGGAGGGGTTCCGCTGGAGGGTGGGTCACCGATGAGGGCAGGGCATCGACCGTGCGTGGGTCCTCCATGCCAACCTTTGGGCCATGTGTTCCCATTCTGGGGGCAGCCCTTGACCCTGCCTGTTTGCCCAAAGATCATACATAAATCCAACTGACCACAGAGGCCTCTGGCCGTGCAACTGGACGCTATTGCTGACGCGGAATTGCAACCATGGTTAAGTGAGCACCTCACACATCCCAAGTGGATCCCTGTAGGTGGGCGGGCCATGTAGCATGTGTGGCTCATTGCCCAGCATCCTAATCACACCTTGGTGCATGGACAATGTACTTGAACTCTGCGCGAGGCAGCACCACAGACACAGCGGCCAACCTTCAGTCACCTAAGGCATGGCCCAAATACTGGGGAGCATTGCCGAAGGTGTTGACACCATGGTGTAGACAATGGGGAGTCGCCAAGGCTGGCAGTGCCAGATGAATTAGGAGCTCCATCCAGCTGCCCCTCCATCCCGAGGTGAACCCCAGGGCCCTATGGGCACCGGCCAAGAGGAGGGAGTGCAAGGTGGCGATCAGGGCCCATCCTATGGACTCGTGACAGTAGCAACCAGCTCCCCCAAGTTCCACCCCTCTGATGAGTCCGTGCGTCACAGCCAGACCCTGGAACAGGCCATACCTCCACTAATGCTGCTGTTGTCGTGCACCAGGCTCTCCACTCCTGTCGCTACCCTAGCAGTGTTGGCCTCAGTGCCATGTATTGTCGGTGACATCGCCTGAGCCCGGGACCTGGGATCCAGCAGACCTCTGACTGCTCTCTTGCCTGGGAGTCGCTGCCTCCACCTGATGTACATCAGTGATGTGTGGTTCTCACCATAATGGCCCCAGAAGTCCCTCCGCCATGGCCGGTGCGGAGAAGAACCCCCCTGCGCATGCACTGGGATGACGCCAGCACACGCTGGCACTCCCACGCATGCGCCGGCTGGCGGAGGCCCTTCGCCGCCGGTTGGTGTGGCGCCCAGCCCTTCCACGCCGGCTGGCACAGCGCCAAACACTCCGGCGCCGGCCTAGCCCCTGAAGGTGCGAAGGTGCGGGGCGGCCCGACACCGGAGTGGTTCATGCCACTCCTCGGCGCCGGAGTGGCCAGGCCCGCCGGTTCGCAGAGAATCCCCCCCCCAGGAGTCTCTCTATCCAAGAACGTTAGTGCTGTCTTGTGGATAAGGTTTTAAACCACAACCCTGTCTGCTTTTCATGGTAAATTGATAATCCCATGGCACTATTTTGACGAAAGGAAGGGGAGTTATGCCTGGGATTCTGGCCAATATTTATCCCTAAATTGACATCACTGAGGCAGATTAGCTGGTGATTATGTCATTGCTGTGTTTGGAGCTTGTTGTGCACAAACTGGCTGCAGCATTTCTCTACATTACAACCATGACCACTATTAAGACATAATTGGCTGTATAGTACTTTGGAGATTCTGAGGTTAAAGCACTATATAAATGCATTCTTTAAAGTCTATCCACTCCTATTTGCACACTGATATTGCTACGTCCTGTGTAATACAGTAGGATTAATTCAATCCTTATCCTACAGATATGTATTGTGGAATGTGTCATAATGTGTGTTTGAGGTGTAAATTAATCTGTGAAAAGAAAGAGAAGATGCTTATTAGTGATTAATCACATTACTCTGATACCCACAACAACAATAATACACATACAGACTTAATGGCCTTGATGTTTGGTTCTTTAGTGCTGATGGGGTTGGTATTATAAAAGTGAATTGGTTTTCTTTGAGTACATCTGCTCCACCAGCCACTTCCCAGCAGGACCCACTCGGACTGGACAATGAACTGGTCCAATCATGATGTCACAAGCCCAATCAGCTCATGTGATGCCCATTCTCCAAATTAATTTGCATGTTACACACCAAAGATCAAGCGTTCATCCGCAAGAGAGACTCAGCACTACCGTTATATAAAGGGCCAGAATGCAAGCTCTGCTGTTGAAAACTATCTGGACGTATTCTGGAATGTTTTTGGAGATGTTGTGATGAGTTGCTGGAGTGTTGCTGCATTGCCACGGGGAGCATGGAGGATTTGGTGACCTGTCTATACAAAGGCTGCATCGGGTATGAGGGCTTTGGCTGCGGTGTCCGTGAGTCAGGAACACAGCAGGGAAGTGGAACCGAAGGGGAAGCTGTGTGTGATGACCTCTGCCAAGATCGAACCGGACTCCTCCATTCGCCTTGGCAGTGATAGGAGAATGTCTAGTTCTGGTAGGCCAGCCAATGCATGCTTATTCAGTGCCTTCCCTATTGAGATCCTCATCTGAGTCACCTATAGAAAAGCTCATCTGTCAACTTGCCCTCCGGTGAGCTGGCACTTGAACTATCCCAGATATGCCCAGTGCATTACATGCTGGTTCCAATTCTATACTATGCTTTAAGGTATGTCTCAGACCACTGTCTGAATTGGTGACTGCGAGTGTCAGGTCAAGCGATGGAGTGTCTTCTTAATTGCTTTGTTATTGCCCTCTCTCCTCCTGCTTTGGCTGGGCCAATTTATTCACTGAATATGGCCTTTTCTACACCGTAACTATTTCTATATATTTCTGCACTTGGTATTAAGATCCAAATGTAGTGACTTATAGGCCCAGTTTCCTACTGTCTGAGTTGCTTAACAATGATCATTGTTGTACATTGACAATTGGATGTGTTAAATTACATGATGTGGTATTTTTCAATGGAATGGATTAATGCAACAGAAAATGTACTCCCTTAACATTGAAAAACTGTCAAAAATACTTTTACACTCAATAAGGCTAATTATGCTTTTTTGAGGAGAAATTATACCTTCTTAATAAAATTGTTCATAAATTTGGAGTTACACTCTACTGCTTTAAAACATTCTAGTAAGCTGTTGCATCGCTGCAGAAGATGTATTCTGTTGGCACAAATTTCACCAAAGTACTTGAGCTGCTAAATGAGCTGCAGTGATTGAGAGTAATTACATTAAACTGAATAGTACTTCTTATTATAACTCTCAGCTCTGACATGAGTTCCAGTGTCTTGGTGATAAAACAATAGGAATTGATTTCGCACACACATGTTATATATTTCTTCAGCCTGATTGGTCATAAAATGCATACTGTGCAGAAAGAGGCCATTCGGCCCATCGAGTCTGCACCGACCCACCACAAGAGCGGCCCAACTAGGCCCCCGCCCGATCCTCATAACTCCACCTAATCTTTGGACACTAAGTGCCAATTTAGGATGGTCACTCCACCTAGCCTGCACATCCTTAGACTGTGGGAGGAAACCGCAGCACCCCGAGGAAATCCACGCAGACGTAGGAAGAACGTGCAAACTCCACACAGTCACCCAAGGTCGGAATTGAACCTGGGTCCTTGGCTCTGTGAGGCAGCAGTGTTAACCACCGTGCCATCGTGCCGCCATATATAAACAGCCTTTAATCCCCATTGTGGTCCCCTATTCTTAAAAGAACAGTAAAATTTCAAAACTATCCTTGTACAGTTGTCTAAAGTAATCTCAGATTAAAATATCTGCTCACTAATGCATAGGTCTGGTTCAAATGAAGGGAACTGAATGTAATTGGGGTACTTTAATCGGTCTTCTATTTCCGACATTATGTTGTTGTTACACCAACAAGATTACAGTGTTCACACTGTGGATGAGGAGGCACCTCCTTTGCATCCTTTGCCTCATCTGCTAGTTGAAGTGCCCCCAACAGGTGTAAGCCCGCATGTCTTTGAACAGTGAACAAAGATTGACAGCTCAATGTGTGCAACAGATTCCATATTCATTATAGTTACCATTTGGGGGTACTGGTGAGATCAGCCTTCTGCTGGTAACTAGGCAGAATGAAGAGCATTGACATTGTGCCAATTCCACCTGCTATATTGGAGCTGCCATAACATGAACATGCACTCCGACTCTGTTTCTCTGGGGCTGACGGGAAACCTAACGGGACATTGATTCAGGGAGAATCGGCTTACTCTGTTGTTACACTTCCAATTTGCTGATGGATTCATGCTGATACTGGAATAAATCCGGCATTCAGTTGGCAGCATAGCAACAGAATAAGAAGCAGAAGACTGCAGAGCAGCGATAAAGCAAGAACATGGCAGCAATCCATTGTTTCTTTTGTTGACTCAAAGCTGTTGGTAAGTGTCAGAAAATGTAAAATGTAAAGAGAAACAAAGAACCAAAGGGAAGATTTGAAAATGTTATAATGCTACAAAATGAGATGGCAGATAGGCAGCAATAGAGTAACAAATTCACTTTCTCCACATCTAGCAGTATGCACGTACATACTTGTTGCAAATCACCGGTTTACATTTCTTACTCAATACCATGGCTGACCCTCATCAACTTCATTTGAAGCCTACTTGTGACAGTAAGCGATTTTCATTTCATTTCATTTCATCCATAGACTTTTTAATAACCAGTGTTAATTTATTTGTGTTTGCTTCAAACATCCACTCTCGTCATCTGTTCTGTACTGGAAGACCTGCTGGTGTTAAAAATGGCCTTGACTCAGTCTTTTACATTTTTTCTTACAGATCCAACATCATCAGATAGATTCTCACTACCTCTGGCACTCTTTCCAAAATGATTGGGAGTGGGGGAGAATCATGAGACTATTTTAGAGTAAAGCTGATAACCGGCATTCTAGAAGTTGAATGCATTTTTATGGGGAATTAACGACATGTGTCTTACATATGCACCTTAAGTGGTGAGTTGCACTTGATGGTTTGCTATCAAATATTGTCTGATTAATATAGATCATAAAAGTCTTGGGACACTTCACAGGATTCAAGGTGTTACATAAATGCAAATGGTTGATCCATCCAGCTGTTCAATCCACCTGGGCGGCACGGTGGCACAGTGGTTATCACTGCTGCCTCACAACTCCAGGAACACGGGTTCAATTCTGGCTTTGGGTCACTGTCTGTGTGGAGTTTGCACTTTCTCTCCGTGACTGCGTGGGTTTCCTCCTGGTGCTCCAGTTTCCTCACACAGTCCAAAGATGTGCACGTTAGGTGGATTGGCCATGCTAAATTGCCCCTTGGTGTCCAAAATGTTAGGTGGGATAGGTTGGAGACGTGGCATTAAGTAGTGCTTTTTCCAAGGACCGGTGCAGACTCAATGGGCCCAATGGCCTCTTCCTGCACTGTATGGTGGCACACATGGCCAGCACTGTGGCTTCACAGCGCCAGAGTCCCAGGTTCGATTCCCTGCTGGGTCACTGTCTGTGCGGAGTCTGCACGTTTTCCTCGTGTCTAAGTGGGTTTCCTCCTGGTGCTCCAGTTTCCTCACACAGTCCAAAGATGTGCAGGTTAGGTGGATTGACCATGCTAAATTGCCCTTAGTGTCCAAAAAGGTTAGGAGGGGTTATTGGGTTATGGGGATAGGGTGGAAGTGAGGGCTTAAGTGGATCGGTGCAGACTCGATGGGCTGAATGGCGTCCTTCTACACTGTTCTATGTATGTATCTATGTAGGAACAAAGGTGTTTGCATGACTTTGTACTGACTGTCAATCTATAAGCAATATCTTTCGATGTGTAATTCCTCAGAAAAAAATAGAAGAGAAGGACTGTAACCATGGCATCAAATTTTCTGTCCTACTGAATAATAAAAAATACCCACTTGCAAAACAATTGCCATGGGCATAATTCTGAATTTTCCGAGATGATGAGAAAAGGTACAACTTCAAACTGGTTTCCAGCCCAGTGAAGTGGAAATGCAAAGACTGTTCCAGCAGCCAGTTTCTGCCACAAAGCAGATGGTGACTGCTGGAAGCTGACAGCCCCAAACCTGGTCAATGAAACTTTATTGGGAATGACCTCCAATGTGAATAAATATCTTCAGACGGACTAATTAAAAAAGGTCCTTTTCATTAGTTTGTGCCATCTGTTAAACTAGAGACATGATGGAATTGGGTACTAGTTAAAGTGAATGCGCATGATAGGTAGTATAAAAGAGGGGAGCTAAAGTCCTATAAAACTATTGTATTATAGAATGATGAGCTCCTTAGTCAGCTGTCTTCCAACAATGAATTCTAAAGTGCAATTTATGCTGCTAATATTACTGCTATTTTTTAAGTCTTACAAACTTGGAAAAAGGTCAATGATCAGATCAATATTTCTTCCTTTTTTTTGCAGGCAGGTTAATCTGTTCTCTCTCATACAGAAGATGGTGTAGTTTCTGCGCCAGCCTTGAATGGTGATTACTTGATTTGCTCTCCTGAACGTTGTTATTTCAACACTTCGAAAGTATAGATTTTTTGCAGCTGAAATTAATCCTCCAATTTTAGCTGGCTTGCTCAGAAATTCAGTACTTTTGTGGTCTGCCCACACCACGAAAACACTCTTGTGCTTCCTCAGTATAAACCGTGAAGAATATTTGTGCATGAAATTTACTAAACTAAATGTGTTTATGCCTCAAGATGTTATGATGTTACACCGCACAGCTATCAGGACTCTAAATCCATGAAAATGGTGGTGATGCATTTTTCCTGAGCCCCATCTTCACAAGCTATAATTTCCTTGTAATTATGATGAATGCGGAGTCAAACTGTTTAGTTCAAACAAAAAATAAATGCTTATGTTGCCTGAAGTAGCGAGATAAATTAATATGGATATTTTAAGTTATTTTGAAATAATTATACTGTCAAGAAAATTTATGTCATCGCATCCCTATGTATCCTTCAACATAACTGATACAATAGTAAGCAATCAAGAGCTGACGAGTGCTTTAACATCACATCTAGTTTTAACAATGAGCCTGTATTGCACTATAACCAAATGAAGCTGACAGTGCAACCAAAAAAAATGAACTTGTGCTCAAATATCTAACATCTCAGACCAGTTGATGAATAAAGTTTTGCGGCTGATGATCATCTGATGAATGCTGGCAACAGCAATGAGGTGGGTTGAGGCTTTGTGTATTTAATATTTATTATATTACCCACATTTTTGATAACGATGAATTATACTCCAGGTTGGATATTTATTACACCATAATGCAAGTATGATTTCCTATTTTGCTCCATTCTCTTAACGGCAACATTAGCAGAGGACGAAGGAACAAGACCGTGCTTTTCAAGCCACTGTACTACATTTGTGTGTTTGTTGAAAGCCTCTTTGGAAAACTAGCTCCTCGTGGGTCAACTTGAACTTTTTTCACAATGTAAAAATCCGAATAAAAGTTTCCAACCCAAACACAGCAGATCATTTTATAGCTATTGTTCCATTTATAAAAATCAGAGGCTACGTATTATTTTAAAAGCGAGACTGCTCCAAAGCATTTCTTTTTGGTTAACAGGAGGCTCACTTGTTACAAGATTGAGCGGGTCAAACGTCAGCATTCCCTTTTGGTGGTTACCTCAACTTGTGTCAACTGAGCTTTCCAGCCACCTGCCTGACAAGTGACAGGATAATCGTACGTGGAGCCAACAGAACTCAATGTCAACCGCTGCTGAGATGCAAACTGTGACCACAGCAGTAACACATGAGCAGCTCTTGTGTAATGGTACAAGTTATTACATTTTTATTATGAATCATGATATCATTATTAGCGTATTCTCTGGTGTATTCCATGGTTACATGATGCATTCTAAAATTAGAGAGACTTATCCTTGTATTTCCTCTGCTGGTCGTGACCATCTGACAGACAAAACTGTCAGGAAATGTGAGAGAGAATGTATGTCCTTTCAAAGTAAATCGTGAGCCGTCTTAAAAGTGCAAGAGAAGCTGGAGAAAGACAACATAAACAGCGCTTGGTATTATGATTACAAATTTATCTCCAACCTTTTCTGCACTGCTGTATTTTTAACTAATTTATTCCATTTTTCTCCTGAAGGAAAGATAAACTTACATTAATATAGTGCCTTTCACCATCTCCCGACTTCCCAGAGCACTTTACAACCAATAAAGTGCTTCTGAAGTAAATGTAATGTAAATCGCTTATTGTCACAAGTAGGCTTCAAATGAAGTTACTGTGAAAAGCCCCTAGTCGCCACATTCCGGCGCCTGTTCAGGGAAGCTGGTACGGGAATTGAACCGTGCTGCCGGCGTGCCTTGGTCTGCTTTAAAAGCCAGCGATTTAGCCCTGTGCTAAACCAGCCCCTCTAGGGTGTATTTACCGTTATAATGTGGGGGCCATTTCATGTTGTTGTGCAATACCGCCAACACAAACACACTGGTGATGTGTTGGGTGTTCTGGATCACATACAGGTCACCAACACTTGAAGTAGTGCAACACTATTTTATTAATAGGTTAACTATTTAAACATACTTGAACTGTGGGTAAATACAATACCAGCTTTAACTAAAGACCTTTGCCTTGTCCTAACCAGTTGATGCACTCAGCACATGGTGAATGTCTGTGTTGCAGGCTGTGAGCTCTGTGCTCCTAGCTAGCTGCTACTCGAATGAGCGGGAACTCTGATGCCCCCTGTCTTTATAGTGCGTGTGCTCTCACTGGTGATTGGCTGCGATGTTGTGTATGCTGATTGGTCCCACTGTGTGTCCATCAGTGTGTGTCTACACCATGATATACTGGTGTATATTATGACAACTGGCACCTCATAAAAGTGTCCTTTCCTTTCCTTTGAGCCAAGAGAGTAAATGTATCGGCTATCGCTGAATTAGTCACATATGCATCCCAATGTCGAAACATAGCAAAACAGATTCAAAAAAGCTGACAAGTGCCTCAAAAAAACTTCGAAAATTGTGCTGAGCGTATCACGCAGAGCAACAAGTAGCTGCATGGGCTTTGCGACTCATTGGCCAGATTTCTATTTGAAGGTGAGTTGAGCTGCCACCATGACTGGAAATGGGACCCGGGCCCTCTGGGGTTGGCCGTTGGATCCTGTGCAGCATTCCACCAGTAGTGGGCAATTAAGAGGCTGATTCTGGACTGAAGTCCACCTCTTAGAGCTGTTGACCCAATCAGAGGAATGACTGCCTGGCAGCCAAATGGCAGAGTCACCGATAGACGTGGCAGGTGCTCAGGCTGGAGCAGGAAGAAAAGGGAACTCTCCATACTGAGACAACTCCGAAGGCAATGTAACCTTTTTATTCAGCCATGTCAGAGCCAGCCAGAGGGATGGGTGTATGTTCCAGCAGTGGCACCGTAGCCACAGGGATATTCATTGCTCTTGAGAGGGCCCCTCTGTGGGCCATGGAGTGGCAATCAAGGAGAGCCACCTCCCCCACAAGGAACTCAGTGGGAGACCACCAAGATTTACTGGCTGCATTTCCATAAGGCTGGACCTCCTGATACTGGTAAAATGCTGGTGGGGCACCTTAGTTGGCCAACTGGCAAGCAACAGTGCCACCAAGGTTCCGGCTACTGATAATGTCCCATGGTAACAGGAAGACATTGGGCTCCCTCCCCCAACACTTTCTGCCAATTCACAACATATCTCAACTCCCAACACACCTCCAAGCCGATAGTAAAATTAAACTCATGGTGTGGTATTCCCACCTGGGACGTATTCTAGATATTGAAGGGATAATTTTTTGCGACAGAAGGAACTGTGTCCAAGTGCATGCTCTGCCTTTTTGAGAATTAAAATATTTCTTTCTAACCTTGGTCAGCTTGCAACCATGTCTCCTTAATGGCAATTATAACAAATCCATTACACTCTACAGTAGGGATTTTACAGGGCTCAACAGCTGATTTTTATTCATTCATAGGAGGCAGTTCCAGGATTTTGACCCAATGACAGTGATTGAACAGCTATATAGTTCCAAGTCAGGATGGTGTGTGGTTTGGAGGGGAACTTACAGGTGATGGTGTTCCCATGAACCTACTGCCCTTGTCCTTCTAAGAGGGCGAGGTCAAGGTTGGGAAGGCATAGATATAGATTGTACACACTGCTGTCACTCTGCTTCAGTGGTGGAGGAAATGGATATTCAAGTTGGTAGATGGGTTGCCAATCAAGCAGGCTGCTTCGCTCAGGATGGTGTTGAGCTTCTTAAGCATGATTGGAGCTGCACTCATCTAAGCAAGGGGCGAGTATTCCGTCAAACTCCTGACTTGTGACTTCTAGATGTGGGCAGGCTTCGAGTCAGGAGGTGAATAAGTCACCACAGAAATTCCAACCTCTAACCTACTCTTGTAGCCACAGTATTTATATAGCTGGTCCAGTTCAGTTTCTGGTCAATGGTAACCTCCAGGATGGTGGTAGTGGAGGATTCAGCGATGGTAATGCAAGAATACCAAGGGGAGGATGTTAGATTCTCTCTTGTTGGAGACAGTCATTGCCATGCACTTCTTTGGTGCAAATGTTACTTGACACTCGTTAACCCAAGTCTTGCTGCATTTGGACATGAACTGCTTCAGTATCAGGAGTCATGAATGATGCTGAACATTGTGCAATCGTCAGCGGATATCCCCACTTCTGACCTTATGATGGGGGAAAGTCATTGTTGGAGCAGCTGAAGATGGTTGGGCCTAGGACACTACCCTGAGGAACTCCTGCAGCGATGTCCTGGGACTGAAATAATTGAGCTCCGACAAGCACAACCATCCTCCTTTCTCCTACGTAAGACTCCAACTAGTGAAGTGTGATTCCCCCGATTCTCATTGACTCCAGTTTTGCCAGAGCTCCCTAATGCCACACTTGGTTAAATGCTGCCTTGATGTCAAGGGCAGTCACTCTCATCTTACCTCTGAAGTTCAGTTCTTTTCTGCATGTTTGGACTAAGGTTTTATGAGGATAGAAGCTGAGTGACACTGGCAGAACCCAAACTGAGCATCAGTGAGCAAGTGTTTCCAGTGTGCCGGTTGGCCAAGGGGTAACTCATTAAGTGAATTGCCCCCAAGGTCCATCAGTGGGCCACCTTCCCCCCCTCACACACAATGCATGACCTGCCACCCCACCCCCACCAGAGACACCCCCCCCCCCACACCACCACCACCACCACCAACTAGAGATGTCCCCACCAGAGACCTCCTAATTAAAGAGACACAACACAGAGACCCCTGACTGGAAGCCTCCCAGAAGAGAAACCCCTCTCTGGAAGCTAGAGAGCAGTCGAAACAGAGGCAGTGAAAAGAATCACTGCTTTAAAACTTACCTGCTGCTCAGGCAGAGGAAGCAGCACCGGTCAATTCCTGGAAAGAGAGAACCAGTCTGTTAGGATTAAACCCCCTCAGATCTTTCATTCATATCTCTGAGAAATTGCTTTCACTAGGCTGTGATTGACAGCTTCCTCACGCACACAGCTGTCTACATTGTTTCATTCATCTCCCTTCACATTTGAGTGGCTTTGAGGTAGTCAGCTGTGAAACTAACCACAATGTTGATAAACATTTAACTGTGATTGACAGCTCCTGGATCGCATCAAAGACAGTTAAGTGGTTTCTGTTATTTTCACAGCAGGGCACTTCAAAGCCACACAAGCATGAAGGGAGATATATGAAACAGTGCAGACAGCTGGGTTTGTGTGGAAACTGTCAATCACGTTGGTGCCTTACAGAGGGATTTCCTAGGGAATCCCTCACAATCCTCACCATGCATCAATTTGCATTTGATACTCACTTCCCGATTTTCACTCCCAATGTGAGCCCAGATCAGGTGCTATTCAGGTCCATTCTGTGGGTGCGATTTAACCACCGCGTCACACCCAGCACGGATCTGGGTGCACTGGATAAATAGCGGGATAGGTCACAATCGAGATTTGGGCTGAGTGCAAACCAGTTTGCAATTCACCCAGCCCTCTCCCGATGGCGAGTTCAGATCATGCCCAAAGGCAGCGAGAAAATCATGGGGTGGCGTGGTAGCACAGTGGTCAGCACTGTTGTTTCACAGCGCCAGAGTCCCGGGTTCGATTCCTAGCTTGGGTCACTGTCTGTGTAGAGTCTGCATCTTCTCCCTGAGTCTGCGTGGGTTTCCTCCGGGTGCTCCGGTTTCCTCCCACACATCCCAAAAGACGTGCTTGTTAGGTGAATTGGACATTCTGAATCCTCCCTCAGTGTACCTGAACAGGTGTTGGAGTGTGGCGACTCCAGGGAGAACGTGCAGACTCCACACAGACAGTAACCCAAGCCGGGAATTGAACCTGGGACCCTGGCGCTGTGAAGCAACAGTGCTAATTACTGTGCTACTGTGCCGTCATCGGGTTAGACCAGGTCTGGGCGTAGTCCCATCCAATTAAAGTAAAATACTGCGGATGCAGGAAATCTGAAATAAACACTGAAAATGTTGGATAAACTCAGCAGGTCTGGCAACATCTTTGGGCAGAGAAATACAGTTAACATTTCGAGTCTGTATGATTCTTCTTCATAGCTTCTTCAGAATCTTTGTCTGAAGAAGAGCCATTTAAACCCGAAACACACTGGCCGTGATTCTTCGTTTCAGAAATTAAGGGTGGGATTCTCCGATTGCCGACACAGAAATTGTGTCTGCCGATTGGTCAGATAGGGGGCGGCACCGTTTTCAGATGCTCCGCCTCCTTAAAAGCAGCGTAATTGCTGAGTACACCGCACGCTGTTGGGACAGCCCCAGGGTTTCGCGTGAGGCCCTCCCCCAATGGGCCGCCGTCCCGACAGCGTCGGTCGCGTGTGCTCACAGTTTTCGGGGACCTCGCATAGCGGCTGCGGACTGTGCCCAGCGCCGCCACAGTCGGGGGGGGGGGGGGGTATTCTGCTAGCCGTGGGTGCTTCGCCGGGGGCTGGAGGGACTGGTGGGAGGTGGTCCGTGAATGGCGAGGGGGGGGGTTGCAGGGGGACACTATCGGCAGCTGGCGCCATGGTGTACGGCAGGGCTACCGCAGGTCGCCGCCGTGCGCATGCGCAGCCACGGACACGGCATTTCTGCACCTGTATGTGCAGGTAAAGCCAGGGGCTTTACGTGGTGCGGCTGCTGGCCCACCTGGCGAAGCATCGGTGGGGGGGCGGCACCAACTCTTTAGTCGTAAGACTAGAAACATGCCTCAAAATCGGAGAATCCAGCCCTAAGTGCCGACGCCGGGATGAATCGGTGGATTCCCACAACAACTAAATTTGCGCTGGACCTGGAGCAAATCAGGATCCATTAATGGGCACGCACCAACACCACGTCAAACTCGATCGATTCCAATGAAAAATTTAGTCCAATTTGCCAGAGTCGGAATTGCCACTCGAGAGGCTGACAAGCATGCAGCCGCCTATTAGCACTCCGCTCCCCCCACACACCATCCCAGCCAACAAGATGGCAGCAAGGAGAGTGGCAGGCCTGTTTGCAGACGTAGAGCTTGAGACCCTGCTGGACGGAGGCAGTGCAGCAAAGATTTACCAGACTGATTCCTGGGATGGCGGGACTGACGTATGAGGAGAGACTAAATTGGTTTGGATTATATTCATTGGAGTTTAGAATAGTAAGAGGGGATCTCACAGAAACTGACAAAATTCTAACAGGGTAGATTCAGAAATAAAGTTCCCGATGGTGGGGCGGGGGGGGGGTCCAGGACTAGGGGACATAGTTTGAGGATTAGGGGTAAACCTTTTAGGACCGAGGTGAGGAGAAATGTCCTCACCCAGAGTGGTGAGTCTGCACAATTCATTACCACAGAAAGAGGTTGAAGCCAAAATGTGTGATTTCAAGAAGAATTAGATTTAGCTCATGGGGTTGAAAAGATCAAGGGATATGTGGGGAAGGCAGGATCAGGGTATTGAGCTTGACGATCAACCATGATCATAATGAATGGCGGAGCAGGCTTGAAGGACCGAATGGCCTCCTCCTGCTTCTATTTTCGAGGTTTCTATGAGGAGTTGTCAGCAACCATCCAACTCCTGCAGGTACAGCTGGAGGAGTCCAACCATCTGCCTGGGCAGGAGGCGGTGCTGACCCTGCTGATACAGATATATCCTGCTGCAGCATGAAGCACCTGAAATGTCCTTATGGGGTCCCACAGATACAAGTTCAAACAGATATCCTGGGGCTATCAAGAGAGGACAAAATTGACATGGGTGATCTGAGCAGTTGGCTTTAAGAGTCATGCCAATATCATTGAAACCAGTGCTGGGAAGTGGATTGAGGCTCCTCATTGTAAACATACAAATATTCAGGCCTTCTATCCCACCCTGGATCAGGATTGGTGAAAAAACATGAATGCAACCTGGGCGATTGGCCTGTTCGCCAAGTGTAAAAACACATGGGCTGTGTAAGCTTTTGGAGTAAAAGTTTCAAGGGCTTAATTACCATTTTAATTGTCAGAGGGCACGCTTCCAACTCCAGTGTGCGCCCGCCAACCGTATTATCGTGCAAGGGTGCTGTGGCATCAGGCCACGTACCCCATGTCTTCTCGCACAATTTTACAGGTGCGTGCCCGCTCAAGCGCTTTCAAATTCTGGCCCAGGATATTTTGGGGGCAATCGGATATCACAGGCCATAGACGGGTATGTTACCAACAACCGGAACAGGGAGGTCTCCCTCCACATTCTGAGAGGCGCTGAAGGTGGTGATCAGGGGGGTAATTATTGCATTCAAGTGCAAAGGCAGGAAGGAGGGGTTGGCCAGGCAACAGCTGGTCGACTCCACATTGGAGGTGGATCGGCGGTACACCACGGCCCCAATCATGGAACTACTGGCAGAAAAGAAAAAATGACAAGTGGACTTTGACCTGCTCTCCACTGGGAAAGCAGTGCACCAGCTCCGCCCGACACGGGAAACCTTTTATGAGCATGGAGACAAAGCCAGCCGCCTGCAGGCTCACCAGCTGAGGAAGCAGGCAGCCATGAGGGAAATAGCTCATGTCAAAGACAGGTGCGGCAAGCTAGTCGCAGAGCCAGAATAGATAAATGAAGCCTTTGCAACCTTCTACCGAGGGCTGTACACCTCCGGTCCCTGGAGGAGGATTCAAAGATGGAGCAGTTCCTCGATGGACTGGACATGCCGGTCATGGGTAAAGATAGGAGAGGGGACCTGGAATCACCACTAAAACTGGGGGAAGTCATGTAGAGTATCAACTCCATGCAGGCAAGGAAGGCGCCAGGGCCAGATGGATTCCCGACGGATTTCTATTGAAAATGTGTGCCAGCACTGGCCCCGCACTTGCAGAAGATGTTTGCAGACTCGCTAGTAAGGGGCACCCTGCCACCAACACTGGCCCAAGCCTCAAGGTCACTGATACCCCAAAAGAGACAAAGACTCGACGGAATATGGGTCCTGCAGACCCATCTCACTCCTAAATGTGGATGCAAAGATCCTGGCGAAGGCCCGGGTGAGGCAGTTGGGGAGCTGCATGCCAGAGGTAATAGCAGGAGATTAGACGGGCTTTGTCAAGGGCACGCAACTAACAGCGAACATCAGGAGCCTGCCCAACATGATAATGACCCCATCCGGGGAGAGAACACCAAAAGTGATCATCTCCCTGGCCGCGGAAAAAGCCTTTGACATAGTCAGAAAAATACCGGATAGAAGTACTGGAATAGTTTCAGTTTGGGGCAGGGTTCCCCTCCTGGGTCAAACTACTGCACAGTGCTCCCATGGCGAGCGTACGGACAAACACCAACAGCTCTGAATACTTCCAGCTACACAGAGACACAAGGCAGGAATGCCCTTTATCGCCTCTACAGTTTGCCCTGGCAATCGAGCCACTGGCGATCACCTTCAGACTGGTGAAGGGGTGGAGAGGTATCCAAAGGGGAGACAGAGAGCACAGAGTCTCAGCCGATGCAGATGACCTGCTCCTCTATGTCTCTAACCTCCGAACCAACATGGAAGTGAAAATGAAACTCCTAAAGGAGTCCGGAGCCTTCTCAGGTTGCAAGCTTGAGCATGTGGTAGTCAGTATTCGAGGTATTACGGTACTCTGTAATGCCGGAAGACCATTGGTGTAGAAGGTACTCTGTTCTCATTGGTTAAGCCTGTCTGCTGGCTCCGCCCACCAAGGTGGGTATAAGAGCCTGTGTCCCCCAAGCAGCTGCCTTCTGTACCTGCGCTGCTGGGGGAAACAGCTAGTATAATAAAGCCTTCAATTGTCTCCGATCTCGCTTCTGGAATTATTGATCGAGCATCAATTTATTACACTAGATTTTAAAGAATGGAGCTCCGAATCAAGCCGGAGTGTTTGCAACTGAGCCCCCACACGGCAAACTCAGCGGCAACCTTCAAGCATTGGCCGTCATGCTTCAACGGATATCTCGGGATGGCCGGAAACACACCCACGGAAGACCAGAAACTACAAGTTCTGCACTCGAGGGTGAGCCCAGAGATCTACACCCTCATCGAGGATGCGGACGACTTCAAGGCCGCAATGGATCTGCTGAAAGGACATTATATTTGCCCGGTAAACCAGGTCTACGTCCGACATCTACTAGCGACGAGGCGCCAAATCCCCAGGGAATCACTGAAGGGATTCTACCGTGCGCTCTTGGGGAGAAACTACAGCTGCCCGCAAGTTTCGGCGAGCGATCACACAGAACTTTTGTTCTGGGACGCTTTCGTTGCAGGTATGCTGTCCTCCCAAATCCACCAGCGATTGTTGGAGAAAGAGACACTAGGCCTCAGGAGGCACGGGCCCTTGCCAGCTCCCTGGATGTGGCCTCCCGAAACGCCCGCGCTTATGTCCCCAACCGCGCGGCAGCCGCCTGGGCAACGTGGAGCACCCCTGCGGCCGACTCCGATGCATCTCCCATCCCCCCACAAGCTTGTGCTGTGAGATGACCTGGCAACCCCGGGGGGCCCCGCTGCTATTTCTGCGGGAAAGCCAAGCACCCCCGGCAGTGCTGTCCGGCCCGCTCATCCTTCTGCAAAGGATGCGGCAAAAAGGGCCGGGGTGGTATGCCAGGCCCGGGCGGTCGCTGCGGTTCCAGGAGGCGAATACGGACTGCCACCACAACCCTCTCCATGGACCCTGTGTGGCCAGCGGGCGCCGCCACCTTCCTCCTCCAGGGCCACGTGCGGCCTCCGGGCGCCGCCAGCTTGTCTCTCGGACACCACGTGCGATGGATGGGCGCCGCCATCTTGAACACCCCAGCCATGTGCGACCGGTGGGTGCCGCCATCTTGGCTGGGCTCTCAGGACCCCAATTCGGATGACCACACACCGCCCAAAGAGAACATCCAACTGCTGCCACGACTAGCCTCGGTGACCCTGGACCAGTCTCGGCCCCGAACACTCTCGACTGCAACGATGACCGTGCTCATCAATGGACATAAGACGTCCTGTCTGTTGACTCTGGGAGCACGGAGAGCTTCATACACCCCGACACAGTAAGGCGCTGTTCTCTCCCCATTCACCCGTTAACCAAAAAATCTCCTTGGCCTCTGGGTCTCATTCAGTAGAAATCAAGGGGTTTTGCGTAGCGAATCTCACGGTCCAGGGAAGGGAGTTTAAAAACTACCGGCTCTACGTTCTTCCCCACCTCTGCGTGGCCACACTCCAAGGGTTAGACTTCCAGTGCAACCTCCAATGCCTAACTTTCAAATTCGGCGGCCCTATTCCCCCCTCACCGTCTGCGGCCTCGCGACCCTTAAGGTCGATCCGCCTTTCCTGTTTACGAACCTCACCCCGGATTGCAAACTCGTCGCCACCAGGAGCAGACGGTACAGTGCCCAGGACCGGACCTTTATTCGGTCGGAGGTCCAGCGATTACTGAGGGAAGGTGTCATTGAGGCTCGCAACAGCCCCTGGAGAGCTCAAGTAGTGGTTGTAAAGACCGGGGAGAAGAATAGGGTGGTCATAGACTATAGCCAGACCATCAACAGATATAGGCAGCTTGACGCGTACCCTCTCCCCCGCAAAGCCGACCTGGTCAACAGGATCGCGCAATACAAGGTCTTTTCCACGGTGGATCTAAAGTCCGCCTACCACCAGCTCCCCATCCGCCCTAGCGACCACAAATACACTGCTTTCGAAGCAAATGGGCGGCGGCTCTACCACTTCCTAAGGGTTCCCTTCGGTATCACTAATGGAGTCTCGGTCTTCCAACGAGAGATGGACCGAATGGTTGACCGGTACGGTTTGCGGGCCACATTCCCGTACCTTGATAATGTCACCATCTGCGGCCACGACCAGCAGGACTACGACACCAACCTCCAAAAATTCCTCCATACCGCAAAAATCCTTAATCTCACATATAACAAGGATAAAGGCGTTAGACTTCCAGTGCAACCTCCAATGCCTAACTTTCAAATTTGGCGGCCCTATTCCCCCCCTCACCGTCTGCGGCCTCGCGACCCTCAAGGTCGATCCGCCTTTCCTGTTTGCGAACCTTTCCTGTTTGAGAGCGCCTGCGCCCCCTTATGGAGTTGCCCCTCCCTCACTGCTCCAAGGCCCTGAAATGCTGCCTCGGGTTTTTCTCTTATTATGGCCAGTGGACATAATAAAGGTCCGGTACTGGGCACTGTACCGTCTGCTCCTGGTGGCGACGAGTTTGCAATCCGGGGTGAGGGTCGCAAACAGGAAAGGCGGATTGACCTTGAGGGTCACGAGGCCGCAGACGGTGAGGAGGGGTATAGGGCCGCCAAATTTGAAAGTTAGGCTTTGGAGGTTGCACTGAAAATCTAACCTGAGGCATATGCCCCAACTATGCGGACAAGGCCCGCCCACTGATCCAATGCACGGTTTTTCCCCTGTCGACAGAGGCCAGTCAGGCCTTCAGTCGCATCAAAGCAGACATTGCAAAGGCCACAATGCATGCCTTCGGCGAGTCCCTCCCCTTCCAGGTTGAGAGCGATGTGATGAACCACTGTAATAGGAGATGTAAGGTAGGTCCTGCACAACAGGTTCGCCGGTAGCACCTGCCGGCTGGCTCCGCCCACGGAGAACTGTATAAATATGCGTGACCTCCAGTGCCCTGCTATTTCGCCAGCTGCAGCAGGAGGCCACGCATCTGACTGTAATAAAGCCACAGTTGTACCCAACATTAGTCTTTGTGCAATTGATCGTGCATCAATTTATTACAGTCAGATTTTCCACAGAATGGATATCCGAATTAAGCCCGATCGCCTGCAGCTGGATCTGCACTCGTCCGACTCCAGGAAAGACTTTACTCACTGGCTAGCATGTTTTGAGGCCTACATCAACGCGGCGGACCCCGTGCCAACGGAGGCTCAGAAGATAAACGTCCTGTACTCCAGACTGAGCTCCAGCGTGTTCCCGTTGATCCAAGATGCCACGAATTACACAAAAGGAATGGAACTCCTGAAGGAACACTACACGCAGAAGGCGAACACGCTCTTCGCCAGGCATGTACTCGCCACCCGCTCGCAACTACCTGGTGAGTCCATCGAAGACTTTTGGCGGGCCCTAATTCCACTCGTCTGGGACTGTGACTGTCAGGCCGGCACGGCCGCCGAACACTCGAATCTCCTCATGCGCGATGCCTTCGTGACGGGGATTGCGTCTGACCGCACCTGAGAACGATTACTGGAAGGGGCCACGCTCGAACTGGCGGAGACGAAAACCTTGGCGCTCTCCATGATGGTCACATCCCATAACGTACAATCGTACCCCTCCCGCCGCGCTGCCCACCCTTCTACTCCTTCCTACCCCTCCTTGATCCCGCAGACGACCTCCTCAGCCAGGGCCCTGCCTTCCCAATACACCTGCGCCGCACGCTGATCCACGCACCCCGGGGGTCCCCGCTGCTACTTCTGCGGTCAGCAGAAGCACCCCCGCAAACACTGCCCAGCCCGCACTGCAGTTTGTAAAGCCTGCAGTAAAAAGGGCCACTTCGCGGCTGTGTGCCAGGCCCGTGCAGTCGCTGCGATCGTGCCCGCTATCGCCCCCTCCCCCACGCCAGACGCACAATGGGAGCCGCCATCTTCTCCTCCCGGGTCCATGTGCGACCAATGGGCTCCGCCATCATGTCCCCCTTCGGCCACATGCGCCCCATGGGCGCCGCCATCTTGTCCCCCACAGGGTCTCCAGACATCCCGACATCGGAACGGCACACACTCGCCACCCGAAGCATCCGATGGCTACCCGCAGCTCGTTCCGATGACGCTGGACCAATCTCGCCCGCACAACCTGGCCACCGCGTCAACGACAGTTAAAATCAACGGCCACGCAACCTCGTGCCTGCTGGACTCCGGGAGCACCGAAAGCTTCGTTCATCCAGATACGGTAAGGCACTGCTCCCTCGCGGTCCACCCTGCCAATCAAACGATCTCCCTAGCCTCCGGATCCCACTCCGTCCCGATCCGAGGCTTTTGCACAGTCACCCTCACGGTCCAGGGCGTAGAATTTAGTAATTTCCGCCTCTATGTCCCTCCTAATCTCTGCGCTGCACTCCTGTTGGGCCTGGACTTCCAGTGCAACCTCCGCAGCCTCACCCTCAAATTCGGCGGGCCCTTACCCCACCTTACCGTTTGCGGCCTCGTGACCCTCAAGGTCGATCCTCCCTCCGTTTTTGCCAATCTAACTGCGGATTGCAAGCCCGTTGCCACTAGGAGCAGACGGTACAGCACCCAGGACAAGACCTTCATCAGGTCCGAAGTCCAGCGGCTGCTTAAGGAGGGTATTATCGAGGCCAGCAACAGCCCCTGGAGAGCCCAACTGGTAGTGGTTAAAACTGGGGAGAAACACAGGATGGTCGTGGACTCCAGCCAGACCATCAATCAGTACACACAGCTCAATGCGTACCACCTCCCACGCATATCTGATATGGACAAGATCAAAAATGATAAAATCTTGCGGTGGAGAATCGAGCTCTCCACCTATAATTACGAGATTTTGTATCACCCCGGTAAACTTAACGGGCCCCCAGACGTCCTCTCCCGAGGTACATGTGCCAGCGCACAAGTGGACCAACTCCGTGCCCTACACGACAGCCTCTGTCACCCAGGGGTCACTCGATTGTACCATCTGGTCAAAGCTCGCAATCTGTCCTACACCGTCAAGGAAGTAAGGACAGTCACCAGGGACTGCCAGGTCTGTGCGGAGTGCAAGCCGCACTTCTACCGGCCAGACCGTGCGCGCCTGGTGAAGGCTTCCCGCCCCTTTGAACGCCTCAGCGTGGATTTCAAAGGGCCCCTCCCCTCCACCGACCGTAACATATACATTCACAGTGTGGTCGATGAGTACTCCAGATTCCCCTTCGCCATCCCATGCCCCGATATGACGTCTGCCACCATCATCAAGGCCCTCAGCACCATCTTCGCTCTGTTTGGTTTCCCCGCCTACATCCACAGTGACAGGGGATTCTCATTCATGAGCGATGATCTGCGTCAGTTCCTGCTCAGTAGGGGTATAGCCTCCAGCAGGACGACCAGCTACAACCCCCGGGGAAACAGGCAAGTAGAGCGGGAGAATGGGACGGTTTGGATGGCCGTCCAGCTGGCCCTACGGTCCAGGAACCTCCCAGCCTCTCGCTGGCAGGAGGTCCTCCCTGACGCTCTACACTCCATCCAGTCACTATTGTGCACCGCCACTAATAACACACCCCATGAACGTGTTTTTACCTTCCCCGGGAAGTCCACATCCGGGGTGTCGCTCCCGACTTGGCTCGCGGCTCCAGGACCGGTCCTTCTCCATAGGCATGTACGGCTCCACAAGGCGGACCCCTTGGTGGAAAGGGTTCACCTGCTCCACGCCAACCCTCAATATGCCTACATTGAGTTCCCCGACGGCCGCCAAGATACTGTCTCACTCAGGGACCTGGCACTGTCAGGTTCCCCCTCAACCCACACCCCCACCAATGCACCCCCCCCCTCCCACCGCGCCGCCAATATTGACCCCACCAGACTACCCCCCCCCACTTCCCTTTTCCGCACAAGAGGACGAAAAGGACTTCAGCACACTCCCGGAATTCCCCGATGACTGGCCAGCATCAGCACCGCCACCACCGCCATCGGCGCCACCTCCACCACCGCCAGCACTGACTTTGCCGCCACCGTTACGCCGCTCCCAATGAAGCACCAAAGCACCGGACCGGCTGAACCTTTGACAGACTCCGGACCGTCAACATGGACTTTTCTTTCCCTACCACTATACATAATTGCACTAATTGTATATAGTTTCACATCACCCCCGCCGGACTCATTTTAACAGGGGGTGAATGTGGTGAACCACTGTAATAGGAGATGTAAGGTCGGACCTGCTCTACAGGTTCACCGGTAGCTCCTGCCGGCTGGATCCGCCCACGGAGAACTGTATAAATATGCATGATCTCCAGTGCCCTGCCATTTCGCCAGCTGCAGCAGGAGGCCACACATCTGACTGTAATAAAGCCACAGTTGTACCCAACTTCAGTCTTTGTGCAGTTGATCGTGCATCAAGCGACGCGTCCGACGTAGCTCTGGTGGCCACCCTCAACCAAACGGGCAGACCCATGGCCTTCTTCTCACTCACCCTCCACGCATCAGAAATCCACCATTCCTCAGTTGAAAAGGAGGCCCCGGCCATAGTAGAAGCTGTGCGACATTGGAGGCATTACCTGGCCGGCAGGAGATTCACTCTCCTCACTGACCAACGGTCGGTTGCTTTCATGTTCGATAATGCACAGCGGGGCAAGATAAAGAATGATAAGATCTTACGGTGGAGGATCGAACTCTCCACCTACAACTATGAGATCTTGTATCGTCCCGGGAAGCTAAACGAGCCTCCTGATGCCCTATCCCGCGGCACATGTGCCAACGCACAAGTGGACCACCTCCGAGCCCTCCACGAGGTCCTCTGCCACCCGGGGGTCACTCAATTCTTCCATTTCATCAAGACCCGCAACCTGCCCTACTCCATCGAGGAGGTCAGGACAGCCACCAGGAACTGCCAAATCTGCACGGAGTGCAAGCCGCACTTTTACAGGCCAGAGAAAGCGCACCTGATAAAGGCTTCCCGTCCCTTTGAACGCCTCAGTATGGACTTCAAAGGTCCCCTCCCCTCCACCGACCGCAACACGTACTTCCTGAACATGATTGACGAGTACTCCCGATTCCCATTCGCCATCCCCTGCCCCGACATGACCTCAGCCACCGTCATAAAAGCCCTCCACAGTATCTTTACGTGTTCGGTTTCCCCGCCTACATACACAGCGATAGGGGGTCCTCCTTTATGAGCGACAAACTGCGTCAATTCCTGCTCAGCAAGGGCATTGCCTTGAGCAACCCCAGTTACAACCCCCGGGGAAACGGACAGGTAGAGAGGGAGAACGGAACGGTCTGGAAGACCATCCTACTGGCCCTACGGTCCAGGAATCTCCCAGTCTCCCGCTGGCAGGAGGTCTTCCCGGATGCCCTCCACTCCATCCGTTCACTGCTGTGTACCACGACCAACCAAACACCTCACGAACGTTTCCTTGTCTTCCCTAGAAAGTCCTCCTCTGGGACCTCGCTCCCAACCTGGCTGGCAGCTCCTGGACCCATCCTGCTCCGCAAACACGTGCGGGCGCACAATTTGGACCCATTGGTCGAGAGGGTCCATCTCCTCCATGCTAACCTTCAGTACGCCTACGTGGCGTACCCCGACGGCCGACAGGATACGGTCTCCCTAAGGGACCTGGCGCACACCACCACCACCAGTCCCACCCTCCCTCCCACCGGCGGACCCCACAGCCGCCCCCTTCCCAGGTGGATCGGTTCTCCCACCGGTCTCGTCGAGGGGTGATGAAGCACCTGCCGAAGAAGCCAAAGTCACACTCCCGGAGCCACAGACACCCGAGCCGCCGCCTGCATCACCACCAAAGCTACGACGATCGCAGAGGACGACCAGGGCCCCCGATCGACTAATTGCTTCATTCTGAAATGTAAATAAATTTTGTAAATAGTTGCGATGTAACGAGGCGAAACGCTGTACGGAGGTATTCCAGGTACCTTCATAACCTTAACTTCTACCACTCTGTAATGTGTTGCCACCACCCCCGCCGGAGCCACCATCCCCGCCGGACTCTTTTTAACAGGGGGTGAATGTGGTAGTCAGTATTAGAGGTATTACGGTACTCTGTAATGCATGAAGGCCATTGGTGTAGAAGGTACTCTGTTCTCATTGGTTAAGCCTGTCTGCTGGCTCCGCCCAGCAAGGCGGGGTATAAGAGCCCGTGTCGCTCCAGCAGCTGCCTTCTGTACCTGCGCTGCTGGGGGAAACATCTAGTCTAATAAAGCCTTCAATTGTCTCCGATGTCGCTTCTGGAGTTATTGATCGAGCATCAGAGCAATAGCGAGATCTTCCCTGTGAACCTGCAGAGGGGAGAGACAGAGCTGGGGTGACTGTCATTCAAACGGGCCCAGACTAAAGTCAGCTACTGGGGGATCCAAATAGCCCACGACTGGACATGGATCCAAAAACGGCACCTAATGGGTCTGATGGAGGAATTGCAGAGGTGGGGGCCACTCCTACTCTTCCTGGCAGGGGGAGTGCAGACAATCAAAATTAACATGCTGCCCCAGTTCCTTTCCTGTTCATTCCTGTTGGACGCCTCCTTCAAGAGGTGGAGACAGGATGAGGAGACTTTGACGGTTAGGGACATGTATGCGGACGGTAGAGTAGCGCCCCTGGGGGAACTCACGGGCAGGTTCCAGCTCCCGAGAGGAAATGTCCAGAGATATATTCTGGTCATAAACTTCCTCTGCAAAGAAATACGGATGTACCCCCAGATACCAGGACACTCACTGGTATGAAGGCAGTTGGACGTGAGTGACCTGCGGGCAGGGGGGGGGGGTCGCGGGGGGGAGCTGTGCGGACCTGTATGGGAGACTGTTGGAGGACATATACTCACCCCTGGACGAGACAAGGAAAAAATGGGAGGAGGATCTAGGCATGGAGATAGGGGGAGGACTCTGGATCGAAGCGCTGAACAGGGCAAAGCTCACCTCCATGTGCGCAGGGCTGAGCCTAACGCAGTTAAAGATGGCGCACGGAGTGCATCTAACCAGAACCCAAATGAGCAGGTTCCCCCAGAGGTGGAGGACAAATGTGAAAAGTGCAAAGGAGGCCCGGCCAACTACACCCACACGTTCTGGTCCTGCCCCAGACTTGTTTGGTGGTGCACGTTCTTCTTCGAGGCCATGTCCAGGGTTGTGGGGATGAGGGTGGAGCCATGCCCAAAAGTGGCAGTCTTCGGGGTGTCAGGTCAGGCAGAGCTCTTTATGAGGAGGGGGACCGTGCCTTAGCCTTTGCCTCCCTGATTGTCCGCCACAAAATCCAGCTCGGCCGGCGATCGGCAGCACCACCCAAGGCTGCAGGTGGGCTGTCTGATCTGGCGGACCTTTTCAAGCTGGAGAAAACAAAATTCGCCATCCGAGGATTGGATTCAGGCTTCCACAGGACATGGAAGCCGTTCACCCACTTGTTCCAAGATCTGTTTGCAGCCAGCAACCAATAAAGTAGGGTCAGAGGTGGGGCGAGAGATGGGACCAGCCGTGGAACAGAGAGGAGAAAGAAAGTGGGGAGGGGGAGAGGGCCTGGGAATCGGTGGGGGGAGGGGGGGGGAAACGAGAGCAGGGGGGAAATGAACACACACAAGTGGAACATGAGGGTCAAGCAAGAGGGACAAAATCCGCAGAAGACCGACTCGCAGGCAAGCTAAAGCCTGAACCAAACTGTACATAGGTGTCTGTAAATACGTGTCTTCGCCATGTTGAAGAATATCAAATACATATTGAATATCAAATATGTAGGAAAAGTACACCTATTAAAGGGGGGGGGGGGTGGTCATGGCCACAGATGGTATTGGAATGCTTTTCGATTGTGAATATATGTGTTAGTTTAATGTTGTCTTGTAAGTTATTGGATACAAAATGTGAAAACTCAATAAAAATATTTTCCCCACAAAAGGTGATCTCAGAGGGCCGCGGGAAGCATGTACTCCACGAGCCCCACAGGGAGATCGATAATGGTTTCCCCCTGGACCCCGTGGGGGTTATGGGCAGCATATTAGCACAGTGGTTAGCACAGTTGCTTCACAGCTCCAGGGTACCAGGTTCGATTCCCGGTTTGGGTCACTGTGCGGAGTCTGCACGTCCTCCCCGTGTCTGCGTGAGTTTCCTCCGGCTGCTCCGGTTTCCTCCCTGTAGCACAATCAATCACTCACGAGGCGAGAAGAGAGGAAGTCAATCGATGGCTTTATTACGCAGACTTGTTCCCCAGCAGCTCGGTTATAGAATGCAGCTGCTGGGAGAACCCGGGTTCTTATATTCAGCCTTACTGGGTGGAGCCAGCAGGCGGCAGATCCAATCCGGACCCAGTGTCTGTCCACCAATAGCCTCTCGGCATCACTGGGTACCGTACTACCCCTAATACATACCACCGCACTCCCATAGTCCAAAGATGTGTAGGTTAGGTGGATTGGCTATGCTAAATTGCCCCGGAGGTTAGTTTGGGTTACGGGGATAGGGTGGAGGCGTGGGCTTAAGTTCTTTCCAAGAGCCAGTGCAGACTCGATGGGCCAAATGGCCTTCTTCTGCACTGTAAATTCTATGTTATGGTACCTCACCCCCTCAGCCAAGTCCAAAAGCTCCCCCTCTGCCATCATCAGTGGGGGCTTTCTGCCCCGCTTTGCCTGAGGCTGAGCTTCTGCTTGTGGCAGTTCTGGGGTGGCGGTGTATATCGGTTCACTGACTGCCTTTTTCTATCCAATCTCCGGAGGGCTATCGCAGGAACCTCGGTCCAGGACAATATCATCTGCCTGCACGGCTGCTTCTGTGTCCATATCCGAGCCGGAGTCATCATCTTCCTGCTGGCCTGAGAGATGGGACAGTGGCCAGTTGGGTTCCCTGGCTGAGAGCTGGTTCTCAGCACGGAGGAGGCATCGATGCTGCTAGTTGGGCATCCGCTGGTGCCCTGTTGTCACGTGTGGCGTTGTTCGGTAGTTAAAACGGAACCGAGCCAGTCACATGTCCACGGATCCTGTGGTCTGTTTCTTTATACCTCTTTTGAACATCTGGACCGTTCTTTTTGCTGGACTGTTAAATGAGGGATGGTACAGTGGTGGTTCTGATGCCGTTCCATTTTCAAATGTGGCAAATTCCTCACTCGTAAAAGATTCCCCAGTGTCCGTCACCAAAACCTCCAGGATCCCATGGGTACTGAACGAGCACCCCAGCTTTTTGACGGTGGCTCTTGATGTTGAGGCCAAGTCAGGTGCTCCTGACACGCCGGCCAACTGCATACAACCTGATTTGTGTCTCCATTGATGTCAGGCCACCCGACATGGCACTGAGACAGCACCTTCAGATTTGAGCTGCCCGGGTGATCGCTGTGTGGATCCGTCAGGAGGGACTCCTGACCCCGTGGTGGGATAACCACGTGAACTCCCCAAAGTACGAAACCGGCCCCAACGCTTAGCTCCGAAAGTTTCTGGGGATAAGGGGGGGTGGGGGGGGGGAGGGCAGCCGGGGCCAGTTTTTGACCCCGTTGCATCCATATGCGAACCTGAGCAGACATCACTCACAAAGTATCCATAAAATTAGGGGTTGCCACCGCCGCTTCATCCACCACTGGTGGGGGTGGGGAATTCACGGGCAACTGTAAATGACTAAGGGCATTAGCATGGGTAAGGTGCGTACCGGGGTGATGTTGGAATGAATGCTTGTACGCAGCGAGCAGAAGTGTTCAACACTGAATCCTGGCTGGTACAAGGGTGATAAATAAAGGGTGCCATGATAAATTGCCCTTAGTGTCCAAAAGGGGTTATTGGGTTACGGGGATGGGGTAGAAGTGAAGGCTTAAGTGGATTGGTGCAGACTCAATGGGCCGAATGGCCTCCTTCTGCATGTACGTTCTATGTTCCCTAAAGAGGCCCAGCAAAGGCTTGTGATCAGTCATAATGAAGAAGTGCTGCCCATAGACGTATTGGTAGAATTTCTTGACTCCAAATATCACCGCTAAGTCTACCTTCTCTATTTGGGTATGAGGTCGTTCTGCGTCTGCCAGGTTCCTTGAAGCAAAAGCAATGGGGTGCTCTGTGCCATTGGTCCCAGCTGTGGGCCAGCACCACCCTGATGCCATAGGGGGAGGCATTGCATGTTAGGATTAGTGGCGGAGTTGTGTCATAATGAATGAGGAGTTGCGTGGACGATAGATGCTTTTTTACCCTGGAGAACGCTTTGTCCTGGAAGGCACCCCAAACCCATTTCTGGTCCTTCTTTAGCCGTATGTGGTGTGTGCTAATAGGATGGTCAAGTTGGACAAGTTGGAGATGAATTTCCCATAATAATTCACCATGTCTAAAAATGACCGAAGTTCGGGCGGCACGGTGGCGCAGTAGTTAGCACTGCTACCTCACAGCGCTGAGGAGCCAGGTTCGATCCCGGCCCCAAGTCACTGTCCATGTGGAGTTTGCACATTCTCCCCATGTCTGCATGGGTCTCACGCCCACAACCCAAAAAGATGTGCAGGGTAGGTGAATTGGGTACTCTAATTTTACTTTTAAAAATAATGAGTTCAGTGGCGTTCTGCAGTATTGTACCCCATTTATGGAACAAACCTTTTTTCTCCACAAGCCATCACTGTCCACCCTGTACTCCACGTAACGGCTCCGCTTCAGCCGGGCGCCACTTGGGGGTTGTCCATGTGCTCCTTATCGGTGGCACCAATGATGAGCACGTCGTCTAAGCAAACAACCACCTTCGGCAGACCCTGAAGAATTTTTTCCATCACTCGCTGGGGCAAATGCGATCCTGAACGGGAGGCAGGTGTACTCAAATAACCCTTTATGCGTGTTTATAATCGCAGATTTCCTGGATGCGGGGTTCAGTTCCATCTGTAAATAAGCATGGCTCATGTCGAACTTCATAAAGGAACACACCAGACTGCTTTGCATATAAATCTTCCACTGTGGGTACTGGGTAATGGTCCAGTCGCGAAGCGCTATTTACCGTGAGCTTGCAACCTCCGCAGAGCCGGACAGACAGGTCCAGCTTCATTACCGGCACCACTCCTCAAACTGCACTGGGTGTATGATTCCCAGATCCTTCAGGTGCTGTAGTTTCGTGTCAACTTTGGCGAGAAATGCGTAGGGAGCAAACCTCACCCTAAAGTATCTGCGTTGAGCCTCAGGGTCCACATAGATACGAGGTTTGGCCCCTTTTATCCTGCCCAGACCCTCCTGAATCACTTCAGGGTATTTGCTCAAGACATCATATAAATTTCCGGTAACCTGGAAAATCTGGGCCAGTTTTATGTTCAGTTCTAATGGGCGCCAGGTGGGTGGCTTCTGCACCTTACCTGGGAAGCTCGTACTCCATGGGCTCCACGAGGAGATAAATAATGGTTTGCCCGTGGACCTCATGGGGGTTATGACACTTACCAAGGTGGCATCTCGCATTAAAGACAGGTTCGAGATGCAGCTCAAGATTCCATCCTGGTCACCTTGGACATTCTTTAGCGGCTAAAATGCCAGCACTTCAGCAAGGAAAATAACCCGGGGGAGTCTAATTCAAACACAAGCTATTACAATTTAGACCCACGAGCTTCTATACAGTTAATTAAACATGTATGTCGAAACAATTTTAATCTCTTTTTGAGAGGAGGCTACTTGTGGAGCTTTACCTCTTTATCGGTTCATTTATATTTGCAGCCCCCACCCCAGAGGTGTCGCAGGACTATTGCCTCGAGCGTAACTGTAGGGGTTTTAAAATCTATCCATATCCTGGCATTTTGCTTCATTACACACCAGCTTGCTTCAATTACTGGATTTAGTAGATGGGTTTGGGGAAGTTTTATGGGCGCTGCTAAACATAAAGTCACAGCATGCTCTTTGCAATCATACCGAGACAAAAGCAGCACCTTTTCCTGAATATTTTAAGAGGCATAAACTGCCTCCAGCATATTTTATAATGCCACCTCTTTGGTTCCCTAAATTTTCTATTAACTCTGCTGAAATTAAGAATAGGTGGACTGTTATAAAGCTAGCCTTGGTTCGCTTGATACACATCGATGAAACTCAAGCTGATACTGCAAGTGGAACAGTTTTGCCTTTGGTCATTATTTTACAAGGAAATCCTATTTGGGAGGATGAAAGCAATAACTGGTAGCTTTCCAGCTTAAATATTCAGCAAGAAATATTTTCTTGTTCCATAATGCCAGTTTCGTTGGTGCAAAATTAGGAAAATGGGATTTTATTTTAGAATTAGCTTCAATCGTTATGAGGCATCCATCATTTCCTCCTTTATAATCAATCCTAGGAATTCATTAGAAGGCCATACATAGCTGGTGACTTTCAGTTACCTCTCACCCTTAATTATACCGGCAGGATGGGAGTGTATAACCCCAGCCTCCTTCCTTAGTGACCTTCAGTTTCTGTAACGAACAGCTACTCTGAAAGTGCCCTTTTAATGAGTGTGTAGCCATTTTGTGGAATTCTTTGATCTTGCACCTTGTTTACTTGAGTACCGGGCCTATCTTTCTCAACTTAAATTTCCAGCCTAAACAATCCATTAATGGGCGGTTTCAATAGGGCCTTTGCTTTACCCTCACCCACTTGAAGAGCAAATTAATTTTGAATAAAAACTATTCTTTATCCTTTTAGTGTATTAGACAGCATCAAGCAGAAACAAAACCAGGTTTATTATCGGCATCCTGTGTTCTTTTGTTGTATTTCCAAAAATTGCTAATGAACGACCCTTTTATAGTTACTCAGTTTGCCCCATGTGCTACTCAGGATGAATTTACACTAAGCTGTAATAGAAGTGAAGCTGTTTCACTTTAGCCCCAGGATCTCAGGTTCTATTCCCAGCTTGGGTCACTGTCTGTGTGGAGTCTGCACATTCTCCCCATGTCTGCGTGGGTTTCCACCGGGTGCTCCGGTTTCCTCCCATAAGTCCCAAAAGACGTACTGTTAGGTAATTTGGACATTCTGAATTCTCCCTCTGTGTACCCGAACAGGCGCCGGAATGTGGCGACCAGGGGCTTTTCACAGTAACTTCATTGCAGTGTAACTGTAAGCCTACTTGTGACAATAAAGCGTATTATTATTATTATTTATACTACATTGCTGAAGAATAGACATGTCGCTGAAACTTTACATCTTGCACTAATCAGGACAATTGCAAGAATATCAAATTTCAAACAATCACAATAATTTTACTGCAGGGGAAAAAGGCGTTTATTGGGTGACAAGCCAAATCTGATTGGCCAAAACATTGCCATGGAGAAAGCAATGGGAACTATTGGCTCCCCAAGCTCCCAGGTAATTCAAAAAGGCACAAGGCTTGAACATATTCCTTTTGTTTGTAGAGAACAATTCCCTGTGTATGAATATGTACCACTTCTAGTGAGCAAGTGCAGTCTTCCTGAGTGTGCTAATAGCTACACTCGCAACCACCAATTTAAAGTAATCAGTTGAGCTCGTAACATGGCTCATTTACACTTATTACAAGTGACACACATTCGTAAGCAGGGACCCATTCTCTGCAAACAAAAGGAATATGTTCAAACATTGTGCCTTTTTTAAATGACGCAGGAACTTTGTGAGCCTATTGTTCCCCATTATTTTCTCATGGCAATGACATGGCCAATCTGATTCAGCTTGCCAACCGGTCAGCACCCTTTTCTCTTGTACTATAAATTGTTGTGGTTGTTTGGAATTTGGTACTCCTGTGTTTGTCCTGATGAGTGCAAGGCTAAGAGCTTTGGAAATATGTCCTCTTTTCAGCAATATTCAAGTTCTGTCCTACCAAGCTGCTCTTTATGTACTGAAACAGTGTGACTGTGAGTCCCAGTCCACATCACTTTGCGGTCAATTCAGGCATTCACAGCTAACTTGCATCACTTAACTTGCAGTGTGTGTATGCATTGTTAAAAATTGCAGTTACTCGGCATCTGACATAATTCATGATTTAATGATGGACATTAGTTATCATGTCACTTATCACAAGTTTTTCTATATTTATTCAATAAAGTGCAAAATCTTCAGACAGCGATTGCACAGCTAAAACTCTTCCTTTTTCAGTGCAGTCAGTGCATCAGATTCTTGCATAGATTTTGCCACAATTTAACTAAAGGGAACAAAGTCCCATAGCGAGCTCGTTTAGCCGCTTGTTTCCCAGTATTCGCAGCGCCGAGAAACATATGGCTATAAAACGGCACTCACATTAGAAAACGGGTCTCAGCGTGGAACGCACGCCCGCACATAACCCCGTTTTCCACTCCGCTCGCCAGAGCTCCTCAGTATAGCAAGAGACAGGACGCCATTTTTAAATGACATCCCGATCTCCGAAGCCCCTGACACAACCGCCAACCACCTCCACCTCGGGTAACACAGGAATCTGCACATTAAAGTGAGACTGGCTGTCTCGATTTAATATGCAAATTTGCCTAAAAGTAATCCCACCCACAATGGGCTGGATTTATATCGCAACGCCATGCAAAATCACGTTGCGAGCTGGGTAGATCTATCGGCCACACTGCACCGCGGGGATGTGCTTTTCGGGCGCTGCATTCAATTGCACCCTAGGCCTTAAAAAAAGTTTTAAGCTTGAGAATAGTTTTATCATGTTGCCATTTAGCTGGTGACAACGAGGCATTCTTCTGCAGATCTTAATCGGCAGGCTCGTCCCAATGTGTGTTTTTTCCCTCTTGGATCACCCTCCCATGCTGTAACTATTTCAGCTTAATCCAACTTCATTACATATTTTTCAGGCCAAGTGATATGAAAACCGCTGTATTTCTGAATTAAAGGCAACAGTTTCACAAACTATTCAGACTGGAATTTGTCAGCCTGCAATTTTGTGAACTATTTACCTTTGCATTGATCTGGGTGATTATTGCTCCAGTGAACTTCTGCAAGCAAGCTTATGCTGGCGACCCAACAACTCATGAACACCAATGACATGCTTCAGCACTGTCAAGACATTTTGTGGCCCAAGCACTTCAAGGGCCTACCCCACTGAGAGCCAAGCACAAAAGGGAGCTCCTCAAGGACAAGGAGATAGTCAGTGCTCGCTGGAGAAAACATATTGAAGAACTCCTCAAGCAAAACTTTCTCTTCAACTGAACCCCCCCACCCCCACCATAATGCCCTCCCCACATCCCCACATTCCCTCAATGTTATAACTTACCTCCTTCCTGTAAATTGTCTCTTTAATCTTCCCTTTAGGAACATAAGTAGGCAATTCGGCCCTTCGAGCCTGCTCCGTCATTCAATCAGATCATGGCTGATCTCTTCCTGATCTCAAACCGACCTCCCCACCTGTTCCCCATATCCCTTTAACCCTTTTTTAAAATCTGAAATATATCTATCTCCTTCTTGAAGCCATTTGATGACTTAGACCCCACTGCACTATGGGGCAGCGAGTTCCACAAATTCACCACCTTCTGCAAGAAGTAGTTCCTCCTCATCTCAGTTCTAAATCTACCACCTCAACCTATATCTGTGACCTCTCATTCTAGATTTCCCCACAAGGGGGTCCCCTTTGGTCGACGTTTACTTTATCAATTCCTCTTAGTATTTTATATACGTCGATTAGATCCCTCTCAACCTTCTAAACTCCAGCGAGTATAAGCCCAAACTGTTTAATCTCTCACCCCCGGAATCAATCTGATGAACAGCAGCTACTGCAGTAAAAGTGACTTACCTCCCTGCATCTCAGTTACTCCACAATAGTCCTGCTGGGGGGCAGCTTCACTGCTCCTATCTCACCCAGCCTGAGTGAGGAAGGTTGGGCGAGACAGGGGGTTCAGAATCCCAGTGAAGGTAAGTCTGGCGAGAGTGGCAACCTGCTGGAGATTACCACTCTGCTGGAAGTTATAGGGCATTGTGTTCATTTCTCAAACAATTCTAGGGTAAATGTTAATCTCATTTTCATCGGTGCAACATTTTTTAAGCTTCATCTTCCATCATCTTTAATAAGTTCTTTCAATCGATAAACACACTGAAATGGGCTAACAAGAAGAACTATGTATAAAAATAATTAAACTTTAAACCACACAATGAATTAAAAAGCAATTTATGAAAGCATTGCTTGTTTTGGGTGGCATGGTAGCACAGTGGTTAACAGGGATCCGGGTTCGATTCCAGCTTGGGTCACTGTCTGTGTGGAGTGTGCACGTTCTCCCCGTGTCTGCGTGGGTTTCCTCCGGGTGCTTCAGTTTCCTCCCACAAGTCCCGTAAGATGTGCTGTTAGGTGAATTGGGCATTCTGAGTTCTCCCTCAGGCGGCGGAATGTGGCGACTTTTCCTCCCACAGTCCAAAGATGTTTTCACAGTAACTTCATTGCAGTGTTAATGCAAGCCTACTTGTGACACTAATAAAGATTATTAATAATATGTTGAAACTAAAACAATGATTAAATAATCTAAAATAAAGGTTAAAATAAGTACTTAAGCAATAATACTTTGATTGTTTATTTTGCTGTATAAAATAGTCCTGAGGTTTACCTATGAGCTGTTCATTTGATTTTTGCGTTTTATTGGTTCTCTTTCCATTTATTGGCATTAAAGTGAAACCACTGTGCTAGGAATATGGGGAATTAACTAGGTCAATAGTGAATTTGAGATTAAAACAAAATAACAGATGAGGAAAAAGGCTAGCAGGCATCTAGAGGAATGTTGAGATGGAATTTGCTGAGTAACAAGATTAGCAGGTGTCCAGAGACATTGAGGTGCGAATGGCCATATCAGAAACATTGTTTACCAGAGATCAGTGATATCTTCTAATGGCAAGGACCTTGAGAGAGGTAGACAACAGAATCCACAGAGGGGAACATCAAAACGACTGAACAGTATAACTGATAGCACTCTCATAGAGGGAGTAGGCTAGTTCTCTATCCAACAGTCAGACAGGTCAGCTCCATCTATGATCCAAGCCGTGTAGGCCTGGTCCATCTAACATTCAGAGCCACGCCAGATTGCAGATATTCTCTTCTAAAAGACAGCGGGCTGGATTCTCCGCTGTCGGGATTCTCAATTGTGCTGGCAGCCCGGGGATTTCCCGACGACGTGGGGCTGCCCACAATGGGAAACCCCATTGGCTGGCTGGCGAGACAGAGAATCCAGGGGGCGAGCCGCACCAGATCCTGCCCTTGGTTTGTGTTTTCACTGAACCAGAAAGAGGTGTTTCCCCAGACGTGGTCACCTAAGTGGTATTTGTGATAATTATTAACTAGATTTGACCTATATTGCGTTACTAAATTGGATATTGCTTGGGAGTTCATGGAACGTGGATATTTTGGGAACAAGAAGTAACTGCAAATAACACGGTGTATTTAGCTATTCATATTCTTATGTGTCGTAGTGTGTATTAGTCTTTTGTCGTGCTTTTTTCTTTTCATTTACTTTAATAAATATTCTTTATTAATTGTTTACACATGACTGGACTGTTTTTTCACTGAGTTCTACATAGTTCCTCACATTATTCCAAACAAATAAACACCACTAGGAAACAGTGTTTCAAGAGGTTTTGAACACTCTTGGAGGTAACATCAGCCGGGTTCTTAACAACTCTAATGAATTTTGATTATTTCAAATGCTGTAATTTAAAGAGACCACCATTCTCCGCATTACACTTCACAAGTACAAATGGTTCCATGACTGTGATTAAAATGTTGAGATTTAAATGAATTATGACTGGTAGATCTACTGGTAGATCTGACTAAAGGTAGATCTGACTGAAGGTTGGGCAGCATGGTAGCATAGTGGTTAGCACAGTTGCTTCACAGCTCCAGGATCCCAGGTTCGATTCATGGCTTGGGTCACTGTCTGTGCGGAGTCTGCACGTTCTCCCCGTGTGTGCGTGGGTTTCCTCCAGGTGCTCCGGTTTCCTTCCACAGTCCAAAGATGTGCAGGTTAGGTGGATTGGCCATACTAAATTGCCCTTAGTGTCCAAAATTGCCCTTAGTGTTGGGTGGGGTTACTGTGTTATGGGGATAGGGTGGAGGTGTGGGCTTGGGTAGGTGCTCTTTCAAAGAGCCGGTGCAGATTCAATGGGCCGAATGGCCTCCTTCTTCACTGTAAATTCTATGATCTATGAAATTCTATGATCAATGTTTTACTTTAATGATTCCTCTCTCAAAATTAAATTATCGCATATTATACAATGTTATTAGTTATTTATTGAATTATGTCTGCAACTGTGTTTGGTTTCAGTTATTCCCTGGGTCAGAAACCTTTCCCTTCTAAAATTCTTTCACGGAGATGGCCTTTCTGATCTTCTAGTGAATTGCAATCATGTTTGCCTTGTAATTTGTCTACAAATTATAGTGAGTTTAGAAGCCTTTGGTATTGTTGAGCAGTGAGATGAAGTGTGATGGCTCTGGGTCATCCTCACAAACTAGGCCCCAGTATGGCCACTCCAGTATTCTTTGCAGCTGTATTTTATTTCTCAGTATTTACAATTAAATTATGCTGTATGACCAACATTGCAATTGAGTATTCAATGGTAATCTGCTGGGAAAACATAAATT
The DNA here is from genome assembly GCF_047496885.1 of Scyliorhinus torazame. NCBI lineage: Eukaryota > Metazoa > Chordata > Chondrichthyes > Carcharhiniformes > Scyliorhinidae > Scyliorhinus > Scyliorhinus torazame. The sequence continues at coordinate 334,496,727 of NC_092708.1, forward strand.
ACATCTTGTATAATTCATGTTTCCTATTATTGTTTGAACAGTAAATCTCAAATATGCGACAAAGATTATGACTAACATTAGTATTTTTGTCCCATTTCAGCTGATATTTTATCGAAGAATTTTGGTTTGATGGCCAAATGCTAATTATACCATTGGAAGAATTTATTTCGGAAACCTAATAGTTTGAGGCAGTTGGACTAACGCACGGTTGATGCCAAATAATGTTAGAGTTTATGACGGTATTTCCAGAATATTAATTCCCCTGCTCATGTGTAAAAAAGAAGCTTGCAAAATGGGTGGCATGAAATTAAAGGATATTAAAATCAATCATATTTCATTGTAACTAACTTTAAAAAGAACCTGGGGCGGAATTCCCCGACCCCCCGCCGGGTTGGAGAATCGCCGGGGGCTGGCGTGAATCCCGCCCCTGCCGGTTGTCGAAGTCTCCGGCACCGAAGATTCGGCGGGGGCAGGAATCGCGCCGCGCCGGTTGGCGGGCCCCCCGCGCGATTCTCCGGCACGGATGGGCCGAAGTCCTGCCGCTAAAATGCCTGTCCCGCCGGCATAAATTAAACCACCTACCTTACCGGCGGGACAAGGCGGCGTGGGCAGGCTTCGGGGTCCTGGGGGGGGCGTGGGGTGATCTGGCCCCGGGGGTACCCCCACGGTGGCCTGGCCCGCGATCGGGGCCCACCGATCCGCGGGCGGGCCTGTGCCGTGGGGGCACTCTTTCCCTTCCACCTCCGCCACGGTCTCCACCATGGCGGAGGCAGAAGAGACTCCCTCCACTGCGCATGCGTGGGAAGCTGTCAGCGGCCGCTCACGCGCATGCGCCGCCCGGAGATGTCATTTCCACGCCAGCTGGCGGGGCACCAAAGGCCTTTTCCGCCAGCTGGCGGGGTGGAAATTAGTCCGGCGCCAACCTAGCCCCTCAAGGTTGGGGCTCGGCCCCCAAAGATGCGGAGCATTCCGCACCTTTGGGGCGGCGCGATGCCTGTCTGATTTGCGCTGTTTTGGGCGCCAGTCGGCAGACATCACGCTGTTTCCGGAGAATTTCGCCCCTGATATTGATTCTCTTCAATGAAATATCTCAAAGTGCTTCGTACAGTAAATTCTCTTTGAAGTGAAATGACTGCTGTTATATAGACTATTGCAATTGTGTAGTGGTACATTGAAGTGTTTAACTTCATGAATTTGTAGATTGCTGGGTTTCAATTATGACTAAAAGAAGTTGTATTCTTTTCAACTATTAAAGCAATCAGAATACATTGCAAAGTTTGATAAACATTTTTCTTTCTATCTCATCTGGTTTCTATATAAGTCATGAAAGTTTCCTCAAGTCATTTGCTTTAAGAATTTCATTGGCTTTTGTTCATTTACTTATGTCTCTTTCACTTGTTATGCTATTTCCTACCTTCTGGTTCCCAACTTTTGGACTGTTTTTATATTCGCAATTTTGCTTTTCCTGGCAAAGTCACAATTTCTTAAAAAGTAATTTGCTTTTGCAAACTGGAGGTCATGCAGACATCAATCAGGGAATGGACACAGTCGGTCCCTGAGGAAATCGGGGCTGATGAATGCAGCCAGACTTAAAAGGAAACGGCTGGTGTAAGTAAAATCACACTCAGAGAAATCAGAGTGTGGGTGGCCTCGGATGAACTGGCCATTGGTGTTGCTTTTGATGGGCTTGGAAGAACTGGCCAGTGTAGATAGTGTGCTGGCATAATGTGTCCTGGCCAATGTTATCCCTCAATCAGCATCACTAAATTTAGGCAGGTCTGGCCATTCCCGAATTACTGTTGTGAGACTTTGCTGTACATAAATGGGCTGTTGTATTCCTAGATTTAAACTGTGATTAAACCTCAAAAGTACATCACTGGCTATAAAGCATTTTGGGATCTACTGATGCTGTATAAATGCAAGTTTTTATTCTTTGGATACTGGTGTATTAGAAACAACATGAACAGCAATGGAATCAAAAAGTGCTGGCAAAACCCACAGACCACAGAATGGTAACTGACTGATAGAGATATACGACGGGCTAGAGAAATTAGTTCAGGTGGAGTTAGAATCATGGAGTTTTATAGCACAGATGGGAGACATTGGGTCCTTCACGCCTACACTGGCACTTTCCCAGATCAATCCAAAACTTGCACCACTGCCCTGTGCGCTCCCCAAAACTTTGTATCTTCCCTTGCTTCAGAAATCTCATTCTTCTCTTAAAAGATGCAAAGAGCCCTGCATCAACCAATTCCTGTGTTAAAGCATTAAAAAAATTGTCCGAAGCTCTCCTCACACATTCTGTGATAACTTTAATTCATTTCTCCTCATCACTGGCTTGCCAGGCAAAGAAAATAGTTTTCCCTATTCACTCTCAAAACCCTTCATAAGTTAAATCTTTCTGCCGGGTCTGATAGCCAGCAGACATACCACTTCTGGGGGAAACTACTCCAACATTCACCTATGCCTTTACATCAAAATTCCACCCAGTATCAGGTAAAAATAGCTCTTTTCTGTGCCTTTAAGCAGGAGCTGCCTTGTGTATGACCACTCACTCCATGGTCACAACCGGAAATCCAAGTTAAATCTTTCAACCTTTCTACTCCAATGAAAACAACGCCCTCATTGCAAGTCCTTCCTCATATCTAATTTGCCCATCACTGGGACATTTTGGTGAATCAATGCTAAAGTATTAAGCAATCAGAGCAGGAGTACGCCATTCAGCCCATTCGAGGCCGCTCCGTCATTCGATGAGATGATGATTGATCTTCTACATCAATACCATTTTCCTGCACTGCCTCCGTATCCCTTAAGTTTCTCATATGTAAAAATCTATCAATTTCAGTCTTGAACATACTCAAAAACTGAACTTCCACATCCTATGGGGCAAAGAATTCCTAAAACTCAGCACACTTTGAGTGAAGAAATTCCTCTACATTTCGGTCCTAAATGGCCTGCACCTTATTCTGAGATGGTTTATCCTAGTTCCAGGCCTCCCCAACCAGGGGAAATATCTTTCCCGCATCTACTCTGTTGAGACCAGAAAGAATTGGATTGGATTTGTTTATTGTCACGTGTACCGAGGTACAGTGAAAAGTATTTTTCTGCGAGCAGCTCAACAGATCATTAAGTACATGAGAAGAAAAGGGAATAAAAGAAAATACATAATAGGGCAACACAACATATACAATGTAACTACATAAGCACTGGCACGGATGAAGCATACAGGGTGTAGTGTTAATGAAGTTAATAAGAGGGTCATTTAGGAGTCTGGTGACAGTGGGGAAGAAACTGTTTTTGAGTCTGTTCGTGCGTGTTCTCAGACTTCTGTATCTCCTGCCCGATGGAAGAAGTTGGAAGAGTGAGTAAGCCGGGTGGGAGGGATCTTTGATTATACTGCCCGCTTTCCTCAGGCAGCGGGAGGTGTAGATGGAGTCAATGGATGGGAGGCAGGTTTGTGTGATGGACTGGGTGGTGTTCACGACTCTCTGAAGTTTCTTGCGGTCCTGGGCCAAGCAGTTGCCATACCAGGCTGTGATGCAGCCTGATAGGATGCTTTCTATGGTGCATCTGTAAAAGTTGGTAAGAGTCAATGTGGACATGCCGAATTTCCTTAGTTTCCTGAGGATGTATAGGCGCTGTTGTGCTTTCTTGGTGGTAGCGTCGACGTGGGTGGACCAGGACAGATTTTTGGAGATGTGCACCCCTAGGAATTTGAAACTGCTAACCATCTCCACCTCGGCCCCGTTGATGCTGACAGGGGTGTGTACAGTACTTTGCTTCCTGAAGTCAATTACCAGCTCTTTAGTTTTGCTGGCATGGAGGGAGAAATTGTTGTCGCTACACCACTCCATTAGGTTCTCTATCTCCCTCCTGTATTCGGACTCATCGTTATTCGAGATCCGGCCCACTATGGTCATATCGTCAGCAAACTTGTAGATGGAATTGGAACCAAGTTTTGCCACACAGTCGTGTGTGTACAGGGAGTAGAGTAGGGGGCTAAGTACGCAGCCTTGCGGGGCGCCGGTGTTGAGGACTATTGTGGAGGAGGTGTTGTTGTTCATTCTTACTGATTGTGGTCTGTTGGTCAGAAAATCGAGGATCCAGTTGCAGAGTGGGGAGCCAAGTCCTAGGTTTTGGAGCTTTGATATGAGCTTGGCTGGGATTATGGTGTTGAAGGCGGAGCTGTAGTCAATAAATAAGAGTCTAATGTAGGAGTCCTTGTTTTCGAGATGCTCTAGGGATGAGTGTCGGGCCAGGGAAATGGTATCTGATGTGGACCGGTTGCAGCGGTATGCGAATTGCAGTGGATCAAGGCGTTCTGGGAGTATGGAGGTGATGCACTTCATGATCAACCTCTCGAAGCACTTCATTACGACTGAAGTCAGGGCCACTGGTCGATAGTCATTGAGGCACGTTGCCTGGTTCTTCTTTGGTTCCGGTATGATGGTGGTCTTCTTGAAGCAGGTGGGGACCTCGGAGTGGAGTAGGGACAGGTTAAAGATGTCCGTGAATACCTCTGCCAGCTGGTCCGCGCAGGCTCTGAGTGCACGACCAGGGATCCCGTCTGGGCCCTTCGCCTTCCGAGGGTTCACTTTCAGGAAGGCCAATCTGACTTCAGAAGCTGTGATGGTGGGTATGGGTGAATTATGGGCTGCTGGGGCACTCGCCAGCGGATTGTTGCTTACCTGCTCAAACCGAGCATAGAATGCATAGAGTTCATCGGGGAGTGGTGCGCTGCTGCCAGAGATACTGTTCGGCTTCGCTTTGTAGCCCGTTATGTTGTTTAGTCCTTGCCACAACCGCCGAGAGTCTGTCTGTGACTCTAGCTTGGTTTGATATTCTCTCTTGGCATTCCGGATGGCTTTGCGGAGGTCGTACCTGGATTTCTTGTATAGGTCAGGGTCGTCTGCCTTGAACGCCTCAGATCTGTCCTTCAGTAGGGAGTCAATCTCGCGATTGAGCCATGGTTTCCGGTTGGGGAACGCACGTACTGCTTTCTTTGACACGCAGTCGACCACACATTTGCTGATGAAGTCTGTGATGGTGGTGGCATACTCATTTTGCAGGTTTGAAAGAGATCACCTTTTATTTTCTTTAAGTCCAGAGAATAAAGATCCAGTCTATTTAATCTTTCCTCATAGGACAATCCCTCCATTCAAGCAATTAGTCTGGTAAACCTCTGTTACACTCCTTCTGTGGCACGTATACCTTTCCTGAGGTAAGGAGACCAAAACTGCACACTATATTGCACGTGCTGTCTTACCAAGGCTCTATCTAATTGCAGTAAGGCATCATGTGAAGCTTTAATGTTTTCTTCTGTAATGAACCCCCCCCCCCTCCACTGCCCCCCCACAAAGCAACAGAAACACATTGCATTCATATGAAGAGAAAAAATTTCCGAAAGTGCAATAAGGTATCATCTTTGTGGTGGTATGTATTAGGGGTAATACGGTACACCACGTGTCGACAGGCTATTGGTGGAGGGATGCCAGGTCCTGATAGGATCTGCCACCTACTGGACTCCACCCAGAAATGCCGGTATAAGAACCCAGTTTTCCCTCCATTTCCCTCAGCAGCTGCATTCTGTAACCACGCTGCTGGGGATAAAGTTCTGCTTAATAAAGCCTTCAATTGACATTACCTCAACCTGCCTCGCGTCATATTGACGGTACTACAATCTTGAAAGTGGACTCCAAGACTAAGAAGGAGATGTTAGAAAAGGTGACAAAACAATTGGCAAAAAAAGATGGATTTGCAGAAAGGTGGGAGGCAGAGGGGTTTAAGGAGAAAATCACAAAGCACTGAACAGCTAAAGGCATTGCCACAAATGGTTGGGTGAATGCGTGGGTGTTGGGAATGGTTTACATGTCTCCAGAGTCTGAAGAATAGAGAGTTCAAGGCACAGACTGTAGGGCTAGAGAAAGTGAGAGATAAGGAGGGCTAAGGCCATGAAAGGATTTAAACATGAGGATTCTAAATTTGTGGTGTTGGGGGAACCAGGAGCCGAGGCACGTTAACAAGGGCGGGAGTAATGGGAAAGTTGCGGAGATGGAATATTGGCAATTTTCGGTGGGCTACCGTTTGTGCACGATAGGGGATGGGGGGCTGGTTTAACACAGTGGGCTAAACAGCTGGCTTGTAATGCAGAACAATGCCAGCAGCGCGGGTTCAATTCCCGTACCGACTTCCCCAAACAGGCACTGGAATGTGGCGACTAGGGGATTTTCACAGTAACTTCATTGAAGCCTACTTGTAACAATAAGTGATTATTATTATTATTATTATTATGGGAGGCTAGTCAGGAAAATATTACTATTGGAAGAATCTGGATGCGAAAAATAAAGGTGATGAAAGCTTAAACAACAGATGCCCAGGTGGGAAGGTGGGTTGGTTGTAAAGTTACAGAGTTTATAGGAGCTAAAGACAATGGCAATGATAGCCTATTAAGCAATATTTTATACAAATTTATCATTACTTCTTTCCTCTTGTACTCTGGGCCCATTTTATCTTTATTTGTTTATGGTATGTGGGCGTCGCTGGCTGGTCAACATTTATTACTCATCCTTGAGGACAATTAAGAGTCAACAACATTGCTGTGGATCTGGAGTCACATGTAGGCCAGACCAGGTAAGAATGACAGATTTCCTTCCCTAAAGGACATTGATGAACCAGATTGAGTTTTCACAACAATCAACAATGGTTTCATGATCATCATTAGACTTTTAATTCCAGATTTTTAAAACTATCTTTCCTTTTACAACATCGTTCTCTAGCTGCATCTCAGACAATAATTCTACTAAGCGCTACCGCCATTTAACAATAAGTAAACACCTTGTGCACCCCTCCTATGACCCCAATTTATACAATATACATGGTGAAATTTGAATTTCACTATTTGTCATAGTGGGATTCGAACCCAAGTACCCAGAGCATTATCCTCAGTGTGTGGATTAGTAGTCCAGCAACAATACCACTGCACCTCTGCCTCCTATTTAATGGTTTTATGTACATGAAGCCACTTTTGCAGAAATATGTGTTATGAACTCGGCAGTCTTGATGCATCTTTTTGTTGAGTGTGGACACTTATTCCTAGCTTTACCATGTAAGATTTAACATTTCCCAATTAACTACATTAAGTTCTATTTTCCACATAACTGCCCATTTCCCCAACATATTTAAGCCTCACACGTTTAAACGTTGAATTGACCTCACCAGACCTCCACTAGGTGTCCACCAGATATTGCTGAACACAACATGCGCACCACTCCGAAGGCAATCAGGGTTCCTTTGGGATTCTAATGACCTTTTCCTTCCCACTTAAACCAGATGAAACCTTCAACTACCCAAGAAAACATTAGTGTTAAAATGGTCACCGGGATAAGCAGAAATCTCTGTGTTTTTACTTCCATTCCTCCCAGTTTTGGCTGGGTGAAGGGATTTCTAGCTTATCCTCAAGCTCCCAGTCCAGTCCAAATCATGTATCCACTATAGCTAGGGTATTATTCCATAGGTGTTAAAGCTGCTAACTCGTTGATTTTGTTCTGGATGCTTTGTTCCCTGAAACCACAGCAGCATGTTAATTCCCTACCTGCCCATGTCGAGAGGCAGTGCTAGAGGCGGGTTCAATTTTGTCCTTTAAAAAGCAGTTAGACAGTTACATGGGCAGGATGGGTATAGAGGGATATGGGCCAAATGCAGGCAGGTGGGACTAGCTTAGTGATAAAAACTGGGCTGCATGGACCAGCTGGGCAGGTGGTCCTGTTTCCATGCTGTAAACATCTATGACACCATCTGACTTCCCACCCACTCCAATCATGTGGTTGTTAGGAAAATTGCATGGGACAGAGGCCACCCGCCAACAGCAGGGAAGGGGCAAGACGAGGCACTGTACAATCCGACAAAGGTAAATGTGATCATGGGCAGGGGGAAATTGGAGGAGATAAGAGGGTGCAAGGGTATGCTTTCTTCTGTTCCCGCTCCACCTGGTCCCACAAGGAAAGCTTTCTTTAAAGTGTGTCTGTTTTGACCTTTACTGGCCTCAATCCTCTTTACCCCTGGTTTGGTCTGGCGGACGCTCATTGCACTTCCCGCTCAGGCAGCCTAGTTCAAATTCCAGTCAGGTCCCAGTGACATCAAAAATTGAGGTTAAAACCTGTCCAACCTTAAATCTGAACTCTCGCTGAAGCTAAACTACACTCTTCTGGTGATTCACACTCCACTGGCTTCTCATCGCACGAGACTGACCCTTTTGCTACTCCGTTTAAAATTATATTGTCTTCATTTACACAATCCACCTACTGCCGCAGAAAATAGCCCAGTCGATCAGAGAATAGTTTGTCACAACTCTTTGCCCAGCATCCGACTACCCGCTGCTCAAACTGGATCATCTTCAATGTACCAAGCAAACATGTTTAAACATGTCTTGCACTGAACAGCTTGTGAAATGAACTGAATTAAGCTCAAAACATGGCAATGTAATGAAATCGGTGTTTATGTCCCAGTCACTCCTGCTGAGCTTTACTTCTACTCCTTTCAAATACCAGTCACCTTCCACAGCTCGGAATTGGCTGCGACAGATAAATGTAGGGGTGGATTCTCCAACACCCGATGACGGTGGCGTGGGGCGTCATTCTCCGACCCCCCGCCGGGTCGGAGAATGGCCGTTGGCCGACGTGAATCCCGCCCCCGCCCCCGCCGAAGTCTCCGAAGGGAGAAAAATCGGCGGGGCGTTAATGGCGCCGCTGCCGCGGAGAATGTCACGGGTCTGCGCAAGGCAGCCGATTTTCGGCCTGCCGATATTCTCCCTTCCGGATGGGCCGAAGTCCCGTCGACGTGATGACCGTTCACGTCGACGTCAATCAAACCTCCTTTTCATCGGCGTGACCCGGTGCTCCAGGCTCACGCCGACCAGCGAGGAGGTGAATGACGGCCTGGGGGGTTGGCTCTGGGCAGGAAATGGCGTGGCCGCAGACTGATTGCGTGAGGAGAGGTGTGTCTCGGCTTGTGTGTGTGTGCGGCGGGGGGGGGGGGGCGGTGATTAGAGTAGGCTGGGCTCCGGGGGAGTGCCGGGAGGGGGTCCGTGCCGGGGTGGAGGTTGGGGGTTGTGGAGGGGGTCCGTGCCGGGGTGGAGGTTGGGGGGGGTCCGTGCTGGGGTGGAGGTTGGGGGTTGGGGAGGGGGTCCGTGCCGGGGTGGAGGTTGGGGAGGGGGTCCGTGTCGGGGTGGAGGTTGGGGGGGGGGTCCGTGCTGGGGTGGAGGTTGGGGAGGGGGTCCGTGCCGGGGTGGAGATTGGGGAGGGGGTCCGTGCCGGGGTGGAGGTTGGGGAGGGGGTCCGTGCCGGGGTGGAGGTTGGGGGGGGGTCCGTGCCGGGGTGGAGGTTGGGGGGGGGGTCCGTGCTGGGGTGGAGGTTGGGGGTTGGGGAGGGGGTCCGTGCTGGGGTGGAGGTTGGGGAGGGGGTCCGTGCCGGGGTGGATGTTGGGGAGGGGGTCCGTGCCGGGGTGGAGGTTGGGGAGGGGGTCCGTGCCGGGGTGGAGGTTGGGGGGGGGGCCCGTGCTGGGGTGGAGGTTGGGGGTTGGGGAGGGGGTCCGTGCCGGGGTGGGTGATGGGAGGGCAAATGAGTTGGTCCACCTGGCCATGTGCCAGCCTCCAACAGTTGGACCCATGCGGTCCATGCCACCTGGCTGGGGGGAGGAGGGGATATGGGCAATGATGACATGTCGTCGTTCCCCTCCCCCCCACCAGGCCGTCATGTTTTCAGACCATCCAGCGATGTTGGCCGCCGTGGTGGCAGCCGCTCATGTCTATGTTGCCCTGGATGAGGAGGAGGAGGAGGAGGAGGAGGGGCGTACCAGAGAGGCGGCGCAGGCTGCCGCAGAGGGGCAGGCGGCAGCCGCCCAGGCTGGAGGGACACCTGACCGACAGGACGAGGAGGGGGAGGAGGACGTCGTGGCCCCACGGCAACGGAGGCACCCGAGGGCGCCCCGTGTGTACCGGCCCCGGCAGTCATACCAGGACCTCACGGACCGGGAATGCTGGAGGAGACTCCGGATGAGCCGGGAAACCGTGGCACACATCTGCCACCTGCTGGCACACCTGTCACCGCGTGGCACTGGCGGGGGACGCCCTCTCCCCGTGTCCGTCAAGGTTACGGTGGCCCTGAACTTTTATGCAACGGGGTCATTCCAGGCACCGAGTGGGGACCTGTCCGGCATATCGCAGACATCGGTGCATCGGTGCATCCGGGCAGTGACAGATGCCCTTTATGCCATGGCGCACCGCTACATCCGCTTCCCCGTGGACCGGGCCAGCCAAGATGCCCGGGCCGTGGGCTTCTCTGCCGTTGCCGGGTTCCCCATGGTCCAGGGCGCGATCGATGGGATGCACGTCGCCGTGCGGCCACCTGCAGAGAACAGGGCCGTGTTCACTAATAGGAAGGGGACCTATTCAATGAACGTACAGGTGGTCTGCGACCACCGCATGATGATCCTGCACGTCTGCGCCCGTCACCCAGGCAGTGTACACGACTCATTCGTGTTGTCGCGGTCATCCATCCCCGGCATGTACGAGGGACGCCATCCCCGGCTGAGGGGCTGGTTGCTGGGCGACAGGGGCTACCCATTGCGATCGTGGCTGATGACGCCTATACGGACGCCACGCAATGAGGCGGAGAACCGCTACAATGATGCCCATGTAGCGACAAGGGGAGTGATCGAGAGGTGCTTTGGCGTGCTGAAGATGCGTTTCAGGTGCCTGGACCTCTCTGGGGGCGCCCTCCAGTATCGGTCAGATAGGGTCGGCCGCATCATTGTGGTGTGCTGCGTCCTGCACAACATAGCCCAGCAGAGGGGCGATGTGCCGCAGGCAGAGGAGGGCGGAGTGGAGGAGCAGCAGGAAGAGGCCCAGTCCTCCCAGATGAGGGGGATGGGGGCAATGGTCAGGGCAGACGGGGTAGACACAGACGGGTGGCTGTCCACCGTTACCGGCTGGCCCAGCGGGCACGGGACAGACTGATAGACGCCCGCTTCACTGACTAGATGGGCGTGGGAATCGGGTAGTATGGCCACAGACCGCACACCATGACAACAGCCGACCACCCACACCCCCCACCCATCCACCCACCCAGCACCCTCACCCCCCTCCCCAACCCCACACACCCCACCCGCATGCACACCACCCCCCCACCCCCAATTGCCGATCCACCGGCGGCACAACGGGCCGGGCTCACCCAGTTGCGGGTGGACGCGTGTCTATCGCAGGCCATGGAGGATGATGACAACCCGCCTCCGATGAGCTCCTGGCTCTACATCGTTGGACTATGTCTGACCCATGGCCACAGTACCACCATCCACCCGGACCATCCCTGCATGCGGCTGCGATACTGCAGCGCACGGTCCCGTCCTCTGCCCGGGGGATGTTGATGGCGGCCCAGGGGGAAGGGGGCAGACTCACCTGGGGCTGAGGTAAGACCACCCGTCACACACACACTTGCGCTCAACGTACATGACACGCCCGCACACTTTGGACAGAGCACAAAGGCAGCTTCGGTAGGTGTAACATTGACTTTAATAACCAAAGGAGTTCATGCACGTGCCCTAGCCCCTAAAACTCATCTGTGCCCTGCACCCGTGCCAACTTACTCAGTGTCTAATTGTTTGGCCTTACGGGCCCTTTGACTACGTCTACGTGGTTCCCCAGACGGTACAGCAGAACTGGAGGTGGACTCCTGTGATTCCTGCCCTCTGACACCGGATCCCTTTGGCGGCCGTTTCCTGAGGCGTCCTGGCCTAGATGGGCCAGGCTGCGGCCCGGGCGACTGGGATGGCGAGCTGCCAGCCTGTCCTGCCTGTTGCCCACCCGATGCACCTGGGACGGAAGGGGGGGAGTCCGAGGTGTCGCGGTGTACCGGGACCTCCCCTACAGAGGGAGCCGGGACGGACCACACCACCTCCTCCTCCCTCGGGGTGCCCGATGGCCCCCAGGCCTCTACATGGGTGGGGGATGCGAACGGACTGGCCATCCGACGCGCCCCCGACATCTGGCGCTGCCAGTCCTGGAGGCCCGTGCTGGTATCGACAGGGGTCTGCAGGTTTGCAGCCATGGAGCCCAGGGGGTTGTCGAACCCTGTCTGCGACAGTGCGACGCCAGCTCGCACATGGCCACTGGCGCCGATGCCCTCAGCGATGGCCTGCTGAGACTGGGCCATGGCCTGCAGAGACTGGGCCATGGCCTGCAGAGACTGGGCTATGGCCTGCTGAGACTGGGCCATGGCCTGCTGAGACTGGGCCATGGCCTGCTGAGACTGGGCTATGGCGTTGAGCGCCTCTGCCATCTGGCGCTGGCACTGGCTCATGGCCTCCTGTGAGAGGGCAGCCATTTCCTGGGCCACAGACGCCGCCTGCACGGAAGGCCCCAGGCCTCGCAAACCGTTCCCCATGTCTGACACCGTCGCACCCATTGCCTCCACCGCGGACGCCACCCGTGCGGTGTCAGCCTGGGTGGCACGCATGACCGGGACCACTCCCAGCTCCTGGACGCGGGTGGACTCCTCCACCTGCGACCACAGCCGCCGCAAGCCACCCGTCACCCTATTCGCTCGTCTCCGTGTCGGTGGTTGCATCGGATCTATGTGTGGGTGTGGTAACTGCAGGAACCCGGGATCCATCTGGGCGGCAGATGTTCACTTGGCCTGGGCTGCCCTCCGACCGCCCGGTCCCTCTGCTGCTCCTACCTCCACCTGCTGTACCGGGACGGCTGTGTTGTGCGCACCAGTGAGTGTACCAGACGCCTCATCACTAAAGTGCCCAACCGTGGTGAGTGTTTCTGCGATGGTGGAGGGTGTTGGTGACAGCAGTGGCGTTGTGTCGTGCTCTTCGTCCCACTCTGAGTCCATGGCACTTTGGGGTGGGGGTTCGGCTCCACCCATCCACTCTGAGTCACTGTCCGGTATTTCGTCTTCCCGGGTAGGGGTGTCCTGGGTAGTGCTGTCCCGGGTAGTGCTGTCCCGGGTAGTGCTGTCCTGGGTAGGGGTGTCCTGGGTAGTGGTGTCCCGGGTAGGGGTGTCCTGGATAGTGGTGTCCTGGGTAGTGGTGTCCTGGCTCGGATGTGACGGGGGCCTGTGGCTGCCCCCCTCATCGCTGGGTGGTCGCTCCCGCACGTGACGGGGGTGTCGTCTCCCTGTTGCTCCAGGTCTCTCCGTCTCCCGTGGTGTGCGAGGGGCATCCTGCGGGCGTTGCATGCTGGAGGGTGCGGGTCTCTCCGTCTCCCGTGGTCTCCGAGGGGCATCCTGCGGGCGTCGCATGCTGGAGGGTGCGGGTCTCTCCGTCTCCTGTGGTCTCTGAGGGGCATCCTGCGGGCGTCGCATGCTGGAGGGTGCGGGTCTCTCCGTCTCCCGTGGTCTCCGAGGGGCATCCTGCGGGCGTCGCATGCTGGAGGGTGCGGGTCTCTCCGTCTCCTGTGGTCTCCGAGGGGCATCCTGCGGGCGGTCTGCATCTGCGGGGATGGGTGCCTGGATGTTTGGTCCTGCGATACACAATGAAGCATGCATGGTTAGACATCAGGCAGTGATCAGGTGATACGGGGGAGGGGGATATAGGGGAGGGGGGATATGGGGACGGGCTGTTGGTGGCTCACTTGCTCGTGGGGCCCCGACCTCTGCATCAGCAACCTCCCGGTCCTTAGGTCCGCCAGCCAGTTCCAGGGCCCTTTCCTCGTGTACGGTCAGTGGCCTCTCATCAGCGGGCCCTCCTCCAGTCCTCACATGCTCCCTATTGTTGTGTGCGCGCTTCTCCTGTGGGGGGGGGGGGGGGGGGAGGGGTGGTGGCAGGGGTAAAAGGCAACAGTGTTAGGCAGGTATATGAATGCACGCCATCGGTTGCGCGTGCATTGCAGAGGTTAAGGTTAGGGCTGGATTCACTTGGGGATATGGGGGATATGGGGGAGGGGGGATATGGGGAGGGGGGATATGGGGGAGGGGGGGATATGGGGGAGGGGGGATATGGGGGAGGGGGGATATGGGGGAGGGGGGATATGGGGGATATGGGGGAGGGGGGATATGGGGGATATGGGGGAGGGGGGATATGGGGGAGTGGGGATATGGGGGATATGGGGGAGGGGGGATATGGGGAGGGGGATACGGGGATATGGGGGAGGGGGGATATGGGGGAGGGGGGATATGGGGGAGGGGGGATATGGGGGAGGGGGGATATGGGGGAGGGGGAATATGGGGGATATGGGGGAGGGGGGATATGGGGGAGGGGGGATATGGGGGATATGGGGGAGGGGGGATATGGGGGAGGGGGATATGGGGGATATTGGGGAGGGGGGATATGGGGGAGGGGGGATATGGGGGAGGGGGGATATGGGGGATATGGGGGAGGGGGGATATGGGGGATATGGGGAGGGGGGGATATGGGGGATATGGGGTAGGCTCCCCCTGCCTGCTCTGACGAGGTCGTTCACCTTCTTGTGGCACTGGGTGCCTGTCCATGGTGTCAGGGCCACAGCGGTGACGGCCTCTGCCACCTCCCTCCACAGACGCCGGCTGTGGCGTGGGGCAACTCTGCGGCTGTGCCCGGGATACAGGGCGTCCCTCCTCTGCTCCACCGCGTCCAGGAGCGCCTCCACATCGCGTGACCCGAACCTCGGGGCTGAGCGACGGCCAGCCATCAAGTCGGGTGTTGCGGTCGGGTGTTCCGGTCGGGTGGGGGGGGAGCTGCGCGGCCTTATGAGCCGTCACGCCGTGCAGCGCGTATGACGCTGCACGGCGTGAACCACTGCGCAAGCGCGGATCCCGTTACGTCGCTGCTAGCCCATTTCGGGCCGCAGACTATCGGCCCATTTTTATGACGTGACGCAAGTGGGATTTGCGCCGTTTTTTGCGCCGATCGGCGGAGTTTCCGCCGATAACGGAGAATTTCACCCCGGTTCCCAATGTGGCAGAGAATCACGCGTCGGGCTAAAGTGCGATCCCGTTCCGATTCTTTGGTCTCCGCCAGCGGCGACAGCAAACTACACGCCCCGCTTTGGCTGAAGGATGCAAATTGGTCATTGAATCAATTTACATCTGGTTTAATGGCTGGAATCCGGATTCTCCACGCCCCCGTGATGCTCCGGCCCTCTCGGCTGAGATTCACGCAGGCGTAGACCAGTATAAATATTTTCAAGCGTGGCCATGATGCGGCACATCCCACGGTAGGTCAAGGGGGTAAGTTTGTTACGTAAGTGTCCCCAAAGTACATCAGAGGGCTTCCTTCCCCCACAATGCAAACATCTAGCTATGATTGACAGCTCCTGGCCACATCAAAGGAAGTTAAGGGGCGTGAACCACCTCGACGTCGGACCGCCCCAAAGGTGCGGATTTCTCCGCACCTTTAGGGGCCAAGACCTCACCGTGAGGGGCTAGGCCCGCGCCGGAGTGGTTGGCGTGCCATCGACTGGCGGGAAAGGCCTTTGGCTCCATGCCAGCCAGGGCCGAAAGGACTTTGCCGGGTGGCGGAAGTCTGCGCAAACGCGGGAGCGTCAGCGGCTGCTGACGTCATCCCCGCGCATGCCCAGGGGGGGTGTCTCTTCCGCGTCGGCCATGATGAAGACTGTGGCCGAGGCGGAGGGAAAAGAGTGCCCCCATGGCACAGGCCCACCCATGGATCGGTGGGCCCCGATCATGGGCCAGGCCACCGTGGAGGCACCCCCCCCCCCGGGGCCAGATCGCCCCACGCCCCCCCCAGGACCCCGGAGCCCGCCCGCGCCGCCAGTCCCGCCGATAAGGTAGGTGGTTTGATTCACGTCAGCAGGACTGGCATGACAGCAGCGGAACTTCGGCCCATCGCGGGCCGGAGAATCGGCGGGGGAGGGCCCGCCGACCGGTGAGGCGCGATTCCCGCCCCCGCCGAATTTTCGGTGCCGGAGAATTCGGCGGCCGGCGGGGGCGGGATTCACGCCATCCCCCGCCGATTCTCCGACCCAGCGGAGGGTTGGAGAATCCCGCCCAAGGTCTTTTTGCTGAGAAAAAAAAGTGAAAGCACTTATCGCCTAGATGTTCATAAGCACTGTGGTTATCTTCAAAGCAGGGTCCTTGAGGTGCATTGAAGAGTGAAGGGAAATGAAAATAAACACTTCAGACACCTGGCTGTCTGGAAGCTGTTACCCTGTCAATTACAGCTTACTAAAAGCTTTTCCTCTTTGAAAGTTAATAGAAGTCTCACAGATCAAAGGATCTGAAGGGGTTTAAAGCATTTTGATGTGCTTTGGCTTTCTATGAAGCCTAGGACACCTGTAACAGCCGTGGTTTTCAACACTTATATCTGAGACAGCAGGTGTAAGGGACTGGTAAGTGAAAAAGTAGTGATTTGTCACTGTTTCAGTCTGGTCTGCTCTTTAGCTTCCAGGCAGGAGTGAAGGATTGGAAGAATTCGTTTGGGGAACCTCTGGTAAGGGGTCTCTGATATGGGGGTGTCTGATAGGGGGGGTCTGATTGGGGTCGCTGGTGGGAGTATCTGATGGAGGGTGGGGGGGGGGCAGGTCACCCTCATGCATGTGTACTGTGCGGTGGTGACCGTAATTCCCGTGATGGTAGGGGGAGGAGGATGCCCCTACTTGACAGCAGGGAGGCAAGATTTGCATTGTGTGGGAAAGGGGGGACCGCCTCTGAAGCTTGTTATCGGACTGTCCACTCAAAACGGGGGCCTGATTCCAACAGAATCCTGTGAGCTCCCCGCCATGTATACATTTGCATGGCAAAGGAGAGGAAATTGCACCTGGGCACCACTCCTAGAACAAGCGCAAACCAGGAGCGATTCTATTCCGGTGAGAAAACTTTAGTCTTGAAACAATTGGAAAACAGGGGAATTTAACAGTAAAGAGCACCTGGGTTAGGGTTCATGAGGATTCGTAAAATCAGTGAAAATGACATCCACCGGTACCCCAGTAGACAAGCACAGGTGACTTGTGAGGATAGAGGCTCCCTGGGCCATTCACTGCTAGGGACCGGGCGACAGTCTGGAGGGCAACATATCGGCGGGAGCGGCTGAGGGGTGGTGGTGGGTTTGAGGGGGACATGTGGAGGGTGGAGCTGAAGTGCAACTCAGGATCACCATTTGGATCAGGCTTTGGATGGGCAAGGGAATACTCATCTTGCTAACATTTCTTCTCTTCTCCCTCCACTGCAGAGAAAGAATTTTGGAGCAATGATCTCTGTCTACCTAGCTGCAGCTGCCTTTGGCGCACAGAATGGAGGCACAGGGCCTGCTCGGGTAGGACCCTGCACAAGAGGGGCCTGCTCCAAAGGAGCAGGAGCCAGCCAGCGAGGCTGGAGAGCCTGCCGCCCAATAGGCCGAGGAGAGGCTGCTAACGAGGCGCTGCATCAGGCCACGTTTATACCATCGGCGCCGGTCCTTCGAGGACCTGCCAGACCATGTGAGCCACTGGAAACTTCTGCTAACCAAGGAGACCGTGCACCATTTGTACCAGATGATGGCGCACCTGGCACTGCAGGGGTGTGGACGAGGATACCCGCTCTCAGTGGCCGTCAAGGTGACGGTCGCCCTGAACCTTTATGCCTCTGGGTCTTTCCAAGGGCCGGGCGGGGACGAGTCTGGGATTTCTCAGACATCCGAACACGGATGCACCCACACTGTGATGGATGCTCCATTTGCCCGGGCAACGGACTGCATAAACCTCAATCAAAAGGTTCTCAAACATTGTGGTGACCTGCTGCGTCCTGCACAACATCGCGCAGCAGAGCGGTGACCTGTTGGAGGAGGAAGAAGAATGCCAGGCCTCATATTACAAGGAGGATGAGGATGACGGCCAAGAAGAACAGGGCACGGAACCTGAACTGGCACAGCAGGCCTCCCGACGTGCAATCCAGAGTTGCCACATGTGGGAAAACCTCATCACCTGCAGATTCTCCAACTAGGAGGCCTGGCCACCGATAGCTCCGCCGCCCTGTCCCACACCTCCATACTCTCCCCCACCCCCTTCCAAGTGATGCCCCCTTACCCATAGTCGCTGACATCCTCTCTTGTCCCTCATCGCTTTACTCCATCCCACCATCCCAGTTCCCCCTCCGTGAGTCCTGCCAGCATCACTACAGATTGTTGGCCCTGGGTTGGCAGTATCAGCGGGTCTTGTCCACGGGATGGAGGATGATGACAACACTTTGTGAGATGAGCTCTGGTGCTCCTCATAGTTTGACAAAATCTGACTCCTGCCTTCAGGATGGCATTCCACTCTCTAGGGAGAGGGGTGCAGTTGGGTGCAGTTGTGGAGATGATGAACAGAACTGGTCACTGACTGGGTGAGCTGTCCTACACAGCGCCCTCAAACCTTGGCCCTGTTCCCTGCCACCTCTGAGTGTGACCCCAGGTGGAACATCCAATTGCCTCGGGGACCCTGGCCTGAGCCATCCTCCAACACCCACACTCCATACCATCAACCTCCCTCATCTCGCACACAGCTCACCCTCTCCACCCAGCCCAGCTTCCTAACAGCCTTCAGACAGAGGATTGAAGCAGGTTCGGAATGTTGGTGAAAAGGTGTTAATAGTGACTATGTGCATTATTGTGCTCTGACCCCTACCGTTAACCTACGTGCTGCACCCGTGTCAATTTAACTGGTCTCAAACTTGCTTACAATACATGGCTTCGTGCTCCTTTTAATTGTGACCCCAGACAGCACAGCAGACATGGAGGTGGCCTGCTGATAACTCACCCTCTGACCTGAGATGCTACCATCCTATGGAGGACCTGGACCTGGATGGGCCCGGACGACTTTCGGGTGTCACAGGTGATGAGGTGCCAACCTGTTCTGTCCGCTGCCCATTAGATGCACCAGTGTCAAGTGGGGAGGATTCAAAAGTGCTGAAGTGTTCCAACAACTCCCCTGAAGGGAGCACTGGCACAGGCCCCATCACGTCCTCCTCCTTCGAGGTGCTTGATGACCCCTGGGCTACTCCATGGGATGAAGGTGAGGCCAGAGTGAGCTCCGGACTCTGCAACATCACCTTGTGCTGCCAGTCCTGGAGGCCTGCTCGCGTCTCAACCAGGGACTCGGTGCCCTCAACCCTGGAGCACTGAGACTGACACATGTCCCTCAGCGAGTGAACCATCTCCCTTTGTGCCTCGGTCATGCCCTTCTGCACTTTGGGCATATCCCTCTGGCATTGTGCCAGATCCCTCTGTGCCTGGCCTGGGTCAGTCAGCACCCGACCAAAGCTCTTGACGCCCTCAGACATGGCCCTTTGTGACTGAGCCAAGCTCTGGTGTGCCATAGCAATGTCATGTGAGCCCGGTACATGGCTGCCTGTGACTGTTCCCCTGTCCTGAGCCTCCGCCATTGACTGCACAGCCTTGGACACCTTGACCTACAGCTGTCACTTTTCAACCCAAGGCTTCCACCGTGGTTGCTTCCCATTTGGTGTTGGCCTGGGTAACACCCATTTTCTGCACCTTCTCCTGCACCTGAAGATGGCTGGACTCCTCCAATTGCAGCTACAGGTGCTGGACGTTGTTGAAGCCCCTTCCTGTAAACCATGGTTTTGTGTCTGAATCTCGACCAGTGATGGGATCAACTATTACAGAAGCGCTACACCTGTCCAGATTGCAGCTGTCTCCTGGGGTCAGGCAGCCCTCCAACTGCCCGTTCCCTCAGTAGTGTTTGCCTCCACCTGATGTGGAGCAGCATGTGTGATGTTTTCACCAGATGGTGACCCGGGAGCCCCTTGACTAACATGACCCACCGAGGTGATAGTCTCTGGGAGGACCCGGATTCTATCCCGGCCCCGGGTTACTGTCCATGTTGAGTTTGCACATTCTCCCTGGGTCTCACACCCACAACCCAAACGTGTGCAGGGTAGGTGGATTGGCCGCACTAAATTGTCCCTTAATTAGAAACATTTTTTAAAAAGTGATAGTCTCTGGGATGGAGGATGCAGGTGAATGCAGTGCCAAGATGTCGGTGTCATCCCCGGACTGGTCCTCAGGGTGTGCTCAGGTTGTGGTTGGGGGCGAGATAGCCCAGGCAGGCTGGCTTAGTCTGATGGTGATCCTGCAAGACAAAAGACAAGTCAGCTGGTGAGATCATGGGAAGGAGTGGCCTGGGGGAAGCTGGGTGACCCACTTGCTATAGGGGCATCACTTTGGATTAGAGCTCATTTTATTGTCCGATGCCGACCTCCGTCTCGGAGATAGTCCTCTCCTGCATCTCCCCGGATAATATCATCGCCCTCTGCTCAGCGGGGGTATGAGTCCGAGGTCTGGGGCACCCCCTCCAGTCTTCTCCCACTCCCTTCCATTGTGGGCCGTCTTTTCCAAGGGACATTTAAAGGACATGGTGAGGCACATGGAAGCAGGTTACATGAGGAGCCTGTAGCTATTGGCAGGTGTGTGCAAGAGAACTAGCCAGAGAGGAAAATACAGGTGTTGGAGTTTGGTGCAGAGTGGGATGTAAGGTGGATGCAGGTAAATGGGTTTTGACTGACCTCTACAGGAGTTGGGGGGTAATATGAGGAGTGAGGGATGGGAATGAATCCAGGGACACAGAGGTGGTGGCTCATCCGAGTGGACCTGAGGAGATTGTTCATCTTCTTTTGCACTGCGTACCAGTCTGCCTTGTGGGGCTCACTGCACTGACCACCTCAGCCAACTCCTCCTAGGCCTGGGTTACATCCGTGGGTGGCAGTCTCTTGCCCACATTGGGGGAGAGGGTGTCCTGCCTCTCCTCCACTGAAACTGACATTCGGTCCAACTTTGCATCCGGGAAGCATGGTGTTACTCTCCGTGGGGCCACCTTCCTGGCTAGAATGAGACTGTGTGGGGACTGGAGGGCTTCTAAGGAACTCAAGCTTGTCAAGGTCGCCAGAGCAATTCATCACCTTTCATGGCTGAGTAACTCTGAAGTGCTGTAACCACAATGTTTATAAATGTCAACCATTTCAAAGAAAGTTAAGTGCATTCCAATAATCCCCATTCACGCTTGAGAGATTTTGAACTGCTGAGCTAGAAATTGACAGCATTTAATTCTCTTTGAAGTGATTGATATTTATAAATATTGTGGTTCCAACACTTCAGAATTACTCATCCATTAAATGAGATGAATGCAGCAGGCTCACAGCTGCATTTGTAGAAGCTGTCAATCACAGTCCACTAAGAGAAATTAATGAGTGGCTTGCAGCTAAAGGATCTGAGAAGTTTAACCACAGGTTCTTGCTTTTCTCTTTCCAGGAATGGACATAAGACCATAAGACATAGGAGCGGAAGTAAGGCCATTCGGCCCATCGAGTCCACTCCACCATTCAATCATGGCTGATTTCAACTCCATTTACCCGCTCTCTCTCCATAGCCCTTAATTCCTCGAGAAATCAAGAATTTATCAACTTCTGTCTTAAAGGCACTCAACGTCCTGGCCTCCACCGCCCTCTGTGGCAATGAATTCCACAGACCCACCACTCTCTGGCTGAAGAAATTTCTCCTCATCTCTGTTCTAAAGTGACTCCCTTTTATTCTAAGGCTGTGCCCCCGGGTCCTAGTCTCCCCTGTTAATGGAAACAACTTCCCTACATCCACCCTATCTAAGCCATTCATTATCTTGTAAGTTTCTATTAGATCTCCCCTCAACCTCCTAAACTCCAATGAATATAATCCCAGGATCCTCAGACGTTCATCGTATGTTAGGCCTACCATTCCTGGGATCATCCGTGTGAATCTCCGCTGGACCCGCTCCAGTGCCAGTATGTCCTTCCTGAGGTGTGGGGCCCAAAATTGCTCACAGTATTCTAAATGGGGCCTAACTAATGCTTTACAAAGCTTCAGAAGTACATCCCTGCTTTTATATTCCAAGCCTCTTGAGATGAATGACAACATTGCATTTGTTTTCTTAATTACGGACTCAACCTGCAAGTTTACCTTTAGAGAATCCTGGACTAGGACTCCCAAGTCCCTTTGCACTTCAGCATTATGAATTTTGTCACCGTTTAGAAAATAGTCCATGCCTCTATTCTTTTTTCCAAAGTGCAAGACCTCGCACTTGCCCACGTTGAATTTCATCAGCCATTTCTTGGACCACTCTCCTAAACTGTCTAAATCTTTCTGCAGCCTCCCCACCTCCTCCATACTACCTGCCCCTCCACCTATCTTCGTATCATCGGCAAGCTTAGCCAGAATGCCCCTAGTCCCGTCATCTAGATCGTTAATATATAAAGAGAACAGCTGTGGCCCCAACACTGAACCCTGCGGGACACCACTCGTCACCGGTTGCCATTCCGAAAAAGAACCTTTTATCCCAACTCTCTGCCTTCTGCCTGACAGCCAATCCATGTTAGTACCTTGCCTCGAATACCATGGGCCCTTATTTTACTCAGCAGTCTCCCGTGAGGCACCTTATCAAAGGCCTTTTGGAAGTCAAGATAGATAACATCCATTGGCTCTCCTTGGTCTAACCTATTTGTTATCTCTTCAAAGAACTCTAACAGGTTTGTCAGGCACGACCTCCCCTTACTAAATCCATGCTGACTTGTCCTAATCCGACCCTACACTTCCAAGAATTTAGAAATCTCATCCTTAACAATGGATTCGAGAATCTTGCCAACAACCGAGGTTAGGCTAATTGGCCTATAATTTACCATCTTTTTCCTTGTTCCCTTCTTGAACAGGGGAGTTACAACAGTGATTTTCCAATCCTCTGGGACTTTCCCTGACTCCAGTGACTTTTGAAAGATCATAACTAACGCCTTCATTATTTCTTCAGCTATCTCCTTTAGAACTCTAGGATGTAGCCCATCTGGGCCCGGAGATTTATCAATTTTTAGACCTCTTAGTTTCTCTAGCACTTTCTCCTTTGTGATGGCTACCATATTCAACTCTGCCCCCTGACTCTCCGGAATTGTTGGGATATTACTCATGTCTTCTACTGTGAAGACTGACGCAAAGTACTTATTCAGTTCCTTAGCTATTTCCTTGTCTCCCATCACAAAATTACCAGCGTCATTTTGGAGCGGCCCAATGTCAACTTTTGCCTCCCATTTGTTTTTAATGTATTTAAAGAAACTTTTACTATCATTCCTAATGTTACTGGCTAGTCTACCTTCATATTTGATCCTCTCTTTCCTTATTTCTCTCTTTGTTATCCTCTGTTTGTTTTTGTAGCCTTCCCAATCTTCTGACTTCCCACTACTCTTTGCCACATTATAGTTTTTCTCTTTTGCTTTGATGCATTCCCTGACTTCCTTTGTCAGCCATGGCTGCCTAATCCCCCCTCTGATAACCTTTCTTTTCTTTGGGATGAACCTCTGTACTGTGTCCTCAATTACTCCCAGAAACTCCTGCCATTGCTGTTGTACTGTCTTTCCCAACATGTGGTGCTTCCTCTGTCTGAGCCAGAAAGTGTATGCCCAGGTCAGTGTTACAACAGTAGTTTTTTTTCAATGCCCCTGTCTGGACTGCTCTCTAGCTTACAGACAGGGGTCTCTTTCCTGGGGATCTGTGGGGGCAGCGGCCGGGGGTGGGTGGGGGGGGGGGAGTTCCCTTCAGTGAAGATGTCCCTACAGGGTGTCCCTTTGGCTAGTGGGTCTCTGGGTAAGTCCCTTTAGTTATGTGGCATCTGTGGGGGGTACGTTTAGCTAGAGGACCTCTGGGAGGTCCCTTTAGTTAGGGGGCCTCTGGGGGGGTCTCCCTCTCTAGATGGTCTCTATGGGAGTCTCCATTTCTAGGGAATCTCTGGCAGGTGTCTCCCTGTCTAGGGGATCTGTGTGTGTGTGTGTTCCATATTTAGGAGGTCTCTGGGGGTCTCTCTATCTAGGGGTTCTCTGTGGGGATTTCCCCATCAAGGGTGTCTCTGGGGTCTCCATATCTAGGGGATTTCTGGGGGGTCTCCTTATCTAAGGGCCTCTGAGGGTTGTCTCCCAACTAGAGGTCTCTGGAGGTGTCTCCTGTTTTAGGGGGTCTTGGGGAGGAGGGGTGAGCTCTGGTAGAGGCACAGTGGGCAGGATGTGTATTGTGGGAGGGTGAAGGGTGGTCCTTGGTCAGACTTTGGGGCAATCCCCTTAAGCTGTTACTCCCTTGGCCCATGGTGAGGTCTATCATGTCAGGGCCACATTTGTAAGTATTTTAGTGGTGATCCGCGCCACATGATTCTTGGCCCAGAGGACCGGTGAATCATGCAGGCCTGGAGAATCCGGTGCCCGGCCCGCAAATGACCAATTTGCATCCATTAGCATCCGTGCGGGCCAGACCCTGATCCCGCCAGCAGCAAGGGGCCGGGGCACAGCAACCGGTTCAGCGCAGGCACAAACCTCGATTTCAACCAGACGGCCGATTCTCCGCCCCATCGCGATCCGCTTTTCCGGCTTGGCGGAGGTGGCCAAGGTGGCTCACGTTAGAAAAATCACCTGGGGGGATTTTGAGGAGAAATCCACAGACATTCACTTGGGTTCAGAGAGGAGTGTGTCTTAATCACAGTAATCTTGTGTGTTAAGGAGACCATTGTAACTTAAGATGTACTTTGTAATCAGTGTGAATGTTAAGAATGTGTGTAATTGTGAAGTTAAGAGGGAGTAAAGGAGATTTGTATAATAATTCAACTTTTCATGTTTAATAAATGTTTTTTTCTTGTTGTTAAAACTAATTAGCGATCTTGTGACAATGTTCCTCCATGTATTAGAAAAAAAGTAAAGGTTACAATCTTTTGAGCAAGGATTCCATTCTGGGATTTTCCCGTCCAGTTATGTCATCAAATGTGATCGTAACATATTTCTTTCACTGGATGTGAGCGTCGCTGGCTTTGCCAGCATTTATTGCCCATCCCTAATTGCCTTCAGAAGATGGTGGTGAGCCGCATTCTTCAATCGCTGCAATTCACATGGTGTAGGCGCACCCACAGTGCTGTTTGGAAGGGAGCTCCAGGATTTGGAGTCAGCGACAATGAAGGAACTGTGATATATTTCCAAGTTAGGATGGTGAGTGACTTGGAGGGGAGCTGGCAGATGGTGGTGTTCCAGGATTCGGGATGAACAGGCATCAATCTGTGCACCATCATATCATCCGGTAGTATTGATAAACCAAAAGAGATTCCATTCCATCATTGTTCAGCTGCTGTCCAAAGGTCTATGTCAACGTGCACCACATTCCCAGGAAGATGTCATTCTTTCAATATCCGACAATCCAAGGTCCCTCACCTCTCTGAACCTGTAAGTAAACTCAAAGAGTGACTGGTCGGAGAAAAAGATACCCCATTCAATGTTGGCTAACGACACCTCTATGGAACCTCACCAATGAAGTCCAAGAGTGATGCATCAATAGCTATATGAAGCTGCCATCGAACAACTAGTAATGGACAATAAATCAGGGTCAATATGAGTGCTATGACAATGCAACCCTCGGAAGGAATCCTCTAAGGATTCCACATCCGGGAAATCTACCAACTGCTGCTGTACACATGAAGGCCCAGGAGGAGAGAATGGTTATGTATGAGTACTGACAAGGTGGGGAAGTTGCAACTAAGTATTTAGAACATCATCATATTTTATTGCCTGCTGAAACCAAATGCAGTATGATACTGATATTTAAATCGGTCACCAAGTAGCTGCGGAGGGGCCAAGCTCGCCATCTCTGATGGTCAGGAACACTGAAATGTGGCTAAGCTTCATTGCTTCCTCCTCCACAGCTCTCAACTGGGAAATCTGTGCAAGACCAGCTCTGGTTCTTCCCATTTCCCTGTACTTTATTTTCCTATAATGGGGAATCAAACAGATTTCTGGGTGACTGTATATATGCATCCACATTTTTCTTTAATTTACTTTATTGTATAGAAAGGTTTATCCTGTCCTTCCTTTAATTAACCCTATATACATTTTGCCGCCCTCTGGCTCGGCCTATGGTCCCTTTTGTACCCCCCTCCCACCCACACCACTGCCCCCCCCCCCCTCCCTTGCGTACTCCCCCCTCCCTCTCCCTTCCACCCCCCCCCCATTGGCTTCGGCTGTGCTTTGATTTTGTGTTCAGGGAGGGGGGGGCTACTCCCCCTCCGTTCCCTTCTCTTCTTTTGTGGCTTTCCCACCTTCCTTCTGTCTTCTCCTCCCCCTGGGTTGTGCATTCCTTTGGTTCCTCGTCTATCTTGTTGTTTTTCCCCTATCTTCCCTCTTTTTTGTTCCACTTGTTCCCGTATTATTAACTTACTCCTTGTTGCTGGCCTCAAACAGGTTTTGGAACAGACCGACAAACTGCCCCCAAGTATCCAGGAAGCCTTCCTCCGACCCTCAGATGGCGTACTTAATCTTCTCCAGGTGGAGAAAGTCCAAAAGGCCTGCAAGCCAATCTGCAGCTGTGGGATGTGCTACTAATTGCCAGCCGAGCAGGATTCTCCGGCGTGCGATTAGGGAAGCGAAAGCAAAGGTGTCGGCCCCCTTCCCCATGTGTAGTTCTGGCTGCTCCGATACCCTGAAGATTGCCACAATTGGGCAAGGCTTATCAGCAGGCTTAAACGAGGCAAGGACACACACTCATCTACACCTTTCCTGACCAGATTCGGCCAGTAAAGCGCTTTCTGCACTGAATTCAGATGCATGGCACAATGCTTTTGCTGCTAACCTCCTCGGCTCCCCCAGCCATTCCCTAGCTCTCTGTTACAACAGCAGGTTCCTCCCCCCCCCCCCCCACCCCCCCCTCCCCCAATTGCTGGGGAAGAGTATCTTTCTCCAAACTCCTCGCTGCACCCAGCAGTGGATCAAGGGGTGTATCGTCAAATTTTGGATCAGTCCTGGACAATACTGGAGTCATCATAAACAATTCCCCTTCCGTTTTCCAAAGCACCTTATACTCCCAAAGTCCATCCCTCTACTGGTAGTTTAAATGCTCCAGCTAAGATTGAGCAATGTGGCTCTGTACCATGTCCATCCTCCTATACCAGAGAGGCCAGCTTGGAAGTAATATGATCTAATGAAGTGGGTTTGGTGAACTTGCACAAACATATGCACTAAGATTTCTTGGGGTTTTGCACCCAATATTGCACCCCCGCCCCCCCCACCACCACCACCACCCTCCTCCCCCACCACCAACGTGCCTTGGGATTATTACCAGGCCAAAGAGTCAAGCGCAAGTCACTTGCAGGGGAAATTTAAGGACAACAAATATGCTTCCTCTTTGGTCTATAATCTACTTAGTATTCTTGTCCTAATATAATTGTTTTATTCTTGTGGCTCAGCAATATGACAATTAAGAACAGAGATTAGAGGCTGTTAAAATATGCTGAACAGTAATAATTAATTTCTGAATCACTGCAGAACAATGAAATTTAACCACAAAGAACACTATAATCATTTGTGAAAGCTTTGTCAGAACTCCTGCATCAGTATATTAAATGCATTAGTACAGAACTACACTTCACCATTATCTTCATAATAAATGAACCAAATGATGACAGAGTGGAATCCAGAAACATGAATGTATTGGGTAAACAGCCAACAGACAAATATCGACAACAACTAATTAGTCACAAACTGGCCATGCATTGCCTGTGTAATGGATATATAATGCGTTGGCTAAAAAACATGTTGTACACTATGCCAGAAACAGTTATGAATCTTGTTATTTAGCGGTGAGTTAATAAACAAAGAATATTGTCCAAATGTAACATGTTATAGCTTTTGATAAGCCAAAATGCCAGATTTGTTTTATTTTTCCGCCTCTCCTCTCTTGGGCATGCTGTCTTAGAGATGAACAGATGCTGACTTGCCTTTGGTACCTCACTTAAGTCGGCATGCTTCAGGAAATTAATGCAATTTAACTGTATGGGGCATTACAGTCAGCCTGGTCTCACACATCACACATGGGGACTTTCCAGCTGTGATCACTGGATGCCAGTCGTGAGCGGGAGCTAATTCTTTCCCTCGCTAACCCATGAGCGTTGAGGCCAATTATAGTATCCCTACCACTGAGATCAACAACATGAGCAATGAACAGGATGGAACCTAGAACATAGATCATCTTCCTTATCAGGCTCAGTATCATAAACAGTTGTACATTTAGTAAATTATCTGTGTCAGTGCCCATGATCAGCTGGTTAATCCAAGTTTTTTGTTATACTGACAGTGGCAGAATGGGGAGCGGCTGCAGACTCTCACTCCATCATGCCATCTAATGACTAGAATCTGCATTTCCATCATGACATTTGAAATAACAAAATGGTGGATGAAATGTTGACATAGCAATTTAAAATGGTAAATGTACAATTAAAGTTTTGGCAGCCTGAATCACGTTTTGTGGCCAAGAACTGTGTGCCCTGTAGATGATTGCTAACGTATAGTAAGCGTTTTTAACTGGAAGAAGTCCCTGCCCCTGCGGATGGCACGCTAGCAAAGTGGTTAGCATGGTTGCTTCACAGCGCTAGGGGCCCGGGTTCAATTCCCGGCTTGGGTCACTGTCTGTGAGAGTCTGCACATTCTCCCCGTGTCTGCGTGGGTTTCCTCCGGGTGCTCCAGTTTCCTCCCACAGTCCAACGATATGCAGATATGGTGGATTGGCCATGCTAAATTGCCCCTTTGTGTCCAAAATGTTAGGTGGGGTTACTAGATGCCAGGGATAGGGTGGAGGCGTAGGCTTAAGTAGGGTTCTCTTTCCAAGGTCCAGTGCAGACCTGATGGGCCGAATGGGCTCCTTCTGCACTGTAAATTCTGTGATCTATGATCTATGGACACCTCTAATAATTATAATAACCTTTTAATGTCACAAGTATGAAGTTGCTGCGAAAAGCCCCTCATCAATCAGGAAGTTCAATAAAACAATGTTGGACCATCTCCTGTGTCAAAAGCCTGTTTCTAGTTTAATTGCATTTAGTTGCAGTCAACATTGAACCAACTTACTTAACACATCACTCCCCAAGAGGACATTGGCCCTGGTCCTTTTGCGATGCTGACTAAAACTACAGGAAATTACGAATCTGGTTTCAGGGCCTGTGGCTTTATTTACTATTTGCTGGTTTCTGTCCTATTTTACTGACCTCAAATTTAATATTTGTGCCTCTTGAGATAAATAACAGTGCAGCACAATGGCATGTTTTCACTTAGCATCCCATAAAAGTAGCATGTTGGCCTGAGAATGTGATAATAGTAGGCTAACTGCAATGCAAGTTCAGCAACACATAACAATCAGCCTTCCGACATCAGGAAGGAACAGGCTATATGAAATAATCTATCATGCGGACGATAGAGGCCAAAATATTCAGAATGTTCAAGTGCCGTTGAGTGGTGCAGGGCTTGATTCATCAGAGTTAAAACTAAGTCCGCTGTCAGGCACATTTAGCGGGGTGTTTCTGGTCGGCCTCAGCGTCGAGAAACACCCCGCTATTCAATGTCGCTCTGCTGTTTTTTGGGGGGGCTTTGGGGAGTTGCCACTGGGGCTGCACTTCGAGTGATTTCGTGCTGGCGAGCTGATCTCGCGAGCTGGAATGGATCCTCGCAGATCGGGGTGCAATTTTGATTGGCAGCCATAATCTCCCCCCCCCCCCCCCTTTACAGACGCCTCTGCTTTCTGCCACCCTCCCCCCCCCAACCTTGTCAAGGCGCCTGGAATCCCCTCACACCCCCTCCAATTGGCAAGTACCACCACCCCCCCCCCCCCTCCCCGCTGGTCCCGACCCCTAGCAGTTCCAACTTTTCACCTGTGCACCCTGGCACCTTGGCAATGCCACCCAGACACAATGGCAGTGCCCAGGTGGCATTGCCAGGGTGACAGGCTTGGGAGTGCCCAGGTATTATTCTGCCCTGTCCCCAGCGTCCCGGGGATCTCTAAAGCCCTGGAAGACCCCCCTTCCCTCTCCCCCCTCCTCCCCAAGGTGTTGTTATACTTGGTCCATATTTGTGTAAATCAGTACTAAACGACACCTAGTGAGTGCTCACAGGTGCGGCTATTGAGTCCCGGACACCAGCTAATCCGATGGCCACGTATTTAAATGATTCATTAGGCTAATTTAAATATGCAAATCTGTATCTCGTCCAGAGAGGACGAGATTCAGGTTAGGCCGGGCGGAGTGATTCGGGTGACTCGCGGTCGGCCCGGCGGGGAGCCCAATTTGGGGCTCTCGCACGATTCATCCGTAGCGCTCAGCACGGATGCTGAATGATGGCCACAGTGAGTGCTACACACAGTAATGAATTACAACAGGCCTTTCCTGCCATTTAACTTTTCTTACACTTCAGTCCTCACCTTTTTAGAGCTATATCCTTCCAAACGTACTAAGGGTGGGGCTTTCTGCCCGTTCCCGCTGGCGAGATCTTCTGGGCCTTTCGATTGGTGACCCCTTGCCATGGGTTTCCCAGCAGGGGTGGGCGCAAAGAACAGGAAACTGACAACAACTGGACTGGAAGATCGCTGGCCAAGTATGGGGCACATATGCTGCCATAAAACACGCTGCGGGGGGAAGTGTAGCCACCTGGGTTGGCCACTTCCCGACTTAAAATGGAGAACCGCAAAGGCTGAAGGGAAATTCAGCCAACACAGGCAAAGACTAGCAAATACAGAAATCATATATATTGAAACCTGCAAAACAACCAGACAGCAGTGAAACCAGCAGCCATCTGCATAGTAATGCAGCAGCCATCTGCATAGTAATGAGCGATTCCAAGGCACAATGGCAACAGCTAAGGTGAATAAAGCCAAGCCAGACTCCTCGGCGCCAGCAGGAGCCAAGACAAAGGAAGGCCAACGGACACTTAGGGACCGCCTAGCGATCAGGGAACCGCTCCAGCATTGGTGAAATCGATCCAAGTGATCGGAAAGTAGTCCAATCACTTGAAACCAGGTACGGGGTCCGCCCCGAAGGGCGGGAAGCCCCTGGGGACTATAAAGTAAAGTCCCCAAGTTCAAATCGTCCTTCTTTGGCAGGGTCACTCAGCAACTTGAACCAACCCTTGACAGTGACCTGCCTCGCTGCCGCCAACCAAGTAAGTCTCAAGTCAATGCTCGCTACGAGATAGGTGCTCCTAGCTACCAGTCCATACCAGCTTTTGAATCCTGCAGACTCAGGACCTGAACGAAAGGCCATTTGTTCCCTGACCTGGTGGGCCAGTCTGAAGCTAAGTATAGGCCTTTTGGTGATAGGAATAGCCTAGAAAGTAGAGTTTATGCATGAGTAGTGATTTACTGTGAATAATAAATGTGTTTTGGTTTGAATTTTACTAATTGGTGTGTTGAGTTATTGATCATTACTTGAACTTGAACCTCGTGGCGGTATCATCAACATACCTGCCGACTCTAGAGCAAAGGTTAAACAAACAGAGCAAATTACGATTTAAGAGCCAACCAAAAGTTAGCAACATATTACTGGCGACATCCTGACGGGACCCAACTTAGAAGTGGCTTAACCACTCCGGGAGAACCCAAAATTTGAATTAGAAATCCAATTGGGAACAGAAAAACCACAAGTGTTCAAGCAGTTCTGATCAATCCTCATAATTTGGAAGTGTGTTAATGCATGCGTAACTAACAGGGCTATAAGGTAAACTGATAGATTTTTGTTGCAATAAAACTGTTGGGAGTTTGTATTCCGGAAAATAGCGAAAGCCGTACCCGTAATTACAGCACCGACTTAATACCCCTTGTTCCAAATTTTAAGAGAAGTATTTAGAGAGGAAAGATGGCAATGCAACCCCTCATGAACCCCGAAGAATTTGTGGTCGCAGCGACCAGCAGCAACCAGCAGTAGAGTAGGACAGTGTCCCGTTTGGGAAGAGGAAATCAGAAAATACCTCAAAGGGAAAGGATGGCCCCTTTGGAGTGAATTCTGTGAAAACGAATTCATACTCAAGGAGTATAGGACATACTTGGTGAGAGAACCTGAGCGAAATCCATAAGAAAAGCTTAGGCAAAGCTCGCAAGCCGATGGCAATCATGTCCTGTTTGGCACAATTGCGAGGCACAGAGGAGGTTGTTCGGACGCTCCGTAAAGTGATTGAGGAGACACATCGAATGAGTAAGGTCGATGTGGGCGAGATAGAGAAAGAGAACCTAGAGTTAAGAAGGAAGTTAGCAGCAAAGGACGGAGAGGTGGATGATGCCAAGTGGGCACACCAGTCTTGTCTGGCGTACCTAAGCAGCTTCCAGACACAGTACGAAAAGGCCTATCAGGACACGCAACGTGCAGTGCTGGTAAGAGAGGAAACAGAGAAACAGGTAGAGGCATTGCAAAGGCAGTGTAGCGACCTGAAAGCAGCATTAAGACCACTCCATACTACCACCACGGAGCACAGACAGAGCTCACTAGATCACGCAAAGTGCCGGAAGCAGATTGCAGAACTGCAGTCTTTGTTTCTGTTCAGAATGGATTCCAGAGCACCTTTGGATCCCAGTTAGATACAGAAGACGGCCCGGATTGGGAAGAATTAAATGAGACTGCGCATAGATATGTTCAGGGAACCTGTGTGCAAGGAAAGCCCCAGAAGAGAAAAGTGCCCCAACCCCCCACTTCACAGATAGTTCAGGCACCAATGAATCCAGTAACCACCCACCGCACAGTCACATCGGAAGGAGACATGGAATTCTGTACACGACCCCCTTAACCGTGACCCAATTACGGGATGCGTGCGAGAAAATCACACCATTCCTCCCCACCTCAGACCCCCACCACTTCATTGCTAGAAGTAAAGCAGCAGGCGACCATGTACGGCCTGGACGAGCGTGAGCACGTGAAGCTCACAGTTTTGAGTTTAGACCCTTCGGTCGTAGCAGCCCTTCCCGACCCACAGAATATAGGAGGAGGCACCCTTGCAGAAATGCACGCAGCGATCCTGGACGCGATCGGCTACAACAGAAGTGACCCCGTAGAAGGCCTGAATAAGTGCAGGCAGAAAAAGACAGAACACCCCACAGCGTTTGCTGCACGCCTGTGGATTCATTTCACAGCAGTTTTCGGCAATTTAGAACGCGCCCATTTATCCCAAGACGGTATGGCCAAATGGACCCGCACCCTTATCTCCCATGCCACAGAGGCAGGACAAAAGGCCTGTACGAATTAAGACCCCTCAGAGGAAGCCCACAATGAGAAATGGGTTTTAAAAAGATTGTCCCGCACCTGGGAGCAGTCTGTACAAAACAAACCCGCAGTTAGGAAACCCGAGGAACAGCAGGCAGAAGCAGACAACCAAGCGGCGAAAACGCACCAGAACCCCGTATGGGTGAACGAAGGCAGGAACAGCCCCCCACAAAGGCCACAGGAGTGTTACAACTGTGGACAGTTAGGACACTTTGCACGAGAATGCAATGCCCCACGAAAGCCACAGAGAGCCCAGCAGGCAGGCACTCTGAATAAGAATAGGACAGAGCCCATACATAGTGTAGACACCCGTTCGGAGCAGACGGACCTGACCGGAACAGACTGACTGTGTTCGGGCTCTCCCAGTTGGGTCTGCGACGCCCTTTGGGATAGGTCCGGCCGACCAGTAGTTGCAGCAAAGATACGGGGACAGCCCGTCGAGTTTCTCTGGGACACAGGAGGGTCCCGCACCACAATAAATTCCTCCACCATATTCCAGAAAGACACGTGGCCCACTACAGCCACCATCACCCTCAGCGGCTTTACAGGCCACTCACAGCAGGGACACATCACAGCCCCTGTCCCCATTCAGATTGGCAATATAACCACCAAGCACCCCATAGTTTTAGTCGATCTACCCCACACAGCAGAACACATTCTGGGCATCGATTTTATGGATTCCCACAACGTGTCCTGTGATCCAGTCAATCAATGTGTTTGGAAAATGGCAAAATCCGCAAGAGCCCCCACAACGCTTACAATAGGAGAATATGCAAAGAAGATTGGCGCAGTCGGCGAATTCTGGTTTGACCCGACCACGATTAGCACAGATAAGCAGGCTAGGGTGGATCTGCAGAAGCACAGGACAGCACTCGCGACCCACAAACACGACTGTGGCCGGATGACTGGTTCCGTTCAAATCACAGGACCTGACCCTAGACCCCAAAAGCAATACGGATTTCCCCTAGAGGCAGAGGGAGAAATCGCAAAAGTTATCGACAGCTTATTAGAGCAGGGCGTACTAAGATCAGTAGCCTCCACTAATAATGCCCTGATTTGGCCAGTGAGAAAGCCCGATGGATCATGGCGACTGACCATCGATTACCGGAAACTCAACAAAGTCACCCCCGCAGCAGCCCCCACGGTAGCCACAAGTCCCGAGACCATGCTCAAACAGGGACTCAACTCACAATACTTTACGGTTTTGGACATCAGTAATGGATTCTGGTCCATTCCATTGGCAAAAGCGTGCCAATACAAATTTGCCTTCACTTTTAAAAATCAGCAGTACACGTGGACATGCCTGCCACAAGGATTCCACAACTCCCCCTCCATTTTCCACCGACAGCTGGCAAATGGTTTGTCAAAATTCTCTCGCCCCGAATGTTTGGTCCAGTATGTGGATGACCTATTACTGCAGACAGAGACCAAGGCAGAGCACATCGAGCTTCTGCCCGAACTCCTGGAACTCCTACATTCAAAGTAAAGTAACCCCCAAAAAGGCCCAGATTTTGGAAAACAAAGTGATATATTTGGGTACGATTATCACGCACAGTAAACGCGAGATCGAGCACAAAAGAATTGACTCGATTGCCAAATTGCCCCTTCCCCAGAATGTTTCAACCCTCCGGTCATTTTTAGGACTGGTTGGCTACTGCTGAAACCACATTGACGGTTTCGCCAGCAAGGCAGCGCCCCTCTCGGAACTCCTAAAGAAAGGAGCCCCTTGGGAATGGCTTCCGCAGCATATGGATGCTGCTCATTCCAGCCCCCGCACTACAAGTTCCAGACCCGCTTTCCCCCTACGCTATAGAGATAGCTAGCACCGACCGCACCCTTTCGGCCGTGCTCCTCCAGGAACGGCACGAACAGTTAAGACCCGTGGCTTATGCCTCCAGACTTTTAGATCCTGTGGAGCAGGGATTTTCGGCCTGTGAAAGGCACCTGCTCGCAGTCTTCTGGGCAGTTCAGTATTTTTCCTACAAAACCGGACTAAACCCCATCACAATCCTCACAGAACACACCCCCACCCAACTTTTACTGGACGGACGACTCAAGGACGGTACAGTTAGTCAGATTAGAGCAGCCAGGTGGACCCTTCTTTTGCAGGGACGGGACATCACTGTTAAAAGGACCAAGACCCACACGTTCTTAGCCGATAACCTTGAGTACCCAGGCACCCCCCACGAATGTGAAATCATCTCATCGCACCACAACACAGGCCCCTTTATTGCAAAAACACCCCCCAGAAAGATAGGTAGTTAACCTCAGAGCCCCCAGCACACAGCCACGTGCGCACCTTTAAGGATATATGTGGATGGTTCTTCCATAGTATTAGAAGGGAAGTCTATTACAGAATGTGGCATATATGTTGAGGATGTGCAGGGGTGCGCCCTAGAAGAAATCTCACTAAAACTACCAGGACGCTTAGGCGCGCAGGCGGCAGAACTAGCAGCCGTTGCATATATTATAGATCACCCAGATTCCTTCCCCAGCCCAGCAGACATATACTCGGACAGCCTCTATGTCTGCAACAGCCTTACAGAATTCCTACCCCTGTGGAAAGTAAGAGGATTTGTTTCCGCAGACGGAAAACCCCTCCCTTCAGCCCCATTGCTCCGCCACATTTTAGAAAAAGCACAAAACAGGACATTCGGAATCGTTAAAGTTCGCATTCACCACCATTCCTCCCCCCCTGGAAATGTAAAGGCCGACGCACTGGCTAAAGCAGGTTCCAGACACGGATACTTTTGGACACCCCCCGAAAGCGCACCAGTGAATGCAGTTCAGATCTCGCAGACTAATATCGAGGATTTAGTGCAGGCCCAGAAGCAGGATAGCAATCTCAGGGAGATTTTGAAAGGAAAATTTATGGCACCTTACGATAGATTTAAAAATGCACTGACCACACATGACGGTGTGGTGTTAAAAGACACCCTTTATGTGGTTCCTGGACAGGACAGGAATCGACTTATTTGTTTATTCCATGACAGTCATGGACATCAGGGAATTGATCCCACTACAGCCCACCTCAGGCAGCTCTGTTGGTGGCCGAATTTAAAAGATGTTACTCACTACGTTGAGAATTGCCTTATCTGTGCCCAGAACAATCAAGACAGATATGCAAAGAAGGCTCAGCTTAGTCACACCCGCCCCATTAATGGCCCCTGGACTAACCTCCAGATTGATTTTATAGGACCATTGCCCCCTTGCAGGAATGGTCACAAGAACGTATTCGTTGTCATAGACACTTTTACGTAATGGGTAGAGGCATTCCCATCCAGAACGAACACGGCAAAGACCACCGCAAAGATCTTAACCCACCATATACTCACGAGATGGGGACTCCCCCGCAGCATTGAATCCGACCAAGGTTCCCATTTTACGGGACTTGTCATGATGAAGAACGTCCTCATGATATTTGGCATTACCCAAAAATTCCACATCGCATACCACCCCCAGTCAAGTGGTATCGTGGAGCGCATGAATCGGACCCTAAAATCAACCCTCAGAAAAACGGTCCAACAAAACACCACTTGGGATTCAGTCCTCCCTTTTGCGCTGATGTTTTTGAGAAACACTGTCTCAACATCCACAGGTTACACCCCACACACTCTCATGACCGGACGCCCCATGAAAGGCACAGAATTTTTATTAGGATTGGACTTGACCAGCCCCGAAGTGATGGCCCTCACACACAAGAACGCAGTAAAGCAGTTAGTGGAAAATGTAAAAACGGCTCAGCTAGCAGCTGCAGTAAGATTAGGCACAAGAAAGAAACAGAGCAAGGCCTGTTTCGACAAGACAGTGCATGTGCCTGAGTTTGAGGTAGGACAGCAGGTCATGCTCTCAATTTATAACCCCAGCACATTCCTGTCACTGAAGTATTCGGGTCCGTACTCCATTGCGGACAAAGTAAGCCCCTCCCTGTATAAAATTAAGTACCCCAACGGGAAGACTACCTGGTTCCATATTAACCAGCTTAAGGCATATGTCCCACAGTCCAAACACGCACATCACATCATGCTAGACGCAGCAGACCACACCCCGCCCACAGCCAATGTATCCCTACCCTCCCCCAACACGCCCACCACATCCACGGACTCGCCCTCGACTCCACCCCCGACCTCTAGACTCTGCCCCGGAACACCCACAGACAGCAGCAGCAGCGACAGCGACTGTGACTCAGACAATAGCCACAGCACGCCTCCCTACTATCCCCATGCAACAGGACCCACACCCAGCGAATCTGACCACGATTCGAGTGATCCCTTCCTCATCACTTTCCTCAACAAACCCCACCAAACACCACTGCCCTACGATGACGACTCCGTCCCCACAGAACTAGACACCACCTTTTGGCACCGCGATAATTCATACAGGCTCGTCCGGAACGACGAGATGGACCCCAAATCGCACCATGCAGCCCTATCAGCCCTTATACATTTGAGAGTATGGCATTTGGGAGAAGATGATGACTTTGAGTCTGACTCCCAAAGCGAGAACCCCTTTGCGACCCTGTTCGCAACTAATAACTGAGGTGTCCAAATGATGTTTTAAAAAGGAACCGCTTGGGAGAAACGGTGTCCTTTCTGATGGAACCTGCAGCATGTTGTTTAATGTTGTTTGTTACTGTTAGTGTTGAATGTTGATTGTAAGATCGGAAATTTTTTCCACAACCCGCGCCTTATTTTTCGGCCGAAACCTATGAGAACTTGCCAGCACGCTCATCGGCAGAAACCGCTGAGAGCGTGTCAGACCCCCGTTCATAACTGCTCTTCTGGTTCGAAGGTAGAACCAATACGGCAAACCCCCCACGATGACTACATTTTTTGCCCGTTCTTGTCGGTTGCTCAGGCAGTGGAGAAACTGCATTGGTCTCCGCTCTGCCTGAGGACCCCCCTCTGGTCAGCTACGCTCGGGTAGAGCACACACGGCATTGATCACCGTCCTACCCAGGGATTCCATCCAATTCTTACGCGTCGCGGCCCATACGCACCTCATTTCGGCATTCTTGATTCAAAAAGTTTTGTTTTGTTTTCCGGCAACCCTTAGGTTGCCATCCCTATGCTATTTACATCCTCAAACATTTGGAGCCTGCGGGACGGCTCGCACTGGTTCAGTATTTTTAAGTGTGTCTTGTCCTCAATATTCGTTTTTTTTTTTAAATGAGGGAGTCACACATGGTGACAAATTGTAAATTGTATGTAGTCGAATGCCTATTAGCGTTGGCGATACTCTGCAGCATCGTGCAGATTATCCGAATGAGGAAATGGAGAAGGAGAGCCTACCGCGCTCGCACCCCGGTATACAGAATAAGATCCCCTATGTTCAGTTATCCCCAGGACCCCGAACCCCTCGATCTATAATAAAGGACATTCGTTTGCGTTCTTCTGTAAATAAAGAAATGGAAAGATTGTACAACCCTGTGCTTGACTGCCAAGCCAGGAAAAATGTAAATGCTGCTATTATTTTGCATTGTTTAGGAAGTTAATATGACTGAATGTTTAGTGAGTGTAGTTTATTGAGGACAGTTAGAGGTACCGTTTTTTAAAATTTTGTAATGCATGTCCCTGTTTTGACACAGCACCTCTTAGAATGTTAATTAAAAAGTTTCATTGCATAGTTATGGTCAGTGTAGAGGCCATGGAAGAGTGCTCGCCGGGTCAGGGAATGAAGACAACGCAGTTATGTGATCCTTCACGCTTCGCTTTAGGGATCACAAGGAGGGCCTGTAGCCACCTGGGTTGGCCACTTCCCGACTTAAAATGTAGAACCGCAAAGACTGAAGGGAAATTCAGTCAACACAGGCAAAGACTAGCAAATACAGAAATCATGTATATTGAAACCTGCAAAACAACCAGACAGCACTGAAACCAGCAGCCATCTGCATAGTAATGCAGCAGCCATCTACATAGTAATGTGAGATTCCCAGGCACAATGGCAACAGTAAAGGTGAATAAAGCCAAGCCAGACTCCTCGGTGCCAGCAGGAGCCAAGACAAAGGGAGGCCAATGGACACTTAGGGACCCCCCAGCGATCAGGGAACCGCTCCAGCATTGGAGAAATCGATCCAAGTGATCGGAAAGTAGTCCAATCACTTGGAACCAGGTACGAGGTCCACCCCGAAGGGCGGGAAGCCCCTGGGGACTATAAAGTGCCCAAGTTCAAATCATCCTTCTTTGGCAGGATCACTCAGCAACTTGAACCAACACTTGACAGTGACCTGCCTCGCTGCCGCCAACCAAGTAAGTCTCAAGTCAATGCTCGCTACGAGATAGGTGCTCCTAGCTACCAGCCCATACCAGCTTTTGAATCCTGCAGACTCAGGACCTGAACGAAAGGCCATTTGTTCCCCTGACCTGGTGGGCCAGTCCGAAGCTAAGTATAGGCCTTTTAGTGATAGGAATAGCCTAGGAAGTAGAGTTTTTGCATGAGTAGTGATTTACTGTGTATAATAAATGTGTTTTGATTTGAATCTTACTAATTGGTGTGTTGAGTTACTGATCATTACTTGAACTTGAACCTCGTGGCGGTATCATAAAGATACCTGGCGACTCTAGAGCAAAGGTTAAACAAACAGAGCAAATTACGATTTAAGAGCCAACCAAAAGTTAACAACAGAAGGGAACAGAATATTTCCACCCAGATCTTAATCTCAGCTTAATCTCAGGTGGTCAGGAATTTTACTTTGTTCCAGTTACTCACAATAGATAAAAATACAGTTTAACTAGAACTAGGCATAGGTTTAAAATGCTGTATCATCTTTATCAGTGCAATATTAAATATGTATCTTAACGCTCTCTCGTTGTGAAATTAGAACTATGAAACAGAAACATTAACACCAGTGGACATGTCATTTATTCACAGAGTAAAAGCTAATGCAACTACCATAATATACATTTATACAAAGATTCTGAAAAAACCCTTTTACAAATAAAATGGTCAGAAAATACCATTCACAATGAATTGTGATACTGTATTTATTATTTCTTCACGCAAAATTGTTTTAGTTTGGCAATAATTCATCACAATAGTTGCTGCTGTCCAGTACTAAAAAGAAAAAAAAACTTACACAAACTTTTATGCAATGTTCAAATAGCTCTTCTATCAAATTTGTTGCTATTTTGCAGAATCCTGAGATGCAATATTTTTAAACAACATATTAATCGTTTCAGAAATCAATACTGTTATTATTTTGTAAACCTGTTTTTGGTTTCTAAAAAAGAGTATATAAATTTAATCGTCAATAACTTACAATATTGGATTCACTATGCAGAGTCACTCTGTGGTGACACTGGATTGCTGCTGTTTGCGCTACCTCCCATTATTGGGCACAGTGACCTCTCTACTGATTTATTTATGACTGGTTTAAAAAACTAGGAATTTCATTCCGCCCTTCTGCTTCAATAGCAGTGTTTACAAAGGAGTGGCTCAAAAACAGACAAGGTTCCATATAAAAAACATCTCCCAAAAAAATCATTTCATTTTATAATATGCCTCAATTAATGAAACTTCAAAAACAAACGCTGACAAAACAGAATACGGTGGAATATTAATGCTCGTGGGAATATTCCACAATCGAAAACATATAAACGGCTCTCCAAACAAGAAGGCAAAATCCGAGATGTGAACATAATTTACTTATTGCTTTGCTACAATGGATTTTTTACATATGTCATATAATTACAATATACAATATAAAATAAGCAATTTGTTTCAGTGTTTACTTAGGTATGCTGGTTTCTTTACTAGCACCAATGCAAATAAATCAAGTGGATCTAAAAGGCACTTTAAGGTTTTTCAGTTCTTTGTTCTTCTTGGTTTATGTTGCCTTCTTTCTTCCTTCAGGGAAAGGAAATTGTTCGCATGAACAGTTTAAGCTTTCACTGTGTTTAAGCTCTGAGGCACTGTATTGATTTACACAGCTCACCATCAAGATTCACTGTCACCACATCAGCTCTCTCTCAACATTCTCTGCCACCTTCCTCTGTCTCCACATCGCCAAACTCCCCTCAAACCGAATTCCTTAAAAATCTTTTTGCTTCACGCGCTGGCTGCTTTCACGGTGTAATGACCTGGTTTTTCTGCTTTCCCAGTAGTGGCCGTCTTTAAACTTGCACTTCCCTCAGTCCATCATTCACTTCAGCGATCACGCCAATATCAAAACAGGTCACCATCATTATCCTTGCCTTGCATAGGTTGACACGTTGTTCAAGCTCCTCTGTTACCTCTTCCAGTGCCTCCAGGTACTCTAGGGACTCTTTATCCAGGTCCAGGTCAACCTCGACTGTTAGCAGAGAAAGTGGAAGCAGATCAGGCAAACAACAGATGACAAGTGCACAAGGATTTATAATTCAAAACCATGACTTATGCATTTTAAACAAATATATGAAACATCTGTGGACGATCAGTCTCTTTTTCTTTATCACTTTTTTAAATGCATTTCTTGCCTTCTCTTTAGCTACTTACTAATCTGCAGCAGGAGTTGGCATGATACAATCTCTGACAATAGTCTTCTGTAATCAGCCACTAAATGGTGCATGAGAGCAGGCACAAATGGCTAGGATTTCTCCTGTTCCTCCCAGTCCTTAACCTCTGCTCATTGACACAGCTGAGATTGGCAATTGGAAAAGCATTGGTCAACGGCAACACCCCGGCTCACCGTGACAGAGAGTCTAGCAAAGTTTCTCTTTTGGCATATGTACGGGAGAGGCGAGATAAAAACGGGCTCAATTCCTTTTTATTACACAGTTTGCACCAGGCCAATCCTAGTGTAACTTTGGCAAAAGACCAATATCAACCTGTAATGACTTAGACCAGGCCTTTGGGATTGGCCAATTGGAATACGAATTCCCTGATTAGTGGGCCAATCAGGGAACCTCTTCTTTGTATATAACAGGGAGTGTCAGATTCTCTGCACTCCTGGTGTAGACAGCAAGCTGAATGAACCTGGTCGTACTGCTGTTGGTTTTGTTAGTAAAAAGAGATTTTGGTGAAGGGACTTCTCCCTCCGTGGACCTATTACACACCTGAGATGTCAAGTCCTAAAGGAACATTTTTAACCATTTACATCCGTTCCTTCGGTAGCTCTGCCAATTTTCTATTGAATCTATAGCAGGTGTTCAAGCAACACCCACCCATT
This sequence comes from Scyliorhinus torazame, assembly GCF_047496885.1. Classification (NCBI taxonomy): domain Eukaryota; kingdom Metazoa; phylum Chordata; class Chondrichthyes; order Carcharhiniformes; family Scyliorhinidae; genus Scyliorhinus; species Scyliorhinus torazame. The sequence goes on from NC_092708.1 coordinate 334,538,882, forward strand.
ATAAATTCGAGATAATCCTTTCTTAAAATACAAATTCATGGGGTAGTTTTTTTCAAAAACCTGGAACAGTAAATCCTTTGTAGAATCACTTGCTGAAGGAAATATTTTCTATACTGTGCAGGAAACATCGTTCAATTATTTATTCTATTTAGCTTTATTCTTTATCCATGCAGTATATCCAGGTCAAATAATCAGAAGACCAATGGCATGGGAAATAAAGGCTCTTATACATACACAAAGTGGGGTAAATATGTTTGAATTCTTCATCTTCCGCGCAACAGTTACATAAAAAGACTTGGCATACCTCATCCATTGATTACTCATTAACAGGGAGTAGAATATATTGCGTATCAAATTAGCAACACTACTTTTCACGATTAGTTTGCAAGATAAATACGTTCAATGCATCACAATTCTTCAATATTTTGTTAAGGACCCTTTTCCATTCCAGCCGGGTGCTATGTTTCGACATGTTTCATCAGATTCTGAGGGCTATTACTTAATCCTGATGTGTGCCATCTAAAAAGCATGAGAGCTGACAACGGCAGTGAAATCCATCCGGGAGGAGCAAGTGACAACACCAACACCAGACCCATTCGAGTATTGCCCCCTGTAATTGTTTCTCCGGCACCCAATTGTATATCTGCTCCCCCAGTCTCCAGATTTCAGAGTTCTCTTTCAAAATCATAATTGATCTCTTGGATTAAGAATGTTTGACTGTCCACCTTACGTGCAGTATTAATGTTTAAACTGTTCTCTTTGCTGCTCATTGTTGATGTCTGCATGAGAGCTCTTTCACTGTGAAACAATCTACCAGATTGACCACATTTACATAAAACCCTCAGTTTGTTCCTTACGTATTGACAAGTGAATGCTTACTAAGACGGAGGTTTGCACCTGAAATCACCAGTCCATGATATGATGATTTTCCAAAACCAAAGAATCAATTAGGCATGCCGTTTTTATCTATTCAGTTTCCCTCCTGGGGTTCGATACATGTGTGCATATTTCACACCCAGCGTATCATCGTATATTTGCTGCTTAAGTTACGATTTGCATTTTGATTGCAAAGTAAATCAACTTTACATTGATATAAAGAATGCACATCTATGTTCCCTTGCCCATTCTGTTGGTTTGTTAGTAGAGAATGCTATCTGGTATACTTACACTCTGATTTCCACTTCTCAGGATCCATCATTAGCCTGCTCTTTGTATCCTCCAATTCCTTTATCAATAACTCATGCTTTGCCTTTAGTTCCCTGATGCGTTGCTGTCGCTTCTCCAGAATCTTCAGTTTCGTGTTGACGTACAACAGGCCCTGTCAGCACACACAAAATTGTTGCAGGTCAAACAGAATAACTGCAAATTGTTTGGAATTTTCCAACTCTTTAGGTTTTAAGCATTTTGATGAAATCACAAAGGGAACAAAATGGATTGAGCGCAAGAAATCAGCAAGAGGTCCTCACCTTGTCAACATCTTGGAAAGGTTCCTACGGCATTAATGACAAAGAACGAGGAAGAAAGGGAAAAAAAAAATTAAGGTGTCAAAGTCTGCGGAAAGATGACCGTAGGTATTGTGCATAATCCTTAGTTAATTGGGAACACATCAGATTATAATACTGCTGATGCATTATAATTTCAAAGAGCCCACCTTTCCTCATCTGTAAAGGAGTTAATGATCCTGGCATAGAATGGCTATAAAGTTTGATAAAGTAGGCAAAGACAGTAAAGGTTCATTCATAATATATTCATAAATTTTCTTCAGTTACACCACCTTTCCGTGCTAAGCATGATTAATTGTGAATAGTAATTATTTTTATCTCCTCTTTGTAAGGGCACTCCAACATATGCGTTGTAAAATTAATAATTATAGTAATTTAATTGCAGTCAATCTCCTGGATGCAATTGTGCTCTGTCTCTATTTAAGCAGCCATTCCTCACTGATACCATAATTTAGATTGTCTAAACTTGTTGTACTAAATGTACTGACCTCATTCTCCTCCTGCCTGTGTCTCTGTAACCGTTCCACATCATCAATCTCGTAAACCTTAATTTCAAACGACTCCTTCAAGGTGCCTGGCAGAGGTGGCAAGTCCACCCATTGCCCAGTGGTGCTGGCTGGCTTTCTTCCCAAGGAGGAAGTGTCGGGCAGAGGGGCTGGAATCAACCGACGGCGCTGGGTACCTAGAATTAAAAAATTAGAACCGTTGTTTATTAAACTACAGATTTCTTGCGAGATTCCTGTTGACCCACAACACTTAGAAAAGAACAACCTTTCAACAAAATTAGAAAGATTTTGTGGCAAAAGCTCATTCAGGCCAGGCGAGCAAGCCGGGAAGTGTGAAGGCAATGCCTTCACCTTGACGCCTGAACTATGATTGCACGCTCTCCACAACAAAGTCAAATTTTATGGGTCAGCCATAAATCTATAGAAATGTAATTCATACTCTGTTATCAAAATCTTTAACATGTTGGAAAGCTTGTGGGGCAGCCCGGTAGCATTGTGGATAGCACAATTGCTTCACAGCTCCAGGGTCCCAGGTTTGATTCCGGCTTGGGTCACTATCTGTGCGGAGCCTGCACATCCTCCCCGTGTGTGCGTGGGTTTCCTCCGGGTGCTCCGGTTTCCTCCCACAGTCCAAAGATGTGCAGGTTAGGTGGATTGGCCATGATAAATTGCCTTAGTGTCCAAAATTGCCCTTAGTGTTGGGTGGGGATACTGTGATATGGGGATAGAGTAGGGTGCTCTTTCCAAGAGCCGGTGCAGACTCGATGGGCCGAATGGCCTCCTTCTGCACTGTAAATTCTATGATAATCTATGATATCAATTATACTGGTGCATAAGGGCAGCACGGTAGCATTGTGGATAGCACAATTGCTTCACAGCTCCAGGGTCCCAGGTTCGATTCCGGCTTGGGTCACTGTCTGTGCGGAGTCTGCACATCCTCCCCGTGTGTGCGTGGGTTTCCTCCGGGTGCTCCGGTTTCCTCCCACAGTCCAAAGATATGCAGGTTAGGTGGATTGGCCATGATAAATTGCCCTTAGTGTCCAAAATTGCCCTTAGTGTTGGGTGGGGTTACTGGGTTATGGGGATAGGGTGGAGGTGTTGACCTTGGGTAGGGTACTCTTTCCAAGAGCCAGTGCAGACTCGATGGGCCGAATGGCCTCCTTCTGCACTATAAATTATATGATGAAGCATTTCATGTATCATCGAATCATATGGAATAGAGGCCTTTCCACCCTCTTTGAAAGAACTGCCCAATTAGTCCCACTCCTCATAGATCATAGATCATAGAACTTACAGTCAGAAGGAGGCCATTCGGCCCACCGAGTCCGCACTGGAAAGAGCACCCCACTTAAGCCCACACCTCCACCCTGTCTCCGCAACTCAATAACCCCAGCTGACATTATTGGACACTCAGGGCAATTTAGCATAGCCAATCCACCTAACCCGCACATCTTTGGACTGTGGAAGGACACCAGAGCACCCGGGGGAAACCCACGCAGACATGAGGAGAATGTGCAGACTCCGCACAGGCAGTGGCCCAAGCCGGGAATTGAACCTGGGACCCTGGAGCTGTGAAGCATCAGTGCTAACCACTATACTACCACTGTGCTACCGTGCCACCCATACCCTTTCTTCTCCCCTTTCCACCTATTTCTGGAACAACAACTAGTATATAACACCTTTAATGGAATAAACTATCGCAAGGCACTTCACAGGAGTATTATGAAGCAATGTCTAACACTGAGCCTCATAAGAAGATAATCGGGCAGATGGCCAAAATCTCGGTGAAAAAAGGTTTTAAGAAGCATCGTAAAGGAAGGAGGAGGACAGGTGGAAGGGGGTAAGGGGGGATGGAATTTCAGAGCTTAGGACCTAGACAGCTAATGGTCGGTCCACCAGAATAAGCTACTCAAGAGGCTGGAATTAGATGAATCCAGATATCATGAAAGATTGTGGAGCTGTAGACGATTACAGGGATAAAGAGGAACTTAAAAAAAGGGATGAAAGGACTTCCGGTGATGGGGATGGGCTGAGATATCGCACATCAGGGGCTCTCCTCCCGCGACCTTGAAAAATAGGCACCTTTTGCTCGAATAATGCCTGTAAACAATACAAATCATCCCCTCACCACTAATAAAATGAAGAAAGAAGTAAGGATGCCGAACAACTGCCAGTCCAGAGGACGAGTGGAGACCAGGGGTGGAAAAAAACCTGGACAAACGGCAATCGGCTGAACCGACCGGCGCACGAGGCAGCGAAACTCAGGACTTTGCCACAGCAACAGGAACCCACTCACCGCACGAGACATCCCCCCCACCCCGTTATACCAGGGGATTGGTGGAGGATCTTCCTCTCAAGAGAATTGAAGGAACACCAAGAAGAAACAAAATCGGACAGACAAGCTGCGGTGAAGCGGGGGCTGAAGCTCTGCCGGCCATGTAGGTGGCTCTGGACAAAGCCGGAAGGAGACTGGAGGCCCAGGAAGCAACAATTAAAGATCTGGAGAGGGCTGCAATGGACCAAAGCGACCGGATAAGGAGGTGGTAAGGCTGGTCGTGACACAAGGCAAAGAAGACGGGGGGTGGGGGGAGGGAAGACATCAGAAGGGGGAAATAGACGAAGAAAGATGGGAGGGCATTAGACTGGCTACAATAGGCCACATGTGGTGACTTGAAACAAAATGGTGCTGCAAGCAAACGCTTGGGAATGTCCCTGGATAAAGGGAAACCCCAGAGTGCAGGGATTCATCCACATGGCGAACGCACAATTGGTGGCCATTTTGGTGCCCCCTGGACAAAGGAAAACCCCTGAGTGCAGGGGCACGTCCACCAGGTAAGTATGGTGGATCTCACAGGAGCGGGGGGACAAAAAAACCATCAGGATAGTCACCTAGAATGTCAGGGGACTTAACGGCCCAGTGAAAAGATCCAGAGTCTTCACCCATCTGAAAAACATAAAAGCCAACAGTCTTCCTCCAAGAGACACACCTGAGGGAGAAGGACCGACTGCGGGTAAGAAAGGGCTGGGTGGGACAGACCTACCATTCCTGCTACGGGGCGAGGGTCGGGGGGTAGCCATTTTGCTAAATAAGCGGATGATGTTCATGGCGACAAAGACGGTTATGGACCCAGGGGGGCGGTACATCACGGTCAGCGGTGTCCTAGACAGGGCACCAGTAGGCCTCTTTAACATGTACACCCCCAACTGGGACAACACGGAGTTTACAAAGAAGACCATGGCAGAAATCCCCGACATAGATTCGCACCGATTGATCATCGGTGGGGAGGGGAGGGGGGGGGGGGAACTTTAACTGTGTACAGGATCCACAGATTGACAGGACGAACCCCAAAATTGGAAAGGCCTCCAACATGGCGAAGGAACTCAACCTATTCATGTAGCAGATGGGGTGGTGGATCCATGGCGATTCACCCACCCAGGGGAGAAGGAGTTCTCCTTCTTCTGCCAAGTACAGAATGTCTATTCATGGATTGACTTCTTTGTAGTGGGGAAATCGGTGCTTCCAGGGCTAGAAATCTCACGATTGTAATCTCCAATGTCATGTGAGAGTAACTTTAAGAAATGTGTGTTTATAAATGGGTGTGTGTATAAATATCGGTAGTGAGAGTACCTTTAAGAAATGGGTGTTTATTACTGCAGTGATGTCAGAGAGTGGGTGGAGCCGGGCTGTCTGTCAGCTTTTTACTTTCATTTTAGGCTGTTTGCTGCAGAGTGTGTTTTAGTTTTGTTTTCAGTGTTGGAGCTGAAGCCAGACCAAGCAGGTGTACTGCTGTTCTCTCTGCCATCAAAAGACTATCTCTTGATCATTTGGTGAATTCAGAATTATAAATGTTTTCAGTAGTGACTTTAACCTGATGTGCTTCTGCTAAAGGTTTTGTTTTTAAGCCGTATGGATGTTAAAAGGGAAGCGTAATGGATTACTTAGTGTTGTAGTCTTTGGGGGTTGTATTTGAATTGATGGTTGCTAAGATGTTCACTGTATGTTTTAAAAAGGTTAACTTGAGTTCATAGAATAAACACTGTTTTGCTTTTAAAACATACTTTTCCATTTCTGCTGTACCACACCTGTAGAGTGGGCCGTGTGCTCCCCATACCACAATCTATTAAAAGTTGTGGGTCAGGTGAACTCCATGATACAATTTGGGGTTCTCTCAACCCTGGCCCATAACAAATTGGGAGCTCGAGGGGGATAAAAGTCTATCTGTTGGAGTGGCTTAGTGAACTTAAAAACAGTGAGGGGTGAGCATATTGTGGGTGCTTTCCAGGTGTGGTATTTTAGTTTAAGTAGGGAATGTGTTGTGGACAATGGCTCTTTCAGAGGCTCTGAAGTTTTTTGGGGGTGGAGACGGTCACACGCAGTACCTTACGGACAGAGACTAAAAGCAGACTGTTAGATTTGGCAAAAACATTGCAGTTGACATTACCTGACAAAATGCGAAAAGATGAGGTAATTATGGTGGTGGCTAAGCATTTAAAGTTGCCTGAAATACAATTTGACTCATTTGAAATGGCAAAAATTCACTTACAAATTAAACAAATGGAACATGAGAAAGCATTAAAGCAGCTTGAATACGAAAGAGAGAGAGAGGAAAACGAAAGAGAAATAGAGAGAGAGGAAGTAGAGAGAGAAGAAAGGAAAACAGAAAGAATAGCCCTAGCAGAACAAAAAGAAAGAGAAAGGAGATACAGATCAGGGAAAAAGTTAAAGAGAGAGAGTTTGAACTTCAGAAAATGGCCATGAAACATAACAGTCAGTTATAATTGGCAGACGTAAAGGGAAACGTACAGTTGGTTGATAGTGATGAGGATAGTGAGAAAGAGCGTCAAAGTCGAAGGCTTGGTGGGAATCTATTTACATATGTCCAAGCAATGCCAAGGTTTGAAGAGAAGGAGGTAGAAGCCTTTTTCATTTCATTTGAGAAGGTAGCTAAACAAATGAAATGGCCACTGGACTTGTGGGTATTACTGATTCAAACAAATCTGGTAGGTAGGGCTAGTGAAGTGTTTGCATCACTACCGGAGGAGGTATCTGAGATGTATGAGGAGGTGAAAAAATCCATCTAAGGTGCATATGAACTCGTGCCTGAAGCCGACAGACAAAGGTTTAGAAATTTAAGGAAAGAATTTGGTCAAACATACATAGAGTTTGAAAGGATCAAACTGAGTAATTTTGATAGGTGGATAAGGGCTTTGAAAGTAGATCAAACGTATGAAGCTCTCAAAGAAATTATGCTTTTGGAGGAGTTTAAAAATTCAATTCCTGATATAGTGAGAACTCATGTGGAAGAGCAGAGGGTTAAAACTGCGAGATTAGCAGCAGAAATAGCAGGCGATTATGAATTAGTTCATAAATCAAAGCATGGTTTCCGACATCAGTTTCAGCCTGTGAAGGATAGAAACTGGAGGCGTGAGAAATACTCAAGTGGTAAAGGTAAAGGTGATCTGATGGGAGATCATAAGGAGAGTGTACCTCAGACTAAAAAAGAAATCCAGGACGGTGGAAAAGAAGTGAAAAATTTCAAATGTTTTCACTGTAATAAACTAGGCCATGTAAAGTCACAGTGTTGGTGGTTGAAGAAAAGCACTGGGAAGGCTGATGTGGTAAAACAGGATAAGTCATTAGGGTTTGTTAAAGTGGTAAAGGAAAGCCCAAGTGAAGCAAAGGAGGTGCAAAAGATTGTACAGCCTGATCAAGAAGTGATTGATAAGAAGGTGCCAGATCTCTTTAAAGAATTTGCTTGTGTGGGTAAAGTTTACTCATGTGTATCAGGAGGAGCAGGTAAAGAAGTCACAATTTTAAGAGATATGGGAGCTAGTCAATCTTTAATGGTAAGAGATGAGGAGTTATGTAGTTTGGGAAGAATGTTGCCAGAAAAGGTGGTAATATGTGGAATTCAGGGTGAGAGGAGTAGTGTTCAATTATATAAGGTAATTATAAAGTCCAGTGAAGAGTGGTGAAGTGGTAGTAGGAGTAATAGAGAACCTATCTTGTCCAGGAATACAGTTTATCTTGGGTAATAATATAGTTGGATCGCAGGTGGGAATGATTCCTACTGTGGTTGATAAGCCAGTGGAAAATCAGACAACTGAAGTGTTGAAGTACGACTATCCTGGGATTTTTCTGGATTGTGTAGTAACAAGGTCGCAAACTCATAGGTTAAGACAAGAGGATAAATCAAAGAGTGAAGATGAAGTTGAAGTGTAATTATCAGAAACGATATTTGATCAGATGGTTGAAAAAGAACAAAAACAGGTGGAGAATGAGGCGGATATTTTTAGTTCAGGAAAATTGACGGAGTTACAACAAAAAGATATAGAAATAAAACGGATGTATTAGAAAGTATACACGGAAGAGGAATCTGAGTGTATACCAGAGTGTTATTACCGTAAAAGTGATGTCTTGATGAGAAAATGGAGACCTGTACATATGCAGGCGGATGAAAAATGGGCAGAAGTTCATCAAGCAGTATTGCCGGTAGGGTATAGAAAAGAGGTGTTGCGAGTTGCACATGAGGTACCAGTGGGAGGTCATTTGGGAATAAGGAAAACTCAAGCTAAAATCCCAAAACATTTTTATTGGCTTGGACTGCATAAAGATGCAGTTAATTTTTGTCAATCATGTTACACATGTCAAGTGATAGGGAAACCTCAAGCAGTGATAAAACCAGCGCCCTTCATACCCATTCCAGCATTTGAGGAACCTTTTACAAGGGTCCTAATTGATTGCATAGGACCGCTTCCTAAAACAAAAACTATCTTTTGACGATAATGGATGTGTCTGCTAGTTTCCAGACGCCATTCCAGTCCATAATATTACAGCTAAAAAGATTGTGGAGGAGTGACTTAAATTCTTTACTAGATATGGATTACCCACAGAAATACAATCGGATCAAGGATCAAATTTTACCTCAAGGTTTTTCAAGGAAGTTATGGATAGCTTAGGAATAAAACAATTTAAATCAACTGCGTACCATCCAGGATCGCAGGGAGTGTTAGAGTGGTGGCATCAGACATTAAAGACAATGTTGAGGGCTTATTGTCAAGATTATCCAGAGGATTGGGATAAAGGAATTCCACTCGTACTGTTTGCAATTAGGGATGCATCAAATGAGTCAACCAAATTCAGTCCTTTTGAACTAATTTTTGGTCCTGAGGTAAGAGGACCACTTAAACTAATTGATGAAAAATTGGTGAGTGAGAAATCAGAAATTACATTATCGGATTACATGTCAAATTTTAGGGAACGATTAAATAGAGCAGGTGAAATGGCGAGACAACATTTAAAAGTTGCACAACATGTGATGAAACGGGTAGCGGACAAGAAATCCAAATTTCGTAGTTTTGCCAGTGGAGATAAAGTTTTAATATTGTTACCAGTGGTAGGTGAGCCTTTAAAAGCTAGGTTTTGTGGTACTTATCAGATTGAAAGGAAATTAAGTGAGGTGAATTATGTGGTAAAAACAACAGATAGAAGGAAAACTCACCGAGTGTGTCATGTGAATATGCTTAAAAGGTACTTTGAATGGGAAGGAGAGAAAAAGGAGGTTTTAATGATTCTAACTCAAAGTGACAAACCAAATCCAGATGACTGTGAATGTGACATACCTCAAATTAAATTGGAAACGAGGATGTTCTTAAAATTTGGGATAAATTGTTGAGTTACCTTCCAGAGGAAAAACGGACTGACCTGCAAGAGTTATTGATATCACGTGGGCAAGTTTGTAGAGATAAATTGGGAAGTACTAAAATGGCTATACATGATGTAGATGTGAGAAATGCTGTTCCAATCAAACAACATCCATACAGACTTAACCCTTTAAAATTGGCACAGGTTAACAAAGAGATTGAGAGTATGCTTAAAAATTGCATAATTGAAGTGGGTTACAGCCAATGGAGCTCACCCATAGTGATGGTACCTAAACCAGACGGTACCCAATGGTTGTTTGTGGACGATAGAAAGGTTAATGCAGTTACAAGAGCGGACTCTTATCCTATCCCACGTTTGGAAGATTGCATTGAGAAAGTGGGACAATCAACTTTTATTTCCAAACTGGATTTACTTAAAGGTTACTGGCAGGTACCTTTATCCGAAGCGGCAAAAGTGATTTCAGCTTTTATGACTCCAGATGGTATATACCAATTCAAAGTTATGCCATTTGGCATGAAAAACGCCCCAGCCACATTTCAACGTGGTTAACTAACAGTTTTTTCAGGAATATCCAATTGTGTGGTATACATCGGCAATCTGGTAATTTTCAGCCAGACATGGAAAGAACATTTAAAACATCTGATGGAGTTATTCGATCGACTTCGGGAGGCTGGTTTGGTGATAAACCTAGCCAGAAGTGAATTTTGAAAAGCCCAAGTCACTTTCCTTGGCCATACAATCGGACAGGGTCAAGTGGTCACACGGGATGTGAAACCAACAGTTATTGAAGAGTTTCTGATACCCTCAAGACGAAGGGAAATAATGCGATTTCTTGGCATGAGTGGATTTGATCGAACATTTGTGAAAAAGTTTTGTAGCATGATTGCTCCACTGATGGACTTGCTGAAGAAACGTCGAAAACGTTTGACTGCCTGAAAGCTGTGATAACCAATGCTCCTGTGTTGGAGAATTACAAGGGGCTCTGTGATCAGATTGAACTAAAGTATCTGACTTTAAAGAGAAATGCCGAGGCGTAGAGGAATGGATGGATCGTGCAGAGACCTTCTTGTTCAAAGAGACTGTCAATCGAGAAGAATTCCAGTTGGAGGAAGACGAACAAAAGAAAAATGGACTATATTATTATACCTGTTTGCGTGTGTTGTTTTTTGAAACAAAAATGTCTATTTACTGCGTGCATTTTTTAAAGGATAGTGAAAAGGTGAAAAATGAAACCATCTTGAAGTTGATGGGGGTTTTTTTCTTGGGGGACGTGTCATGTGAGAGTAACTTTAAGAAATGGGTGTTTATAGATGGGTGTGTATATAAATATCTGTAGTGAGAGTACCTTTAAGAAATGGGTGTTTATTACTGCAGTGATGTCAGAGAGTGGGTGGAGCTGGGCTGTCTGTCAGCTTTTTACTTTTGTTTTAGGGTGTTTGCTGCAGGGTGTGTTTTAGTTTCGTTTTCAGATGTTGGAGCTGAAGCCAGACCAAGCTGGTGTACTGCTGTTCTCTCTGCCATTAAAAGACTATCTCTTGATCATTTGGTGAATTCAGAATTATATATGTTTTCAGTAGTGACTTTAACCTGATGTGCTTCTGCTAAAGGTTTTGTTTTTAAGTCATATGGATGTTAAAAGGAAAGTTGAAAGGATTACTTAGTGTTGTAGTCTTTGGGGGTTGTATTTGAATTAATGGTTGCTAAGATGTTCACTGTATGTTTTAAAAAGGTTAACTTGAGTTCATAGAATAAACATTGTTTTGCTTTAAAAAATACTTTTCCATTTCTGCTGTACCACACCTGTAGAGTGGGTCGTGTGCTCCCATACCACAATCTATTAAAAGTTGTAGGTCAGGTGAACTCCATGATACACTTTGGGGTTCTCTAAACCCTGGCCCATAACACCGACTATGCTCCATATTATATGGATGTGAGGTTATAGATAGGCCGTGCCCAATGCCCCCTATGGAGGTTGGACACGGCCCTCCTGGCCGACGAGGCTTTTTGCGAGAAAATATCATAGTCCACAGACGAGTGTATTAATAATAATAATAATCTTTATTGTCACAAGTAGGCTTGCACTAACACACCAATGAAGTTACTGAAAAAACCCTAGTCGCCACACTTTGGCGCCTGTTCGGGTACACAAAGGGAGAATTCAGACTGTCCAAATTACCTAACAGCGCGTCTTTCAGGACTTGTGAGAGGAAACCGGAGCACCCGGAGGAAACCCATGTAGACACAGGGAAAACGTGCAGACTCCACACAGACAGTGACCCAAGCCGGGAATCGAACCTGGGACACTGGTGTTTGAAGCAACAGTGCTAACCACTGTGCTACCCTGCCGCCCTAATAACCCGAAAGGGGAGGTCTCACCCTCCACGTTCTGGGAGGCGCTAAAAGCTGTGAGCAGGGGTGAAATTATCGTTTATAAAGCACAAAGAGATAGGGAAGAGAGGGCAGCTAGGCAACAGCTAGTCAACTCCATACTGGAATTAAACAGGCGATACTCCGAGGCCCTGCCCTGGTGGAGTTTAAAAAGCCACAGATGGACTTTGATCTGCTCTCCTCGAGGAATCAGTGCACCAACTCCTCCAGGCATGGGGGACCCAAATGAGCGTGGAAACAAGGCCAGCCGCCTGCTGGCGCACCAGCTGAGAAAGCAGGCAGCCAAGAGGGAGTTCGCACAGATCAGGGACACCAGAGGCAAATCAGTAGTGGAACCGGACACGGTCATCAAAGCGTTTGAGACCTTCTACCAGGGGCTGTACACCTGGGACCCCCCCAGAGTTTTGTTATGCTCTTGACGTAGCAGAAGCTGCTTCCTTGATGTGCACTCTGACAAAGGAAGGTTCAGACTTGGAGATAGCTTTAACACATTTATTACTGTTAACGATTCTCCTACTTGGATTCGACGCTACTGTTAATCCTTCTGTAGCTACTCAGACTGACGAACCAGTCTGCTACAATCCACGTGGTGGGAGTGATGTTCAATCAACCCTGTGTCTGTCTTCACTGAGCGTCTCCACTGGAAAGAGACTGAGCATGTGTGATGTGTCCTTTTACATGGGTTGGTGTAATGCCCGCCTGTGGTAGTGTCACCTCTATATGTCTCGTGAATGTCCATTGGTCGTGTCCTATCTTACTGACCTATTGGTTGAATGTCTGTGTGTCATGTCTCTGGTGCTCCCTCTAGTGTCTAGCTCTGTGTAGTGTATGTACATTAACCCTTTGTGTATTTACCGTGATGTATATCACCACACCCAGCAGAGGACTTGGGGATGAAGCAGTTCCTTGGTGGACTGTACATGCCAGTCGTGGGGGAGGACAGGAAACGGGGCCGGGAAGCACCACTAGAACTGGGAGTATTAGTTCCATGCAGGCGGGGAAGGCGCTGGGACCGGACGGTTTCCTGGCGGACTTCTATATAAGATTTGCGACAGCATTGGCCCTTCAACTGCGGGAGATATTCATAGACTCGCTGGCAAGGGGTACACTGCTGCCTACACTGAATCACTGAAACACAAAACTGAATCTTGCTGACACCTAAAAAAGACAAAGACCCAATAGAATGCGGTTCCTACAGACCCATCTCGCCTCTAAACGTGGACGCAAAAATACTTGGCCAGATCCCAGCCAAAAAGCTGGAGGACTGCTTACCAGAAGACCAGACGGGCTTTGTCAAGGGTAGACAGCAAACATCGAACATCAGGCGCCTGCTGTACATGATGGGCGGGATTCTCCCCTAACCGGCGGGGTGGGCCGTTCCGGCGCCAAGGAGTGACGTGAACCACTCCGGCGTCAGGCCACACCTTCAGGGGCTAGGTTGGCGCCGGTGGGGTTGGCGCCGTGCCAGCCGGTGCCGAAGGGCCTCCGTCGGCCGGCGAGTGTTGGCGCATGCGTGGGTGCACCAGCGTGTACTGGCATCATCCCAGCGCATGTGCAGGGGGGTTCTTCTCCACGCCGGCCATGGCGGACCGTTACAGCGGCCGGTGCGGAGGGAAAGGGTGCCCCCACGGCACAGGCCCGCCCGCGGATCGGTGGGCCCCGATCGCGGGCCAGGCCACCGTGGGGGCTCCCCCAGGGGCCGGATCCCCCTGCGCCCCCCTGAGGACTCCGCAGGCTGCCCGCAGAGCCAGGTCCCGCCGGTCCGGACCTGGTTTGATTTACGCCGGCGGGAACGGCCGAAAATGGGCGGCCACTCGGCCCATCGCGGGGCGGAGAATCACCGGGGGGTTGGTGGGGGGGCACTGCCAACGGCCCCCGACTGGTGCGACGCGATTCCCGCACCCGCCAAAAAAACGGCGCCGGAGAATCTGGCAGCTAGCGTCGGGGCGGGATTCACGCTTCCCCCCCGGCGATTCTCTGGCCCGGCAGGGGGCCGGAGAATCCCGCCCCATGACTCCATCCGGGGAGAGAACACCAGGGCCATCGTCTCCCTGGACGCAGGGAAGGCCTTCGACAGAGTCGAGTGCAAGTACATCATAGAGGTACTGGAGCAGTTTGGGCTTGGAACAGGTTTCATCTCCTGGGTGAAACTCCTGTACAATGCTCCCACGGCAAGCTTACAGAAAAATACCACCAGCTCCAAGTACTTCCAGCTGCATCGGGGCACAATGCACGGATGCCCACACCGTTGCTGTTCGCCTGGTTCCCGAATCGCCCGCCGGATAACCCAACGGATACCCTGGCTGGCAGTCAGCAGCACCACCCAAAGCTGCAGACTGGCTGTCCGACCTATCTGAATTTCTCCAAATGGAAAAATGTTATTCGCCATCCGAGGGTCGGACGAAGGTTTCCACAAAACGTGGGAGCCATTCACTCAGTTGTTTCAGGACCTGTTTGTAGCTAACAATTAGGAAGCCAAAGATCAGGAGGGGATAGCCACAGCACAGTAAGTAAGGGGGGGGGGGGGGAAGAGGTGCAACACAACCTGTACCAAAGGGAAGAAAAGCAAAGAGAAAACTGGTGGGAAGTGAAACATAGGGGACCACACTCGCCACTGCAAACTCTGTAAGGACAGAATTTTTAAAAATAAAGGGGTAACTGTGATGTATCTATGTAAATAGTCGAAGCTGATCTATGTGTAAATAGTTTTAGTTTTATTTCTTATATTCTCTTGTTTAACACCCACTGTTTGTCATTATTTATATTTGTTTTGTATACCAAAAACTCAATAAAAACATTTTTCTTGAAAAAAGGATGAAAATGTGAAAATTGAGGCCTTGCTTGGATGGAAGCCAATGTAAGTTAGCGAGCACAGGAGTATTGGGTGAACGGGATTTTGTGTCATTCAGGACATGGGCAACAAAGTTGCGGATGACCTCATGTTTACAGCGAGTGGAATGTGGGAGGCGGACTCGGTGTGCGTTAGAATGGTCAACTCTAGGGGGGGGACACGTATGGATATTTCAACAACAGATGAACTGAGGCAGAAGCAGAGTTGTGTGATATTACACAGGCAGAAGTAGACAGTCTTCGTGACGGCACTATAGCTGAAAGCTCACCTCAGGTCAAATATGACACCAAGGTTGCAAACTGTCTGGTTCAGTCTTAGATTGGTACTAGGGAGAGGGATGGAGAAGCAAATGAGGGAACAGAATTTGCAGCAGGGATTGAAGACGATGGCTTTAATCTTCCCGACATTTAATTTCTGCTCCTCCAGTATACGTTGATTAAGCAACTGACATTTAGTTACAGTGGTGGAGTCAAAAGAGGCTGTGGCAAGGTACAGCTGAATGTCGTCAGTGTGCATGTGAAAATTAACGCTATGATTTTGGGTAATGTCACTGAAAGGCAGCATGTAATGAGAAATAGGAGAAGGCGAGAGATAGATCTTTGGGGAACATCTGACGTAATGCTGCAGGAGAGGAAAGAGAAGCCATTGTCAGGTACCCCTGGACCAGATGAACTTCATCCCAGAGCATTGAAGGGGGTGGTAGAGAGATAATGGGTGTTTGGTGGTTATCCTTCAAAATTCTATACATTCTGGAAAGGTTCCTGCGAACTGGAAAGTAGCAAATGCAACCCCAGTACTTAAGAAGGGAGGAAGAGAGAGAATGGAGAACCACAGACCTGTTAGTTTGATGTCAGTAGAAGGGAAAAGGTTACAATCTATTATAAAGGATGTTACAACTGGAACTTTAGAAAATAATGGTAAAATTGGACAGAGTCAACATTGGGATTTATGAAAGGGAACTCAGGGGTGGGATTTTCTCAGCCCGGGGCCGGGCCGGAGAATCCCCGCGACCAGTGCGAATCCCGCCAAGCCGCCCCGACGCCGGCACGCGATTCCCACGGAGTGGAGAGTCGGCGCCATTGGCGCCGGCGTGGTTGGCGCGGCGCCGGTCGGGGGCCGCTCTACGCGGCCGGCCTGCTGATTCTCGGCACGGGATGGGCCGAGCGGCCGTCGTAAAAATGCTGAGTCCCACCGGCGCCATCCACTCCCGCTCTCAGCTGGCGGGAACTTGGTGTAGAAGGGTCGGGGGGTGGCCTGTGGGAGAGGAGGGGGCGTCCTACCCCGGGGGAGGCCTCCGATGTGGCCTGGCCTGCGATCGGGGTCCACCGATCGGTATGTCGGCCTCTCTGGCTGGGGCTCTCCTTTCCTCCACGCCAGCCCCTGTAATCAATCGATGTTGCGTCGGGGCCGGCGGGTTGAAGGAAGCCACTGTGATTGCGCGCGTTGGCGCCAGTGCCACTGCGCATGCGCGGATCCCTCGGCTCCCAGTTCATGCCGGGATCAGCAGCTGGAGAGCCATGAACCGCTCCAGTGCCATGCTGGCCCCTGTAGGGACCAGAATTGCTGATCCTGAGGCCGTGTTGACGCCGTCGAGAAACGCGACGGCATTTCCGACGGCATCAACACTTAGCCTCCAGATCACAGAATCCCACCCCATGTTTGACAAACTTATTGGAGCTTTTTTGAGGATATTACTTGTAGTACTGATAAAGGAGAACCAGTGGATGTGGTGTCTTTGGATTTTCAGAAGGCTTTTGATAATGTCCCACACAGGAGGTTATTAAATAAAATTAGAGCACATGGGATTGGAGGAAATATACTAGTATGGATTGAGAATTGGTTAACAGACAGAAAGCAGAGAATAGTAATAAAAAGATGACAGGCTGTTACTAGTGGAGTACCGCAAGAATTATTGAATCATAGAATCATAGAATTTACAGTGCAGAAGGAGGCCACAGCCCACCGAGTCCACACTGGCCCTTGGGAAGAGCACTCCACTTAAGCCCACTCCTCCACCCTACCCCGTAACCCCACCTAACCTTTTTGCGCACTAAGGCGCAATTTAGCATGGCCAATCCAACTAACCTGCATATCTTTGGACTGTGGAAGGAAACCGGAGCACCTGAAGGAAACCCACGCACACATGGGGAGAACGTCACAGACAGTGACCCAAGCCGGGAATCGTACCTGGGATCCTGGAGCTGTGAAGCAACTGTGCTAACCATTGTGCTACCGTGCCACCCACAACTGTTCACAATCTAAATAAATGATTTGGATCTGGGAATCAATTGTAATATTTCCATCTCAGTGAACGGACTAGAACATGGCAAATGGAATATAATGTGAGTAAGTGTGAAGTTATTCACTCGGATAGAAAAAACAAAAAGGCAGAATTTTTCTTCAATGGTGAAAGGTTTAGAAGTGCGCATTTCCAAAGGGACCTGGGTGTTCTTGTTCATGAGTCACTAAATGGTAGCATGCAGGAGTGCTGAATGGAAGATTCATCTCAGACTATCTCAGAGGTCACTCGCATCATGGATTCCAGTCTGCAGCTAATTTTATTCACTCCACATGATATCAAGAAATGGACAAGCACACTTGGTACTGCATAGAATACAGGCTCTGCCAATACTGTGACTATAGTATTGAAGAGTAGTGCTCCAGAACGAGTCGTATCTTTAGCCAAACTGTTCCAGCACAGCTACAATATCTACCTGACAATGTCTAAAATTGCTCAGACGTATCCCGTCTACCAAAAGCAAAAGTTATCACCTCATCAGTCCAATATCAATCAGCAGCAAAGTGATGCAAGGCATCATCGACGGTGCTATCAACGGAGCTTACTCACCAATAACCGGCTCACAGATGACCAGTTGGGTTCCATCAGGGTCACCCAGCTCTAGACCTCACTACAGCCATGGTTTAAACATGGACAAAGGAGCTGAATTCCAGAGTGACTGCCCTTGGCATCAAGGAGCTCTGATATCAATGGGAATCAGGTGGGAAACGCTCCAATTCTTGGAGACATACCTGACACAAAGGAAGGTGGTTGTGGCGGCTGGAAGCCAAATATCGTAGCTCCGGGACATCTCTGCAGGAGTAGTGTCTGTTTTGTTGTTTCCTTTGTAACATAAGCGGCTTCCTTGTGTTGCATTTGTCAAGGAAGGTCGAGACGTGTAAATAACTTCAACTCATTTATTTACACTATGTACACTTTTATAACTTGAGTTCGACACTACTGCTAATCCTATTGTAGCTACCTAAACTGACTAACCAGCTGCTGTCTTCCACTTGGTGGGCGTGATAATGAATCAACCCTGTGCCTCTCCTCACTGACTGTCTCCGCTGGCCAAAAGGGCTGATCATGTGTGTGGTGTCCTTTATGTATGGGTTGGTGTAATGCCCCCTCTGTGGTCGTGTTACCTCCTTGTGTATCGTGAATGTCCCTTGCTCGCCTCCCACCTAACTTATCTATTGGTTGAGTGTGTGTGTGTGATGTTTCTGGTGCTCCCTCTAGTGTCTGTCTAGCCTACATGTATTTACTGTGATGCACATCACCACATCCTCCCCTTTTTAGATGTTCATATTTTTTGTACACTTTAAGAAAAAATGAACAAAGAACAGGTAGAGAAGGTAAGGTATATACAAGTCATGGGAACGGTGATTAAACAATAAGTCCAAATCATTCATGTGAGTCCATAAACCATCAATCATCATGGTCAAATGTCTCTCTTGGTTATGAACGCCATCAACAGGAACCAAGAAGTGGTCGAATCACTGTGCTGTCCGATTTGGAGTCTTTTTCTTTTTATGTTTGTGGTGGTGCTGTTGGATAGCATCTTTTAGCTGATAGGTCGTTGACATTGAAGAGGTACCATCAACAGTATCATTGGAGGTCATGGATGTGCCAGATGTTGAAGTCGGATGAGACTGTGCATACTGGTTCTGGCCACATGCTATCCTGGAAGGGTGATTCTGCTGAGAAGCGTTGAAGCATGTCGATTTGGAGACAGAATTGCTGCTCGCATCAATGTCTGGTGATGGTGTGAAACTAGAACCTTGCATCTGATAGGAATATGCTGTCTGGCCAGGCTGTGGTGCAGCAAATCCTGGGCAGTAACTAAGACATCCAGTCTGTAGTGCAGATTGCGCTGGCGGTAGTCCTCCTTCGGTCTTGATTCCATTAGTGGGCAATCCATAGTGCTGGCCTGTTTGAGAATATGCTGCATAGACTGCTGGCTGCTGCAGGCTTGAATACTGGGTTTGTCCAGCATGAGCTGTCATTGGCCGCACTGTCGGTGTGGAACAAATGTGTGGGCATAGCTGTGGTGAAAATTGGTGTATTCCTCTTGGCCTGTAGCTGCTGCTTGTTACTGCTGACCCAGTGTGATTGTCACGTGATCCATCTCCTGTCGTTGTGGCATCTGCTGTCACCCTGAGCGTGCCATCACTGAGGTTGCGACACTGCCTGTCTGGAGTAAAGTCTGGCTTACGTGAATCAGAGTCGGCATTTGGTTGCTCCCCATCTGGAGTCTGGTCTGTTTTTTGTTGATGCTCCCCGTCCGGAGTCTTAGCAGGTTCACTGGAGTCAGCTGAGGTTTCTTGAAGCTGCACGTCTGGAGTCGGAACATGCAGGAATGCATTGACTAGTGGAGACGTTCGAGCAATTGAGGGTGGAAGTAGTGTGGTGTCACCGGAGTCACCAGTGGTCTCACCGTGATCGTCGAGTGCCTCTGTACGCACTGGCTGAGGTCTGTCACTTTGCACCTTTTGCATGGGAAGTGGGATGCTGTCGTCACTCGTTTCACATACCGTGGGTAGATCCTCAGTAGCTGCTTGCTGTTCACTAGGGTTGGGTAAATTGTCAGAGTTTTCATCTGGTGGTGCAAACAATGTGGGTGGACTGTCATTGTCTTGCCGTTGTCCTTCATTTGGGCTTTTCTTCTTTGGAATTTTAAATCTTTTCCCAGACATTACAAAACCTTGTTCATTTCCCTCAATTTCTCCCATATGTAGGGCATCAAATGTTAGATCCAATGTTTCTTTCGTCATTGTACTAGTTTCCAAAGAACAGACCGTTTCAATTTTCTTCTCAGTTACTTCATATGCATCCTTTTCTAATGTACATGCCTTCATAGTCTCTGGCTCTGATTTTACTGGGACTGGCACAGTCACAGTCTCTCTTTTACTGTTCTCAATTGCCCACATTCTACTCCCCAGACATAAATGCTTAATCTCTGGAGTTAATGTGGTACAATGGATAATTGGGTCGACCTTATCTGCATCTTCACCATCACTGGAGAGCACAATTGGTTCACTTGAAACTGCTGCGGGTTTTAAGTGCTTTATCTGGCTACTCGATGTTGGTGACCTCAGGTTTCTTGCTCCAATGTTCTGCTCATTTATCAGTGGAGTGTGCAGAGGTTCTATGCGATTAATATTCCCATCAGGGGTTGAAGAATCATTACTGACTAACTGCTGGTCTCTGTAGTTGGGACTTTGCGGTTTTGTGTTGAAGGGAGACAGTTGTCCCTGCTGTAGATATGATTCAGGTTGTGTTATTTCCATTAAATGAGGATCAATGTCTTGTCCATTTTTTCGATCCGTACTAAAGCAAAGGCAATTTTCAGTCTGCTCCTTGCAAGTTAGACATACAAGCAATTTCTTTAGCAAATCCTCAGCATCCTTCTGTTACTGTGCAGCATTATTAATATCTCTTCGGCTAGAATGATCCTGAAGGTCAGCGCATAATCCTTTTTTCTTCGGGCTTGGAAGAGGCGATTCATTTGGCTTGTCTTCATTTGGGCTTGAACAGTCATCAGCGCTGTGCCCTTCATTGTAGCATGATAGACCGTCATGGTCGTCCTGCTGTGCAGTGGAGTGTGGTAGACTGTTATAGCCTTCTTGCTGTTTACGTGAGCATGGCAGACTTGCATCGTCTACCGCTAGTTGGTCAGAGGAGGTTGCTAGACCCTCATGGTCTTGTTCCTGCAAGGACTGCGCATCTAAGTCATGCGTTTCTGCAATTGTGGAGTCTGTCGACGAGCTTGCTGTGGAGTCTTGTGACACTGGAGTCACGTCCTGTTCAACCACCTTGAAAGTCAAGATGGAGGGTGAATGAAAAGACAACCATTTGCAAGTTCCCCTTCTACTGGACTGACTTGGAAAAATATTGCCATTCCTTCACTGTCACTGGGTCAAAAACCTGGAACTCCCTCCCTAACAGCACTGTGGGTGTTAAAATTGTCTGGCATGGTTCAATAAGCAACTCACACCATCACCTTTTCAACGACAATTTCTAATGAGCAATAGGTGTTGACCTTGCCAGCAATGCCCACATCCCATGAATCAATGAAGAAAGTAGTTTCAACAAAATACTTAAAGGAATAGACAGGGTAGTTGCAGGTAGACGTTTCATTTGGTTGGGGAGTGTAGAACCAGGGAGCATAATTTTTAAACAAGGAACCGAGATGAAGAGAAATTGTTTTACACAGAAGGTTATGAATCTTTGGAGTTCTTTACCCTAGAGGGCTGTGGAAGCTCAGTCACTGGGTATGATTAAGGTAGACACTAATAGATTTCTGATTAACATAAAGGGTCATGGGGATAGTGGGTGTAAAAGGCATTGAGGTCTCCGATCAGCCATGATCATATTAAATGGCAGAGCTCAATGGGGTTGAATGGTCTGCTCTTGTTGCTATGTTCTTATGAAGAAAGAGTAGGATCTAATAGTGCTTTATGTGGTCCAGCCAGATCTGGCAACAAATGATTAAATCAATTATCAACCATTACTGCATCCCTTGGACTCAAGGAAGTGGCAAAGAGAGCCATGCCTAGGGTAATAACGAGGGTGAGAGAGTGTAATGGTTTTATAGGTGACCAGGGCATCAATGATGGGGTGATTATGTGGTTAAAAAAATCAATAGCTGCAGGAATCTTATGACAAACAAAACTGCAAAAGAGGTTTTGAATGTGTAGTTGTTAGTCAGTTGGGGGATTTATTTTTTCCGAGGGTGGGGGAATGAATGAATGGTTGGGCTACAGAAGGGGGATGTCGGTGGAGTGTTGCAAGGAAGCAATCAGAGATGCTCTTATCTGTGGTTGATGTGATGAAAACCTAAATATCTAACGCACAAATAACAACCCTGAATTGCTTTCATTCAAATCTAAAAGTATTTCTCAAGATGGAAGCCTATATAGTCAATTCATTAAATCATCACATCAAAATTTTTTTTGAATCTGTGTGTGACAGAGTAATCTGGAAAACATAATTAATTTCTTTTGGCAGCTTAACTGCAAAAGGCAATGGAATCACATCATCCGCCTTGACTTGCTATGGAGGCAATATCAGCTGCTCGGAATTACTTCACCTCACTGACACATTGCCCTGGATTATGAGAAATCTAATCAAGTAGGTGTCAGCCTTCGCTCAGTCATTGCACTCTCGTCCCTGTGTCAGAAGGTTGAAGGTCTGAGGGAGTGCTGCACCGTCAGACGAGATGCCAAACCAAGCTACTGTCTGCCCTCTCAGGTGGATATAAATTATCGCATGACACCATTCGAAGAAGAGCCGGGGAATTATCCCGGGGGCCTGGCCAATACTTATTTCTCAAGCAGCATCACTGAAGCAGATTATATGATCATTATCTCATGAGATCTTGCGGTGTACAATCTCGGCTACTGTGTTTCCTACATTGCAACAGTGATTGCAATACAAAATGGGATCTTGCTGTGTACAATCTGGCTACTGTGTTTCCTACATTGCAACAGTGATTGCACTTCAGAAATACACCATCATCAAGTGCTTTCAGATATCCAGATGTGAGAGGAGCCTTTTTCTTTTTCTCCCAATCCAAAACGATCCATGGTTAATTCCCTTTGGACAACCGGAAATTGTAGATTGTGAAAATCCAATTTCTTCTGTCAAGGTACATGTAGAGTTCAATGGCCATTGGTATCAAATGCTTGGTTAGGTTTGAGCGTAACATTGCTGGCTGGGGTTTGGATACTAAGTCTCTGCAAACCTTTAAGAAGGAGCTGGGCCAGTTCCTAACTGGCGCACAGATTGCATCAGATGGAAAGTAAGAGCCATTATAGATAACACTTACTCCAAGTGATCTCCTAAAATGGTCTCGGTCACCTGAGGGGGGAGGAACGGAATTTTTGAGAGTACATTTTTCATTATTGGCCCTGGGATTTCTTGCCTCTCCCAGGACATTACAGGAGAGCAGGGTGCAGGGAAGGTAAGAACAGAGAGCAAGGGTTTGCTTATAATACTGCAGGTAATATGGTGTGAAGCAGGCTTGAGAGATTAGGTGGTCTTTTCCTGCCCATCAACCTCCTAAGTCTGTACATAACATCAAGCACAATGGAAAATACTTTCTCAGCACCACATCAGTGAGGCAAAAACAAACGTCATCTAAATTACTCTAATCTGCATTTATTTTGAAGAATTGAAGCAACACTAAGAAGAGTTAAGCATATTCAAGAAGGCATACACGGCATGACACATTTAAATAGATCAGAACTGCGTTAGGTAATTGCACAACAAAAGTGAACATTACCATTTCCAGGAGCGCACATCACCGTCAAACATGTCAAATATGGAAGTCATGCAAATACTGGGATATTTTAAATGCATCCTGTTATTTTGCACAAAAGCCTCCAAGTGTCTTTCCTTTTAAAGATAAAAATTAGCCTCGAGTGCTATCACAGTTTTTGATCATGCCTTTACAGATAAATCAAATCTGCCATCAGTCTACATTCCTTGTTTTACAATTCAAATCAGCTCCTGCATAAGGATAAAAGCATTCTCTGAATTCATTTGTATGTTTTCCCTGTACCTCTCTTTCTCTGCAGCACTCATTATATTTCATTATATCCCGAGCAGTCACCAAAAACAATTCACACAATGTAACTGTGGTTTAAAATAATTTTTAAGAAGGGTAAGAGGGGGAGTTACAATGATTTACCCACTACTCTCTCACCCACTGTAACTTCAGTCAATAAGTCATATAAACTCCAGGAAACAATGTCAGCGAGCTTATGCCATTTCCCATGTTGCTTCACCAAAGTGAGAGGGGCGAACTTTGTAAAAACTCAGTCCCTCCTGAAAACTTCTTGGATGATAAAATTGCCAGCATTTATTTCCAGAGGCTCATCTCAAACCTCCACCATAATGTCAGCAATGATCAGTGAAACCGCATGGAAATATGGGCCGGGATTCTCTGAAAACGCGTCTAAGTGTTGACCCTGGCGCGAACACCGGAGTGTTTCACGCCGGCATCAAATGGCCTCTTGACCCAGCGATTCTGTTGCCCACAGGGGGCTAGCATGGCACTGGAGTTCCAGCTGCCGTACGCGACCCTGCACTGCTCACCGGGGGTCCGCGCATGCGTGCGGCGGCCGGCCGTGCAACATGGCGGAGCCACACAGCGGGCCTGTGCGGAAGAAGGTAGGCCCCCCCAGATCACGTGAGCCCGCCGATCGGTGGCCCCCAATCGCAGGCCTGGCCATCATGGAGGCCCCTCCCGGAGACTGATCTCCCCGCCCCCCCCCCTTCAGGACGGCACCGCAGCTGCGGCGCCAAGCTCCCGACAGGTGGCCGCAGGGGCCTCTTTCAACAGCCGCCGACCAGCGCTGAGTTGACCGCGCGCGTGCGACTGGTGTCGATTCTCCGGTCGCCGGAGAATCATGTTCCGGCATCGGACCGGCGTCGCTGGCCATCTCGCCGTCAACTCCGATTCTCCGAGCGGCGTGGGCTTGGAGAATCCCGGCCACGGCATCAATGCCAAAAGATCAGGATATTCCCTTCAGAAATTGAGAGCCCGTCTCTAAGTCTTAAACAGAATCATCACCAAGTTTGAACTGTAGCAGTCAATGACTGGTAATTATTGCGAAAAGGGTCATTGTCAAAATGTCATTTCAAGTTTTGGTTTAAAAAAATTATATGGGGTAGATTTCCAACATACCACTCCAGTATAATGTTAGGAAATAGTTAATGTTTCCCAGTACTTGAGTTAAAATTTGAGCTTTAATTGTTCAATAGACCACACTTATTGTTTGATAGACTGCACATATGTATATATAAAGGGGATACAGGTGGCACTGTGGTGATGATGGAGAAGTGATTGTCGGACACTGTAAACTTGAAGTTGAAGACGTCAAGTCTTGCTTTCCAGCTCTTATTGCAGGGTTACCTGCAGAACCTAACATATATCAACCAAATAGATCAGTCAGCTATTATATCAACTCCCCAATTTTCTAGTTCCATTCCTGTAATTTCTGAGTTTATTGCTGCAGCTTCCAGCCTCCACCATTCTGCAGCAGCTTCTATCTACCCCTTGGTAGGGTCAGGACTGACTAAGCTGCAGACCCCGGCTCCTCAGTTGGAATCTGGTATTTGCATGACAGCTGGTGAGGTGAGCTCTAAAGACACATGTACACCCAAGGGTGAGTACATGCCTGCAAAATAGCCTGGCACCTAGGAACGGGCATGAATGCAATCAGATTGGCCCCCCTGCCTCAACAATTCCCGCTCCCCCAAGGGCAAACGTGACTAAGGTTTGAGGCAACACAGCACAAATGGGTAGCAGAAATGTGCCCTTTTCTCTTTAATTGACCCTGAATGTTCAGAGGATGGTCGGGTGGGTCAATGCTGGAGGTCATGCCAGCATGGTGACCTATTTGAGACCCAGTCATTTTGTGACATTCAAATCAGAGCTTCCAACAGATGAAAAAAAATCACACTATTTCAGTTTTCTAATCTGTATCTGGGTTTTCCATAGGGCTCAATTACCAGAAATTCATTCCTTGTTTCTGGACACCTAGTTCATTGCGATTAGCCCAACTTGAAACACTTCCACCACCATTGTTATTCTTTCAGTTAAAGATCCTATACCACTTTTCAAATAAAAGTCAGTGAGTTCCCCTGTTATCCTGCTCGACAGACCTGGCATCATGCAATAGTGCTGGAAAAAAAGTTTGTAGTTCATTGAATTGCTTTCTGTGAAACCTTGCTGTGTGATAAATGGCTCACATGTTCTTCACAGGAAAACAGTCACTGCACTTCAATGTGCCTCATCATGAAGCCTTTTGCAGCATGCCAGAGGGATCTGGTAAGGTGCAACAGAATCATCTAACCTTATAGAGCAGAAGAATGTCTCTCAGGTTGTTGTGTCTGTGGGCTTTATCAAAGAACTATCCAATTAATCCAGTTTAATTAGCCACACTTTAACTAACTACACGACACAAGGGTTTCTGGTCATTTCTGCGAAAACAGTATTTGTCAAATGAAAAACAAGTCACAGAATGGGAGCAATTTTAGAACTGCATCAAATGAATAAAGCTACAGTGATTTATCTTCTCTGATCTCCTTGACAAGGTTGCTGCTCCATAATTGCTTTTACATATGCATTCCTGCTCAATCAATTACAAAGAATATAATCAATGACAAATAATATCATCAGTTACAAATGTTAATTAATGGAGATGTAATGAATTACTTATTCAACCTGTCAGAAGAACCTGTAAACAGAGACAAGACATGCGTTCGGTTTGATCACCAAAGTTATTACTTATGGAAATAATAATTCTCTGACTGTTTCTAAATATTCACTCTGCTTCACATGTTCTGATTATGATCCTAAATTCAATATTTCTCCGTAGCAGTAGAAGAGACAATGAAGATTACAATGGGCCTCAGATACCTCCACAGCTCCAACTCCACACTGCCTGCTGGCTGGACATACATGTAAACATATGAACTAGGCGAAGGATGGGGCAAAAATCCATGATTATATATAGGCCGGGGCCAAACATTATCCGGTACCGGCAACTATGACCCCCCCCCCCCCCCCCCCACCACAGGCTCCCCAGCGGTGAAGGGTGCGAACAACGGGAAAACACATCGACAGTGGCGGGAGCAAAAGATCGCACTGCCAGCCAAAGATGAGCACCACCATCACAAAACAGAGGGGGGGGGGGTCGTAAAATCCCACCCAACATATCTTTCCCCAATATTACATGTAGCGGTTGCTTGTTGCAACAGCTAATATATAATAGATTCTGCCTGGAATGTAAAATGGCAGGCGAACTGGCTGCCTCCTGGTAGTATAAAAAAGGGGGAGCTGAGCCTTTACAACTAACATCTCTTCGATACCAAGCAGCCTTGCTGTGAAAATACGGTTATCACAAGCTGAGAGAAAAGGTGGGGGGAGCACTGCGTCCCACAACAAACTTTGCGAAAGGCATTGGAATTTGTTATTGCAAAGGTCTTAAAAATCACAATCCAATTTAACAGAGGCCGGAAGGTGCTGGGCAGCCAACCTGCTCAAAGAAGGCAGGTCGGCACTTCATATATGACAACGAGGCTGTGAGTTGGCTGGATTGCTTGAGCAACAGAGAAACGGGCTGCCACATTCAGGCCAAGGATTTGGCTGATCCAGCAGGTGAGCGTCTTTGACCTAACTCCCAGATAACATTCCTGTCTGAGGAAACCCTTGCAGTAGAGAAGATCCCCCCCCCCCTCCCTCCCTCCCCCCCCCTCCCCCCTTCATCCTCCCTCTGACCACATCCTTGCCAGGGTCTGATCCACCTCAGCAGGCCTTCATTCCTCAGGCCTCTGATCACCCCTCCCTGGAGCACCCCCTCGCAGGTCTCTGATTCCACCCGACCACTCCGCCAGGTCCCGGGATTAACAGCCCACCAAATCAGCCGCCCCTCCTGCCCTCCCAATTGGCCACAGCCCCCGGGATCAACCCCTCCCCCACTCACCCAGGATCAACTCCTCCCCCACCCAGCTTGACCTGCCGGCCAACCCCAGAATGAGCCCCTGCTCCCACCAATCTCCTCATCTGTTACGATCACTCCCAAAGCTATCCCAGTGAGCATTTGCCTCAGTTTCTCTCCTAAATCATCACCACAGCGTTTTCTATCATTGCTGTCTTTCAGTTGCTCTGAATGAATTTGCACTAAAAACAAAATATATGTATTATTTTGTACAGTACTGGGCATCCAGATTGAGTAACAAAACCCTTTCACTTAGCTATTAGACAGAAGAATATTATCCAACCTTGTTAGTCCAAATCCTTGCCCCAACGGTAGATGATCAATATTTCCCTTCCCTTCAGCCACAGGTGAGAATTGTACGATTTAAACTTGCAATTGTCACAACCCAGAATTCCACTTTCCAATCTCCAGAGTAAGTGTTGCTTATAACACATCCAAAACCTTGAACAGATTATACACTGGAACCAATAAAAAGGAGAAGTTTCCTCTCCCAGCTTTGTCCAGATGTATGAAAAAAAATGTTGTTTGTGTACACTTGATCCAAGGTGATTGGCATGGGCAGAAGTAACAAGCGGAGGAAATGCCTGAGGAGCCAGTTCCACACAATTTACATTTGTCAGTTATTTATTGCCCACCAACCATCGCAAGGTAAATAAGACTAAAAGTCCATGGACTAAAAGTCTCAAGGTAAATAAGACAACGATAAAGTGCTGTCTCTTTAAACCATGCAGTTTATCTTCAAAGCTGCGGAGTAATAGCAGGAAATAACTTTTGGTCTGTCTTTTTTAGGAACAATTAACAGATAGACTGAAAATTTTAAAAGGGCATGCTTTACAATTGGCATTTTCTACCATTTGTACACTTCTACTCAACAGTTCAAAACCATGGCAGTTGATATTCCAGCAAAGTGATTTGCATCTCACATTTCATTTGAATGAAAATACATTACAGCATGTAATAAGCATTTGGGTTTCTAATGGTGCGCTGCACGAATAGTGAAAAATCTACTATTAAAAGATTTGTGTACACTCAGTATCTGCGGGTGGGATTTTAAATGAGAGTTATGTTTGTAATAATAAAACAGTTAGTCTGACAAGGAAGACAAATAGGCAAACACAATCATACTTCTGAAAAGATTTCACTATTATAGTTGCATCAAAATATAATCACTTTTGCAATTACTTAAAGCTGGATCATGATATTATTTTAATACCGTGCACTAATTGAAAGTGGTAGAAGTGGAAGACCTGATAATGGAATACTATAGTTTTGAGCATCCAATTAAACCATGGACAGGATGCCCCGCCCCGCCTCGCCACATTTCTGCCTCACCACGCCGACAGGATTCTCCATTACGCTGGCCGGTCAATGAGGAGCCCCATTCCGTCGGGAAACCCCCGGGCGCCGGGAAAACGGAGCATCCCGCCAGTTGATTTATTTCAGCTGGAAAGCTAGATGTTCCTAATCTGAAAAGTTTTCCTCCACCAGATTAAACTGTTCCATGGTAATGATACAATTCAGCAATGTCATTTTTTAACCAGAATTTAATGGTGAAAGTTCAAACACTGTAAACGGAGGTGCCGATCAATACCTTCCTGTTTCTTTTTTTTTAAATATTTAGCCGCAAAATTAGGAATGATGGAAAAAAAGTGCCGTTTGGGAATAATGTGATACTTTGTAACAAGCTTATCGCTCTGCTTGAATGTGTTTCATTTGCAGGGGAAAAATAAAGGGGCAAAATTCTCCGTTTGGGAGACTATGGGCGGGATTCATCCTTCCCCGACGCCAATTTCGTAATTGATGCAGGTTTTGTATCGTCCGCCCCCTCCGAAATGGTGGTGTCGCATCGCGCGCCGCAAGCTGTTCCCCAATGCTCTGTCTCCGATGAGCCAAGTTCCCGACCATGCAGTTGACATCTGGTCTCAGCGGTTGGGAACCCGGACTGTGTCCACCGCCGCCACAGTCGGGCAGGAGCCGTGCTGTTGGCCGGGCGGGGGGCTTCCGCGAGGGCTGGGGGAACTGGTGGTGCTTCCTCTGTCTGAACCAGCAGGTGTATGGCCAGTTGAGTGTTACAACAGTAATTATTTTCATTGCCTCTGTCGGGACTGCTCTCTAGCTTCCAGGCGGGGGTCTCTTTTCTGGAGGTCTTCCTTACAGATTTCTCTTTTATGCGGGGCTTCCTGATCGGGTCTCATTTTTGGGCAGCATCCTGACAGGTTTTCTTTTCTGGAGGGCTTCCTGACAGGGGTCTCTTTTCTGGGGGTTCTCCTGACAAGGCCTCACTTCTGGGGGGTCTGTGGCATCTCCCTATTTGGGGGTCTCCGCAAGGGGCTCCCTATTAGGGGGTTTCTCTGGGGGTGCCCCTATTTAGGGGGTCTTTTTGCACTGTACCACTATTTAGGAGGTAGCTGTGGGGTGTCCCCCTATTTAGGGGTCTCTGGGAGAGGCAGCCAAGTTGAGTCACCCCCGTACTTGGGGGATAGGGGGACCCAGAAAATCCAGGATGGGGGCTGATTTGTGATAAGGAAGACGTGAGGGTGGCCTTATTTGTGATGCGGGGGGGTGGACAGCCGCAGAACCTCTCTATCGGCCACCTGTTCAAAATGGTGGGTAGGGAATCACTCGTAATCTTCGCCGTGCATAAAATGTGCATGGCTGAGGATTGGGAATCGCTCCCTGATTTGCTCACCTAGCAGTCACCTCCAGCAAGAGAAAGTCTCCCAAATGGAGAATTTCGCTCCTTCTGTCACTTTTTCAGTTAGTAAATTGAAGTTCAAGTCATTTTTAAAGAATCATTGGTTTCTATGGAGATTCAATTGGAGGTACGTCCGTCTGTGAGAAGCTGATACTTGAACCCAGGGTTCTCTGGCTGGATGAACAATGTATGCAAGGTAGCAGAACACAAGTTAGCTGAATCTTCATGTCGAGGGCAGGAAACAGAAGCTGGGACATTATACCAGCCCCAAACCTGCCTCTTAGGTGGCAGGGAAAGCAATCACTGATCTTGGATATCCACGGAGATATGCTCTTAATTGGCATAAAGACAGGCTCCATGTCCAATTAAGGGCTGCAGGGTGCTCTCAAAGCTTCATGGCCAGCCAGGAGCCTTCCAGCTTGAAAGGAGCAACAGGCTTCCATAAACAACACTTCAAAATGAAGACACATGCTTGCCAACCTTTTAAAAATTTTAATGAGAAATGTTGGGAAAATAAAGGTGGTTTAAAGGGATTTATATTTGTATTGGTAAACATTAGAAAGAAAGTATAGTTTTAAGTGGGATAATTTAATGTTTCTATGCCTGGAAGGGTAAAATCTATGGTTAGATTCATGCTGGACATGATGTTTGTATGTGTGGGGGTTGGTTTCAGTTCCAACTGTGCTTAGAGAGGGTTACAGCATGAAGAGTAAATCAAAGACAGATGTAGGGTATGGTTTAGCACAGTGGGCTAAACAGCTGGCTTGTAAAGCGGAACAAGGCCAGCAGCGCGGGTTCAATTCCCGTACCAGCCTCCCCGAAAAGCGCCGGAATGTGGCAACTAAGGGCTTTCCACAGTAACTTCATTTGAAGCCTCCTTGTGACAATAAGCGATTTTCATTTCATTTCATTTCATTTCATGTGACCATTGCTTACCTTTTAAGGTAGAAAGGTTATTAAAATTTAATTTTCACTGGATATATTGCTGTTGAAGATAGTACACCGGGGAGTGAACATCTCACAATACTGCCAGAAGAAGAAAGACTGGACAGGATAAGGAATGTGCAAAGAGGCAGATGCGGTCCAGAATACCAGGGAATTAGAACAGCGAGAATGTTTTAAGAAGATTGAAGTTAAGAGAATAGAGACCAAAATTCAGGAAAATTCAAGGGAAATGTAAGCAAACTTCTCTGAGTTAAAGAGAGTTGCAGTAACCAGAATTAAAGTGGGAAAGCAGACTTCAGAGGTAAATCAAAAGTTTTATCCCATCTTAATAGGGTCTGGGAATCGATAGTTAAAGCAATTGTGAACAATTTGTGCAACAGTCAAGATTTTCAAAAGTCCTGATGCGGAAGTGGTAAAACTTGGACACTGTGTTCTTTGTTGCAAGAGGATCTGAAGCTTGTTTAAAAGAGTCATTTGGAAAACCTGGGGCGAGATTCTCCGACCCCCCGCCGGGTCGGAGAATCGCCGGGGGCTGGGGTGAATCCCGCCCCTGCCGGTTGCCGAAGTCTCCGGCACCTGAGATTCGGCGGGGGCGGGAATCGCGCCGTGCCGGTTGGCGGGCCCCCCCGCGCGATTCTCCGGCCCGGATGGGCCGAAGTCCCGCCGCTAAAATGCCTGTCCCGCCGGCGTAAATTAAACCACCTACCTTACCGGCAGGACAAGGCGGCGCGGGCGGGCCCTGGGGTCCTGGGGGGGGTGCGGGGCGATCTGGCCCCGGGGGGTGCCCCCACGGTGGCCTGGCCCGCGATCGGGGCCCACCGATCCGCGGGCGGGCCTGTGCCGTGGGGGCACTCTTTCCCTTCCGCCTCCGCCACGGTCCCACCATGGCGGAGGCGGAAGAGACTCCCTCCAATGCGCATGCACGGGAATGCCGTCAGCGGCCACTAACGCTCCCGCGCATGCGCCGCTCGGAGATGTCATTTCCGCGCCAGCTGGCGGGGCACCAAAGGCCTTTTCCGCCAGCTGGCGGAAATTCGGCCGGCGCCGACCTAGCCCCTCAATGTTGGGGCTCGGCCCCCAAAGATGCGGAGCATTCCGCACCTTTGGGGCGGCGCGATGCCCGACCGATTTGCGCCGTTTTGGGCGCCAGTCAGCGGACATCGCGCCGTTTCCGGAGAATTTTGCCCCTGATCTGGATTTCAGAATGCAAAACTGCTGATGGAAAGCAGCGCTGTGAAAAATTACTTTAAAGTGTGTTTTTTGGAGTGGAGTTTGGAAACTCTCATGTGCAATCCTCTGGGAGGATTCTGAGGAGAGAGCCATAGACATTCACCTGGGGTTCAGAGTGGAGGGTGCATTTAACCACAGCAATCTTGTGTGTTTAAAGGGATGTTCTGTTACTAAGATCTTTGTAGCTTAAGATATACTTTGTAATCTGTGTTAATCTTAAAATATGTGTCTATTTGTTAAGCTAAGGGAGGAGTAAAGGAGTATTGTATCATCATCCAATTTTACATGTTTAATAGGATTATTTTTCTTGTTGTTAAAATTAATTAATGGTCCTGTGACTGTTCCTGCACAAAGTAAAAGTCAGAGTCATGGTTCCATTCTGGAATATTCACGTCCAGTTATAACATCAACTGGGGAGGCGGCACGGTGGCGCAGTGGTTAGCCCTGCTGACTCATGACGCCGAGGGCCCGGGTTCGATCCCGGCCTCAGGTCACTGTCTGAGGAGTTTGCACATTCTCCCCGTGTCTGCGTGGTGGGTCTCCCCCCCTCCCCCCCGACTCAAAGATGTGCAGGGTAGGCCACGCTAAACTGCCCCTTAACTGGAAAAATAAATAAATAAATAGATAATAACATCAACTGGGATCGTAACAGAAAAAGCAGCCTGGCTACCCCTTAGGAGGATGGGCTGAAATCCCTCCACAGGGCAGCCTTTGGCAGTACCCTGATCCAATTAAGCAAGGTGAGCATATTTGCCTGCCTAGATAATTGGCCCCGAGCTTACGAGTGGGTGTCTGCCTCCAGGCAGTTGGACAGCCACCCACCCGTGCTGTGAAACTGGATGCCAACAGGAAAGTCCAAGTTGGCTGCATTGAGTGTCTTTAATAAGACTGTTAGTGAACCTAATTGGCGAACTGCCTCATGGTGTAGTGGCACGCCCTGAATCTACCTTGGCCAAAAATGGCCAGCATTGGAAACAGGACCATTTCCATGAACAGTAACTCCCCACAACCCACATTTAATCAGGCAAAATAGCAAGCAATAAGGTGCATTCCCTTAATTTAAGCTTAATTTTCTTTTGCCCACAAACATGGGGGGGGGGGGGGGGGGGGGTGTATTTTAGGCCTTCGAAAACACCCATTGTAATGGGAGGGAAAACAGCAAAGCAGCAGAACAATGTCCCAGGCCAGGACCTTCCCCAAATTTGTTGGACATTTGACAGGGGGCAAAAGATCTGGCCTTCAAACTTTTTAACTAGTAACCTTTGGAAGTAAAAGCTGTGTAAACAACGGTCTTGATATTCATCCCTGAGTCAAGTGCGCAGAGTAAGGAGAATTCTCTGCTTCCCAAACCTGACTTTTAAAAATGGCTGCCCAAACATCAGTTTTGGTTCAGCGAGGTGGGGAGGGGGTGACAATCTATATTAGAATTGGGGCAGGGGACCTGGAAGTAGTGAAGAGAATGCGGGTGTGGGTGTGGGTGCAAGGTCTGACTTGGGGTTCCAGCAAGGTATACGCATTTTGTTTCAAAGAATAAAGCATAAAACATTCCTCAAATCCTCACCCCTCACACCCATTTACCCCACCCCAATACATCCTCCAAGAGAACCCATGGACCTCATGCCCTGTACCCAATTCCATAACCCCTCATGCCCTCCGTGAAATCCGATGCCCCTGTACCCCCATGGCCCTTTATAGCTCTTATGCCAATTCAGTGCCAACCCATGCACCCCAACCACCACACTTACTTTTGTAGCTTTCCTATAAGAGTACAAATTACTTATTTATTTATTTGCTTATAGTGAATAACATAAACAGAATCCAGTCATTTATTTCCTAATCACTTACTTCATTGACTCAGACCCCATCTAATAACAAAACCCTTTCCAAATCATTTCAGTGGAATTTGGCAGCCTCCAAATCTCAATTGTAGGGTCCCAACCTTCCCTCACCCCCTTCCTGAGCAGCAGCCCCAAGAAAATCCACTAAATTTGTGAAAAGTATAAGGCAGTATGTCTGTAAAGGAATTAGCAAGAAAGTTTGTTTCACCACATAGGGAGCTGAATTCTCAATACGGTTCTCCATTCATCCACTCCAACCTCAGTGGAAGAGCCAAGGGTACTCTGGACAAAAAGCACTGCCTTTTTGGGGACTTGCACTCCTCCTATATTGAAGTTACGACAGTTCAGCAGGAGTACTTCTGCTGAAATCCACCCCAATAATTCCCTTGGAAAGAAATTAAATCCAGGTTTGCCGAACCTAGAGGGATTTTTATATTCATACTGAAGATGTTGTTATGATGGATAATGAACCCATTATGGTCATCCTCATTGCTGAGATTGCATTTCTCTTCCATTTAAAATCTATCCTCATCGAAACATCTGCCCCCATGACCCTCATAAATTCATCCTTCAGCAACCCAATCGCAAACTTCCCTTTGTTTCTTAAATTCTTGAATACACCTTCACCGCCCAGCTCCATGTCAAATTCTCTCCAAACTTTCTATTTAAACCCATCAGCTGACCTTCCATCCTTTCACTGTACTTGTTTACGCACAGCTGATCATATCCCATACCACAAAAAAGTCCCGGTTTCATAACATTCCTGCCTGCGGTGACGTAGGTTGATTTAGTGACTCCGGAAATATTGAATTCCAAGTTCTCGTTATTGTCCTTAAATCTTTCTGCGACCTCACTCCACTTAAGCTCCCTGTTCAAATGCCTCCTCCTGAAAATTTTCCATTCTGTGGTATCGTCCCTCCTTTCGTCTCATCATTAATAGCTAGGCTCTCAACTTCCTAGGCCCTCATTTCTAGAATTCCTTTCCTAAATCACCCTGCCTCTCTACTTATCTCCTAACCTTTAAAAAGCTTCTCAAATCACTTTTTAAGGGGTGACATCTCCTAGCTCTCACACTGTGTCTTGTGGTACATGCTTTTGTTTTAATCACATATAAAAGTGCATTGTTTCCAATTTTTCCCCTCATTCAACATGGAAGGAATTTTTGCTTTATTTATGTGATTATGGCACCATTAGATTAAATTGAGTTCACACACAGGCTTAATTTCCAGGAATTTTAATATCCAGGAATTCCAAATTGCCAAATTAGGTTGAACCAGTTATAGCTGTCCATCCCCTTCTTGAGAGATGTGTACAATAGAGTCTGAGTGGAATGGGAATGTGGGACAGAATATTGCCCGCGTTGCTTCTTTCCAGGAAGGCCTGCCGAACCACAAGCGGATGAGGCAGTGGTGAGGCTAGCGATGGGCCTTCCCGTGTGGTGAGCCACGTATGGCTGTTGTATATATTATTGTATTTACTCACTGTTACCGTTGTTGTGTTGATGTTGTTGTTGGCTCCACCCCTCTGAGAAGGTACATAACCCATCGATCCGCGACAGCCTCTCAGTGCGGGAGGAGCTACTGGTGGGCACATTCTAGCTGATTAAAACCACAGTTCTTGTTAACTATCGTTTCGACTGGATTGATTGGTATCAATTTAATCAGCTAGATTTTTTTACGATGGAAGCAGTTTTAAAACCAGAACGCCGCGATCTTGACCCGCAGGTGCCGGAGGCTACGGCAATATTTGAGCATTGGCTCAATTGCTTTGAGTCCTCCCTCAGCTCCTTCGCCGCCGAGGTCTCCCCGGAAATTAAACAGCGTCTCCTTAACGTCCGGGTGAGCCACAGGATTTTCCAACTCATCAGAGACGCGGCCTCATACACGGAGGCAGTGGAGCTGCTCAAACGGCAGTTCATGAAGCCGGTAAACGAGGTACTCGCTCGACACCTTCTGACCACGCGGTGTCAGCGCCAGGGTGAGTCACTGGCTGAATATCTACGTGAACTGAGCGTACTCGTCTGCAGTTGTAACTGCAGGACTGTCACAGTGGTCGAGCAGGCGGAGCTGATGGACCGGGACATCTATGTGGCAGGTGTCCGGTCCAGCTACATCCAGCAGCGGCTTCTAGAAAAGAAGCCGCTGCTTCGACCTCGAGGAGACTGTGAAGCTGGCTACCTCGCTGGAAGTGGCCTTCCAGAGCCTGAATGCCTTCCCATCCGACCACGTGACATCCTTGGGGACATCGGAGGTGCAGCCATCACCCGACCCAGGCGTGCCTCATTCCTGCACCACGCGGCAGCCGCCCAGCTCCGGAGGACCATTCTGTTACTTCTGCGGTCAGGGCCAGCATCCCAGGCAGCGTTGCCCGGCTCACAACTCCACGTGTAACGAGTGTGGCAAGGAGGGGCACTACGCTAAGGTATGCCTAGCTAAGCCTAAAAATCAAAATCAAAAACCAAAAGCCTGTCAAGCCCAGTCTGAGACTCACAGACCCCGCAGCGTGGCATCGTGCCAGCCCGGAGCGCCCTCTGCTGACGCATCACTCGCCGCGTGTGACCCGTGGGGGCAGCCATCTTGGCCGACGTCATCGCGCCACCATTTTGCGACCAGCACGACACTCATCGCCATCAACTCAGTTCCATTCAACTTGACCAGTCCCGGCCTTGCCAGCTTCAAAGCTCGGTGATGGCCATCAGCCTCAACGGGCAGGAGACATCCTGCCTCTTCGACTCTGGGAGCATGGATAGCTTCGTCAACCCGGACATGGTAAGGCGCTGTTCCCTCCGGGTCCTTCCCGTCTCACAAGTCATATCCCTAGCTTCCGGATCACACTCCGTGTAGATCCGGGGGTACTGCACCGCCAACCTGGCAATACAGGGCGTCGAATACGCCAATTTCAAACTCTACGTCCTCCCCCATCTCTGCGCCCCTCTCCTACTGGGTTTAGACTTTCAGTGCAACCTCCGTAGTCTAACCCTGATGTTCGGGGGACCCCTGCCCGGAGCAGACGGTACAGTGCTCATGACAAGGCCTTCATCAGGTCAGATGTCCAGCGACTCCTGAGGGAAGGGATCATTGAGGCCAGCAATAGCCCCTGGAGAGCACAAGTGGTGGTCGGCAGGACTGGGGAGAAACACCGGATGGTCATCGACTACAGTCAGACAATCAACCGGTACACGCAGCTCGATGCGTACCCCCTCCCGCGCATATCTGACATGGTCAATCAGATTGCGCAGTATCGAGTCTTCTCTACGGTAGACTTGAAGTCCGCATACCACCAGCTCCCTATCCGGCGAGAGGACTGCCAATACTCTGCCTTTGAGGCAGATGGCCATCTCTTCCATTTCCTCAGGGTCCCCTTCGGCGTCACCAATGGGGTTTCAGTCTTCCAACGAACGATGGACCGAATGGTCAACCAGTACGGGCTGCGTGCCACGTTCCCGTACTTGTATAATGTTACCATCTGCGGCCATGACCTGCAGGACCACGACGCCAAGCCTCAAAAATTCCTCCGCACCGCCCGACTCCTTAATTCGACATATAATAAGGAGAAATGCGTTTTCCGCACAACCCGACTAGCCATCCTCGGTGTGGAAAACGGAGTCCGAGGGCCTGACCCTGAACGCATGCGCCCCCTCCTGCAACCCCCCCTTCCCCACTGCCCCAAGGCCCTGAAAAGGTGCCCAGTGGGTCCCCAATTACGCGGACAAAGCCTGCCCACTTATTAAGTCCCCCACTTTTCCCCTGACGGCTGAGGCCCGCCTGGCCTTCAACCGCATCAGATCCAAAATTGCCAAGGCCACGATGCTCGCCGTGGACAAATCCATCCCCTTCCAGGTGGAAAGCGATGTGTCTGACTTTGCCCTGGCAATCACTCTTAACCAGGCAGGGAGGCCTGTCGCCTTTTTTTCCCGTACCCTCCCTGCCTCTGAAATTCGGCACTCCTCTGTTGAAAAGGAGGCGCAAGCCATTATGGAAGCTGTGCGGCACTGGAGGCATTACCTGGCCGGCAGGAGATTCACTCTCCTTACGGACCAACGGTCGGTTGCCTTCATGTTTAACAGCACGCAGCGGGGCAAAATTAAGAACGACAAGATTTTGGGGTGGAGGATCGAGCTCTCCACCTATAACTACAACATCTTGTATCGTCCTGGGAAGCTCAATGAGTCCCCAGATGCCCTGTCCCGTGGCACCTGCGCCAACGCGCAGGCTGACTGGTTACGGGCTATCCACAACAACCTCTGTCACCCGGGGGTCACCACCTTCTCCACTTTGTCACGGCCCGCAACCTACCCTACTCCACAGAGAAGGTCAGGGCCATGACCAGGGACTGCCAAGTCTGCGCAGAGTGCAAGCCGCACTTCTATCGGCCAGACAAGGCCCACCTGGTGAAGGCCTCCCGCCCTTTTGAACGCCTCAGTGTGGATTTCAAAGGGCCACTCCCCTCCACTGATCGTAACGTGTACTTTCTCAACGTTGTTGATGAGTACTCATGTTTTCCTTTCGCTATCCCATGCCCCGACATGACTTCTGCCACAGTCATCAAGGCC
This sequence comes from Scyliorhinus torazame, assembly GCF_047496885.1. Classification (NCBI taxonomy): domain Eukaryota; kingdom Metazoa; phylum Chordata; class Chondrichthyes; order Carcharhiniformes; family Scyliorhinidae; genus Scyliorhinus; species Scyliorhinus torazame. The sequence goes on from NC_092708.1 coordinate 334,577,844, forward strand.
CTGCGCAGCATCTTCACCCTGTTCGGTTTCCCCACTTATATTCGCAGCGATCGGGGATCCTCATTCATGAGCGATGAGCTGCGTCAGTACCTGCTCAGTAAGGGCATCGCCTCGAGCAGGACTACCAGCTACAACCCCCGGGGAAACAGGTAGGTGGAGAGGGAGAATGCTATGGTATGGAAGGCCGTCCTTCTGGCCCTATGGTCTAGAGGTCTCCCAGTCACCCGCTGGCAGGAGGTCCTCCCTGACGCGCTCCACTCCATCCGGTCACTGTTGTGTACTGCCACTAATGAAACCCTTCACGACCGTGTATTTGTCGTTCCAAGGACGTTGATCTCCGGGACCTCGCTCCCGGCCTGGTTAACGAAACCTGGGCCGGTAATCCTCCGGAAGCACGTGAGGAGCCATAAGGCCGACCCCTTGGTCAAGAGGGTTCACCTCCATGCAAACCCTCAGTACGCAGACGTGACACACCGCAACGGGCGGCAGGACACAGTCTCCCTCAGGGACCTGGCCCCCACGGGTACCCCTGCGCCCACCATCACCTCACCGCTTCCTTCTACCTCCCCATCTACCCCATCAACTGGTACACCTGCACCCACCATCACCGCTTTCTTCTACCTCCCCATCTACCCCATCAACTCATCCGGGGTCCATTAGCACTGCCCCTGCGCCGTCACTCTGTCCGGGGCCCTGGTGTGAGGACGACGTGCTCCCGGAGTCAAAGGTCTCGAAGCCAGCACCTACACTGCAATGTTCACAGCAGACACCACACCTGTGAGACTGAACCTGTGAGTCCACTTCACCCCTGCCGGACTTTTTATTTTAAACAGGGGGTGAATGTGGCGAGCCACGTATGGCTGTTGTATATATTATTGTATTTACTCACTGTTGCTGTTGTTGTGTTTATGTTGTTGTTGGCTCCGCCCCTCTGAGAAGGTACATAACCCATCGATCCGCGACAGCCTCTCAGTGCGGGAGGAGCTACTGGTGGGCTCATTCTAGCTGATTAAAACCACAGTTCTTGTTAACTACCGTTTCGACTGGCTTGATTGGTATCACCCTGCAATCAAGATCCCGGGGAGCCGACGCCTCGCCTACCGAGGGCTGCTGGCCAGTCAAAGGTTGACAGTTCTTATGCTGAGCAGCACCTCGGGACAAGAATCCCAGGAACATGGGATGTCCCAGGCCACAGGTAAGTCATGTGCTGAGAGCAGGGGGCTCACGGAATGGGGATCACGAACAGAGTGGTGTAGGGGACCAGTGGTTAGTGCAGGGGGTGGCTCTCAGTGTGCCCCCCCCCCTTTCCCAATGTCAAGTCCCTGTGCCTTTGGCTGGGGGATCTCCCCTCCCAAGAGGTGACAAACTAGCTGGATAGTTTTGCCTGTCGTGTATGCTGACATCACTTGGTTATTGCCAGCAGTAAAAGCTCTTAACTGGTCATTAACTGACCACTCTGGGGCCTGTATAGACAGTGGAGCAAGAAGATTGATCATGGGCCTTCCTGCCCGGAACTTAATTCTGGTGGAGGTGGGAATGTGGTGCAATTCAGGTATGCCACCATCCTGCCTAATTACATGCCCATCTCACCTCCTAGCTCACCACCAGCGAGAGCAGAAGATTCGGCCTATAGGTACTATAGGTCAAACAGCAAGAGAGAGGTGACAATTTAGACTGATAGCTTCATGAGTCAACCCTCAACAAAGACAGCTGGAGAACCAGGTGTTAAGCTTTGGCTTCACCTTTGTGGAAAAACGATGGATTATAGCTCGGAGTTGGGGACAGTCAGAGAGAAGAACAGCAAAAAGATAATGATAAAGGGTGGCACGGTAGTTAGCCCTGCTGCTCAACTCCAGAGACCCGGGTTCAATTCCAGCCTTGGTCACCGTCTGTGTGGAGTTTGTACGTTCTTCCCATGTCTGCGTGGGTTTCTTCCGGGTGCTCGGTTTCCTCCCACAGTTCAAAGATGTGCAGGTTTAAGTGGACTAGCCTTGCTAAATTGCCCCTTAGTGTCCAAAAAGGTTAGGTGGGGCTACCAGGTTACAGGGATAGGGTGGGAGCGTGGGCCGAGGTAGGGTGCTCTTTCAGAGAGTTGGTGCAGACTTGATGGGCCAAATGGCCTCCTTCTGCACTGTAGTGATTCCATGCTTCTATGAGACAGGAAGGCAGTGATGAGGAGCAGTAATGGAAAACTTGGTGCTTTATGAGGGTTTCAGAAGAGAGGGAGACAAAGAGAGTGAAGAAGGGAAATCCAGGGAGCTGGATCCAGGACGCCAAGACTCTGCTGTCAATGAAAGTATCAATGAGGTGGGGGGTCGTAGGGGTGGGATATGCAAAACGCTGGATGAGTGGGGAGAAAAATAAACAACAGGGTGGAGGGGAAAGCAAGGCCATAAAGGGAGATAAAGCAAAGATCATAAATTGTGCTGTGGGGTGAGTGTCAGTAAGTCAGTGAGAGGAAACTGCTGACTGCACGGAATCAGGCCGAGTGTTGCAATATTTTGAGTTGAAGTTTTTGGAAAATGGAGAAAGGACGAGGAGAGTACTGGAATAGTCTAGTCTAGAGATGAAGGAGGTGGGTACGAGGATTTCAGTAACATTCATGGACAAATCAATTTCCATCTGTTTCTAATTTCCCTCTGACCTCAGGGGTTGGCCAAGCTCAGACTCATTGGGCGACTGATCGACCGTCGGTCATTTTCCTTGAAGAAAATGGGAGTGATAATGAGCCTGGCCATAATTTTAGTACCCACCTCAGCTACATAATATTTTGGGCAGGAGTAAAAGTATTTCCTCAATCATTTTAACCGGGCGGTTAAGTTTTTAAGGATGGCTGATGAAAAGCAGCAATTAAGCTAATTATTGGGGAATGGAATCAATTACTTTCAGCCAGGCAATTATTATGTGGTTGATTTACCTGGATGGTTTAGTCACAGTCAAGTAAACCTTCATTTAGCACCAGTCACCGAAATGACCTGTATTTCTAATTATACAAAATATGGCAGTATTGAAAACGGGCAACTGTGCTATAATGATGTGTGAGCATCCATCATTCAGCCAAACAGCTGACTGGCAGGCATCTTTCCTGTGGTGAAAATCTACTGTGAGTATTACAATATTGTACTATTCTGCAAGTGCATCAAACTCATATTTGTAGATTGTGTTACCATGCTTTTGTTACTGGCACCAGGGAGGACACCTTCCACATGTATCATAATATTGTCAGGACCCTGAGAGGAACCATGCCAAAAGCAATTGAGAAACTGTTAACATTCCACATCTACTGAAGGATTCAAACCATTCGTATGACTAGCTTGGATAAAGAATAAAAAGACAACAGAGACTTCAAAAATAAAACACAGGAACCATAAATGAGTAGAATAGGCCTATTTTACTGTGGAACTAGAAAAATATTACAAATGAATAAGTTATTACTCATTATAAAAGTAGTTTACATTTAACTGTAAGTTATTCTCATTACTATCTTTTAGATAGATTGTACAACTGTATAGATGATATGGATATGATACGGATATGTTATAAGTGCAATTTCTACCAGTACTTCACATTTCGGTGCAAAAATATTTAACAACGGAAGCAACAATTTTATCCCCATACCAAAAACAACCAGCACATGGCTTCTTGTTCATATTTTTGCAGTAAATAAAATTAGCTGGTCGGGTTTTGGAGGTCATGTCCATCGAAGGATGTTCTGCTGTTTGAGCGAATGCTGGTCCCATGGAAAGGTTTTCAGTTTTCTCTGAAAGCTGAGAGTGGCTACATCTCAGAATAACATGGAGGAGGGTCGCTAATTTTACAGCAGTAGATTTACTAGAGAACCCATTACACTCTTTTAACTCTGTCCTACCAAACTATGCAATATTTCCCAGGTGACCATTAGCAATGTGAAACATGTGTTCATAGATCACACAATAGCACGTGCGTTGTAAATGGCGCGATTCAGCAGCTACAGAAAAGTCCCCGCCATTTCATTTTAGCCATGTTTCAATCAGACAATCATTCTAAATCATCCAAAAGCACTAGCCAATTTACCATTTTCATTATAGTTAATTACTGAGTTGCCACTGGCAACATGTCAAGCACTCCATGTATTTTGGGCAGGAACAGGTGTTTACTGAGAGCTCACACCTCGTTAAGTTGCAATTCCCTTGTATACTTAACCACCTCTAACTGGTGTTGGGTTACTGCTCAGCACTGACTACAATAATAAACATGTTCAAAAAGTAAATAGCACCTCATTAAGATCCAATTACTTTGAATCCACTCTAAATAGTGTGGGATTACAGTTTCAATACTGATCTGCTGCAGTCTTTGTTCAATAATAATGTCATCTCTTTAAACTTCCAACGCATAGATAGACAAAGTGCCTTAAAACCAAATAAATTGGTTTTAATGCCTTAATACCAATGTTACCATTATACACGGTATGAAATGTGTTCCCCCTTTCCATGCTGCTTTGGGATGTCAGGTCATAATGAATTTCGGCACCTGCCTCTTGTTCTTTCCTTGCCCCTCTTGTTTGACTGTGAAACAGCTGAATTTTGAGCTACCTCCAGGCTCAATCTGTGTTGGATCAGGTAATAGGCATGTGTTTTCCTACCATTCAATGGCAGATCATGAGTGCCCCCACCCTGGGTCTATGGTTTCCAACTTTTGCCATTACGGAAGGGAGCACATATTTGACATTCAGTCACATACGGCACGTGGTTTTCAGCTTTTCTTTTAAATGGTTGGCAAATCATGACTAACATGTACCCAAATGTCAGATGTGCATTCCTGGCAGGTGAGGCTCACAGCTGGCTGTCCAAAATTGGGGAATTATTCCCATGGTGCTTGTTGCCAGTTTAATAGGCCACATTTACAGCTTGCTGCTGATCAGCTCCCTCACGATAGCCACCACCCAACTTTCATTTTGAAATATACCCGGGTGGAAAACTGAAATTCCGCCCCAAAGGCTCCCTCCCACTAAAGGATTCCTTGCTGTCTGGTGTCTCAGCTATACTCGCAGGGATGACAAATCCTTTTGCATTGAATGCTGTAGAAAATGAAGAACAGCAATACATCTGTGGAGACAGAAAGGGACAATATAGAAGCTATTAATTACAGGTGAATGTGCCAAAGAATGGCAAACAGCTCATTCAATCGCAGGCAGAGTGCAACCTCCTTTTGCAAATTAACATTAAAGATTTTATTTATAGTATTCAGCTTAAATCCAGTTACGCACAATGGTAGACTGCGCAGGAGAAACGTTAATGTAGAACTCACCAGATTATCTGGGCCTCCAAGATAGGCGTTTCCCCTCTAGAATGATTTTGGTGATTGCTGTGTCTCTTCCAGTTCTTCAGGAGCATAGCACCTCAACAGTGTCCTTTCAACCTTTGAACAATTTTTTCTCACAAGCCTTTTCAGGTCACTGATTCTTTTCTGACAAGGTGGCGGTGTTGCTAATTTCTCATTGGACGTTGGTACCGAAGTGACTGATCCAAATAAAGCATCTTGATGTTTGTAAACTATTGATGAGAATAATAACTCTCTTGGTGAAACATGGCCATTGCGGTCTCCTGCTGAACTCCACTTTGCATAATCATCACCAGCTTATGATGTTACTTTTATTTGCATTTATTATTTAATATATTAATGAGGTTATCAACTGGCTTCTAATTGTGTATCTCAAGTTGCCACTGGCAGTAAATTAGATAATAATTTCCAAGAATTATGACCACAACTACAGCATATCTACTCTGCGAGAGGCTCTTTTGGAGGCAGTTTCGAGGTGAGCTGTAACCATCACATTTCCCCCATGGATGTAGCCCTGACCCAGGTTCAGAGATATTTACATACTGGAGGCCGGCTCCTATTACATTTACAATGCTGATCGGTGCCTCGCTGCCGCATAAGTGCGTCCATGGTCTTGACTCAACAAAAGAAAAAATATTCTATCGCTGCCACTCATTCATCAGTCCTTCTGCAGCAGATTCCCTTTGCAAAACTGGCCATTTAAATTTGCCCCATGCCTGAAACAACACTGAATGCCAGAGATACATTGGCACCCTTCGCACTGAGCATTATCATGCTGCAAATAATGGGAAATCTATCACATGATGCATTTTTCTGTTTGTATTCTGTCATAATATGCCCACTCCATTAGGTGCAGCCATATTATGCACCAATCTTCAGTTCAATTACAATTCCCAGTTATTAACAGGGTTAGGAACACAGTATCACCCAGTAACAAACTGAATTCTGACCCTGTCCACCCAAATGACTTTTTTGCTTTCAGAGCTCATAGATTTAGCACCTGCAAATCTGATTATCTCCAAAATCAAAGACTTGAACTCATCCCAATTTTAGAAGATGACAACTGGCTGACCGTTGATTAGCCAGCTGAGACTCACTGTCAAAGTTTACAGATGAATACCGACGTTTGACGAGATACTTCTTGAAAATGAAACTCTAACCAGCAAGGAATCAATGCCTTCTATGGTGGCCAGGAAGAGTTATGGGGCTGAATTATATTGGGCCCTGAATTTCCAGCACCACCCCACCATACCCATCCTGTTAAAAAGTCAGCGGGAAGCCCAGCTAGGGGAACACCGGTGGTCTCACGGCCACTAGTTGTTAATAGGCCAGAGGTGGGATTTCTGACCTTCAGGGAAAGCTGTACAGTTTTGGTCAGCTAACTTGAGAAATACTTGAATTGGAAGCAGTTCAGCTTGATTCCTGGGATGAAAGAATTGCCTTTTGAGTAAAGGGTAAGCAAGTTGGAGTTGCGCTCATTGGAGTTAAGAGAAAGAGGGGTGATGGCCCTGAACGATTTGGTGGAGTCTTGAGAGGGTAGATGCTGAGAGGAATTTGGTTTGGAATCTAGAATTGGGGTACAGTTTCAGAATAAAAGGTCTCCCATTTAAGATGACGATGAGGAGGAGTTTCTTCATTCAGGCGGTGGCCAGTGTTTTGAATTCTCTTCCCCAGGGAGCAGTGAAAGCTGGATTATTGAATATATATAAGATTTTTGATTGACAGAGGAGTCGGGAGTTATGGGGACGGCATGCAGAAAAGTGAAGTTAAGGCCACAATCAGATCAGCCACCATCTTATTGAATGATGGAACAGGCTCGAGGGGCTGAATGACCCTGCTCCTATTTCTTATGTCCTCAGGGAGCTACCAGTCACGCAGAGGCAGACGCACGAGACACTGGATCAGGATTTGGGTAGGCGTGTGGCGGTCTTGGTAGGTGTCAAGTTGGCAAGGCCCAGTAAGGGCGGGGGGTGGGGGGGGGGGGGGTGCCCTGTTAAGGAGGGAACTCCTTGTCCAACATAAGCAAGGAAATCTGCCTAGCTGGTTACAAGGTGTGGGTTTCTCTTGCCACCTGTTACATCCTGGACAATGAAGCCCTATAATGGCCATTAAAGGTCTTAATTGGTCTACTGATTGGCTGTCTACCCAATGTCACTCCTTTTGTTTTAAATGTATTATATTACAAACATGTAATCCAATGTCACTCCTGCCACTGATATTATTGCAGTGGGAACGGAGGCGAGTGGAGGTGAGTGGGTCGATGGGGGACAAAGGGCCGGTTGAATTTAACAAGACTCCTTGTCTTCACATCCATCAGTGGAAAAGGTTAAAATCCAGTCCAGGGTATGGGGTGCAGAAATAATCAGCAAGGAGATGAAAAATTATATGAGAAATGACCTTTGATAACTGAATTGTTCGTGAACAGTGACAATAACACCATAGCCTTACTTGTGAGAAGCTGAATATCTAACACCAACTAAATGATGATCTGAGGTTACTAATAAAGAAACCTGGAACTATACTTTGCAAATATCACCCAAAAAAGCCTTTGAAAAATACATAAAATGTACACACAATGCATCTTCACACAACATGGCTTCATCTTTCATTGTTTTATATAAGGACAGTTAGGAATGGGCAATAAATGCTGGCCTTGGGCAATGACACCCAAATCCCACAAGTGAATACAAGGTATTTAAAGGGCATCATTCCTCAAAGACTTGTTTTTGAACTTTCCCTTCTTAAAAATTTGAGCCAAATACTAAAATCAATAGACGAATAAAGCTTACCAGCTGTTCGCTTTTTGGGAGACTTGGAACTTCTGTTGCGGCCAGATGTAGACATTCCACTTTCACTCAGGGAATCATGTGCAGATGACGCACTTCCTGTAGCTTCACTGTCACGAATCATACTTTCATAACCACTGCTGCCACCACTATGATAAAATAGAGCTGTTCTCCCCATGGCTGGAGGCAGCTCTCCGCTAAGAACACTGCTGTTGTCACTACCATGCCCACTGCTATAGCGTTGAGGTCGTCTTGGTGCAGTTATTTTACTGTATGGAGAAGGCAAGACTGGTATCTGTGATATTTCATCACTGAGGTTAACCCCACTGTCATTCCCACTGTCAGAATCTGTGGATCCCCTCAGATGGCCCATTTTACTGGAAGAAGCCCCAGATGCTAGTTCAGAGACACGGCTATTTGCTGCCCTCACAGCTTGCTTTGTTCCCATGATTGTTCCTTTGCCAGGTTTACAATTTGCCACCTGCGTCGAACGAGGTATGGTTTTTCCATTTGATGGCACGCTGGAACTACGACCCATTGACTGGGTTAATGATTTAACAGATGTGCTTAACCCCTTCGCACCACTCGAAGAGAGGCTTCGACATTTATTTCCTGACGCCACAACCTTACTATTGGAAGTACATTTGGTTTGATTGGATTTGCCCGGCACAGGGACTACAGGTCTGGGTGAAGTAGACATTACAGGAGCTGACGGTGACACACCTAGCCTCGGTACTGATCGACCTGTTCTGCTGTTGTTGTTGACAAGGTGAACACTTTCCTTAGTCACGCTGTGCTTGGATCCCACTGACGTAAGGCTATCACTTCTTTCAAGGGATAGCTGACTCCCACAGCGATGCACAGCATCAGGCTTAGGCATTCTGGATTTTGAAGTTGAAACGTTTTTAATAGACATCTGATCAGACTTGATGATTATTGATCGGTTATTGTTACCTTCAACAATATAAGAAGCAACATTTAGTCTCCCATCTATTTCATCCTCTGATTTTGGTGGTGCTACTTTAACGACCTCTGGATTGGCACATTTTTGGGCATGGGTTTGTAGAGTAACTCTGTTCTTTTGTTCTAGACTAGATTTACGGACGGGAGGTGCTGGAGGTATCCCATTGAGCCTCGGTAGCATGCTTGTTTTAGGCACTGACGTTTTCTTACATGCCGTTGATTTTAAGCTGCTCGTTCCTGAAGCAAAATCTCGTTGATCTTTGGGTATAGCTCCAGCAGTAACACTGGTGTGCATTACTGGCATTGTGGCAACCATTGCATTTCCTTTTTTGACTTGTGAAACCTTTGCCGGCACATCATTTTTCCTCGTGTTCGCACCAATTACTCCATCAATTTGATTTGCCACTTCACATCCATACACGACCCTCTGCGCACAAGAAACAGTTGTCTGAGATTTGTTAAGCCTAGGAATCGTCCCAGTATTTTGGGGGGTTTTCATTTGCTGTTTTATTTGATTGTTAGTACCGGATTTGGGTGATGGGTTCTTGGAAAGTGCTTGATCCTCGACTTTTGGTTCCAATTGGTTATTTGTGCGTTGTAACCAAGGATCCTCCAGCTCGTTTTCTTGTTGTTGTGTGTCTCCCCAATCTACTGTGCTCCCGCTATGGTTCACAGATGAGGTAGGTTTTATTTTCCTGGGAAGACTAATATCACAAATAGGATCTCCTTCAGAAATTACTGGGACATGACAATGTACTGGTGTGCTTGTTTTAGTTACTGATGAATTATTAATGCCAGTCACAACTTTGCCAGAAACCATTTTGGGTAAACTTAAGGCATTGGAACCTTTGTTAGTGTTGACAAGGGCTCTGGTTGAACTGGTACTTTCCTTACCCAATTCAGAACAGTAGAATCTATCAGTCATGGTGCTTTTTTGAGCCTGTGTCAGTGATGCACACATGTCTTGCAGCATGTCAGGTGAATCCAAATTGAAAGGCCCCAAAGACTGCTCACCAAAAGTGTAGCAAGACTGCACAACAAAAGTGTCAGGAGGCTGTGCCCCATCACTTTCTACAGCACAGATACTCAGTTCACTGAGCCAGGAGCTAATTGACGATCGTCTGCTACTGTTGCAAAAAGAATCATCTGCAAGTGGCACAACATTGTCCATGTTTGCTCCAGCAGTGGCTGCTGGTGAGGTATAAGCTTCAAAGTCATCATTTATGCTACTAATAATGCTGACAGGCCGTGAGCCTGAGGCCAAGGCCTGAAGTGAACAATCACTATTAAAGCTAATAATGCTGGCGGGTCGGCCACTTTCCAAAATCCCTTCGAACGCCAGTTCTTCCACGACAGTAAATACTAGTTCGTCTTCTCCATTCAGTTCCACAGGCTTCTGCAGAGTCACAGTTGTGGTCAACATGTCTCGTTCAATACAATCGCTCCGTAATGCTGACCTTAAGCGGTTTATATCTGACACCATGGATGGCTTATATTTGCTTCTGCAATGTGCAGCAGCGTTTCCAGTTACAATGGACTCCGGCTTATTTGTCACCTGATGGCTCATTCCGACTGGAGGAGTTCTAATCACACAGCTACTGATGGATTCTGAACAGGCTATTTTTCTATCTTTTGTTTGGGGGGGAGGTGGCGCGGGGCTTGGCAGAGGCCTTCGATTGAAAAACATCTTTTCTCTTATGGCGGGCACAGGTGTGGCTTGTCCCTGCTTTTGTGCTTGCGGGCTGTTAGATTTGGGCACGTTTGTGGAAGCTGTGATTGTCTCCTTGATTCCATCTATTCCAGTATCACCACTTAATTCCGCTTTGCTTCCTTCAGCTTTGGTTTGCAGTTTGAAGTGTTCACTTGTTATTGAGTGAGAGGGACTCTTCACTGGAGATCCATTCGGCTGCTGCACAGGAATTTGACTATGTGGGCTCTGCCCTTTTTTAGGTGACACCATTTCTATTGAAGAAAGCTTTCGATATATTTGTGGAGAAGACACTGGTACCTTCTCGGATGCAGGGGCAGATTGGGTCATCTCCTGCACGGTTATACATTGCACATTTTCCATTCTTGTCAGGACTGGACTGTTACTACAGATGAAAAGTCCTTGCTCGCAAGAAAATGTGATGGGCTCCTCACTTCCATCAATGCACTCTAACCTCTCCTGCAATTCGGCGAAAGTGTTGCATTTGAAATAGTCCCTTTCAGTCCTCTTACCCCCAACAATTACCGTTTCCTTGCCTTTCTTGGTTTCATACCTCTTGTTCAGAGAAGGGATTATGGGGACAAACTCTGGCGGTCCTTCGTTATCGGTTAACTCTCGATCAGACAGTGCTGCACCATTGGGACCAACATAAATAACAGTATCACATGATTGCTCACTGCTTGACGAATAATCTGGATCACTGGCTATTCCTAACGCAGGAAGATTTGGATCAATAGCTGTGGTCCTCGAGTGAAAGGGTCTTAAGTGAGGTGGCCTTCGAATCCGACCTTCTTCGCAAGAACTTTCTCCTCCTGAAGAACTTGAGGCATACTAGTTCAAACAGAAAAGTGCTTATTGTACACAGACAATGGAATCACAAATTTAAAAGAAATTCAACCGAGGCAAAAATTTGACTTGTAAATTTTACAAGGCTGGATGGAAAGTAGTTCACTGTTATTTGTAGTAACAGGGTTAGGAATGCTTTCTAGGCCTCCGTTTGAAATTAACATCATTTGATATTCTACTTGGAGCAGATACTGACCTTGGACTTTTTCTTCCGCATGCGGTGAATCCGTGCTGCAAGCTGAATGCTTGTAAGGGTTTCTGCATAGTTGGCCGGAGAGTCAGAAATATGGGTGATCATGGTTGTCCTGCAGTTTATATTCCCCAGCGATTCTCTCAGCAGCATAGTAAGTTTGCTGTCTCTAAATTGGACAACAAAAGAAATACACTCAGGTACAAAGAAAGTGATGGATTAAGCATTTAAAGATGATGATCTATTTCATACATCCACTTTAAAACAGAGTTTTCAATTTCTGTTCTTTTTCTTATTCAAAATATCATTAGGATCAGATTGGTTTTAACACCACATTTTAGTTTGGGTGAAGAACAGAATCCAGCAACAAGTAATTCTGGTGTTCAAAATTACTAAAGCAACTTGTTTCATAATGAAACCTCTTCAGGCATGAACATTAGCTTCATTTATTTTTAATGGGGATCGTATATCCTTGTCTGGAGAATACTTCATGTGGCTTCAAACAAATGTAAGCAGAGTAAGTGTTACTGAGGATAATTACAAAGCCAGTGTTTAGCATAATTACAAAGCCTTCCTTAAGAAGATAAACAAATGCTTTTATTGTCGCCACAAATGTAATGAAAATGTTTACTGGCTGGCCTCGATATGTGGCCACTGGCGATTAACTGAGAAAAATTATGCAAAATGCCAATGGATTTGCATCCAAGTATGTAAAGTTATCTTTCTTTCAGTAACTCCTCAAAAAAGTTTACCTTAAATTAAAATTATAGAGAGCGCAACAATAGCATTTTGTTCTCATGCCTCTTTCTATTCATCAGCATGCTGGCTTTTACGTTCAAATCATCATTAGAAAGAATTTCAACCCCAGATTCCTGCATTGTTATTGATGATAATTGTGTCACCTCCTCCTGTGCAAGGGTGAGCCTGATACAGTTTAAGGTGGTGCACAGAGTGCATATGACTCGGTCAAGAATGAGTGGGTTCTTTCAGGGGGTGGCAGATGAGTGCGAGAGGTATCGGCGGGGGCCAGCGAATAACACGCACATGTTTTGGGGTTGTGAAAAATTGGGAAGATTCTGGGCGGAAGTCTTAGCCAGGATAGTGGAGGAGGAGATGGACCTGGACCCTTTGGTGGCAATATTTGCGATTTCAGAGAAGCCGGAGCTGATGGAGAGGAGGAACGGCGATGTCGTAGCCTTTGCCTCTCAGATTGCACGGCGGTGAATTTTACTGGAGTGGCGGTCGGCATCGCCACCGGGGGTAGCGGTTTGGTTGGGTGACCTGTATGACTTCCTGTGGTTGGAGAAGATAGGGGAAATTTGTACAGACTGTATAGTTGATTGCTGGGAAGTATGTTTCATGGGGTGTTTACATGTTGTAACCTGTTTTGATACATGTTGGGAATAAAATACATTTTTTTAAAAAGATAATTATGTCAAATATTGGATTCAGAGAGAGAAATTTTCCGATTCCACCGCGGCATATTCTCAGGCGGTGAAGACGGCCCTCCACTGGCAGGCAGCGAGATCATCTGGTCCTGCCGATGTCTATGGTGTTTTGTGTGCCCTGCATCCTCTGCTACCGGGGAATGTGCCCCATGAGCTCACCATCAGCAGAACTGGAAGATCCCGCCCGGGCTGGGGGGGGGTGACAGGCAGAAAACCGCAACCATTGCCCTTGGAAAGGGGTATTTTGCACCACAACTTCCAAGTTGATAATGGCATTGCAAGAGGAGCAGCACACATTTATTGAGCAGACCTCAATAAATGGCAGGACCAGAGGGACAATGGAAAAGGAGAGCAGATCATATCCAAATCAGATACAGAAAGAGAAATAAAGAACAGTGAAGAAAGGTGCAGTGAACAAAAGCATTCAGAGAGTCAAAATTTGAAATGTTTTAGATTTTCAGGAAGTAATTACTGCAGCTGTAAAGAGATTGGACAATCTTAATTGTTCCCTTGTTAGGCTGGAGAGATTGATGGGCATTGCATTAACAATCATCATGTTGTTCAAAGAGTACTTGGGTGCTTAATCACCATCCTTAACTTTAGGCTAATGATCGAACGATGCTCAAAATCTTTCAATCCTCTAAATATAACGGGGAGGTTAAGGACAGGATGCCATTTGTGCAAAGCATGCATCGGAGCGGTGTGAATCAACCATCAAAGTCTGGAGATTCACAACTCATCAAATCTTTTCATCTCAATTTACTGTCCTATTTGCATTATAATAACAGCATGCATCACTGAAATGTCATTATTTTCCAACAAGATTCAGCCCAGTGTGTCCCCTTGAGAGATCTGCTAATTAAACACAAAGTTCAAGCCTTCAGAATCTCCATGGTCCAGGGCAAGAGTAGCACTAAACAGCTAATTATTAAATGTCTAAATTCTTCTCGTCTTACAGTTTGCTAATCAATATATAGAACCTTTCTTAGTATTATTTTTTTTTCAATTAAGGGGCAATTTAGTGTGGCCAATTCACCTACCCTGCACATCTTTTTGGGTTGTGGAGTTGAGACCCACGCAGACATGGGGAGAATGTGCAAACTCCACACGGGCAGTGACCCAGGGCCGGGATCGAACCGGGTCCTCGGTGCCGTGAGGCAGCAGTGCTAACCACTGCGCCACCATGCCGCCAAATCACTTCTCTTTTTAAATGATTGCATTGAATTTTGCCTCGTTTATAATCTTACAGTTAAAAGCAACAAGGGAGTGGGTCATGTCTGACCTTCACCCCTGGCGCTATCAAAGGCTGCAGGGTCAGTGAGCAATTGTACAATTTGAATGACAGTGGTGGCTGAGGTCCTGTCTGGGACATGGGACGTGCAAGAAAATTTACAGTAAAAGTGTGGGGAAAGAACTGGTAAGCAGAGGACAACATTCTTGTTCCCGAGACCCCTAAAAACTAATTCGAAAAGGATATATGTGTAATGCTTTGGCATCCCCTGCCAGCCCAACCCAGTTAGTTGGCAGCCCAACCCAGTTAGTTGGCTGGCAGAGTCCAGGATCCTTTGTTTCCTCCCTCCACCAGCAATGCCCCCCCCCCCCCATCACCACCACCACCAAAATTCAATGACTCCATCCAAAGCCAGGAAATGTGGGTATAAGATTGGGTCACGGAGCGTGATGCAACAAAATAAGATACAGGTCCCGATTTGGGAGCGAATAGCGGGTGTTTCTCAAAGCCTGCAGCGCCGAGAACAACCCCGCTATTGGCCTTGATCAGGAACTCCTCAGTGCAGGAAGAGATCGGGATGTCATTTTAAATGTCGCCCCGATCTCTCGCTCCCCTTAGCCACCCCACCACGGCCTCTGGACTCCCCCAACTCAACTCTTAGGGACTCCTCGAGCCCACCTCACACCTCTTAAGCGCACCCGTGCCCAATCCCTGGAACAGACCGCCTGGGCACCTTAGCACGGCCAGCCTGGCAGTTCCCTCTCCAGCCTTGCAGTGTCATGAGGGCACACTGGCAGTGCATGGGTGGCACTGCCAGGATGGCAAAAGTTCCAGGGTACCACCCTGCCCAGAGCCCAACCACCCAGGGGTCTTCAATGGCCTGGGAGACCCCCTACCCCAGATGTCATTATGCCTGATCCACGTTTGTGCGCGCCAGTGCTATACAACGCCTGGTCGCAGGCTCGCTGAGGAGGCTGTTAGTTCCCAGACACCATGTTAGTACGACGCAGACATATTTAAATGAGCCTAATAGCTTATTTAAATATATGAATCTGGATCTCGGCCAGCAAGGGTGAGATCCAGATTGCGACATCTCGGGAGATCCCGTTAGATCTCATGAGGCGTTCCAAGTGTCGCAAATCTTTCAAGAGGCCTGCCGTGAGATTTAATGGCCTCATCGCATCACGAGTTGGGCGAGACAAGGCTGTCCAATCGTGCCCATGGTTAACTAGTGCGACAGTGGAGACTCGCAATAAAAGCTGCTAATTTTAGCTTGTTTTTAAAATGAGGAAGGGGCATTAGATCCAAAAATGCTGGGCTCTATTTGACTTTAGAAATCCATAAGTGATGATCACTCCTTTGGGACAGGATTTACGGACCACCCCACTGCGGCAGAGGCAGCCCGCCAGCGGGATCTACAGCCGCCGCCATTGTCAACGGGATTTCCTGGTGACAGCACTCCTCGTCGCTGGGAAACCGTGCACCAGCGTGGGACCGGAATTTCCCAGCAGCGTCAACAGCCGCAAAATCTCGTCCAACGTCTTCATACCTGATAACTCCTGAATCAAATGCTTCGTTCAGGAGCTCACACGCAATTCAGCCTCCACGCCACTTACTTGTATGGAACATGTTTAGCACCATTGACCAACGCCAAAATGACATTGCCCAGAGCGGAAAGTGACAGACAGAGGCCGCCACCACCATCCCGACTCTTGCTTAAAACCTTCTCACAGCTCCCCAGATCGACCAGGTGCAAACGACTACGTCCTCCCGACACTGCGAAAACATGGCAAGATGCACAAAGCCACTGTTAGAGATTCTGAATTTGTTCAACTAACAGACAACGAATGCAACAAACCGGTGTCTATTTTAAATATTAATGACAGGCAAAATGCAGGAATTCCTGTCAAATCAGACAGTAATCATCACTTATGTGTATTACATTTCTTCATCTACCACCATCGACCATATTAGCAGGATACATGAATTTTATAGAACCGAATTTTCATCGAGAGTCAACGTACTTCCCCCTTTGCCACTCTTTTCCATTCGATATTGGTAAATGTGAAGGGTAAAGAGCATATGGGAGTTTCTTCTCTCCTCCTCATCACTATCTGGCCTACTGGTCCTTCTGGAGGCTATTGCTGCATCAAGGAAGTAGGCAGCTTTCTCTGCCGTGGGGGCTCTCAGCTCACTTTGATTCTGAAGCTGAATACGAAGAGAAATATATTACTAATTGGAAGAGGATTGCATTTCTGCTCAACAGATTAGCTCTCTGGGGCAATTAGTAACAAAATATGTATACCAAGGGAGCAAGATGAAAAATAAGCAAAGCCAAGAAGAGAGCGGCAGTGACATTTTAAATATAACTGGAACGTTTCAAACACCCTTCAATACACAATGAAAATGCAGTGAGCACAAGAACAATATCAATGTACTTGTAAATGGTACAACCATACACCATAATATAAATACCTGAGTTCCACAGATCGGATCCTCTCTGAGATAGACACCAGGAGACTGACCATCCTGGAGACTGCCAGTGGCCACTTCAGATAGCAAATCCCTAAGGTTTTCATCCTTGCCCCAGATCTCCACGGCAGACACCCTGACTGAGAATCGAGTGCCGGTTTTCTCCTTGCGCTCATTTATTAGTTTAAAAAGCCAAGATATTGCACAGGGAATTACGCCAAGATTTTGCATTGAATTGTCTTTTCCAATCATAGTATACGTTTTTCCTGGAATTGAAAGGTAAGTTTGGACGTTAGGCTGTTCCCGTTTCTTTAGTAGTTTAGATAAGTACAGATCGGACACTTTTAGGCTTTCTTGCACAAATGCAACATTTCGAGGGCTGGTCCTCATTACTATACTGCCGTTGGGCTGTGGTTACCGAACAGACTCCCGAAGCCCACCACCTGCTAAATAGCACAACACCAGGCATTCTGGAGGTCACATCAGCCAGCAGCAAGGTACATCCAGGGGATCCAGTGTGGGTTGATTGTGTGCGCACGTGGGGGGCGGGGGGGGGGGGGGGGGGGGGGGGGGGGGGGGGGGGCGGGCGCTCAGGGTGGCGGCAGCTCTCACAATTCATGTGGGCCCCTGAGAAGTACGCTGTTCCTCCTCTCCCATCTCAAAAATTATTTTAAATGGATAGTTTCTGGTCCTCGCTGGCGACACTGCTGTTAAACCCAGGTGTGCACACACAGGCTCCTTCCTACAGTCTTCCCAAAATATCTGTATGTCAGCAGACCCTAATAAGCATCCTAAAAAGGCTAACATAGATAGTGACGGCTGGATTGGGAGCAGAAGTGGAATGGTACTCTATTTTCCGTGGAGCTACTATCAAATTTGTAACCAGCATTGTTAGGGAAAAGCTTCCCAAGTGCCTTAATTATCAGTGTCCGATCTCGATGGTAGAAATATAGGGACAATGTGTTGCGCTTCCCTGCTTGTCCACTCATGAAACCATGTCTTGTGTGTTTGAATACTGGGCTACAGCTTTAATTTAACAAGTGTCATAAGGTCAAACACACCGTTCTTAATTCCTGTATATTAATGTGCGACTGTGAATGTTAGCAAGATCATGTGTCTTATGCCCATCTGTTCTCCAAGTGTACTCTTCAGCCACAAAAGGAAGTTGCTTATTAGTGGAGGCTAGTGGGATGCCTGTCAAAACACTGACTCAGCCACTCCGCAGAGAGGCTTCCAGCACAAGTAACTCCACTAATACTGTATGGGGCAGCACTCTGGAGATCACTGGCCAAATGATACTGAAGAGAAATCAGAATATGATACCGATCATTCTATCAATCCTAATGGCAAATAAAGATTCGCATTTTTGTTATCAGCCAGTGTAAAAGATAGCGGGCAGAATTTAATACCCTCAGGCGAGTGCAGAGGCGGAGGGGGAGGGGCCCCCGTGTGATTCGGGGATGAGATCATGGGTGGAGATCCTGATACATTTCCACCTCTGACCGATCAAGTCCAGGCAGTTGGTTTTGCTTCTGGCCTTCCCGCCTGGAGGCCTCATCCTGCTGCTCTTGATGTTCAAAAAAGTGGTGAGCAGGGGCTTGACTCCCAGGGAGGGTGTCCAGAGATCCCAATAAGGTTCTTCCACTGTTCTATCAGGCAGTGTCCTGCGTTCACAGACACTTTGTGCCAAATTGAGGTTCACTATATCAGGAAGGGAGGGACCCGAGGAAGCCAGACCCCTGCCTTCGCTTTAACTACCACCCCATCCCCTTCCACCCGCAATCACCTCCAAATAGGAATCCATCGGTGATCCCTCCTGCAGGCCCCACTGTAATACTGACAGTGACCACCTCTCTCGGTGACACTGCCAGAACCAGAGAGCGGCCACCTCTGATTGGCAGACAACTCCTGGGTGTGGAACCTCCACCCTACGGGGGGCCTAATCAAATTGAAGGCCCGATGCTCCCCAGGTAATTGCCTGATTGGAATTAAATAGCGTGGGGCCCCCTGGAAATAAGTGACATGGGGCACTCACCAATTCTCCGACCATTGGGCAAGACCCCGATCACCTACTTTAAATCATGTCTAACAGCTGCTTCTGGCTGTTCTGGATATATGACAGAGAGCTAGTGCTGTACTCTGGGACTCTACCTATAATGATATTCCAGGTATGCATCTAGTGGCATTGCTTGAAGGCTTATGTAATGGAACTATTTGCAGGGGAATCTCTCAAGAGTGTGCTCTCATAAGATGAGTACAGCTGTAGCATTTTCAGGTGCAGGTTTTCAGTTATCTCTGTCAGGCCTTGGTAAATACTCAGAATCATGAGGTTGAAACAAACTTAGAACCATAAACTAGTAAAAGGGACCTGAAATATTTCATATCGCACTCAAGATATTTTTTCACACAATAACTTGTATTTACATAGCAACTTTAATATAGGAAGGCATCCCAAGGAATTCAGAGGAGTGTAACAAAACTAAAATTGACTCCAAATCAAAGGAGATATTCGGATGATGAATAAAAAGTTTGTCTGAGAAGTAAGTTTTAAGAAGAATCTTAAAACAGGAGGGAGGAGTGGAGCATTAGAAAAAATTATGGGGTAAATTCCAGAGCTTGGAGCCTGGAGGACTAAAGCTCAGTCACCATGATGGGATGAAGGCAGCGTGAGGTGCACTGGAGACCAGAGTTTGACTATCTCAGAGATTAGCTCTATCCCCTTCTTGGTAACCCTTGAAGAGTGTAGAAGACATCAACAGACGTCAGAAAACTAAGGCCGTTTGCCAAGCCAAATGGGATACTGCAGTTGATGGCTGTCCCAAAGAGGCAGCGGCAAGATGATCTGGATTGGGGCAAGAAGGCTGTGACCTCAGGTTCTAGTTTTTCATACTGGAGAGAGAGAGAGAGAGAGAGAGAGAGAAAGAGTGTTAATTTCCAGACTTGGGGGGTAGACAAATGGTTGAGCAAACTGGCAGCTGCAAAAGTATTGTGAAGAATGGAGACTCAAAGTTGAGAGTTTGAAAGTGTAGTAAGTGTTTAGGGGCAAGAGTTTGTTTTTTCCGGGACTAGGAAACACTGCAAGGAAGTAATCTGAGTTGCTTAAAGGAAAGCAGGGCATGGCAAAAATGGAAAATCTCATTTTATAATAATAATCTTTATTAGTGTCACAAGTAGGCTTCCATTAACCCTGCAATGAAGTTACTGTGAAAAATCCCCTAGTCGCCACATTCCGGCGCCTGCTTGGATACACAGAGGGAAAATTCAGAATGTCCAATTCACCTAACCTGCACATCTTTTGGGACTTGTGGGAGGAAACCGAAGCACCCGGAGGAAACCCACGCAGACCCGGGGAGAACGTGCAGACTCCGCACAGACAGTGACCCAAGCCGGGAATCGAACCCGGGTCCCTGGCACTGTGAAGCAACAGTGCTAACCACTGTGCTCCATGCTGCCCTTACTGCTGCACTTCCTACTGTCTTATTAACATTTCAAGAAATGATTATAAAACCAGAATTCAGTGAGTCTACAAAGTAATTGAAAAGCAAACTCTAATCTAGTCGCATGCTATCAGGTTTACTGTTGCAAAAGCTGACAGCATGTAATTACCAGCCTGACATTGTAATTAACAGTAACAAATTTGGGCGCTTACCAAGTTTGACATGACCAAAGCAAAATATGCAGCCATCTGCGCCATTCACAACAGACTGAATGACTTCTGCCACTGTTCCTGAGCAAACTTCAGCCTGGGAATGTTAAGATAAGCAAATAAAACACACTGATCGTCATGTGCACATAAATGAAAGTAGAAATTAATGTAATACTAATTAATACAAGCCGGTAATCAGGAGCTCCGGACTTCTTTTCCTTCCACTCACTTGTGAGGCATCTTGGGTAAAAATTGCGTCAAATGCAAACATTTTTGGAGCAGCAACAGCTGTTCGTCTGTGGGCGGAACTGAAATGGCCACTCACTGATGGATCGTAAAGGGTTATCTGCTTTTTGCGAGAGTCTACTTTCAGGAAAGACATTGACTCTGATGTATCATTCACTCCTTGGGAAGGACAAATCCGTACCATGACCTTCACCTAAAAGGAAACCAAAACGATCAGTTTGCTTCATAAAATCAGCTTTGGATAATTAATTAGTCTTGCTATTCTCTTTGCGGGCAGATCAAAAAACACAAAGATTCCAAAGATTCCATATCATTCTCCTATGGGATCAGAATTCTAAAACATGAACTTCAGACAATGGTCTAGCATGTAACTCGTTTGTTACACATTACTGCAGTATTGGTTTTAAATCCCAAATTTATGGGCAAGGCCATTTCAATACTTCATGTGCAACAAGTGCTTTATATTTCATGCAATGAAAACAAGATGCTCAATTGGGCAAGTGTGCTTTGTGACTAATTATGCTCTATTTACTCTCTTCACAGAGCATGAAGAGGAAAGGCTGTGATCTTCAGCACAGCTGAATAGCATTCATCAGAGCACCAAGCATCATGTGAAGCACATGAATCATTCAGCAACCCAATACACTCACTTCACAGCCATTATGCAGTGATGTAGATGAAACGTTACAAAGTGGAGGCCCAGGTAATGAAGGGGACACAACTGCGTCCGTTGCTAAGGGGGCAACACACGAAGGGTGGTGTAGCGTATGCTAAATGCCCCTTTTGTGTTGCATCAGAACACACCTCCAGTGTGCCGTTTTTGACCAGTGGACCTTAGAACTCCTGCACAGACACTCGTGTCCTTGGTCTGCCATTAAGAAGAGGCAACTATAGTAGTAACTGCAATTGTGACCATTTACACAGATCTTAAAGCACCTTCCATAAATGGTATCACTGCTGCTGTGGATGCTTTGAAGTCCATGCTACAAAGACCAACCATGGCTGACTTTGACTCTCTTAAACAATGCATATAATTAACAGGGTGGGATTGAATGGCCCCATCCACATGCATCATAGAATACTCAAACTAATCATTGACCCTCATACAGTGAAGGTCTCTGTCTGTGGCATGTGCACAGAAGCACAAGAAAAGTTAAGTAACAATAATGACAGCAGTAGTTTTGACCCATTTGTATAACCTTCTTACAGCACAGTGAGCACTTAAGCATCTACAATACAGTAAGTTCTGCTACTGTTGTAGAATTAATATAAAAATCCCGAGCTGCCCACCATTCAATCACCATGGCAATAGAACATTAGTCCCTTAGCATTGGGAGTATTGAAGTGTGAGGCATGTGGACATGCAGTACATAAAAATTAACAAATCATCAAGGTACTTTAAAAAAGATCAGAAAAGCAATTGAAAACTCAGGACAAGCAATGAAACAGCTTGTGTGATCAGTCACTAAATTAAATTATGTCACTCAATGCACTTTGCCATCGCATAAAAGGCTGTCAAAGCACAGACATCTTTTCAAAATGTAGGCACAACCAGTAATCGCAGTTGGCTGATTCTACTTTTAAAAGTCTGAAAGTTATACTGGATGAATGCAGAACTCTCAGGAAGCTCTGACCAGCGAGTAAGCTCCACACCTGTACCCTCACTGCAGTGGCTCACCTTGATCTTCCACTGCTTGCTAATGAGTCCATGATGAAGCATCTATTTAGGACATTATTATGCAGCAGGCAGCACATTGGTAGAACAGAGCTTAATGAAGGTAGTCAACATTGGGATCACTTTCTCCAACCAATGTAAATATCTGAAATCCTGGTTTATATTTCAGATATCATTCAGGGATGATTCAGAAATGCACCTGTACAGTGATTGTGAAAAGGTATAAGTCACGGTGGCACAATATATTTTATCTGTTCAAGGCACGACATTTCCCTCTTCCTTCAATGGTCCTCTAACATGTTTAATTGACTCAGTCATAATGACTCAGTCATAATGAAGCAGCAAGCGTACATTGCAAGAAGTGTACATTATTTTCTGGCAGGGATCACATACCATTTGGATATATACTGCATTATATCCATTCTTATTTAGGTAATGTACAAAATTATTGCCCCCCCCCCCCCAGGTCTTTGTATGGATGAGTTGCACAGCTCAACCAGAGCAATTCCTCTGGCTTTAAGCCTTACAGTATACTGCTCCGCCATCATACTTAATTAGCTCACTGTGTGGAATGTGTTCCCATAGTTTCCTATGTTCACTGTGCTCCCTAGCTGTTTACTTAATAATGGTGACTGGACTGAGCGGCACGGTGGTGCAGTGGTTAGCACTGCGGTCTCACGGCGCTGAGGACCCGGGTTCGATCCTGGCCCCGGGTCACTGTCCCATGTGGAGTTTGCACATTCTCCCCGTGTCTGCGTGGCTCTTGCCCTCACAACC
This sequence comes from Scyliorhinus torazame, assembly GCF_047496885.1. NCBI lineage: Eukaryota > Metazoa > Chordata > Chondrichthyes > Carcharhiniformes > Scyliorhinidae > Scyliorhinus > Scyliorhinus torazame. Next base: position 334,601,151 of record NC_092708.1, read on the forward strand.
CAAAAAGATGTGCAGGGTAGATGAATTGATAACGCTAAATTACCCTTTAATTGGATAAAAAGAATTGGGTACTCTAAATTTATTTTTGGAAAAATAAAATAATGGTGACTAGCAATGTTTTGCAGTTGGAAATAGAAATAAAAATATTCACGTCCGTCTCATGGTGGTTCTTCTCTCTCACCTTTTGTTCACCAGTTCCAACCCAGAATTAAGGATATATTTTTCCAAATTACGCTGCTCCACCCTGGATGGTTGTTTGCTAATGGGGATTACAGCTCATCGAATGGGGCGGCACAGTGGGACTGTGGTTAGCACTGCTGTCTCACAGCTCCAGGGACCCAAGTTAAATTCTAGCCTTGGGTGACTGTCTAAATGGAGTTTGCACGTTCTCCCCGTGTCTGCGTGGGTTTTCTACGGGTGCTCCGGTTTCCTCCCACAGTCCAAAGATGTGCGGGTTAGGTGGGGGTATGGGGATAGTACAGGGGAATGGGCCTAGGTAGAGTACTCTTTCAGAGGCAAGTCCCACACCTGTACCCTCACTGCAGACTCGATGGGCCAAATGATTTCCTTTTGCCACTGTAGAAACTCTATGGTTCTATGCCTCTACGAAATATATTGGTACCTCAAATTTGGAATTCAGGACTGTTGGAAATAAAGCTCTTGAGAAACAATGTTAAGTTGATACGGCAGTGTTGGGAACAATCATTTCTCAGTAAATACAGATAAACATAAACCCAAGAAATCTTATCCAATATTCCTCTATGGAAACCCTGGAAGTAGAATGTTAAATGGATGCATAATCTCCTGATGACCCCATTTTCCTGCCCAAAAATAATGCATTTGCATATACTCAGCATTTGCTCCTCTTCCCCACCCCCACGCACTCTTTCCAGTCACAACGTGCTACATGTGAGTTATTAGACAGCCTCAATCTTCCACCCCACGTCTGGATGTTTTACTTCCTAGGACCTTATTATTGGGTGAAAGGGATCTAGCAGTTGATATGTGCTGTATTACGAAGATGCGTCCACAGAGTGCAGACAACATGTGGCAAACAATAAAGATGATGAACACCCACACGCACACCAGCAATTCACTTTTATACTTGGCGTCTAAGTGAGCCCCATTTGAGGAGCAATTTTGAGGGTTCAAAGGTTAACATATACATAAACATTTACGGGACTTGGCAGGTCTCCTCGGCTAGCCTGGAGTGGTTTTTACTTTCACCAATTTCACAGATGGAAACAATCTCTTGGTAGCAACACCCCCCCGCCCCGCCCCACCCACAGAGAAAACAGACATGGAACAAATTCCTGAGAACCTACAATTCATACATAAACAAGGCGCAGATGAAGGACATCAATATCATCAGGTGTCTTATGCGCTCCACGTTTTCACTACTACCCACACTCAGCATCCGTGTCTTATACCAGGGAAAGATTTCCATTTTGACCCCACGGTAAACAACAGCAGACCTAGAAACTAAGCAAACCTTAAAATAAATGAAACAGCCACTGTGAATAAGTAAGGACCTTGGAAATAGCGGATTCAAGGCTTTCTTTACTCGTAAAAGCTAAATGAGGCCAGGCTTATAATTCACAGCATTTTGCACAGGCATGCAGTTGCTGAATGGAACTGTTAGTCTATACGCAGAAAGGCCATGTTGCTATACAATTCCAATTTATCCAATTAACTCAGTGTTAATTATAATTTTCAATTTATTTGGCTGATGTAGTGTGGTCTTGTCTTAGTTAAATGAGCGAGCAAGTGTTTCCCTACACTAATTATTTTTTTCATCTAGCTTCTGGTACATTTCTGCTGTAGCGGTTACAAATAACTCAACATTGAGACTGCTGGAAACTGATAAAGGAACTCAATCCTGCACAATAAAGATCAACACATTGAAACCATAATTATTATGCCTCCCACATGTACCTTGATAACAACCGCTGACCACTCTGATAATAGGTTAATTTTGCCTGGTACCCAGAAGGATTAAGTACACATATATTCTGCAGTCAGACAATAAGCTTATTATACAGCTATTCTCAGACTGGGACTTTTTAGCAAGGAAAGTATTGTACTTAATTAACGTTAAATTAATACTGCTGTGAATCCCACTGATGAGATCCAACATTATTGCACCACAGTGTAAATTACATTATATAGGTCTCACTTCAGTGGCAATTTTACTATGCACTTAATTGGAACTGATAGATGTGTATTACTTTACAAATTAATTCGCTCATTCTCGCACTTACACATTCATTGTTTGTGTACACAGCAACTTTCAGGGCAAAATTCTGTTTTAATCTTTGCAAAGGTCTTAAATAATTTCAGCATCATACACACCAAAAGAGTTTAGCAGTAACATAGAAGATTAATCCCTACTTAATTTGCAGTCGTGTTGCGTTCAACAGTCAGCCACTTTGGAGAGCATACAGATTATTAATTTACAGGCAATAATCGCTGTCAAAACCATTTGAATTTTGCAATGCATTTGGAACTGAATGACACCACAATGAACCATTTGTAACCTGTGTCTGTGCTACTACAGTTCCTCTAGCCAAAAGAGTGACAAATTAACGGAATTCCAAATTAAAATGAATATTTACTAGTATAAATCTGTATCAATCTTGTCAGATTTCCTTCCTATTGGTCAATTTTGGAATGCCCAACTTCATCTTTCTGCTTCTCAGTAGCTGTTTGTGAGTTCCTCAAAGAGATAAACCACGAAACCATAAAACCCAGCCATGAGAGTCTCCAGGCGGCATCCCTCCTAAAAATGCATCGTGTCAGCTGACGGTATTGGCTGGATTAGGTTCAGCTGTGATGTCCTCCATACTCAACTCACTATCCAGTCTACCACATGGGGCTGGATTTTGTCAAGAGTGGCAGTGACTCCGAGGCTGGGTCAGAAAGCCAGGGGCAGCACCCCACATCCTACGCATTTGCGGCAACCCCATTCAGATTTACTGGCAATTTAGTAGCTAAGAAGCTGTCCTTGAAGCTCCTATTCTTTTAAGGGATGAGAGCCTAACACCAAAAGCTGCTCTTCATTCCCAGCAATGCTATCAGGACGGGTGGCTATTCCTAGGACTGAAAGCAGCCAGATGTTTCAGACATGGACACCACCCTTGGAACAAGGTAATTGGGTTGGGGGTCACTGGGGCGAGCCAGGCAGGCCTCGTGAGTTGGGGGGGGGGGGGGGGGGGGGGGGGGGGGTGGCGGAGGTTGGTTAGTGAGGGCAGGAAGGTGTTGCTGTGAGGGTGACCACTGCTGCCGGGTGTGGGGGGAGGGGCGTTGGGGGTGTCTTGTGTAGGCCAGAGAGCACCTGATTAAGAGGACCCATCCCTTGAGCCCTCAGAGAGGCCAAAGGATTCACCAGGCTCTGCATATTGGTTAGGTGGGGTTACGGGGCTAGGGTGGAGGTATGGACTTGGGTAGGGTGCTCACTCCAAGGGCTGGTGCAGACTCGATGGGCCGAATGGCCTCCTTCTGCACTGTAAATTCTATGTGGCAGAGGGCCTACTGTTCTTAATTGGATTTGTTTGGATTGGATTTGCTTATTGTCACATGTACTGAGGTACAGTGAAAAATATTTTTCTGCGAGCAGCTCAAATAGATCATTAAGTACAAGAAAAGAAAAGGAGAAAAAGAAAATACATAATAGGGCAACACAAGGTACACAATGTAAATACATAGGCACCGGCATGGGGTGAAGCATACAGGAGTGTAGTATTAATCAGGTCAGTCAATAAGAGCGTTGTTTCGGAGTCTGGTAACAGCGGGCAAGAAGCTGTTTTTGAATCTATTTGTGCGTGTTCTCAGACTTTTGTATCTCTTGCCTGATGGAAGAAGTGTGGGATGGAATTGGCCACTTAATTGGCATCAGGCGGGCCATCCTCCACATTCCAAACAGCTGGCCTAATGCAATGGTGCCAGGAGGCCCATGGGCACTCCACCCCTACCTTCCTTCCTGATTGTGGCCTTCCCCCACCTCTCAGCCTACTCTTACAGGCCCCATATTATTCATCCCTTCGACTGCAGTGGTTTAAGAAGGTAGCCCACCACCACCACCTTTTTAAGGACAATTAGAGATGGACAACCAATGCTGGCCTTGCCAGCGATGATCACATTCCATGAAGAAAATAGTGATTTTATCACAGCCGGAGAGTGCTGCTGTAAATGGAACTATAGTAGCTATGAAATAATTGGATACTAGAATCTTCCATCACAGGGAGTACTTAGCAGAGGATAAGATTTTGTGAACAAAATATTTAAGAATGATGATAAAACTGTAACTTCAAGGTCCAATTAGTAGAACAATTCTCTCAAGCCAGAAAATCCCCAAATCAAACTCCAATCAGTGCAGAGTTAGCCGATTTTCGCCTGGGCAACAATATGTTATAATCAGCATCTGCACTCCACTGCTAATCAACGTACGCTGACCCCATCTGGAAACTGCATCCAGAATGCACCCATCTGAATGTGAACATTTGGTGAAAACACAGTCAGGTACAGCTGTGGCATTTTAAAGATCGAAGTGTATTAGACAGGTTCACACAATAGCATTTTGGATCTGGTACTGGTTGGTCGTTTGGCTCACTGGTTTCAAGAGGGAGAAATGGATACGTATGTTTAAAAACTCGAATAATCTTCTCAAACCTGTCTCCTGGACTATTGTTTCAACTTGGCGTGCCTCCATTTTAACTTTATCTACTGACCTCCTTTGGCTTCTTTATATTTCTCCATCTTTCTGTTCCTTTTTGCCTGATTATTATTGGTGGGGTATGCTCGGAAACATTTTTCTCTTTATCCTAGTTCCGCAGGTCTCTCAAACTTATCTCAAAATTCTCGTGCCCAGCCTTTCTGGCGATGATGTGTTCATGTGAGACTTCAATCTCAAGCCACTCACTGCTGATTTCAAAATTTGTGTGAGAAGCATCAAATTACTGTCTAGTCACCTGATATGCAAAAGTTTACAACACCTAGAACTAGTTGCTCCACGTGCAGTAGAAAGGCAGAAGCTGGATCAGAATCATACCACCCCTCAGGAGATAAGAGTTTCTCTTCAAATATGATCAGGACAGACAGCATAAATGAGAGAGGGAAAGAGAGAGAGAAATAAACAGAAGGCCCTCATTGTGTTTTCCCCCAAGTTAAAAAAGCAAGTAAACCATAAACTTCAGCAAAGAGTTTTTGGTAATTGAATTAAAAGGAAAATAATCATTGCTGAGCAATTACAAAGAACTGTAACTGTGACGACATAAAATCAAGGCCCAAAAACCAGGAAGGAAACATGACAGAAATTACACTTTTAAGACGTTAACCTGTTGATGTTGGTCCTATTTTCTCTTTTATTTGAATTATTCCTTCCGCAATGGTGAAATCTTGTATAATCGCCTTTTTAACCTTTTAATCAGTGGATTTTTCCATTTTTGAAATTAAGTGCTGTGGCAAACGGGTTCTGTAGTATATTTCCTGCTTGTTGGATTGGAAGAAATCGCGCCCGATTAAGTGCTTGGATGCTCATCGGTCACATCCTTGATGCATGTGTGTGTGGCAGCCTGCAAGATGGCACACCGATCCTGTGTGGATCGTTGAATGAGCCACAGGCAAGGAAATTCAGCATGGCAGTGACCTAAGGGTCCACAGGCAGGGGCTGTCCTCCCACTCCACAGGGAATTACATAATAATAATAATCTTTATTATTGTCACAAGTAGGCTTACATTAACACTGCAATGAAGTTACTGCAAAAAGCCCCTAGTCGCCACACTCCGGTGCCTGTTCGGATACACAAAGTGAGAATTCAGAATGTCCAATTCACCCAATAGCCCATCTTTCTGGACTTGTGGGAGGAAACCGGAGAACCCAGAGGAAACCCATGCAGACACTGGGAGAACGCTCAGACTTCGTACAGACAGTGACCTAAGCGGGAATCAAACCTGTGACCATGGCACTGTGAAGCAACAGTGGCTGGTGTGCCTCCCACATCCTCCTGCAGAAGGTGGTAGATGTGATCCAGCAGATCACTAGAGAAGCACAGCCTTGTCTCTCACTCAGCTGCAGTTAGGAGAGCCATCGTCAGTAGACCCTTGGTCAATCAGGTTACCTCCATGGTATGGGCCAACTCTTCTCATCCTCTATTTACTGCTGTGGCTCCCCTGGACCCGGGATCTCAGGGTGGGTCTCCTCACAAAGCTGTACTTGGTGGCGCTGGTCCCTTATCCTCCTCCTCAATTCCATGAGCACCATCAAGAAGGCAGCAGTGAGACCAGATTCTATTCTGGCTTCAGAGATATAACAGATTAATGAATCGCGGGGAAAGATGGCTAAGCTCTACTCACAAACAGCATGCCACTGTCATGGCCGCTGCATCTGTGCTACTAGCCTTGCCACTGCCTTGTAGTGGAGTGCAAAGTCACAGAACGAGGTGAACAAAAGGTCATCCGTGACACTTCACGTCTCAATCTCATAGAAGTCGGAAAAGGTTTGGAGCCATTAATGACATGCGCCATATTATCAAACACACCGTTCCAATCTCAGATCTGGCAGATCTGATTAAAGTTGACTTGCACATGCGTTTTCCATGCCAATTGGAGAAGGCACATTAGAGGCTTTCAGCTATTATCTGGCATACACGCTGCATCTGTGCCTCCTCAACGGTTGCCTGCATCCCATTTTTCACAGTCCTGTGTGTTAATGCTGCAATGGAGCGACTATATTGTTAAGCCCATGACTCCAGCTGTCTCTTGTTATAATGCTAGAATTGGCAATGGCTCCAATGGAACCTTCTCAAGGAGATCTTCCACTTTTCTCTCAGTTTTGAGTACATTTCAATGCTTTGAGTGCAAGCAGGTTGACGTTGCCCCATGAAATGAGGCCCCTAGTCCAGCCCTGGGCTCTTCCCACACTGACTCCGTCCCTCCCGTCCAGTTTTTTTCCAGTTTTATTTCTGCCTGTGCCATTAAACCGACTCTTGAACACAGTGATGTTCCGATTTCATTTTGAGACCAGCTTCAACCCTCCCACCTTTATGACTGTGCCAATTTTCCTGGAATGCCACATGTGCTGGTAAAGATGGCGCCCGTAATTCTCCAGCCTCCCCCAATCCTGGACCCGACAGTTACTGTTGTGGATACTCCAACCCACCCATCTGAACCTATAAGTGCCGATGTCCCAGTGCCCACTGTGGATCTATCCCGTCCCATCTCGAGGCTGTGGTAACATACAGCGGCGACACCCGCCCCCCAACAGGAAAGTTTCACCCCCCCGGGCCTCATATTACCTCTTCCCACTCTGCAGGTTGCAGGCGTCCCCTCACTCTGGGCATCCCACCTGCAGCCCAGTACGCTGCAAGACAACACCAAGGCCAGTGACATTAGGACCATGACCACATCCTGAACATCAAGCTGTGTCTTTTCCCAATTGTGCACAAAGTCATTTCCCCTTCCTGGAGCAGGACTATGAAGTGCATGCCATGCACTGCCCTATCGCAAGCCCCGTAAAGCCCCAGGACTGACTTCACTGTGACATCCTCACTACTTGACCCTCAATCAGCAACTATGATGATCTTTCTCTTTGCTCTACCATTCCTTCCTGCTGACAACAAAGTGTACCTCCATGGGTCTCTGTGAAATCCCTCCCTCATATGCACTCCTCTCACCTCCCCCATTTCCATCAGTCTTTATCATGGCCTTCCATCTCATGACACAACAACACCCCCCCCCCCCCCACCCCCCCCCCCCCCCCACCCCCTTCCCCGCCCTGGTATTCCTGAGTCTGCGTGCTTTCCCTCCAATTCGTGTAGGTCCCATTCCATCCCGTGTCTGCATTCCTGTCTTTGCCTTTGGGCTCCACCTTTGGTCTTCCCTCTGCCTGCCATCGTCCCACCCGCCACCCCCACCTTTGCCCATTGTCTTTCATCCAGTCCATTCCCACAGGTCATAATGCTGGTCACTGTCCAGGTACCTGTCCTGCCTCAGCCCCCAAAGAATATCCTCCGAACAATGGAGGAAGTCAGTGAGGGGAGCAAACCTACACCCCCAGCCAGTGTAGCGTCACTGGCTTTACGGAGAACCCCGAGTGGTGCTGCTATAACTAGGCTCCTCATGGATGCACTCGCCTCTACTCGTGGGCAAAGTGAGGCCCATCAGCTGCACGACACTAATATCCAAACCTGTTTCAAACCAGCCTGATGTCCCACTGACTTCTCAAGTAATTGGGAGAGGCCTCGTAATTCCGGTGGGCTGCATTTTTAATCAGCATTCATAAGATGGTAATGCCATACAAATGGGGTTGCTGCGGGAAACCAACCCGCCATCCACCAACCACGAAATCGTGGTGAGTGGAGAATTCCAAACTATTTTCCCAACGGCAGCTATTCGAGTTTTGGCTCACTCCAAATTTCCTGGCCTTGCCCACAACAAAACCCTCCAGGGACTATTGGGAAAACTCCGCCCATGCTCATAAGGTGAGCAAGGTTGGGAAATAAATATTCCAGAGTACACAATGTTTTGAAAAGACAGACGGATGGAAAAGGAAGTGGAGTAGCCCTGGAAGGAAAGATGATACAAGGACAGTCAGGAGAAAAATCTTGGTTCAATGTCAGGGCGTGGAATCAGAATGGATAGCAATTAGGAATAACAAGAGTCATGAAGCACCATAAGAAGTAGTTCATAGCACCGCTCCCCCACCCACCACTGACACAGTAATTATACATTGAACAAAAGAATTAAGCAAGAAATACTTTTAGCTTGAACAAAGGCAATTTAATGATTGTGGGGGACCTTAATCTTCATATAGACTGGGCCAATCAAATTCATAAAATTGGTCTGGGAATTGAGTTTGTGGAAAGCTTTTGTTACAGTTTCCTAGAACAATAAGCAGAGATAAATCTATTTTAGACCTAGTATTGTGCAATGAGACAGATTTCATTACTGATCTCATAGTACAAGATCCTCTGGGTAAAAAGTGACCATAAATAAATTGAATATCATATTAAGCTTGAAAGTGACACACACCCGTCCCAAACAAGAATCTGAAATTTAAACAAAGCCAATTACATGGGTATGAGGGGAAGCTGGATAAGGGAAATAGAATAAAAGCTATGGCAGTACATAAGCAGCGAGGTCTTGCGGTTTCGCAGGTTAACATCACTGCCTCCGAGCTCCAGGCTCACATCCCACTCCAGCACTTATTGGCCACGGAAGGAATGTTTATGATGTGGTTCAACAGGCTGACAAATCAGTCTGCTAATCCTATAAATGTCTTCCCACTATTCCCTAAATGGGGAAAAGAGCATCTGTGAAGATGTGAAACAAAGCAAATCATTTCAAGAAACAATCCAAATTACTCAATAAAAATACATTCCACTAAAAACCAGCAACTCAGCAAAATAGATCCATCTGTGGCTCACACGGGAAGTTAAGGATAGCATTAGATTTTAAAATGGTGCTTACAAAGTTGCAAAGAATAATAATAACCGAGAATTGGGAGCATTTTAGAAACTAATAAAGAGTGACTAAAATGTTGATGGAAAGGGAACTCAAAGAACAAGAGTTATCTTGCCAGGAATATAAAAACAGATAAGATCTTTTACATGTATATAAAAAGGACGGTAGCTAAAGTTAGCATTGACCCCTTCAAGATAGCGACTGAGAAATGACCAGGGGTAATAAGAAAGGGACGCAGATGTTGAACGAATATTTTGCATCGTTCTTCACAATAGACAGCACCAATGATATACCAGAAATAGGTACGGTAAAGCCGCCATAGTCCCAGATGACCATAGGCTGTTAAGTAATGGGTTAAGAGACATTCGAATTAGTTGTCTCATTTATGTTAAGTATCCAATAATTGACACTGATATGTAAAGGGGCTTCAGGTGGCCTCTGTCAGGTGATGTGATGTTAGAGTTTTGTGCAGAGTCTGTTGAAGTACATTAAAGGTGTTTGTGGAAAAGGAGCAGAACCTTTGACTCTTTATACAACAGCAGCTAAACATATAACAAAGGCTGCTTTCCCCTTTTTGGGGTGAGGGGTGGGGGAAAGAGAGCTGGCTGGTGGTGATTTAACCCGAGGATCGCCACACCTCAGGCGAGGGGCAAGGTTGAGAAGGTGGGGCCTTCATGAATAACCAGAAATTGGGGGTGGCCAAGGGGATAATAAGAGTGAAGAACTTTCAGGTATTTAATATCAGCAAAGAAAAAGTATTGGAGAAACTGAAGACACTAGAAGCTGACACAAATCACAGAACTGGATGGCCTATTGGCTAGGAGAGGTGGCTGCACAGCTAGTGGATACACTGGTTACATCTTTCCAAAATTCACTAGAATTTAGAATTAACCCAGCAGATTGAGTTATCAAGTGTGACACCGCTATTCAAGAATGGAGATAGAGCAGAGAATAACAGACGAGTTATAATCGCACATCGTTGTCGGAAGGAATGCTGGAATCTATTATTGAGGAAGTCTTAACGATGCACACAAAAATCGTGGCATAATCAGACAAAGTCAAGACGTTTTTACAAAATGGAAAATATGTTTGGCTTTTTAATTGTTTTTTTGAGAATGGATGAATAAAAAGAAACCAGTAAGCATTTTGATTTCAAAAAAACCATTTGATAAGGTGCGACACAAAAGATCAATTCACAAGGCAAAGGCTTCTGGAGTTGGGGGTAATATATCAACATGGATGAAGGATTAATGGACAAGAAGCAGAGGGGAGGAGAAACAGGGCATTTTCAAGTTGGCAGGCTACATGTAACTAGTGGATTACCGAAATGATCAGTGCTGGGGCTTCAGCTGTTTACAACCAATATTAATGGCTTTGTCAAAGATGTACCTAGGTTTGCTGGTGATACACAGCAAGTTGGAAATTTAAGCTGTGAAGACACGGGGTAGAACCTTCCGGTCTTCCCCTGAAAAAAAGCTTGGCACTCGGGAAAACTTACTTGACGTGAGGCCAAAAATCAATTTCCCAACGTATTCCCCAATAATAGATTCCAGCATTTCCCCGACAACTGATGTCAGACGATGTCGGGAAGCCCTTTTGCAGGCATTAGCAAGTCTTGCCTGCTCATTAAAAGGTCATCTCATCGGAATTAAGTTCCCCCCACCAAATTTAGCTCCCTGCCAGTGAGAAATTAGAATGTTCACTTTTACAAATGCACATTAGTGTAGACTTTTTCCAATGTATTACTGCTGCATTGTCCACTTTGGGGAGAGTCGGTGCCAGCCTCTGCTGAGACCAGATTAAATATAATGTGGAGAAGTGTGAGACTGTTCACTTTGATAGAAAAGTAGACTAGTTTTTAAAAAGACGCAAAACTTAGTGCTCAGAGAGACTTGGGTGTGCTCTTACAAGGGAGATACTGAAAGCAACTAGGAAGGCAAATGGCATGTTGGCCATTATTGCAAGTGGATTTGAATATAGGAATAAGTAAGTCTTGCTACAATTTTGCACGGTGGTGAAGCCACACCTGGAGCACTGTGCTAAATATTGGTCTCTGTATTTAAGGAAGGGTATAGTTACATTGGAGGCAGTACAGCAAGGGTTCTCTTTTGGTCCCTGGGACGAGAGGCTTGTCCTATGATGAGAGACTGAGTAAATTGCGATTTATACTCTCTGGAGTACTTCTCTGGAGGTATTTTGGCATATACCTCTCCACCTCACTGGAGCAGTACAGTGGTTAGCACTGCTGCCTCCCAGTGCCAGGGATCGGAGTTCAATTCTGACTTTGGGTGACTGTGTGGAGTATGCACATTCTCCCCTTGTCTGCTTGGGTTTCCTCCCACAGTCTAAAGATGTGTAGGTTAGGTAGATTGTTCATGCTAAAATTGCCCCTTAGTGTCCAAAGGTTAGGGTGAGGTTATGGGGTTGTTGGGGACTGGGATCTAGGTAGAGTGCTCTTTCAGAGGTTCAGTGTAGACTCGATGGGCTGAATGCCTTCCTTCTGCACTGTAGAGATTCTATGATTTTCGAAGAATGTGAGTTGACCTTACGCAAGTTTCTCACAGGGCTTCTTTACAGGGTAGACACTACAAGGTTGTTTCTCTTGGCTGGGGAATCTAGAACACAGAGGCACAATCTCAGGGTGAGAGCTGATCATTTAAGATGGAGATGAGGAGCAATTTCTTCACACACAGGTTTGTGAATCTTTGGAATTATCCATCCCAGTGGACACCCCATTGTTGAATGGAGAAAGGCAGATTTCAGTCACTCGCGGGATGTGGGGGATGATCTGCAAATGGAGTTGAGGCAGAGGATCAGCCATGATCATATTGAATGACCGGCTCAAGGGGCAGTATGTTCTACTCCTGCTCCTATTTCTGATGTTTTGGATTTTGTAGTCTGTAATGAAGCAACGGCGCTCACCATGAACCTTGAAGAAATGTCTCCACGATAGAGAGCCACCTCGTGGCCTAGATCTCTCCTTTTCCGATGTCAGTTCAAAAGTGGCACCAAGTCAAAGGGATCTCCAGCCATCCAGCAGCATGAAGGATAACTAGCCAATCACATTTAAGTATTCTCATAGACAGCAAACCAGAAATTAAAGCACTAATGATCCTTTACTTTTGATTAAAATTTTTAGTAAGTGAAATAAGTGAATTATGATTGGATTAACATAGAAATTAAAATATCGGACTTCAGGTGGCAGCTATAAGGGAGTAGGTCGCACATTTGGTGGCTCCCATTTCGGTCGGACTTTTGGACCTTATCCCCTGACTTTTTTGCACTTTTGAGCGCGGAACTGGAAAGCAATAATACTCAGGCACTGGACCCATACAGAATTGTATGGACCTATGAAGCCGGAGGGACCGTAAACAGCAGCAGAAGTGGTCAAGTAAGGGCACAGTGGAGGCTGTGAGAGAGACCAGCATGGCTGGTGTGCAGAGCAAGGAGCCGACAGCCGAGCCCACAATGGAGCAGCTGCTGCAGACTGTGCAGGAGGGCTTTCTGGCTTTGAAGCGTGACAACTTGGAGCTGCTTCAGAAGTCGATTGATCGGATGGGAAAAAGGCTGGATGATCAGGCTGAGAAGCTCCAGCAGTTGGAGAAGTCAGTGGAGGAGCAGGCGGACTTTCAAACGGTGGCGGATGTGGAAATTCAGAGGCTCAGGGACCAGCAAAAAGTGCTTCTGGAAAGGCTGGAGGACCTGGACAACAGATCTTGCTGGCAGAACGTGAGAATCGTGGGCCTCCCGGAGGGGGCAGAACACTGCCGCATATGTAGAGGGTAAGTTTCAGAAGCTGCTGGGGAATGAAGTGTTCCCGTGCCCGCCGGTGGTGAACGGGCACACAGAGTGCAAGTGAAGCAGCCGCGACAAGGGGGTCCCCCACGAGCGATGGTGGTACGCTTTCACAGGTACCTGGACAAGGAGCGGGTGCTGCAATGGGCAAAGAGCACACAAAGCTGTATTTGGGACAATACCACCTTCCGGGTGTACCAGGATTTGAGCGTTGAGGTGGCCAGGAGGAGGGGATGCTACAGGCAGGTGAAGGAGATAAGGTGAAATTCGGGCTGCTTTTTCCGGCGCGACTGTGGGTTACGTATAAGGGTCAGCACCACTATTTCGAAGAGGCAATGGACTTCATTAAGAAGCAAGAGCTGGCCCGGAGCTGAGGACGTTTGGACTCATGTTAGAGCTTTTAAGTATATGTGGGGTCTCTCCCGTTTTGGGATGTATCTTTGTTTTGTTTTTTTGTTGTGGTTGTTTTTTGCGTGGTTTACCTGAATGTTTCCTATTTGGGATCTTTGCTTAGTTGGAGTTTGGCTGGGGGGAATTAATAAAGAAAACAGTTAAAAGGGTTGGGTTAAAATGGATGCTTCAGGGGACCTTTGTGCAATTATTTTTCTGTGTCTGTATGGGAAGGACCGAGAGTGCCTGTTATTTCTTATCTCTTTTTTTCCTGTTTAACTTGAATTGTGCTATTGTGGGGGTTGTTTATGACTTGTATAGAGTGTTTACTTAAGTAGGGCTGATCTGGGGAAGTGGTACGGATGGGTCGGGGGGAGGGGTGACTGGGAACAATCGGTGGGAGACGGGCTGGAGCCGAGGATGGGAGCCCCAGGCTAGCTGAGTGCAGCTAGTCAACGGGAGCCGAGGTGGGGGGGTGTCCATATAGTTAGATTAGTGCAAGGGTTAGGTGATAGGATGGTGTTGCTAGTGGGGGGAGAAAACTGTGCATGGTAACAGTGAGGAGGTCATGGGTGGAGCCAGCCAGGAGGCGGGCCAGAGGAAGCATGACACATGGCTGGGGGGCTAGCCAAGGAAAGGGGATGGCTGATCGGCAAGGGGGGGGGCGGGCAAAGTGCCCCCCCAACCAGGCTGATCCTCTGGAACGTTAAGAGGGTTAAACGGGCCAGTGAAGAGGGCACGTGTGTTTGCGCATCTGCGGATTCTGAAGGCAGACATAAGTCTTGTTGCAGGAGACGCACCTCTAAGTGGCAGACCAGCTTTGGTTAAGGAAGGGCTGGGTCAGTCAGGTCTTTCATTCAGGGCTTGACTCTAAGACGAGGGGGGTTGCGATCCTGATTAATAAAAGGGTACAATTTGAGGCGGAGGATGGGGGTGGCAGGTTCATTATGGTGAGGGGTAAGCTCGAAGGGGTGTGAGTAGTCCTGGTCAGTGTGTATGCCCCTAATTGGGACGATGTGGATTTTATTAGGAAGATGCTAGGGAAGATCCCCGACTTGGACTCGCGCAAGTTGATCATGGGCGGGGACTTTAATACGGTCCTGGACCCGAGCCTGGACCGGTCATGCTCAAGAACGGGCAGGTTGTCAGCGATGGCAAAGAAACTGAGAGGGTTCATGGAGCAAATGGGGGGGAGCAGATCCGTGGAGATTTAGCCGGCCGACGGCGAGCGAGTCCTCGTACCACTCCCACGTCCACAAGGTGTATTCCCGAATTGACTACTTTGTTGTGAGTAGGGACCTGCTGGCCGGAATGGTGGGGGCAGAATATTCGGTAATTGCCATATCGGACCATGCTCCGCACTGGGTAGACCTGCAGTTTTGTAAGGACAGCTTTCAGCGCCCACCATGGAGGCTGGAATTTGGACTGATTGCGAGAGGCTGAGGAAATGCATGCAGAATTTCCGGCAGGTGAACGATATTGGAGAAGTCTTCGGCAGCGGTGCTCTGGGAGGCACTAAAGGCAGTGGTGAGAGGGGAGCTGATTTCAATCCGGGCGTACAGGGACAGGACAGATAGGGCAGAGACGGGCCGACTGATTAAGGAAATTCTACGGACGGACAGGAGTTACGCGGAATCCCCGAGGCCAGAGTTACTCAGGAAACGACAGAGACTGCAGGCCAAATTTGGGGTGCTGACTACAGGCAAGGCTGTAGAGCAGTTTAGAAAGGTAAAAGGTGCGATTTATGAGCATGGGGAGAAGGCCAGTAGAATACTTGCGCAGCAAATGAGCAAGAGGGAAGCACTAGGGAAATAAGGAGGGTGGTGGATGGGGAAGGTAATCTAGTGGGTGATCCAGCAGGAATGAACAAGGTCTATAGGGACTTTTATAGGAAGCTGTACACTTCGGAACCACCCGAGGGACTGGGGGGGGGGGGGGGGGGATTCTTGGACGGACTGACCTTCCCAAGAGTGGGGAGGGGGTTGGTGAATGGATTGGGGGCCCTGGTCAGGATCGAAGAGGTGTTGGGGCGCCTGAAGGTCATGCAGTCGGGTAAAGCCCCGAGGCCGGACGGGTACCCGGTGGAGTTTTACAAACAATTTGCCGGGATAGTGGGGCCGGTGCTGGTCAGAATCTTTAACAAGGCAAGAGACAGAGGGAGTTTACCCCCCGGCGATGTCGCAGGTCACTATCTCGCTCATTCTGAAACGGGATAAGGACCCGGAAGCCTGTGGGTCATACAGGCAGATCTTAGACGTCAAGCTACTGGCCAAGATTTTGGTGACTAGAATTGAGAACTGTGTACCGGATGTAATTGTGGAGGACCAAGCCGGGTTTGTAAAGGGGAGGCAGCTGGTGGCCAACCTAAGAAGGCTGCTCAACGTGATTATGATGCCCCCGGAGAGTAGGGAGGTAGAGATAGTGGTCGCCATGGATGCTGAAAAGGCTTTTGACCGGGTCGAGTGGGAGTATCTGTGGGAGATACTGGGATGGTTCATCGACTGGGTTAGGTTATTGTATCACGCCCCGGCGGCGAGTGCAAGGACGAACAGGACGACATCGGAATACTTTCGACTGCACCGTGGGACAAGACAGGGCTGCCCTCTCTCCCCACTGCTGTTTGCGCTGGCCATAGAGCCGCTGCCAATTGCACTGAGCTTCTAGGGGCTGGAAAGGGCTGGTCCGGGGGGGGGAAGAGTGGAACATAGAGTCTCGTTATACGCGGATGATCTGCTGTTATATGTATCAGACCCAATGGTAGGGATGCTCGGTATTGGGGCATTTGGCCGGTTATCCGGATACAAACTGAACATGGCTAAGAGCGAGTTGTTTGTAATTCAGGCGAGGGGGCAAGAGAGTAGACTGAAGGGGTTGCCGTTCAGGCTACTGGGGGAGAGTTTCCGATATTTGGGGATTCAGGTGGCACGGGACTGGGGCAAGTTGCATAAGCTCAACCTGTCCCGACTGGTGGAATGAGTGAGGGAAGAGGTCCCGAGGTGGGATGCGCTCCCGCTGTCATTGGCGGGGAGGGTGCAGACTGTTAAGATGACGATTCTCCCCATCTTTATCCCACGGCCCTTCTTTAAGAGGCTGAATAACATTATTCTGGGATTTGTATTGGCAGGGAAGTCCCCGCGAGTGAAGAGGATGATGCTTGAAAGGAACAGAGGAGAAGGGGGGCTGGCGTTGCCGAACTTCAGCAACCATTACTGGGCGGCCAACAGAGCGATTGATGTGTTGGGTGTTCTGGATCACATACAGGTCACTAACACTTGGAAGTAGCGCAACACTATTTTATTAAAAGGTTAACTATTTAAACATACTTGAACTGTGGGTAAATACGATACTAGCTTTAACTAAAGACCTTTGCCTTGTCCTAACCAGTTGATGCACTCAGCACATGGTGAATGTCTGTGTTGCAGGCTGTGAGCTCTGTGCTCCTAGCTATTTGCTACCCGAAGGAGCGGGAACTCTGATGCCCCCTGTCTTTATAGTGCGTATGCTCTCACTGGTGATTGGCTGCGGTGTTGTGTATGTTGATTGGTCCCACTGTGTGTCCATCAGTGTGTGTCTGCACCATGATATACTGGTGTATATTATGACATCCCCCCTTTCACATAAAAAAATGTGCCTGCGAGACAATGTGTGTGTGATGAATGTTCCTGACTACGTGTGCAAAATATTTACAGGACTATGTACATAAAACTAAGCTATTTACATGGGAAGGTGCCTGGTGCAGAAAAAACTGTCACACAAATAACGAGATGAACACTATATACAAACCACTTGAATGATTAAACGGAAGAACAGAACAGACCAGAGAGTCCATTAGTGCACAATGTTCACAAATTAAGTCTGAGGTGGGCGACAAATTCTGGTTGACCGTCAGGGTGGCACACCACTCATCGTCTGGATCGGTGCTGTATACCGACAGCGGCTGGTGTCTTTGCTTCGGGGACAGCCTGTTTTTCGTTGCGACACCGACTCGAAAAGGCGCCTTCGGGTCCTCGGTGTCACTGCTGTGTGGGAGGTCGGACTCGGTGGCCGTGCGTTGAATTGCCCGAACATTCCTGCGAGGCTGGCTGAAGCGATACGAATTGGAAGGCTGAGCTGCTCGACAGCAGGCAGCATAGTGGCCAAGTCTTCCACATCGTAGGCTTTGTCGAGATTTTGTGGGGCATTGGCGCTTTAAATGGGCAGAGCCACAGTTGCCGCACGTCGTGACGTCAGCCCGTTTGCTGCGCCACCGTGCATGCGCAGTGTGGTCATGTGTGGTGGGCGCCTGCACATTGCGTTCCTCTACGTCGCCGTCCCCTCGTTTGGTGCGTACAAGCGCGGGAGTCCGTGAAAAGCGCGCGAAATGGCCGCCCTCATCCAGGCTGAGGCCCTGGAGGTGCTCAATCACTTGGACCCGTTCCGCCTCGTGGGGACCATGCCACGCCGTTTCAGCCGCTTGTATATGGGAGTACCGACTGGTGGCATTTTCATGTAGGACACAGGTCTCGATGGCTGTCGCTTGGGCGAGTTGCTTTACTTTGAGGAGCTGCTGAAGTAGGGGGTCCGACTGAACACCGAAAATGATCTGGTCGCGTATCATGGAGTCAGAGGTGGGCCCGTAGCTGCAAGATTGCGCAAGGATGCGGAGGTGCGTTAGAAAGGATTGTAAAGGTTCGTCCTTACCCTGCAAATGCTGCTGGAACACGTAGCGCTCGAAACTTATTCACCTCTACGCTGCGTTTCAAATTTGAGGAGAACCGTCTTGAACTTCGTCTTGTCTTCATCATCTGCAAAGGTGAGAGTTGAAAATGTGGATGGCATGGTCCCCGGCCGTAGAGAGGAGAAGAGCAATCTTTCTGGTGTCCGAGGCGCCCTCCCTGTCCGTGGCTTCGAGGAAAAGCTGGAAGCGCGGTTTGAAAATCTTCCAGTTGGCCCCGAGGTTGCCGGCGATGCGGAGCGGGGCTGATGATGTCCATGTTGCAGGATGACGGAATGCTGGCAGAAGGCAGATCACGTGCAGGTAGGTCTAAGAAGTGTTAGTATGCAACCACTCCTGGTATCATGATGTGTTGGGTGTTCTGGATCACGTACAGGTCACCAACACTTGAAGTAGTGCAACAATATTTTATTAAAAGGATATTATGGAGTCAGAGGTGGGCCCGTAGCTGCAAGATTGCGCAAGGATGCGGAGGTGCATTAGAAAGGATTGGAAAGGTTCGTCCTTACCCTGCAAATGCTGCTGGAACACGTCGCGCTCAAAACTTTCATTCACCTCTACGCTGCAGTGAGTGTCAAACTTGAGGAGGACCGTCTTGAACTTCGTCTTGTCTTCAACATCTGCAAAGGTGAGAGAGTTGAAAATGTGGATGGCATGGTCCCCGGCCGTAGAGAGGAGAAGAGCAATCTTTCTGGCGTCCGAGGCGCCCTCCCTGTCCGTGGCTTTGAGGAAGAGCTGGAAGCGCGGTTTGAAAATCTTCCAGTTGGCCCCGAGGTTCCCGGCGATGCGGAGCGGTGGCGGCGGGCTGATGTTGTCCATGTTGCAGGATGACGGAATGCTGGCGGAAGGCAGATCACTTGCAGGTAGGTCTACAAAGTGTTGGTATGCAACCACTCCTTGTATCATGATGTGTTGGGTGTTCTGGATCTCATACAGGTCACCAACACTTGAAATAGTGCAACAGTATTTTATTAAAAGGTTAACTATTTAAACATACTTGAACTGTGGGTAAATACGATACTAGCTTTAACTAAAGACCTTTGCCTTGTCCTTACCAGTTGATGCACTCAGCACATGGTGAATGTCTGTGTTGCAGGCTGTGAGCTCTTGTGCTCCGAGCTATCGGCTACTCGAATGAGCGGGAACTCTGATGCCCCCTGTCTTTATAGTGAGTGAACTATGATGTCCCCTGTCTTTATAGTGAGTGCTCTCTCACTGGTGATTGGCTGCGATGTTGTGCATGTTGATTGGTCCCACTGTGTCTCCATCAGTGTGTGTCTGCACCATGATACACTGGTGTATATTATGACAGCAATGATAAGGAAATGGATGGTGGGTGCGGGGTTGGTTTGGGAGCGGATGGAGGCAGCTTCGTGCAGGGGCACTAGCTTAGCAGCCCTGGTCACAGCACCTCTGCCGCTTTCGCCGGCACGGTACTCCACGAGCCCGATAGTGGTGGCGGCTCTTCGGATCTGGGGCCAGTGGAGGAGGCATGTAGGGGAGGTAAGAGCATCGGTGTGGACCCCAATTTGCGGCAACCACCGATTTTCCCCAGGTAACCTGGAAGGTGGGGGTATCGACTGTGGAGGAGGGCAGGGATTGTGAGGATGGGGGATCTGTTCCCGGAAGGGAGCTTTCCGAGCATGAGGGCGCTGGAGAAGTTTGGGCCGACGAGAGGGAACGACTTTAGATACTTGCAGGTGAGGGATTTTGTACGCAGACTGGTGCCGTCCTTCCCACGTCTCCCGCCGAAGGGGGGGCAGTACAGGGTAGTTTCTAGGGGAGAGGTGGGAGAGGGTAGAGTTTCAGACGTCTACAAGGAGCTAATGAGAGCTGAGGATATGCAGACCGAGGACCTGAAGCTTAAGTGGGAGGGGGAGCTGGAGGACAGTATTTGGGCAGAAGCCCTGAGCAGAGTAAACACGACCGCAACATGCGCCAGGCTCAGCCTGATCCAGTTTAAGGTCATGCACCGGGCACACATGATGGTGGCCTGGATGAGCAGATTCTTCGGGCTGGAGGACAAGTGTGCTAGATGCGCCGGAGGGCCGGCTAACCATGTACACATGCTCTGGTCGTGCCCTAAACTCAGGGGGTCTTGGCAGGGATTCGCAGATGTCATGTCCCAGGTGTTGAAAACTGGGGTGGTAATGAGCCCGGCAATCTTTGGGGTTTCGGAGGACCCGCAAGTCGTCTAGGAAGAGAGAGGCTGATGTTCTGGCCTTTGCTTCCGTGGTAGCCCGGCGACTAATACTGTTAGCATGGAGGAACTCAAAGCCCCCCCGAGGGCTGAGGTATGGCTATCGGACATGGCCAGCTTTCTTGGCCAGGTTCGCCTTGAGAGGTTCGCTACTAGGGTTCGCCCGAAGGTGGCAGCCATTTATTGACTTCTTTGCAGAGGAGTAAGCGTCAGCGGGGGGGGGGGGGGGGGGGGGGGGGCTAGGATAGAGTAGGGAGATCCGGGCGTGAACAGAGCCATGGTTTGCATTTTGTTTAATGTGGAATTTGTGTCGACTTCTTTTTTGTTTTTACTGTACAATGTCATTTTTGCTATAAAATACCTCAATAACATAGTTTGTTGAAAAAAAATAAATTAAAATATCAAGCATATTTTTTTTTAAAACATGCTACATTGAAAGTGTAATTTTATCATAATGAAGATACTTGACATTTCACAGATATAAAATTAGCTTTTCAGGGCTATTGAGGGTGTTTGGCAACAGTTAGCATGCCACTAAAACCCAAGGTGTAACTTTTTCAAGGATTTTTACACCAAGATTGCAGGTTACTTTAGGATTACACTCTGGAGGGGATATCAGTAGTGCACCATCTCTGAAAGAATATAAATTACTGCCATCGACTTCTGAATTCCCATGTTATTCTTTACAGTGCAAACTCCCAAAGTTGCTGTTAGTTTCAGTGAAGTAGTGATTGAAATGCTGACCATCACCACTGCAAACTCCAGGCCAATAAAACAAAGCCTTAACATTGCAATTCTGTTGTTTGTGTATCTACTGGGAAAACATTTCAAACGCCTTGTAACTATATAATTATAAGACCCCTCACGTTGTTCCTCACATCTGCTTTCAGTTAACTGTAATCTATTTTAATGATCGTTTAGTGGCTTTGATACAAACATGCAGCCTGAGAATCGTTATGGTGTTGCATGACAGAAACTTCCACAGGCCGGCTTGTCCCAAAATGATCAATACTTGGCAAACCTCCCAAATATTGGGATTAAAAAAAAAAAAATGGCAAACAAGCTGCAAATTTCCCGGAAACATTAGAATTTTACCAATCCACCAATCAAAAGCTGGGTGGCTTTAACTGATTTACTTTCATTGTTGTTAATGTCGTCTCTAATCCAAGCAGCCAAACATCAAAACCACAACATCCTGGGAATATCTGTAGCCTTAGCTCTGATGGAATGAAACTACTCGATAGTAAAATACAGCACAACAAGAACTCAAAATGCAGCTTTATTACAGACTTCATCCCCGAAACTGTTCAGCTTGAGATGCTACACCAGAATCTGATCTGCCAATCATAATCCCATTTGCCAGCCCTTGGCCCATAGCCTCGAATGTTAAGACGTGCCAAGTACTCATCCAGGTACTTTTTAAAGGATGTGAGGCAACCCACCTCTACTACCTGTAATGTTCTTTGATTGGGCCGATGTTGAATCTTGATATTGTAGTGTGCACAAAGAACATCAGACTTTTTTTTAATAAACAAAGTTATTTATTACTAGCACGACACTAACAAATTATTAAAATGTCTAAGAATAGCACAGCTGGAAATAATGGTCCAACACTAACTTACACTAAGATAATACAGAGCTACTCTGATATGCGACTGCTACAAATTCCTTACTAACAGCTTCTCCTGGAACACGTGGGACTGGATTCTCCCAAAATGGCGTTATGTCCCTACGCCAGCGTAAAAGCGCTGGCGTCGCACTCCCGGGTTTCCTCAAAAAAAAAAAGTCGATTCACTCACCTTCAGGGGGCTAGCAGGGTCCCGGAGTGATTCACGCAGCTTTAGCGGTGGATACGGTCCCGCGCACTTCCGGTTTCAAGTCCACGCATGCGCACAGCGGTGGCCTCCAGCAGCCGCGCCGAGCGCCATGGCGGACTCGGACCGCGGAGGCAGCTCCATAATGTAGGCTCCCCCGATCAGCAGTGTGCCCTTGCATCACACCGGCCCAATCTGTGCCCCGACCGCCCATAAAGCCCCCCATCCCCCACCAGGGCAGCTGTGAACGGAGTCCGCAGCCGCCACAAGAGGTTCCCGAATGGCAATAAGTGGTTAGAACCACGCCGTCGGGAACTCGGCCGGCCAGGAGCGCAGGATCGCTGGGTGGGCCTCTGGCAATGGCCCTCCCAGCCGCGCGGAGTAATTTGCGAATGCACGGATTTCCGTGGCCTGGAGATTTGCCGGGCTGGCGCCTGGTCCGATTTAGTCATGAAATTTGATTCTCCGCTCTACGCCAAACGCGATTTCAGTGCGGGACTGCAGAGAATCCAGTCCACGGTGTGTCCGGGTCACCTGTCTGCATAATCACACTACCTGATGGTCAGATGCTGAAACTACAACAGTAATATATATATTATTACTTGCATACAGATGACAATGTACTTATCAGCACACTACCCTCCCGGGCAGTGCGTTCCAGACCGTCACCACCCTCTGGCTAAAAAGGTTTTCCCTCAGATCCTCCCTGAACCTCCCGCCCCTCACCTTGAACTTGTGTCCCATGATTTTTTTTTTTTAAACAAACATTTTATGAAGGCATTTATGGCTTTATAACAACAAAAGATACAAATACAAATGTAAACATAATTCGGTGCGTAACACCCCCCTCCAGCTCTCACTGCCCCCATCCAGCTCTCACTGCCTAAGCTAAACAAAACTAACCTAACTCCCCCTGCCCAATGAGATTTCTATATCAAAGGGATGAAGCCAGCCACTTCCGACATCCTCGTGTCATTTGCCTATCGTTGTGAAATTACAGGTTGAAAGGACAGTCTGTGATCGGTGTACTGTTATTATTACTCAATGTTGTCTCTTTTTGTAACTGAGAAGCAAACAAAGCACTTCTGTTCCTTATCTCAGTCGTGCCCTCAATTTAATGAAATCATAGTGAGTTTAGGTGCAAGTACAAATTAAGTTACAGTTGAGTACCTGAACAATTGCATCCTAAGCAGAAAGCCCTTTTCTCCAATTCTGTTATACCCTAGTTTTATATGGTAGCTCTGCTGTTGTTGGTCAAGCTGCAGCCGAGTTGAAATCATTAAATTACATCAGCCTCTTCACTCTTCTCGGATGCACTATTTCTGACACAAACTATGTGATAAAAAAGCTATTCAATAGCTTGTGTTCTTCTAATGAGAGAGTTTATATATGTCACATCTGCAAGTTTAATAGCTGCAACATCCTTGTCCCCTTGTAGTTACCTTATAAAGAGGCAGTGGAAGGCTTCTCGCTGCACTCAGAAAAGTAAAGGCATCAAACCTTACTGGCATCGACCCTTTTAAGCACATAGTGTGTCAGACTGGAGAGTTTAATTGCCTTTCTTTTTTGCCACATGTCTCACGTAAGAGGTCTCTGTCAGAAAAGCTGACAGAAGCTTTGTAATTGTAAAGCACTTACTTGCTGTTCATAAGAGAGGCACACCACTTCAAGACATTTGTTGAGCATAGAGTTCAGAAAAGTGTTTTGAAAAAAAGGCATCATCTACTGCATTAAAGCAGTCCAAGAGAGGCATAATGAGATACACCTCAGCAATGCTACAGTTTCACAAATGCTTGATCTGAAAATATGCACATTAATCTCAGAAATGAATAAAACAGCTCCACAAAATGATCAATTAGAATTCTTCTTACATGTCTCCATTAACCTGCCCTTGAATTTATTAACATATTATCATGTGTAGATAAAGAAGAATGCAAAAACAAAATAGGTAGAAATAGGCAATTCGGCAACAGCAAGCTGAGTTTTAATGACACCCCTCACCAACAATAAGCTGAGTTTTATTGATCCCCTGGCGCACAGGCAAAGATGATTGCTTTGTCAATCATATATTGGTAAGACGTCTTGTTTTGCTAGAACTATGCACAAGAAATCACCGTAGCAGTTTACTCTGCTGTGGATCTGTGTAGAGGTGTTGCTACTGGAAATTTGACGCTACAAACTTGCAGACTCGGCTTCCCTAAAGGTCACTCGGGTGACTCACACAAACATGATGTGATTGTGGCAGGACTGTGATTTACTGCCATTTATTTGCAGGTGGCTAACATTTTCCATCAAAAACAAATTTTTATTGCTGATGTGTACGTTAAACTTTGCACAGGGGTCTATCTTTGTCATGGGGTAAATAAATCACACCAAGCTGGGAACATGCCTATAACTGCAGTTCCTTTGAAATTATTTGCACAAGGCACGAAACCATTTTAGGAGTAATATCTTTTAAATCCTTATTTTTAAACAAATATCTGAATTGATTTAGCCAATTCCTTATACTGGCCACTATTCGTTAATCACAAGAAAATTTCTATTTTAAATACCATAAATCCCCAAACAAAGCAGGATTATCTTTATAATTCGCTTGATTGATGTTACAGTTCAGAATATCATCTGTAACTGAAGATAGACTCATTAATTTTTAAACTCGTTGCATGTCACCATTATATTATGTAATTTTAAACTTTCAAAATATGTAGCCAGTGGGACTTGCATCCCACGAGCATAGTTTTTTAAAATCCTAATTTCTCATGGTATATTTTTAAGTTTTAATTATTTCTCCTCGGAGGCAAATCATGCTCCAAATACCTTCAAGTTATGCCCCCAAATCGACAAAGCTCGCCTCTGTTCTAGACTTCAGCAACTCCCAAGTTAGGGAAGCCTAACAAACTGCTGGAAAGTAGTCAGATAGATCCCTGTGAGCCAGACATGATCAGTTTCCAATTCCAGCTCAGGCTGCCTGAGTATTCGTGGCATTCTTACCCTGCAACAAGGCAGCAAAAATAAGGGAGTAATTCAATCCAGATCATTCTCGTCTATCCTTTGGTGCAGTATTATTCACCAAGGAGGAGAAGGTTGACCAGAAGTTTTGAAACGGACCTTCGAACTCCAAGTAACATTGAGAATAGAAAACCAGACAGCAAAAAAAAAAAAAAAGGCTTTTCCAATTGCCTCCTTTTGAATATTACCATCCACATCCATTTCCAATCTTGGACATGCCTTGTTCCTGCTTGAGATCCAGGACCGCACTATCATTTTGTATCAGGCACCGGGGAGCCAACTTAAGGGGAGTGAGGAACAAGTGCAATAAATGTCAAAATACATTTGCGCCACTGGCTATTCATTGGAGAGACAGACAATCAGTTTCTCCTCATGATCAGAAGTCCCAAATCAAAATGGTCAAAACGTATCTCATATTTGACCATCAGATAGTTTTAGATCTGATTTTCTTCTTTAAATAGCCAGTAATGCATAGTTTCAGTGCTGTTCATAGAATTTACAGTGCAGAAGAAGGAGGTCATTCGGCCCATCAAGTCTGCACCAGCCCTTGGAAATAGCACCCCACTTAAGCCCACACCCATAACCCAGTAACCCCACCTAACCATTTTAGACACTAAGTGCAATTTATCATGGCCAATCCACCTAACCTGCACATCTTTGAACTGTGGGAGGAAACCAGTGCACCTGGAGGAAACCCACGCAGACATGGGGAGAACGTGCAGACTCCACACAGATAGTGGCCCAAGTCGGGAATCGAACCCTGAAGCTGTGAAGCAACTGTGCTAACCACTGTGCTGTTATAGGAAGTTTGGTGGTTGATATGTACCCCTTTTCACCTGACATATCTATTGCATATAAAAAGAGAAAAGGTTAGTACAACCAAGGCAAGCTCATTTAAGCCAGTCAAGGAGGATTTGTACAAACATCAAGCTCAGAGGAAGACGGGTAATTTTCTACTTTACCAGGAACAGGAGGGGAGCAGCAGCCAGTTAGCTGCTTGCTAAACACTTCACCCAATTTTCCTTCTCATTTGAAAAAAACTGGGCAGGATGTGGAACAGGCTCCCGATTTGCTACCACCAGTTTTGCACTCTCGCCCAAGTTGGCGACTACCCCATGGACAAGCTGTCAAATGAGCACGGTACGTGAGAGGTGATCGTGGAACTGTTGAGAGAACCACTTGATCAGCATTACAATCATGTTTGATCCCTACTTTATGAGTTCCCCCCCCCCCCCCCCCCCCCACCCCCCACCTAATGTAATATTGGGAGCTACGGTTTGTATTCAATATGCAAGTACAACATTTCCATCACTTTCATCAGAATTCAATTTTAAAATTTGGAGACTTTAATTGGAATTTAATTTGCCATGATCTGTATCAATGTTAATTTTTACTGTTACTTGTGACTGTCGAGGTTGATTTTGATTTAACGCCAATATATTCACAGAGAACAAAACACGTAGAGATGCTGCATTATATGCAGACATATTCCGGAATGAAAAAAGAAAGCACCAAATGTCAAGTGCCAGTGACTGTGGGTAGGAAAATTGCCTTCATTATCAAGTTGCTTATTTATGGAAAAAAAAGGGTAAAATAGTTTCAAATTTGAATTAATGAGCTTTGTTCTTTTTTGTAAGGTGTCGTAAGCGGAATAACAAAGAACAAAGAAAAGGAATGTTCCCTTCCAGTCGGGGAACACTTCAGCAGTCAAGGGCATTCAGCCTCTGATCTCCGGAAGCGTTCTCCAAGGCGGCCTTCAGGACGCGCAACAACGCAGAATCGCCGAGCAGAAACTTATAGCCAAGTTCCGCACACATGAGTGCGGCCTCAACCGGGACCTGGGATTCATGTCGCATTACATTCATCCCCCACCATCTGGCCTGCGAAATCCTACCAACTGTCCTGGCTTGACACAATTCACACTTCTTTAACCTGGGGTTACTCCATCTCTGGATCTGTAAAGATTTAATCACCTGCTAATGCTCGCATTCCAAGCATTGTCTGGCATCTTTGAATCTGTCTATATATATGTTTCTGGAACATACCTCTTCATTCACCTGAGGAAGGAGCAGCGCTCCGAAAGCTAGTGACATCGAAGCAAACCTGTTTGACTTTAACCTGGTGTTGTAAAACATCTTACTGTGCAAAGAAAAGTACAGCACAGGAACAGGCCCTTCATCCCTCCAAGCCTGCACCGACCATGCTGCCCAACTAAAATCTTCTACACTTCAGGAGTCCGTATCCCTCTATTCCCATCCTATTCATGTATTTGTCAAGATGCCCCTTAAACGTCACTATCGTCCCTGCATCCACCACCTCCTCCGGCAGCGAATTCCAGGCATCCACTACCCTCTGTGTAAAAAACGTGCCTCGTACATCTCCTCTAAACCTTGCCCCTCGCACCTTAAACCTATGCCCCCTAGTAATTGACAGAGAGTCAACTGAAGAGGTTGGATTCTCAGCAATACAGGGCTCTAAACAATTAAGGACTTTGTTTTGAGAAAAACATACACTAATTATTTGTACACACCGTATAAATGATGAATGGCATGGAAGCACAGTTGTTAGCACGGTTGCTTCACAGCGCCAGGGTCCCAGGTTCGATTCACGGCTTGGGTCACTGTGTGTGGAGTCTGCACGTTCTCCCTGTGTCTGCGGGGTTTCCTTCGGGTGTCCGGTTTCCTCTCACAAGTCCCGAAAGGCGGGCTGTTAGGTAATTTGGACATTCTGAATTCTCCCTCTATGTACCTGAACAGGCGCTGGAATGTGGCGACTGGGGACTTTTCATGGTAACTTCATTGCAGTGTTAATGACAATAAAGATTATATAAAATCCTGGCTCTGGTAACGTCTAATTATTTTCACAAATTGTCACTTCTAAGTAAAATACAGTTGTAGAGCATAAAATGTTACAGTTTTCTCTGTATTTGATATAAGTACATAAGTACACTATCTGACCAATTCCCCTCCTGAACATTGGGAATTTCACGACATCAGAGAGAATCCTAAATTATGTGGCTGATTGTTATTTGATATTTAAAGGTTTCCCCAACCACTTGCCTTGTTCGTCTACAGCTAATGATGCAACACCTACTCCACCAGTTGTTTTACCAGTTCAAAGCATCATATGAATGTATTCATGACTCCAGACAGTCAGTCAAAAGGCCCCAAATCCTAACATCAGCCAAAAGGCCTCTACAGCTGTAAAGATGCACTGCAAAGGCAGCGTGCACTCAACTTCAGCAATGCCATCAGCCTCCACTTTTTTGCAGATCTTCTGACGATTAAAAAATCTACATATTGGCTGTTTAAAACACAATATTGTGCTCATATTGCATATGGGGAGTTCCTGAACCAGCTGTTAACTTTTACTAAAATCACCACGATAAAAGCTGCTGAAAGCTTTGCTGAAGAAGAAAAGACATTTTATAGCACCATGCGAGATTTAACCAAGAAGTTTCTAAGTGAGTTAGAGAGCAAGGCTGTCACCGCTATAAAGGTTAATTGGTCCACTTAACGAAGCCCCACGGGCTTCAGGTAGCAAATGATGGCCCCACCAGCTGACCGTGTTCACCAGCCTCCTGTTAACAAGGGACAGCAGCACTTAAACCGTTCCTGCACAGCCAACCCCACTCAGCCCACAGCCGTGCCTCCGAGAAGACCATCCCCACGATTCGGGGATGCCGACCTGGGCAGATTATTGGGCACAATCGAGACCAGACGAGATACCCTGTTCCCCAAGGGTCTTGGAGGGTAAGCCACAGGGGAGCCAGAGCCGCCTGGGAGGTGACGACAGTGGCCACCAGTTCGGGGAGCGTGACCAGGGGGACCGGCGTCGCAAGAAGATCAACGACCTTCGCCAGACTGCAGGGGTGAGTTGCCACTGAACACACTCCCACGAGAATGCGCCTCACACCTCCCCGCCCAGCACTGTTCCGTGGCCCGCCCCGTATCCAGCAGTGCTGCCCCAGCCCAGCCTCCATTCCCCATCCTTCCCATTAATAAAATGAAAATCGCTTATTGTCACAAGTAGGCTTCAAATTAAGTTACTGTGTAAGCCATTACAGTTCACCTCCCCAAGCCCCCTGCCAAAACTACCCCCCACCCCCGAGCACCCTCTGAACCCCGCAATGAATGACATGTGTGGCTAACAATGCCCCCTCTGTATCCCCACAGGAGAAGTTGGCCCACAACAGATGGGAGAGGGCCCAGAGGGGCGGCGGGGTGCCAGGCATCAGAGTCCGCAACCCAAGGAGGAACGGGCCCTTGAGGCCGCGGGGGTGGCTGAGTACAGATAAGTCACCAACGTAGAGGTTGGCGTACAGCGCAGAGATGAGAGTCCACCGGCCCCCACCCAGATGACCTGACATCCAGCAGGTCCATAGCCGATTGTAGGAGTCCCTGAAGCTACAGGTGCAGAAGATGTCGCCGACAATGCATGGCACCAAGGCCAACACTGCTAGGGTGGCGACCACAATGGAGAGCCTGGTGCACAACGTCTGCAGCATGAGTGGAGGTGTCCAAGGTGTGGCTCAGTCAGTGACAGCCATGGCTGAGGGCCTCAGCAGAATGTCACACTCATTGGTCGAAGTGACCCATCTTTACCAAGATGGCGCCGGAGCGAGGAGACTCTCCGCGAGCTCTCCCCAACAGATCCACTTTTTATTCTTTTATTCCCTTTTCTTCTCATGTACTTAATGATCTGTTGAGCTGCTCGCAGAAAAATACTTTTCACTGTATCTCAGTACACGTGACAATAAACAAATCCAATCCAATCCAGTATCAGGTGGACCTTGAAGAGGCACTGTGGAGCATGTACAAGTCTCAGGTGGACAATGCCAATGCCAAGCACATCCCAATCGCTGGGGGATGTGTGCCTGTCGCAGAGCCCCAGTTACCGAGGAGCATCGCCAAGGAGGCTGACACCATGCTGCAGACATTGGAGAGCTGTCAGCACTGGCAGAGCCAGGTGACCCTGGGGCAGCTGGGCTCGATCCAGCTGCCCCACATCCCGAGATGAACCCCAGGGCCCTAACGGCACAGACCAGGAGGGGGGATTGCGTGCCAACCTGGAGCCATCCGACAGTGGTGACGGCGGCCACCGCTCTTCTGAGATCCATCCCACTGGCAACGCCGCGTCTCAAATCAGCACCTGGAACAGAGTGGCACAGCAGGGCATGTGCCGCCAGCAAGTGTGTCAGGGCTCTCCAGCCCCAGAGACCTCAGAGGATGCCCACTGGGGTATTGAAGGCTATGTGATAGGCAGCAGGCTGCCTCCACCTCGATGTGAATCCTGGGGACACAGCTAGACACCACTGTAGAGCACAGAAGGCTAAGCAGGTCGAGGATCACGGAGGGGGCACGGAGCAGATAAGGGGGGGTCTGGGTGCGTGCATTGGGGCAAGGAGGGGTGGAAGGGAGGTCTGGGAGAGGTGGGAAGAGTGGGGCGGCCCAATCAGGTGCAGTTGGGGACCCATGTGTAAATTATTAAAAATAGTTCACCTTTACTAATATGATGCCTCTGGTATTCTCTTCTGCAATGCAGGGCAAGGACCAATCCCATGCCCCATCTTCCCAGACATGGAAGTCCTGGATGCCGCCCCCTCCCTCCCCAGCGGAGGCCATACCCCCTTCCCAGCTGTGGCCATGGGCGGCCACTCCCATGCTCCTCACCACCCCCCCCCCCCCCCCCCCCGATGGCGGCCCACCCCAGCTGAGGCTGGCCCCCCGGGGACTTCCCCATCCCGCTCTGAGCACCGGGGCAGCAACTCCAGTGTCCCTGGGTTCATTGCCTGGGAGCGGAGATGGCTACTCACCTCCCGGGATCCCCACAGCAGCCCTTCTGCCAGCTTCACATTTTTAAAATGGTGTACTAAGCGGCACCCGCGTGACCACTTGCTGGGGAGGCCATTAGACCATGGGAGGCCATTAGATAGGCGTTCGCTCCCATTAGTTGTATGGAGATTGGGCTTAAAGTGGTCATTATTGTTTTCTCACCTCACTACAGCGGGATTCTGCTTTTTGCCAACGGGAGGAGGCGATTTAGATCACAAACCGATCAGCGCTCAGTGTGATTCTCGATTTTGGCCATTCCACAATCTAATAGACTTGTAGCACTCGCGCTTAAGCGCAACATAGCCATCAAATCGCACCTACCATATCAAAGAGTTCAAAATATGTTTTGCATCGCAAAATCTCAGAGGAACGAGATTAAAGTTTTTTTTTTAAATGATTTTTGGGAAGGAACATTAGTGAGCAGAAAAAGTCTTTCCCTCTTCAAATAATACAACGGCAATTCTAACATTCACTTTGACCATTAGAAGATATAAATATAGCCTTATTTCAGCACCTTGCTGAATGTTGAGACGACAACAACACAGCACTCCTCTACACACCGAAGGGTCAGTCTGCTCACATCCCTGGACTGGGTTTTGAGCCAACAGCTCTCGGACTTAGAGGCAAGAGAGCAAACACATGAATACGTAGCCATAAGCGCTCATCTCTGTAGCTGGAGGTCAATGGTTGAGTGAGTCCCGTTAGGCTGCTTTCTCAGATCTCTCGCGGGGTTGACAGCTGGGGTCACCACATGGGCGACATGAGCAAGAAGACCAGCTGATAGATCAACTATCCAGCACCGGCTATTTTTGCCATTAAGGTTAGAAGGGGTATTGAAGGCCACGGGTCATCTCCTCATGTGCAAATATATATGAGACTTCAGCTATTGAGAGAATAATTCTAATAATTCTGTATAAATTGTAACTCAACAATATTCAGATAGATACTACGTGCTTAAGAAGGTTGTTCCTCAAAAGTCCGAAGGGTCATGATAATAATATTAGACCCATCTTCAAATAGATGTCACTTTTTGTACCAAATGTTTAGTTCTAGAAAGTTTTACAAATGCAGTTTTGGAGTAGAGTGGATAGAATAAACTTCTCATACAAATCCTTGCTTTCTCACCATGTGATGACACTTGGCAGAATCTTGTGGAGGTGACAGGGTTACCAGCTTGAGAGATGACCAGTGCCCCGCATCACCTCCTTCCAGGAAGGCCCATCGTACCTTGTTCCACTTGGGCACTTGACAGGACTGTGGCAGGCCTATCCCAGGTATCAGGAGGCACAAGTCCTACTTGCTTAGGATGGCTGGCAGAACAGAAGCACGCAGCTCTATTGAATGACAGCACCACCAGAGAGATGGTGGTTGCTGCCCATACCACACCCACCCAAGGCATGGTATCATGTTGGATCCTACACAGAAGTGAGTGATCGTGAGAGGGGTGTTCATGGGAGTGGGAAGGTGGTCAGCAATTTGATCAGGCACGGA
Source organism: Scyliorhinus torazame (assembly GCF_047496885.1). Classification (NCBI taxonomy): domain Eukaryota; kingdom Metazoa; phylum Chordata; class Chondrichthyes; order Carcharhiniformes; family Scyliorhinidae; genus Scyliorhinus; species Scyliorhinus torazame. The sequence goes on from NC_092708.1 coordinate 334,633,857, forward strand.
GTGCCTTTGAAATAGGGGCCTTTCCTCTACCGGGAGCTCACAGGCAACCCCGACAGGTGGTCATGCTGAGCCCCCAACCTGCTACTAGTTTAATAGCAATGATGGAAGGATTTAGTGGGCCCATTTTAAGGGCCTCAATTGGTGCCGTGGGGGCAAGAAGACTATCCACAGGCCTTCCCAACATAGGCTTAGATCAGGATTGAGGCAGCAAGGTGGAAGGGTCTGCACTCGCCGCCCCCACCCCCAACCCACCACCAAACACACCACGGGGGAGGGCACAGGATACCGCCCACTATTGGAGTCAGGTAAAAACTTGACACTTAGCGTTACTGAAGAAATTACCATTAATATACACCACCCAACACCAAATAACAGATGATGTGGAGATGCCGGCGTTGGACTGGGGTGGGCACAGTAAGAAGCCTTACAACGGCAGTTTAAGGCCAACAGGTTTATTTGGAATCATTAACTTTCGGAGCACAGCTCCTTCATCAGGAGCTACCCTCCAAAAGCTAGTGATTGCAAATTACCCTGTTGGACTTTAACCTGGTGTTGTAAGACTTCTTACTGTGACCAAATAACAGAGAAGAGAGAGGTTGGGCATCATGATGGAACAGTGTGCAACTTGATAATGAGGGTGTGAACTGCCTGCCGGTGTTCTGAGGTCCAACATTGTGCAATACTATAATACTGTTAAAGTTGAGGCCACATTGCCAGTTGTAGTAATATATTATCGTCTGGACCTAGTATGAAGAAAAGTGAGGGACATCACCAGTCCTATAAATACACTATAAAAGGAATACATCTGCCACAGATTTCAGCTTGGGGCCAGGAACATTCCAAAAGCTGAGGCAAACTCCCTTGTACATTCAGGAAACAGCATCAAATGATCTGTAAGCATTAAAACTTCTGCAAGTGATGTGTCTCAAAAATTATATTAAGCAGAAATACAGGATTCTTAAGCTCTTATTCTATTTATCTATACTTACAAAGATTTCAGCAGTGATACATATCAAAGACAACTGGCAGCAGACTTATCTCATACCTTTCCAATGCCTGGGTTGTCCTTGACTTTACACACAGCCCTCAAAAGGCATGGTGGAGCTGGGGGAGGGGACACTTGCAAAATACCACTGAAATTTGTTCTGCTGTTTGAGAGCTCATGTGACTGCTGGAGAAGTGGGTGGTTTTTCTTCTGCTTGGAGGAGAGATTCAGCTTCTGTGCTGCTCTGTAGGGGGGGGGGGAAGAGAGAAATACAGCAGTGTTACTGAGAGCCAAACGTAATTTGGCCGAGCAAAAACAGATGTTCAATGTCATCATTCCCTGTTTAACAAATCAACTCACTTGATTCTAATCAAATTCTTAGGACTGTTCTGTCAGGAGACTAATATAGGCTGATTCAGGCAGAAATATAGCCAAGACAATATTCACTTAATTTCTCCCTAGCAGAGTTTCAATTAGTCTATAACTTACCGAACAGCTTCAGCAGCTGAGTCCAAGGCTGCAGAAATCTCAGTGACACCATAAAAGCTGAAATCAGCCTCCTGTCACTATGAGGCCAGATGGGCTACTCAGGGCACACAATACATTGTAATCTAACAAGTTATTAGCATTTCAGAGGTTTCGCATTCCTACGGTACCTGGTAAAATATATAGTAATGGTCACCTTTGTAGCTTTCCATTAGTTACTCTATCAGTCGTGTTTCTGGTCTACTCACGAGGTGCAAACAGCAGGCAAACACAACAGCCCATAAATAATTTGGCACCATAGTGGCTCGTTAAAGCAGCATAGCTCAATGAAACAAAACATGAAAGCACGAATGCATTTTCAGATGAAAAATTAATTTTGTCAATTCATCACTAATCACGCCTTCAAGCTTTACAGTACGGTAAAGTGGGTTTAAAAGCTCCCTGTTCCTGCAGGGAACTTATTTGAATAGCGTTTTATGGCCACAATTAGTTTTAACTTTCAAAAGGAACTATAGTATGCGCCTCAAGTTAGCATTCTGCCTCGAATTGTGCAAATATGCTTCACCAAACAGTGCATCAGCATGCAAGTGGTCAGTCCTGGGTTAAAAAAAATGACAACTGTAGCCTCTGGAGGTTCCAATCCAAATACAGACAAGAAATACACAAGACCTGATGAAATAATTATTACTTCAATAAAGTCTAGTGTAGGATTTCCCTAGGGAGAGACTGTGAAAGGAAGCAGGACGTAAAGGCTGCATTTGCACATCTACTGCTCATTCAAGCAAACAAAGCTTTAACCTGCTGCTTATTGCAAGTTTCAATGAAGCAATCTCTTACAGCTGAAAGCATATTGTAGAAAAAATCTAACAGATTGTTTAGTATGATTACGCATAGTAGTCAAGTATCGGGAATTCAGATATAAAAAAAGATTCTTGAATAATTTTTTAAAAGTCTTTCATTATTTTTGGTATTTAAAAATATTAAACTATTTTTCTCAAGTAATAGATTCTGCAACTTAAAAGTAATGTTTGAATATTATAACACCAGCTAAATGCACACTGTTTTCTCAACCAGCATTAAGTCAGTCTGACTGCGTTTGAACGAGTTCGACCTCTGACATCAGAAAGACAACAACAATTTTAAATTACAACATCACAGTGGAGATCAGGGTTGCAGTTGCAAATTGGTGAAGGGGTTTAAAAGACATTTTAAAATATTGAACATTCTTTGGGCTCATTAAGAGGGTAGTATTTTTATGCAAACTCAAATAATCCCCCCAATTATTTTATTCCTTCAAATCTCCTGAAGGAATCATCTGCTAAATATGATTGATAACCAATATAATGAAGGCATCCGGAGTCAACTGTTGTAAATCAATACAGGAAAAGATGCTTGAATTTACTTACAGTTCCCTCCACTCCATCATCTAGTTAGGGTTTATAACCAGCACATGAAGCCAATAAACCACAACTTTCCCATCCATTTTCCTTTGACACTCCATTATCCAGGATGTGCAGGGACACTCTGGTCCAGCAGCAATCATTGAGGTTTCCACATGATTACACGGTACCTTCTGATAAACTGCTGAGCTCAACAAAGACGCTGCAGTGGTGCCGGGCACAAGTCATCAAGATGCATAAACAGCTCATCAGGAGAAGCATGAATATCATATTGTACGTTCTCTCTGTCTTGAAAGATTTTCCTATCCATTGGCAGTTTCCCTTCCTCCTTAACTTTAGCTATAGCTGTTGATTTCCGAAACGGTTTCAAATCTCCCTCTCTGCCTGATCCCCATGTATCCAAAAGTTGTATTAACTCTTAAAGGATGAACAATCAGCCTCTCTCCAGCATTCTTTATAAATGCTCACTGGAGAGCTAAATACTAATCCAACCTAATCTCTGCTTACTCAAGAAAGAGAAGCTCAGGCGTGATTTGTCCCATGCCTCCCTTGTCCAAGGCTCCTCCTTGTCAATATCTTCAATGCGCAGCTTTCAGTTAATCATGATGCAAATTAACGTTTCTCCATCGCTTTAACAGCAAAGCATCTGTCCTTGATTCCTCCGACTCCCTTCCATTCTCCAATCCCAGCTGAGGTATCAATACATTCACACCGTGTGATCGCCACTTCTCTGATTCCTTCCACCCTTCGTTCACGTCACAAAGATCATCATGAATTCTTCATTAGCCAGAAAAGAAAATTCTTGTTCCTTCTGCCCTCAAACTGCGTCGGAACATGATTCTGTCTCTTTGGTACTGTTTTATGCAAATCAATCAAGATGGTTAATTAGCCATTCTTACAGCATTCATTATTTACGTATGGTCTTAAATAAACATCACTAAATGCGCTCCCACAAAGCGATTCTTGTACAAAGTCGAAAAGGATCTGGATAATGAGCCTCTGTTTCAATAAAAGAAAGTTGCATCAGTGAAAGTGTACATTCATTTCTGCTTATAAAAACCAAATGCATTTTCAAGTAAGGTGTGCCAATGTGAAAATTTCACAGAATACCTCTGATCAGCTAAACACAACCGTCACTTCGCAAGACGTGTTGAGAGAAAATGCTATTGTATAGGAGCTGAGGCGGGCACATTTCAACAACTCGTTCTGATAAAGCACCTTTAATGTTATAAAACGTCCCAAAGACACTTCACGTCAGCATTATAAAGCAAAATGGGACACTCCCGGCCGCATAAAGAAATACAAGGCCAGGTGGTTTCGAGAAGTGCCTGAAAGGAAAAGGAAGGTACAGAAGGCGAAAGATTTCGGAAGAGAACTCCAGAGCTTACTGCCTCGGCAGCTGAAGGCACAGCCAGCAACAGGACAGTGATTAAAATCTGAGATGTTTAAGAGGCTATAATTAGATGAGCACATATATCTTACAGAGCTAACTGGCTGCAGGCAAAATAGGAAGAGATGAAGTCATGGAGAGCTTTGAATAGAAGAATGAGAGTTTTAAAACGGAGGCATTGCTTAACCGTGAGCCAATGCAGATCAGTGAGCACAGCGGTTATGATGAACTCGAACCTTAACTAAGGGCACAGGCAGCGGAGTTTAGGATGGCCTCAAATGTACAGAGGGCAGAATGTGGAGGGTTGGCCAGGAATGTTGGAGAAATCAAGCTGAGAGGTAACCAAGCCGAACGGTGAGGGTTTCAGCAGCAGATCAGCAAAGGCAGGTGCAGAAACGAACAATGTTGTGCAGAAACACACTGGGCATGACTTAACAGGTTAAAATAAGAGTCCCGAGTTGGGTGCGTATAGTGGGGTCTTTCTCGGCGCCTGCAGCACTGAGAACGACCTGTGTTAGACAGGTAGGTTCGATATGGACTGCACTCGATGCAGGGAAGCTAGAAACAGACATCTAACACTGGAGAAGATCCAACACTGTTTTATTCAACGATAGAACTGATATACATATTCAGCTGTGGGTCGGCACTATACTGAACTGACTGGAGACCTTGTACTAGCCTGACCTGACTTACTAGCTACCGCATGGTGTTTGCACTGTGCTAGCTCGTGGACTCTGACTGTCTCAGTGGCTGGGTCCCGAGAGAGCGGGAAACCTAGTGCCCTCTGGCTTTATAGTGGTAGTGTCCTGTCTGGTGATTGGCTGCACTGTGTTGTGTGCTTACTGGTCATTCTGTGTGTCAATCACTGCCTGTCTGCATCTCATTATATACATGCGTGGATATTATGACACCCACTATCAAACAGGACTCTTTGTTCTTTCTGACTTAGGTCAGGAACACCCCGCCGAGGCCACACATACCTCATTTCCTGCTCGTCAGTTCAAGACGAAGATGAAAGAAATTGGGACGCCATTTTTAAATGCTACCCCGTGCTCTCAGCCCAACCGCCCCACTCCCCAGCTCCCCATCATGGCCTCTGGATCCCTCCATTGCCCTAACCTACCTCTTAGGGGGTCCCCAAGCCTCCCATCGCCCCACCTCTTAAAAGCAGGGCCCCCCCAGGCCCGATCCCTGGCACAGGCAACATGGTGCTTGGGCACTTTGGCACTGCCAGCCTGGCATGCCTGGTGGCAGTACCAACGTGCCCTGCAGGCAGTGCCAAGGTGCCTGTGTGGCAGTGGGTGAGCCAGGGTACCATCTGCCTAGAGCCCGACCACTCGGGAGCCTCCGAGGGCTTGGGAGACCCCCCTAGGTGCCATTATACCTGATCCACGCTTGTGTGGACCAGTGCGAAACGACGCCATGGTGAGGTCTCCCAGACGCAGCCGTTAGTTCCCAGGCCTCGGGAGAACTGGGCGGCGACATATTTAAATGAGTATAGTGGCTCTCCTTAGATCTTGCAAGGCATTCCGAGCATCACAAATGTCACAAGAAGCCTCTCGCAGGATTTACCGACCTCATCGAGTCACTGAGCTGGGCACAACGAGGCCATTCAATCGCGCCCACAGTCTTAGTGATGCCTTGAATATGTGGTCGGGAATTCACCAGCTCCGGTATTCTCCCTCCACGTGGATCCCTCCCTCTGGTCCCATGCCTTCTCTCGATCTCTTCATTGAGAACTGCAACTGTGACATCACCCATCTCAATTTTTCTGTTTCCCTTACTCGCTCTAACCTTTCTCCCTCTGAACTTGCAGCATTGCATTTTCATAGTGTAAAATTGTCAAATCTGCTGACAATGGTGGTGCTGTTGTTTTCTGGTCAACTGGCCTCTCTCCTGCAGAGCCAAATGCCAACTTTGCGATACTTTACCCTACCTCCCCCTAGACCATGATGCTACCACTGGATCAAACTATCATCTCTAGATTTTTCATTGACTTCATTTCTTTTGGATATCTACCCTCCACGGCTCCAATCTCAGACTGCCAAACCTGAACAGTCCACTTCTAACTCCTTCTCAAGACCCATCCACAAACAGGACTCCCCTAGTGTCCTTTCAGTCTTCTCCTGCACAACAGAGTTGATTTCTTCTGATTCTGATTCTATTTTTCCAGGCTCTTCGCACTTACTCCCCCGACTCTTCCAATGCCCTCAGTCACTTCAACAGTTTCCAAATTCCAGAATCTAACAGTCTCGTCCGCAGTACGGACACCCTCGTACTGTATCTCTACACCTCCATTCCCAGACAGGGTTTTTGGAGGCCTCTCCTCGTCCAGCCTAAACATGGGACCAACCAGTCTCCACCCACCACCGCCTGTCTGAACTTGTTTTCACATTGAACAGCTTCTCCCTGAACTCCACCCCCTTACTCAAATTAAAGATGTTGCGATGGGAAACCCGCAATGCCCACCTTTGTTTGTGGGATATATGGGACATTCCTTGTTCCAGTCTAACTCGGGTCCACTGATGTCTGAATTGGGGCCATTTCCAGCTCTCCCCAAAACTGGAAAGTGTCATCGACTTGCTTCAAATTCCTCCCTTCCCTTCTCAAATTCTCTGTCTCCATTTCTGGGGATAGGTTAACAAATGTTAATTATAAGCCCACCGACTTCCACAGCTGCCTTGAGTACACTTCCTCACACCCTGCTTCCACAAGGACTCCATTCCATCCTCCCAGTTTCTTTATCTCCGTTGCATATGTTCTGATGATGTAATCTTCCATTCTAATGCTTCTGAGAAATCTTCCTTTTCCTTCACCAAGAATTCCCTCCACCATGTCCATTCCACTTCCTACACATCTGCTCTCATCCCTTCCCTTGACTCCCAGAACCATAATAGGGTTCCCCTTGTCCTCACCTTCCACCCTAAGAGCCTCTGTATTCAACAGATCATCCTCCGCCATGTCACACCTCCAGTGTGATGCCACAAGCAGGTACCTCTTCCCCTCCCCTTTTAGCATTTCAAAGGGCTCATTCCCTCTGTGACGCCCCGATCCAATCCGCAATCACCCTAATGCCGCCTTCCCTTCCCACGCCACCATACAAACACAGGCGATGCAACATCTGCCTTTATGCTCTATCCTCACCATCCAAGGCCCCATACACTCCTTCCAGATGAAACAGTGTATTGCTTGTACTTCTTACATATTGATGTACTGTATTCACCGCTCACAATGCGGTCTGCTCTTCACTGGGGAGTGGCCGACCGCTTAGTGGGGCACCTCCAGTGTGCAAGCGTGACTCCGAACTCCCAGTCACTCATCATTTTTATTCTCCACCTTGCTCTCATGCTGACCTCTCTGTCCTCAGGCCTCGCAATGTTTCAATGAAATTTTAACATCAACTTGAGGAAGAGCACCTCATTTTTCAAATCGGCACTTTAAAGCCTTCCAGACTCAACACTGAGTTCAACAATTTCAGACTATAGCCCCTGCCCAAGTTTGTTTCCTTTTTCTATGGAGGGTTTGATTTAACTCATTCCTCTCTGGCAGTTTATCATCATTCTGCCATCACACCTCATTTTTTGGTTCTTTACTCATCCCATTACCATTCCATTTGGCTTTGTACCACCAACTCTTTTATCATTTAACTGTCCTTTTAACACAAACCTCCCCATTGCCCTGTTTCCCACCCTCCGTCCTTCCTCTTGCTTGAAACTTTGTGTTGCCTGCTCAATAGTATGGCTGTGGCATGCAACCCAACATTAAACACAGTGTTGATGGCTGCATGCCTTAGTAATGGGTTCAAGCTCACGTGAGGCTGGCACAACTTAAATCCTGCCTCACCTCTTCATAGGGAGAAAAGTGTCTGATCTACAGAAGAGTAACAATGTTACAGCACGACAGAGAGAGGGCTCGCCCATTTCCTGATGGACCTCTGATGAGGCAGCACAGTGGTGCCTCACAGCGCCAGGCAGCCGGGTTCAATTCCAGCCTTGGGTGACTACCTGTAAAGCGTTTGCACGTTCTCCCCGTGTCTGCGTGGGTTTCCTCCGAGTGTTCCGGTTTCCTCCCACAGTCCAAAGATGCGCAGGTTAGATGGGGCTGCAGGGATAGGGCAGGGGAGTGGGCCGTGGTAGGATGCTCTTTCAGAGGGTTGCTGGAGACATGACGGGCCGAATGGCCTCCTTCTGCCCTGGGTGCAGGAGGGGAACAGGAGGACGGAGTTCCTCTTCCCACAAGGGGAGCAGAATCCCTCCAGGCAAGCATTCAGAAGGGAATGGCAGCAGACATCCTCAATGATCTGGATGCAGTGCTGAAAGAAGTTTAATGGCCTCACGCCATGTGATCAAGGTCAGCGGATTCAGCTCGAAATACCACATTCTCACAATTGCACCATTAGACTCGCTCTCTGCTCATTGTGTTACACCCTCATCACTCACCTTCTAACATTCCTCATTCAGCATGGCTCATACTTCAAATTCATAACATTACCTCACACACTTAGCCCTGCTGCAAGCTTTACTCCAAGCATGTTCACACTGTCAGCTATTTAACCATGACAGACACATCGCCAAAACACATTGCACCACGCATGCTGACACATGATGCAGCATCTGACAGCCGCTATCTCAGTTTTCATTACAGAATAAGCAGAAGCCACCCAATGTCGGAGTGGTGCAGGCTGAAGTCATGAAACCTCAACTTGTTGCCACAGAGGCTCAGACTGTGGTTGTGGATACCGGTGCTCAAAGGGGCTTGCAGGTTCTCACGGCAATCCAGCAGTTTGTGCTCCAACAGATTACTAGGATTGTTGAGGCGAGACTCCAGTGGAGTGGTAGTGGCTCCATGGAGCACAAAGCCAACATCCTCTCTCAGGATGACAGCATTCATGATCTCCAAAGTCCCACCCCGTCAAGTGTCCCCGGACTGCAGCCACCCAAGCCCAGGCAATGTAACCTGAAATCAACCTTCTAGGCCAGAGCTGCTCCAGGTTGTCCTGTCAGACCATCTGCAGTCTCCCCCAGCGAAAGCCAACAGCAGGAGCACACAAAGGCATCACAGGACAGGCGCCACAGGATAAATGCTAAGGGAATGTACAAGGGCAACTAGTTGACATTTGGATAGAATATTGGATGCTTTGTTGGATAATGTTGGCCTGGAATTGTTTTGTTTTGGCATTTAGCCTCCAATACCCCCCTACCCCGGCGTGGTCATTAAGTCTGGTCTCCGTTTCGCATTGGGCCGGTGGCGGGGGTTGGGGGGGGGGCGGGGGGGAGGATACGTTTTTATTTTTTTCCCCCAGAAGATAATTTTGTCATGGTTCTTTAATAGGTGGCTAAACTGAAACTCACAAAGTGGAGGTACCAAAGTAACAGTTCAGTGGACCTGCAAATCTTCTGATTCCCACAAAAGATGATAGAAGAGGAAGAACATTTAAAAAACAAGCAAAAAGTAGAAAGATAACAATGACTTTGCTCGTCTTATGATTCAAATGAAAGCCCTGGAGCTGTAACAAAAGGGGGAAGATCTTGCAGTAAATGTATATTCCAGCTTTGGTAAGTTTTCTTTAACTTGGGACTGGGGTTAGGTTGAAAAATCACAAACGGAATCTATTTTTGCAACTGTATGTTGCTTACTAATACCTGTAATGGGTTCTGATAAATTTGATTCAATAAGGGTAAAACATTTTGTTATCATAGATGATAATATGCCAGTTTCAGCATTGCCAATTGCAAAATCTAATTTTCAAGTATTAAATCCAATTATAGACTGCCCATAGTAAACAGGAAGGTTAACTAGGAAAATATTACAACTGAGTAATAAAATAATTAAAATCATATAAAAATGAATAATGCTTCTTGCTGCTGTAAATTTCCTAAATAACATGGTTTAAGCTCACATTATGGCCAGTGTTAGAGAACATAGATCTGCCTCTTTAAAATTATAAGGCTGCTTCCTTGATAGTTTAGAAAGCAATAGAACCACATGGACCACTGAAGTCATAGAACTGACCTCTGGGGCGAAATTCTCCGGAAACGACGCGATGTCCGCCGACTGGCGCCCAAAACGGCGCCAATCAGACGGGCATCGCGCCGCCCCAAAGGTGCGGAATGCTCCGCATCTTTGGGGGCCGAGCCCCAACATTGAGGGGCTAGGCCGACGCCGGAGGAATTTCCGCCCCGCCAGCTGGCGGAAACGGCCTTTGTTGCCCCGCCAGCTGGCGCAGAAATGACATCTCCTGGTGGCGCATGCGCGGGAGTGTCAGCAGCCGCTGACAGTTTCCCACGCATGCGCAGTGGAGGGAGTCTCTTCCACCTCCGCCATGGTGGAGACCGTGGCGGAGGCAGAAGGGAAAGAGTGCCCCCACGGCACAGGCCCGCCCGCGGATCGGTGGGCCCCGATCGCGGGCCAGGCCACCGTGGGGGCACCCCCCCCCCGGGGTCAGATCGCCCCGCGCCCCCCCCAGGACCCCGGAGCCCGCCCACGCTGCCTTGTCCCGCCGGTAAGGTAGGTGATTTAATTTACGCCGGCGGGACAGGCAATTTATCGGCGGGACTTTGGCCCATCCGGGCCGGAGAATCGAGCGGGGGGGCCCGCCAACCGGCGCGGCGCAATTCCCGCCCCCGCCGAATATCCGGTGCCGGAGTCTTCGGCAACCGGCGGGGGCGGGATTCACGCCAGCCCCCGGCGATTCTCCGACCCGGCGGGGGGGTCGGAGAATGTCGCCCCTGATTTGCACAAATCTAGCTAGTTTCAGCAATGGTACAGGAAGTCAAGTTTGTTTTAGTGGACCCACAACGACCATAACTATCACCTTCCCCGCCCCAATAGAGAAGGGAGCAATAAATTGGTCAGCGCTCCAACTCCTGCCCAATACCCAGTGGTCACTGCAGTTGAGAGAGGAGATGGTCAGACTGCAAAGTAATAACCATCAACCCCGCCTTGACTGCTCCCCTATCGACGGGTCTGCCACTGTTGAAGCCCATGCATCAGCACCAGTCACTTGGAGAAAATATCAGAGAGCAACTGGAAACGATGGACGGTTACTCCACTCAACATCTTCACCGGAGATGGAAAATGCTTTGTGCAACCAACAACAACGATCTGCATTTTTACAGTGTTTCCAATGCAGAATAGCTCACAGGTTGCTTCACAGAGGTAATCAGACAAAAACTGACGTTAAACCAAAGGAGATATCACAATTGATGCCCTAAAACTTGGGTAAAGAGGTAGGTTTTGCAAGGCAAGGGGAGACAGAGGTGCAGATGCATTGAATTTTAAAGGTGGAGTTTCATGTCTAGAAGGCTGAAGGTGCAGCCACCAATGAAGGGAGTGGTGGATGCACAAGAATCAAGAGTTGCAGAAATCAGAGGTTCTTGGATGACCATAGAATCATAGAATCCCTGCAGTGCAGAAGGAAGCCATTCGGCCCATTGAGTCTGCACCAGCCCTTCGAATGAGCACTCCACCCATTTACACTCCCCTGTCCACTCCGCCCTATCCCCGTAACCCAGAACCTAATCTGCACATCCCTGGACATTAAGGGGCGGATTTAGCATGGCCAATCCACCTAATGTACACACATTTGGACGGTGGGAGGAAACTGGAGCACCCAGAGGAAACCCACACAGATAGAAGCCGGAATTGAACCTGGGTCCCTGGCGCTGTGAGGCAGCAGTGATTGTAGGGTTGGAAAGATATTACAGAGATTGGCCAGGGGTGAGGCCATGGAAGGATTTGAACACGAGGATTGAAATTTTAAATTTAAGGTATTAGTGGACCAAGCACATGTGATGAGTCAGAAAGAACAGGGGAGAAGGGTGAACAACATTTGTTGCAATTAGGATACATGCAGCAGCATTATGAATGGCCTTTGAGTAGGATATGAGGCGAGCCAATGGAACATAGTCAAGCCTGGATGTTTAAAAAGGCATGGATGCATGTTTTTGTGACAGATAAGCTGAGTCAGCAATGGAGGCAGGCAATACATCGGAGGGAGAAGTCGGCAGTTTTTGTGATGTCAGGGGTATGAGGTACGATGCTCAGCTGAGGACAGATAGAATGTTGATTTTCTTTAGACTGATTCAGACTAAACCAACGGCCAAGGAGAAGGGTAGAATCAACAATGATACAACAGAGTATGTGGTGGAGGCCAAAGCCAATGGGTGCATATCTTCCCAAATATTTCTACTTTTATTTATTTATTGATTTACATTTTGGAAATTTAAAGTATCCAATTCATTTTCGTTCCCAATTAAGGGGCAATTTAGCATAGCGCTACTCTGCACATCTTTGGGTTATGGGGTGAAACCCACACAAACACGGGGAGAATGTGCAAACTCTACATGGACAGTGACCAGGAGCCGGGTTCAAACCCGGGTCCTCAGTGCCCTGAGGCAGCAGTGCTAACCACTGCGCCACCGTGCTGCCCTATCCCCAAATATTTCTGGTCGGATCAACGACATTGCAGCACAGCACTCTGGCACCCTGGCAGTACTAACCTGGCACTGATCTAGCCGGGGGTCCTCCCATAGCGCTAGAGGGAGGGGGGTCGGGGATCATCTCGGGGCCTTGGAGACCGGAATGCCATTTTTCCCGACCCTACCACACTCGCAAGTTCCAGTGAGCAGAGCTCCGCACTGTATAAAACAGGCCAACATGCGGCCTCAGCGACGCGTTCCCTGTTCAGGCCCCTTATGCAATGCGAGTCGCGTTGAATAGTCATGTGTTTCCCTGCGCTGTGAGCGCCGGGAAACACACGGCTAAAAGTGCTCGCTGTGGGACTTTGTTCCCTTATGGAGGAATTTATTTATTTATTTAATAAATTTAGAGTACCCAATTCATTTTTTCCAATTAAGGGGCAATTTAGCCTGGCCAATCCACCTATCTGCACATCTTTGAGTTGTGGGGGCGAAACCCATACGGACAGTGACCCAGAGCCAGGATCGAACCTGGGACCTCGGTGCCGTGAGGCAGCAGTGCTAACCACTGCGCCACCATGCTGCCCCCTCCATCATGGGAGAATTGCGCCCTATGTCAGCTACAGCAGGCCGGGAGCATTGCACAATTTTGGCACCCTTTCAGGATCCCATTTCGAGCCTCTCCTCTATTCCCCCGACAAAATGGGATTTGCGCCGAGCACAACGTGGCCAGAAAATTGCCTCCAAGGGCTTATATGTCAAGGCAGGAAAAATAGGGAGAATGGATAGAAAATACGTCTTTCTTCAGGAGTCATAGGCTATCTATTTCAAATGAACTTTATTCAGATCCTCTGACCAGTAGCAATGCTCGGTCGATCGCCGCTAGCTGAGAAGATCACCATGCTCTTGCCTCTTTGCATCTTTCCAGCTGGATTGGGAAGTCCCAGCTGCAGCCGCAATGCATCAGCGCATCCATCTCAACGGAGAGGTATAACGAAGAGAAGCGCACAGAGGACACCCCCCCTCTTTTAGTAGCATCAGCTGCTACATTCAGACAAGGGGTTAAAGATCTCAAAAGGTTCTCAGTGGAGTTAGTGGGTGACTGTGGGTGAGTGGGGGGGTTGCCAGGTAGGGGTGGTGGAGTGGGTGGTCTGGTCAGATGGCTGGTGCGTGAAGAAGAGGGGAGGCTGGGTCTTGCTAAGGATACGGGGGTGGGGGTGCACGTGGCGGATGGAGGGTTGAGTTACGCTGTTAATCATTGAGTTCCACCAGAGATTAAACAATGTAACAATGCTTAGTAAGTATTTGGATAAATCGGACTTATCTAGTCCAAGTCTCTGACCCTTAGTTTATTTGTTGGAGACAGTCGTGAAAGTCCCGGGCAATGCAAATCAGCCCATCGGATATTTAAACTTACCAGACAATTGCAACAAACGTGCACTCGTCAGAAATTCCAAGGGGTCCTAAAGCACTCACTGGGGATATTTCAACATTTGCCACTGTGAGCATCCAAGGTCTGGTCTTTTGCCTTTGAAATTCAAGGAATGTCAGTTCCTCTAATTGTCATTTCCAATACCTTTGTGAACAGATCGTCCTCTTATTGCACTCAAGCAAAACAGATCAACTGCTCTGTAAAAGGTGAGAGGGTGGGAAGAATCACACAAGTGTACTGGGACCAGCCTGATTTCCTGCCCATTTGAATGAATGGACAAAAGAATATTCTCCTATCTGAACTTTCACGGTGCACTGCTCCCAGGAAACCCTCCATAGCCAAGTGCAATGAAAAAAATCATGTCCTAGAATCTCCTTTAATCATTAATCTTCCCTTTATAATGTTCGCTTTCTTCTCTCCTCAAGATAATGACTCAGGTTCATTTAGAGTTCTAGTAACTCATCAAAGCATTCATTCTTCATGTTCAAGCCCAGTATGTAAGTGTTAATGCATTATTTGACTATAAAGACCAAGCAGAAACCTGGCAAAGATAGTCAAAATGGGAAAAGGTACTTATCCATCCCCAATCTGGACAACTGAACCCTTAAATTACATGTGGTAAGGACATCATAAATAAATAAAACCAAAACAGTGGAATGGCTGGTTTGCCAAAAGCTGAAATATCCATCTGTAAATTTATTTTGCAGTGTTCACAATGGTATAAATTGTATTAACCACATCTAATTATTATTTACAGATCACCAAGGCGTGAAGTCAGCAGTTAGCACAACGCTACCAAATGATGTATTCTTCAAATGGCACAAATGCACAAACAATGCAAAATACTCACCTGCCTTCTCGCAGCAACGTAAGACATACAATTATAAGCCATCATCTTTTCAACAGTTGATTTCTCTCTACAGTAGTTTAGTGGATTATCTGAAGCTATTTTGTTCAAGTGGAATGGTAGCAAGTTCTTATCAGATCCAGTTCAGAGTTATGGAAAGGGGGAGAATGATAGTATCCTTATTTCATGAGTCATGCAGGAGTTGGGATTTCACCTTTTGGCAGAAAATTTAAATGTGTGGATACAGGTGTAAATAATAAGGATATTTGTAGCCAAGAATTCCCTGCAAAGACTTAATTTGCACAACCCCTCCACCCCCCAAACCCACCAACACCTCCGGCTGTCCCAGGGCGATCTACATTTGGCTCTCTCCTATTACTCATCTACCTGCTACCCTTCGGCGAATTCACCCCAAAACACATCATTAGTTTCCACATGCACACTGATGACCTGCAGCTTTACCTCATCCCTATTTCTCTTGACCCCAATTGGCAGACTGCCTGTTCAACATCTAGTAATGGGTGAAGTGGGGAAATTCACTGCCAATTGCACAATGTTCAGCATCGTTCATGATTAGAAGCTGCCTGTATCCATATGCAGCAAGGCGTGGACAACATTCAGACTTGGGCTGATCAGTGGCAAATAACATTTGCACCACTCAAGTGCCAGGCTATGACCACCTACAACCAGAAAGAATCGAACCATCTCCCATTGGCAATCAATAGCATTACCATCACTGATTCCCTCGCCATCAACATCTGTGGGGTTACCTATTGACAAGAAACTAAATTTTACCAGCTACATAAATATTGTGACCACAAGAGCAAGTCAGAGGCTCAGAATCCTGCAATCAGCGACACATGTCCTGACTCCCCAAAGTCATCTACAAGGCACAAGTCAGAAATGTGATGGAATACCCTCAACTTGCCAGGGTGAGTGCAGCTCCCAAAACACTCAGGAAACTCAACACCATCCAGGACAAAGCAGCCCACTTGATTAGAACCTCACCCACCACCTTAAGCATTTACTCTCTCCAACACTGACATACACATATGCAAGTTAATAATAATAATAATCTTTATTGTCACAAGTAGGCTTACATTAACATTGCAATGAAGTTACTGTGAAAAGCACCTAGTCGCTTAGGGTACACAAAGGGAGGATTCAGAATGCCCAAATTACCTAACAGCACGTCTTTTGGGATTTGTGGGAGGAAACCGCACCCGGAGGAAACCCACGCAGACACGGGGAGAACGTGCAGACTCCGCACAGACAGTGACCCAAGCCAGGAATCGAACCTGGGACTCTGGTGCTGTGAAGCCATAGTATTAACCGCTATGCTACCGTGCTGCCCTGCAGCAACTCACCAATGTTCCTCCAACAGCACCTTCCAAACCCAGGACTGCATGGACTATAGTGGTTCAAGAAGGCAGCTCACCACCATCTGCTCAGAGGCAATTAGGGATGGGATTGCGATCCCAGACCAGACCCCAACAGTGGCTAGGATACTGGACTTAAACCCCAATATTTTATTTTAATTTTGTCAGACTGTGAGGAAAGGATACCTCGCTCTAGGAGTGATTGCACAAGGACACGGGGATACAGTATATTACAACAAACTAACACAGTATTAAAATCTTTAACATCACATCCGAAAATAGCTTATAATTAGCCCTTGAACAATACAGTGAATACAATACCCTTAATTGCTATCTTTATTCTCACTTAAACAACATGATCCACCTTAAATACCAATGGCACAGAGGAATACTTGCTTTACAGAGTTACTATTTGAACAAGAGATCTCTTGACACTACTTTACTGAAAAGATCTGGGGGCGAGATTCTCCGACCCCCCGCCAGGTCGGAGAATCGCCGGGGGCTGGCGTGAATCCCGCCCCCGCCGGTTGCCGAATTCTCCGGCATCGGAGATACAGCGGGGGCAGGAATTGCGCCGCGTCAGTTGGTGGGCCCCCCCCCCCCCCCGCGATTCTCCGGCCCGGATGGGCTGAAGTCCCGCTGCTAGGATGCCTGTCCCGCCGGCGTGGATTGAACCACCTACCTTACCGGCGGGACAAGGCGGCGCGGGTGAGCTCCGGGGTCCTGGGGGGGGCGCGGGGCAATCTGGCCCCGGGGGTGCCCCCACGGTGGCCTGGCCCGCGATCGGGGCCCACCGATCCGCGGGCGGGCCTGTGCCGTGAGGGCACTCTTTTCCTTCCGCCTTCGCCACGGTCTCCACCATGGCGGAGGCGGAAGAGACTCCCTCCACAGCACATGCGCGGGGATGCCGTGAGCAGCCGCTAACGCTCCCGCGCATGCGCCGCCCGTGGATGTCATTTCCGCGCCAGCTGACGGGGCACCAAAGGCCTTTTCCGCCAGCTGGCGGGGCGGAAATTAGTCCGGCGCGGGCCTAGCCCCATAAGGTTGGGGCTGGGCCCCCCAAGATGCGGAGGATTCTGTACCTTTGGGGCGGCGTGATGCCTGACTGATTTGCGCCATTTTTGGCACCAGTCGGCGGACATCGCGCCGATACCGGAGAATTTTGCCCCTGACCTCTCTCAAAAAACTGTTTTGTTGTATGTCTTCAAAAGTTGTTTCAACTGGCTTGTTTCAGCTCCCTCTTGTCCTCCGACAAGTCTGCATTGCTTTAAATACAGGTAATCTATTTTAACTAACCTCCAGAGAGAGCAAAACTACTTCACTGTGAACACAGCTCCATTCAACTCAGAATAGAACTGAAAGTGCTTTCTAAAAAAACCTGATGCCTTAGCTCCACCCAGCAATGACATCATCTCACCAAGCAGAAAACAAATTAACTTCCCAGGGAATCCTTATATCAAAACAAAATTGCATTAGCCCTAACTTTTTATGATGGTGAATTGCACCTCTGGCTACTGAAAACTTTGTTGCTTTCAAACCAAGATTGTTTTAAAACATGACTTCAGCAGTCAAACACACTCTAACCCAGGCATTTAACCTTTACTTCACCAAATATTTATAGTACAATATAGTTGAAATACCTACATATATCACAACAGGCAATCAATGCTGACCTCACCCACGGCAGCCACACCCTGTAAAAATGAATTTTGAAAATACAGAAATTTACTCCAACTAAATATTGTGAAAACTGATGCCATGTGTTAGGCCACTTCTACAAACACTGCAGCCTGGTTATCAGTTATATTCCTCTCTCTGACAACCGACATGAGGCCGAACCAAACTCTTCACCCATTGGGTTTCATATGGAGTCTCTGGACTCCAAGGTGAGACTCTGGCCACATTTACCTGCCATCATTGAAACAATTGATTTCCATCTCCACAACATTATCAAACTGGGGTCCGGCCTCAGCTCATCTGACGTTGAAACCCTCACTTATGTCGTTGCTACATATACACTTGAGTATTCCAACACACTCCTGACCAGCCTCACATGTCCGATTCTTCGTAAACCTGAGGTCATCCAACACATCGCTCGCTGCCTGTGCCCTAACTTGCTCCGGGTCTTTCCTGTTCACCTATCACCCCTGAACCAACTGACCTATACTGGTTCCCACTTCAGCAACACATTTTGAAATTGGTATCCGTATTTTCAACCCCTTCCGTAGCTAGGCTCTATTTCCATAACGTTCTCCATCCCCACGATATTTGTGCTCCTCCAGTTCTGACCTCTTGAATATCCCCAATTTTAATTGCTTCACCATTAGTGGCTATGCTTTCAGCTGCTGTGACCCGAACCTCTGGAATTACCTCCCTAAACCTCTTTCCCTCTCTTTCCTGCATTAAAACATTCCTTCAAAACTACTCCTTCGACCAAGCCTTTGATCTTTCTGCCATTCTCTCTCTTTTGTGGCCCATTGTCAGACTGTGTGAAGCACCTTGGCCCATTCTGCTGCATTAGAGGTGCTATATAAATGTAAGTTGCTGTTGTATTTTTTTCCTTCTGTTTTTATTAGGGTTTTTCTTTTTATACAAAGCAAAGATGAACATGAACATACACAGAAACTATATACATCAGTTACCATTCATGATATATATCAGTTACAATTTATATTTCTCAGCAAGTGCCCAGTATTGGCCAAGTCCCCTGCTCCCAACTCCTCCCGTCCCTCCCGATCCCCTTCCCCTTCTTGTTATCTGGCGTGCCTTCTTTGTCCGATGGGTCTTCCAACCGGAACCTGTTGGGGAGGCCTGGTGCTACGTATACTATTTAGTGTTAGGTGTGGTTGGGTTCTGTACTTCTCTTGTTCTCTCCCTTCCTCCTTCCCCCTCCCTCCCCCCTCTATGTTTGTGTCTGTCGATCCCCCCTCCCTCGGGCTTATTGGCTGTTGGCTACAAACAGGTCTTGAAACAACCGAGTGAATGGCTCTCAGGTTTTGCAGAAGCCCTCTTCAGACCCCCGGATGCCGAATTTGATTTTCCCCATTTGAAGAAATTCCGATAGGTCGGACAGCCAGTCTGCAGTTTTGGGTGGTGCTGCTGACCGCCAGCCAAGCAGGATTCTGTAGCGGGCGATCAGGGAGGCAAAGGTAAGGGCATCGGCCTGCCTCCCCATAAAAGAGTTCTGATACCCCGAAGACTGCCACTCTCGGGCATGGCTCCACCCTCATCCCCAAAACCTTGGACATCACCTCGAAGAAGGCTGTCCAGAACCTGACAAGAACATGTGGGTGTGCTTGGCCGGGCCTCCTTGACATGGTTCACATTTGTCCTCCACCCCCAGGAAGAACCCATTAATTTGGGTTCTGGATAAGTGGGCTCTGTGTACCACTTTCAGCTGCATGAGGCCTAGTCTTGTACAGGTAGAGGTGGAGTTGCCCTGTGCAGTGCTTCATTCCAGAGTCCCCACACTATTTCAAACCCGAGGTCCTCCTCCCATTTTTCCCTTGTCTTGTCCTGTGGTCGTCCAAACAGGTCCCCACAGTTTCCCCTGCCTTGGAGGTCTGCGTCCAGTAGGTCCTCTAATAGCGATTGTTGCAGTGGCCGTGGATATGTCTTTGTTTCCCTATGTAAGAAGTTTTTGACTTGCATATATCTTAATTAGTTTCCCCCTGGTCAGTTGGAACTTCGCTGTCAGTTCCTCTAGTGTTGTCAGTCTGTTGGCTGCGTAGAAGTTCCTAACTGTCAACGTCCCCGTAACTGTCAATGTCCTCCCTGTCCTGTCGCCACCATTTGAAGGTGGCGTCCATTTTGGCTGGCGCGAACCTGTGGTTGTTGCAGATGGGGGTCTTAATGGATATGTCGGTTAGACGAAAGTGCTGTCGTAGCTGATTCCACAACCAGCGTGTCGCCAACACCACTGGGCTCATTGAGTATCAAGCCGGTGGTGAGAGGAGCGCTACCGTGGTCAGGGCCCAGAGGTCCCCATCCAGGAATCCTCCTCCATTCTTTCCCATTCGGCCTCCAATTCCTTTTTCCATTCCTTTACTCTTTCCGCAATTGCTGCCCAGTGGTAATATTGCAGATTTGGGAGGGCTAAGCCCCCCCATGCCTCTTGTAATTTTGCAGGATTTTACTGGGGATCCCCCCTCTTCCCCCCTCTTCCCCCCCCCCACATTTTTCTGGGGATCCCCCTCCTCCCCCCATTTTTCTGGGGCTCCCCCAGAAAGGTACTTAGCCAAGAAGGTTCCAAACTCTTTCAAACGTGCCATGATTCCCTCCATGCTGCGTTATTGGACTGCGACCCACCTGGTAGAGGAGCAGATCATTCGCACAGAGCTAGACTCTGTGCTCTCTGCCTCCTCTTCGGATCCCCTTCTAATTCATTGCCGCTCTGAGTGTGATCGCTAGTGGTTCGATCGCTTGGGCGAACAGCAACGGGCATCCCTGCTTTGTGCCACTGTGCAGCTGGAAGTATTTAAAGCTGGCGGCATACATCCATACACTCATCATGGGAGCGCTATACAGGAGTTTCACGCAGGCGGTGAATCCCGTTCCAAGCCAAACCCTTCTTGTACCTCTATGAGGTACTTCCAATCGACTCTGACGAAGGCCTTTTCTGCATCCAGGGAGATGATCACCTCCCGTGTTCTCTCCCAGAGTGGGGTCATTTTGACGTTCCGCAGGCGCCTGATGTTCGATGTTGGCTGTCTACCCTTGACAAAGCTCGTCTGGTCTTCAGCTACCACTCTGTTCTTCAGTTGCTTGTCTAGGATTTTGGCCAGAATTTTCATGCCTGTGTTTAGCAAGGAAATGGGACCCACATTCTGTTGGGTTGTTGTCCATTTTAGATATGAGAGGTTGAGGCTTGCCCCTTGCCAGCGAGTCTGTGAACATCTCCCGCAGGTGTGGGGCCAGTGCTGCCGTGAATTGTTTTGTAGAAGTCTTCCGGGAATCCGTCTGGTCCCAGTGCCTTCCCCGCCTGCGTGGAGTTGATGCTCTCAATGACTTCCCGCAGTTCTCGTGGTGCTTCCAGTCCCCAATGCCTATCCTCCCCACAACTGGTATGCCCAGGCCATCAAGGAACTGTTTCATCCCCAAGTCCACTATGGGGAGGCTCGGAGGCATACAGCCCCCAGTAGAAAGCCTCGAATGCCTCATTGACCTTTTCCAGGTCTACTACTGGGCTATTTCCCTCGTAGCTCCAATCATCCGGGAGACTCCAAAAATGACCATCAGGAATCCTGGAAGAGGCTTCTCGCGGGATCTACGGCCACGTCCCGTCCCAATTCCAGCGGGACGCAGCGGGTAAATCGCGCCCAGTGTCTCAGATTTCCGTGCCTTACATTCTGTAAGAGCTAAACCCTGTGTCTCAAAGACCTACATACCTATTTATAGCAAACTACAGCAGCCACTTGCAACCACACCCCTGAGAAAGGAGCAGAAAAATGTTCTTGCACTTTCCTTGTGCGTTCAATTATCTGGAGAGAATTGAGCTTTGACAAAGGGTCATCTGGACTCGAAATGTTAGCTCTTTTCTCTCCTTACAGATGCTGCCAGACCTGCTGAGATTTTCCGGCATTTTCTCTTTTAGTTTCAGATTCCAGCATCCGCAGTAATTTGCTTTTATTCAGTTATCTGGATCTGTGCTGAAGTTCCACTTCGAACCCTCCTAGGGCATTCCAGAAGGCCAAATTTCTCTGGCAGAATGCTTTTTAGATATCAAGAACCAGAATGGGATGTAATTGAAAGCAAGCCTTACAATATTTCCTACTTCAAGATAAAGGTCAATACTTCCAGTAGAAGGCAACACTGTTGTGATAAATCTCATAAACAAGCAAAGGAAGATGAATTCATCACAGTGAACCAGTACATAATCCGAGTACTTAGGACTTGCCTTTGTGAACAGAGACAGCAATCATGTGTTGTTGGGCCTATTCATATTTAATGAGTGTTTGCTCAGCCTAATTTTCAATAATGTTACTAGCTCTAAAATTCGAATGCCAAAACCTGAACCAAATGTTTTTCTGCACGATTTGTTTGTAGATTTCATGTGAGGTCGAAAGCTTCGCAGATCTTTTGGCACCGCATGCTGGCTGCTTCTGCCATCTCCTCAGAGGATACAATGCCTTAAGATGGAGGCTTGTAATCATGTTACTCCTTATCTGACCCATCTGGTCCTGTGCAAACTTGGCAAGGGCTTCTGCAATGCAAGTCATGAAGAATATCTTTTCGGTAAACTATATACCTTTCAGTTCCTCGATACACAGAATCCCTTGGATTCCAAAGGCACTGCATAGATTATATTCGTTTATGAACTTTGTTTTCAGAAAATAATTTTTCAAACTTGTAACTTAGTCATCCCCTTCCAAGCCTGTTAACAGCAATGGTGTGATATCATGACATATATTTTAATATAAATTATTTTACAAATGAAGGAGGGTAAAACAGCTTTAAATTGCCAATCATAATTTAGAAATACAAAAAGTGGAGTAAAAGCATAAGAGATTACTATATTACCAATAAAATCCTACTAATCGACTAGATAATTACACCACAAAATTAATTGATGCAAGCCTGGAGATTTAGACATTTCTATGCAAGTGTATCACTTTATAAATGGCTACCTTTAACAGAGATTTACAGAATCATTTAGGAAATGCAGTTACTGTTACATCTTTCGAAACGTGTCGATAGTTCAGGCATTTGTTTCTTGTTGAATTACCCATAACACAACCTACAGCAGTATTATTGGTGCTTTAACTTAGTTGTTTGGGAAAGCACATCCTTAATCCAGCAATTACTATCAGCCTTGGACCAATTGCTGTTATATCAGTGCTTAGCACCCTGGCCAGTTCTTCAATTAAGAAAAGATAATTGCACTTTTCAAAAGCCACTGATCACAATTGCTTCGTTACGAGGAATTGTTCTTACAATTCCATTGTAGGTATAGTTCCTGTTATTTTATCTCAGAAATGGAGACCACTTTCCCCAGTTAATTAAAAAACAAGATTTCAATGGTTTTTTTTTACACTGATCATGATCGCCTGCCAGAAGTTTGCATTTTGCAACAGTGAACTTGATTAGCACACATTATAGAAGAGAACGCATTCAGAAGTATGAAATCCGAACTTTCATTCGAAGAATTGTAACAGCAGAAAAATATATGCCTCGAGCTTCTGTTGTCCTTTTCAAGTTATCACAGAATTCTTTCATGTATTGAAGACATTGAAAATGTGAAATAGTAAAAAATTAATGGTTTAAATTTTGAATAGTCTACTTAACATAATCCTTGAAAGGAAACAGTTATCCAGATCTTCATTCACACTGAGATTTTCAATAACTTCTATTGACGTTTTTTGTCTTTTCTTATTTCATACCAAAAAACCTGTCAGACTACAGGATAGGGCTGTAGGCCAGATTGAATAGCAATCCCCAAAGGATAACAGCATTATCCTTTTCAGTCCACAAACAAGGTATATAGCAGTTGTGCTAAGCTTTCTATGTTATTTTTAAGGTGTATGTGTTTTTCTGTCTTATAATTATATCAGCACTATGCAACTTTGTTTTATTTTCTGATTTCCATGTGTAGTTGCATTTCACTTAACCTGTTTTATGCTTAATAGGAGCTGTCTTTTAAGATGCTCTTGAGAGTTCTTTCTTCACAGCAAGCCACATGGCAGAGGACAGTAATATATGGCACATCTAGAAACACTCAAAGATCAAATGTCAAGGGAGGGTCCCTAACCTGCTCCTCTAGGCACTGAACAATTTCACAATTTAGCGCTGCGGCACAATGCACATTGAGGTCGTAGGATTAAAGAGAATGAGATAGATGAGATGATTTTTAGCAATATGTGACTCCAACTGCCATGGCAAAATGGACCACAGGGGTACTATAATACATTGATTGCAATTTCTCATTAGCATAGCATTTGTCAAAAGGTAAGGAATCTCATAGATTTCATGAACACATGGCAAAGTGTTAAAATCTGATCACTGATACATTTTCCGACCTTGTGCAATTTTCAATTGGACAAGCTGATTTTGGCCACAATGGAGTATTCAGTGGAAAAATCACATGTTGATATAATATTGAGGTACAAATTTGAAAATGACATCTGAAGAAGCAGAATTTACAGCTTTTGAAAGCGATTTCTTGTAAATAATGCCTTAAACAGCTTTGCTGGTAGAGCCCATTTAATTCATTTAAATTGATTTAGCACTTCATTTAACATTTGCCTGTGCTGCAATCATTCTTATTGCAGAAACCTGTGGTTATTTACTTCCATTAAATCCTAGCAACCATTGTAGTCTAGCAACAACTGCTATTATATTAACAATAACAATTTGCAACCAATCCCAAACGCAACACTAACTGTATCAAGTTAGTACTATAAAGGAAATACTGGGAAATGCCACCATGATTGTTATTGTGTCTCCAGTTCCACTTATTGTTTCCTTAATTACCCATTAATACTGACAACGAATAAACAGATGTCCTAACAATGCACCCAGTAACAATGTCTGACCTGACTCCTCAGTGAAAACGGACCTGTCACATCTTTTTTTCATGATGATTTTATCAATGTAGCAAAGAAATCCTAATTTTAATTACCACGGTGATAACTATATTTCTTTGAGCCAATATGATGTTCACTGTAGCAGCTGTTTTTATACATTTCATAGTAACAAAATAGATCTTCTGGTTTTTTTTGCATAAACTACTGGGATCTCCAGGATGGGTTCTTGTAGGTTTTAACTGTATGGATTTTATGTGACTTTGCCAGGAAAGTGAATTTCCTTTGGAGCATGTTCATGAAGATGTAGGCATCATTATGGGACTCTGCAGTTTATGAAACACCATCTGGTGGTAGCAATGTGAAGCTGCACAAATGAATCTGTATCACGTGATGCTCAAATACGGGCGTGCACAACATACCTAGCCAAATTTAATATAGTATAGATATAAATTATGCAGGAGTGACATTAGGACCCTGTGCAATTGATGGAGACCAGAGCTAATCAGGGAGCCAAGCAGATTCAATGAAAGGAAACCTACACAATATTAATAGCTGCGCCCTGATCATTTTTATATTCCCTATTGCCAACATGTCTTTCCATGACCATATGTATGTATATTGAGACCCCACATGGAAAATGTTGCTCTTTTATGGATGTAAAAAGGATATGTTTGAGGCTCCATACCAGTGACAGAGCCTCACCTTGTACATGTACTGTGCATAGCATTTTGCAATTGATGAATTGGACAGCGAAAATGAGAATACTGCAAAGTCGTGAACAGGTTTTGATCTGTCAGTATATAGTTATTAAAATGCAATTGGCAATGTCAAACCTCTCAATTTCCTAAATGCCTCAAAGACCTCATCTCCAAGAAGATCACCTAGGGCCAAACTCCTTCAAAATCCCTGGTCCACTCCATCCATTTTTTTAAAAAAATCATTTGCGGGATGTGGGCATTGCTGGTTGGGCTAGCATTTGTCCATCCCCAGTTGCACTTCAGAAGTTGTGGTGAGCTTCCTTCTTGAACTGCTGCAGTTCTCCCACAGGCTCCAGGCTCTAATCCTTCTGGATGCAGATCCTCTCCCATTTTCTCCCAGCCACATGCTCATCCACACTTGCCTCCCTGATTTTTGGACAGTGCCTTTTGCTCATTTCCTGTACTCACCTCCAGACATTCAGGAACTGTCTGCTACCTTACTGTGTGCCTAGGCTTAAAGTAAAAATCCTGAGATAGAAAATGGATTAAATTCTCCGCCTTGTGCCGCCAGTAGCAGAGTTCCCGGTGAGGCAGAGAACCCCGCAGGGGCTGGTACGTTTTTGATGCTCTGGCCCCTGCTGGCGGGGGGATCAAGATTCACTTTCCAATCATCTCCCTTCACACTTGAGTGATTTTGAAGTGGTTAGCTGGAAATTGACGGCACTTAGCTCTGTTTGCAGTGGTCCAGGGCCTGTCAATCAAAGCTTGATGTTTGTGGTTGGAGCACTTCAGAGTTACTCATGAATGAAGAAAGACGTATGGAGCAATACTGACAGCTGTGTGTGAGTGGAAATTGTCAATCCCACCCAACATCAAAGAGAAATGAATGAATGGCTTGCAGCCCACAGATCTGAGGGGGTTTAAACCCAACTGACTCGTTTTGGAATTGGCAGGTGCTGCCTCCTCTGCCTGAGCCAGCAGGTGTATTGCCCAGGCAAGTGTTACAGCAGTGATTTTTTTCACTGTCTCTGTCTGGACTGCTCTCTAGCTTCCAGACAGGGTTCTCTCTTCTGGGAAACTTCCTGACAGGGGTCATTTCTGGGAGGGACTTTCTAACAGGAGTCACTCTTCTGGGGGTCTCTTTATTGAGGAGGTCTCACGAGGGGGGTTGGGTCTCCCCCCTACGAGGGGGAAGGGATGACACAGAAAAGCCAGAGGTGCGGAGCTGAATTGCACAGCAGGGGGAGCAGGGGCTGAATTGCGATGCAGGGAGGGAGCGGCAGGCCATCCGTGGGATCTCGCTATTGGGTCGCCCATTCAAAATGGCGGCCCAATAGCTGGACATGCAGGCTGAAAGATTGGGAATCACTTCCTGATTTGCGCTCTCGCTGAACATAGTCTCCCAAGGGAAGAATTTCACCCATCTGAGGCTGAAAGTCACATGGATGAGAACAGAATCAGACGGAAGATGAGATTTTGAGGAGGTAAATGTAAACAGAGAGCCAGGAAATAAAATGAGCGCGATCCATACAGAAAGAGAAAAAAGCATTGAAAATAATTTGAAAAACAGAAAGGGTGTGACAGAAAGAATTAAAGAGTTAGGTAAAGGAAATTCTATTTCTGTTTATTCCACACTATGATCAGCCACATTGAAAATATACATGTCCTTTTAAACACGAATAAACTCATTCAAACATGCTGCTGAATATTTCCATTTACTTCTGCTATTTCCTAGGCCCTTCAGGCTGTTCAGCCTACATAAGTAGCCAATATCATTGAATGGAGTTGGGTGTAAAGGATTTGACCTGTACAGTTATCCTTGTTAATTTATTTTTCCAGAGTGGAATTTTTGAAATGCATAGATTTCCAGTGACATGTTAACAGCAAGTTTGATTTACTTGATTTACCAATTTTAAAACAATGATATGTAAAAATGATGGATGCATGTTCTGTGCCTGATGCTTCCAGAGTATAAAACAGCTCGCCTCTTGATCATAACCACAATTAAAAATTAAGTTTGCTGGTCAAGGTGGGAAGATACAACTGCAGGAGGCTCGGTGAGGACTGCAGCAGTCAGCAAGAATCCTGCACACCTGGCAGAAGCACTCCCGTTCATTCTGGCTCCACAGGAACTTAAAAAAAATAAAATTGACTTTTTGGGGATAGCCACTTCCTCAGCAGAATCCATGCATGGCAAACCTGAGCAAACCAGATCTGATCCACTCAAGGCAGTCCAACTTATGAAGGGCCCAAAATGGCATATGCAAGAATTAGATGGTAAGGTCCTCCTCATAAGTGCACATCATCAGAGATGACACATGGCCATTGGGCCCTCTCTACCCCATAGCTAAGAAGAACCTTCCAAACCCGTGACCTCTACCACCCAGAAGGACAAGGGCAGCGGAAGCATGGGAAAAAGGCCACCTGTAGGTTCCTCTCCAAGCCACACAATATCTTTACTTGGAAATATATCGATGTTCCTTCACTGTCGCTGGGTCAAAATCCTGGAACTTCCTCCCTAACAGCACAGTGGGCATACCTACATCACATGGAATGAAGTGGTTCAAGAAGGTGGCTCGCCACCACCTTCTCAAGGGCAATTGAGGGTGGGCAATGAAAATGCTGGCCCAGCCAGCGAGGCCCACATTCCGTGGAAGAATGAACAAAAAACTGAAAAGGTTTCTGCTCTATTGTTTCCTGACAATGGTACTTATTAGGCTGGGAAATGCAATATTCCAACTGGTGAGCAACAGAAGTGTAAAATATTTTTTTAAAAATATATATTTATTAAAGTTTTTTAACACAATTTTTCACCCTTACAAACAATGACCCCCCCCCCCTCGTAACAAAATAGCAAGAAATCGCACATAGCAAGATATATACATGGTAAAACGATATGTTACATAGCTTTGTACACTGGCTCTCTCCCGTACGTGCCAGTTTCCCAAATCCTTCATGTGTTCTCTTGCTCAAACACCCCCCAGGCAAACCCCCCCCCCTCCATAGGACGTCCCCCCCCCCTCTCCCCCCCTCCCCCCCCCCCTCTCCACAGGACGTCCTCCCCCCCCCCCCCCCCCCCCCCCCCCCGGGTTGCTGCTGCTGCTGACCGACCTTCCTCTAACGCTCCGCGAGATAATCTAGGAACGGTTGCCACCGCCTGTAGAACCCCCAGAAGTGTAAAATAACCAATTAGGAAGGAAGAAAACAAATCAAGGGTCTTTAGCACCAAAAACAGCATTACAACATTCACCGCAGCCACAAAACATTTTGACAGATGGATAGAAACATTGAGAAAGACAAATATAAGACATACGAATGAAGGTCACTGGAATATAAGCAACACAAACATGATGCATCCTGATTCTAGGAACATTCCTCTTTGACGTGACTAGTCTAACCTGAAATACAAGCCATATGGAATTACAAGCTAAATTTGGCAAAACATAAATAGATACATCAGACCTCAATTCTACACTTTTTGATGTGGATTTGGTATTGCAGGAGCACATTAAATTGGCAGAAAATGTGTTCTGCTGAACTGCCAGTAACAAAAAAAAGAACAGACACAGTGCAACTGATCAGAGAAGAACAGAGATGAAACATTGAAAAGGCAGATTTTACAAATTTGCAGTGCTGGAATGAAGCCTCACCCACCAGTCAGATATATCAGGAACAAAATGTGGTTGCATTGCCCACAGTTTTCCCTGCATTAAAATCAGTGAACAACTGACAAGACTCCCCATAGGGAGCATATATTTGCAAAATTGACCCAAACAACATCGCAAACACTGTGAAGACAGTAAAGTTGTAAGCAAACAGGAAGCTGGTCAGTTATCTAAACACCGATGTTTGAAGTGAATATCCAGACAACAATATGTAATATTCCACTGCATTAACACGCTTTGCAAAACTGAATTTTGGGACTGAATGCGAAATGTACAGGTTCTTAAGAAACTGTCCAAGTTTTCAATCATTATTGCTTTTAAAACGTTTTCATTACAATGAAATTGGCCTTTACACAATTTAAGCAAATTTTGCAAGTGTTGAAAACATTGACGACCTGAAATCTATATATTTTTAAGTTACCAGCTATTTTTAAACAGGCTCACACTTTCCAAAAGAGGCCACCAGATTGCGATCAAGAACAGGAATCCTGGCTGATAGGTCCGTCCCCTCCCTAGTAGTGAATCACTGAGGCCAGTTATAGCATCCCATGTACCTCCAAACTCGGATCACCTAACTCAGCGTAACAAAGGATTGGACCCAGGACCTATTTATGTTGGCAGCCTCAGTAGTGTAGTCGATGACGCTGAACCATTTGGAGGTCTTGTCAATAATATTTTTAAACACATTTATGAAATGTTTAGCAGTGTAAAACAATCTTTGTATGGAAGTTTTATGCTTCCAGGAGACAGGTGCAAAGGAATCACTATTGGCCTATTTTTTATAGAAAAATCGGAACAGCCCCTTCAATGATTCCTGCTTGTTTAGAGCCCGTCTACTATAGCCCCAGCGCTTTTTTTTATTGAAGTAAAAATATCATGCAAAAATATTTATACACCTGGGGCGAGATTCTCCGACCCCCCACCGGGTCAGAGAATCGCCAGGGGCTGGCGTGAATCCCGCCCCCGCCGGTTGCCGAAGTCTCCGGCAACGGAGATTCGGCGGGGGCGGGAATCGCGCCGGTTGGCGGGCCCCCCCCCCGTGCGATTCTCCGGCCTGGATGGGCCGAAGTCCCGCCGCTAAAATGCCTGTCCCGCCGGCGTAAATTAAACCACCTACCTTACCGGCGGGACAAGGCGGCGCGGGCGGGCTCCGGGGTCCTGGGGGGGGGGGGGCGCGGGGCGATCTGGCCCCGGGGGGGTGCCCACACGGTGGCCTGCCCGCGATCGGGGCCCACCGATCCGCGGGCGGGCCTGTGCCGTGGGGGCACTCTTTCCCTTCCGCCTCCGCCACGGTCTCCACCATGGCGGAGGCAGAAGAGACTCCCTCCACTGCGCATGCGTGAGAAGCTGTCAGCGGCCGCTGACGCTCCCGCGCATGCGCCGCCCGGAGATGTCATTTCCGCGCCAGCTGGCGGGGCACCAAAGGCCTTTTCCGCCAGCTGGCGGGGCGGATATTCATCCGGCGCCGGCCTAGCCCCTTAAGATTGGGGCTCGGCCCCCAAAGTTGCGGAGCATTCCGCACCTTTGGGGCGGCGCGACGCCCGTCTGATTTGCGCCGTTTTGGGCGCCAGTCGGCGGACATCCCGCCGTTTCCGGAGAATTTCGCCCCTGATCTCCACTTGCAACATTTACATCTATATCCATTTAACTGGTACTATAAAACAGATAGTAATAGTTTCTGCAGGTATCTAAAAAGATAAACAGCAACTCAAGTGAGCAATGGTCCTCTAAGGAGTGAGTCAGGGGGAATTATAATAATGGAAGAATTGAACAGATATTTTGTCTTCACTGTAGAGGGAGACAAATAATATCCCAGAAGTAATTGTGAATCAGGTTAAAGGAAGGGAGGAACTTGAATCACCAGGGAAAGGGCACTGAGAAAATCTGCAAAACTAAAAACAAGTCACCATGTCCTGATGGACTTCATCCCAGGATCTTAAAACAAGTGGCTGCTGAGATAGCAGTTGCATTTGTTTTGATTTTCCAAAATTCTCTAGATTCTGTAAAGGCCCCATCAGATTGGAAAATAGTGATCCTAACTTCTCTATTCAAGAAGGGAGGGAGACAGAAAGCAAGAAACTACAGGCCAGTGAGCTTCACATCTGTCAGAGGAAAATGCTGGAATTTATTATTAAAGAGGTTAGAGCTGGGCATTTAGAAAATCTCAGTGAAATCAGACAGACTCAATATGGTTTTGTGAAAAGGAAATAAAGTTTGACGAATGTGTTAGAGTTCTTTGAGGAAGCAATAAGCAACATGGATAAAGAGGAACCTCGGGATGTGGTGTACTTGGATTTCCAGAAGGCATTTGACAAGGTGCCACATCAAAGATTACTACACAAAATGAGAGTTCATGATTTAGGGGGCAACATATTGGCAGGGATAGAGGATTGGTTAGCTAGCAATAAACAGATAGGCAGAAATGAGTTATTTCCAGATTGGCAAGGTGTAACGAATTGAGTGCCACAGGGATCAGTGCCTTTTACAATTTATATAAATTACTTGGATGAAGGGACAGAAGGTATGGTTGCTGAATTTGCTGATGATTCAAAGATAGGAAAGAAAGTAAGTTGGGAAGAAGACATCGGTTATGAGTGGGCAAAGATTGAGCAGATGGCATATAATGTGGTCAAATATGAACTTTATACTGTGGCATGAAAAATTGAAAAGCAGCATATTATCTAAATAGAGGGAGATTGAAGAAATCTGAGGTACAGGGGGATCTGGAGTCCTGGTACATAAATCACAAGAAGTTATATGCAGGTGCAGCAAGTTATTAGGAAGGGAAATGGAATGTTGTTGTTTATTGCAAGGGGAATGAATATAAAAGCAGGGTCTTTTGTCACAGTTGTACAGGGCATTGGTGAGACCACACCTGGAGTAATGTTGTATAGCGTTGGTCTCCTTATTTAAGGAATGACATTATTGCAATAGAAACAGTTCAAAGAAAGTTCACTCAACTGATTCCTGAGATGAGGAGGTTATCTTATGAGGAAAGGTTGGACAAGATTGGGCCTGCATCCACTGGAGTTCAGAAGAATGAGAACATTCAAACATATAAGATCCTGAGGGAGCTTGATGGAGTGGATGCTGACAGGTTTCTTCCCCTGTGGGAGAGACTAAAACTAGGGCACATGGTTTAAGATTTTAAGGGATCTCCCATTTAAGATGAAGATGAAAAGAAATGTTTTCTCTCAGAAGATCGTGAGTCTGTGGAACTCTCTTCCTTGCATGATAGAGGGCAGGGTCATTGAATGTCTTTAAGACAGGAAGTAGATAGGTTCTTGACTAACAGGTCAATCAAAGGGTATCGGGGTGGGAGGAAAGTGACGTTAAGGCCACAATCAGATTAGTCATGATCTTGTTGAATAACGGAGCAGGCGCAAGGAGCTGAATTGCCTACATCAGCTCTTAATTAATATGTTTGTATGCATATAGGCCTCTCTAGTCTTCTTGTTGGTAATAGATACATATTTCAATTATATTCCTTACTTTGGAGAATTTTGGACAATTCCTTTCTTAGATTTTTGTTTCCCTGTATAATTATAATGTAGGCAATATCATTTTTAGCAAATGGTGATGCAATGGAAGTTTCAGTGGCTCAGAGAACATGCTAAACCAACCAGAACTAAATTAATCTGACCTCTTTCTTTTGCTAACAGATGCCTGACTTCTCATCTTAATACATCTATTACTGCACAATGCACTTGCATGATTGAGAACAGGATTTAAGCCCCATTTAGATTACAGCTAATTATATTAAACAGACAGGCACCTTCCTTTCAAATTAGCCAAAAAAAGATGAGAATTGATTAGAATAGGAAGCTGACAAAATGGGATTTACTGTAAATCACATTGTGTCTTATAAACTGAGGGATCATCTAACAGTAGCTAAAGCAGCTGATGTATCTGAACTGCAGACAGAATAACAAGGAATAACAAGGGCTGTCAAAAATGTTGAAAGTGTTAATTTTGTTAACCTTGGCTGGGTAGCAGCACAAATGGCCTCAGCAGTCTGAGGCTAACAGCCATTGGTTATGTTCCAGGCTGAGCGCCAGCAATCTCCTCCCCGGCACCATCCCAACTTGCCTTGACCTCCACTCCCCCCCCAACTCTCCGCCTCCTGCCCCCCCCCCCAACCCCCCCCCCCCCACCCCCCAGACACTGTGTCCTCATCACCACTACCACCCTGACCTGCCCTCTGCTGCCAAGTAGCTTGCCAGAAGTCATGGAGGATGGTACTTCAACCAGAAAGCCCTTTGACAGCCATACCTTTTAGCCATCAGTGCTTTTGATAGCAGACTGGCAATTCCTTTGATGACTGGGGGAGATCAGCTATCCGAAATACTTTGGTGGCACATGCCACCTGAGATTGTTGCTGACTTTCAATATTCATATTAGCGGCTTTTTAAACTACGAGTGGAAAATAGCAGCACATTCTTCCCAAGGGGTGGCATGGTGGCACAGTGGTTAGCTCAGGGACCCGGGTTGAATCCCCGGATCACTGTGCAAAGTTTGTACTTTCTCCCCGTGTCTGCATGGGTTTCCTCCGGATGCTCCAGTTTCCTCCCACTGTCCAAAGATGTGCAGGTTAGGTGGATTGGCCACGCAAAATTGCCCCTTAGTGTCCAAAAAGGTTAGCTGGGGTTACTGGGTTATGGGGACAGCGCAAAGGCATGGGCTTAAGTGGGGTGCTCTTGCGGGGGCCGGTGTAGACTCAATGGGCCGAATGGCCTCCTTCTGCACTGTAAATCTTATGATTCTATGAGGTAAGGTCCAAGTCTAATTGAGTCCTGGGATGTGCCAAACGAGCAACTTGTTACAACTCACCAAAGACCACTGGTTAGATCGCTCACTGCCCAGTACAAATAGGTTAATTGGACTCTGATTCACATAGGACAAATAACCTGGTCCTTTGGTCCCTCCTGCCCGGTCCCCCTCCACCCACCTGAAACAGGTATATGCGTTAACTCAAAAATTGGCCAAGAGGGTTAAATGGCAACATAAATGGGGCAGGAAATGACCAGATGCCACATTCGAGTTGCTACTTCCCTCTTTATGTCAGTCAGAGGAAGTTTAATCTAAATCAGTGGTTTTTTTTTTTAATTTCGTGGGACTGGCTTTTGACAACTAGCTAACCTTTGCGGCCCACACCAGCCGAAATTTGAGACCCATGTCACGTTCACTTCTCCAAAATGCGAAAGGGGAGCCCGCTTGATCCTCATGATCTCACTTCAATCAGGTTCACAGGAGGAGAGAATTATGCACATATCAGGCGCAGAGTCCATCCAGTTCCTTTGTGCCGCCTTCAACTTTCTGAGAATGGAAAATCCAACCTCGCACATGTAGGTCATTGTGGAGGGCAGTAGCAACAAAATGCTTGTTTTACTCAGCACTGAGATGCTAATCCAGAATGCTGACAGCCTCATGGACATTTGGCTTGTTTTTAATGTGCTGTCACAGCTCAGGTACAGAAGAAGGGTGGGATCGAACAGCCACATTGCACCGGAAAAGTAGCGTGACCTGGTTCGCAATGTCTCGTGAGAACTAACGCGATCTGGCAAGATGTTGCGATGTAAATCCCACCCATGTTTTGGCAAATCTGCATATTAAAGCGAGACAACTAGTCTCACTTCAATGTGCAGATTCCCGAGGTGCCCAAGGCATTGAGATCTATCCCCTTCGCCTTAGAGACTTTGGGTGAGCGCCGTTCAGTACTGGTCTCCACAAATGGGCATCAGACGGAACAGTACTCCAGGGGGTCTCCCAGGGGATTGTAGCCCTCTGGTGCATGCCCTTTGGGCAGGATGACTCACTGGCACTGTGGATGCCAGCACAGCACCCTTTCAGTGCCACCTGGGTGCCAGCCTGACACTGCCAAGGTGTCCAGCTGGCACTGCCAGGGTTCCAGGTTGGCAAGCTGGCATGTTTGCATGGTGGTGATTGGGCTGGGTGTGCCCTGCACAGGTGTTGGGGGATGTAGGGGGGCTGGGGATCCTCCTATAATGCATTGGGGCTTGTGGGGGGGTTGCTTTGGGAGCTCCAGAATTCAATGGCATACGGATCTATTGCTACACTGAGGAGTTCCGGCGAGTGAAGCTCATCAGTGCACAAAAAGGGGCTATGCGTGGCCTCGGCCGTGCGTTCCCCGCAGAGACTTCATATCTAACCCAGGTGACGTTTTATAGTGTTGTGTTTCTTGGCACTGTGAGTGCCGGGAAACACGCAACTAAATGGCTCACTTTGGGACTTTGTTCCCATTTAGTTAAATCCCACATTTGGAGTCAGCTGTAAGTTAATAAGTTAATCTGGGGTCTCAACCTCAAAAGGAATTTTTCACCCATCACTTCTCTTTTGAAATCTGAAACTTCTCATTTACCAGTACCTCCCTGCCTATAGCACATGTGGGGCTGGATTCGCCGCTTTCGGAATTCTCCATGGCGCTGGCAGTGCACCCACGCCCGAGAATGTTCTGACGGTGTGGGGCTGCCCACAATGGGAAATCCCATTGGCCGGCTGCCGGGACAGAAAATACCCTTGCCAGTGGGGGCAAACTGGTGCGGTGGGACAGAGAATCCCACCCTCGGTCTTTGCATCCTTATTTGCATTGGCACAACTGACAAAACCAGACCTCAAGAAATCATCTTTATACTGCTTTGATCCCGAGTTCAGTTTCTTCTCTGCAGACTGTTCACCAGAGGCCCTGGAGCTCTGTACAGAGCTAACACTAGCACTGCTCTATCCTGCCTGGACCCTCCTGCGCAGCTCTCAGATGTAAGATCCTGGCCAGTAGGTACACTGACTATTTGTGTCTCTGGCCTTCTCCTCCTTGTAACAAAGTGATCTATCTTCACAGTCTTTTTGCCTTGCTTGCTAGCAGCTAATAAATGGAAGAAGCTCTCCTCTGTGATTTGCCGCCAAAAGCACAAACATACAAGGTGCTTGACGCCAAGTGTACATACAGGACATGTAACCTGCTCACTGCTGCCTCACAGCCTCATCTCATTCTCATTGAAAAGCCAGCAGTGGCTGCCATTCCCAATTTAAATGGTGGCACCGGCCACTGGGCGCTTCCCCCATGATCGGGACCACCACTGGAACAGCGTGACCAATCACTCCGTGACCCTCCCGACACCCGCCCGCAGGTCGTGACCCGCACTTTGAAAACCCCTGGTCTAAATGGTTTGAGTTATGTCACTGAATAGACAGCAGTTAGAAACTCCCAACTCTAATGGGTTACAAAATTGCACCATTAGGGGCAGCACGGTAGCACAGCGGTTAGCACAATTGCTTCACAGCTCCAGGGTCCCAGGTTCGATTCCCGGCTGGGTCACTGTCTGTGCGGAGTCTGCACGTTCTCCCCGTGTATTCGTGGGTTTCCTCCGGGTGCTCCGGTTTCCTCCCACAGTCCAAAGATGTGCAGGTTAGGTGGATTGGCCATGCTAAATTGCCCTTAGTGTCCAAAATTGCCCTTATTGTTGGTTGAGTGGGGTGACTGTGTTATGGGGATAGGGTGGTGTGGGCTTGGGTAGGGTGCTCTTTCCAAGAGCTGGTGCAGACTCGATGGGCCGAATGGCCTCCTTCTGCACTGTAAATTCTATGAAATTCTATGAAATATCCGAATGGAAACTAAACTGCTAAAAGTTTTCTCCTTCCCATAAAATAAGAAGCCAATGATTAGATACTTGCAACTAAATACAATGGAAAGCTTTTGGTAGGTTATATTGCCTTATAATGCTATGAAGCTAATCACAAAACAATCATTACAGTGATGATTGTAATCAAGCATAGAGCAAAAGATTCTGTTGATCACTTCTACTTTTGACGGTTATTTTGCCTTGCTTTTAGTCTGGGATGTACTCATGTAAAAGTGCCTTTTGATTTTTTAATTAATTCATTAAATGAATAAACTTCCTTTTACGTCTTTATGGGAAGCTTTCTAGTTAGATTGAGTTATTAGTTGCTGACCCTTTCTGGCCCATGGACACTCCCATTAGTGTGAATTCAATGTGACTAGCCAGCTCATTATCACCTCATATGTGTCTTATTTAAATATGAATCAGTAACCTTTAGCTTTCAAAGTCAACCATAATGTTGTAACATTATGCAGCTGTCACTTTTCCTCAATTAGAAAATACACAAAGAATTAACACTCGCTTTCCTCAAAATCTATTTTATCCTCTTTCTTACTGCCTTTATATTCAATGCTCAACCACTAGCGCACAATTTATTTGTAAACAAGCCACAGAGTTGCTTAATACAATTTACTATCAAGGCCAAAGTTTAAGTTCGATGCACTACATTTGCAAGAGAGGGAAATGGATAATCCTTTTTATGTACATCTGTTACTATGGTTACACTTCAAGGTTATATGTCAGTAGGTTGAAACTTAATGCATAGAGACACAAATTTTCTCCTCAAAAATTCAACAGCGATGATCATAAAGGGCTTTGACGAC
Organism: Scyliorhinus torazame; assembly: GCF_047496885.1. Taxonomy (NCBI): domain Eukaryota; kingdom Metazoa; phylum Chordata; class Chondrichthyes; order Carcharhiniformes; family Scyliorhinidae; genus Scyliorhinus; species Scyliorhinus torazame. The sequence goes on from NC_092708.1 coordinate 334,671,539, forward strand.
ACTTTGGGCCAAGCAGAAAGCATTACATTTTTTATGAAATACTTTGTGCAAAAAGCATTTTCCTTTCTTTTTAAAAAAATAAGAGTTCAGGGTAACCGCGCAATCTGTCCTCTTTAGGAAGTACTTCATCCCTGTCACCCAATTGAGTTTAACAGAAGTAGTCTTCAAGAGAACCAATCTGTTGTCAGATCAGCTGCAAGAGCACGTGCTCCCGGTTATGCTGGCCGCAGCACCCCCACCCCCAACCCCACACCTCAAATTTCTCCCAGCTGCCAGTAGAAATGCGACCAAGGCTGTGAGCAGTGAACTGATCCAAAGACTGACAGGACTACCTTCATAGGCGACCTGCTTCTGACTTCTGGATCTTCCATTCGATTGCTCTGTTGATGCAGTGACATACTCTTAATAAATATGGCATCACAGGAGTAACAAACTAATTAAGGTGGAGTCAAGACACACCAGAACAGTTCTAAATCACCGGACCCCTGTCTCATAATAGAAATGAGGCATGAGAAAAATTAATGAGCAAAAGGAGTAAGATCGACTTCCTAGCAATGTTTAGCTAGAACCCATCTGATCATTAGAGTTAAAACAAATTGATGCCTCAAGCATAGTTTATAGGCACTAATTGAACAGTGAAATGCACTGAAGAACACCACATTAGTCATTTTTCAGCACTGGTGTTACTGATATGCATTTTGCTGCCATTTCATTAGGAACATACTGCCTCAATACACTAATCATATGCTCAGTCACAGAACAATCAGTACATTGAGCATCTGCAAGCTGTGCCCCCACAGCTAAAGCTGATAAGGTATCTGTTCTTTTGAGTAACCTCAATTATATAGGAGGCATTTTCATGGTTGATCCTAATGACCAAATGCTTATCACTGACCCATCAAGTGTCAGTGACTGCCATATGGTTTAACATTGCGTAGGCTGCTGTCATTGCTATCGACTTCAAATGGGACATGCTCAGCAACAAATCGTCTCAACTATGCTAAGAAAGAAAGGTATTTTGGCAGAATCCTGTGTTAAAAAATTGATGGTAATTTTACAGGTTAACAATCATAAGCTACACTGCTGCCTCACGGTGCCGAAGACCTGAGCTCGATTCCAGCCCCGGGTCACTGTCTGTGTGGAGTTTGCACATTCTCCCCGTGTCTGTGTGGGTTTCACCCCCACAACCCAAAGATGTGCAGGTTAGGTGGATTGGCCACACTAAATTGCCCCTTAATTGGAAAAAAATAATTGGGTACTCTAAATCTTTAACAAAACAATCACAAGCTAGAAATGTAGATTTGTCATTGTAACAAAATAATGCAAGTTGTTAAATGCCCTTTTGAAATGTGCAAATATTGAGAGTTGTTTCCGCCTGCTATTACTTGAGCAGAACTGCCCTGGGAGCTTTTTAAAATTATTTACAGCTCGTCAATGTAATTTAGGAATATTTGTGCAACTTACGATCCTAACTAGACTTTGAATATTTTTGCTGAAATTTTCATTCAAAATCAAGAAACAGCACAGCTGTTGCTTTGATGCCTTCAGTTCAATGAACTGTTCAGTGCATTATTTTTACCTGTTTAAAAATTATTGACAATATTTTCCTCTGTACATTAAATTCACAAGTGCAATGGCATGAAGGTCACCTTTCTCCTGCATTTCATAACATTAACTTGCAATTTGTATCAGCATTAATATAAATCACCCAATGAATGTCTAAATGTCACAAGTGTGCTGAAATTTGCATACCTGTAACTTTGTTGCATCTTCAATGAGAATTACATGTGTAATGTAACATTTGGAATATTCTTTATAAATCGGTCTCTGAATCCTTTAATGTAGGCGCTTTGAACTTTTGATCTATACTACACTCACAATCCTTTTCATCATTCATTCTTGGGAAGTGAACATCATTGACAAGGACAATACTTATTGCCCATACCTAATTGCTTGAGGAAGGTGCTGGCGAGCTACTGTTTTGAACCACTGCAGCCCATTCGTAGGTAAACCAACAGTGCTGTTAGGAAGATAGTTCCAAGATTTGACCCAGTGGTAGTGAAGGAACAGCGAAGGAGTTCCAAGTCAGGATGGTGTGTAACTTGAAGGGAAACTGTATACTGTCCTTGTCCTTCCAGTTGCTAAAGGTTGCGGGTTTGGAAGGTGCTGCTGGAGGAGTGTTAGTGAATTGCTGAGTGAACATGGTCTATCAGCCACACCGCTGACACTGTGCGGTGGTGGAGGATGTGAATGTTTAAAGTGCTGGATGGGATGCAAATCATGGGCGTCATTCTCCGACCCCCCGCCGGGTCGGAGAATGGCCGTTGGCCGCCGTGAATCCCGCCCCCGCCCCCGCCGAAGTCTCCGCTCCCGGAGATTGGGCGGGGGCGGGAATCCGGCCGCGCCGGTTGGCGGGACCCCCAGCTGGATTCTCCGGCCCGGATGGGCCGAAGTCCCGCCCAGGAATTGCCTGTCCCGCCGGCGTAAATCAAACCTGGTATTTACCGGCGGGACCAGGCGGCGTGGGCGGGCTCCGGGGTCCTGGGGGGGGGGCGCGGGGCGATCTGACCTCGGGGGGTGCCTCCACGGTGGCCTGGCCCGCGATCGCGGCCCACCGATCCGCGGGCGGGCCTGTGCCATGGGGGCACTCTTTCCCTTCCGCCTCCGCTACGGCCTCCATCATGGCGGAGGCGGAAGAGACTCTTCCCACTGCGCATGCGCGGGAAACTGACACCGGCCGCTGACGCTCCCGCGCATGCGCTGGGAAACTGACAGCGGCCGCTGACGCTCCCGCGCATGCGCCGCATTTCCGCGCCAGCTGGCGGGGCAACAAACGCCATTTCCGCCAGCTGGCGGGGCGGAAATCCCTCCGGCGTCGGCCTAGCCCCTCAATGTTGGGGCTAGGCCGCCAAAGGTGCGGAGACTTCCGCACCTTTTTGCCGGCGCGATGCCCGTCTGATTGGCGCCGGCTTTGGCGCCAGTCGGCGGGCATCCCGCCGTTGGGGGAGAATTTCGCCCCAGGGGCGTCATTCTCCGACCCCCCGCCGGGTCGGAGAATGGCCGTTGGCCGCCGTGAATCCCGCCCCCGCCCCCGCCGAAGTCTCCGCTCCCGGAGATTGGGCGGGGGCGGGAATCCGGCCGCGCCGGTTGGCGGGACCCCCCGCTGGATTCTCCGGCCTGGATGCAAGTCCCGCCCAGGAATTGCCTGTCCCGCCGGCGTAAATCAAACCTGGTATTTACCGGCGGGACCAGGCGGCGTGGGCGGGCTCCGGGGTCCTGGGGGGGGGCGCGGGGCGATCTGACCTCGGGGGGTGCCCCCACGGTGGCCTGGCCCGCCGTTGGGGGAGAATTTCGCCCCATGTTTTGGATAGTGTTGAGCTTCCTGAGTGCTGTTGGAGCTGTGCTCCAAGTGGAGAGCCTCCCAGCACATTCCTGATTTGTGCCTTGTGGATGGTGGATAGGGTTTGGGGAGTCAGGATGTGAGTTACCCACCACAGAATCCCTCTCTCCTGATCCACCCTTGTAGCCATAGTATTTAAAGGGATGGTCCAGGTAAATCTTTAGCCAGGATGTTGACAGGAGGTGATTCAGTGATGGTAATACTGTGGAATGTCCAGCAGAGGCGGTTAGGTTCTCTTGTTGTGGATGGTCGTTGCCTGGCACATGTGTGGTACGAATGTTGCTTGCCTCTTATTAAGTCTGAACACTGTCCAGGTCTTGCTGCATGCAGTCATGGAATGCTTCAGTAACTGAGGAATTGCGAATGACACTGAACATCGTGCAATCGTTGACAGACATTGCCACTTATCACAGTAGGTTGAAGGTAAAGCCATTGATGAAGCAGCTGACGATTTCTGGGCCAAGGACATCATCCTGAGGAGCTCCAGCAGTAATGTTCTGGGGCTGAGATAATAAGCATCCAGCAACCATAAATGACTTATTTTGTGCTTACTATGACTCCAGCCAATGGGGAGTTTCCCCCCTGATTCTCATTACCTTCAATGTTGCCAGAACTACAATGCTGTACTTGGTCAAAGGCTGCCCTGATGTCAACTGCAGATTCCAACACTTTCCCTAAAATAACATCATTTTGTGCTTTTTTTCCTCAGATCCTTTCAGAGAAATAAGTTGTCATTTGTGTAAGAAAAAAATCACAATCTGCATTTCTAATAATGGGTGAGTTGGTGCTCGTGTAATTTGACCATCATAGGGAGCTTAAGGTAAAACTGTATCTTTGCTACTGGCTATTACAATGACTTTGCTGTGGCACCTGAAAGGAGGCTCTGCATGCTGTCATGTTCAGGGGGGGGAAGGTGGCGACAAAAACAAATGGCTCTCTTTCAGGGGAGGAAACAGCACATTTTGTGACATCTCTTTCAAGGTGATGGTTCTCCTCTTAACCAAAGGGCCAGATTTTGATGGAGCAAGGTGTCACATGGTGTGTCCCATTCGTCAGACTTGTTTGTGCACACCTGGATTTTAAGTGAATGTGTGAGCTGTAATGCTGTGGCAAAGGCAACAAGGTACCTGGGACCTTGGAAACATCTCCTTAACCCATGAGTTTAAAGGATTGAGAAGGAAGAGCTGAGAAGTTGGGTGAATTGGAGTGTGAGAATTAATGTCAAATCAAGTGCAGAAAGAGATATAAGGAGAGGGAAAGGAAGAGTGGATTAGAAGAGAGAGAAAAGACAGAAAGGAACTTTAAAATCCCCTGAAATAATTTACAACCTGAAGGAATGAGACTCCGCATTTATAATTGTTCATTTTCTGGGCTAGAAATGGTCTTTGGCAGTCATTGATAATTATCAAATTGTTAAAGGTTACTTAAGCTGTTAATGACTGGGCCCAACTTTCTGTGGTGAAGAGAATGGATAATTAATATACCATAAATATTTATTTCCTCCACCATCGTGGCGACAGTGTGTACCGTCTAAGACAATGATCCCCAGCAGCGCACTGGTGTGCCATGAGAAGGGTGCCAGTGTGTGGCAGCCACCGGCACTCCATTGTACCCGCCCTTTGACCAAATCACCCAACAAGACCCAGTCATTTGGATTAAATTCCCTTTCCTTATATCTCTTTCTGCACCTGATTTGACATCTATGTATTTCTCTGTTTTTCCCAGTTTAAATGGTCTCCAGTTTGCTGTTCAAGGCCAATCTCTGCTGATTCCAATGTGATCAACTCACACAAGCTGCATTAAAAAAATAAACTCTATCCGGTAAATGAAACAATAAGTGAAATACACAATTGGCTATATCCTGTCTTTATTAAAAAGGCTAATGGGACCATTCTAGATCAGATTATAGTACGATTATATCTTTTCCACATTCAATGATTCTGCTTCGGTTTCCTCAGCCCCCTGAGCTATGGAGTACATGTTGGATTTTGCCTCCCGCTAGCATTCACCCATGCATCTGGAGCACCAAGACTAGTCTACCTCCTAGGATGTCTTCTCCAGTTCTACAGAGCCCATCACTAACAGTTTGGCATCTATGTCAGAGGAGATAAGTGAAAATGATATCTATATTAATACATACACGTCGCCAATTCACACCGCAACCGTTTTCACATTTTTTTGTTTCATTTTTTTTTCTTTCTAATTAAGAGGCAATTTAGCATGGCCAATCCACCTAACCTGCACATCTTTTGGGTTGTGGGGGTGCGACCCACGCCGAGAAGTGTGCAAATTCCACGCAGACAGTGACCCGGGGCCGGGATCGAACCCGGATCTTCAGCGCCGTAGGCAGCAATGCTAACCACTGCGCCACTGTGCCACCCTAACGGTTTTCATATTTTACACATGTGGGGGCTCTTTAAAACTCTAACAAATTTTAAAAGACAATGGCAGTTATCCAAATGGTGTCATCCTGGAAGAAAATAGTGATTATTAGATTTGTTCTATCTTCTGTTTTAAATACAGAAATAACGTAAGTTGCCTTTCAGTCATTTGATAATGTTCTGATTGTTATTAATGAACAGGTAATAGAGTGCCTGCCATCATCCCCTCTATTTTGTCTTTAGGTTCTTTTTACTTACTTTGTCAAATATCTGACGTAAGTTGTGTAAGTTTTCATTGTGAACAGTTCCCTGAATTTTTGACAGATTTATTATTTCCCTCAGATATCTCTCTTCCTTCTTAAGACTCTGAATTCCCATACACTAATTCATTCTGCCCCACAACACAATTTACTTCTTTCTTTCTGAGCTCAGAGATTTGCTCCAGAAAGTCCACTTCCATTTCTGTCCACGTCAGTCTTTTCCCCTCTGGCCCAAAGTCCAGTAAACTCCAAGATGTCCTTAAACAGACAAAGGGGGGCACCTTGCCTGACAGACACCATGGGGCTGCTTCATGGCCAGTTCTCGCCCATCATTTGCTCCTGGGAAATTACGAGGACCCCATTTGGAATTGAATCGTTCAGTTTCATTCGCTCTGCAATTCCAGCTGGAAGTTGTCTCTTCCTCACAGGTTCTGATCTAGGAATGAAAAACCTCATACGTTCATCACCTTGATATCCGTACAGGGAGCCTGTTGTAAAGCATAGATGTGCCGGCCTCGGGTGTCAACATAGGGATGTTACACACTCAAATTTCCCCATTTTGAGAGCCTGGATGTGTGCTAGCTATCATGTGTTTGTGTTGGATATTGACTATTATTGCTTGCAATCATTCTTACATTCCTGGGTAGTTTGGTGACTGCGTCAGTGCGATTTCCTACCTTTGTCTTAAACTACTCAGTTGGAGAATATCGTAGGTGCGCCTCAAGACTTTTATAGTATAAAGGTGAGTTGTGACAGATAAAAGGTTGGGAACCAGTGATCTAGGATTCACTGTAGCAACTCGGCAGGCTTCTTATTCCTCTATCTCCCGGAAGATATACCACCTGCGCGCTTTCCTCCAAATGACACATCATCCTGAGATGGAACCATATTGACATTCCTTTATTATAACTAGGGCAAAATCCTGGAACACCCTCCCTAGCAGCACAGTGGGAAGCTCTTCACCACATGAACTACAGCAACCCTCACCCCATCACGATCAATTGACCAGGGGTGGGATTTCCCAGCCCTACCCGCAGGCGGATCTTCCAGTCCCACTGAAGGTGACCCCCCCCCCCTCCCCCCCCCTCCCCCCCCCCCCCCCCCCCCCAGGAAGTTCTCTGGCGGTGTGGCCGCCGAGCTACGCAATCTTCCGGTCCCGCCGTTGCCCAGTGACGAGTAGTTTCGCCATGGGAAAACCCACTGTGGAGGGTCTGGAAAATCCCAGCCCAAGAATAAATGCCAACCTTGTGATGCCCACATCCCGTAAATAAATAAAATGAATGTAGAAACTTATTGAAGATCATGGGGAGCTTAGAGGCATGATTCCAAAGTTAACAGCGGAGTGGCGCACATTGGGCAGCAACTTGTGGCAATTTTCAAGGTATCGCTTCCCTACCAGAATTTGCTGACTGATTTTGCACATTAGTAGCTGTGTGTCCTGTTCAGGAACTGTCTTTTTCAGCAGAGTTATCCCGAAGTGTCTGTGGATTGCAAGACTAATTGCTGTCTGAAGCAGATAGCAAAATTAACTGTTGAATTGCATTACACGTTGCTGCAAAGCATCATTCAGTGGTGCCAGAGAGCTGGCGCTGGGGTCAGCAAACCCGAGAGGTGGTCTTGTATGAACTTTGTGTCATTGCAGCTGCATTTCGGCTGATTGTCCATAATACCGCCTTGTCCTCTAGGCCACTCAATGCAGTTAATGAAATTGTATTATTCCTATACCTTATGCAAACTGCAGAAGTGTTCTATTTCTCAGGGAGCAACTACAAAGTTTTATTTCGATCTATTTCCGCCACTATTTCTGCTTTTGCCATGAAAGCAACTCTCACAGGCAGCGTTCAAATATAGGTGGCGTCATCACCATAGAACTTTGGTTATACACAAGGTGTGGATGCGTGTAGTGAGTTCAAAGGGCCGGAGTAGGCCACCCTTTAACTCAAGTGCAACTTTCCAACCAAACCGGCCCCAGATGGAATTGGAGGCTGAAGCCAGCATGATCTGTGATTGTAATAGAAATGTGACTCCTCTTCTAAATAAAGGGATATCACAAAAATAGAAGTGGCCACAGCATAGTGTAACTGTAACCCATAAGATTGCGCAGAACACAGACATACTTTCTTTTGTGGATTTAAAAATATACAAAATGAGTAGTGCAGCCACTGTAGCAAAAGCTTTTACATAAAACAGTCCATTATCTCTGACATTGGACATTAACTAGATATACATTATTTTGATTGACCCACATGGCAAAGATAGTCAATTTATATCTTGACAGTAACAACTGCCTTGAGTCAATGTATCATTTCACTTTATTTCAGCTCATAGCAGTAAACAATCCTTGTGTAGAGTTTTTCCTTACACTGTGGTGGACTCTTCTTAACGGACCTAAACTGAATAAGTTTTCTATGTCATTCTGAGTGAGGGAAAAAGTCTAGCAGGACACAGGTATTAGGATTCAAAGACTGTAGAGGAAAATTAGTCCAACCTGATTAACATTATCTTACCCACCATCTCTCCTCCAAAATCTATATTTGAAATGGCAATAATTAAAGGAAAATGGTAATATGGTACATGTCTCATTGGACAAGAGTAATTTAGATTTGAAATGAATTAAAGTACAGGCCCACTTTAGGATATAATGAGAGGACACCAGTTCTCCAAGTGATTTCACAGGCATTGGTTCGCTCCATGGAACAGGCTCCCCAGGAACACGATGAGAGTGAATACCGTTGACTCATTCAAATGCAAATTAGAGATTTATTTCCCTCAAATAATATTTTAGGGTTTACAAAATATTTGGGTAATTTGAGACATTACACGTGCTAAGTGCAGCATGTTTGGGAGAAACAGGTGTCTTTGGACTCCCCAAAGCTCTCTCCACTGGAAATTCCTTTACTCCTACGTGCACAGATCACAGGGGAGGAGAGATTCTTGTATTGGCAGAACAAAATGGAATGAAAATCAGAGAATTCTAGCATTGCTGCTACACACCCAGCAGTTTCATAAGGAGCTTGAACATAGGTCGGGTAACATGTAGTTGTGTCACTCAGTTGGGAATGGTGTATGGTGGGAGTGAAGGCAGCAGGCATGAGTGGATAGAATGAAAAATGGGTGATAGCAAGGCAGGAGCACGTCTTACATCTCTGACGATTTTTAGTGCCATTGACCCCAAAGATGAGATGTACACAAAGGAAAAAAATATTTTTTAAAAATCATTGACAAAATGAGGGGAAAGAGAAACCAAGTATATTAAACTATCCAATAGCTTCATAATTCTCCTTAAAATCAATTTTTTAAAAACTATTTATTCATGGGACCTGGGCGTCGCAAACTGTGCCACCATTTATTGCTCATCCCTAATTGCCCTTGAGGAGCCAGTTAAGAGTCAACCACATTGCTGTGGGCCTGGAGTCACATGTAGGCCAGACCAGGTAAGGACGGCAGATTTCCTTCCCTAAAGTACATTAGTGAACCAAATGGGTTTCAACGAAAATCAACAGTGGTTTCATGGTCATCATTAGACATTTAATTCCAGATTTTTATTGAATTCAAATTTCACTATCTGCAGTGGCGGGATTTGAACCTGGATCGCCAGAGCATTACTCTGGGTCTCTGGTTTACTAGTCAGCAACAATACCACTATGCTACCACCTCCTGAAGTTTAGCCAACATCTGTCATTTCTGAGAACGTATTGCCTATTAAAGGATATTTCCTGAAGCTTCTTTTGTTTGAAAAAAAATCACGCTGAATCAAGGATTGGCTGAAAATATTTAACTCAACTTTCAAATTTCGTGAAGTGATCCAATACCTGATAAAAAATGAAGCTGCAGCTGAAGTGCCGGAAGAAATCCTGCCGGGGAGTAATGAATTCTGTGAGGCCGGTGGGCTGGTTGCCGAGGTTTGACTGCTGCTGTTTGGTGGGATGGTCGTTTCTGGAGATAAACCTTCTCTTCCACTCTCCGTCATTGTTGCCTGCGCCTAAAGATGAAAAATAATAAATAGCAGACGATGGACGACAGGCTGACTTGTAAAGCATTTTGCTTCATATCATTGTTGGTTAGCTCCCTCATTCATTGCAGGGGTTACAATAGTGAGAACTAAAATTAATTAAGGTAGACAAGCATGTCTTACATTGCCCAGTACTGGAGTTTACAACCATGAATTCACTAGTCAAGCAGGATGCAACTGAGAGGCTTTGGTCAGAGTAATTCACAGTTAAACAGTCTGACAACCATGAAGTAATGGAGAAATATAAACCGATTTCCATTATTGTCACACATTTTATCATTCAATTGCAGAGCTGTTGGCCTTTTGTTATGAATATCTGCCATACATGCTTTCTCAGTAGTCCATCACCGAGGGTTATCACCTATTTAAGTGGTAGCTCGTGCAAGTTAAACAAAACATACCATTTGCAAGGTCATTCAACTTTCTGTTTTGAAATGCCTTCTCTAAATACTGTCAGTGTCACTTATTTTGTAAAAATATGATCAATTTTAAAATGCTGAATAGCGTACTCCTATTGAACGGATACCACTGAATGCCTTCCAAGCGCAGCCGTTCCTTGAGGCGCATGTATGTACACACACACACAAACAAACATACATACACACACACACACAGATAAACACACACACAGACACGCAAACACACACTGACACACATCCACACACACAGACACATAGGCAAACACATACACATGCACACACGCACGTACATACAGGCGCACAGACATACACACACAACTATTTGGCATTATTGTGACCACCACAAGGAATGGGTCCATACCAAATTGCAGGGTTAAACAGTAGATTTATTGCATTGTACAGCAGAGCCCTAGCCATGGCTACTCATCCGAGTGAGTGCTGACCAGTTCTGAACTGGCTGGCTTTACACCGGAAGTCATAAGTCACTCTCCCGCCTCTTCCACGGGGGGAGTGCGTATTCTCCTAGGTCTTCTAGGAAAACCAGATCCCCGACACACAGGGCCCAGGATAGACATCCCTCTCCCCAAAGTTCGAAGGAACGTCCATCAGCCATTGACAAGAGGGAGGAGGAGAGACCGAGGGAGAAGCCGGACCCTCGGAATAGCCGACGGAATATCGGACGACCAGGGGGCGGTTCAGGCTCAATGTACCGTGCTGGAGAACATCTCTTGCGACTGGAATGTCATGGTAGGACAGGAGCGGCTCCCCACCGGACATGCCAGGAGGGTCGGACTCCATCTCAGAATCTGAAGAGGCCATCTCTGGCGGTCGGTCTGGGGAGTGGGCGCACAAAGGTCCCACTGGCCTGCTGGTCCCCGGCCTTGGATCTTCTGGAACGGGATGTGCACTAGTTGCAGACACAAAGGCGGTCAGCGTGACTGTGGATGATCTAAATGCCGCCATAACTGTTGGGCCCTGACCTGAACCCGATAGGAAACCGGACCAGTCTGCCGATGCCTCCAGATTCCACAAATGTTCCTGTTCTGTCGCGCCTGTGACCAGGCCATCATCAAGATATACAGCAACCTGTGGTAGGCCGTGCACAATGCCCACCATTACACATTGAATATGGCGCAAGCTGATGGAACTCCAAACGGCAACCAGGTATGTTCATACAGGCTGTGCTGCATATTGATGGTGATGTTTGTTCAGAGGACTGATCCAGTGCCAGTTGCAGGTAAGCATTGCTCATATCGAGCTTGGTGAATGTGCTTCTGCCAGTGAGTTTAGCAGAGAGGTCCTCGATATGGGGCATGGGGTATCAGTCCAACCTGGGGGCGGTATTAGCCGTCAGTTTACAGTTGCCGCCGAGGCGTATGTTTCCATCTAGTTTCAGAACCGGGACCACTGGTGCTGCCCAATCGGAAAAACGCACTGGCCAAATGATGTCCAGGTTCTCCAGGCAGTCGAGCTCCACGTTCACTTTGTCCACCAAAGCATAGGGCATGGGCCGTGCCCTGGCAACCCGAGATTGAGACTCCGGGTCGACTATCTGTAAGATGCGGTACCAGTCCAAGCAAAGGTGGCATAGCAAATCACGCCCCAGGAGGCTGGGGCCATCTCCTCGAACCACAATCAGGTGGAGTTGGACCATAAACAATGGGGGTCCGCACCATCCCCAGGATCTGTAATTGCTCCCCTACATATGTAGCCAGACAAATCGAGGTGGTCGTCAAAGTCAATTTTCGAACACCTTGCTGAATACGATCAAACGCGCTCTAGCCCACTACCGACACTGCCGCCCAGTGTCTAGTCCCATATACACGCAGTGCCCATTTACCTGCGCAGGGATGCAGACGGGAGCTACGCAGCGTGCCGCCAAGCAATGGAGCTGAAGTCTGTCACGGACTCATCCGAGCGTGTTCCATCGTATTCAGATGGTATCGCTGAATGATCATGGAGGAAGGAAGATTAAAATGCCACCTGACTATGATGATAATCTTTATTAGTGTCATAAGTAGGCTTACATTAACACTGCAATGAAGTTACTGTGAAAATCCCCTAGTTGCCACACTCCAGCGCCTGTTCGGGTACACGGAGGGAGAATTCAGAATGTCCAATTCACCTAACAAGCACATCTTTCGGAACTTGTGGAAGGAATCTGGAGCATCCGGAGGAAACCCACGCAGGCACGGGGAGAACATCAGTTTCCGCACAGACAGTGACCAAGCTAGGAATCGAACCCGGGTCCCTGACGCTGTGAAGCAACAGTGCTAATCACTGTGCTACCATATTCCACCAGCTGGTCAAAAGTGTGGGTGTCTGGCGCACTGGATACATGATGTCATGGATAACCCAATAAATCTGAGCCCCGCACGCTGTCTGTGATATTATTGGCACGAAAATAGCATGCTCTGTATTTCAGGCCCATCATTCGGTGCCGGAATTGAATGCATCCAATTGGCTGAACAGAGGCATCACAATGGACCATGGGTCCTGACCTGCAACGGGAGTCCCAGGAGATGGCTGAGAAGCAAGGCCTCAGTGGCAACTCAGGACCGGTAGTTCTCCTCGTCGCCCGTATTGTGACTGCCACAAGGTAGGAGTCCACATCGAGTTGCAGGTTAAACAGTATGTTTATTGCATTGTACAGCAGAGCCCTAACCAGGGCTACTCATCCGAGTGAGTGCCTGCCGGTTCTGAGCCGGCCGGCTTTATACCGGAAGTCGGAGGTCACCCAGTCCCCGTCAGTGGGGAAGTGCATATTCTCCTCGGGCTTCTGGGAAAACCAGATCCATAATGCCGTAGGCTTCGGCAGGGCCCTGGATATGACTATTGAAGAACAGTGAAATTAAATCTTATCCAAATGCTATATGTAAAAGCCTGGGTGGCACGGTGGCGCAGTGGTTAGCACTGCTGCCTCACGCCACCGAGGACCCGGGTTCGATCCCAGCCCCGGGTCACTGTCCGTGTGGAGATTGCACATTCTCCCCGTGTCTGCGTGGGTCTCACCTCCACAACCCAAAGAGGTGCAGGTTAGGTGGATTGGCCACACTAAATTTCCCCTTAATTGGAAAAAAATATTTGGGTACTGAAATTTATTTTACATTTTTTTTAAAAGCCTGCACTAAAACAAGAGAGAGGGCATTTTCATAATTGTTTCAATTACCAAAGCAGTGAGATGACATACTCTCAGCACTGCTCAATTGGGTGAGTTTGCATCGAAAGAAAATACGTGCAAAGAAAAGCTGAAGAAAGGACAAAATCAAACATCTTTAAAATGAGAGACTTGGCAAGATTTAGAAAAACATATCCAGTTGTGTTTTTTTATAAAATGTCCATATATATGATCATTATGGCAAGTTATAATCTCAGGATACAGTGAGTAACAAATCAGCATTTATTTCCTTGTAATTTGAATAGTGAGAACTATACTGAGACAGTTACCGTTGTAAGTTAATTTCATATGGTCAATGTGTTAATATGGATGAAAGAGTTTCAGATACTTATGCTTCTTCTATACAAATTTAATTCTTTCTTTCATAAGTTGAATCAATAATCAAATACTTATTAAGTTTTAGATAAGATGGACACTTTAGATCTATTTTATGGACCTCGGAGATTAATCAGGAACATGTAGAAATAGATGCAATATATCGAAGGAGGTTAGCTATATAATGCTGGCCATATGACGTTAAGATGTCAAAAGGTGCACGCACACACCATTATTGAGGCTATACCTCATTCTGAACACTGTTTCCCGGCCTACCAATTCAGACCACACTCTCATCTTTACTGGACCACTGTGACTATTCTTGGCACGGCCTCTTACAGATCATATCCCCCTGGCCCATTCAAGTTTCCAGAAATACTACAGCAGTTAATCCTCATTTCCAAGTGCCTTCCATAAGAATGTCAATGGATAGTAGCACCAGGCCAGTAATTTATCAGGTAAAACTATACATCAACCAGTCTCAGTCGCTCTGACAAAGTCAACGAACGGAAACATGCAGCAGTTGAATAGGAACTGTGTCTTATGTGGGCTGTTAATCATGAAACGCAACCTCCTGGGGGGAAAAAAACTAACCAATAAAAGCTGTCAACGGTTTTTAAATTCTGTTGTTGGAATTCCCAGTCTTCTACAATATGCATATAACCTTTAGCCCACCATCAGTCCGAAGCCGTGTCATTGAACGGGGACAATAATGTGTGGCTGCTGCTAATCGTGTGTTCAGTGCATAGGGGCAGCAGAAAAAACATGTAGTGCAGCTAAAACTATAGCGACATCCGTTGGCTCTTCGATCTTCTTTGCTTAATGTCACTGAAATTGCCTAAAGATATATCAATTTCTAGCAATGAATTTTCCATTTATCGTTGAGTAAAATGCCTCAGGCCCTCTAGATAAGACTTCTGAAAAGAACTGCTCATGACGGAAAACACAGTCTCTTGCTCAAGTGTAAAACAAGGAGAGAAAAATCAACTGGGAATGTCTTTTTAAAGTACGCTGACAACATTTTCTAAACTCAACTCACAAAGTCCGCCGGTTTCTTTTGCCTGCGTGTCTTCTACCTTTTTCTTTAATTATGCAAACCTGCTATTTGTCAGCGAGCGTGTTTCTCAACCCCATCAAAACAAAGCCAACTGATTTCTGCAAATTGCTTTATTGTTTTACAATCAATGTCTCCTACCACCCTTCATTTAAGTGTTACTTTGTATCAAGTGACTTTTAATGTGCCTGTATTTCATGCAATAAATATCAGGTTGCCAGCATTACCCTCCCTCTAATGATAGTTTTTGGAACAAAACGCACAGTATTGTCACAAGAATTAATGCTGTGGACAACTGAACACTGCTTACTGACAGAACCATAATTTTTTATTGTCACATTTAACCTGAAGGCCAAAATTACTAAGGGAAGTGTTTCACTGTTTACTAAGTGACTCAAATTTGCAATGTCGTGATGTTTTTCTCATCCCAGTGCATTGACAGAAGGTACACATTACAGAAGTGAGGAATTTAGCAAGTCTGTGACAACTTTCTTTGGGGTTTGTTCAGATGTTTGCCCAGGATAGGTACATAACTTTATAAAGTCCTGGATGAACTTGGTCCTGCATTTCACAGCCTTCCCCTCAGCCGTAAACATAGGACAAAGGCTAAACTGCCTTTGTAGCGAACGCATAATTTGTGCACAGCAAAACTGTAAGTTTAGTAATATTCAAACAAGTAAATGCTTTCTAAATTACCTATAAGAGGCTGGCGGAAAATGTGAAACGTCTGCTTTCAAATTAGGTCTCTTATTCAGTAAGTACTCAATACAAATACAGAACTACAGGGGTAGAGCATTCAGTCCTCGATCTTGATCCACCTTTCAACCATGTCATGGCTGATCAGTATCTCAGCTCCACTAACCCACCTTTGATCCATATCCCTTGACACCATTACCTAACAACAATCTATTGATCTCATCTTTACATTTTAATTGGCCCAGCTTCCATTGTCTGTTTTGGGAGATAGATTTCCACTACCGAGCTAGTGTGCTGCTTTGCTAGTGATCTCAGTCTGGTACTGCATTACTCAAAAACACAACTTCATTTTGCACATATACATTGATGACACCCCACAACTCTACCTGACCACCACCTTGCTTGACCCGTCCACTCTCTCTAAATTGTCAGACTGCTTATCCAACATCTGATAGCATGGCATGGTGGCACAGTGGTGAGATCTGCTGCCCCAGGTTTGATTCGGGCCTTGGGTGACTGTGGTGTTTGCACGTTCTTCCTATGTGTGCATGGGTTTCCTCCGAGTGCTCCGGTTTCCTCCCACAGTCCAGACATGTGCAGGTTCGGTGGATTGGTCATGATCAATTGCCCCTTAGTATCCAATGATGTGCAGGTTAGGTGGATTGGCCATGATCAATGCGTATGGTTATGGGGATAGGGTGGGACAGTGGGCTGAGGTAGTGTGCTCTTTCAGAGGCTTGGTGCAGACTCCACGGGCCAAATGGCCTCCTTCTGCACTGTAAGGAGTCTAAGGATTTCTGTGGAGACAGCGGTATAGTTATAGTGCTATTGAATTAGTTATACAGAGACCCATGTTAATGCTCCAGGGGATATGGGCTCAAACTCCCACTACTGCAGCTGATGGAATTTAAACTCAATTAATAAATCTGGAATTAAAAGCTACTCTCAGTAATGGTGACCATGAAACTCCCACCAATGATGTAAAAACCCTTTTCCAGAAAGAACTTTGTCCATTTAAATTTGAGGGCTATTAGGGATGGGCAACAAGTGTTGGCCTTGCCAGAGATGCCCACATCACAGGAAAGCATAAAAAAAGGGATGGATGAGCAGAAATTTGTCCAGCTAAATATTGAGAATATTGAAGGCATTGGACAGAATTCTCCCATGCCACCATAGAATGTTATATGACAGGCTTGGGGTTGGGGGGAGGGGGGAGGGGGGGGTTCCTGGTACACCACCGCAGTGGGTGCGGTGAGTAGCAATCGAGTGGATCTTCCAGCTTCAGATGTTCCCGGAGATCCATCATCTTTCTCAAGAGGTCCACCTTCTTTCTCGAACAGGGAGTCAGTGATGTCGGCACCTTTTCAATATGGCACCAGTGTATGACAGTGGGCATCTGCAATCAAGCCTGCCTTGCCACGGAATATCGCGCAAACCCCCCAGATGCGTAATTAATGAGGTCAGAGCTGGAAGAAATGGTGTGGTTTCCCATCGGTCTCTGCATCAGGAAACATTCCCCGCCATAGACTATTTCCAGGTGGGACAATTCTGTTCATTGTCTTTGGTTCCTGCCACAAACCTCACTCCCTTGCAACTATACTTCTCCCTGGCAACTTGTTGAGTTTGACTCAAACTTTGTCAGATTAACCTTGAGATGGGTTTCCAACCAGATTGTTGCGCCAAAGACCGTCTATTTTCAGTCACTGAAGCGGCCGAGAAACTCGCCGTTGAACACGTTCAAAACCGGACAGAGATTTCTTTCCAATGAATCGCGCCGACAAGCTTTTTTTTGAGCTTGGGAAGTTCCTCAATCCCACACCTAGTGGATGGGAGGGATGCGGAGGACCTGGACCCGGGGCTCCTGGCAAAGAGGAAGGAGTCGCAGGTGAGTTTTGACCTATTGCCCACAGGGAAAGTGGTGGGTCAGTTGAGAACAGCTAGGGGGACTGTTTACGAGTACAAGGAAAAGGCAGGACATATGTTGGCAGGTCAACTCCGTAGGGAGATAGTTTGTGTGGGGTACAGGACGGGGGAGTTGGTGGTGGCTCCGGAACAGGTTATTAAGGTGTTTGAGGAGTTCTATAGGGACTTGTATAAGTCAGAGCCACCAGAAGAGGAGCAGGAGATGAGGGAGCATCTGGGCATGTTAGAGTGCCTGAGGTTGGGGGAGGTGGAGAGGGCAGGGCTGGAGAAGCTGATGGGGGTAGAGGAGGTGAAGGTGGCGATTGGGAGGAGGCAGGCAGGGAAGACGGCAGGGCCAGATTGGTTCCCAGTCAAATTTTATAAAAGATTTGAGAATAGGCTGGCGCCATTGATGGTGAGAGTGTTCGAGGACGCGATGGACAGGGGTGACTTGCCGCAAACAATGGGGCAGGCCTCCATCTCGTTGTTGTTTAAGAAGGACAAGGACCCAATGGAGTGTGGGCCGTACAGGACCATATCTCTGCTGAATGTTGGCAAAGTGTTGCCATTAAGGTTGGAGAAGTGCCTTCTGAGGGTGATTGGGGAGGATCAGACCGGGGTCTTGAATGTGAGGAGAATGTTGAATGTGGTGCTATCCCCGGCAGAAGGAAGGGAGACAGAGTAGTAGTGGTGTTGGATGCGGCGAAGGCATTTGATCGGGTGGAGGAGCTGAGTGAGGCATTTGGGCTGACACAGGATGAAAGTTTCAGGTATATGCAGGGGCGGCACTATGCGAGGAATACCTTCCCAATAGCACCTGCCTCTTTGTTGCTCTAGGCAGTGCTGTGAGCAACTCTCTTGTGTTTAAGGGATTTGAATGGATGTCCCACACCCATTCATCCTGCTGGGCATCAGGGCATCGGTACCCCTCCAAGTGAGCATATCCTGCTATGGGGTCACTGATGGCCTGCCCACCTTTAGGGCCCCCCCACCCTCAAGAACCCCCCCCCCATCCTCCATGGTGCCCCTCTTAAGCCTCCTTCACCCACCCCTTTCATGGACATGGTCCACTTCAGGCCCCATCTCTTGGCAGTGCCAACCTGACACCCTGTTACTGCCAACCTGGCATTGCCCGGGTACCAGGTCTGCAGTTCCAGGGTACCAGAGGCCATTACTAATTTGCACCATTGTGAAGCCTCGCCGGATCGGCTGCTGACTCCCGGGAGCATGAGGCCTCAAACAGACCGCACATATTTAGCTGAGCCTAATGGTTCATTTAAATATGATTATCTGAATCCCGCCCAGCTAGGGCGTGATCCAGATCGTGGCAGGTGTAGCAAGTCTAGTGACTCATGATCGGCTTCGTGCCCGGCACAAAGCCCGTTTCAGGTCTCTTCCGCAATACACCCGTACAACGGGATCGGCGCCGGGCGCAATGCAATGGGAAAATCATGCCCTCTGTCTTAAATAGATGGCCTCTCATTTTTAAACAATGATACTCTCATTCTAAATTCTCCCACCAGAGGAAACAACCTCTCGATATCCACCCTGTCAAGACCTCTCAGGATCCTATAGGTTTAAATTAAGTCACCTTCTACTCCTCTAAATTCCATAGGATGCAAGCTGAACTTTTCCTCATAGGACTACCCACCCATTCCTTGTATTAGTCTGGTAGAGCCTTTCTGAACTGCTGACAATGCGTTTACATCCTTCCTTAAATAAGGAGACCAACACGTTACACAGTACTCCAGATGTCATCTCATGAGGCCATTAATTGGCCACTTAAGGGTCTGGACTAAGGGGAGTGGGCTATTACACACCTTACCCACCCTCCGTATTATGAGCTGGCTTGGGGTGTGCAGGAAGTCAGTGAGCTATTTCCTGTCATATTTTACATGCTCCCCAGCCGCAAGCACGCCAGGCAGGGGCATGGGAGGGCCTAAACTCCAGCCCCAGAAAAATCATTTGAGTTAGTTTTTTACATGAGAGCAGTATGAAGTAAATGATCAGCAGAGACGATCGCTGCACATAGCCTGGAAGTACCTCAAACAACGAAGGAAATTCATGTGATTTCGTCCTTCCGTGTAAAACCAACACAGCTGAGGAATGCGCAGATTTCCTTGGTTAAATATTGTTGTAAAGCTGCGTTCATGTGATACTTACAACAAAACTTTCCAATCAATTCTGGACTATACAAATTCCCCAAGTTCACTTGATATCTCATTGTACATATGGCCAGTTCATGCTTTTACTTCGTAAAACTGTTCCGTTAATAGTTTCACTGTTAGACAGTGATACGTGAATATTCTAATTGAAACCTGATTAGAAAGCTCTTGTAGATCTGGCAGCTTGATTCCATAATCTCTGCCAGGCACCCCGCTGACCACTTTTACCAGTTTTCATTGGCTAACACTTACATCATGCCGGGACTCATCTTACATTACCTCAGCCAGGAATCATATTCTCTTTATATAACCGATGCTCTCAGATTGACTCACAGAACCAAATCGCAATTAAATATCAATTATTGGTACAGCAGTGGATTCAAATCGATGCTGCAGAACAAATTTTTAAAAATTATATTCGACAAATGCAATACTGAAGCAACCCAGATGAATTTAAAGTTTCAACGATAATTTTGAGTAATGATTTCTACTACTGGTAAATACTTTAAAGCACAAATCCCATTACGCAAATGCAGGTTCAATTTACATTAAATTGAATTTGAGAAGAATTCACAGAAAGAACAAACCAAGTGACACAGTAATTTTCTCCAGGCAATAGCCTACACTATAGTATGGAACAGAAAGCAGGCCCCAATGCTGCATAAAATATTTGAAAGCTCGACTTTTCGACCTCAGATGTCTTGTATTTTACTTGTGCGGTGTTTAAACCCAAAGGTTACACAGCAGGTTTGGCCTCAGGAACAGTATAATAACGTGTGGGACACCACTTTCTCCTGAGACTACCTTCAACAATCACAAAGTGTATGTTTCTCACTGCTGGGACAAGCAAACAAAGTCCAATTTAAACAACGTGATCACATCATAAGTAACAGACTAAATCCAACAAATATGAATCAGCTATCTCTGCGACAAGATATATTCAAACTCATCACAGAAATCCCATTGCCACAAACTTGAATGGACTGCATAATGGCACCTCTGTGATGTATCCACAGAAAAGGCAGGTTCTTCATATCTTTATGTTTTCTTTATTCGAGCTTCACAGGTCTCTCGATCTTTTTAAATGTTCTTAATTTATAAAAAAATCCTGAACACAGAATAAACCTATAACTAGTTACACGTTGTATAAATAGAACATATCATAGATCATAGAATTTACAGTGCAGAAGGAGGCCTCCCGGCCCATCGAGTCCACACCGGCTCTTGGAAAGAGCATCCCACCCAAAGTCAACACCTCCACCCTATCCCCACAACCCAGCAACCCCACCCAACACTAAGGGCAATTTTGGACACTACGGGCAATTTATCACGGCCAATCCACCTAACCTGCACATCTTTGGACTGTGGGAGGAAACCAGAGCACCCGGAGGAAACCCACGCACACACGGGGAGGATGTGCAGACTCCGCACAGACAGTGACCCAAGCCTGAATCGAACCTGGGACCCTGGAGCTGTGAAGCAATTGTGCTATCCACAATGCTACCGTGCTGCCCCAAATATCATGGGCAGTGTCATAATATACACCAGTATATTATGATGCAGACACACACACACACACACACACACACTGATGGACATGCAGTGGGACCAATCAGCATACACAACACCGCAGCCAATCATCAGTGAGAGCACACGCAATCTAAAGACAGGGGACAGGAGAGTTCCCGTTTATTCTAGTAGCAGCCAGCTCAGAGCACAGAGCTCACAGCCTGCAACACAGACATTCACCATGTGCTGAGTGCATCACCTGATTAGGACAAGGCAAGGGTCAACAGTTAAAGCTGGTATTGCATTTACCCACAGTTCAAGTATGTTAATATAGTTAACCTTATAATAAAATAGAGTTGCACCACTTCCAGTGTTGGTGACCTGTTTGTGATCCAGAACACCCAATGCATCATGGTACAAGGAGTGGTTGCATACTAGCACTTCTGAGACCCACCTGCAACTAATCAGCATTCCGGAATCCTGAAGTATGGAGAACATCAACCCGCCGCCGTCGCTCCCCATCGCCGGCAATCTCGGGGTCAATTGGAAGATTTTTAAACAGCGCTTGTAGCTCTTCCTCGAAGCCATGGCCAGGGAGAACGCCTCGGACACCAGGAAGATTTCTCTGCCCCTCTCCACGGCCGGGCAACACGCCATCCACATCTTCAACTCCCTCACATTCGCAGACGACGAGGACAAGACAAAGTACAACACAGTTCTCCTCAAATTCGATACCCACTTCAGCATAGAGGTCAATGAAAGCTTTGAAAGATACCTGTTCCAGCAGCGCTTGCAGGGTAAGGACGAGCCTTTCCAATCCTTTTTAACACACCTCTGCATCTTGCGCAGTCCTGCGGCTACGGGCCCACCTCCGACCCCATGATACACGACCCGATCGTATTTGGTGTTCCGTCGGACCCCCTGCGTCAGCAGCTCCTCAAAATTAAGCAACTCACCCGAGCGACTGCCATCGAGACCTGTGTCCTGCATGAAAATGCCATCAGCCGGTACTCCCACATACAGGCGGCTGAAACGGCGTGGCAAGGTCCCCACGAGGTGGTACGGATCCAAACAATTGAACACCTCCAAGGCTGCAGCCTGGATGAGGGTGGCCATTTCGCGTGCTTTTCGCAGCCTCCCGCGCTTGTACGTGCCAAACGAGGGGGCGGTGGCGTGGAGGAACGTGATGCGCAGGCGCGCACCACGCAGGACTGCACCGCGCATGCGCGGTGGCACAACGAGCGTACTGATGTCACGTTGTGTGGCAACTGTGGCTCCGCCCATTTAAAGCGGCAATGTCCTGCAAAATCACGACAATGCCTATGATGTGGCAGACTTGGCCACTATGCTGCCTGCTGTCGAGCAGCTCAGCCTGCCAATTCATCTCGCTTCAGCCAGCCTCGCAGGAATGTTCGGGCAATTCAACCCATGTTCACCGAGTTCGATTCCGACTTCCCACAGATCAGTGACACCGAGGACCCAAGGGAGCCTTTTCGAGTCGCTGTTATAACAAAGAACAGGCTGTCCCTGAATCAAAACCACCAGCCGCTGTCGGTGCACAGCATTGATCCAGACGACGAGTGGTGTGCCACCCTGATGGTCAACCGATCCCAGATATGATTCCGCCTGGACACTGGTGCTTCCGCTAATCTCCGAGCGTGGTCAGACTTTCAGACCCTTAAACCAACCATTATTCCGTCGACCTGCCAACTAGTGGACTACAATGGAAACGTCATTCCTGCTACCGGTTCATGCCAACTCAAAGTGACGCACAACTCACGAAAA
Organism: Scyliorhinus torazame; assembly: GCF_047496885.1. Lineage (NCBI taxonomy): Eukaryota > Metazoa > Chordata > Chondrichthyes > Carcharhiniformes > Scyliorhinidae > Scyliorhinus > Scyliorhinus torazame. Next base: position 334,694,615 of record NC_092708.1, read on the forward strand.
GCCATCCTTCCCTTCGAGATCGTGGGCTCCTCGAAGGACTCTCTGCTAGGCGCACAGGCGTGCAAACTCCTAAACCTCGTTCACCGAGTACACTCTCTCTCTCCAGAGGACACGCCTGCCTTCCAGGATGCGGACTTCAGGGCGCAACTCAATGCCATCATCGACCAGCACCGCGACGTTTTCGAAGGCATGGGCACGCTTCCATACACTTACAAAATCCTGCTCAAACAAGATGCCACGCCTGTGGTTCATGCACCTCGCAGAGTCACAGCACCCCTCAAGGACCGCCTCAAGCAGCAGCTGCAGGACCTCCAGGACCAAGGAGTGGTCTCCAGAGTGACGGAACCAACTGACTGGGTCAGTTCCATGGTGTGCGTAAAGAAACCTTCCGGCGAGCACCGGATCTGCATTGACCCAAAGGATCTGAATCGCAACATAATGAGGGAGCATTACCCTATCCCCAAGCGCGAGGAGATCACGTGCGAGATGGCTCGGGCCAACATCTTCACCAAACTTGACGCCCCGAAAGGATTCTGGCAAATTCAACTAGACAGGTCCAGCAGAAAGCTATGTATCTTTAATACCCCGTTTGGCAGATACTGCTACAAAAGGATGCCGTTTGGGATTATATCGGCATCAGAAGTATTCCACCGGATCATGGAGCAAATGATGGAGGGCATTGTGGGTGTGCGTGTCTATGTTGGCGACATCATCATTTGGTCCACCACCCCGCAGGAGCATATCAGTCGCCTCCAACGCGCTTTCAAACGAATACGGGACCAAGGCCTTCGCCTCAACAGAGCCAAATGTTCTTTCGGCCAGATGGAACTCAAGTTCCTAGGGGACCACATTTCCCGGTTGGGTGTGCGGCCAGATGCGGACAAGGTGGCAGCCATCACGGCCATGCAGAAGCCAACGGATAAGAAGGCGGTCCTCCGATTTTTGGGCATGGTCAACATCCTGGGGAAGTTCATCCCCAACCTCGCCTCCCATACCACAGCTCTCCGGAACCTGGTCAGGAAGAAGACAGACTTCCAATGGCTTCCCGCCCACGAGCGCGAATGGGAGGAGCTTAAGACCAAGCTTACCACAGCCCCGGTATTGGCATTTTTTGATCCCAAGAAGGAAACAAAAATTTAAACGGATGCCAGCCAATCCAACATTGGGGCGGTGCTCCTGCAACGCGATGAGGCCTCATCATGGGCCCCCGTTGCATATGCGTCACGTGCCATGACCCCCACGGAACAGCACTACGCGCAGATCGAAAAGGAGTGCCTGGGCCTGTTGACTGGCGTCGACAAATTTCATGATTACGTGTACGGCCTCCCCCAATTCACTGTCGAAACCGACCATCGCCCGCTGGTCAACATTATACAAAAAGACCTGAATGATATGACCCCTCGTCCCCTTGGTCTAAGGTAGACGTTGACCTGTTCCATGCGCTCGGCAGGGACTATGTTCTGATTGTAGACTATTTTTCAAACTACCCGGAGGTCGTACGCCTGCATGACATCACATCATCGGCGGACATCCGTGCCTGCAGGGAGACCTTTGCTCGTCACGGCATCCCACTCACTGTGATGTCAGACAATGGCCCCTGCTTCGCGAACCAGGAATGGTCCAACTTTGCCAGGAGGTACAACTTTGTGCATGTGACATCCAGTCCCCTGCACCCCCAATCCAATGGCAAAGCGGAAAAGGGCGTCCACATCGCCAAACGGCTCCTCTGCAAGGCTGCCGATCCGACTTCTACCTCGCCTTGCTGGCCTATCGTTCGGCCCCACTCTCCACGGGCCTGTTGCCAGCCCAGTTGCTCATAGGTCGCACCCTCAGGACCACGGTGCCGTCCATTCACGTCCCAGACCTCGACCACGTTCCGGTCCTTCGGCGGATGCAACAGTCTCGTGCACAACACAAGGCGGCGCATGACGCTCGGGCGACTGATCTCCCTGCTCTGGCGCCGAATGACAACGTCCGCATCCATCTTCCGGAGGGTGGCTGGTCTGCAACTGCTGTGGTTCTTCGGCAGATGTCTCCCCGCCCGTTGCTGGTTCGTCTGTCAGATGGTTCCATTTGCCGCCGCAATCGGCGTGCCCTTCGTCTCGTTCCACGCTCGCTATGTGATCCTCCACCGGTGCCACGCCCTCCTGTTGTCCCCAACCTGGACTATGTGGAGATTCCGAATACTCTGCATCCTCCTCACTCTGCCGTGGCCCAGCCCGTTCCTCAGCCGGTGGCTCCTGACCCACCCTTGAGGCGGTCAACCAGAATTCGCCGCCCACCTCAGAGACTTGACTTATGAGTTTTACGATGTTGGACTCTTTGATCTGTTCTGTTATCCTGTTTCATCATTCCGGTAGTTTGTATATAATGGTCATTTCGTTGTTGGTGTGACACCCTATTTCTCTGCACCAGGCACCTTCCCATGTAAATAGGTTAGCCTCATGTACATAGTCATGTAAATAACACGCACACAGTCAGGTACATTCACTACACAATATTTATTGTCACGCAGGCACATGTTCTTCATATAAAAGGGGGGATGTCATAATATACACCAGTATATTATGGTGCAGACACACACATACACTGATAGACATGCAGTGGGACCAATCAGCATACACAACACCGCAGCCAATCACCAGTGAGAGCACACGCACTATAAAGACAGGGGACAGGAGAGTTCCCGCTCATTCTAGTAGCAGCCCGCTCGGAGCACAGAGCTCACAGCCTGCAACAGAGACATTCACCATGTGCTGAGTGCATCACCTGGTTAGGACTAGGCAAGGGTCAACAGTTAAAGCTGGTATTGCATTTACCCACAGTTCAAGTGTGTTAATATAGTTAACCTTATAATAAAATAGAGTTGCACCACTTCCAGTGTTGGTGACCTGTTTGTGATTCAGACCACCCAACACATCAGGCAACACAGTAGCACAGTGGTTAGCACAGTTGCTTCACAGCTCCAGGGTCCCAGGTTCAATTCCTGGTTTGCTGAGTCTGCACCTTCTCCCCGTGTCTGTGTGGTTTCCTCCCATAGTCCAAAGATGTGCAGGTTAGGTGGATTGGCCATGATAAATTGCCTTTGTGTCCAAAAAGGGTTAGGTGGGGTTACTGGGTTACGGGGATAAGGTGGAGGCTTGGCTGATGTCCCTGACTCCTTCACGTGCGGGAAGTGTGTCCAGCTGCAGCTCTTGTTAGACCGCATGACGGCTCTGGAGCTGTGGATGGACTCACTTTGGAGTATCCGCATGCTGAGGAGGTCGTGGATAGCACGTTTAGCGAATTGGTCACACCGCAGATTAGGATTGCTGAGGGAGAAAGGGAATGGGTGACCAAAAGGCAGAGAAAAAGCAGGAAGGCATTGCAGGTGTCCCCTGCTGTCATCTCCCTCCAAAACAGGTATACCGTTTTGGATACTGTTGGGGGAGATGGCTCACCAGGGGAAGGCACCAGTAGCCAGGTTCATGGCACCGTGTCTGGCTCTGCTGCACAGAAGGGCAGGAAAAAGAGTGGAAGGGCTATAGTCATAGGGGATTCAATTGGAAGGGGAGTTGATAGGCGGTTCTGTGGTCGAAAACGAGACTCACGAATGGTATGTTGCCTCCCAGGTGCACGGGTAAGGGATGTCTCAGATAGGCTGCAGAACATTCTGAAGGGGGAGGGTGAACAGCCAGTTGTTGTGGTGCATCTCGGCACCAATGATATAGGTAAAAAAACAGGATGAGGTCCTACAGGCAGAATTTAAGGGGTTAGGAGCCAAGTTAAAAAGGCGGACCTCAGAGGTAGTGATCTCAGGATTGCTACCAGTGCCACTTGGCAGTCAGAGTAGAAATGAAAGAATAGGCAGGATGAATGCATGGCTTGAGAGATGGTGCAGGAGGGAGGGGTTCAGATTTTTGGGACATTGGGACCGGTTCTGGGGGAGGTGGGACTACTATAAATTGGACGGTCTACACCTGGGCCGGACTGGAACCAATGTCCTAGGGGGTGCTTTTGCTAACGCTGTTGGGGAGGGTTTAAACTAATGTGGCAGGGGGATGGGAACCAAATGAGGAGGTTAGTGGACAGTAAGGAGGTAGTAACTAAAGCCTGTAAGGAACTAGATCATGAAGTCAGCGTGACTAAGGGGAAGAGTAGGCAGGGAGCAGATGGTGAATGCAAGTGACAGGTGGTCTGAGGTGCATTTGTTTTAACGCAAGAAGTGTAGTAGGTAAGGCAGATGAACTTTGGGTTTGGATTAGTACCTGGGAGTATGATGTTATTGCTATTACTGAGACTTGGTTGAGGGAAGAGCATGATTGGCAACTAAATATCCCAGGATATCGATGCTTCAGGCGGGATAGAGAGGGAGGTAAAAGGGGTGGAGGAGTTGCATTACTGGTCAGAGAGGATATCACAGCTGTGCTGAAGGAGGGCACTATGGAGGACTCGAGCAGTGAGGCGATATGGGCAGAGCTCAGAAATAGGAAGGGTGTGGTAACAATGTTGGGGCTATACTATAGACCTCAAACAGTGAGTGTGAGATAGAGGTACAAATATGTAAACAGATTATGGAAAGATGTAGGAGCAACAGGGTGGTGGTGATAGGAGATTTTAATTTTCCCAACATTGACTGGGATACACTTAGTGTTAGAGTTCTGGATGGAGCAGAATTTGTAAGGAGCGTCCAGGAGGGTTTTCTAGAGCAGTACGTAAATAGTCCAACTCGAGAAGGGGCCATACTGGACCTGGTGTTGGGGAATGAGCCCGGCCAGGTGGTTGAAGTTTCAGTAGGGGGTTACTTTGGGAATAGTGATCACAATTCCGTAAGTTTTAGATTATTCATGGACAAAGACGAGAGTGGTCCTAAAGGAAGAGTGCTAAATTGGGGGAAGGCCAACTATACCAAAATTCGGCAGGAGCGGGATTGGGAGCAGCTGTTTGAAGGTAAATCCACATTTGATATGTGGAAGGCTTTTAAAGAGAGGTTGATTAGAATGCAGGACAGACATGTCCTTGTGAAAACGAGGGATAGAAATGGCAAGATTAGGGAACCATGGATGACAGATGAAATTGTGAGACTAGCTAAGAGGAAAAAGGAAGCATACATAAGGTCTTGGCGACTGAAGACAGACAAAGCTTTGGAAGAATATCGGGAATGTAGGACCAATCTGAAACGAGGAATCAAGAGGGCTAAAAGGGGTCATAAGAACAAAAGAACTAGGAGCAGGAGTAGGCCATATGGCCCCTCGAGCCTGCTCCACCATTCAATGAGCTCATGGCTGATCTTTTGTGGACTCAGCTCCACTTTCCAGCCCGAACACCATAACCCTTAATCCCTTTATTCTTCAAAAAACTATTTATCTTTATCTTAAATATCTTTAGCAAACAGGGTTAAGGAAAATCCCAAAGCCTTTTATTCATATATAAGGAGCAAGAGGGTAACTAGAGAAAGGGTTGGCCCACTCAAGGACAAAGGAGGAAAGTTATGTGTGGAGTCAAGAGAAAATGGGTGAGATTCTTAACGAGTACTTTGCATCGGTATTCACCGAGAAGAGGGACATGACGAATGTTGAGGTTAGGGATAGATGTTTGATTACTCTAGGTCAAATCGACATAAGGAGGGAGGATGTGTTGGGTATTCTAAAAGGCATTAAGGTGGACAAGTCCCCAAATCCGGATGGGATCTTTCCCAGATTACTGAGGGAAGTGAGGGAGGAAATAGCTGGGGCCTTAACAGATATCTTTGCAGCATCCTTGAACACCTGTGAGGTACCGGAGGGCTGGAGAATTGCTAATATCGGTCCCCTTGTTTAAGAAGGGTAGCAGGAATAATCCAGGTAATTATAGACTGGTGAGCCTGACGTCAGTGGTAGGGAAGCTGCTGGAGAAGATACTGAGGGATAGGATCTATTCCCATTTGGAAGAAAATGGGCTTATCAGTGACAGGCAACATGGTTTTGTGCAGGGTAGGTCATGACTTACCAACTTAATAGAATTCTTTGAGGAAGTGACAAAGTTGATTGATGAGGAAAGGGCTGTAGATGTCATATACATGGACTTCAGTAAGACATTTGATAAGGTTCCCCATGGTAGGCTGATTGAGAAAGTGAAGTCTCATGGGGTCCAGGGTGTACTAGCTAGATGGATAAAGAACTGGCTGGGCAACAGGAGATAGAGAGTAGTAGTGGAAGGGAGTTTCTCAAAATGGAGAACTGTGACCAGTGGTGTTCCACAGGGATCCGTGCTGGGACCACTGTTGTTTGTGATATATATAAATGATCTGGAGGAAGGTATAGGTGGTCTGATTAGCAAGTTTGCAGATGACGGACTTCCGGTTGCGGTTATGCTGAGCTAAGTCGCACGTTCAGCAGCTCCCGCCAGAAATGGACTTTTGGGCTCTTTTGAGGGGCCCCAGTGGCATTTGTTCGACGGTACCCAGTGTGGGAAGGTGACAGTACAATTTCCCCGGCACTGTATGGATTGGACCAGGAGTGGAGCGGTGAAAAAAGTAATTCTGGTGCAGCGAAAAGTGCGAGGGAGGAAAGCCAAGATGGCGACCAGGCAGCGTGGGCGCAGTGGTCGCAAGAGCAGCAGGAGCTTCTCAAGCGCTGCTTCACGGAATTGAAAGCAGAGCTGCTGGAGCCGATGAAGACTTCGATCGACAAGCTGGTCGAGACCCAGAAGGCCCAAGGGGCGGCGATCCGGGAGGTGCGGCAGAAGGCCTCGGAGAATGAGGACGAGATATTGGGCCTGGCGGTGAAGGTGGAGGCGCACGAGGCGCTGCATAAGAAATGGCAGGAGAAGTTCGAGGACATGGAGAATTGGTCGAGGAGGAAGAATTTGCGGATTCTGGGTCTCCCGGATGGAATGGAGGGGTTGGATGCTGGAGCATATGTGGTCACGATGCTGAACACGTTGATGAGCGCGGGTGCCTTCCCGAGGCCCCTGGAGCTGGATCGGGCCCACCGAATCCTGGCGAGGAGGCCCAAGTCTAACGAGCCGCCGCGGGCAGTATTGGTGCGGTTCCACCGCTTGGTGGACAGGGAGTGAGTCCTAAGATGGGCAAAAAAGGAGCGGAGCAGCAGGTGGGAGAACGCAGAGGTCCGTATATACCAGGACTGGAGCGCTGAGGTGGCCAAGAAGAGTGCCGGGTACAATCGGGCTGAGGCGGTTCTGCATCGGAAGGGGGTGAAATTCGGGATGCTGCAGCCGGCGCGACTGTGAGTCACGTTTAGGGACCGGCACCATTACTTTGAGATGCCAGAGGAGGCGTGGACCTTTATTCAGGCCGTAAAGTTGGACACGGACGGAGGGTCGGTTGTGAGGGGAGGTCGCGGGGGGGCTACTGTGGTTACTGTGCTTTGGGGGATATTGGGGGATGTTCTGTTCTGTATTGTTTCCTTGGGTGCTGGGTGGGGTAGGGTGAAATGGTTCGAAGTGGGGGTTTTGAGAGAGTGTGGGCGTCGGTGGTTGGAAGGATGGGGCCCCGTTGGGGGGAGGGGAGATGGGAGGCCCAAGGTGGGGGAGCTGTGATTAGGCCGCAAAAGGGAGCTGCGCCAGAGAGGGCGGGGCTGGTCTGATGGAAAGCGCGGGCTTTTTCCCGCGCTAGGGAAGGAAGGGGGCAGGGCCGGGGGGGAAGGGCGGTGTTGGAGAGGTGCGCCCACTGATGGACAGGAGGGGGGTGAGTGGTGGGGGGGGGAGAAAGACTACCACACTGGGGGGTCGATGGAGTAGCTGGAGTGGCCAGGGTCAGCAGGAGTCATCTGACTTGCGGGAGTGCTATGGGGGGAGCAACGCAGCTCGGGGGGGGGGCCTAGCTGGAGGAGGCGGGGGGAGTGGGGGGGAGGGGGAGGGGGGATCTGGGTTGCTGCTGCATTGGCCAACAGTGAGCTGGAGCTCGGATAGAGAGTCGGGGTGGGGGTCTGCCACTGGGGGGAATGGTGTGTGCGGGAGGCACGGGCACGTGGCTAGCCTAGAAAAGGGGATGGCTAATCGGCAGGGGAGGGGGGGGCGGGAAGGGTCCTGATCCGGCTGATAACTTGGAATGTGAGAGGCCTGAACGGGCCGGTCAAGAGGGCCCGTGTGTTCGCGCACCTGAAGGAATTGAAGGCAGATGTGGTTATGCTCCAGGAGACGCATTTGAGGGTGGCAGATCAGGTCAGGCTGAGAAAGGGGTGGGTAGGGCAGGTTTTCCACTCGGGGTTGGACGCAAAGAATCGAGGGGTGGTGATTTTGGTGGAGAAGCGGGTGTCGTTTGAGGCGCTGAGCATCGTGGCAGACAATGGAGGTAGGTATGTGATGGTGAGTGGTAAGCTGCAGGGGGTGCGGGTGGTATTAGTGAGCGTATATGCCCCGAATTGGGACGATGCCGGATTTATGCGCCGCATGTTGGGCCGGATTCCGGACCTGGAGGCAGGGAGCTTGATAATGGGGGGGGACTTCAACACGGTACTGGATCCAGCATTGGACCGCTCCAGGTCCAGGACAGACAGGTAAGAGGCTGGCGGCGGCCAAGGTGCTGAGGGGGTTTATGGACCAGATGGGAGGAGTGGACCCATGGAGGTTTGTCAGGCAGTGGGCCAGGAAATTTTCTTTTTTTTCCCACGTCCATAAAGCCTACTCCCAGATAGACATCTTCGTTATGAGCAGGGCACTAATTCCGAGGGTGGAGGGCACGGAGTATTCAGCCACAGCCATCTCAGCCCATGCCCCGCATTGGGTGGAGCTGGAGCTAGGGGAGGAGAGGGACCAGCATCCGCTGTGGCGCCTGGATGTGGGCTTGCTGGCAGATGAGGTGGTGAGCGGGCGGATCCGGGGGTGCATTGAAAGCTGTCTAGAGGCTAACGATAATGGGGAGGTGCAGGTGGTGGTGGTCTGGGAGGCGCTGAAGACAGTGATTAGGGGAGAGCTAATCTCCGCTAGGGCCCACAAGGAGAAGGAGAGGAGAGAGAGGGAGAGATTGGTGGGGGAGATTTCAAGGGTGGATAGGAGGTATGCAGAGGTCCCCGAGGAGGGACTACTCAAGGAGCGACGAAGCCTCCAGGCCGAGTTCGACCAAGAAGGTTGTTGACCACCAAGAAGGCAGAGGTGCAGTGGAGGAAAGTGCAAGGGGCGGTGTATGAGTGCGGGGAGAAGGCGAGCCGGATGTTGGCACACCAGCTTCAGAAGCGGGAGGCAGCGAGGGAGATTGGGGGAGTTAGGGATAAAGGGGGGAACACGGTGCGGAGTGTGGTGGGAACAAATGGGGTATTTAGAGACTTTTATGAGGGGCTGTATACGTCTGAGCCCCGTACGGAGGAGGGGGGGATGCGTTGATTTTTGGATCGACTGAGGTTCCCGAGGGTAGAGGAGAAGCAGGTGGCTGGGCTTGGGGCACTGGTAGGGCTGGAGGAGCTGACTAAGGGGCTGGGGGGTATGCAGGCGGGGAAGGCCCCGGGGCCAGATGGGTTCCCGGTGGAATTTTACCAGAAGTATATGGGCCTGCAGGGCCCTCTATTAGTGAGGACTTTCAATGAGGCGGGAGAGGGGCGCCCTACCCCCGACGATGTCCAGGGCGCTGATCGTGAAGCGGGACAAGGACCCATTACAGTGTGGGTGGTATAGGCCAATCTCTCTCCTCAACATGGACGCGAAGCTGTTAGCGAAGGTGTTGGCTACCAGAATTGAGGACTGTGTCCCGGGGGTGATTCACGAGGACCAGACGGGTTTTGTTTAGGGAAGGCAGCTGAATACCAATGTGCGGAGGGAGGCTCCTTAACGTAATCATGATGCCTACAATGGAGGGGGAGGCGGAGATAGTGGCGGTGATGGACGCGGAGAAGGCCTTCGATAGGGTGGAGTGGGGTACCTCTGGGAAGTGTTGAGGAGGCTTGGGTTTGGGAGGGGTTCATCAGTTGGGTTAGGCTACTTTACGAAGCCCGGGTGGCGAGTGTGGCCACAAACCGCACGAGGTCGGAATACCTTCGGCTGTACCGGGGGACGAGGCAGGAGTGCCCCCTGTACCGGGGGACGAGGCAGGAGTGCCCCCTATCCCCCTTGCTATTTGCATTGGCAATTGAGCCTTTGGCTACGGCTCTAAGGGAGTCCAGGAACTGGAGGGGGCTGGTCCGGGGGTGGTGGAGGAACACCGGGTTTTGTTGTATGCAGACGACCTGTTACTGTATATGGCGGACCCAGTGAGGGGGATGCCAGAGGTGATGCGGATCCTCAGGGAGTTTGGGGACTTTTCAGGGTATAAGTTCAACGTGGGGAAGAGTGAGCTCTTCGTGGTACACCCAGGGGACCAGGGAAGGGGGATAGACGAGCTTCCACTGAAGAGGACGGACAGGAGTTTTCGGTACCTGGGGATCCAGGTGGCCAGGAGCTGGGGGGCCCTACACAAGCTCAACTTGACAAGGCTGGTGGAGCAGATGGAGGAGGAGTTTAAAAGGTGGGATATGCTGCCACTCTCCTTGGCGGGTAGGGTACAGTCGGTGAAGATGACGGTGCTCCCGAGGTTCCTTTTTATATTCCAATGCCTCCCCATTCTGATCCCCAAGGCCTTTTTTAAGCGGGTCAGTAGGAGCATCATGGGATTCGTGTGGGCGAAAAAGACCCCGAGGGTGAGAAGGGTGTTTCTGGAGCAGAGTAGGGACAGAGGAGGGTTAGAGTTACCTAATCTGTGTGGGTATTACTGGGCTGCCAATGTGGCGATGATACGCAAGTGGGTAACGGTGGGGGAAGGGGGCGGAGTGGAGGAGACTGGAGATGGCGTCCTGTGTGGACACGAGTCTGGGAGCGCTGGTGACAGCACCGCTGCCGCTCCCGCCGACTAGGTACACCACGAGTCCGGTGGTGGCGGCGACTTTGAAAATTTGGGGGAAGTGGAGGCGCCACAGGGGTGAGGTAGAGGCTTCGGTTTGGTCCCCGGTCCGGGAAACCCATCGGTTCGTCCCGGGGAGAATGGATGGAGCATTCCTGAGCTGGCACAGGGCAGGAATTAGAAGGATGGGGGACCTGTTTTTAGATGGGACATTTGCGAGCCTTGGGGCGCTGGAGGAAAAATGTGGGCTTCCCCCCGGAAATGCCTTCAGGTACATGCAGGTAAGGGCGTTTGTAAGACGGCAGGTGAGGGAGTTCCTGCTGCTTCCAGCACTCAGGACCCAGGATAGGGTGCTCTCGGGGGTGTGGGTTGGAGAGGGCAGGGTCTCGGTGATCTACCAGGAGATGCAGGAGGAGGAGGAGGCCTCGGTGGAGGAGCTAAAGGGTAAATGGGAGGAGGAGCTTGGGGAGGAGATAGACGAGGGTACGTGGGCGGACGCCCTGGGTAGGGTTAATTCTTCCTCCTCTTGCGCCAGGCTTAGCCTGATACAATTTAAGGTTCTGCACAGAGCGCATATGACAGGGGCGAGGCTGAGCAGGTTCTTTGGGGTGGAGGACAGGTGTGGGAGGTGCTCGGGGAGCCCATCAAATCATACCCATATGTTCTGGGCGTGCCCGGCGCTGGATGGGTACTGGAGGGGTATTGCGAGGACGGTGTCTAAGGTGGTGAACACCTGGGTTAAGCCGAGCTGGGGGGTTAGCACTATTTGGGGTATCGGACAAGCCGGGAGTGCAGGAGGCGAAAGAGGCCAGTATTCTGGCCTTTGCGTCCCTGGTAGCCCGGCAGAGGATTCTGTTACAGTGGAAGTATGCAAGGGTCCCGAGCGTGGAAGCCTGGATCAGCGACATGGCAGGGTTCATTAAATTGGAGAGGGTAAAATTTGCCTTGAGAAGGTCTGTGCAAGCGTTCTTCAGGTGGTGGCAACCGTTCCCAGACTTTCTAGCGGGGCGTTAGGAGGTGGTCAGCAGCAGCAGCAACCCAGAAATGGGGGGGGGGGGATGTATTTTGTGTTTTCTACTGTATTTATTATTGCTTAATGGGGGGTTTGTATATTGGGGGAATTTGTGATGTAGTTGTAAGATGTTTATTTATGTGTTCTTTGTTTTTCTTTTTTCTGTAAGGGGGGGTTTGTTGAAATAATGTAAAAATTTTAATTAAAATATTTCTAAAAAAAAAATTAAAGTTTGCAGATGACACTAAGATTGGTGGAGTAGCAGATAATGAAGGGGACTGTCAGAGAATACAGCAGAATATAGATAGATTGGAGAGTTGGGCTGAGAAATGGCAGATGGAGTTCAATCCGGGCAAATGCGAGGTGACGCATTTTGGAAGATCCAATTCAAGAGCGAACTATACGGTAAATGAAAAAGCCCTGGGGAAAATTGATGTACAGAGAGATCTGGCTGTTCAGGTCCATTGTACCCTGAAGGTGGCTGCGCAAGTCGATAGAGTGGTCAAGAAGTTATACGGCATGCTTTCCTTCATCGTAAGGAGTATTGAGTACAAGAGTTGGCAGGTCGTGTTCCAGTTGTACAAGACTTTGGTTCGGCCACATTTGGAATATTGCGTACAGTTCTTGTCGCCACATTACCAATAGGATGTGGATGCTTTGGAGAAGCTGCAGAAGAGGTTCACCAGGATGTTGCCTGGTATGGAGGGCGCTAGCTATGAAGAGAGGTTGAGTAGATTAGGATTATTTTCATTAGAAAGACGGAGGTTGAGGGGGAACCTCATTGAGGTCTACAAAATCATGAGAGGTATAGACAGGGTGGATAGCAAGAAGCTTTTTCCCAGAGTAGGGGACTCAATTACTAGGAGTCACGAGTTCAAGGTGAGAGGGGAAAAGCTTCAGGGAGATATACGTGGAAAGTTCTTTACGCAGAGGGCGGTGGGTGCCTGGAACGCATTGCCGGCGAAGGTGGTAGAGGCAGGTACGGTAGCGTCATTTAAGATGTATCTAGGCAGATACATGGATGGGCAAGGAGCAGAGGGATACAGATCCTTAGAAAATAGGCGATAGTTTTAGATAGAGGATCTGGATCGGCGCAGGCTTGGAGGGCCAAAGGGCCTGTTCCTGTGCTGTAATTTTTCTTTGTTCTCTTTGTTCTTCTTAAGTAAGGTGCTCTTTCCTAGAGCCGGTGCAGACTCAATGGGTCAAATGGCCTCCTTCTGCACTGTAAGTGCTATGATGATTCTATGATGATCAGGATGTAGGGCAATGTCATGGGTAAACATCTGTGATGATCCAGAAGCAGTACAGTAAGGAACATTTATAATTTCTTTAAGAGGTCTGTGGAATCTGTAATTCTTTTTTAAAATGTTTGAAAAAGACTTAAGAGTTTGCATGAATTATGAAGGGGCTGATTGTAATTTGTTTGGATAGGAAGAAATACCAATCCACGAGACTTGGTGACCCTTGACCCTCAAAGCAGTACCAACAGGACGGAGGTTAACGTACAAAAACTGTGTGGCTGGCCAACACAAAGGAGGACTGGGGAAGAAGGCGATCAGTACACAGATGCAGAGGAGCTCTTGTAGGAATGAAAAGTTAAGCTGCAAGAATAGGTAAGATATGCTAAAGAGTTGGGTGTTTGACCAAAAGTTGTCAAACCATGACTCGGGGTGTTAATGGTTCGTTGTTTGAAAAGGAAATTTGGAGAGCTATACCATCAGGGCTATCATGATCCATGGCAGAAAGGGTTCAGAGAAGCATGCCTTGCCGATGATAATGGTACCAGGAATCTTGAGGATGAAAATTATTGTCGGGTAGGGCTCCTGACCTATATTGCATGAACGGAAAACAGCATATTGTGAAACTGTGTAGCCATGTAATGCCATACTTGTTGAAGGAGAATGCATGTAGTTGTATAGGCTGTCAGGAAAATAGCGCTGACATGAAAATATCAGGGAAATCCAAGAAATTTGAATATTTCCTGTGGGTTATATATTTTGTTAAAACTGGGAAAATATAAGCTGCTTAAGGCAGAAACAGCTTTGGCTATGTTAATGAACTGGTGTCTTTGATATGTTGATGAGCTTAGCAACACTGCAAACAGATGTTTACCTCAGGTATGTGGATAACAATGGGGAACAGAGTATGAAGGGACTTGAATAAGACATTAAAGGTTCAAAGGAAGAGATGTGAAGAGAGGGTTATAAAGTGAGTATGTTTTACATTTACACTCCAAAACCTAGAGTCAAGGAATGAAGCTTGACTTTGGAAGAAGTTAGGTCAGATAAGGTAAGAGCAATGGGGAGATCTAAATAAGGAGGTGATTAAACCCATGCAGGGAATCCGTTTCTAAGACCTCAGCCAACAGCAGGAATATCTGTTTAACTCCCAGCAAGCAGTGTATATGAAGAAAGGCTGTCTTGAAAAGCAAACTGTTTGTTCTAACTCAGAAGCAACCCCAAATAATATAGCTGCTGGGTGTGGTAACTGGTATTGGATTTTTAAAACAGTTTTAAAAATCTATACGGTATTGTGGGCGAATTAGCTCTGAAAAGAGCTAAGTAAAGGTTGTTTAGAACTGTGTAAAATTGGTGATACGGTTTTATAGCCATTATATTTACTTTATTGTTTATTTTATTTCTTAATAAACATTTATTTTATTTAAAATAGTCACAAAACAACTGCAACATCGTTCTCTTGATTTCACACCTTTCCTCACATTCCTCTTTGAGTGAAGGGTAAGGTTCGTAGAAGGAGGGAACCCTGGATGACTCAGGATATTGAGGCCATGGTTAAAAGGAAGAAGGAGGCATATGACATGCATAGGCAGCTGGGATCAAGTGGATCTCTTGAAGAGTATAGGGCTTGTCGGAGGAGAGTTAAGCGAGAAATCAGGAGGGCTAAAAGGGGACAATAGATTGGCTTGGCTGATAAGGCGAAGGAAAATCCAAAACCTTTTACAGATACATAAAGGGTAAAAGGGTGACTAGGGAGAGGGTAGGGCCTCTTAAGGATAAACAAGGTCATCTATGTGCAGATCCAGAAGGGATGGGAGAGGTCCTAAATGAATATTTCCCGTCAGTATTTACTGTTGAGAAAGGCACGAATGTTAGGGAAATTGGGGAAATAAAAAGTGATGGCTTGATGAGTGTACATATTACGGAGAAGGAGGTGCTGGAGGTATTAAAGCACAACAAGATAGATAAATCCCCGGGACCTGATGAAATGTATCCCAGGACATTGTGGGAGGCTAGGGAGGAAATTGCCAGCCCCCTAGCTGAGATATTTGAATCATCGACAGCCACAGGAGAGGTGCCTGAAGATTGGAGGGTAGCAAATGTCGTGCCCTTGTTTAATAAGGGCTGTAGGGATGAGCCTGGGAACTGCAGACCGGTTAGCCTTACTTCTGTAGTGGGTAAATTGTTAGAAGGCATTCTGAGGGACAGGATCTACAGGCATTTAGACAGGCAAGGGCTAATTAGGGAAAGTCAGCATGGCTTTGTAAGGGGAAAGTCATGTCTCACGAATTTGATTGAGTTTTTTGAAGGGGTAACCAAGAAGGTAGATGAGGGCAGTGCAGTCGACGTTGTCTACATGGACTTTAGCAAGACGTTTGACAAGGTACCGCATGGTAGGTTGTTGCAATAGGTTAAATCTCATGGAATCCAGGGTGAGGTAGCCAATTGGATACAAAATTGGCTTGGTGATCGAAGCCAGCGGGTGGTTATGGAGGGTTGTTTTTCAAGTTGGAGGCCTGTGACCAGTGGTGTGCCTCAGGGGTCAGTGCTGGGTCCACTGTTATTTGTTATACATATTAATGATTTGAATGAGAATGTAGGAGGCATGGTTAGTAAGTTTGCAGATGACACCAAGATTGGTGGCATAGTGGATAGTGAAGAAGATTATATAAGATTGCAACAGGATCTTGACCAATTGGACCAGTGGACTGATGAATGGCAGATGGAGTTTAATTTGGATAAATGTGGGGTGATGTATTTTGGTAGATCAAATCAGGGCAGGACCGACTCAGTTAATGGTAGGGAGTTGGGGAGAGTTACAGAACAAAGAGATCTAGGGGTACAGGTTTGTAGCTTCTTGAAGGTGGAGTGCAGGTGGACAGGGTGGTGAAGAAGGCATTCAGCATGCTAGGTTTTATTGGTCAGAATATTGAATACAGGAGTTGGGACGTCTTGTTGAAGTTGTACAAGACATTGGTAAGAACACACATGGAATACTATGTTCAGTTCTGGTCATCCTATAATAGGAAGGATATTGTTAAACTAGAAAGAGTGCAGAAGAGATTTATGAGGATGCTACCAGGACTTGATGGTCTGAGTTATAAGGAGAGGCTGGATAGGCTGGGACTTCTTTCCCTGGAGCGTAAAAGGCTTAGGGGTGATCTTATAGAGGTCTATAAAATAATGAGAGTAATAGATATGGTAGATAATCAACAACTTTTCCCAAAGGTAGAGGAGTCTAGGGCATAGGTTTAAGGTGAGAGGGGAGAGATACAAAAGAGACCAAAGGGGAACTTCCTTCACACAGAGGGTGGTGAGCATCTGGAACGAGCTGCCAGGGGCAGTGCTAGAGGCGGGTACAATTGCTTCCTTTAAAAAACAGTTAGACAGTTGCATGGGCAGGGTGGGTATAGAGGGATATGGGCCAAATGCAGGCAAGTGGGACTAGCTTAGCGATAGAAACTGGGTGGCATGGACAAGCTGGGCCGAAGGGCCTATTTCCATGCTGTAAACATCTATGATTCTATGACTTTATGACTCACATTATACCAAATTGCAAAATACAGTTGAGAGAAGTTGTTTCAATTTTCCCTTTCTGGGATTTAGAATAACTCAGTGTTTACTATCAGCCATGTCCTTAACAAAGATGTATCTTTGTTGTATGGACGATTTAAAGTGTAATTTATCTTTTTATTTTTTTCATGATTAACTTATTGGTTCTGATTTGTGTTCAAATAAAAGCTGCAAAAAGTGAACTCTTGTCAGTACTTTCTGTATTTGGGGGTCATTTGGTAAATTTGAATGTTGTGATTCACAGTCACCCCAGGGTGATCGTAACACATCTTACAAATCCACTTTGTCACCACAGGTCTCCAACTCTATACAACAGCATGGGCAGGAGCTGAATCACTGAACAGATAGTCACCCACACATATACAGTTAAATTAAACAGGAGCAGAAGAAGGCCATTCAGCCCCTCAAGTCTGCTCCACCATTCAATAAGATCACGGCTGAAACTCTCTACTTGCCTGGATAGCACTCAAGGAACTTGACACGATCCAGGAAAAAGAAACCCACTTGAGTGGCACCCCACCCACCACCTTAAACCTTCACTCCGTCTACCACCAACACACAGTGCCAGTTGTGTGGGTCACCTACAAGATTCACTGCAGTAACTCACCAAGTTTCCTTGACCTTCTGGAATGGGAGGTTGGTTATAGAACATAGAACATAGAACAATACAGCGCAGTACAGGCCCTTCGGCCCACGATGTTGCACCGAAACAAAAGCCATCTAACCTACACTATACCATTATCATCCATATGTTTATCCAATAAACTTTTAAATGCCCTCATTTAATATACACAATATACATATGATACACATTGGTACCAATTACATAGCTAAAAAAGGGATGAGGTCCTAACAGTCAAAAATAGGGAGTTAGGAAGTAAGTTGAAAAGTAGGGCCTCAAAGGTAGTGATCTCAGGATTACTACCAGTGCTACATGCTAGTCAGAGTAGAAATAGCAGGATATATTACATGACTGAAGAGATGGTGCGAGGGAGTGGGTTTCAGATTGCTGGGACATTGGGACCAGTTCTGGGGAGTTGGGTCCAGTACATAGAACATAGAACATAGAAAATACAGCACAGAACAGGCCCTTCGGCCCACGATGTTGTGCCGAACCTTTGTCCTAGATTAATCATAGATTATCATTGAATTTACAGTGCAGAAGGAGGCCATTCGGCCCTTTGAGTCTGCACCAGCTCTTGGAAAGAGCCCCCTACCCAAACTCAACACCTCCACCCAACACCAAGGGCAATTTTGGACACTAAGGGCAATTTATCATGGCCAATCCACCTAACCTGCACATCTTTGGACTGTGGGAGGAAACCGGAGCACCCGGAGGAAACCCACGCAGACACGGGGAGGATGTGCAGACTCCGCACAGAGAGTGATCCAAGCCGGAATCGAACCTGGGACCCTGGAGCTGAGAAGCAATTGTGCTATCCACAATGCTACCGTGCTTTTCAAGTACAAATGGACAGGTTGCACCTGGGCAGAACCAGGACTGATGTCCTTGGGTGAGTATTTGCTGGAGTGGTTGGGGGGAAGGTTTAAACTAGAATGACAAAGGAATGAGAATCTAAGGAGGATGACATGGAAATAAAAACAAAGACAGTAATGAAAGAAACAACAGTAAAATGCAAAAATGGTAGACAAGGTAATCAAGGGTAAGAGGCAAATAGGGCCACAGTACAAAGAAAAGTTCAGATGATTAAAAATGGCAAAAAGGCAAGTCTAAAGGCTTTGTATCTTAATGCATGAAGCATTCGGAATAAGGTAGATGAACTGACCCCGCAAATCAAGGTAAATGGATCCGATCTCATAGCCATGACGGAAACGTGGTTACAAGAAGATCAAAACATGGAACTTAATATTCAGGGATATTTGACCTTTCGGAAGGACAGGAGGGAAGGAGAAGGTGGTGGGGTATTTGTCATTACCACTGCTGCCACAGTGTCAGGGACGCGGGTTCAATTCTGACCTTGGGTGACTTTATGTATGGAATCAGCACATACTCCCCGTGTCTGTGTGGGTTTACTCCGGGTGCTCCGGTTTCCTCCCACAGCCAAAGATGTGCAGGTTAGGCAGATTGGCTGTGCTAAATTTTCCCTTAGTGTCCAAAGGTTAGGTGGGCGTACAGGGATAGAGTGGGGGAGTGGACCTGAGTTGGGTGCTCTTTCAGAGGGTCGGTGCAGACCCGATGGGCCAAATGGCCTCCTTCTGCATTGTAGGTGTTCTATGATATTATCTGCTGAAGCTCCTCCTTCCTACTTTGTCCAGTGTCAAAGTCCCAACTTCG
The DNA here is from genome assembly GCF_047496885.1 of Scyliorhinus torazame. Taxonomy (NCBI): domain Eukaryota; kingdom Metazoa; phylum Chordata; class Chondrichthyes; order Carcharhiniformes; family Scyliorhinidae; genus Scyliorhinus; species Scyliorhinus torazame. The sequence goes on from NC_092708.1 coordinate 334,713,520, forward strand.
TCAGCTGTCGGTCATTCATCCAGGAGGATATCCTCTGCCAACCTCCGCTGCCCAGGTGGCGTCGGCAGTTTCACATCCCTCTCAGAAGTCCCACCAGTCACTGTTCACAAATATAAATCTCTCAACACCGGCAATGGCAACTTTATGCCACTGGTTGAGCAGCTGAGCAATTCTCGCCGCTCCTTAAATATGTTGACCAAGCCATCCATAGGCCTCATGGTTCGCCGACAGCTGCACCCTGATGGCGTCCCAGAAACTTCCCGTTCCCCATGCCTCATGAATGCAAATGTAAAACTGCTCCTCTGTGGCCTGTTAGTGAGTTTATCAAGGAGCTCAACAAGGGTTAATTGGCAACACTGTGGGTTACTGACTGCCTCCTCCTTTGAAAATTATATCACATTCTGAAGACATCAAAATCCATTGACTCCCAAGGGCAGCATGGTGGCGCAGTGGTTAGCATTGCTGCTTCACTGCACCGAGGTCCCAGGTTCGATCTCGGCTCTGGGTCACTGTCTGTGTGCAGTTTCTGTGTGGAGTTTGCACATTCTGCCCGTGTTTGCGTGGGTTTCGCCCTCACAACCCAAAGATGTGCAGGGTAGAACATAGAACATACAGTGCGGAAGGAGGCCATTCAGCCCATCGAGTCTGCATCGACCCACTTAAGCCCTCATTTCCACCCTATCCCCGTAACCCAATAACCCCTCCTAACCTTTTTGGTCACTCAGGGCAATTTATCATGGCCAATCCACCTAACCTGCACGTCTTTGGACTTGTGGGAGGAAACCGGAGCACCCGGAGGAAACCCACGCAGACACGGGGAGAACGTGCAGACTCTGCACAGACAGTGACCCAGCTGGGAATCAAACCTGGGACCCTGGCGCTGTGAAGCCGCAGTGCTAGCCACTTGTGCTACCGTGCGGACCCATTAGTAGGTGGATTGGCCACATTAAATTGCCCTTTAATTAGAAAAAAATGATTTGGGTACTCAGAATTTATTTTAAAAAAAGATTCATTGACCCCTTTGAAATTGCGATTTCCAATGCACACCCAAACACATGCTCATACCCACAAGCAACTGAAAATCCAGCCATTGGCTTATGGAGGTCTTTGATTAGCTCAAAGATTACCCAGATCGAACATGATGTAAAAGGGTCTGTGCTATTATTCAGATTATCTGAAGGAGCAGTAATAAATAGAAATGTGTGACAATAGCTTGCATGTAGATAACACTTTTAATGTGATGAAATGTCCCAAGGTGCTTCACAATAAAGTAATCAGCCAAAAGTTGATTCAGGCACACAGACGGGGGCATTGGGACAGGTGGTGAATGGCTTGGCCAAAGAGGGTGTTATATGGGAGGTTAAAGGAGGCGAGAGAGGGCCGAGAGGCAAGCGAGTTTGATAGGAGAAATTTACGAGATTAGAGCCCACCCTGCAGAAGGCACAGGAGCCAATGGTGGGTGAAGCAAGTGGGGAAGGAGAAAGGTGGCCCGAGGTGGAGGGAGGCGGGGTTATTGGAGGATTTTAAAATTGAGGCCGGTTCTGCCCTTCCCACTCCGCCTACCGTTCATAAATTCTTCTTCAAGTGGTGCCAACACTTGCTGCAGCCAGAATGCATGTTACCTAATGTGGTGGTATGTATTAGGGGTAATACGGTACACCACGTGGCGACTGGCTATTGGTGGAGGGATGCCAGGTCCTGATAGGATCTGCCACCTACTGGACTCCACCCAGAAATGCCGGTATAAGAACCCAGTTTTTCCCTCATTTTCCTCAGCAGCTGCATTCTGTAACCACGCTGCTGGGGATAAAGTTCTGCTTAATAAAGCCTTCAAGCGACATTACCTCAACCTGCCTCGCGTCATATTGACAGTGCTACACCTTTAAAAGGCTACGTGCTAGCTGGTGCCAGCACTAATATGATATATGGGACGCATTGCTCTGCAATATTCAAGAAAACCTTCATCAAAATTTACATGCAAGAAAAAAAATTGAAGGATTTAAAAAATTACACATGCAGCTTCCCCTTGATAGCAGATGGTAGGAGCTGTGGGAATCCAAAATGTCTTTATTGCATTAATGATATAACACAGCCTACTAATGACACTACAATTGCAAAAGTGCCCTGCACATGCTATCTGGCTTATCCATTTGCCAATATTATCTAGTGATCTGGTATACTTCCTGTTGCTCACAGACTAAGATGTTCCATCATCTCGTGTAGGTATTTTCTGCTGTGTCATGGGTACACTGCATTTTACAAACTGAGTTGCACTCCTGGATGAATCAAACGCAAGCACCTAACATGCAGAGGGGAGGAGGAATCAGTCTTGATAACAAACACAGCGATCGCTAAGCTGCACCCGTTTGGGGCAGCACGGTAGCATTGTGGATAGCACAATTGCTTCACAGCTCCAGGGTCCCAGGTTCGATTCCGGCTTGGGTCACTGTCTGTGCGGAGCCTGCACGTTCTCCCCGTGTCTGCGTGGGTTTCCTCCGGGTGCTCCGGTTTCCTCCCACAGTCCAAAGATGTGCAGGTTAGGTGGATTGGCCATGATAAATTGCCCTTAGTGTCCAAAATTGTCCTTAGTGTTGGGTGGGGTTACTGGGTTATGGGGATAGGGTGGAGGTGTTGACCTTGGGTAGGGTGCTCTTTCGAAGAGCCGGTGCAGACTCGATGGGTCGAATGGCCTCCGTCTGCACTGTAAATTCTATGATAATCTATGATGATGTGATGCAGGGAGCACGCAATCACTGTGCAATTGAAGTGACCGTCAATGTGCCATCCAGCGCTAAACATGCTGCAGAGTGGCTGCACACCTCACCAAGAGATCCAAGTTTATACAAAGCTGGCACCATTTTTAGCCAGCACAAAGCCTTTTAAAGATGAGTACATCCTGGCTCCAGCAGCTGCTGCAATTGGTGGAAGAAAAGTTTATGAACAGAAAGTGGGGTGGAAATGGTACAATAGGCAAGAGCGCATGTTCTAAAGTTCCCCAGTACAGCCATGGAGCCTTACTGAGTTACCTAAATGGTGCCTATGATTTCTCAATTCCATCAAACCCCTAAATTATCTGAAGGTAATATTGAAAACAAGCTTCTCTTTAGGACCTGTGTCTGAGAGTATAACAACGAAGACTGTCTCCTTTTCAATTACCACCGTGCAGACTTAACTGATTGCCATCAGATTGTCAGGTGCACTTTATAATCATCAGTACCTCTGGACTAGGATAATATAATGACCAGAGTTCATACTTTTATTACCTGCATGTAACCCCTGCTGGAAAGCTCATTGCCAGGAATCTCCAATCCTGCGGCCAAGTTCTGACGCCGATGTGAAAAGTGCCGCGAGCCATTCCGCCGTCAACAGGCCTCAACTGGCAGCTCTCCACCCCTTGCTAAGGGGCTAGTATGGTACCGGAGTGGTCTCTGCAGCTCTGGCGCCCAAAAGCCGGTGCGCCATGGCTGGCACGAGTTTGCGCTTGCGCGTGGGTTTCCGTCTCAGCACCGCCCCCGGCAGAGCCCTACAGGGGCCTGGCGCGGAGGAACATAGGCCCCCACGGAACTAGCCCGCCCGCTGATCAGTCAGCCCCGATCGCGGGCCAGGCCACCATGGAGGCCACCATGGAGGCCCCCCCCCCCCCCAACTAGGACGCCCCCCCGCAGACAGAACTCTGAGGTCCCGCTAGGTGGGACCATATGTAACCCACGCCGGCGGCACTCAGCCGAACATGGCGGGTACTCGGCCCGTCGAGGCCCGGAGAATCGCCGGGAGGGGGGGGGGGGCGCTTTCAATGGCCCTCGAACGGCGCGGCGGTGATCCCGAGGGCGCCCGAAAATCGGCGCCGGAGAATTGTCAAGCCGGCCCGGTGCGGGGTCGGAGAATCCCGGCCCATGTTTGTGGTAGTGAAGTTCAACAATTTTGTCTTTACAGTTAGATAACCTGCTGAGAATCGTTGCCCATTTCCTGCATGAATAGATGCCAAAAGAGCTGAAAAATCATACCCCAGAATTAATTCCCATCTTCAGGAAAGCAGGTAGAAAGGGAGAGAATTGAGTGGAGGCTGTCTCTAATTGCGATAAAACAAATTTCAGTGCTGGCTTTGTGGCTGGTTCTTCAACACATTTTTCTTTCTATTGCATAAGGGATGAGTTATCATTTATCTGTCAAAATCGAAGTCAGCCACAACCAACATTTTTAAGTAAGGAAAGCATGCTAAGGAGCTTCACAGGAGTGTAATCAGCTAGAAAGTTACACTGAGCCAAAGAAAAAGATATTAGAAAGGATGACCAAAAAGGTTGGTTTAGTGGTGGGTCTTAAAAGGAGGAAAGAGGTGGAGAGGTGAAAGGTTCATGTAGATAATTTCAGAGCGAGGGACTCAAATGGTTAAGGGTATGGCCACTAATTGTGGAACGAAGGAAGTAGCAGATGAGCAAAAGCCCAGAGGTGGAGGAAGACAGAGCTCTCAGAGAGCGGCAGGGGTTTATGGAGATAGGGAGGGACAAAAGCCATCAGGAGATTTAAACATATGGATGAGAATTTTAAATTTGAGGTATTGCTAGACCAGGAGCTAATGTAGGTCAAAGAGCACAGGGGTGATGAGTGAATAGGCTGGCAATCGACATTAAGAGTTTTGCACGAGGTCAAGTTTGTGAAAAGTGCAAGATGGGTGGTTGGCCAGGAGAGCATTAAAATAGTCAGATCTGAAGGTAAAAAAAGCATGGATGAGAAAAGTATGGATGAGAGCTTCAACAGCAGATGGACTGAAGCAGGTGCGGAGACATGGAAACATGTGATGAGATGGAGGTGCAATTCGTCTTTGTGATGGACAAGTTATGGGGATGGAAGCTCAGTTCAGTCAAGGTTGCAAACAGTTTGGTTCAATCCAGTGGCCAGAGAGAAGGAGAACTTAATGGTCGGGAGCCAAAGACAGCAACGTTAGTCATCCCAACATTAAATTGGGGAAAACAGTGGCTCCGTCAGACCTGGATGTCAAAGAAGCAAACGAAGGTGGTTGTGGAATGCACTCTGCCTTTCTGATTTTGTAACCTGTCCACTCCAGCAAATTCAAAAGTAGCAAGTAAGTGTTTTTCGTTTTTCTCCATTGTTGAGAAAATATTAACTGCTGAGATGGACAAGTTTTAGGTTTTGAGTTTTAGATCTTCTTTACAATAGAACAACAAAATACTCACCAAATAGGTGTGCGGAAGAAAGTTGTTGACTCGAGAGATACTCCACATGCCCTCAAGGTACTGCTGTGCCTGAATGGTGACCGAGTTCAGAGCATTGCTAAGACCACTGGGACCAACAGTCACTTGAAGACTGGACTTCGAAAGGCTACCTGCACCCTGAGGCCAGCCAAGACCCTTCCTTCTCTCTGTCCCAGAGATTGCATTTCCTGATTTTCCAGGCTGTCTGCTTGTTTGCCCTGTGACTAAGGGCCAGTCTCTTTGTGATGAAAGGGTGACCATATTTTGGGAAGCAATTCTTGATGAAATGCCGCTCACTGCAATGGAACTGTGTGGTGGCTCGGATATCTCCTGACTAGATTGATCGAGTGAATGGACCATTTGAATGGCTTCCTTTCGCAGCTGATTTAGGTGCGTTGCGCAAATCTCGCATCGGCTCTCGCCCTCACTTCGGCCTCGTTTCGAAGAATCAGGCACTTGAAGCTTGTCAAATATAAAAGCTGAAAATCCTGGATCCTGAAAAGAGGAGAAAAATCATGAGCCAACTTGGACTAATTGCAAAACGCTCTTTATTAGCTCAGCAGTCACCCCCCTACTGGTACTAAGTCTCTTCAAAACAGTTTGCAAAATAAAATTGATTCATAAATTGTAAACGGGTCCAGATGTAAACAAAAAAGACTGAAAACAATGATCAAAAACAAACTGGGAGGTTCGTGCTGCACCTGATAAGTACCCAATTCATTTTTTCCAATTAAGGGGCAATTTAGCATGGCCAATCCACCTAACCTGCACATCTTTGCGTTGTGGGGGCGAAACCCACGCAAACACGGGGAGAATGGGCAAACTCCACACGGACACTGACCCAGAGCCGGGATCGAACCTGGGACCTCGGCGCCGTGAGGCAGCAGGGCTAACCCACTGCGCCACTGTGCTGCCCTATGGTCTGGTTTATTGAGCTGTATTACTGAAACATTAATATGTTGCAAAGGGGCTCTATTGTTGCAAAATCTTATCAGAGGAAAAATAAGCTTTGCAGCATCCTGAACAACTAAATGTGTACTGATAAATTGCTCTAGTATAGCCCTTGCCCTTTGCAATGAATAATCAACCAAATCTATTAACAAATAATTTGTTTTAAGAATGTACTTGGGTTTCCTGATGTGCCAGGGCAGAGTGACCAAATTTTAAATGGCTCTGACCTAGACTATTGTGGTAAAGCCTGTGAATCTGCAACCCATCAGTCACAGTTCTTTAGTTCGCAGCTACCTTCTGAAGTGTGAAAATGTTCCCACTAAGGATATGATTCACAGGCAAATGCCTCTTCCTTACAGTTCGGCAATTTATGTTTTTCTCTTTTAGCAAGACAAATCCCTTTAAACTTCTCTCATGGATGTTCACGCTTTCAGGGTCCCAAAGCCCTGCGCTGTCATTACTACTCCACGGAGCACAGATATTGCAGCTATCAGTGCAAAAAACACTCATGAGTTAGCCCCCTGTGTATTCTGGCGCATGGTTTAGAAGGAGATTAAGTCCTGCACAGTACAAAGCTACAACTGAAACTAATACTTCATATGGAAGCTGACCAAACTACGGCTCGCTTAGTGTGTCCCAGGACAATTATGGCCCACAGGGGGAATCACCGATATAGCTGAGAATATTTCATAGCATGCACACAGCATGAGGGGCTACAGTAAGGTGTAATAATCCACAACAATAGATGTCTGAGTACCATAACCATAAGCAAACCTTTCCTTCGCATAGGTCACAATGTCTCCAGACTTCAGTTCCAAATATACTGTAAAGTCCAGTAAAATGACTAATATTATGTCAGCAGTTGGAGACACATTATGCGAGAGTAACATGTACTCAGGTACAATTGCCACTACAAGGGCCTCCTCACTTGTTAATAGACCTCTAGGTTCAATTCCTGATCTCAGCAGAGTTGGCTGATCTGAATCAGAAAGGGAGCTGAGGCTCGATAATGAGCCTTGATGACCACACCCCTCCACCCCACCCCACCACCACCACCACCCCCCACCCCCAGGCTAAGGAGGAGATGATCAGGAAAGTTTCTTGGTCGCCAGTAACTTGTGCTAGAAAAGATATTTGGATATCTTTTTTGGATAAAAGTTATTGACAATGACACTGACTGATCTTCAAGATCAGTAGCAAGCTCAGATTCACTGGGCCGGATTTTCAATTGCCTGTAGGGTCAGGAATGGGTGTGGGTGTGATTTGAAAGTCACATTCCTGGAAGGCGCCACTGGATCGTGATGCCCCCCCAGGGGCAAGTTCCGATTTTCAAAACGAGGAAGGGAGCGAGGACGTCATGAAGCCCCTCGACTCCAACCAATGGCCTGTGAAGCTCTTTGAGGAACATGTTAACTGGCCAGGGAGGGTGAGGTGGCAATTTTCAATTTGTAGATTGCAGAACCTAAAAGGTCTGGTGTACGTTAGTGAAGAGCTGTCAGGCTCAATGTGGGGAGGTGTTAAGATTATTTTAACAGGGTGAAAAATCTCAACACCTGGAGGCCTTGCTTCGGATCATGCACTTTACCTCACATTTGACAGACTGGCCATTTTCGTACCATTTATGCCGCTGGCCATTTGAGGTGCTCTCTTCTGCAAGGTAGCGGCTGGTCCGCTACCTTTGTCATTCACACTCTGCAGGCAGCTCCTTCTTCCTGGCTATGTTCAGTGCCACTATTTTGGAGCCAAGCTCACCTCCTGCCCAATTAAGGCATTTATATTTAAAGATCGCTTTGCCTGAGCGATGCTAATATGGCGCGAGGTCAGGACCCAGAATTTACCTGGGCTTCAGGTTCCCAACCACAGATTGAAAATCAAGCCCCCTTTTTCAAAACCCTCTTAATGCTTCATTTCGTTAAAGGCTTTATAGAAATATAAATTGCTGTTCAAAAATGATTTAAAAGTTGCAATATAAGAGTAAAATTCCCAATACAAAATGCGAAGGATATAGCCCCATAACTCTGCAGTTTCAAACCTCCAATCCATACTCTGTTTAAAGTACAAAATCAATGCATCTACTGTATGATTAAAACTGTATCTTTAGCGCATTGTAAATCATTTGGTTTCAATTGTGACCAGAAATTCACATAATAAAGAAACTTGTAGTTATTCTGGTATCAAGTAAAGAAACCTCTGTTATGAAAGTTCAGCACAAACAATTCAGGGCCAGTTTTTCACATCTATTTAATTACAGCAGATTAATACATTGACCACATTTATCCAAGACAATTATCAAATTGTTAGCTATAAAACATGTTTTTCCACATTATCCTTGTCAGGATAAAACTTTCCGCATGTATTTAAGTTAACTTAAGTACTTTAATTTTCAATACATTTGCATAAAGCAACTTTCCTTTTCAAATCTGGGGGATTCACTTTCTAAGTTCACTTGTATGGCCAGTTGGACAAGATATCTTTGTAAATTCTCTGAATACATTTTATAAGTTGATCATCATTCCCTGAACTTTGCCATCTCTTGTGGCCTCTCTACTGCTGTGCTCTCGGTCATTGGCTTGGCCAATTTCTCATAGCCCTCACCACCAACACAATCCTCCGTTTATCCCCGCCTGGACACTTCTCATCCCAAGTCATGTATAATTGCAAACACAAAGTCACAACTTTCTATCCTTTAGCCCTCCGATCACCACAATCACTTTGCTCTTACCAGTTCCACCTATCTTAGTATCCATCAGTTCCAAATGGCTCACTCTCCGCCATAAATGCCCACTGCTCTGGGAATCACCCGAGAAAGCAAGATAACCCAGCTCCTTTTCGCCACTACAAATCACCTCCTTAAATCCTTCTCCCCGAACCAGTGTGAGGAGCTCATGAATGTCTTTGTCACTAAGGTGATGACCATCCATTCAGCTGCCACTATTGCTATCGCCCTTCCCCCTTTTGGACATCCCTCCTTACACCTCCTTCTGAGGTTTGCCATCCACTTTCTTGATGACACCCCTTTGTGCACTCTGGGTCATTTTTCCATGTTAGAGGAACTATGTAAATCCTCATTGTGCTGTCGTTACCTTATTGCTCTCTTTTGTATCAGAGTAACAAGCCCACGCGAAATGCAGTCTGGCATATTTTGATGAGAAGTTGAGAAGTGTTTTGCTCAATTCATTTCTACATTTCACAAGGCATTTCCCACTGCCTACCTGCTGTGAAGTAAACTCACTTTGCATTTTCTACTTTGAGGGATATTAGCAACTGCCTTAAAGACGGGTGTGTGTGTGAAGCAGGAAATGCAGACAGCTGTTAGTAGATTCCTGCTAACTAAAAATCACAGCAACATACTTGCTGGAGGACCTATTTACTTTGCTCTACAAGCCTATAAAATTGCATTATCTCACCGCAACTCCAGTCATGCAAAAACATCTGCATACATCTTCAATAAAATTTACACCACCCTATTTAGAAAGAGTAGAAATGAGCAGCTATTAACCATAGTGTGTCATCTTCCCTTTGGCCTTGTGATCCCATGGTTAAAGGCTCTTAGAGAATCAAGATGTGGCAAGGCAAGAAAGACTGGAAGCTACAGTAAAATCTAACTCGCGGGGAGCACCACTAAGCAACACGTTATAGTAGTAACAGACATATATGCAGTAAGAATGTATTATTTCATCCAACTTGACTAAAAACCCATGTCACCCATTCAACATTAGTACATAGGGAAATTCCAGTCCAATAATGTGGGCTGCTAACAGCAACATTGGTCTATAATTGCCGAACAGAAGCATAAACTAATAAACAGAAAATAATAAAGAAGTTTGGTGCTGTGGCTATTTGTTAACACACAAATGCTATGATTCAAGGGATCTCACAGAACATTTCTGGAAAGTAAAAAAATAGCATTGAATGAGACAAGGTTATTCAATCAATTAATTGCACTGACCATGTGCAACCATGCTATCGTGGACTTTATCATCTATTTAACCTCCCAAAAGAAGGTTCTATATAAATTCAAGCAGAAGTATTGAATATCTATCTACTGCCACATCTGCAGCATTTATTCATGATTTGATCATGCTTTCCAATCCCAGCAGCGGAACAATATTCCCTGGTCTCTACAAGGCTAGAAAAACTTGTCTTGGTTTGTCTTTGAGTTACGTTCTAGTGTTTGAGTACCTTTTGTGACAAAAGCTTCACATTGACTGTGAACTTTCAGCGAGACGCCACATAATTGAATAGAAAGCCACTCCAAAGACATTGGAAATGACTTTCTGTGTCATTTAAAACCCACATCCTTATTTAATTCAATCCTTCCGCTACCTGTATGAATTTCCCTCCTGCTCACATCAAATTTAAAAAACCACATCACAAGAGTTACATCTGACCCTTTATCTTGCCTGTTCCATCATACCAGGAGCTGCCTCTTTTCAAAATAATCAATTTCCATGCTATAAAGAGGTACACAACACAAACTATTCTCTTTAAAATCTGCACTACTGTGATCATTATTTATAAGATCAGAGGCATTTGGAGTTCAGACAGTACGTTGTACATTTTCTGTCACTGAGAAGGGGATTCAGTCATGTTATACAATGCCACAGATGCAGGAAAATCACCATCCCCTCAACAATTTGTACCGGATGTGGAACTTTAACATTCATAACCAGGCAAAAGGAGCTACATTTTCCTCTGGGTGCAGGAAAACCTGACCAGCAAACCTGTTGTACGATCGCAGCCCGCAAACTGTAACCTACGTGTGATTCCACAGACCATTTGTCTTTTCACACCGGGTCGAGTTTACAGTGCAGTTTCTGAAATATCTTTGAGTGTGAGTGTGGAGGCGGCTGGCTTGAATGGCCCCTAGATTCTCCAACAGAGTATCCTACCTCTCAAGAGTATTTAAAGACCCCCCGATACTTCATGTCCCTAAACCCTCCCCGCACGCCAGCCATGTTCCTTTGTATTGCCCACGCCACCCCATGCTACCTCAATGTTCCCACGTAGCCATGCCCATTCAGATCACCCATGCATTCTCCATAGCCACTCACCCAGTATGCATTATGTTCAGATTCAGGGGACCAGTTTAGCTGAGTTAGCTGGATAGCTGGTTTGTGATGCAGAGCGAGGCCAACGGCACGGTGTCAATTCTCGTACCGGCTGAAGTTACTCAGCCCTCTCAACCTTGCCCCTCACCTGAGGTGTGGTGATCCTCAGGTTAAATCACGAAGTCTGCCCCTCAAAGGGGAAAGCAGCCTAAGGTCATCTGGGACTGTGGTGACTTTATTTTACTTTACTATGTTCAGTCCTCAGATTCCATGCAACATGAATGGAAAATATTTTACATTCCTTGGGGAAAAAATAAACTTCTCACCATCAAATAAAACCTTCCATATTATTGATCTGAGGGGAATACATTTTGCCGTGTGGAAAAACCTTGCAATACTTGTCAAACCATTTGAATAAATAGAAACTCTGTTGTGTTATTCACCCTGGGGTAACACGGACTGAAACAGGATGCAGATGAACGGTAAAGCATACACCAAACATAGGCGTTGGTTCAATACGATTTATTGAACTTCTGTAACAATGCACACAGCTGGCTGTGGGTTGACACTCTACTACTCTAAGTGTACTAACTCTAACTTACTAGACCAGGCTAGCTCTGATCCACGTGTAGAAGGTGCTGACTGATATATACACCCTGACTGTCACTACAGTTGTCACCAGTGGAAAGAGACGGAGTGCTGATGCCTCGTGTGTTTTATAGTTGGAAGCCCCCCTCTGGTGTTCTGTCTGGTGATTGGTTGTGTTCTTTCCTGTATGTTGATTGGCTAACCTGGGTGTCTGTCACTACCTGTTTTTACCTCATGTGCATGTGCATGGGTGCATATTATGACAAACTCTTCCTTTGTCTTGCTACCTTACTACGCACAGGAACAGAATGAATGATGAATTAGCAATCAAAAAGGGTGGAGGTATACTGTAATGCTGTAATGTTACTTTAAGGACAAGGTTAAATGCTATTGAATCTATGTTTCTACATCATAGTTTCAACCTTGAGATCATGGGCGGGATTCTCTCAGCCCGTGGCCGGGCCGGAGAATCCCCGCGACAGGCACGAATCGCGCCACGCCGCCCCGACGCCGGCACGCGATTCTCCGCAGAGTGGAGAATCGGTGCCATTGGCACCGGCATGGTTGGCGCGGCGCCGGTCGGGGGCCGATGCACACAGCCGGCCTACCGATTCTCGGCCCGGGATGGGCCGAGCAGCCGTCGTAAAAACGGCAAGTCCCACCGCCACCGTCCACACCTGCTCTCAGACGGCGGGACCTCGCCGTGGAAGGGGCGGCCTGTGGGGCGGGGGGGGAAGGGGGTTCCGACCCGGGGGGGGGGGCCTCCGTTGTGGCCTTGCCTGCGATCGTGGCCCACCGATCGGCAGGCCGGCCTATCTGGAAGCGGGCCTCATTTCTTACGCGCGGCCCCTGTAGTCCTGCGCCATGTTGCGTCAGGGCCGGCGCGTTGAAGGAAGCCACTGCACATGCGCGGATCCCACAGCCGGGATCAGCAGCTGGAGCAGAGTGAACCACTCCAGTGCCGTGCTGGCCCCTTTTGTGGGCCAGAATTAGTCGTCGGGTCGGCACGTTCACGCCGTCGTAAAAGGCGACGGCGTTTACGACGCAGCAGGTTAGAGAATCCCGCCTCATATTCTATATGGAAATTTATCTCTGGGCTTCCAAGAGGGGAATTTTGAAAGTGGGAATAGAAGGAAAAGAAACTTAATGGCTGGGTTTAACTGAAGATTAGCGCTTTGGATGTTCCAAGAAGCCTTGTCACAAAGTGGAAAACAGCATTCCTGTTCAATGCAAATCCCTGAAGAACGTTATGAAACAAATATTTTAAGACCACACAAAGGCATGGGTAAAGAAATTCTGTCAAGCACATTCCTTCCCCAAATCATTCGCAATCTAGTCAATAACACGACATGATACCAGGAGCCTACCCAATCATTATCATCTAAGAAAGGGGTGTGTCACCTATATATTGTTCAGCAGGAAATTATGGGACAGAATTCTCCGTTCAGGAGTCTAAGTTCTCCCGCTGGAGTAGAATCATTCCTGGTCTGTGCTGGCGCTAAGAGCAGCACCCAGGAGAGATTTCCTCTCCCTTGCCATGGGATTCCGTCAGAATCCCGCTATTCCGCAGCCATTTAGAGTGGGCAGCCCACTACGAGAGCTGGCAACGAGCCCCCTTCCCCCATCAACGGAAACCTTCACCCCCCCCCCCCTCACCACCCCTGCTGACAAGCAGGGACATCCTTCCCCCACCACAAGGCAAATTGTGGGTCAGACCACCCCACAGGACGCACACGTGAGGGCGACCCAAATTTCATTTAATTTCACACAGCAAAACATTGCATTAGCCAGTGATTGACAATTTCATTACACCATAGCCAGGATTGTTCATTGATCTTTCCTTTCATGCTTGAATGCATCTCCAACACACTGCTTTGATGCTAACCATAATGTTTATAAACACTCTTGATATGATTGACAGACCCTCACCACATCAAAGACAGTTAAGTGCTTTCTGCTGTGAAAAAGAGGAAGCCAAAGCACTTAGCTGACTTTGCCGTGTGAAATTGAATGGCCGATCTGCCTTTCAAAGGCTGTCAAGGGATTTCAAGCCCATTGAAGTGTAGTGGGCTTTCCATGAACCTCCAGGCACTTGTGACATCTGCTGCTTTCAACATTCCTGTCTGAGGCAGCAGATGTTAGGAAGTGGTAAGTGAAAATGCAATGATTTTTCAACCTACTGCCTGCACTGCTCTTCAACTTTCAGACTGGGGTCTCTGATGGGGCAGTCTGATGGAGATCTCTTATGGCGGGGGGGGGGAGGGTCTCTGTTTTGGGTCAGATCGGGAGTCTTTGATGGGGGGCCTGTTCTGGGTCTCCTGGGGGGGGTCAGATGGGGAGTCTCATTTGGTTGTCTAATGGGGAGTCTTTTGGGTGTCTGATGGGGGGGGTCTGATGGGGTTTTCTGATGGGGGTTGGGGTGGGGTGGGTAGGATATGTATTGTGGAGGGGGCCCTCCAATAGACTTTGGATGGCACCGACGTTACATACTTACCACCTTGACCGACCACAGGGTCCATGCGTCAGGGTCATGCTTGAAAATACTTGCACCAATCCACACCTGCGTGAATCCTGGCTGAGGGTCGGAACATCACAGGGATGTGGAGAATCGGGCTTCCATTCCAGTTCAAATAAACCAACACTGATCCCATTTTTGGCCCGACGTTCAATTCCCCACCGGATCGGGAATCCCGCTACCAGTGACGGGCGGCAGAGAATCCAGCCCATAGTCGTGAAATAGATTTCCAGTCATTTATATTTAACTTTACCATAAATGTAATAGTAATCCATTCACAGCAAATGTTTTTCAGCAAGAATCATTTGAACTGTATGTGTGCATGGTCACAGGTTGTGAAGTCATCAGAATATTTTCTGATTTGTGATATTCGTATAATGATTGCTGCATTCTCAAAAATCCAAGCTGATCTTCCATTTGGTTTATTGAAAGTTTTTAGTTTGAAAACCAGTCCCTCCAACAAAAACGGATTAAATGGTTATTCATTTAGGAGCTGTTTGTAGGTCCTTGATGTATGCAAATTAGCTGGCTTTAGCTGTACCATGAATAAACTACTCTCTGCCAAAGTTTAGGAGTGGAGCTGTTTGTTGATAATTCTACACTGTTCATTTCTATTCACAACTCCTCAGATAATGAAACAGTCTTTGCCCACATGTAACAGGACATGGACATGATCTAAGCTTCTGCTGGCAAAATGGCATGTTTTGCACCACATCAATGTCAGATAATGACCATGTCCAACAAAAGAAGGTGCAACTACCTCCCCGTGCCCTTAAATTGCACCACATTTGCTGAATTCTCCATTTTTTCCATCCTGCAGCTTAGCATGGATCAGAAGCTTAGCTGGACCGGCAATCCTCTGACTCCATCAACACCATAGCTACAACGCCGCAGCGAAGAGGCTCAAAACCAACTCTGCTGAGTGGGATATGTCACTCGTATGCCTGACACCAGAATCCCAAAGCAATTGTTCCACTTCGAACTTGGTCACAGCAGAAAACTCCCAGGGGAACTGTGGAAAAGCTTTGGCGATGTCCCCCATGCATTCCTGAAGAGGTCCAACATATCCGCCTACTCATGGGAGACCCTGGCTTGTGACCGAACATTGTGAAGGCTCATTTGGGAAGGCACCGGACACATTGAGGGACCTCGTTGGGAACACTCAGAGGCAATGTTGATATGTTGGAGGGAGCACACAACCCTTCAAGCACCACCTGCCTCACATGTGGCAGGGTCTTCAGATCATAGACGGGATTCACCCAAATAGGCACGATGACCCGACGCTGGCGTATAAAACGGCACGAACCACTTCGGCATCAGGCCAACCGGAAGTTGCGGAATTTTTCACACTTCCACAGGGGGCTAGGCCGGTGCCGAAGGGACTGCGCGAGTTAGCGCATGCGCAGAACCGCCGGCGTGGTTCAGCGCATGCGCAGACCGGCCGGTGTATTCTGGCGCATGCACAGGGGGGTGTCTTCGCCGCGCCGGCCATGGCGAAGCCCTACAGGGGCCGGCGCAGAAGGAAGAAGTGTCCCCACGGCACAGGCCCGCCCGCAGATCGGTGGAGCCCAATCGCGGGCCAGGCTACCGTGGGGGGCCCCCTCGGGGTCGAATCCCCCCGCGCCCCCCCAAGGACCGCATCAGCCAACTTACCTGCCAGGTCCCGCCGTGTGGGACCATGTCCAATCCACGCCGAAGGGATTGGCTAGAAACCGACGGCCGCTCGGCCCATCGGGGCCTGGAGAATTGCCGGGGGGGGCGGCTGCCAACGGCCCCCGACCGGCGTGGCGTGATCCCCGCCCCCGCCCGAAAACCGGCGCCGGAGAATACGGCAGCCGGCAGCGGAGTGGCGGGGCGGGATTCACGGCTGGCCCCTGGGGATTCTCCGGCACGGCGGGGGGTCGGAGAATCCCGCCCCAGGTATGGGACTTGTCAGCCGCCTTAGAACCTATCGAATCAGAGTGAAAGCAAGTCGTCCTTGCTCCCGAGGGATTACCTAAAAAGAGCCTTTATTCTCTCAGATATATGCTTCACTTCCTCACTCCTCTTTGACCAACTCCATGGCCCAAGGCAGGAATGTTATGGAATATTGTGTAGCCATTGCAACAAACAGAAGCTTAACACCATCTTGGGAAAAAACAGTCCTCTTGATCAATGCCTCAGTCACCAAACTCAATCTATCTGGCTGGGATTTTGAGGCTGCAGTATGTAATATCTATAGAATACATATCGGCAGCTGCCAATAAATTTCAACTATATCATAGAATATATAGAAGGCCTACAGTGCAGAAGGAGGCCAATCGGCCCATCAAGTCAGCACCGACCCACTGAAAGGTCACCCTACCAATGCCCATTCCCCCGCCCAATCCTTGTGACGCCATCTAAACTTTGGACACTAAGGGGCAATTTAGCATGGCCAATACACCTAACCTGCACATCTTTGAACAGTGGGAGGAAACCGGAGCACCCGGAGGAAACCCACGCAAGCACGGGGAGAAAGTGCAAACTCCGCACATTCACCCAAGATCTGAATCGAACCCGGGTCCCTGGCACTGTAAGGCAGCAGTGCTAATCACTGTGCCGCAGTGCTGCCCCATCTTCTTCCCCTGTGACTGACACCACAAAGAAGAACAAGAACAACAAAGTCACGGAAACACCTCCGACATCTCCTCCAAGTCACGTACCATCGAGTACCTTTCATCATCACAATGTCAAAATTCAGAATGGAAATCAATTATTGCCTATCCCCACTGTGGCACACCACTATCACAAGAACTACAGTGATGCACCATCACTTCTTCAGGTGAGTTCTTGCCTACATTGGCCATGGCGCGATCGAACAAAACAAAACAGAGTCCGTTCTGGGCAGAATTAGAAGGAACATTCCCAGCGCCTTTTGGGTCTCAGTGGGGAACACTGTCAGTACAAGGAGATAGTGGGGTGCCATTTTTGAACCCTGACCTCTGAATCCCCGATGTGACCCCCAGATCCCACCCCCAATGCCCCAACTCACCTGCTGGGGGTTCTTGATCCCCCCGCACCCCACCTCATACTTGTAGGGCACACCCGGGACCGATCCCTGTGATGGGCAAGATACCACTTGGGCACTTTGGCACTGCCAGCCTGCCACCCTGGCAGTGACCCTGCCAGCCTGACATTGCCACCTGGGCATCCTGGCAGTAGCAGGGTGGTACCCAGGTGGCACTGCCAGGGTGCCCAGGTGGCAGTGCTAGGGTGCCAGGCTGGCAGTGCCAAGGTGTCCAGGTGGCAGCAGCAGTGCCAAAGTGCCACCCTGCCAAGATACCCACCACCCTAGGGCCTCTGATCACCTAGGCGACCCCGTCCCTCTGAAATCCGTTCCACCTGGTCCCCATTTATGGGCACCAGTGCTAAACGGCCCCCGGCTGCGGTCTCCTTAGCGAGCCGGTTAGATCTAGCGTCGGCAAAATTCCGCAAGTCTGGGTCCTGTCCTTTGGGGCTGAGATCCAGGTTGCACGTCTCACAAGATCGCGTTAGATCTCGCAAGGCGTAACGACTGTCAGGGAACCTGGAAGAGGTCTCTCGCGGGACCTATCAGCCGCGTCCTGTCCCAATTCTGGCAAGACACGGCCGGTAAATCATGCCCCGTATCGCAACAACAAATAAAAAATATCGGATCTCCAGTATGCACTCAGCTGAAACAACAATTAAGGTGCTATAGTATTAGCCTCAGTCCAGACCAAACAGAGAAAATGTCTGCCACGTTCTCTCTGTCTCTCTCTCTTCCTCGGGCTCAATATTCAGAGTGTCTGTGTGGGGATTGACAAGTGTGGTTTGAAGTAGAGGCAGGGTCAACTTGAAAAGGCTGGCCGACACTCACATTGTATGATTCTATGGTCTACACTCACACATGAAGTCTGGCCCTTTGAGTGAGGGGCTGAAAGGGTATCTGATGCGAGTGAAAACCCAGCATAAGTCTTTAGAAAAAGAGGGAAGAATGACAGGAAACTGGGAAGATGAAAATCAATCAGCATCAATCTCCATTCCAAACTCCCTGAGCGAAATGATAATAATTACAAATGGTTTTTTAGTGCTTGTTTTGTGAAGTTTGGAGATTAATAAAAAAAAAACAATTGATCAAACTGCCTGATGGCAAATCAATAACATGTAGTCTCACATGTCATTTGAACACCCCAGATGAATAACTGCAATTTAATGTTTACAGGAAAATAAAGAAAAGTTTGGGAATAACAGTATCAAAGTTCTGGAATAAATAAATACATTGCAGGCTGCTGACCTATAAATCATGCCTTCACTTTCAGGGGAGGTCTCTTTCTCAGATTACTTTTCCTTCAAGCGATGCACAGAATGAAAGATGTAATGATTGCTGCAGTTACACAGTAAACATTTGGACAGAAGTGATTTATTCCCACACCAAACCTGATAGTTTAATCAATGGGGAAAAACCAGTGGCTTCAACCATGCTGATTTAATAAATATAAATCACTAGACAGATTCAGCTGATATATTTTTAATATTTTACATATTAGAAACATAACTTCAATGTCATTCATCTACAGTGCCAACTTTTGTAAGATCTCGATGTGTTACTGTGACGATATGTATTCTGTGGAGGCACATTTAGCAACTTATCTGTGGCTGAAATCATCATTGAAAGAGTAAGGGTGCGACTTATGTTTTCAGCACAACGTACAATGCCCCAGCAGAAAGAGTTTAAGCAAACTCCACATAATTTAAAATTGAAGCTGCTAACTATTTGAAAAAGGAAAATTTAGAACGGTGACAGGGCACAAGTAGAGCTACTTGGACAGATCTTTGAGAGCCAGCATAAACACGATGGACCGAAACGTATCAATGTATTGAAAAACAATTCTCTACCACAGACGGACAGGACGGTAGCAAAGTGGTTAGCACTATGGCTTCACAGTGCCAGGGTCCCAGGTTCGATTCTCGGCTTGGGTCACTGTCTCTGCGGAGTCTGCACATTCTCCCCGTGTTTGCGTGGGTTTCCTCCGGGTGCTCCGGTTTCCTCCCACAAATCCCGAAAGACATGCTGTTAGGTAATTTGGACATTCTGAATTCTCTCTCTGTGTACCCGAACAGGCCCGGAATGTGGCGACTATGGGATTTTCACAGTAACTTCATTGCAGTGTTAATGTAAGCCTACTTGTGACAATAGAGATTATTATTAGACACTGTGAAGGCCAAGTCGCTGAATGTATTCTGGAAAGAGATGGTTAATTTTTTAGATTTTAATGGCATCAACGAGTATGGGGACAGGACGGCATGGTGGCGCTGTGCTTCACGGACCTGGGTTCGATCCCGGCCCCGGGTCACTGTCCGTGTGGAGTTTGCACATTCTCCCCGTGTCTGCGTGGGTCTCACCCCCACAACCCAGAGATGTGCAGGTTAGGTGGATTGACCAAACGAAATTGCCCCTTAATTGGAAAAAAATAATTGAGTTCTCTAAATTTATTTTAAAAAAGTATGGGGAGAACAGGAATACGGCATTGAGATAGCAGCTCAGCCATGATCGTTTTGAATTCCGGAGCAGGCTCCAATGGCCAAATGGCCTTTTCCTGCTCCTAGTGTTTCTATCTGTGCTGTAAAGTTGCAAGACTACCCAGCAGTGCCAGTAGGAGACCCGGTCCATTCTGAGGGCCAAGTTTCATCAGCAGTGGGATGATGTGTTTGACAAAACTGACCCCAATGTGTGTTTTCAAGTCTCAATACCTGACTTAGGGGGTAACTTTGGCCACCAATGGGAGGTCCAAGCAATGGCAGCAACAGGACAATAATCCATTGCCCAACATTTAGGGGGCACTATTTCCACACTCCCGGAGAGCCGAAGATGAACCCCATTAATTTACCATTCGATAAATTAATTGGAACACTAAAGGGCAACATTGGCATTTCTTAAGGAAACCATACGGATGTTAATATATATCCCTCGAACCAGGATTGTCACATTTGATTGACCAGGTCAAGATGTGCTGGCTATTTGTAATTGATAATAACAAACAATATCTTAAAATGAGCAGGGTAAGACAAGTAAAATTTACAAACTCTTTTCTCGAAGCACATGCAGTATTGGTACAGATATGACATCACCACTGATGTTAAATCTTTGTGAAATAAAGTTGAAAAAGGGGTTCGCACTCGTACATCTTAAAATAAAAAACTGAATTGTTAAAAAGAGACATAATTACCTTTTTTCCTCCTGACCTCCCTGCCCAGGTAATCAGACATCCCAGGATCATAAGCCAGACCCCCATTCCCAGGATTAGTATTGAACAATTAGAATAGGAGATCATGATTGCTGAGGCCCCCCCCCCCCCCGCCCTAGTACTGGGAACGCCCATATCTCCTAGATCTTAAACCTGCCTACCCTGCCTACCCCCCCGCCCCCCCCCCCCCCCCCCCCCCCACACACACACACACACACACCCCGCTCATACTCCCATTAGTACGGGTAATTTCCGTACCATTTTCTGCTCTGTGACCATCTCGGGCAAGTGCCCTGCTTGACAGGGAGGCAAGTCCGTCAGTCAAGTTGTCTTCGGGTGTGGGACGTGCTTGAGAAAAGGAGACCACACACTGTGGAGTCATAACTCCATAGCCCGTGGAAGAAAACTCCTCCCTCATGCAAAATGATTTCAATGTATATATTTCTTCTTCATTTTAAACAATTTTTTAAAAAAGCAATCAAGGTGGCAATTTGCACACCCAATCCATCCACCCTGCACACCTTTGGGTTGTGGAGGTGAGACCCACGCAGACATTGGAGGAATGTGCAAACTCCACACGCCAGTGACCCGGGGCTGGGATCGAACCCGGGTCCTCCGCGCCGTCTTGAAGCATCAGTGCTAACCACTGCGCCACCGAGCCGCCCCTAAAATGATATAAATATAACTATGTATATTAATGGTCTGCTTATCTAAAATTTTACAGTGCTTACGTTTAACTTAGGCCTCAAAAGCTTTTTTCAAAACTCCCATAAGTTTCAAAGACCAAGCATGAACTGAACTTGGGGGGGGGGGGCTGCTGAGATGTCAAAGAAATCTAGTGCAAAGCAACTAACATCTTCATTTCTGGTGTGCACGCTCGCAGTGTTCTCAGTGACACAGCATGAGTGCTGTGAAGTGGGCGTTAAAGACCATGTTACTTCAAAAACATGGCAGGAAGAGGAGCTGGAACATTACCAGGATGCCAGATGAGAGGAGAAGGCAAGCAGAAAAAGCACTGGACCTGAACAAGATTTGAAGAGAAAACTGAAAGAGCCAATCAAGCATTAGAGGTAAATGGGTGGGTTTGGGGATTCAGTGTGAGGAGGTAGTGGTAAGGATTATGAGAGGCCACACACTGATCTGCAGAACTGCACCAATGTTTCTGTGAATGGAGGTGAGCCTTTGGCATTGGGCCACCTCCATCTTGGGCTGCCAAAAATCTGCCGACTGGAACTCCCAGGTGGGGATGGGATTCCAACACCAGATTATTTTCTCACACGCAATTTCATCCACAATATGTGAAAATCCAGCCCTCAATGTCTCCTCCGTGAGTCTCCCTCTATCCCCTGTCCCATTCATGCAAGACCCCCATCCCCATCTCTATCTTGTCTGCCTGAGCCACGAACTGTAGTCTTCCTTGCTCCCCTCGCAACCCCCGAGGGTCCCACCGCCTTCAGACTGCCCAGATACACTCGGTAGTTCTGGCCAGGGAGGGGGAAGCTAGGTGACAGACATAAAGCGACGGAGGCTTCCTTGTGACAGCAAATGGTGATGCCATAGAATGGTAAGGACAGCTATTGCAGCGAGGACTTCAAAGCCCAAAGTTCTGCTAGTCTGCTAGCAATAGTACCTGTCAGATCTAGACCCCATTCCAGGAGTGTCCCAGGCAATTCAGGTAGATGTGCTACCCTACTCTACAATTCTTTTGTCGTACGGTTGCCCGACACCCATTCATACTTCTCCCTGCTCCAGCTCCAGCCATACATCTGCCCTCCCACAAGTACAGTCAGTGGCAGATGTTTTGTTATGCTCTTGACGTAGCATAAGCTGCTTCCTTGGTGTGCACTCTGACAAAGGAAGGTTCAGACTTGGAGATAGCTTGAACACGTTTATTAAACTACTAACAATTCTCCTACTTGGATTCAACACTGCTGTTAATCCTGCTATAGCTACTCAGACTGACGAACCAATCTGCTACAATCCACATAGTGGGTATGATGTTCAATCGACCCTGTGTCTGTACTCATTGAATGTCTCCACTGGAAAGAGACTGAGCATGTGTGATGTGTCCTTTTATATGGGTTGGTGTAATGCCCCCCTGTGGTAGTGTCACCTCTGTGTGTATCGTGACTACCCATTGGGCGTGTCCTATTTTACTGACCTATTGGTTGACTGCCTGTGTGTCATGTCTCTGGTGTTCCCTCTAGTGTCTAGCTAGGTGTAGTGTATGTACATTAACCCTTTGTGTACTTACAGTGATGTATATCACCACATCCCCCCTTTTTTCGTGTTACATATTTTCTGTACAGTGTTAAAGAAAATTGAACAAACTAGGTAGATGAGTGATACTCTGTACAAGTTATGATAACAGTGATCATTAAACAATAAGTCCAAATCATATGCATGAGTCCAAAGTTCATTAATTATTATGGTCGAGTGGCTTTCTTGTTTGGTTGGTGAGTTGGTGATGTTAATGGTGGCATTGCATTGTAAACGCCATCAGTGTCCCTGTGCTAAAGGAACCAAGAAGTGGTCAAATCACTTTGTTGTCAGATTTGGAATCTTTTCTTTTTTCGATGCTTGTGGTGTTAACCTTGATGGCATCTGTCCTGAAAGCCAGGTTGCCTGTTGGTAGTGCAGCAAACGTGAATTGTTAAGATGCATCGTCCTGCCATGGCATGTCATTGTACTGAGCTGAGCAGTAACAGTGTCCCTCATTTGCAGAGTTGTACCATGTCGTACCGTCGTAGTTCCATTGGTGTTGTTTTTGTCGTGCTTGTTGTCGACGTTGTTGCCTTTGGTACGCTTCTTGCTATTGTCTTTGATGTTGTTATTGTTGTGGTTGGTTTTGTTGCCGTGTTTGCTGCGCTCAAGGACCACACTCTGTGGATAATACGAGTCCTTCACACATTTACTCGTGTTGGCGTACTTTGTGGCATCTGCTGTCTCCTTGAGCGTGGCGTCACTGAGTTTGCGGTTCTCCCCATCTGGAATCATGTCCGGCTTACTTGAATCAGCTTTGGCTTGTCGATGCTCCCCATCTGGAATCTGGTCTGGTTCACCTGAGTCAGTTTTGGCTTGTCGATGCTCCCCGTCTGGAGCCCTTTCTGGTGCACCTGAATCAGCTTTGCTTTCTTGCCGCTCCCCATCCGGAGTCATTGCAGGTTCACTTGAGTCAGCTGAGGTTTCTTGATGCTTCACGTCTGGAGTCAAAATGTTCAGGAATTCATTTGCTTGTGGAGAGGCTCGAGCGAATGAGGTAACGTGGTGTCACCAGAGTCACCAGTAGTCTCACTGTGATTGTCGAGTGCCTCTGTACACACTAGCTGAGGCCTGTCATGTTGCACATCTGGTATGGGAAGTGGGATGCCGTCGTCACTTGTCGCACATACAGTGGGTAGAGCCTCAGTGTCTTCTAGTCTTTCACTTCAGCTGGGTAGGCCATCAGAGTCTTCTTCTGGTGGCTCAAATAATCTGGATGAACTGTCATAGTCTGCTTGCTGTACACTTGAGCGTGGTAGACTGTCAAAGTCTTCTTCTTGTTCACTGGAGTGTGATAGACTGTCATAGTCTTCTTCTTGTTCACTGGAGCGTGGTAGACTGTCATAGTCTGCTTGCTGTACACTTGAGCATGGCAGACTGGCATAGTCTTTCTGTTGTTCACTTGAGCGTGGCAGACTTGCATTGTCTGCTGCTGATTGCTCACAAGGAGGTTGCTAGACCCTCATGGTCTTGTTCATGCAAGGACTGCGCTTTGGAGTCTTGCATTGCTTCTATCGTGGAAGCTGTCCACGAGCTCGCTGTGGACGCTTGTGCCACTCCCTCTGTGGAGTCTTGCAATGTTCCTTGTGGGGAATCGTGCATTGGTCTCTCTGTGGAAACTGTCATCACTTCTTGTTCATGCAAGGACTGCGTTCTGGAATCTTGCGTTGCTTCTATGTGTCCGCATGGGTTCGAACCCCACTCCTGGTACCATGTTTTGTTATGCTCTTGACGTAGCATAAGCTGCTTCCTTGATGTGCACTCTGACAATGGAAGGTTCAGACTTGGAGATAGCTTTAACACTTTTATTAAACTATTAACAATTCTCCTACTTGGATTCGACGCTACTGTTAATCCTGCTATAGTGACTCAGATTGATGAACCAGTCTGCTACAATCCACATGAAGGGTATGATGTTCAATCAACCCTGTGTCTGTACTCACTGAGTGTCTCCACTGGAAAGAGACTGAGCATGTGCGATGTGTCCCTTTTATATGGGTTGGTGTAATGCCCTCCCGTGGTAGTGTCACCTCTGTGTGTATCGTGACTGCCCATTGGTCATGTCCTATCTTACTGGCCTATTGGTTGACTGTCTGTGTGTCATGTCTCTGGTATTCCCTCTGGTGTCTAGCTAGGTGTAGTGTATGTACATTAACCCTTTGTGTACTTACAGTGATGTATATCACCACAGCAGAATTTGCAGTCATTGTTCCTTCACCCTCAATGGAGATCTCCCCCTAAAACTTTCCTCCTTGCCACATCACTCCACAGTCCAAAGATGTGCAGGTTAGGTGGATTGGTCACGCTAAATTGCTCTGTAGTGTCCAAAACGTTAGATGGGGTTGCTGGGTTATGGAGATAGGGTGGAGGTGTGGGCTTAGGTAGGGTGCTCTTTCAGAGGCTGGTGTAGACTCGATGGCCCGAATGGCCTCCTTCTGCACTGTAAATTCTATGAAATCTATGAAAAATATCTTCAAAACTTACCTCTTTGAGTGTCCTTTCAGACACTTCGGTCAGAATTTTCCGGATGTTGGGATTCCCTGTTCCCGTCAGTAGTGCACCCCCACACATGGGTTTCCCAACGGCCTTGGGTGGCTTCAATCCCATTGATAAGCGGTGGGAGTGGAGAATCCCACCGCCAGCTAATGACACGCCGGAGAGAAAGATGCGGCTGGGGGCAAGGGAACCCAGCCCTTTCTCTCACATCCTTCCCATCCAAGCCTTGGGCTGACTCTACCTCCCAACTGTGCAGCACTTGGATATGTTTCACTATGCTCATGGATCTTTACAAATATATGGGGTGGAATTCTCCGACCCACCCGCCGGGTCGGAGAATCACCGGGGATCGGCGTGAATCCCGCCCCCGCCGTCCTCCAAGTTCTCCGGCCCCCCAAAAATCGGCCCGGCGTGAGTCGCGCTGCCCGCCTCAGAGAATGGCAGGGTCCAGCACAACTCAATGGGCCCCGGGGCTGCCCGAATTCTCTGGCCCACAATGGGCCGAAGTCCCGCCCGTCTTTTGCCAGTCCCGCCGGCGTAGATTGGAGTAGGTCCTTACTGGCGGGAGCTGGTGGCGCGGGCGGCCTCCGGGGTTCTTGGGCGGGCGCGGGGGGTCTGGCCCCAGGAGGTGCCCCCACAGTGGCCTGACCCGCGATCGGGGCCCACCGATCCGCAGGTGGGCCTGTGCCGTGGAGGCACTCTATCCTTCCACACCGGAGGCTGTACCGGTCCGCCATTCCCGGTGCGGAAACAAAGCCCTCTGCGCGTGCGTGGGGATGGCGCCAGCACACTCTGGCGCTCCCGCGCATGCGCCAACTCACGCCGGCCAGCGGTGGCCCTTCGGCACCAGTTGGCATGGCGCCAAGCCCCTTTCCCGCCGGCCGGCGGGGCGTAAACCACTCAGGGGCATGCCTAGCCCCTGAAGGTGCGGAGGATTCCGCACCTTTGGGGCGGCCCAACGCCAGAGTGGTTCACGCCACTCCATCCCGCCGGAGTTGCCCACCCCGCCGATTACGGAAGAATCCCGCCCATGATCTTGCTCTTGATTTTGGATGGATGAAAAGTTCCAAAGCTTCAAGAAATGTGCTTGTGATGAGCCTTACTTTGGCAAGTCTCATTAAAACCTAGCTACGCAGTAACACACAATAACTCTTGCAATAAATGGCCCCTTAAACTCTTGAATAAAACCAGAACATTCTGGTTTGGAGAGAGAAAGAGAGTTAATGTTTCGAATCTGCATGACTCTCCTTAGTTTTGAAAGAGCAGAAGCTGGAGCAGCTTGTCAATGTTGAGCAAATGGCACAGCCCAAGAATTCCTCAATGTATCAGCGACCTCTGCTAATTGACTATAAATTAATATTTGAGATACTTTCACTGGTTAATCACTTCAAAACAAGGGCTGAATAGAATCAGCTCAACGTGGAACAAATGACACGTGTACACAGGTTTCTCTGAAAAGGTTTTTAATGCTTTTGGATCATATTCGATTAACTCTGAATCCCCAAAAGCACCATCATCATCACTGTTCAGTCATTCTGTCATCACTTCTATCTTTACGCTGTTGATCTTGGCAGCTTCATGCACAAATCTGCTCACTGTAGCTCTGCAAGAATTGCGATATGCAAAGCTTCAAACTGGATAATGGTTTGCAGTAGAATAGGGACAGACTGACAACTCTACACGGTATATTTATTGCCCGTCAGAATTTGGCTCCTCTGAGGATTCACTTTTTGATTGACTTAAATAGCAGACACATACCTGCTGATTCCAACAGTTAACAAAATGCACAACCAGCTGTACAACACTGTTGCGATTTAATCTAGATCCGTGCATTTATTATCTTGATGCATTAGGTAGAAAAACTATTGATCAAAGTATTGTGCACAGTGAAAACTAGAAATCTGTGCACTGAGAGCCAATTGATAACTCGCCTGCTCCTACCATCATCAAGAAAGGCTGTAAAGAATAATATTTCATACTCTCAACACAAACTAAAACATGTAGTTAAAGACAATGGAAAGATGGAAAGAAAAACCAAACAGCCTTTGAATATCTGACTTGTAGATTTTTAAAATTAAAAACCTGCCTGCTATTTGCTTAGATGTTTTAATATCTTAAACTGATGTTGCAGAGGGTGAAGGCACATCAAATTTACAGTTCAGAAGGAGGCCATTTGGCCCATCGAGTCTGCACCAGCCCTTGGAAATAGCACCCCACTTAAGCCCACACACGTAACCCAGTAACCCCACCTGACCTTTTTGGACACTGAGGGCAATTTATCATGGCCAATGCACGTAACCTGCACATCTTTGGACAGTGGGAGGAAACTGGAGCACCCGGAGGAAACCCACGCAGCCACGGGGAGAGCGTGCACACGCTGCACAGCCAGTGACCCAATGCCAGGAATCGAACCTGGGACCCTGGAGCTGTGAAGCAACAGTGCTAACCACTGTGCTACCATGGCACCAACCACATTCATACTGAGTTAAACTACTTCTGTATTATTTGAGATTTGCTATCGCGCTGACAGATTTTCAAAGCTTGAGTTTTGTGCCACTGGCTACAAGATAAATGTAAAACTTCCAGAACTAACATTTGCTGGGAAGATCCATTCTTAATGCATCTTCTGGTTCATTGTAATCCCCAACAGCTCTGTATTAGAGGGTCATAGCAGCATGGTGGTTCTGCTTTTAGATTAGTAATCCAAAGGTCTGGACTGATGATCCTGGAACTCAAGTTCAAATCTCCCCAAGGAAGGTGAGGATGGTAAATACAATAAAATCTGGAATTAAACATTGGCAGTGACAATGATGACCATGAGACAAGTACTGCATTGTAGTTCACTAATGTCCTTTAGCAATGGGTACCGGCTGTCCTTACTTGGTTTGACCTTCACATGGCCCCAGACTCCTCATAGAATAGCTGCAGCACAGAAAGACACACCTTGGTCCTGTGTGTCTACGCCAGCACTTTGCAAGCGAAACTCAACTGGTCCCACTCACCCTTCCTTTACTCATAGTCCTGCATTTATTCCTCTCCAGGTGCTTATCCAATTCCCTTTCAAAAGCCACATTCTCTGGCATTGCATTCCGGATTCTAACCACACACTGTGATGCACTATCAAATACGACGAGACGAGAGTAGAGAGTAATCGAGGCTTTATTACACAGAGATGTGTGGCCTCCTACAGCTGCTGCCGAAATGGCTGCAGTTCGGAGAGTACACGCATTTATACTCCGCCTACTGGGCGGAGCCAGCAGGCAGGGATCTACCCCCGTACCTGTAGTACAGGGGCCTTACCGTAATACCCTCGTATGCAGTGCAGTATATACAATCAAATACAACAGTGGTGATTACCACACACTGCTCATGTAGTTGATCTTTAGTTGTCTTCTGAGGTGATCCAGGAAGCCACTCAGTTGTATTCAAGGGCAATTAGTGATGAGAAATAAATGCTGTCCTTTCCCATGATGCGCACATCACAATTGTATCCCACAATTGTCCGTTATCATGAAACGCTTTGAGCGGCTAGTCTTGAGACAGATCACTGCCAGCCTTCCAGACGGTCTTGATCCACTGCAGTTTGCCTATCACTGCAACCAGTCCACAGCGGATGCTATCTCCCTGGCTCTGCAATCAACACTCGATCACCTCGACAACAAGGGCACCTATGTGAGACTGCTGTTCATAGACTACAGCTCCGCCTTCAACACCATTATCCGACAAGACTTATAGCTAAACTCTGCAATCTTAGACTTGACCCCTCCTGTGCAGCTGGATCCTAGACTTCCTCACCAACAGACCGCAATCTGTCAGGATAGGCAACAGCACCTCTTCCGCAATAGTCCTCAACACCGGGGCCCTGCAAGGATGTGTGCTCAGTCCTCTACTGTACTCCCTATACACACATGACTGTGTGGCAAGATTTAACTCCAAGTCAATCTATAAGTTTGCGGATGATACGACTGTGGTGGGTCGTATCTCAAACAACGACAAATCAGACTACAGAAGGGAGATAAATCACTTGGTTGCATGGTGTACCGAAAACAACGGGCGGGGTTCTCCAGGAATTGGCGGGGCGGGCAGAAACGGCGCAGTGGAGTGGCGGGAACCACTCCGCTGTCGGGCCGCCCCAAAGGTGCGGAATCCTCCGCACCTTCAGGGGCTAGGCCGGCGCCGGAGTGGTTTACGCCCCGCCGGCCGGCATGGAAGGCCTTTGGCGTCTGCTGACATCATCCCCGTGCATGCGCACATGGAGTCACTGCAGAGTGTGGTGAACTGCAGAGTGTGGTGAACTGCAGAGTGTGGTGAACTCAGCCCAATGCATCACACAAGCTTGCCACCCCCACATTGATTCTGTATACACCTCCCGCTGCCTCAGGAAGGCAGATAGCATTATCAGAGACCCTCCCACCCAGGCTTTGTCTTCTTCCAGACCCTACCATCAGCCAAAAGACACATAAGTCTGAGGAGCCGCACCTCCAGACATAAAAACAGCTTCTTCCCAACAGACTCAACAACGACTCTCCCTCGGACTGATCTGTTCCCTGTAAGAACACTATTCACAATGTCCTATGCTGCTCTTGCTCATGTACTTGCTTTGTTTGGTCCTTGTTCCGCACTGTAACCAATCACTGTTTGTCGATGTACCATTTGCCAATGTACTCTGTCGATTATTATTTTTTTGTCTACTATGTACGTACTGTGTTCTCTTGACTGCAGAAAAATACTTTTCACTGTACTTCGGTACATATGACAATAAATCAAATCAAAATCAAATCAAATCAAATTGTTAAATTGATGTTGAATTGCCCCTCAGGGTCCAAAGATGTGCATGTTAGGTGGTGGTATGGGGTTAGGGGGATTGGGCAGGGGAGGGTGCTCTTTCAGAAGTTCAATGCAGATTCAATGGGCCAAATGGCCTTCGTCTGCACTGTAGCGATTCTATTACTGTAGACCAGACGTAGCTGTCAAAAACCAATACAACCAACATGGTTCAACACGCTTTTATACAATCATCTGGAACCTGAGGAACTTGTTGTATTTGGCATCAGTTCAAACTAGTTCCAACTTGCACCTCTGTTCCTGGGTAGTCTGTTACAAATTTCAGATGAAACTGGCTGCACGACAACTCCTTACCGGTTTCAGCACGCTGTAGGATTGAGCCCTTTAATGCTTTATGAGCAGCGCAAGCCAGTGAATTCATGATTATTCACTTCCCCTGCCCAGCAGGAGCAGAGCTGTTACTAAAATTGGTCGATTCAACTTGCTGCCCCATTGTTGGCTAGCATTTTCATTCCTGGCTTCATTTAGGTGGCTGAGGGGCATGGTGGAACACATGCACATTTTGGGGGTCTTACGTGGTCATTTAGCTGGATGGGGAAGAGCAGTCTAACACAACAGACAATCCATTGAGTAAAGCTTTGTGGGATTGGCTGCAGGCATTGGCTGACCGACTGGATGTCCAATACAGGCACAGCTTCGAGCGCTCAGATCACAGAAGTCCATGTTGCGCTGTGCTTACAGCATTTCCAACAGAAACAGACCCCAGCGTTGAGAGTCAGTTTCACGGGTATGAGCAAAGACTACTGTATCATGAGGCTGTGCTTCACTGGGCAAATTATCACAGTCTAGATTGCCTCCTGTGACAGGACCTGCTGCCTGCTGGTCTAGCTGGCTCTGCTTTGCCAATCAGTGGCTGCCAATGTCACCATGAAGTGCAGTTTAGGAATAGTAGATAAATAATCAGATTAGGGGTCTCCGCTCATTACCTGGTCTCACTACAAATTGTACCCGAATCTCATAGCAAGTGGCAATGCTTTCTGGGACAGAGAGCTAGCATTCAACTAAAACACAGAAGTCATATCTAGAGTAAAAGAGCTAAAAGAAGCCAAGAACGTAACTAACAAGATGTGACGGCAAAAAAAACGTAGATCATATAGAATTGGACAGTGAAGCTTTTAAAAGTTTTGAAATCGTAAGACCGTAAGACATAGGAGCAGAATTAGACCATTCGGCCCATCAAGCCTGCTCTGCCATTCAATCATGGCTGATATGGGGTGAAATTCTCCCGAAACGGCGCGATGTCCGCCGACTGCCGCCCAAACCGGCGCCAATCAGACGGGCATCGCGCCGCCCCAAAGGTGTGGAATGCTCCGCATCTTTGGGCGCCGAGCCCCAACATTGAGGGGCTAGGCCGACGCCGGAGGAATTTCCGCCCCGCTAGCTGGCGGAAACGGCCTTTGTTGCCCCGCCAGCTGGCGCGGAAATGACATCCCCGGGCGGCGAATGCGCGGGAGCGTCAGCGGCCGCTGACAGTTTCCCGCGCATGCGCAGTGGAGGGAGTCTCTTCCGCCTCCGCCATGGTGGAGACCGTGGCGGAGGCGGAAGGGAAAGAGTGCCCCCACGGCACAGGCCCGCCTGCGGATCGGTGGGCCCCGATCGCGGGCCAGGCCACCGTGGGGGCACCCCAGGACCCCGGAGCCCACCCACGCCACCTTGTCCCGCCGTTCAAAAGGTGGTTTAATCCACGCCAGCGGGACAGGCAATTTATCGGCGGGACTTCGGCCCATCCGGGCCGGAGAATCGAGCGGGGGGGCCCGCCAACCGGCGCGGCCCGATTCCCGCCCCCGCCGAATATCCGGTACCGGAGACTTCGGCAACCGGCGGGATTCACGGCAGCCCCCGGCGATTCTCCAACCCGGCGGGGGGTCGGAGAATGACGCCGCAGATTCTCATCCCATTCGTCTGTCTTCTCCCCATAATCCCAGATCCGCTTAATCAATAACTTATCTATCTCTGTCTTAAAGACACTCAGTAAATTGGCCTCCTCAGTCTTCTGTGGCAAGGAGTTCCACAGATTCATCACCTCTGGCTGAAGAAATTCCTCCTTATCTCAGTTTTAAAGGATTGTCCCTTCAGTCTTAGATTGTGTCCTCTGGTTCTAGTTTTTCCTACTCGTGGAAACATCCTCTCCATGTCCACCCTATCTCGGCATCTCAGTATCGTGTAAGTTTCAGGAAGATCCCTCCTCAACCTTCTAAACTCCAATGGGCACAGACCCAGAGTCCTCAACCGATCCTTATATGACAAGCTCTTCATTCCAGGGATTATTCTTGTGAACCTCCTCTGGACCCTTTCCAAGGCCAGCACATCCTTCCTCAGAAACGGGGCCCAAAACTGCTCACAATAATCCAGATAGGGTCTGACCGGAGACTTAAACAGCCTCAAAAGTACGTCCCTGCTCTTTTATCCTTTCAGAACTAAAAAGACAGATTTACTGGAATTCCATACCAAAGACAACTTACTTTTATAAAAGTACCCAAATCTTACAGTTTTACCAAGATAAAAAGGTAGTGTAATTCACAAGAAACTGATCTTGAAAAAGGTACTCTTTTTCAAAAAGCAAGTATAGAAATCTATCCAATTTGTTGCATTATCGAGTTTTATTCCCATTTTATCAAAATTCACAAATGTGATATCATATAAAGTCATCTTTTACACAGTCAGCTCTGTCTACATGTGATGGCTTCCACTGTTCTTGACAATCATTCTTTTCCAATACTGCCTGTATTTGTCGGTCGGAGGACTAGGATATAACAACATAATTGAATCTGATTAGATTGTGGGCTCTGTAAGTGCTTTATAATATTGTAAAATTGTCATCTTTTATATGAGTTGTTCTGAAGGTTCTGATGATGAAGCAAAAGCAGCAAAATTGTATTTTATTCAAATATAATTGCCGTGTGCAATTTCTGAAGAAGGTCTGTTCCAAAGAAATTATTCAAAAAGTAGCAGCACATTAATGTCTCATTGCATTATTTTTACAATGATGGGAAAACGAACTTGCTTTCATTGTAAAAGCTGCCCACAGTTACAATATGTGCTGACCCATTCCCATTAAACCTCAATTCTTCTGAAGCAGTTCTTTACTTCCTTCCTCTTCCTTTGAAGCTTTAAATTGATCAAATAGATGTTGCACTTCAGTGAAAAGCCCAAATGGGCAGTGAAATTTGGCTGTAATTAAACAACAACCACCACTAAGTCTAGTCATACACATCAAAGTGACTATTACCCTTCAGCAATTGAGCTATCCGCCTACTCTAAGATACTAAACACTTTTCCTGCAACCTTTGAGCTTTGAAAGGACACCATAGCCTTGCCCATTAACTCAGTGGAAAGCCAACTTCTGGAATCCATTTCGTAAAAGTTATTTGGTTTATTCACCAAGAACGTATTCTGTTGGCTCAGCGATCGTACTCTTGCCCCTTGAGTTAGAAGGTCATGGATTCAAAGGCCCCTCCCGGATTTGAACATATCGGGCACGATCGAATGGCCTCATCGTGCCTGACTCGGTGACGTGGCGAGGCGGGAAATATCGCGAGGCTCGGAACACTCGGGAGTGCTGAACTTTGTGGAGTGCTATCATTAGAGTGATGGGTAAAACTTAGGCCGCTTTCACCCGCTGAGGTGCACTTTAAAGATCTCATCGCACTATTTGGAAAAGTACAAAGGAGTGGAATACTGCCAGCTGGACAACATTTAACCTTCTAAATCCACCAAACCTAGCTACCTGCGCATTTATTTTATTGCAGTTTGTGGAGCGACAGTAACTCTGCTACAAGCATAACTTACTGCCTGTGAAGATGTTTGGAAATATGAGGCGCTACTGAAATGCAAGAATTTTGTCTTTTTCAACTAAAGGTTTAGGATCTTCATAGACATCATAGAATACCTAAAGTGCAGAAGGGGGCCATTCGGCGCATCGAGTCTGCATCGGCTCTTGGAAAGAGCACCCTACTTAAGCCCACACCTCCACCCCATCCCCACAACCCAGTAACCCCACCTAACCTTTTTGGATACCAAGGAACAATTTAGCATGGCAATCCACCTAACCTGCATATCTTTGGACTGTGGGAGGAAATGGGAGCACCGGGAGAACCCCATGGAGGCACGGGGAGAAAGTGCAAACCTCACACAGACAGTCACTCACCCGAGGCCGGAATTGAACCCGGGTCCCTGGGGCTGGGAGGCAGCAGTGCTAACCACTGTGCCACCGTGGAGGTAATAATAAAGCAATTATAACACACAGAATGTAATTTTTAATTGAATTATATTACAAGCAATAAATTTTCACCCACATAACAAAGCAAAAAGCAGCATCTCCGGAATTTAGAAAATGTGCTAACCCTCATGAGGCCACAGGGAGACACTGATAGAATACCCCGTGGGACTCAGAATAGCTTCCCCGCTAGTGGGTGAAGGTCCACCCAGCTAGGGTTTGTTACCTAGACCTTTAAATACTGGCCCAAACAGGGGCCAGGATTCTCGCTAGTCCCCAACTGGGATCCTTTTTCTGTGTGCCGTGGTAGAGGCCTTGGGCGAAATTCTCCGTAATCGGCGCGATGTCCGCCGACCGGTGC
This sequence comes from Scyliorhinus torazame, assembly GCF_047496885.1. Classification (NCBI taxonomy): domain Eukaryota; kingdom Metazoa; phylum Chordata; class Chondrichthyes; order Carcharhiniformes; family Scyliorhinidae; genus Scyliorhinus; species Scyliorhinus torazame. Next base: position 334,748,242 of record NC_092708.1, read on the forward strand.
CCAAAACGGAGCAAATCAGTCCGGCATCGCGCCGCCCCAAGGGTGCGGAATCCTCCGCATCTTGAGCAGCCGAGCCCTAACCTTGAGGGGCTAGGCCCGCACCGGACTGATTTCCAGCTGGCAGGAAAGGCCTTTGGTGCCCCGCCAGCTGGTGCGGAAATGACATTGCCGGGCGACGCATGCGCGGGTGCGTTAGCGGCCGCTCACGGTATCCCCGCGCATGCGCAGTGGAGGGGGTCTCTTCCACCTCAGCCATGGAAGGAAAAGAGTGCCCCCACGGCACAGGCCCACCCGCGGATCGGTGGGTCCCGATCGCGGGCCAGGCCACCGTGGGGGCACCCTCCGGGGCCAGATCGCCCCGCGCCCCCCCCAGGACCCCGGAGCCCGCCCGCGCCGCCTTGTCCCGCTGGTAAGAGAGGTGGTTTAATCCACGCAGGCGGGACAGGCATTCCAGCAGCGGGACTTCGGCCAATTCGGGCCGGAGAATCGCCGGGGGGGGGCCCGCCAACCGGCGCGGCGCGATTCCCGCCCCCGCCGAATCTCCGGTGCCGGAGAATTCGGCAACCAGCGGGGGCGGGATTCACGCCAGCCCCCGGCGATTCTCCGATCCGGCGGGGGGTCAGAGAATCCCGCCCCTTAACCTTTAGGTTTAGAATAAACTCAAATGAACCTTCTTTCTCGGGTCTCCTGAATCATTGTAGTGTAACAATAGTTAACAGGCGGCATTGTTCCTCTCTTTCCGCAGTGAGATCTTCTCGTCCCACCGACGGTGAATCCCAATCGCGGGTTTCCTGGCGGCAGACTACAACGGGAAACACCACTGACAGCGGCGGGACCAGCTGATCCCGACACTGACCAATAGAAGACTGCCACTGTGAAACATGCCGCAGGGGCCACGGAAAATCCCGCCCAGTGGTGTTACTATAAGATGAGAAAGTTTACATTTATATGGCACCCTCACAACCTGAGAATACCCCAAGTCACTTGGCGACCAATGAAGTACATTCGAAGGGTGGGCACCATTGTAACGTAGGGGGGCTGCAGCAACAATTCACGCGCAGCTAAATGCCACAAATGTCGACGAGTCAAATGATCAACTAATCTGTTTTTAGTTTTGTTGATTGAGGGGTAAAAACTAGCCAAGGAAAACTCCCCTGCTGTCAAATAGTGTCATCAGATTTGAGTTTGACAGGACAATTTTGGGCCTTAGGCTCGCGGTGCCTCTGACAGTGTGGGACTCCATCGCACCACATATTGTCTGTACCAGGATGTATGTCGCTGGTGTCAGCCAACGCAATGTGTTCAAATCTCTGAATTGGGTTTGAACTCACAATCCTCTCGTTCAGATGTGAGATTGCTACAACTGAGCTGTGGTTGACACCGAGAAAGAAAAGTCCAAGGCTCTCATTTAATTCATATTTAAATTCTGGCGATAGCCAGTAGAATATTTTACAGCGACGCCAATTTATTAGAAGCTGTGAGGCTCTAATTAGACAAACAGATAATACACAGCTGCTTTGTTCTGAAAACAGATATCCTGCTGTGCACAGTATATGTTGCTATGGAGCTTACCATCTGATGGTAATAGTCCACAGCACCAAATAGACAAAAAATGAAAGATACTGTCAAATTTAAAATGTAAAATACTGACTACCTGATGGCATATCGGGTGAGGGTAATAGCTGGTGTAGCATCATATCACACAAACTAGTAGATCCCAGGCTCCGTTCAGCTAGAACTGATCTCAACTGGAGTTGCAGTTGAACATTTGAGCTCAGTGTCCAAGCTAGTGAAGGAAGCAAAGGTCAGCAATACGACTGACACTATTATTTCAATACTTTCTCCTCAGTGCCTTACGACTTTTTCTTGGAAAAATAAAAGTACTCTGGTTTCGCTTCAGATCGTGCAAATGCTTCGTCTTTAGAAATAGGAAAAATTGAGAAATCTAAAAGCTAGGAGACTGAAATATGTAATTCCATCACCATTCATTTGATGGCTACCCATAATTGCATTATCCAATAAATTTACGAACCATCTCAATGCCTTTATCTGGTCCTGACATTTTGCCGTTTATGAGGGTGTAAAGTCACATAGGATTTTTATATCTCTTGATTATATCAATTACATTGAAGTAATAATGCAGTTGGTAAAAAGAGAGATCGAATACATCGTTTGCACTCTTGGAAATTTGTACCCTGTGGGCAAAGCTGGTTTATGGTGCAGAGCTGCAATTTCCAGACATATTTAATGTTTTTTGGTCCAGGATTAATTGAGGAAAAAAACAATTTTCAGCGGATCATCACCACTGTTTATAATTAAAATAAGTCAGAGTTGTTAAAGATCTGAGATGCATTTGTGGTGAAACAATTTAAGGATCATTTGCACCTCCTTGGTACACCATCAGTATTGGTTTGAAATTAAGTGCTGGAAAATAACTACTTGCTGACTTGTGATTTAATTAAATGTTTGAAGGAGGTCTGTTTGTGCTGAAATATCCCCGATTTTAAAGTTTATTTTGGCCTTCGTAATACAAACTAAAAGAAAACATTTGCACAAATAAGCATTTTCAACTATCTGGACTGCAACCTCTTGAAGCCACAAAGTCTGTCCGCAATCCACAAGGCTCAAGGCAGGGGTGTGATAGAATTTGCCTCCAAAACCGCTTAAGAAATTCAACACCGTCCTTGGCAATGCAACCTGCTTGAGCAGCATCCAACCATACCTTAGGCATTCATTCCCTCCATCACCAGTACATTGTAGCAGCAGTGTGTATCATCCACAAGATATACTGCAGCAACTCAGAAAGACCCATAAGGATGTGAGAAATAGAGGTAGGTATGGACCATTCGGTCCCATTCAATACAATCATGGCTGATCTTCAGCCTTAACTCCACTTTCCCACCTGTTCCCCATATCCCTTGATTCCCTGAGAGACAAAGGGCAGGATTCTCTGCTTCTGAGACTAAGTATTGACTCCAGCGCAGAATTTGTGGATTTCCAAGACAGCAAAACTGGTGCCGGACCTGGACTGATTCAGCTATTGTTGAAGGGATAGCACTGGGCCACGTGGAACACAATCGATTCCAATCAGATACAGGGCCGGATTTGCCGACTTCGCAATCGACACTCAGGAGGCTGACAAGCTGCAGCTGCATATAAACACTTCACTCTGCACACACCATCCCAGCCAATAAGATGGCAGCGAGGAAAGGGGCCTCAAGATTCACAGATGCCCTCCTGAATGCCCTGGCGGAGAGGCAGATGACCCTGTACCCTGACCCGGGAAGGAGGCTGCCAGCCGTCGCTATTCGCCGTATCAGGGACTATCTGTCGTCCAGATCGGTTTTGGGCTTCTGAAACGGACAGTCCCATCGATGGAGATGCAGTCGCACAGCCAGGGACTACATGAGGGGTTGTTGGCGAGCATCCAGTACCTTCAGTGGCAAATGGGGGAGTCCAACCATGTGCAGGGGCAGGAGGTAGTGATGGCCATGCCTGCCACCCAGGCCAACACCGCGCAGGTGGCGTTCGCAGTGGGGGCATTGGGGGAAAACAGTGTTAGTTGTGAATCAGCATGTCCAAAGCTTGGGGCATTCTGTGCAGGCGCTGGCTGAGGCCCAGGACAGGGTTACTGCCCCACATGCGACCATCTGCCAGAGCCACCTGGAAATCACAGTGGTGCTCCTGAGCGTGGCACAATCGCAGCACGCCATGGCTGGGAACGGCGGTGGCATTGCTCAGGAGCATGCCGACGTGGCACTGACACAGAAGGAGGTGGCCCAGTCCTGAAGAGAGATGGCACAGTTACTGGCTGATGTGACACAAACCCAGAAGGTGGTGGTACAGTTGCAGCGTGATGTGGCGCAGTGCCAGATGGAGGTGGTCCACTCCCTGTGATTCATGGCCACAAGCAAGCAGATCAGAGCGGGCATCCATGACTGGCACTGCCAGGTGGCGGGGATGCATCGGGGGTTAGCTCCACTCGCACCCCCGTCGTATGGAGTAGCCCGGGGGCCATCGGGCACCCCAAGGGAGGAGGAGGTGATGGCGCCCGTGCTGGTGACTCCCGCAGGGGAGGTCCCAGAACACCGCAGCACCTCGGAAACCCCCCACCCTCCCACAATCTGTCCCAGGTGCATCTGGTGGTCAGCGGGCAAAACAGGGCAGCACAGCATCAGCTGGCATGCCCGAGCAGCAGCCGGGCCCATCCAAGCCCAGTTACCCCAGAAGTCACCCGCCAATGGGGACCCAGGTTGCAGGGCGGGTATCACAGCAGGCTGCCTCCACTCCTGCTGTACCATCTGGGGAACAACCAAGACATAGCGTTAGGGCCCATAAGGCCAGAAAGTTAGACACCAGTTAGATTGGCACGGGTGCAGGGCACAGTCTATTTAGGGGCTAGGACACAAATCTGAAATGAAAATGAAAATGAAAATCGCTTATTGTCACAAGTAGGCTTCAATGAAGTTACTGTGAAAAGCCCCTAGCCGCCACATTCCGGCGCCTGTTCGGGGAGGCTGTTACGGGAATTGAACCATGCTGCTGGCCTGCCTTGGTCTGCTTTCAAAGTCAGCGATTTAGCCCTGTGCTAAACAGCCCCAAATCTGTATATATGTTGTCACATTAAACACCTGTTCATACTGTTATAAACTGCATCGGTGCTCTGTCAGATCGGTGTGAGGGGTGGGCTTATCGAGCTGGGCAGAGACGGGGGTAAAATGGGCAGATGTTGTGGGTGGCCTGGGCTCCCCATCCACAACGGTACCCACCACCATCACCCCAGAGATTCGATTGGACCCTGTTATGGAATAGTCAGCTCGCATGCAGGGATCACCCAGGTAGACGGTGGAAAGTGCTGCCGTGGGCAGGAGTCAAATGCTGTCAAATGATGCGGAGCAGCAGAGCGGTGTCTGTGCCCCTAGCCAATTCTTCCCCCCACCCCAGTTGGTGAACCTGGAGGCGATCAGAGTGCGTGTTGGCCCTGGCGCACACGTCGTGCAGCCTCCCGTGCCTGCTGGGCTCCATGTCCTGCCCATCCTTCCCCTCCCACGCATCCTCCTCGTTGGACGAGGACTGGTGTTCCTCCTCCTCCTCCAGCACATTGCCCCTCTGCTGCGCGACGTTGTGGAGAATGCAGCAGGCCTCCATGATGTGGGCGGCCCTCTCAGCATGATACTGGAGGGCCGCTCCAGAACGGTCCAGGCACCTGAACCGCATCTTCAGGAGGCCGACACACCTCTCAATCAAGGACCTGGTCACTGTACAGGCTTTGTTGTAGCAGGTCTCCGTGTTCGGTCTGTGGCCTCCGGATAGGTTTCTTCAGCCATGACCACAGTGGACAACCCCTGTCGCCGAGGAGCCAACAGGCAGGGGGGGGGGGTGCTGGAACATGTCAGGGATGGTCGAGTGTGTCAGGATGAAGGCGGCGCGCACACTGCCCAGATATCGGGCACAGATGTGTTTCCCGGACCAACAGGACCTCGAATGACAGACGGTGACGATACACCCGAGGCCTCAAACGGCGCCTCCTTGGCACTCCTCCTCCTTGGCCTGCTTGGTGGCTCGCTCTCCATCCTGGGTGGCTCCAATCTATTCCTCTGGGGCACGCTCCGCTGTTGCACGCTCCTCTGCTTCAGCTTCCTCCTCCTCGAGCAGCTCCAGCTCAGAATGCCACAGGGCATTCCCCAGGATGCGCCGACTAGCAGGAAGGCCACCATTGCTGGTTGAATATCCGTCTGCAGGGCTGAAAGGCCAACATGGTGACATGTCACATACCCCTGTGCCCAACCACATCCAACGGGCTACATGGTGGCCCTGGTTGGCATCACGAGCTCTGCTCTCATGTCTCCCCCCCCCCCCACCCCCCCACCCCCCCCACATCCACACCCCTGGCCCCTTTGTTGCCTGTTTCCCCCATCACCATCCCCTGCCCTGGCAGTGCCCCCCCAGCCCGCCCGTGTCCAGCTCCACAGCCCACAGTCGGTCCTCTCTGTGTCCTACCTCCTGGGCGCGATTCTCCAACCCCCCACTGGACCGGCATGAATCTCGCCCCCGCCGTGTCGTGAATTCTCCGCCACTGGATATTCGGCGGGGGCGGGAATCGCGCCGCACCGGTCGGCGGGAATCCCCCAGCGATTCTCCGGTCCGCGATGGGCCGAAGTCCCGCCGCTGTCAACCCACGCCAGCCAGCGTGGATTGAACCACCTTTGGGACGGTGGGACACGGCGGCGGGGGCGGGCGGGCTCCGGGGTCCTGGGGCGGGTGCGGGACGATCTGGCCCCGGGGGGTGCCCCCACGGTGGCCTAGGCCGTGATCGGAGCCCACCGAACAGCGGGCGGGCCTGTGCCGTGGGGGCACTCTTTTCCTTCCCCCTTCGCCATGGTCTCCACTATGGCAGAGGCAGAAGAGACCCCCTCTAGTGCGCATGCGCGGGTGATACCGTGAGCGGCCGCTGACGCTCCCGCGCATGCGCCGCCAGGCAAAGTCATTTCCGTGCTGGCTTGCGGGGCACCAAAGGCCTTTCCCGCCAGCTGGCGGGGTGGAAATCAGTCCGGCGTGGGCCTAGCCCCTCAAGATTACGGATAATCCCGCCCCCTGTCTCTTTCCCTCATCAGCCATGACGGTGGTTTTTAAAAGCACAAGTGAACTACGTCGGGAACTCGGCCCATCAGAGGCGGAGAATAGCGGAGGCCCCGGAGAAAACTGGGTCCTGCCCGCTAATGACATGCAAATAACATGTGTTCTGGACCGCATTGGCACCACTGGCGAGGTGACGGAGAATTGCGATTTGACATAAAATCGGCACCCACCGTGATTTTATCATCGGAACCTATTCTCCGCCCAATCGCATTTAATGATTTTGGCATCAGCCAACAGTAAATCCCGCCCCATAAATCTTTTTGGCTCACAAATAATCGAAACAACGATGAAACATTGACAACATTCTGAGGTAAAGAATTCCGAAGAGTTTCACGCTTTAAGTGAAGAACTTTTGCCTCACCTCAGTCCTAAATGATCAGCTCGTTATCCTGAAACCGTGCCCCCACCGGGTAAACAAACTTTCAGTGACTACCCTGTCAAGACCCTTCAGAATCGTCGAAACTCTAGAGAGTACACACCCAATTTATTCAGTCTCTCATTTATAGGACAACCCTCTCATTTCATGGACCAATCGAATAATTATTTGCTGTACTGTCTCCACTTTGCAAGTATATCCTTCCTTAAATATGAAGACCAAAACTCCACACATTACTGCTGTGGGCTCACCAAAACCCTGTACAAGTGTTGCAAGATTTCTTTATTCCTGTATTCCAATCTCCCTTGCAATAAATGCCAACTTGTCATTTGCCTTCCTATTTGCTTGCTGTACCTTCATGGTAACCCCTTCAACAGCCTAAAGGGACAGGGGCAGCAGAGGTATGGAAACACCACCACCTGCAATTTCCCATCTGTTCTAACCCCCATGAAACCCACAGGGATGACCCGATTGATCTCCCCATGGAGCGCATGGAATATGAGCTCCCTCCCTGAGGGGTGGAGGCCTAACAGTGGGGCCCATTAAAATCCACCAATAAAAGCAGGGGCAACATGGTAGCACAGTGGTTAGCACAGTTGCTTCACAGCTCCAGGGTCCTAGGTTAGATTCCCGGTGGGGTCATTGTCTGTGCGGAGTCTGCACATCCTCCCCGTGTCTGCGTGGGTTTCCTCCGGGTGCTCCAGTTTACTCCCACAGTCCCACAGTCCAAAGATGTGCAGGTTAGGTGGATTGGCCATGCTAAATTGCCCTCAGTGTCCAAAAAGGTTGGGTAGGGTTACTGAGTTACGGGGAAAGGGTGGAAGTGTGGGCTTAAGTGGGGTGCTCTTTCCAAGGACCAGTGCAGACTCGATGGGCCGAATGGCCTCCTTTTGCACTGTAAATTCTATGATTCTATGAAAAGGTGGCCAGGAAAGGAATCGGCATCTTCCAATGGACCCTACTGGGACTAGTTGTACAAGTGGCCACTTTGCGGCTTGCATTTATTTTGGAATAAGTCAATCTGCATTAAAGTTTTTCGGGACCATCCAAGCTCACTTGGAACAATGCCATCATCCATTCATTGTGGCTGGGTCAAAATCCTAGAACTCCCTTTCTGTAGGTACTTTGGGTGTACCTACACCACATGGAATACAGCAGTTCAAGTAGGCTTTTCAAAGACATTTAGGGATGGGTAATAAATATTGACCTTGACAGCAATGCACAAGTACTGAGAATATTTTTTTTTAAAGCCACTAAATGTGTTTTTGCAATAATAATGAAAATTCAGATGGTATGCAATTATTAAATAAACAAAATATACAATACCACACTGATTTTACAGCTTTGCTCAAAATATGTTAATTTTGATCAATAAAGACAAAAAAAAATGTCAATGCGAAATAGTCATACATAGAGCTTGGGTCAGGGGCTATTTATTACATGTTGGTAATAAAATACATTTTTTTAAAAAGAACTTGGGTCAGTACTTTGTCACATTGCCCACATATAAACATTCTTCTAAAGGTAATGTAAAGAGAGATGCCAGCAAGGATGTGTCAGAATGTGAATACACAATTGTATTTCCGCACAAAATGAATACTTTCATATCTTAAAGGACATATCTTAAACATCCAACAGTTCACCACATGAATAATAATAAGATCAGGAGAATAATTGCAAGGAATCTTTGCTGACTTGCAGATACTTAACAGATTGTCCAGGGAAAGAATATGGGAACAGGTTCTCCAGCTTCATTCTTTTGCAAAGTGCAGAGAGCCCCTGGATTTGGGTTGGGAAAGTTTATTGACCAGGGTTCTTAAACCTGCTCTCTACCCACTGACCCCTGCTAGGATTATAGGGGAGCAGACCTTGACTGGAGACAGGATCAAGTTCTGTTTAATGTTTTTAGCAGTCAAAATTCCATTCGCACTCATGCCCATGGCTTATGTATAAAAACTCGTCAGTCAGATGTGAGAGCGAATTCTAACCGCGATTGTAGAATTTTATCCAAGCATTGTCTTGTCTGAGAGGAACAAAAGGGAGAAAATTAGAGAGAGGGAAATAGCTTACAAAATAGAATGCAATAATTGTGTTTTATTTGTAGCTCTTTTGTAATGGTCAAACTCTGAAATAGTTAAGGAGGCACTGTGCAAAGCAGATAGAGGAGTATAGATAATTACTTCAGAGCTTGGAGGCACAAATCTGACCGAGAACAATGACTAGTGAACTGCTACAAGTTGTTAAAAACAGGAAAAGAAATTGTAACAGTGTAACGACATCCTGAAGAGGAGTTCCACTTCCTCTCTGCCGATTGGAATGTAAGTGTTATTGCACCACTTTGCTGAACCCCCCACCACCCCTTCCCCACCAGGACTGTCTGTGTCAGTGTGGCAACTATCATTATCATCATTATTTTTGCATGAAATACCCAGAGAGTAGCTCATGTATAACCCTTACCAGTTTCCACACTCGGCAGAAAAGTAAACAGACTAAAAAGGCTGGTGGATCCTTGGGCTGAAAATGAACACTTTGAAAAGCATCCAGACACTTTGGTTCTGATAATTAGAAAAGAACCTGTGCCCAGCGTGAAGCCAGAAAATTTCACATCCGACTGACAAATCAACCCACCAGAGTCAAGCCTCTGACACATGTGTACTGCTCTTCCCGGCAACAGAACAATGGTTGAGACCAACATATTTTAGTGAGGCAATTAAAATGTACAGAGAATTATTTTTATAAACTTCTGCTTGGATATGCCATTTTACATACATTTTAAAACCTCAGGTAATGGTGAATAAATATTGTTGGGATCTAAATTGGCCTTCCACAGGGAAGTCTTCCCTGTGTGCTATTTTCTCCGAGAGACATTTCTAGGCTATTGTTAGCTTCAAGTTATTTTTGAATTCTCATTTACAGAAAGCCTTCAATGTCAATTCAACCAGTGTTTTCTTTCAGGATGGAAGTGCAAAAATTAGCCTGAATAATTAAAGAGATTGGATTATATTTTAAAAATTGATCAAAAACATTAGCTTGCAAACATCTCAAACAGATGTTCACTGAAAAAATATTTTGTTTAATTTTTTTGGAGAATGAAAACTGAATCCAATCAAGGCTAAACTTACAACTAATTAAGATTAATCCAATGCAAAGCCATCAACTAATTTTCACTGTGATTTACATCAGGCCTTAAAGGCACAATCTATTTGCTTGCTGGGTCTATGTGACCCTAGGGTGCAATTTCTCTTATCAGCCTACCCAGTTTCCTAAAGCCTGGGGAAACTCAAAAGATCAGAGCAATCTGAGAACATGATACTGTTTACTCATCAGAGTGCTGATGACAAAGCCAGACTCATCCCGACCTCTTGAGTCAAATCCCTCCAAAATGCAATCTAGCTGCAGTTCCTGCAGTACCTGAACAAAGCCAAGGAGATAGGTTTGTTAAACAAACTCGATTTAGTGAACCAAATCTTTTAAAGCATCTGTGAAACCGGATAAGCAATCTCCATGTAAACTATAAACTATACCAACCCTGAAAACATGCTGGTCAGCACTTATGCCAGGATCATGCCTGTTGGAGATCCTCACTCCTCACCCTAGTAAGTACCCCAGATCAGGAGGAGGTTACCTTGTTGTTATGCCCCGATAGGGGTCCGTGCAACTGTGGGTCCACCTCAAGCACTTGTCTTTCTTATGAAACCGGGATTCTTGGATGAATACACCTGCTCTGGTCTGGGTGGTGGGGCCACCCTCCCCCCACCAACCCAAACTCAAAGAAAGTTACAGCGACATAACAGCCCCATTCGGAAGAGGGTTGAAGTGATTCATTTGTTATCTTCAGGGGCCCAGGCTCCGATCCAGATTTGCACTTCGTGGGCCAGTGGGCTTTCTTCTCTCAGTCCAGGACTAAGAAAGTCCCTGACTTAAGAGTTGGTGGCAATGCATCTTTGGGCAACTGTGTCCTTACTTGGCCAGGTGGAATACCTCTCTCCCTACCCTCCTCAATCACCCCCTCACCCCCCGCAACAGGTTAGGATCCAGAGAATCCAGAGTATCTCATTTATTATCATTCCATTTCACTTCCACTTGTGCAAGAGTATGGAAACACTGTAGATATTTATCCTCTCTAAGTTTATTTTGTCACCTTCTGGGATTTTCTGTTGCCTGTCCAGGTTATTATGAATTAATTTGGGGGCTGGTTTAGCTGAGTTGGCTGGGGTTTGTGATGCAGAGTGAGGCCAGCAGTGTTCAATTCCCATACCGGTTGAGGTTATTCATGATGGGTCCTGCCTTCTCAACCTTGCCCCTAGCTTGAGGCGTGGTGATCCTCAGGTTAAATCACCAATAGTCAGCTCTCCCCCTCAAAGGGGAAAGTAGCCTATGGTCATCTAGGACTATGGCTTTATTATTAATTTCCAGTGTAATCTTGGTAATACGTCTACTTAAATTATAGAATTGCCACTAGATCAAGAATTAGCCCAGATACACATTGTGATTTCCAACTTTTTCGTTTCAGGAAAGCAACAATGTGAGTTAGTCACCAACTCAGCATTAATATGTCAGTGGACAAATGAGCAAATAGAAATGACAATCCACGAAGGGCAACTTTCTTTGTGTTCTAAAGTTGTTGCCAGGATCCAAGGTTGCTAATTACGACTTGCACTACGACCGATGCATTTGGTAACGTTCAAATGTGCCAGCTACCTAATGGGCAGGTTTGAACTGTCAATATTTTTGCTTAATCTGTAGATTTAAATTTATCCAATTCTTAGTCATAGGAGAACTTGGGTTGAAATAACTACTTTTAGTTTTTTTTCTGTCAGCACACCTGGTCCACCACCTGGACTGTTTACATTCACCTGGTGGGCAGCATAGTGCTGTAGATATTTATCCTCTCTAAGTTTATTTTGTCACCTTCTGGGATTTTCTGTTGCCTGTCCAGGTTATTATGAATTAATTTGGGGGCTGGTTTAGCTGAGTTGGCTGGGGTTTGTGATGCAGAGTGAGGCCAGCAGGGTTCAATTCCCATACCGGTTGAGGTTATTCATGATGGGTCCTGCCTTCTCAACCTTGCCCCTAGCTTGAGGCGTGGTGATCCTCAGGTTAAATCACCAATAGTCAGCTCTCCCCCTCAAAGGGGAAAGTAGCCTATGGTCATCTAGGACTATGGCTTTATTATTCATTTCCAGTGTAATCTTGGTAATACGTCTACTTAAATTATAGAATTGCCACTAGATCAAGAATTAGCCCAGATACACATTGTGATTTCCAACTTTTTCGTTTCAGGAAAGCAACAATGTGAGTTAGTCACCAACTCAGCATTAATATGTCAGTGGACAAATGAGCAAATAGAAATGACAATCCACGAAGGGCAACTTTCTTTGTGTTCTAAAGTTGTTGCCAGGATCCAAGGTTGCTAATTACGACTTGCACTACGACCGATGCATTTGGTAACGTTCAAATGTGCCAGCTACCTAATGGGCAGGTTTGAACTGTCAATATTTTTGCTTAATCTGTAGATTTAAATTTATCCAATTCTTAGTCATAGGAGAACTTGGGTTGAAATAACTACTTTTAGTTTTTTTTCTGTCAGCACACCTGGTCCACCACCTGGACTGTTTACATTCACCTGGTGGGCAGCATAGTAGCACAGTGGGTAGTACAGTTGCTTCACAGCTCCAGGGTCCCAGGTTTGATTCCCGGTTTGGGTCACTGTCTGTGTGGAGTCTGCAGGTTCTCCCCATGTCTGTGTGGGTTTCCTCCGGGTGCTCCGGTTTCCTCCCACAAATCCCGAAAGACGTGCTGTTAGGTCATTTGGACATTCTGTATTCTCCCTCTGTGTACCCGAACAGGCGCCGGAATGTGGCGACTAGGAACTTTTCACAGTAACTTCATTGCAGTGTTAATGTAAGCCTACTTGTGACAATAAAGATTATTATTATAAAACACTGCTCACGTATTACCTCATCCATTCCATCTCTAAGACTTTTATCCAAACCTTCATAACCTCAAGGCTCATTTTATCAAAGATCTTCCTTGCTGTCAACTTCCAATTTACACAACAATTCATCCAGAATGCTGCCGTCCATTAATGCCCTGCACTCCATGACCAATGTCCTCACCAATCCATCAAATGTGAAGACCTCATATTCATCTTCCTCTATGACCTTGCTTCAATCTTGCAATGTTTTCCTATATTGTAGCTCATGTTCCCTTCCAGTCAACTGGGGACCGTCCCCTTCTTTTGCCATCATCCCATTAATTCTGGAAATCTCTTCCTAAATCCCCCTTCTCACCTTGCTCTCCCTCTTTTCTATTCAAAACATTTCCTTTAAAAAACTGCTTCTCCAAACACGCCTCCCACGGCAACCGCTTCCTCCTAGCTCAGTGTCAACCACTCTCCAGGTAAAAGGGCTTCAGATGTTTTTTTTTCCTTTTTTATAAATTTAGAGTACCCAATTCATTTTTTCCAATTAAGGGGCAATTTAGCGAGGCCAATCCACCTAACCTGCACATCTTTGGGTTGTGGGGGCGAAACCCACGCAAACACGGGGAGAATGTGCAAACTCCACACAGACAGTGACCCAGAGCCGGGATCGAACCTGGGACCTCGGCACCGTGAGGCAGCCAGGCTAACCACTGCACCACCGTGCTGCCCTGGCTTCAGATGTTTTAACAAACAAGTCTGGGTGTGGCTTGTTATGACCTTGTGGTTTTCCTGATTTGCAAAATAGGATCAGGAAAGAAAACTTGTCTGCTGCATAGCTCACAGCAAGCTCTGCCAAAGTTAGAAAAATCTATCATGTGTTATAGGAAGTTCTTTTCTTGTCAAGCTAGCTACTAGCTCAAAACAATTGCAAACTGCTGTCCCAGACCTCAGTGGAAACAGAATTTCCTCTAAAACCTTGTTTCCCATGACACTGATTTTAAACGGGAACTCCAAAAATCACAGTCTGCGAATTTAGGCTGCACAAGAAATACGACACCTCTTTGTGTTTTAAAATAAGTCCTTCTTTAAGTACACCAGAGGACACAACAATGGTGCAGTGTTTTTCAAGTATAAGACATTTAAAATGACCATTCCATACATTTAATCATACAAAGGAAATGACATCATGAGGGAAGTTTCTTAGACAAACTTGACTTTCTTTGAAGCTCAGTCTGACCCCTTTGCTACACCAGGTTACACAAAATAATTAAGCCGGCTACAAGATTGCCAAAGAATCCGGGATCAGATCTTGCATGCCACTGGGAGGAACTCTTTAAGTAGCAAGAAAGGGCTCTCAGAACTTAATGAGAGATGTCAGCTTATTTTTTTTTGCATTAGCACCAACACATGTTATTGAGGGAATTTACATTTCCGCTCATCTTGGCATTGAAAATTGTAAATGTTCAAAACTTCCACCAGGTCAGGGAGGAGAAAAGGCAAAAAGTTCAGACCAATTAATAGGAAAAGTTTTAAAAATAAACAGAGATGATGTCAACCTAAATTATTGTTAAGGTGTTGTCTATTTTTATGGGCTGAATTACAAAAAGATTATGTAACTGCTGACAGAAATCTAATCACAATTTTCCTTTAAAGCTGATAGTGACAACCCATTATGTATTGCACTTGCAAACTGATTTTAGCAAGGCACTTTTTCATCCTCCCTTTCAAAAGCGCTATGCTCATTTCCTGTTACTCTTGCAAATTCTAAAATGAAAAGCCCCAAAAAAACAAATCACACGCAGGAAATGAAAGCCACCTATCCAGCAGGAGAGTGGGGTGGGAGGGGAAATTCTGGGACGATTAGACCTTATCATCTCACAGCCAGAACACAAAACTTAACTTAACCTCTACTTGCACAAATGCCTAAAGACTAATCCTATATTTCAGGGATGGTGACACAGAAAATGTATGGCCAAAACATAAGGGCTAATTTTAGATGAATGTAAGGAGTACTGAAAGGCTGAAAAGATTACATGAAACCTTTTTGTCAGAATAGTGACTGACATTAGCCAGTCAATGAGAAAGGCTGAGGGAGGAATTCACATTATCAGTGGTCTGGAAGATATGTGTCCTTTTTGCCCAACCGCAGGAAGGTTCATAGTGCTGTAGAAATTATGATGATGCTCCCTTAAGCATTAGTAAATTGTGTTACGGTTCAGTAATGAGGTAACAGACTATTGCCCATCGTGTCTGTTGATTCAGGGGTCAACTATAAATTACAAAACTTTGGGGGGCAATTCTTGTGAGCACATTAAACCCTGATATTGCTGTTTTCATAAGCATATGTGAACCATGCGATATTTATCCAGCACCATCCCAGCATAGTAGAAACAGCCTACTGGATGTTAACTATGCCTGTCATATGGCCGAATATAACACAAATAAACAGTAATTCATAACAGAAACCTTAAGGGGGATTGACACAGAAAGTGCTTCTCAGACAACCGAGCTTCATAATGCATGTTTATTTAGCAACAGAGGCTGCACAAGATAGCAGTAATGTATCATTATGTGCTCCTTACAACAACAACAGTTTATATTGCTGAAAACAAATAGACTTCTTTTGTTGAAGCTTTTCATCATTTGCATGTACTGGAACCTACATACATCAATACACAAAGACCTGGGGTGGGATTCTCTGACTCCCCGCCGGGTCAGATAATCGCCGGGGGGCAGCGTGAATCCCGTCCCCGCCGGCCCCCAAATTCTCCGGCACCGGAGGTTCGGCGGGGGCGGGAATCCCCTCGCCGGTCAGCGGGCGCCCCCCGGCAATTCTCCAGCCCGCGATGGGCGGAAGTCCCGCTGCTGTAATGCCGGTCCCGCCGGCGTAAATTAAACCACCTCCCTTACTGGCGGGACCAGGCGGTGCGGGCGGGCTCCGGGGCCCTGGGGGGGCGCGGAGTGATCTGGCCCCAGGGGGTGCCCCCACAGTGGCCTGGCCCGCGATCAGGGCCCACCGATCCTTGGGCGGGCCTGTGCCGTGGGGGCACTCTTTCCCCTCTGCGTCGTCCATCAGCCTCCGCGGTGGCCGACATGGAGGTGACCCCCCCCCCCGCGCATGCGTGGGGATGACAACAGTAGCCACTGACGCACCTGCGCATGTGTGGACTTCTGCCGGCCGGCGGAGTCCCTTCGGTCCCGGCTGGCGTGGCGCCAAAAGCCTTTCCCGCCGGCCGGCGGCACGCCAACCACTCCGCTGCGGGCCTAGCCCCTATAGGTGAGGCCTTGGCCCCTAAAGGTGCGGAGGATCCGCACCTTTGGGGCGGCCCGACGCCGGAGTGGTTCACGCCACTCCATCCCGCCGGGACCCCCCGCCCCGCCGGGTAGGGGAGAATCCCGCCCCTGTTCTTTCCAGACAGAAAGAACATGTACACATTGCACCTGTTTCAGCTAAACAAAATAAGTGACAGCTATTCATTGGTTCATTCCTCAGGGCAATGCCTTAACCACTCAGAGTCAAGCTGCCTGGTTTAAATTCAAACAATGCTTGGCAGTTAACTGTCAGTAACCATCAACTGGTGCATTCTCCATGGCAACACCTCTATTGATCAGAGTTCACTTGGAATCAATCAGCACTCTCTTCTCATACAGTATGAATTGTTTTTCCCCTTACTTTGGGAGGTGAATTTGTCACGTGAATTGGACATTCTGAATTCTCCCTTAGTGTACCTGAACAGGTGCTGGAGTGTGGCGACAAGGCATTTTCACAGTAACATCATTGCAGTGCTAATGTAAGCCTACTTGTGACACTAATAAAGA
Source organism: Scyliorhinus torazame (assembly GCF_047496885.1). NCBI lineage: Eukaryota > Metazoa > Chordata > Chondrichthyes > Carcharhiniformes > Scyliorhinidae > Scyliorhinus > Scyliorhinus torazame. Next base: position 334,765,002 of record NC_092708.1, read on the forward strand.
TTATTATTTTTATTGTGAATTGTCATGATAAGATCAAGATGAAAAGCTTCAACAAAAAAGTTTTTTTTTCAGCAAAATGCAAGTTTTGTATTACAGATAGTCATTTGATTTCAATTTTTGTCTTTAAAACAATAAAACGTCTCAAGGCATTTTGTAGGTGTATTAAAAAAAATGGACACCAACCCACAGAGGGGAGGTGGTGGATTGTAATCCAGAAACGCAGGGTAACGTTCTAGGGGCCCGGATTCAAATCCTACTATGGCACACAGTGAAATTTGAATCCACCCTCTTTTTAAAAAAAAATTTTTTTATTACAAACATATATCGAAACAGGTTACAACAAATAAACACCCTGGGAAGCATACTTCCCAGCAATCAATTATGCAGTCTGTATAAATGTCTTTTTCCTTTTGAATCCACCCTCCTATAGCTCCACCTCGTGCCCCTGTGCCAGTGTCTCATGCAGGTAATGATTCTTCATGTCAGTCTAGATAGTGAATGTTGGAAAACTGTTGGGATTATTGAGGGCTCATTTGATGCTCACACACTCACCTGCACCTTCTGGCCACAGTCACTAGGTGACAAGGAGCAAGAACATTGAATGGGGTTTTCCCTGAGATTTCAAAGCCAACTGTGTAATGCATTCAGCTGAAATCAGCAACAAAGCAGACTGGAATCAAACTTGGGGCCTTCGGGCCTGTCTTCCTCAACCAGCAGAACCAAAGTTGAAATATTTAAACAATGGTGAGTACTAAATCTGTGTCACATATATAAATCTTTGTGCACTGCGATTGTTCAGGCAGCTTAACATATTGCAGAACCATGGTATAAACACGTTAAAACATGGAGACTTTCTCCTGCAACAGGAATCCTCTTCAATGGAGAACAAAGAATAAATATGAGCCAGTGGCATGAAATTGTAAAAACAACTACAAAGTGTAAAAGCTACGAGTGAAGTACTCTGCAGAGAAAGCAAAGAAGCTGTAAAATGCAAATAATAGCCGGTGGGGGAGGGGTGGGTGGGTATGGACGATAAGGAACAAGATCGCTGGTATTTGAAACCCAAAGATCAATCAAGTAGGTAGGCCTGGGGAGCAAATGATGTGTGAACTTCAGTGCAATAAAATCAAAAATGTAGAGCAGAAGAATGAAACTAACAAAAGCCAATGTGTGTACCTCTGGTTTTGATGATCTTGGTTAACAATCTCTGCAAATTGCTTCATTCTGTTTGACAGTTATGGCCACCATTAACTGGTATCCCCATTGTTTGTGTCAGATTCCCTACTCTCAGTACTCCAATTAGATCATTGACCCCAGTGATGTTCCTCCCATTATCAGGTATGTACCATCCATTATATTCCTCACAAATGTCATTTCTTCTATCTCTTTCCTTCTCCTTGTAGAATTCCTCATGCTCACCCTATCTCAAAGAAAGATGGTCCCTCTTAACTTTAGAAAAATACTAATGCAAAGGTGATAATATGGCTGATCTAAGGATATGAACGCTGTTAATCAAATGATCCATAACAACATAAGCAACTTGTATTTATATAATGCTTTCAAGATGGAATAAAATATCCCAAATTAAATGTCCCATGGAATAAAATGCCCACCGCAGAGGTGGAGCAAGAAATGGGAACTGTTCTTAAAAGAGATTGCAAGCTTGGGAAACAAAGTAAGTTTAAAGAAGGAACATAAAGGAAGCAACCAGATTAATTCTGGAACAGTGCATGATTTGGCAGGGAAGACTAAGGTCCTTAGTGCATGATGTGGTCCACTCAAGTCTGGCGATGGATGGCTGAATCAGTTCTCCACCAGATATATACAAATCTACATACCTTGGCCTTAAGAGACTGCTGATTGGAGACATACTAGTGGGAATGGCTGTGATCAGAGGCAGTTAAATGTTTTATTTCTGGAAACAAAGGGCAGCAAAGGCAAACTGGTTAAAACATAGATTCCAAGGTGATAACTGACAAGGTGGCATCTGAAGCCCTGTCCTAGTTCATTGTGAACAATGTTTTGTAGTTAAATAACTCAAAGAGCTTGGGCAGGATTCTCCCATCGGGCGGCTACGTGCCGACGCCGGAGTAAAAACGGGAGTGTTTTACTCCGGCGTCAGCACCCATTCCGGGACCCCATTCTGCGGCCCACAGGGGGCTAGGACAGCACTGGAGCGGCCTATGCCGCTCCAGCTGCCGATCCCGGCCTGAACCTGGCGTCGCGGGGTCTGCGCATGCGCAGTTGGGCTGACGCCAACGAGAGCGTGTGCAATGGCCTTCTTCCCCGCACCGGCCCCCGCGCCAAATGGCGCAGGGCTACAGGAGCCGGCGCGGAGGAAAGGAGGCCGGGGGCAGAGAGGCCGGCCCGCCGATCGGTGGGCCCTGATCGCTGGCCAGGCCACTACGGAGGCCCCCCCCCCCCCCAGGGTCGGACACCCCCGGACCCCCCCCCCCCCCCCCCCCCCCCCCCCACAGGCCGCCTCCGGACCCTTCATCGCCGAGGTCCCGCCGACTCAGAGGATGTTAGGTTAGAACGGTGCTAGCAGGACTTGGATTTTTGATGATGGCCGCTCGGCACATTGGGGCCAGAGAATCGGCGCGCCGGCCCGTGGCAGCCCGGGCCGGAGAGTCGGCGCATACCCCGACCGGCACCGCGCCGATTCCCGCACTGCGGAGAATTGCGTCCTGACGTCGGGGCGGCGTGGCACAATTCGCGCGGTGCTGCGCCAATTCTCCGACACGGTGGGGGGGGTCAGAGAATTCCGCCCCTTAATCCTACCTTTTCACTGAGTAGGTTTCCATTCCTATACATTCTGGAGGCAAATATTCAGGCCCTTTTGCTTAAGTAGAATCGATTTGCATTTCTGACAACAGAAAATGGCTTACTTCCAACATTCTTGTTATTCTTCCTAACCCGCCCTTAGCAGAGTAAAATTCAAAATATCAATGATTATACTTCACCAGCTATCGGACATGGATCAAAAGCAACAAATGGAATTTTATTTTCCAGTTGTTCTGACCACAGTGCTATCACCTACAGTATAAACAGAGGGAGCTTTACAGCACTATCGGGGCTGCAGAACCATGACCTAAAGTTATACAGATGTGCTGTCACGTTATCATTACTTTGTCATAAATATACCCAGCTTTTAATTATACCTCTTTTCAAGTGCCCAGTGATATATATTTTGAAAATGTAAAATTGAGCAATTTAATCATTTGCAGCCCTAGCACAAACAAGGGTCTATTAATTAAAACGTACATAAAATAAGCAATTAATTTATAAGTGTTCTCCTTAATTGTTTGAGAGCCACAGTGTACTGTTTTCATAGCCCTCGGCATGGGTTGTTCCCAACAGTACTCCACTTGATATTGTGCAGCCTGCATTAAATGTTGCTTCCTGTTTAAGAATTATTAAGTCGCACTTTAATCCTCATGTTCCCACAGCTAAAGCTTATGTAAGCCTCACTTCAGTTTTCAGGAAACTGCCTGAAGATGAATGAGATGATAGTCTGACAAAACGTTTCGTCTGACAAAACGTTCACGCTCTCGAACTGCAGTGAGCCACTAAGGTATTTTAACCCTAAAGCCCAGGTACAAGACAAATTATAAACAATAAGCTGAATCTTTGATCGAAATCTGTGCATTTTATAGAGGTCTTTCCTTTGAAGCATGTTCCTAAATGAAGCTAAAGTTCAATGGGAAATATGTCTTTTTTAGCAAAATCTAACGGAAAAATGTAAGTGTTGTGGTCGATGCTATTAGAAATCAAATTTTAAGTATGTGTCTCCCATTATAGTTCTGTTTAATTATATCAGCTTTTACTATTTCAGTTTTAAAATGTTGCCTTTGAATGTAAAGTTTGAGATATAGGGAGTAAAATTCAACTTTGCCACAGGCAAGGGCAGCACGGCGGCGCAGTGGTTAGCACTGCTGCCTCATGGCGCGTAGGACCCGGGATCGATCCCAGCACTAGGTCACTGTCCGTGTGGAGTTTGCTCATTCTCCCCGCATCTGCATGGGTCTCACCCCTAGAACCCAAAAAGATGTGCAGGGTAGATGAATTGGCCAGGCTAAATTGCCCCTTAATTGGAAAAAAAGAATTGGGTACTTGAAATATGTTTTTAAAAACTTTAAACAGGCACAAAATGGGTAGTGGCAAATCAGGCACCCATTTTATAGCTCAACAGAAGTCAATAGAGAGGTGAGTGCCTAATGGATGATCCATCCATAATGTTGAGTTTATCACTTAGTGTATCAAGTAATCTAAGCTGGAGTTCAAGTATGGATTCCTGAATCAGAGAGGATCATTAGCCAGTTAGGGAGGGACAAAGGTATCCAATTCAAAGACAAGGATCTCATGCTTTTGTTTCATAGATTTATATCATGGAATGATTATAGCACAGGAAGAGTTCATTTGGTCCACTGCGCCTGTGTCGGCTCTTGGAAACAACAACGAACCTAGTCCCGTTATCCCTCTTTCCTGGAGGCTGCAAACTTTTCTCTTCAGATAATCATCTTATTCTCCTCTGAGAGCCATAATTGAGTCTGCCTCTGTCACACTCTCAGGCAGTGTATTCCAAATCCGAACCGTTCCCTATGTCAAATGTTTTCCCTTGTGTCACCATGGTTTTTTTGTATATATGTTTCATTGACAATTAGTTGGAAAGAGACCGACTTAAAATTCCATTGGCCCAGTCATTTATTTTTGGAACATATTTCTCAGTCTGTCTGGTCACTGTATGACCCTGTGTACAGTCTGGCTTACTTTGTGGTTTAGCAGTCAGTACAACTGTTTACTTTCCGTCTTGCATGGATAGATAAGAACATAAGAACTTAGGAACTAGGAGCAGGAGTAGGCAATCCAGCACCTCGAATCTGCTCTGCCATTCAAAATGATCATGGTTGATCTCATCTCGGCCTCATCTCCACTTTCCTGCCCGTTCAAAATAATCCTTCAACCCATTATGAATTAAAAATTTGTCAATCGCCCCCTCAAATTTACTCAATGTCCCAGCATCCACCACACTCTGGGGTAGTGAATTCCACAGATTTACAACCGTTTGAGAGAAGTAATTTCTCCTCAGCTCTGATTTAAATCTGCCACCCCTCATCCTAAAACAATGCTGCGGGATTCTCCGGTCCGCCAGACGTGTGTTCCTCAGTGGAGCGTCCTCACTGTCCGCGGGATTCTCCCTTTCGGCCACCTGACAATGGGATTTCCCATTGTGGTCACCTCACTCCACCAGGAAACCCACAGGCGTGGGTGCGCTACGGCAGAACGGAATATCCCGCCGATGGAGAATCCCACCAATGACCTCGCACTCTCAATTGCCCCACAAGAGAAAACATCCGCTCTACGTCTATTTTTATCATTTTATATACCTCAATTAGATCTTTTCTCATTCTTCTAAACTTGAGAGAGTTTAAGCCTAAACTGCTCAATCTCTCTCCATAAGTGAAACTCCAGAGGCGGGATTCTCCGTTCCCCGACTCCATAATCGGTGATCGGGCAGAAAATCCCTTTTTATGATGCTCCACCCCCTCCAAAATGGCATCATCGAGGAGCACGCCATATGCCGTTGGGACGGCCTTAGGACAGATGTCACCTGAAGGCCCTCCACCGATGCTCCAACCCTGATGGGCCCAGTCCCCGACGGCGCGGGACACGTGTGCCCTCAATTTCCGTGAACCCGGCGTGGCGGCTGCAGACTGTGCCCAGCGCCGCCACTGCTGCTGGCCGGGGGGGGTGGGGGGGGGGGGGCTTCGGCGAGGGCTGGGGGGGACTGGTGGGGAGTGGCCCGGGGGTGTCCAGGGGAGCACTATCTGCAGGGCCATCGCCATGCGCATGCGCGACCAGGGACCCGGCAATTTTCCAGGTGTTTATATCGAGAAGGCCATGGGCTAGATTGTCCGATTCTGGGGCTATGTCCCCACGCTGGCATGGGAACGGTGGCATTTTACGCCAGAAAAACTGGTGCAAAATGGTCGCCGATTCCCCATTTTGCTGAGGTTTGCAGGACGGCAATAGGCCGCGAAGAATTGCCGGGTCCGTGGCCGCGCATGCGCACGGCGGCGGCCTGCGAAATAGTCCCCCCCTTCGGCCGGCTGACGCGCCCCGGACCAACCCCCCACAGTGCCCCCAGCCCCGAATAACGTCGCCCCCTGCCCGCGGATCGGCCCTCTCCCGACTGTGGTGGCGCTGGACTGAGTCCGCAGCCGCCACGCCGAGTTCCCAATGGGTGAGACCACATGTGTCCCACGCCATCGGGGATTCGGCTGGTCGGGGCCTGAGCATTGATGGGCGGGCCTCAGACAACGTCCTGAGGCCGTCGATATGTGGCACGGCGTACACCACTTTGGAGGGGCGGAGCATCGCAAAAGCGGCGCCGCCCCCAATTTGGTCGGAATTGGGTATTCTCCGGCCGATCGCCGAATGCGATTCCACCGTCGGCGACCGGAGAATCTAACCCCATGCATTTTACGTGGAATGGCTGCGAGCCCCTCAACGGTAGGGGCTGGGGCCTCGCCGATTTTTTAATCGTAAAACCAGACACTTCCTCCGGACATAGCCTCATAATCGGAGTTTCCAGCCCCTCATCTCTGGAACCAAGCTAGATAGTTAAACAATGTGTTATTGTGACTGTTCCCTTATCGATTTACTATTTAGCATGTCTGTTTGGTAGTTCCTCGCCCAAGCCCTGGTCTAGTAACATATTTCCTCTACTTCTTTTCAAGTTGGGATAGCCATGTGGGGAACATGCTGCTTGGACACATTGCAAATTACCTGGAGATTGGAAATTTGTGAATAAAACCATATGAGTCCATGGTTTTAAACAAACAGAAGAAACCTTTACCACACACGAAATGAAATGAAATGAAATTAAATGAAAAGTTAACAAAACAAATAGTAAATACTATCTACCCTGTACCCTCACCCCAGAATTAACATGAGGTAAAATATGAATTAACAGGCTGACTGTACTTAAATACACCACAAACTGTATATTAAATGGTAGAGCAATCCAAGAGAGAAGTGAATTTTGTTAGCAACCCGCCTATCTGTCAGTGATCACTGTGAGACACGAAAATCATTTAGACTCTGTCTTTCAGCTCCTTCACGTTGAAGATATAGGGCGTGATTTAACAGCCTCTTCGCACCTGAATTGATGTCGCGACAAGGACGTTGTATCTCGCAAAAGTCTTCTCGCCTAATAGCTCATTTAAATATGTGTTCGCCGGATTCTCCCAGGATACACCGCATGGGAGACCTCACCAGGGTGCAGGTTAGTATTGCTTTCTACAAATGTGACCAGTTGTAACGGCATCTGGGGGGGTCTCCCAGACCATTGGAGACCCCGGGGTGGTCAGAGCCAGGGCAGAGTGGCACCCTGGCACTCCTGCTGGCACCTGGGCATTGCTACCCTGGCACCATAGCATTGCCTGGCTGCCAATGATAAGGTGCCAGGTTCACCATGCCAGGGGTCAGGCCCGGGGGTGCCTTACCCATAAGAGGTGGGGCAAGGGCGGCTCGAGGACCACAGGAGAGGTACGTTGGGTGAAGTGCAGGGTGCAGCGAGGCCGCTGTGGGGGATGAAAGATTGGGGCTGCCTTTAATAATGACCCCCCCCCCCCCCCCCCCCCCGGTCCGCAAGTAGTCTCCCTAATAAAAGTGTGGCCTGACTGGGCGTTCCTTGCCAAGGCCAAAAGTATCCAGCAGAGTGCCATTGAAGAGGGGTCTTCCTCAATGCTGCAGGCGCAGAGAAACACCCCGCTAAACGCACCTGAAACCAGACATGGAATACTGTTAATTGAATCGCACCCATAGGCTGCATTTCCTTTTTACAGGAGGATAGACAGCTCGTACCCCCCCCCCCCCCAGAAGTAAAGTCAGTCAGAAGCCGATTTGCTCCATGCCACCCTGCCCCACAGCCATTACACGCTACAGGCAGGCTAAATTGGTGGAGAATGGCATTCTGCCCCTCACTCAGGAGGAAGTCCTGCCCCTCAGCAGCTGCTGGCCAATCAGTTTGACTGGCAGCTCCATCACTCCTGACAGCCTTAGAGCTGAAAAGTAGATACTGCTGGGAAGATAGGTTTTGGGGTTATAGGGTGGGGAGAAATCCCAGAGGCCGGGGAAGGAGTTGGTATGGTAATTTTCTGTCAGGCAGGTGGAAGGAAGGCACCTTTGGTGGGTGCCCCTAATACTCACAGGGCACCTCCTGAATGAGGTGTGCCCCCCTTCCTCCTCGTCTTTGTTCATGCTGATCAGTAAAAACAATCTGCCCACTCATGCCTGACTGTCCAGGCCACTCATGTTCATAGAATTTACAGTGCAGAAGGAGGCCACCCGGCCCATCGAGTCTGCACCGGCTCTTGGAAAGAGCACCCTACCCAAGGTCAACACCTCCACCCTATCCCCATGTTGTGTCATGGGCAGTGTAGTATTCAAGTCAATGGGCCTATAAACAAGCTTACATTACCTTTAATTATTTATTTATACATGATGGACAAACTGCCATTTCAAGCACTGCTCACCTAGAGTATGGTAGCACAGTGGTTAGAACTGTTGCTTCACAGCTCCATGGTCCCAGGTTCGATTCCCGGTTTGGGTCACTGTCTGTGTGGAGTCTGCACGTTCTCCCCGTGTCTGCGTGAGTTTCCTCCGGGTGCTCCGTTTTCCTCCCACAAGTCCCGAAAGACGTGCTATTAGGTAGTTTGGACATTCTGAATTCTCCCTCGGTGTACCTGACACGGAGCCGGAATGGGGTGATTAGGGGATTTTTACGGTAACTTCATTGCAGTGTTAATGTAAGCCTACTTGTGACAATAAAGATTATTACTTATTATGAGGGTGGGTGGGAATGTGATGATATGGCCACCCGACGTACAGTATCTGCTCCCCTGCCGAAAACACGCCCAATGGGGACATGTTAAGTCCAGCCCATAATCTCTGATTCCCCTTAAACAGCCACTCCAATTAAGACTGCCTCAACTGCTCGCCTGCCAGTTGCTCAATCTCTTCATCTAACATACCGGCTCCACAGAGCAGACACCTCCCCAGCTTCACTGAGCTGACACTACTGTATAGCTGACAGCAGCCGCTTCTCTCGAGCTTCTCTGAGCTCCAGCACCTCGCTTCACTCAGCAACTACATTTCCCAAGCTTGTCCAAACGGACTAACGTCATCCCACGGGCTTCCTTTGCACCGCACCCCTGGCCCCGCGGTCGCATTTCCGCGCTGAAACCCCAGTCACCTGGCCATTCTTTTCGCACCGTATCCCCAGGTCCCATCAAAGGAAACCCAGAACCAAGCAGGTGCGGTCTGTACCGGTATAGCTCTCGGGACCCGTGCCGGAGCTACGGGTATTTAAAAAATACATTTTTTCCCCCTCTCCATTAACCACTTAAAGCATTTGCTGCTAGAGTTGGAATAATCCCAGCATAATGTCCTACGTTATGGAATCCGACACTGCAAAGACATCCCAATATGTAGAAGCATGAAGTCAGAAATATGTTTAATGTGGAAAGGAAACAGGAGGCAGTACAGCATAAAATAACAGTTGTCATTCCTTTCCAAAAGAATCCTGTTGATACCACAAGAGTTTTCCACTGAATGCTCCATGCACACAAAAACAATAGGGAGTGATTTCAACATAAACTGTAGAAGTACAGTGAAATGACCCTTTAAATCTTAATTGCCCACCACCTCCACAGCAAGACTGCATGCCAGGAACACACAGGCAGTTCTATTCCAAGACCCCTGTCACATCGGAAAGAGAAAAATCAGAAGTGGGCTGGGGGCCGAGGACAGAATGGAGAGATCCTGGAACTGTCTTCAACCAAGTTAGGCACCCTCACCCACTGAACGTACTACAGGACCTGAGCAGAAAATCTTGGCTCCAATATTTTGGGCTGTGTGTTTTGTGAATCGTTGTTCAGCGATAAAGGCATTGAACATTAAAGAACATACTTAATACCATGCAAGCAGTACAAAATGTCATGCTCTAACAGCAGAGTTATGATCATGGGCAATTTGAAAATAAAGTGAAAATAATGTCACCCCATCTTCAGCCATAAGTTCCACTTCTCAGTGATGCTTACTGTGTTCGTATATGTCTAGTGATCCAGGTTTTGCAGGGAACTGAAACACCTAGCATGATTGGACTCGTTCACTTGCCCAAGCCTACTTAAATCTGTTCAATGACATGATCCTGCTGTGTAGCTGCTTTTTTTTCCAAAGGAATAGATTCCTCTTTTGATAGTCTTCCAATTTTTCCAGCATCAATCTTGAAGCGAGCAAAGCTGAAGAAATATTGATGTCCCATTTCAATCAGATGGAAGCAACCCTACATCTATTGGAAATCAAAACACTGCCGATAAAGAAACCTACAGCATCAATGCTTCTTAATTGCTTTTACTTTTATATTTCTTATTATTCTTTCTAATAATGGTTAGTGATGGTTTATGCATGTGAAAATCTTTACTACAAAGACATACAGGCCATTCCCAGTAACATATTCTATTCAGTGCATTGCAACCATTCAATGTAGAAAGTCACGGTCACAGATCTGGATGAATTTAACAACGGTTCTACTGATCAGTCTGCTCCTTTGTTTTGTTCATCACACACAAACCCTCCCTCATCCAAGGGTTATCTAATCCTGCATACAGATAATATTGCCCTTACACTGGTAACTACCAGACCTCCCACTTCAGTCTGATAAGAACAGCAGACTTCCATTCTTCTGGTTAATGGCAGACTGATTGCATCTATTTTGACAAATGGTGTATTTGACCAGATTCGAGTTTCTAGGTGGGCCACCTTTTCAAAAGAATTGCATTTCTCTCCACCACAAAACGATGAATGGTTCCCTGAATCCCGAATGAATAAAGATATTAAGCAGTCATTTTTAAAGAGAGTCAGCACTTTGACAAGCAGGTCATGTGTACTTCTTTACCTGATCTCACTAGCTTTTAGATCTCCCTTCATATGTATCAACCTCTCACAAACAAATAATACATAATTGCTTTGAATATGTTTCAGTTCTTGTTCATTTTTTTTTCATTTATAAATTTAGAGTACCCAATTCTTTTTTTTTCCAATTAAGGAGCAATTTAGCGTGGCCAATCCACCTATCCTGCACATCTTTGGGTTGTATATGGGGAAAATGTGCAAACTCAACACAGGCAGTGACCCAGAGCCAGAATTGAACCTGGGACCTCGGTGCGATGAGGCACCAGTGTTAACCACTGCACCGCCGTGCTGCCCTCCAATTCTTGTTCATAACGGATTGGTACCTTTACATCAGGGTAGCCAATATCTCTGCTGTTGAAATGCACTACATGTAATAATGTAGCATAATGCAACAAAACGTCTCTATTGAAAAGCCATTACTAATGCTAACCATGTGAATAAAATTAGCTTAGAAAGTAACCATGATGTGGAGACGCCGGCGTTGGACTGGGGTGAGCACAGTAAGAAGTCTTACAACACCAGGTTAAAGTCCAACAGGTTTGTTTGGACTCACCTGATGAAGGAGCTACGCTCCGAAAGCTAGTGATTCCAAATAAACCTGTTGACCATTAACCTAGTTGTAAGACTTCTTACTCAGAAAGTACGGACTAACTCCCAAAATGATAACTATATTAAATAGCTGCTTTACCTTTTATTTCAGATGTCTTCACAAATCTCCACCGTGTAAACAGTTAAATCCATTTAACAGTAAGACAATAACTTTCAAAGTTAACTTTCCAGGATGAGTAACAAAAGTTATGAAGATAGATTGGAGAGTTTGCGCCTGTTTTCTTTGGAGATGGGAAGACTGTGAGGAGATTTAACAAAGGATTTCCAAAAGCCAAAGTGACACGAGGAAAAACATATTAACTCAGCGAGTGGTTAAAGTCTGTACGAGTGGTTAAAGTCTGTATGAGTGGTTAAGGTCTGTACGAGTGGTTAAGGTCTGTACGAGTGGTTAAGGTCTGCACGAGTGGTTAAAGTCTGTACGAGTGGTTAAGGTCTGTACGAGTGCTTAAGGTCTGTACGAGTGCTTAAGGTCTGTACGAGTGGTTAAGGTCTGTATGAGTGGTTAAGGTCTGTACGAGTGGTTAAGGTCTGTACGAGTGGTTGAGGTCTGTACGAGTGGTTAAGGTTTGTATGAGGGGTTAAGGTCTGTATGCGTGGTTAAGGTCTGTACGAGTGGTTAAGATCTGTATGAGTGGTTAAGGTCTGTACGAGTGGTTAAGGTCTGTACGAGTGGATAAGGTCTGTACGGGTGGTTAAGGTCTGTATGTGTGGTTAAGGTCTGTACGAGTGGTTAAGGTCTGTACGGGTGGTTAAGGTCTCTACGAGTGGTTAAGGTCTGTATGTGTGGTTAAGATCTGTATGAGTGGTTAAGGTCTCTACGAGTGGTTAAGGTCTGTACGAGTGGTTAAGGTCTGTACGAGTGGTTAAGGTCTCTACGGGTGGTTAAGGTCTCTACGAGTGGTTAAGGTCTGTATGTGTGGTTAAGATCTGTATGAGTGGTTAAGGTCTCTACGAGTGGTTAAGGTCTGTACGAGTGGATAAGGTCTGTACCAGTGGTTAAGGTCTCTACGAGTGGTTAAGGTCTGTACGAGTGGTTAAGGTCTCTACGAGTGGTTAAGGTCTGTACGAGTGGTTAAGGTCTCTACGAGTGGTTAAGGTCTGTACGAGTGCTTAAGGTCTCTATAAGTGGTTAAGGTCTGTACGAGTGGTTAAGGTCTCTACGAGTGGTTAAGGTCTGTACGAGTGGTTAAGGTCTGTACGAGTGGTTAAGGTCTCTACGAGTGGTTAAGGTCTGTACGAGTGCTTAAGGTCTGTACGAGTGCTTAAGGTCTCTACGAGTGGTTAAGGTCTCTACGAGTGGTTAAGGTCTGTACGAGTGGTTAAGGTCTGTACGAGTGGTTAAGGTCTGTATGAGTGGTTAAGGTCTGTATGAGTGGTTAAGGTCTCTACGAGTGGTTAAGGTCTGTATGAGTGGTTAAGGTCTGTATGAGTGGTTATGGTCTGTTTGAAAGGTTACGGTCTGTAATTCACTGCCTGACAGTGTGATGGAAGCAAGTTCAATCAAGGTCGTCAAAAGAGAATTAGGTTGTTTTCTGAAAAGGAAGAATGTGCAGGATTACGGGGTGAAGGCAGCAGAATGGCACTGGGTGAATTACTCATTCACAGAGCCAGTACACGATGGGCTGAATGGCCTCCTTCTGCGCTGTAACAATTCTGCGATTCTGAAATTAACCATTGAGCGTCGGTATCCCTTTCAGTACGATTCAACTCATCACATCAGTACTGTGGCTGATTTGTATGAAAACGAACAATAGTTCATCAAAACATTTTTTACTTTTTGACAGTTTCTTGCCTGTTCCAAGCTGTACCTGTTAAGTTGGGTGGGTGGAGGGCGGTGGAAGGGAGGTTTATGTCAAACAAATACTAGGATCCCGAGTAGGTTTAAATTTTATGTGAGCTGAGCTGGTGGGTGCTGGCGAATCATTGCTCCGAGGTACCCATAACACATCCCAAATTCCACTTTCCAGCAGGGATCAGTCGATGTCACTTCGGAGCAAGAAACAGGACTGATTTACTTCTCTTTGACCCTGAACAATGAGGCCAGTTGTAGCATCCTTACTGCTACCCTGACTGTCACCAAGTCAGCACAGAGCAGCAACCAAGCCTGGGACTTTCTAGTTCCTAAAGCTCAGTTACCCGTTGCTGCTACTGAATTATTGGGCAGTTGCAGAAAAAAAGCTTTGCACAGCAAAAAAAGCAAGGCACAATTCTGTTCAGTATTCTGATTCCTCGTTTAGAAATGGAATTAAATTCAAGCTTTAGAAATCTTCACTTATCAGTCATAAATAATATGCAGTCATGTGCCATTGTCTGTTTAACATGTGTGTGCGTGTGTGTATATATCTATTTAAATACGTATGGAACAGGCAGATGTCTAGCATTCTGTCCAGCTAGTTTATCTACAAACCCTCTCTTCCAGGATATCGCAAACCGAAAGCAAATATAATGTATTCTGATAAATAGTCTGGATAAACTACTTTATGCACCAGTACAATGAGTTGCCGATTACAGTTGGACTGTGGTATGAGGCTTTCCATGAGAGATAATGAATAGTGAGCCCACTGCACATGTTTTGTAAAACAGCCCATTCAGTTGTCCAATCTTTATAATTTATCTGGCCCAGTTAAGTCTTTTCTTTCCAAACTTCACAGACTATACAAATTACATTCGTAGAGCATTGAACTGTTATGGCCATAAACAAATTATTGCAGGACCTCAGGTGGCAGCATATAGGGATAGATCGCGCACAAGGTTACACCCGACAGGGGTCCTGATTTTCGGCCTTTTTTGGCCAGTTATTTTTTTGAAAACTCCCATCCACTAAATAACATAAGGGGAAGGATTCTCTCAGCCCGGGGACGGGCCGGAGAATCCCCGCGGCCAGCTCGAATCGCTCTGCGGAGAATCGGCGCCAACGCGACGCCAGTCGGGGGCCGCTCTACGCGGCCGGTCCGCCGATTCCCGGCCCGAGACGGGCCGAGCAGCCGTCGTAACAACGCCGAGTCCCGCCGGCGCGGTCCACACCTGCTCTCAGCCGGCGGGAACTTGGCGTGGAAGGGTCGGGGGGCTGCCTGGGGGGAGGAAGGGGAGTCCGACCCCGGGGAGGGGCCTCCAATGTGGCCTGGCCCGCGATCAGGGCCCACTGATCGGCGGGTCGGCCTCTCTGGCTGGCGGCCTCCTTTCTTCCGCGCCGGCCACTGTAGTCCTGCCCAATGTTGCATCAGGGCCGGGGCGTTGAAGGAAGCCACTGCGCATGTGCGGGTCCCGTGGTGCCCAGTTCACACCGGGATTAGCAGCTGGAGCGACATGAACTGCTCCAGTGCCGTGCTGGCCCCGTGTAGGGGCCAGAATTGCTGATCCTGAGGCCGTGTTGATGCCGTCGAGAAACGTGACGGCGTTTCCGACGGTGTCAACAGTTAGCCTCAGGATCACAGAATCCCACCCCAGGTGCCCATATTAAGGAGATGCCAGGAAAGGCCAGGGGAAAGAAACCAACAGATAGAAATTCATCGACAGACTCGGCAGCTTCACGAGGCTCCTTTGTGAAACAAAATGGCAGCGGCTGCTCCTGCGACTCCGGCCGCTCCAATCACGGCCGATATGCTGGCTGGTGTACTAATGACGGAATTCGAGAAACAGTTCGAGAAGTAGTGGAAAGTTACCTGGGGATCTTCGAAAGTCGATAGAGGAGGCCCTGGATCCCATACGGTCAAAGCTGGAGAAAATCTCTGAGAAGGAAATGGCGTTTGGTGCAGTGATTAAGGGCATGGTAATGGCTTTGTCAAAGCACGGTGAGCAAATTGCCTCGCTGGAGGCTGAGGTCCCAATTGTGGCCGGCGAGAATAAGATGCTGAGGGATAAGCTCAACTATCTAAGGTTACTTTGCTGATGGGGACTACAGATTCTCCTTTGTTTTGTCTTGTTGGAGGGTGTGGCGGCCATCTTGGGTGGGTCTTGAGCCTGTACTCTCTGAGCAGTCGCTCGACAATCCCTTTTATGGAAAAGGCTGACTCCGGGATAAGGTGGGGGCCGGGGTGGCGGGGGGGCCGGGGGGGGGGGGGGGCGGAGAGGGGGGGGCAGCCTCCAATTTGGTTGGTCACCTGGAATGTAAGGGGGCTGGGTGGCCCAGTGAAAAGATCGAGGATATTTGGTCACCTGAAAAGCTTGAGTGCTGATATGGTGTTTTTGCAGGAGACTCATTTGCGGGTAAGGGACCAGAACAGATTGCGGAAGGGGTGGGTGAACCATGTATTTCATTTGCGCTTCGACATCGGGGTTAGTGAAGCCGTTGTTAGCCTTTATGGAACAGATGAGGGGGGGGGGGATCTGTGGTGTTTTTAACACCCAAGAGAAAAGGAATTTTGTTTATTGCCCCCATGTCCATCAGGTTTACTTTAGGTTGACTTTTTTCTGGTGGGTAGGTCCCTTCTCCACAGGTGAGGAGGAATACTCGGCTATTGTAATTTCGGACCATGCGCCACACTTTGTGGATTTGATTCTGGAGTTGGGCCCCTCTCAGCGCCCACAGTAGAGGTTGGAGATAGCGCTATTAGCAGATAAAGGATTTTGTGGGCGTATGACTTCTGCCATTGAGGAACGTGTCCGGTTTAATAAGAATGAGTCTGTCTCGCCCTCCACATTTTGGGAAGCCCTTAGAGGAGAGATAATCTCCTATCAGGTAGATATGGAAAGGACTGTGAGGGTGGAGTAGCAGAGGCTGGTGGATTCGAGGTGGACCGCCGGTACTCACTTGACTCTATCCTGGAGATGCAGCCGAGCAAGAAGGACTGCTGTGAACATGTACGGCGGTGAGCCAGCTACGGCGCTCGAAGGGTGGAATTCTATGAATATGGGGAGAAAACCAGTTGTCTTTTAGTCCATTAGCTGAGGCGGCTGATGGCTTTCCTAGAGACCATACAGATTAGGGATTCAAGTGACAGTTTACCTTCCACCCCGGGCAAAGTCAATGTGGCTTTCGAGATATTTCACAAGAATCTTTTTAGATCACTCCCTGGAGGAGTGTTCGGATATGGACAACTTTTTAGATGTTTTTCTTTCACTTTGGGTGAACACTCAGGTGTTTTGGCTCCTTTTCAGGCTTAGGTTGGAATTGGATAAGAGCGAATAATTCACGGTCAATCCACTGAGGAGGGGAGCCAATTTGGGGGTATTATCTTTTTGTCTTGTCAGATCTAGCTTTTGTTATCTGTGTATCCGGATGGCCCATGAATTGGACCACGTTTCATAAATTGAACAATGCTGGTCTGGTGAGTGGGGTTAAATCGGACTTGAAAAAGTGGGAGGATAGCCTCCCCCTGTCCTTGGCGGGCAGGGTCCAGACTATTTAAATGAATCTCCTCCTGAGGTTTTTATTTAGTTTTCAATGTCTCCCCACTTTTCTCCCTAAATCCTTTTTTGTTAGAGTTAACAAGTTGGTGCCCTCCTTTATTTGGGTGGGCAAGACCCCCAAGGATCTGAAGGATGTTTCTCCAGTTGGATAGACAATTGGGAGTTTAGCGTTACCCAATTTGCTATTTTATTATTGGGTGACCAACATGGAGAAGGTGTTGGGATAAGTTAATGATCCGATGGGGACAGATGGAGGCGAGTTCTTGTAGGAGCTCTAGTTTGGGTGCCTTGGCAACTCCCTCGCTTCCATTCTGCCCTAAGTGTCTTCAAACCCAGTGGTGGTGTCCACTCTGAGGAAGCAATTTAGCTCCATGTCATTGTTGGCCCCTACCTGTGGTAACCATCTTTGTGTGCCGTCAACTTTAGACTCAACGCTCTCGACACTTAAACCGTGGGAGGGGAAGGGTCTTGAGAGGTTTGGGAATTTGATCGTGAAGGGGCGGTTTGCCAGTTTTGAGGAGCTGTCAGTAAAGATGCAATTCTCTGTGATGAAGTTGTTCCGAGACTTCCAGATCCGTAACTTTTTGCGAAAGACTTTCCCCTCATTTCCCTTGTCACCACCATCCTCCCTGTTGAGGAGGGTTCTGTCTTAAGCCGGGTCTGGTGGGGGGGGGGGGGGGTATGTCGGGTGTCTATGGCCAGATCTTGTCAGCGGAGTCAGCGCCAGTGGATGAGGTGAAGGCAAAGTTGGAGGGGGAACTGGGACCTATTTTGGATGAGGTGGTGTGGAGTGAGGCCCTTCACAGGGTAAACTCCACGTCCTCCTATGCGGGGCAGTAGGGTGATCCAGTTTAGGGTGGTGCATTGGGCTCATCTGACCAAGGCTAAGATGAATGAAGGACAAGTCTGAGCAGTGTTCTCGGGGGCTGGCTAACCACATTTGTATGTTGTGGTTGTGTCCCAAGTTGCTAAGCTTTGGTGCCTCTTTCTTTAACACCGTGTCAGTAATTCTGAATGTCGAACTGGAGCCTTGACCTTTGGTGCCCACTTTCGGGGTATTGGACTCACCGGTACTGCAGACGTTTATGAAGGCCTTTGCCTCATTAATAGCCCGGAGGCAAGTTCTCCTTGGGTGGAGGTCTTGTACTCTGCCCAATGCATCTGCCTGGTTGGGTGACCTCATGGAAGTTTTGGATTTGGGGAAGGTCAGGGGGTCATTTGAGGGGTTCTACGTGAGATGGGAGCCATTCATTTCCTTTTTTAAACGGTTAGCCCCATCAGTTGTTGAGGGGGGGGGGGTTAGTTTACGATTGGGAGGGTGTTTTTTTTTTGGATGAGATCTATACTGTTGGTTGTGTTTCTTTTATACTGTAAGTTGTAACATCCGTTTTTACACGGTTATATTGTTAAAAATTAAAAATCTTCAATAAAAATATTTTTTAAAAAACAAATTATTGCCGATTTTCATCACAAATCTAAAAATGTCAGAGATTACTGGGAGACGAACATTGTTTAGGAAATTAAATGTCTGTCAGCTCGCAATGCAAAACAGGAGACACTTTTAAGTAAAAGAACAGGAGGCTCAAAAACCACAGAGCTCCACTCTGCCAATAGAAACACATCAAGTTAGTGCTTTTGATTGTTGACTATGCCAGGCTTCAGGAGATTTCATAATCTTGAGATTACTTAAATTTAATTTTTTTAAAATTCCAACAGGAAATCTTTTAAAGTGCTCCAGTTTAAGGTCTTAAAACATCAAAATGCCATTACATCTTTTCCCTCCATATTCATACAGTACCAGAACAATTTCAACCCAGGAGGGCTCATAATATAGCAGAATGTTTACGCTATCATTGATGAAAAGTGACAGATTTTGATTGAAAGAGAATAAAATGGGATTACAGTTTTATGCCACCAAGCCATAAAGCTCTCTTTTATGAATTGGAATGTCTATTACAGACACTGAACGATTTTAATTCCTGTTGAAAGCAATGGAAATTAAAAGTTGTGTGGTTTCTATACGAGGTGGCTGATTCACAGCGGCAAGGTTGTATGCCCTAGCAGCCAGTTGAAAAATTACCTCAATTTGTTTAAACATGATTATGGTGTTGCAGTCACTGGTGAATCCTGTCTCACCTGTGATACAGATGATCGTATAAAAGGATTACTGGCTGATCTCAAGTCATGCTGGTCATGCTCACTGCCGACATGTAGCCACAATATTTTTTAAAATCATTAAATATAGTGTTTGATTACAATTCAAACTGCTCAATGTTTAGCATGGGTGGCAATGTGGTTAGCACTGCTGTCTGACAGCGCCAGGGACCCGGCTTCATTTTGAACCTTGGATTACCGTCTGTATTGTGTTTGTACGCCCTCCCCGTGTCTGCCTGGGTTTCCTCCGGGTGCTCCGGTTTCCTCCCACAGTCAAAAGATGTGCAGGTTAGGTGGATTGGTCATGATCAGTTGCTCCTTCGTGGCCAATAGGTAAGGTGAGGTTATTGGGATAGGGTGGGGGTCTGAGTCTAGGTAGGGTGCTCTTTAGGAGGGTCGTTGCAGGCTCTATGATTTCATCCAGAATTCCAAACAAATCTCAATGGTGCAAACTGGACGGAGGCGCACCAGTTTTAATCTTTAGATTTGGAATAGGTCTGCAGCGAATACTTCCTGCCAAACAGTGCATTTTACTTATAACATTTTAAATCTGTTTCAAATTACTTCACTTTGATCGTGTCCAGAGCCCAACATGTGTAATCCATGCTGCCAATATCTTGTGCAACTGACCTCAAATACATTAGTCCAGTTTTTTCCACTAGCCTGACAGCGGGTCACTGGGAGCAGGATTTCCTTCTCGCTTTTTCCAAATCTGGTTATTGTCAATAATCGTGGCAACAGGCCTACTGTACGAAAAAAAGGAAATCGCTGTCTGAAGAATAATTGAAGCAAATATGGACCACAGTCCACGGTGTGTCGTTCTGGCTACTCTGCAAAGGACTTCAAAGCCATGGCGATCACACGGTGTTGAAACATCAGGAGAATGGAAGCAATGGGGAACAGTGGTCATGGAGATTATTTCCACTGTGGCACAGGCAGTCAAGGGAAGCTATGGGCTGCATTCTCCGATTTTGAGACTAAGTGGTGACGCCGGTGTGGGAAGGGATTTACGACAGAGAAAAACGCGCAGAATGGCCACTGATCCTCCGTCTGGTGGGGAGCTAGCCGGCGTACAGCGTAGAGCCACCAGCTCTAGCTGCGGGTACGGCCACAGAATTGCCGGGTCTGTGGCTGCGCATGTGCACGTGCAACATGGCGCCATCCGTGCGCGGACCCGGCCTGCAAAATAGTGACCCCCCTTTGGCCAGTCTTGCCACCCCTAATCCAACCCCCACCAGTGTCCCCAGCCCCCGCCAAAGCCCCCCCTGCTCACGGAAAGGCTCCCTCCCCCCCACCCCCGACTGTGGCGGCGCTGGACTTAGTCCGCAGCTGCCATGCCGAGTTCCTGGAAGAAAATACCACACGCAACCGATGCCGTCGGGAAGTTGGTCCATCGGATAACATCCTGAGGCCGTCCCGATAGCGTGCAGCGTACTCACAGAGTATGCTGTTTAGGAGGGGGTGGAGCATCACAAAAGTGGCGCCGCCCCCGATATCAGCGCCAACGGTGATTCTCCGGCCGATCGCCGAACGAGATTCCGGCGATCGGAGAGCAGAGAATCCCGCCCGATATGCTGAAATTTATTAAACGGTGGAGCATTTTGCTAGAGTGAATAGACAGAAGGCAAATTATCCTCTTCATCCAGTTGGGGATCAGTTTAAGAGTCATCATTTTTAAATCGTCATTCAGGTAGTGAAGGGAGAGCTGGGGTAAACGGCCCTCATGTTAAAAACTTGCTGCAGCATGGAAGCTGAGACAGACACTTTGCTGGGTATATTGGAAAAGTATTTGAAGCAGGGGAAGATACAAGGATATGGGGAGAGAGCGGGGCCACTGAGAGTAGTGGGTTGCTCCACCAACGTTTGGCACAGACCAAATAGGTTGACTGGTCCCCTTCTCTGCTGTAAATTCCTATGACTGTCAGCTTCTAAATAAAATAAAATGAACGGACGGGGCAGGTTTGAATGGAGAAATGCGACAGAGGTCCGAAATGGAGCTGTGGGTAGAAACAGTATTCAATAATCTTTTATTGCACAACATTATTCAAATTTACAAATATTCATTGCACAATATCACTCAATGGCACACATTGCACCATACCACCCGCTGCACAATACCATTTATTAAACCCTGGCCGTACCCACTGCTAAACCAGAAGTTGGAAAAGGACTCATGTCCCCAAAGGTACAAAGTAAAAATAAAAATTGCATTTCTTTTCTTTAGGCAGTGAGTCCTGTACTTGCAGGTGTCCTAATTGACACAGTAACCTCTTATTTACATACTAACTAAATTACGCATTTGAAAAAAACTCCAATTAAAGAGATTAGCACAACTATTCAGCCCATCGTGGTTCCCAACTTCACAATTACATTTTTTTAAAACAAGCTTTAACTAAAACCTGGACCATGAAGGTGCCAGGCTTTGCTCTGCTGCAGTTAAACATTTGGATACCAGGATACCTCTCTACTGTGGCTCTGACCCCTACCACAAATTCTGACACCCTGGGTGTTTGAGGAACAGGCGGTGGGACCCATGCCATCTCCAGCATTTGTGGGGGGGGGTTCAGAATTTCGGAGTAACATCATAACTTTGGGCTCAATTGTTTCACTGTTAACCACTTAAAGCCATTGTAACTGTTTCACTCACAATGTTAAAAAGGGGAAAATATTCAAAAATAGCCATTTGCCTAAACAACAATAAACAGCTTTCAGGAAACCAGCAACTGTTGAAATTATGAGCCCCAGAAGTACAGTGTCAAAACTCAGATACATAAGTGGTGAAGTACCTAGAGTAAAGTCTTTGGACTTGCAAGTTGTTACTTATAGAGATACAAATATGCAAATAGAGATACAGAAAGAAAGCCCTTGTTTTGTTTGGCTCCTCCATATATGAACAGATGGATCTCTAATGTGCGTTAGGGAAGGAATTCTGCTGTCCTTACTTGGTCTGGCCTACACGTAACTCCAGATCCACAGAAATGTGGTTGCCTCTTAAATGTCCTCTGAAATGGCCACTCAATTCAAGGGCAATTAGAGATGGACAATAGATGCGAGCCTTGCCAGTGCCGCCCACAACCCAGTAAAGAACAAAAAAAAGGAAGTATATAATTAATATCCATGACCTAAATACGATTAATATCCAATAGATACACTGGGCTGGATTCTCCGCCGTCGGAATGCTTTGTTTTGCCGGCAGCCTGGGGGTTTCCCAACATCATGGGGCTGCCCAACAATGGGAAATCTCATTGACCAGCCGGCAAAATGGAGCATCCCACCGGCGTGCTGAACCAGAAATCTGGCGCAGAGGGACGTAGAATCCAGCCTACTATTAACAGGGCACTGCAGACACAACAACCAATAAGGTCATATGCCAGCCATGCCTTTTTCAGTGACCACAGTAAGAAGTCTTACAACACCAGGTTAAAGTCCAACAGGTTTGTTTCGAATCACTAGCTTTCGGAGCACTGCTCCTTCCTCAGGCGAATGAAGAGGTGAGTTCCAGAAACATTTATATAGACAAAGTCACAGATGCAATACGATACTTTGAATGGGAGTCTTTGCAGGTAATTAAGTCTACAGGTCCAGATGGAATAGCTGGAGAGAGGGATAGTCACAGGTTAAAGAGGTGTGAATTGTTTCAAGCCAGGACAGTTGGTAGGGTTTCACAAGCCCAGGCCAAATGGTGGGGAGTGAATGTAATGCAACATATGTTTTTCAGTGACGTTCATGAGGGAGAGGCAGCATAGGAAGAACCCTCCCCTCTTCTAGCAGAATTTGGACAAAATATGGAAAAAGAGACTCATTAGAAGTCAGCCCTGTTTCAAACTTTTGTTACCACACCCCATTTTAATTGCTGCTTACATACCAGAACTAGGACTTTATAATGTCCTCAAAGACACCACAGTTCAAAACACTTGTTCACAGTTTCCATCATTTTAGAAATGTGTTTTCCTTTCCTCTTCGCACTTTCCACATTATTACAGTGCTGATATAAATTTGTTAGGAGTACAAAGACACCTCCTGCTCAACACATTAAATTGAATCAATTTAAGGAGTAAATAACATAAATTACTGATGCATTTTCCAGTCAGAGTGAACACTCATCAATTTAAAACAACACTGGTGTGACAAGTTACTTGAACATTTGGCTTTTGACAACATAATGAAAATGATACCTTCTCTGTACAATTGTCAACTGGAGCCTACAGAGAATGCGTTACAGAAGGAACGTTTTATACAGTTTATTTACTAATGACAGAACTATAAGGAAGACATGCTGTATCCTAAACTATGGTTGATGAGTTCTCCAGGAAAGATGTATATGTAATCATCGGTCATGCATTAGTATTAAAGGCCCCATCAGTCTAATTTGGCAGCCATTCTGTCACATTTTTATCAGAATGGGCTTTGCACACATTTTTGACTCTCCCATTTTATTTGATTATAGCACTGAAACCGAACAATGTTGATTGGATGTGGTGAAAACCCTCAATTTCCACATTTTTTATACATCATATGACTCCTTACTGGTCTTAATTTATTGTACATAACAAGTAGTACTGAAGAAAGCGGCAAAATAGGAATATAATAATTAGTAGATGAATAAAAACAAGTCCACCTTCTACCATCCTGGTGCTCACATGATACATTGAGAATGGAGTTGTTGACCAATCATGGCAATTAATTCCTATCATTTAACCCACAATAGACCCACAAGAGAGAAAACTTCCAGTGATGGAGAGCTTTGGGTCTGAAGTCACCTGTTCCTTCCAAGCATGTGAAAGAGGGATAGATGGGGGGGAAAATCCTTCATTCAGGGTTATAAATAATTCTTGCGCTGACCAGAAATTGCTGTCCAATTGCTTTACTCCACATCAGGCTTTTTCTCAAAACATCTATCATATCTGGTGTAGACAAAACTGTACTGAGTGGAAAGAAACATTGGCCAGCCTATCTTAAGACCTTAGCTGTAAAAAAAACTAACCACAGATCTTAGATAGTTTTTCAGTGACACCAGTGCACACAAGACTATCTCCAATTATCAATGACAAAGAATTAACAAATGTTTACAAGCAGCTTCTCCTAACTCTGACATGCCAAACCCAAATGCCTACCAATCCTCATTAAGTCTCTGTAAAGTTAGAGCAGCACAGTGGAGCAGTGGTTAGCACTGCTGCCTCATGGCACCGAGGTCCCATGTTCGATCCTGGCTCTGGGTCACTGTCCGTGTGAAATTTGCACATTCTCCCCGAGTTTGCGTGGGTTTCATCCCACAACCCAAAGATGTGCAAAGTAGGTGGATTGGCCACGCTAAATTGCCCCTCAATTGGAAAAAATGAATTGGGTATGCTAAATTTATAAAACAAAAAGTCTCTGTAAAGTTAGAACAAAATGTGCACAAGCTTCTGAAGCTTTTTTTATTCCTTCATGGGATGTTAGCGAGATTGCAGAGTTTTGATTTGGTCCGCTAGTTCTGATTTTGTAATTCTCCTGCTGCTGGTGGCCCATAGCCCCTCATGGATGCGCAGCTTTGAGCTGCTAGATCTGTTCTGAATCTATCACATTCAACCTAGTGCCACACAGCACAATTGACAGTATCCTCAGTGTGAAGTCTGCACTTCTCCTCCACAAGGACTGTGGGCAAGATTCTCCATCCTGCCAGCCCCGTTTTCTGGCCTGGCACGCCCTCGCCGGCAGCGGGATCCTCCGTTCCCGCAGCCAACTAATAGGATTTCCCATTGCGGCCACCACCGCATACCGTCGAGAAACCCACGGGCACGGGTGTGCTGCCGATGAAGTGGGGGTTCACTCGACGGAAAATCCCGCTGAGTAGCTTTCCTGCCAATGCTGTCATGGACAGATGTTTTTCCAGTGCATAAGCTAATGTCGGGTGTTCTGACCAGTTTTATTCCTTTTCTATTTTTCAATAGTGGTTTCATACAGCTGTGTGTCTTCTTTGGCTATCGCAGATTCCAGTTAAAAGTCAACCACGTTGTGTGGATCTGGAGAAACATATGTGCCAGTTCAGGTGAAGACAGCAGGTCTCCTTCCCTGAAGGAGATCAGTGAACCAAATGGGATTTTACAACAATCTGGTAGTTGCATAGTCACCATTACCGACAATAGCTGTTAAATTCCATATTTATCAATTAAATTGGAATTCCCTGAGCCATCATGGTAGGATTTGAACTTACATCCCCAGAGAATTAACCTGGACCTCTGAATTACTAGTAACATTACCTCCGTGTTAGCATCCCCATATTTGTCAGCTTTTAAAGTTTTTAATTTGCCAGATGTTTACCTGCATAATGGTATTAATTATCTGAAAGTAAAATGTTTTAAATGTGCAGAGAAGAAGTAAGACGATCGAAAATCTACTGTAATAAAATCAAGTGCTCATTAGATACCACACAATCTGCTCCATTTAGTACAGAATTATCCTTGATAAACATTAAAACCCCGGTTCCCTGAGCAATTTAGTGCACAAATGTGCCAAGTGCTGTGGTACTGAACCACACAAACAAGGAATATGATCAGCTCTCTGTGTTGTTAGTTGATCTCAGCTGGAAGGTTGGCGCTCGTGAGGCGACATTGGATGTATCAGGTAAGACTGCGAGATAATCAGGACTCCCTGCCAATGTAACTACTGTTAATCAGGGAATTCCTTTTCCAATTGTTCGGGATTCAATCACAAGAAAAATGCATCCTGGAACGGTAAAAGAAATGCTGTATCTCATTCCGTTTTCTCGTCATTAACTCTTTTCAAAACTTTTTTTTCCTTTGAAAAAATGTCTTCATATCTCTTTTTGTTGCCTTACATTTTCTTGATTCAGATTGTTTCCTTATTTCCATTGGACTTTCTGTTTTCCGCCATCCACCCACCAGGCTTGGTAAACACCTGAGAATCTCCGAGTCTCATCTATCATTGTTGGTACCTCTGCAGTGGAACCTGTGCATTTCACATCAGGCATCTGGGGTGGGATTCTCTGCAATCGGCGCGATGTCTGCCGACCGGCGCCAAAAACGGCGCAAATCAGTCCGCATTCGCGCCGCCCCAAAGGTTCAGAATTCTCCGCATCTTGAGGGGCCGAGCCCTCACCTTGAGGGGCTAGGCCCGCGCCGGACTGATTTCCGCCCCGCCAGCTGGCGGGAAAGGCCTTTGGTGCCCCGCCAGCTGGCGCGGAAATGACTTTGCCGGGCGGCTCATGCGTGGGAGCGTCAGCGGCCGCTCACGGCATCCCCGCGCATGCGCAGTGGAGGGGGTCACTTCCACCTCCGCCATAGTGGAGACCATGGCGAAGGCGGACGGAAAAGAGTGCCCCCACGACACAGGCCCGCCCGCGGATCGGTGGGCCCCGATCGCGGGCCAGGCCACCGCGGGGGCACCCCCCCGGGTCCAGATCACCCTCCCCAGGACCCCGGAGCCCACCCGCGCCGCCTTGTCCCGCCAGTAAGAGAGGTGGTTTGATTCTCGCCGGCGGGACAGGCCTTCCAGCAGCGGGACTTCGGCCCATCGGGGGCCGGAGAATTGCCGGGGGGAGTGCGCTAACCGGCGCGGCGCGATTCCCACCCCCGCCAAATACCCGGTGCCGCAGAATTCGGCAACCGGCAGGGGCGGGATTCACGCCAGCCCCTGGCGATTCGCCGACCCGGCGGGCGGTCGGAGAATCCCGCCCCTGTAAGGTGTGTTTATAGACCCTGGTGGATATCGAACAAACACAACATTGGGATAAGTGAAAAGTATTCCGGTGCAGAACCTGTATTGTGGAATATGTCAACTTAGCCAGGAAAACGAGCGTGGCCTCATCATGAGTGACAGCCTATGACATGTGCCGGAGTTTAAGTACATTGCCAGAGTCTCTGGGGGTGGGGGAAGGAAAGCAGCTCACAAATATTATGAAGTGGAAAATAAGTGATTTTCAAATTGCAGTTTGTGATAGATGGCCAGGTCCACACGCTCGCAGTGTGACATTTTAAGAGTGTCTGAGATGACATAGAATTATAAGCAAAGGAAGATTGTGTCTTAAAAGAAAGAAAAGGGGATTTGGATTCCACTGCCTGAAAGGATGCTGGGAACAGGTTCAATGATAACTTCTAAAAGGGAATTGGATAAATCATTGCAAAGAATGAGCCTGGTGGATCGAGTTGGACAGCTTGACCAAAGAGGGTCAAACCCTTGACAGACTATCTGGCCTCCCACTGTGCAGAAGGTGTCAAGGAGTCTGTATTGGAGGAATGGAGGGGTAAAGCTGGAGGAAGAGGGCGAGAATGAGTAACCACCATCAACATGCTTGTGTCATTTTTCAAAGCCTTCACTCACTGAATCCAAACCACCCCCTTCCCCTGTAACAGTAACCATGCTTCAGCTAGGCTCTATCCCAGGCATTTTCAAAGTCGGGGTCGCGACCCGCGGGCAGGTCGTGGAGCCGTCCGTCACGGCACACCCGATTGCGCAAATTTGCAATTTGCCAGGCGTTTACCTGCGGGCACGCATGCGCAGTGCAGCCGCATTTTTTTCATACGGTGGCGGCCTTTTTGAAGGCCGCTCGCAACCGGCATTGTTAAAAGCCAGCTACTGCGCGCGAATGTGCATAATCGGGAGCATCGAGATGGACGAAGAGGCTTAAAGGAAGTGCGAGAGAGAGAGTTAAAGAGGCAGAGTGGTTTAAGGAAGGTTTTCCAGAGTTTAGGGCAAGAGCAGCCGACGGTACAGCCTCCAATTGTGGAGCAAAGGAAATGATGCACAAGAGACCAGAATTGGGAATGCAATAAAAGAAGGTTGAAAGCCGGCTGCTGCGGCTGTTGCCCGCAAATTTGCGCAATCGGAGATGCAGAAGATATTTTTAAAAATTCTATGTAATCTTCCTGCCTTAAGGGAAGCAGAGAGCAGGTCACGCCCCCCGAACGTCGACATCACGTGCTTTGGGCGCGATTGCGATTCCTCCATTTTGTCAGCAGCAAACAAGGGAGGAGAAAATGGTGGGTTGCGAAGGTTGGCCAGCGTGGGTCGCAAAGGTCAGCCGGCGTGGGTTGCGAAGGTCGGCCGGCGTGGGTTGCGAAGGTCAGCCGGCGTGGGTCACAAATGTCAGCCGGCGTGGGTCGCAAAGGTCGGCCGGCGTGGGTCGCAAAGGTCGGCCGGCGTGGGTCGCAAAGTTTGGCTGCCGTGGGTCCCGAAGGTTGGCCAGTTGGTAGAAATGGGTCCCCGGAAAAAAGTTTGAAAAACACTGCTCTATCCACATTACACTGCTGAGGCTAAGAAATGTAGTTAGGGATAGCCTGCTCTGCACCTCCACCCTCTCCAGCCACTCATATTGCCCTCAATCTCAGCCCCCAATTTCTATGCAATCCATGCTTTCAATCTCAACCCTAGCCACCATGCTGTACATCCTTTCCCCCAGATGCACTACGGATGATCTCCACCACAAGCAACAAGAGACATTTCCTGCGCTAGAGTTGCTGCCTTTTCTGGAACATTCCCCGCCTGACATGGCGTCAAGCCCGTCAAGTAGATCAGGTGAGGTACCAGTGCAATCAAAAAGCACGTACGTGTTTCGTTAAAATTCCACAGCACTGGGGGATCAGAACTTATCCCTTGGCATGGAAATCCTGCTACAGTAAAGATCAGGGTCAGTGAACCTGTGCCTGATTGCAGACGCAGGGAGTAAATAACTACCATGGGTGGTTCCCAAGTAAGGTCATTAACCAGGAACAAAAATGCTGACATACATCAGATGCTGGTGAAAAAACAATAATCAGCTAAAATACAGGAAATTTAATGAGATGTGCTAAACCTAATGAGTTAGAAGGCAACGATTTTTAAAAATTAATTTGTCGGCTGTTGTGCGACAAGCTACAAATCTTACAGATAATACTTTTACAAAGGCTTGACTTTGAATGACGAAAGAGCAAATTCTATATTTTGCCCTCCTCCAATGCTTGCTGGGGAATGCTTATTATGAGATTTGCAATCTCAACCCGTGGCTTTCTGTTTATTCATTTTAATAGCGACAGATGAAAATTGTAGGCTGGGTGAGCTATTTCCCACTTGGAAGCAGAAAACCTCCCACATATTGTTCTCACATCAATCTATGTATGGGTGAGACTTTAAAAAAGGAAAGATAAATTCCGTTCCAGTTCCTGTTTTGCATAGCAAGAGAAATTAGTTAGAAGCACTGAACAGAATTAATTGCAATTACTTTGGCACTTTGCCAGAAAACGTATCCATCTAAATTGAAACCTTGTTGGCAATGAGTCATCAAAGGGCCTCAATTTATCGTCACTTCAGCTGTCGTTCAACAAACCTTGCTCAAATCTATACAGATGATATACACACATAAGCACATGTTTTGAGAAGTGTCGAATGGAGATGTGCACTGATTTGAGAAATTCTTGACAAATATAAACCTCTGATGGAATTAACTGGTGTTTATTTGCCTGTTCTGCCTAATTAGCACAGCCTCCAGCATAAGGAAACTTTCTGAACTGTTCATTAATATGTATTTCCAATACTGAGTTCAGCTTTGTATTTAACAATTGGCAACTTAATAAATTTGTATTCCAATCTCTCTTCCTTTCTCTCTTTCTCTTCCCCTCTAACTTAGTGAAACCCAACAAAATATAATTTTGTACTCTGAGGCAATGTATAGGCAGAATGTCACAGCAACACAATGAAGTGGGTCAGATTACACGTAAAAGGCATGAGATGAGTGATTTTAAAATATTATCAGAAGTTCTCCGGACAATTCTGATGAAGACTTCATTGAGGGCGCGATTCTCCAGAAAGATTTCTAAGTGTTGTAGTGAGGGGAATTGCCTCGGGCTTCCAGGTGCTCAGCTCAGCGAGGCCAGCAACGCTGTTCAATGCTAATTGGCCCACTTAACAAGGCCTCATGGGCTTCTTGCCACAAATGAAGGCAATGATTCGTCAGGACCGCGCTCGCCAGCTCCCCGCTAACAAGGTCGAACAGCACTTAAGCAGCACTTGCTCAGCCAACCCCAGCCAGCTCGCAACAATGGCGCTGAGGAGACCAGCCCCAAGATTGGGGGACGCTGATCTGGGAAGGCTGCTAGACACTGTGGAGGCCAGAAGGAATGTCCTGTTCCCCAAAGGGTCCTGGAGGGTTAGCCATAGGGCAGCCAGTGCTGCCTGGGACGAGGTGGCAGCGGCAGTAGCTCGGGGAGTGTGATCATAGTGGCTCCAGTGCAGGAAGAAGGTCAATGACCTACACCAGGCAGCACGAGTGAATAGACACCAATGCCACCTCCCAACCATCCACCTCCCACCCGAGCCCTCTTCCCCCACCCCCATGGCAGTGTCTACCTCTCCTCCCCCCTCATCCCCCCTTCCCAACCCTTTCTCCACCTCTCCCCCTTCAACATCCCCAAACTCTCTTTCACACCACCCCCATCAACCACTGAACCACGCTTGTGGCTAACGATGCCCTCTCTGTGTCTCCTCAGGAAAAGCTCTCCCACAATCGCTGGGAGAGGGCCCAGACTGGCGGTGGTGTGCCAGACATCAGGATCCTCACCACCTTCGAGGAGCGGGCCCTGGAGGTGACCGGTGTGGCCGAGGACAGAACGGCCAACAACGTGGAGGCTGGCTGATGCTGCAGAGGTGAGGAACCACGGTGCTCAACCCAGTGGACCTGTCAAACGTGAGTTGTTATTGCCTTACTGACTGACCCATCCCTCCCATTGACCACACGTCCATTCTCCCGCAGGTCCAGCAGCCGATGGCACTGGCCCATCCCGGGCGGCCCCCTCTCCAGCTTCCCAGGAAACTACCTCTGAGGAGAGCTCCGAGGATGCCACTGTGATAGTGGCGGCACAGCTGTCATCCCCACCCTCCACCAGCGCAGATGCACGGACCTCGGTGAGAAATGTTAGTTGTCAGGCTTCTGGGGCACAACCTTTGGATCACCACACTGCTACAGATGTACATCAGGTGGAGGCAGGAACCCCCAGACGAGACAGCAGGCGGAGGTCTGCTGGATTCCAGGACCCAGCTGGGTCCCAGCCTGATGCTGAGCCTGTGCAGCAGGATTACCCGGAGCTAATGGAAATGTCAGGGGTGGGGGGAGAGGTCTCGGGTGGGAGGTGGATGGTTGGGAGGGGGCATTGGTGTCTATTCACTCGTGCTGCCTGGTGTAGGTCATTGACCTTCTTCCTGCACTGGAGGCCACTATGATCACACTCCCCGAGCTACTGCCGCTGCCACCTCGTCCCAGGCAGCACTGGCTGTCCTATGGCTAGAGAGATGTTAGCGACACTCCAGCAGATCCATAGCTGATTGGAGGAGTCCCAGAGGCTACGGGCACAGGACTATGACATGTCGCCGGCAATGCGTGGCACCGAGGTCAACACTGCTAGTGGAGAGCCTGGTGCACAATGTCAGCACCATTGGTGAAGGTGTCCAAGGCGTCGCTCAGTCAGTGACGGCCATGGCTGAGGGTCTCAACAGAATGTCCGTCTCGGTGGGGGATGTCACCCAGTATTAGGTTGGCCTTGATGAAGCTCTGCGGGACATGTCCCGTTCTCAGATGGGAATGGCCGAGGATGCACATCTGAGGTAGAGGAAGCCAGCTGCTTACCTTGTCCCATGGCCTTCGATGCCCATGGTCGGTGTCCTCTGGGGCCAGAGATGTGGGTCACTTGTTGGTAGCATATGCACAGCATTGCCGCACTGTCCCATCGCAGGTGGGCATTGCTGAGGCGCTGCAGAGCATGTTCCAGTCACTGAGGAGCTTTGCTGAGGGCATCGACACGATGGTGCAGACCATGGGGAACCGGCAGGGCTGGCAGAGCCAGACGATGCAAGGGCAGCCAGGGCTCGAACCAGCTGCTCCTCCATCCCAAGGCAGCCCCCAGGGCCCTATGGGCACCAACCAGGAGGAGGGGGCATTGGGTGCCAACCCGGACCCATGCAATGGGCATGATGGCCATCAGCTCCCCCGCGTTCCACCCCTCAGATGAGGCCGCGACTCACAGTCAGCACACGGGACAGGGCGGCAATGCTGTGCATGTGCTGACGACAAGTGAGCCACATCTCCCTGGCCCCAGAGGGCACCAGTCATGGACATCAAAGACCACGGGACAAGGTAAGCAGTTGGCTGCCTCCACTTCAGATGTGCATCCCGGGGACACACCTAGACGTAGTGGTAGAGTTAGGAGGGCCATGCACATCGAGGATCACTGAGGGCACCAGGGGAGGAGGGAGGGGGTGGGGGGGTGGTGAGGGGGCTAGGGGTGGAGGTGGGGGAGAGGACAGCACCATCAGGAGGGTGGGGAATTGTCAAACACAATAAACACCTTTGTGCACAACCGGTATGATGCCTCTGTCATCTTCTTCCGCAATGTGGGCTGACCCCTGAACCCTCAGCCCATCTCTCCAGGCATCTCCCCCTCACCACACACCCTCCAGCCATGGATATGTCCTCAGAGCTGTGACCCATCCCCTGGGTGTTCAGATGTTGGCTGGCGAGTGTGTGCTGTTGCCTCCCACAGTGTTCAAGCACAGTGTCCAGGCAGCAAGGTGTGATTGGGATGCTAGGCAATGACTCCCAGATGCTGCATGGCCCAACCACGGGAATCCACTTGGGTTCTGTGATGTGTTCACTTAACCATGATTGCCAATTCCCTATTATCGTTGGCCTTCAGCCGCACAGCCAGAGGCCTCGGCAGTCGATGGGGGTTATGGGTGGTCGGTGGGTCAGACAGGCAGGGACAAGGGTTGCCCCAGGAATGGGTACACATGCTCCAGGGGTTGGCATGGTGGTGCCATGAGCGGTTGCCCTCTGGTTTCCCCCCCCCGCCCCAGCGCACCTCCCCACCCTCCCATGGCGGCTCACGCCTGCAGAGGGTCCCCCACCCCGAACCAGGGGTCCCCCACCCACAATGAGCACTGGGGTGGGAGGCCCAGCACCCCGAGGCTCTTTGCGTAAGCGGAGTTGGCTCCTTCCCTCTTCGGTTCCCCACCAAAGCCCTTCCTCCAGGTTCATGTTTTTCAAAAGGAGTACTCCCCAGCATGACCACTTGTTGGGGAGGCCGCTGAATGACGGGAGGCCGTTGGTTCTGGGGTGGGTCTCGTTAATTGTATGGAAATTGGGCTGGTGTGGTGATGATTGGTTTTTCGCCACGCCACACGAGATCCTGATTCCGCCGATGGAAACAGGCCAGTTGCATCGCAAATTGTTTGGTGCCTGGCGCGGTTCTCGTTTTTGGCCTCTCCAGCTATTCACCGGCCTCATTTCACTTGAGCGAGAGCCTAACAAGGCCGGAGAATTGCGCCCTAGGTTTCTTCTTAGTTTTTAGCCTGTGATTACCTTAAGTTATATGCAGCTTCACAAAATTTAGTGTTACCTTTGAACCCTCTGATCTTTTTTGTCAGTGCTTGAATTTTGCCATACTTTAACATTTTGCTTTGCACAAAAGATGTGACTCAACATCACTTGCCCCAGAAGATCATAGTCTCATGCAATAGTGAGAATGTCTTATCCCAGCCACCCTTACCTCCAATTTCTCTCTAGTTTACTGTCCCTCCTTGACACCTCGCTGGTGCCCCAACAAACTGATTTAGTTGATTAATTTTGTATAAGCATATCTCAAAACCACATTTGCGCATCTCCAGATTCGGGACTAAGTGCTCCCTCCAGCTGGAAAACCGGAGTGGTCCTCACTGTCACTAGGATCATTGCCGAGGTGGGATTCCACCATGTTAAATTAAGCAAAGTGGTGAGCATGCCAGCCAGACTGCCCTTACCAATCTTGGGCTGCCATTTTGAACGGGCACCCTGATCCCAGCATTCATATACAAGCCCCCCAAAACACAAGTGTTGACCCCTTGCTGACAAGGAGAACATGACCAATCCCTCAGCAAAAAGGGCATCCACCCCTTACTATGGAAATAACGGGCCACCCTCTTCCACTCCACGCAAGCATGAGGGTGACCCGACCCACCCAACCCTCCCCTCAACCATCCCACAGCCCCCCCTCAGCCATTGCCCAGCCCCCCCCCCTCCACAGCAACCCCTCAATGCTCCCCTCAGATCCACCCCCCAGACATCCCATTCAGGCCCCACCCATTGGTATTGCCTGTCACCATGGCACTGACCCCCTGGCCTGGCGCAATGGAACCCGAGGCAGTTCAAGAAGGTAAATCCATTTCCAACGTGCCTCTCTGCCATTGCCAGGCTGCAGAAGGAGAGTCCCTCCCAAGGGTCCTGGGGTTGGGTTGGAGCTCGGGTTGACCTCAAGACCCTCCCTCAGTATGAAGATCCCATGTCTGGACTGCCCCTGCTAGCCCTGGGAAATCTGAAGATCATTCTTGGCATGGTGATCTCAGGCAACTCTCTGTTTAAAATCATCATCCTTGACTGTGAACGGTTTAAACCTTGAAGTGCCTTCTCACTCTGAACTGCTCTACTGATAGCTGATGAGCAGATCGGATAGTTCATTGAAGATTCAAGCCTCAAGGACTTTCCCTTCCTTCGCGTCTGCTCCATCAGCTCCTTCATTTAACACTGCTGCTTTCTGAGCTGCCTGAGCCTTCTTGAAAAGCTTTGAAATCCCCTGAGATCCTTTGAAATGGTTGTATTCATTTCATTTGATAGTGCAGTACCTTTAACTAGCCTTTGATTGACAGCTTCAACAGAGCAGGTAGGAGGTTTGTTTATTTATATTTCCCTTCAGGCTTGAATGCATCTGAATACACACATTGATCACAACCAATGTTTAGAAACACTCATGTCTTATTGACAGCTGCTGGCTACTTAAATAATGATAATTGCACTTTGCATTTTTGAAGTGGCCAGCAGCTGTCAATCAGAATAAAATTTTTACAATTGCAATCAAGATTGTTGCTGAGTAGAGATTGCACATTCTCCCTGTGTCTGAATGGGTCTCACCCCACAGCCCAAAAAGATGTGCAGGGTAGGTGGATTGGTCACGCTAAATTGAACCTTAAATTGGAAAAGAAATTGGGCACTCTAAATTGAAAAAAAAGGATGGTTGCTGAGTGGGGAATTGGCGTTGTTGCTAAATGGGGGAATTGGGATTGTTGCTGAATGGGAGGAATTCAAATTGTAGTTATTGCCACGGTCATTGGTATCATACTTGGGTGAATTGTTCATGGACAGCCTAGCCATACGGGACCCATTTAGGTTGTCTTCTCACTTTCTCTTCCTTCCTCAACTCAAGGTTCCTGTCCTTAGCTGTTCAATGTGTAGCTGGTGGAAAGTGGTGGTCTCTTCATGATGTGAGATGTGCAGCAAGCAGCAGATTGTCACTCTGCTAAGTACTGCAGAGCAACTATAGAGTGATCAAGGCAGTGGAATCATTCTTTCAGACTGCCAGTGATCTGCACTATCACATTTTGTGTGTCATTCATTGTATGCGTGCTACCCACGTTTGCATAGGCAATGCGCCAGAGTCATGAGACATATCACTAGCAGATAGCCCTTGTTGAGTACAGGACAGAATGTTGTGCAGGGAGTCAATGACATCCCTCACACGAGGAAGGCAACAATCCCCATGAAGCTGCAAGCTCACTCCATCCATATGGGAAGAGAGGATTAAATAGACTTAGTCCTCTTTGAATGGAAAGTGTCAGTGACCTCCTTTACGCCACATTGGATGGCAAACTCGGTAGTACCACCACAGACCGAGCTGGCCGGGTCCTAAAGGACATAGCTGCTAGACTGGGACTGCAACAGGTGGTGAGGAAACCAACAAGAGGGAAAAACATACTTGACCTCATCCTCACCAACCTACCTGCTGCAGATCATCTGTCCATGACAGTATTGGAAGATGTCCTTGTAGAGTCAAAGAAATGTTGCAATTATTAGAGCCAGATCTTTTGATGTTCATGACTAAGGTCACCTTCACAGTCACAGGCATTACTTGCTTTGCTCTGAGGTTGCAGCTGTGGCAGATTTCAGTGAGGGCATCCTTACTGAAGCGGAGATATCTCACTCATTGTTTCTTGCTGAGCGTCAAGTTGGAGAACTGCTGCCTGAACAGCCTGAGCAGATATGGCCTCCAGCTGAGAGGCCTTCTTCCCATCCCCCCTCCACCCTCTTTCAACAACTTACCTTTTTCTATCAGGCCTCTATGACCTTAGTCATTCTCTTTGTCATCCTGTACCCCATGTCTGGAAGCACTAAATTGTGCCAAGGTCATGAAGTCAACACAAAGTACTTTAGCACTTGCCATTTGCTCCCTGTGATCTTTGTCAACTTGAAACAAAAACACCATTGCACTATTGTAGAATTGTAACAATGGCCAGAAGAAATCCACCAGAACCTAACCTGAAAGTAGTTGACGAGCCCATTAAATAGAATTCGTGGAGGGTCCTTTCTGCTGCTGCATATTTTCAGCTACGCATATA
The DNA here is from genome assembly GCF_047496885.1 of Scyliorhinus torazame. Taxonomy (NCBI): domain Eukaryota; kingdom Metazoa; phylum Chordata; class Chondrichthyes; order Carcharhiniformes; family Scyliorhinidae; genus Scyliorhinus; species Scyliorhinus torazame. Next base: position 334,801,479 of record NC_092708.1, read on the forward strand.
TGAGATGGCACTAGCTGGCGCATTGAGCTCCAAAACGCCACCAATGGAGTCAAATTATGTGTTGCACATTGACTGATGTCATGATCTGCCTGTTTTCCATACAGCCAGAAACATTTACTGTGCACACGAATGCCCTCACCAATCTGGCATATGCTGCAGGCACTATTTTGGAGCTCTCAATGGCACTCAAAGTACCCAAAAAACAAGGGCTAATGAGCCCAATTTCTTGCCCAACCACTATCAGCTGCATTAAAGGTCAACTTAAATATGGATCACTCCTTCCCAAGCAGACTTTACTGGAATTATTTGATGACACTTGACAATGAAAAAAACATGTATCCTATCCCTTTTATTGCCAAATGCTGACTTCAAGAGCTGTTGCCATGGCAAACCAGTTATCACTCATGTGATGCAGGGCAGACAGAGGAGTAATTGTTTGCAGAGATCGCCACACATAGGGTCAAATGTCTGACTCACCGCCCACTTAATATTTGGCATTGTGCTGTTTGGGTAGTGACCAAATTGTCTTTAAAGGGACCTAGAAACTTCACTTACTGAAAACATGAACTATGTTGTTGTGCTTTAGTCCTGGAGATGCTGTATGAATATAGGATCATAGAATGGTTACAGCACAGAAAGAGGCCATTCAGCCTGTCATCTCCATGCTGGCTTTCTGCAAGAGCAACTCAGCTAGTGCCACACCCCTGACTTTTCACCACAGCCCTGTAAGTTTTCACTACTCAGGTAAATATCCAGTTCCCTTTTGAATCTGTACCCCCCAGATTCTCTGGCAGTCTACCAAATCCTAACCACTCATAGCTTAAAGATTTTTTTCCTCATGTCAATGTTGGTTCTTTTACCATTTACTGTAAATCAGTGTCTTCTGGTTCTCAACTGCTACACCAATGGAAACTGTTTCTCTCTGTCTGCTCTGTCTGCATATCTTCTGATCTTGAACACCTCTATCAAATCTCCTTTCAACTTTCTTTTTCATCAGAGGAACAGCCCCAGCTTCTCTAATTTATCCTTGTAACTCAAGTCCCTCATCCCTGGAAACATCCTTTGAGATCTTTCCAGCTGATTCTCTAATCCCTCCACATCCTTCCCGAAGAGTGGTGCTCATAATTGCACACGATACTGCAGCTGAGACCATGGGCATGATCGGGTCCGACGATTTCCCACAATTCTCCGTGGATCGGAGAATCGCCGGCGGTCGCGCGCGCGCGATCGATGCGGCGCCAGTTGGGGGCCATTGAAAGAGGGGACTGCGGTGATTCTCAGCTGGCAGCTGACCGAGTTCCCGCCGGCGTGGTTCACTCATGGTTCCACCCGGCGGGAGCTCGGAGTGGCGGCTGCGAACCGACTGCGAGGGGATCCGTCACCGGGGGGGGACACCTCCAGGACGGCCAGGCTCGCGATCGGGGGCCACCGATCGGCAGGCGAGCACGATCTGGGCGGGGGGGCTATATTGTTGGGGCTGGCCCGTTGTATAGGTCCACCATGTTGCGTGGGGCTACCACCGCAGGTGGCCGTCCCGCGCATGCGCGGACCCGCGGCCAGAAGTGCAGGGCCCCATATCGGCAGCCGGAGCTGCGTGGACTACTCCGGGGTGCTGCAAGCCCCCTTCAAAACAGAGAATCACTCAGGACTTTCTCCAGGAAAGTCCAGAGTGATTTGTGCCCGTTTTCACGCAGTGTGGGGACATTGCCCCATTTTCAGAGAATTCCACCCATGTTTGATAAAGGTTCACCATAATGCCCTTACTTTTATCGATTAAGCCACTATTTATAAATCTCAGGATCCCATATACCTTGTTAATTGCTTTCTCAACCTGCCCTGCCAGTTTCAATGATTTGTCCATGTAGAGCCCCAGCTCAGTCTGCTTTTGCACCCCCTTTAGAATTGTATCTTTGCTTTTATATTGCTTGTTTCCATTTTTCCTAACACTATCCATCATTTTACAATCTCTTCATTCAATGTCATCTGCCACATGTCTACTTATTCCACCAGCCTGCATATGCCTCCAGAAGTCTTTCTCTACCCTCTTCACAGTTCACAATACTTTTTAGTTTTGTGTTATCTTCAAATTTCGAAATTTTGCCCCGCAGACCCAAGTCTAAATGATTAATGTAAATGAAAAAGAGCATTGATCCTAATACCAACCTGTGGGAAACTGCACCATATAGCTTCCCCCAGTCTGAAAAGCAACTGTTCACCAGACACTCTGTTTCCTGTCACTCAGCCAGTTTCATACCCATGCTCCCACTGTCCCTTTTATTTCAAAGGCTTCAACTTTGCTGCCAAGCCTGATATGTGGCACTTTATCAAACACCTTTTGGAAGTCCGTGTACACCACGACAACCACATTACCCTCTTTGAGTCTCTCTGTTACCTCATCAAAAAACTCAGTGAAGTTAGAGCAACATGATTTGCCCTTAACAAATCCACGTTGGCTTTTGTTAATTACCCATATTTGTCCCAGTGACTTTAATTTTTGTCCCCAGTTATTGTGTCTAAAAGTTTCCCCGCTGCTGAGGTTATTGTTGAGCCTATAGTTGCCGGGCATATTCTTATAATTTCTATGATTTTTTTTATTACCAAGATCTACTGTCAAATGCCAACGTAGATGATTTTAATGTTTGAAGGTTGTTTAGGGGAGGATTCTACAAGCAAGGCAAAAAGATTTGATAGAAATTAAATTGTTCTACCGCTTTGTTCCCTGCCCACTCCCCCTTGACATGTTGTTCACCTTAGCCCTGCCTCTCCTAAATGTGACAACTCAAGCTAGGTAAAGCTTCACAGGAAACGGCAACATTACAGCATCTCAACCCAACTGCAATTTTACCTCAGACCCGGAAGTGAAAGCCAGTTAGCTAATCAGTAACAGAAGATAACCATCCCCAGAAGAGAGGGAAAATGTTATGGTCCTGATTTTAACGCTGGGCAGGTTTTAGGTGGTTGAATTAACATAGAACATACAGTGCAGAAGGAGGCCATTCGGCCCATCGAGTCTGCACCGACCCACTTAAGCCTCAGTTCCACCCTATCCCCGTAACTCCTCCTAACCTTTTTGGACACTAAGACCAATTTAGCATGGCCAACCCACCTCACCTGCACGTCTTTGGACTGTGGGAGGAAACTGGTGCACCCGGAGGAAACCCACGCAGACACAGGGAGAACGTGCAAACTCCGCACAGACAGTGACCCAAGCCTGGAATCGAACCTGGGACCCTGGTGCTGTGAAGCCACAGTGCTATCCACTTGTGCTACCGTGCTGCCCATTAATTGGAATTGGAAAGCAACCTGGTGCTGTAGAAATCAGGGCCGGAAAATTTCAACCCCAGGACCGGCTGGCCAGCAGCTACATCCAATTGGGAAATTGGTGGGAAGCAGCAGAAAGTCACTCAGTGCGGAGATCACCTGCCTACACAAGGTAGGGGACAGGTTTGGATTCTGGGCTATCTTCATAGAATTTTTTTTTCATAGAATTTACAGTGCAGAAGGAGGCCATTCGGCCCATCGAGTCTGCACCGGCTCTTGGAAAGAGCACCCTACCCAAGCCCACACCACCCTATCCCCATAACCCAGTAACCCCACTCAACCAACACTAAGGGCAATTTAGCATGGCCAATCCACCTAACCTGCACATCTTTGGACTGTGGGAGGAAACCGGAGCACCCGGAGGAAACCCACGCACACACGGGGAGAACGTGCAGACTCCGCACAGACAGTGACCCAGCCGGGAATCGAACCTGGGACCCTGGAGCTGTGAAGCAATTGCGCTAACCGCTATGCTACCGCGCTGCCCCTTCTTGTGGTGGAAGGAAAGAAAAATGCTTCCCTTTTTCAATCACTTCTGGATCTGACCCTGCTTCTGTCTTGCTTTTGTACAATGGGTGTCAGAATCAACTTCACACACAATGAACAATTCCAGAATGCAGAGAATGCTGCCACGCAAAGCAGAGCAGCTCAAGTGCACAGACGTCTGATATAAAGATTTATGTGCACCCATCTTTCCATTTCAAATAATGGCTTAACCACTACATGTTTCTAACACTTCTCCATTTTATAACATGTTTTATCTGCAAGCTGAATTATCTAGGGTGCTTCACTGGTGAAGAATGCAGGAGCACAGCTGTATTTTTAATTAATTTATTTATGCGACTGTCAAATTATTTTTTAAAGGACTCTCCGCTTAAATATTTAAATAGGATGCACAGTAGAGTATAAAGATGCTCACCCATATACAGATGCAAGCCCAACTGTGCGTGTTTTAACTGTAGAAATGTAAAGCTGCAAATGTTTTAACGCTGATCTCAATTCACAATAGAAAGTTGTACTGTTCTACCAACCATTAATGTTTGGATATTCTTTTTCACCCTGTCCCAGCATTATGCTGCTGTAGTCATTTGCTTTTTGGATGGGAGATGCCAACAAAAAAAATAACTAGCTTTATTCCCCCTTCAGTTATCTGACAGAGAGACCATTTTAGAAATTATTGTCAATGGTTTGACAGCTTGCTTTTCTTTAGGCAACTTAGGCAAGTGCAAGCTGTGTTCCTGGATGTTCGTGAAAAGTAACCATAGTTATTAAGTAGATGGTGTCAGACACAGCTCAGTGGTAGCCCTCGCACCTCTCCAGAGATTTGAGCACATAATCTAGGCTGAACACTTCAGAAGAGTCCTGAGGGAGTGCTGCACTGTCAGAAATGTCTTTGATTGGATGAGACTTTGAACCAAAACCCTAGCTGTCCCCTTTGGGAGTTTTAAAATATTCCTTGGCATTATTCAACAAAGAGCAGCAGAGTCTGCCCAATGTCCTACCCAATACTTATCCCTCAACTAACATCTCCAATAAAGATTTTCTGCCCATTTATTTACTCTTTGGGATCTTGCTGTGTACAAATTTGCAGAGCGAGGAATCAGGTGGTGAAGGGAATATGATGAAGGTTGCTACACAGGTAGCCTTAATTTTGTTGATGAAGAACCCATGAGGTCCCAGCAGTTGATGATTGGGATGAGGGTGGAGGAAGAGGATTATGATGAGTTGTTGACCATATGAGAAAAGGAGTCTGAATATACATGTGTTAATCAATGCATAGGAACTTTCTTACAGGGAACGCTGAGTAGTGACCAGGAATTGAAGTGCAAGCTGAATTGTTTTCCTTCCCACTCTATAGGCATTGAGACCAATTACAGAGCTCCAGCTGTGGCCAGCGAGCTCAGCACAAACTAGGAACAGGTATTTGGGCAGTATAATAGTATCAGATCGAGAATTTACCCTCGAGGGTAGCCATGGCAACAGTTTAAAGCCAGCAAGGGGAAAAGAAATGGTGAAATGTGAGAATTGGTCATTCCTTGCAGAAGCATAACCCCTGTTTGCAGATCATGTAATAAACCCCAAAATAAAAATGGAGAGGTCCAAAGCACAAAAAAAGATAAATTACAAATAAATTGCATAGTGGAAATAAATTTGTAAACCACCCTGTTTGAGTTTTCTGTGTAAATAATCAGCATTGTCATCGATGCAGTTTAATAATCAGATACTTTTACAAGAGGGGCTGTTTAGCACAGGGCTAAATCGCTGGCTTTGAAAGCAGACCAAGGCAGGCCAGCAGCACGGTTCAATTCCCGTAACAGCCTCCCCGAACAGGCGCCGGAATGTGGCGACTAGGGGCTTTTCACAGCAACTTCATTTGAAACCTACTTGTGACAAGAAGCGATTTTCATTTCATTTCAAGAGCGATCTAACTGTGAACATCATGTTTCGTAATCTTTTCTGTTAATTCTGCTCAATTAAAAAGCAGATATTTGAATGTCAACACTCCGTGCTGATTATGTCATTTGTGAAATTGGCTGGTAGATTTCCTAAATCTGACAGAGTAAGGAACTGAATTAAAGATGATGTGGATTGTCTCTTATTGGTGATTGCTTAACTCAGCCCATTCACATGCCTCTTTATAGGGGTCCCGACAGTGGATCTATCCGCATAAAAGGGAAGAATTTGTGGAAAAATTCTTCTTGGCTTTATTTTTAATAATGTTGGGTACAATGTATGGGCGGCATGGTAGCACAGTGGTTAGCACTTTTGCCTCAGAGCGCCAGGGTCCCGGGTCCGATTCCCGCTTGGGTCACTGTCTGTCGTAGTCTGCACATTCTCCCCGTGTCTGCGTGGATTTCCTCCAGGTGCTCCGGTTTCCTCCCACAAGTCCCGAAAGACGTGCTTGTTAGGTGAATTGGACATTCTGAATTCTCCCTCAGTATACCCAGAGTGTGGCAACTAGGGGATTTTCACAGTTACTTCATTGCAGTCTTAATGTAAGCCTACTTGTGACATCTAATAAAAATTATGATTATTATTATACATTTTTTAAGTACCTTCTGTGGCTTTACTAAACACAGAGACTAGCAAGACTTTTGAGATCTCAACAAGGTACACATTTCTCAGTGCCAGCATAGTCTATGGGTAATGACCATGCAGAATCATTAGGAAACAGTATCGCTTTGCCATGGACACGTTTTACTATTTGAGCTCACATTTCACCGTTCCATTGTGCCAGATTGATGTGAGTTAGTTGTCCTAATCTCAAGACCACCTTCAGCCTCCAAAATTCCCTTCTCTTTATTTTGCTTCTGGTCAGGGTTTTGAAATCCTACACTGTACTTGAATGCAAAAGCGAGTTTGGAAAAGGTCACTGGGCTACCAATAAGAATACAAAAGGTTATAGGTTGCTGCAGTTTATAAAGTGCAGAACTCCAGCATGAAATTCGATGTCTAGTGCCTCAAGCACTTGCTTAACGGGTGTAAAGAGATTACAAGGTGATTGGACACCATGATTAGGAACCTGATACACTGACCTGCATATTAGGAGCTTTATCTTTAGATTGTCATAATTTAACAATTACGTGCGATTTTGCATGAATGTAAGTTAAAGCTACATTATTCCTCAGCGAAGGACGTTTTCCTCATTATGCCAGGATTATTCCATCTCGAGCAGCAAATGTTTTAAATGGTTGATGGGGCAGGGATCCCAACTCGCTGTCATTTGTAATCAATTTAAATGAGCAAACAATTGAAGTTAACCACCAATAGATGGAACCTGTTCAATCAGGTGGCCACACCAGGAAAGTGTTTTTATGCTTTTACTTCTCTCAGGACAGAAGTCCCATTTGATAAAATGTATTCCTTTTCCCACCTGCACGTAGCCTCCCAACAAAGGATACGTTTTGTTAGGGCTTCATTTCCATATCCTCACTGCATCCACTTTTCCTACTCCCACCACCACCACTCAAAATAGATTCATCCACAATGAAATGAAGGGCTGGAAGCCAGAACAACAAGTGTGCTGATGTCCAACAGCCTACATGAACAATTATATGTCTCCTATTTATCGCACTCCTTTCACTCCACCTCCCCCCACACCCAGCAAATATGGCTATGGTGACTAAGTTCAGCCCATCTGTGTACAGCATGGCTCAGCCACAAGCTGAGCTGCTTGGAGAATTAAACCAGCATGGCATCCACTGCTGCTCCAGCATGCAGCCTACAGCTCCATCCTTTAATAAGTGTATCATCCTTATCATCATACCAGAAAAGTCAAGGTGGCAAACTTACATTAACCACAGCCATTGGTGAAAATCCATTTGTTTTTCAAATCTTTACGTTTTTTGCCTCCAATTTTCTACTTCCTCAAATGGTTTCACGCCTGTGTACATAAAAGGCATGTGTGGAGCAGGTTTGGATTTGTAATGTTTAAAGAGGACTTCTTGTAACACTGGAACCTCCAAGATAAGTGAAGAGACTGCATAAGTTATTTTCTGGTAGGCCCCCATATGGGCATATGGGAGCATCATCAGGGGATGCCGGCCATGAAAATAGCCTGGACCCCAGAAATGAGCAATTCCTTTTCAATTTACTTTGTCAATCAGCCCCCTTAGAAGCCATGGTTGAGATCTGGGGTTAGAGGGAGACTGGGCAACCCTCCTCCATGAACAGGCACTTGCTTTTGATAAGGTGCTGCATAAAAGATTGATTCAGAAGGTGAGATAACAGGGGGTTGGGGTAGAATACTAGATTGGATTGAGGATTGGCTGACTGACAGAAAGCAGAGGGTCAGTCCTCGGACCTCAACTGTTTACAATCTATATAAATGATCTGCAAGCAGGCACAGAATGTAACATGGCAACATTTGTGGTGATGCTAAAATAGGTGGGAAATGAAGAGGAGATACAGATTTTACATAGGCTAAGAGATTGGGCCAAAATTTGGCAGATGGACTTTAATGTGGATAAGTGAGAGGTTATCCATTTTGGCCGAAAAAATAATCAAGCAAATTATTATCTAAATGGAAAGCAGATTCAAAATGCGTCTGGGCAGAGGGATCTGGATGTCTTTGTTCATGAATCGCAGAAAGTCAGTATGCAGGTACAGCATGTAATTAAAAAGGCAAATTGGATTTTTGGATTTATTGCAAAAGGACTGGAGTATAAAGTAGAGAAGTATTGTTGCAATTGTATTGGGTATTGGCGAGATCACATCTGGAGTATTGGGTGCAGCTTTGGTCTCCTCATTTGAGGAAGGATGTGGTGGCATTGGAAGCGATTCAGAGGAGGTTCACCAGATTGATTCCGGGGCTGAAGGGGTTGATGTATGAGGAGAGATTAAACATTTTGGGCTTAAACTCACTGGAGTCCAGAAGGATAAAGGGGATCTGATCGAGTATATAAAAAAAAGGGATTCATAAAGTAAATGTAGACCAAATATTTCTAGAACAATCTAGAACAATAGCACGGTAGCACAGTGATTAGCACAGTTGCTTCACAGCTCCAGGGTCCCAGGTTCGATTCCGGCTTGGGTCACTGTCTGTGCGGAGTCTGCACATCCTCCCCGTGTGTGCGTGGGTTTCCTCCGGGTGCTCCGGTTTCCTCCCATAGTCCAAAGATGTGCAGGTTAGGTGGATTGGCCATGATAAATTGCCCTTAGTGTCCAAAAGGTTTAGGTGGGGTTACGGGTATAGGGTGGAGGTTTGGGTCGGTGCAGACTCGATAGGCTGAATGGCCTCTTTCTGCACTGTAAAGTCTATGGGCGTCATTCTCCGACCCCCCGCCGGGTCGGAGCATGGCCGTTGGCCGCCGTGAATCCCGCCCCCGCCAAAGTCTCCGCTCCCGGAGATTGGGCGGGGGCGGGAATCCGGCCGCGCCGGTTGGCGGGACCCCCCGCTGGATTCTCCGGCCCGGATGGGCCGAAGTCCCGCCCAGGAATTGCCTGTCCCGCCGACGTAAATCAAACCTGGTATTTACCGGCGGGACCAGGCGGCGTGGGCGGGCTCCGGGGTCCTGGGGGGGGGGGGGCGTGGGGCGATCTGACCCCGGGGGGTGCCCCCACGGTGGCCTGGCCCGCGATCTGGGCCCACTGATCCGCGGGCGGGCCTGTGCCATGGGGGCACTCTTTCCCTTCCGCCTCCGCTACGGCCTCCACCATGGCGGAGGCGGAAGAGACTCTCCCCACTGCGCATGCGCGGGAAACTGACAGCGGCCGCTGACGCTCCCGCGCATGCGCTGGGAAACTGACAGCGGCCGCTGACGCTCCCGCGCATGCGCCGCATTTCCGCGCCAGCTGGCGGGGAAACAAACGCCATTTCCGCCAGCTGGCGGGGCGGAAATCCCTCCGGCGTCGGCCGAGCCCCTCAATGTTGGGGCTAGGCCGCCAAAGATGCGGAGCCTTCCGTACCTTTGGGCCGGCGCGATGCCCGTCTGATTGGCGCCGGCTTTGGCGCCAGTCGGCGGACATCCCGCCGTTGGGGGAGAATTTCGCCCTATATCTAAGAGGTCACAGATATAGGTTGAGAGGCGGTAGATTTAAAACTGAGGTGAGGAGCACGTGGGTGCCAGAGATGTACACATGGTGGCATCAAACAAATTAGATGTTCTTCTGTTAACTCCACTGAATTGGATGGGGTCAGCACTGCAGGGAACTGGTAAAGCCGACTTTGACATAACTGCCAGAATCACAACCTGGAATAACAGAGTCTGAATGTTTTTCTACCTGAGTTAAAGACAATCTAATGTACATTTGGGTGCTGACTTCTACTCTTCAAAGCTAAGAAACTTCTTGCTTTGAATTACATTTTAGATTGAATGGCATTATTTAACTGTGAACTTTTAAACTACTGCATTCAGCATTAATAAATTCATTTTCTATGTGATTGAAACATTGTGCTAATTGTGTTAAAAAGTAATTATAAGCATTCAACTCATCAAATCCTTTTAGCAGGTTGAAAGTGATGCTGCAGTTTTTCATTTATTGTACTGTGTAGCTAATTATACATTATGGATTGTAAATACCTTGAACAAATTGCAGTTTACTCCATTGTGTTCTTTGTTTGAACAATCCATATCTAATCAATACATTATTACTACTTTACTAATAGAAACTGAGAACCAGCCATATTAATCCACTAAAACCACTCAGACATTTCTATGACACTGTTTAAAAGACTTTTCATGATTTCCTTGTAAGTGGTTTGGAATCCACGGCACAATCTATGTAAGACACAGATTACACAAGAGACTTTGAATGACTGCACAGTGCATTATACTTGAGAGTTCTACCTAGCCTATAAAGTAAAGCTTGAAACAAACTGGGTGTACGCAATATTCCTTTTGTGCACTGCACTCTGTTACCCGTGTAAGTCCAAATTGAATCATGAATTCTATGAAACAAAACAGTGCCTTACAAAAGGCCCAAGTGTCAAAAAGTTAAAGTAAAATGAAATTAATAATTCAGTGCTTAAATATAATGTCCATAGGATTATATCATCAATTTCAGTGATTAAAAAAATCAGTACAATCTCAGCTTCAGATGAGATGCTCTACCCAGATACAAAGGGTGAGTTAGGCTTTAATGATTGAAAAGAAAACATTCTCTGCTCATTATGTGAACTTCTGAAGGATATATTATTTGGTTAAGTCCCCCTGTGGCCTAAGGCGAATGGTGAAAGGTTAATAAAGACTTTAATTGCACCTGTCTCTAAAACTGTGACATGCTATAATAGCAGTTTCCCATCTAACTTTCCTTCAGGATTTACATATGGCATTACCGTTTCTCCTAGAGTGCTTAGACAAACAGGTTATTGTTCTGGATACTTAGGTAAAAAACATACAGTGAAGGCTGAAATGATTTTGACTCGATATACCCTGTTTAACTGGATATGCCAACTGAGGGCAAAATACTTTTGACTTGCAAAAGAGAAAGGTTGGGACACATTTATGTTCAAAGCATTTTAAGCTATACATAAAAGTGAAATTGCTGCACTATATAATTCCATGACCCATAAATGTTGCAATTAAAAGATTATTTAGTAGCAAACTGACTAAAAAGCACTGGAATCCAAATCTGATTCATTTTAAAATTTCACAGCACTACACATAACTTTGTCTGTCAGCAACAAAAGTAAATGCTCCACAACAACTGAAGTAACAGTTTCAGATGTCCCATATTATGCACATTATACAGTAACTGTCATAATTTTAAGCATTAAAAGTACTATTCAAAATGTGTAAACTAACCATTGTTTAGTGAAAAATAGATTTGGAAGCTCCAATATAGCAAATTAAATATACAGGGTGGGATTCTCCGTTAGCCGACGCTGAGATCAGCAAAGGCGGTTAGGGGGAGAATTGGGTCCGATGCCAAAATCGCAGCAGGCGCCGATTTGACGCCAAATCGCAATGCTCCAGCACTTCGACAGAGACATCAATGCGTTCCGGAATGCACATACAGTAAACACTGCTTGCATAACAGTAGCAGGCCCGACCCGGCATTCTCTGGGGACACTGCGATGCTCCGCCTCTGATGGGCCGAGTTCCCGATGGGCCGGTTCACTTATGCTTTTAAAAATCGTGAACCCGGCGTGACGGCTGCTGAGGGAGAGAGAGGGGGTATGGACAGTGTCCAACATTGCCGTAGTTTGCTGACAGTTGTGCCGCTGGCCGGGGAGAGTACCGGGGGGGTGACCAGGAGGTGGGTTGTGGAGTTGGGGTGGACGGACATGGAACAACATTGCCGCAGCTTAAAAGGCAGCCAGGCAGCTGTGCATGCTTGACAGCCCACTGTGAACTTAGGGCCAAGGGTCGTATGTGTCCCCCCCCAAGGTACCCCCCCTGGGTGCCCTCTGGCCCCAGTCAACCCATCAGCTCTATGGGCGCATTCCAGCAGAACCAGTGCCATCTTTTTGGCTGGGATGAGTATGCGTGGGGAATGTAATGTGTATGTGCGGCTGCAGCTTGTCAGCCTCCCGAGTGTCAATCACGGACCTGGTGAATCCATCACCGTTTTTCATTGGAATCGATTGTGTTCCACATCGCACGGGTGATGTCCCTTAATAGTAGCGGAATCGGTCGCGGTGTGGTACCGGTTTTTCTGTTGTGAAAGTCCACGAATTCTGCGCTGGTGTCAACACTTAGTCTCAGAAACGGAGAATCCCGTCCCCTTTTCTTAATGCTGCAAGTCTAACTTCCAAATCTCATGCTTGTACATTTATTCCACATTAGCATGTCACTTGAAACTGCCTCCAACATTTGTGTTGCATTTGTTCAATGTTCTATGAGCTGTAGCCTTGCACAAAATGTTAAGCTTACACTAAATGTCCATTCAGGAAAGAGAGCATCTCCTGCAGGTATTGTCTACACCAGCTTAATGTATGTCTTTGTAGATTGCAAGCTGTACCTCACCACCACCTCCTTCGACCTCTCACTATCTATCGGTAGCTTGTCCAACACCCAGTAATGGATGAGCAGAAATATACAACCAATTATTATTGGAAGGTTTGAAGCCATTGCCTTCAGTCCATGCCACATTCTTCATTCCCTCACCAACTATTCCAGCCCTCTCCCTGGTCACCGATTGAGGCTATATTAGGCTGTTCACAACCTCTGTGCCATATTTGATTCCAAGATGAGCTTTCAACCATTTATCCACGTGTCATTAAGACAGCCTATTTTCACCTCCATAACATCACCTATCTCCACCCCTGCCTCAGCTCTTCTGCTGCTGTAACCTGCATTCATGCTTTTGTTTTCCCAAGAATTGACCATTTTAGTGTATTCCTTGGTTGGCCCCTCAGTTCTAACTTCCATGAAACTGAGGTCATCCAAAATTCTCCTGTCTGTGTTCTAACTCACACCAAATGTTGTCGCTGATCACCCCTGTGCTTGCTGACCTAAAATTCTCATCCTTATTTTGAAATCCTTCCCTAGCCTCACCCCTTCCCATCACTGTCATTTTCTCCAGCCCCACAACCTTTCGAGATATTGGCGCTCCTCTAATTCCGGTCTCTTGAGTATCTCCCACTATTGGTGGCTGTGCCTTAAGCTGCCGAGGCTCTAAGCGCTGGGCTTGCCTCCTTTAATTGTTTCGTCTCTCCACCTTGCTTTCCTCCTTTAACACATTCCTTAAAATCTGTCTCTGCTTGACCAAGCATTTTAACATCTGCCCTAACATCTCCCAATGTGATTTGGTGCCATATTTTGTTGTATAATGCCTCTGTGAATATCTTTGATTACATTAAAGGTGCTGTATGAACACAGGTTGTTATTGTTAACATGCAAGTTCCAAAAGACATTCAGTACTTAATCTGCATGGGTATTGCTGACTGATGTAAAACTTTGCATCCCAATTATATCCCTGTAATATTCCCAAGTTCGTGAATAGCACAAAGCTGGGTGGGAACGTGCGTTGTGAGGAAGATGCAAAGTGACTTCAAGAGGATTTGAACAGACAGTGTTTGGCAAGATCATGGCAGATGGAAAATAATGTGTAAACATCCACTCTGGTAGAAGCAACGGGTGTGCAGAGTATTTCTTACATGGTAAACGATTAGAGCGTGTAGATGTACAAAGGACAGGTGTCCTCGCCAATAAAGCAGTGAAAGGTAACATGGAGGTGTAGCAAGCAATTCGGAGGCAAGAAGATTTGGATACAGGAGTAGCGAAGTCTTACTTCAATTGGTTAGAACATTGGTTAGATGACATCGAGATTACTGTGTGTAGTTTTGATCCCTTACTTTAGGAAGGATATTATTGCCATAGGGGGAGTGCAAGTGGGTTCACCAGACTAGTTTCTGGGATGGCAGGATTGTCCTCTGAAGAGAGATTGGGGAAACGGGGCCTGTATTCTCTATAGTTTTGAAGAATGAGAGCTGATCTCATTGAAATCTACAAAATACAGGGATAGGCCGGGTAGGTGCAGGTTTCCCCTAGTTGGGGTGTCTGTAACCAGGGGACACACTTTTAAAATAAGGGGGAAGCCACTTCGAACCAAGATGAGGAGAATGTTTTTTATGATCAGAGAGTTGTGCTTCTTTAGAATTCTCTATCACAGAGAGTTGTGGAAGCTCAGTCATTGAGTGTGTTTAAAGCAGATTGACAGATTTCTAAATACCAATGACAGAAAGGGATATGGGATAGTGTGGGAGAAAGACATTGAAATGGATAATCAGCCATAGAATCATAGAATTTACAGTGCAGAAGGAGGCCATTCGGCCCATCGAGTCTGCACCGGCTCTTACAAAGAGCACCCTGCTGAAGCCCACGTATCAATCCTATCCCCGTAACCCAGTAACTCCCACTTAACATTTTTTGGATAAAGGGCAATTTAGCACGGCCAATCCACCTAACCCGCACATCTTTGGACTGTGGGAGGAAACCGAAGCACCCGGAGGAAACCCACGCACACACGGGGAGAACGTGCATACTCTGCACAGTGACCCAGCCGGGAATCGAACTTGGGACCCTGGAGCTGTGAAGCAACTGTGCTAACCGCTATGCTGCCGTGCTGCCCATGACTGTATTAAATGGCGGAGCAGGCTCGAAGGGCTGAATGGCCTACTCCTATGTTCCTCTTTTCATTCAACATCACACAACCTACATGAGGTCAATAGAGAACAACCTACTTATTGAAAGTACAATTTTACTAAACCATGACAGATGTTGCCATACATTGACGCTCCTAGCTCTCTTTTCAGATAAATAAATCAGTGGGCAAGAATAAGCAACACACAAGTGACAAACGAAAGGTACAACTTAATTCCCTTACCCAGCTGCATGAGCTCCTCATTGTAAACTGTTTCCCAGTTTGCTCATCCTAGTCTATCTTATCTGTGTTTGTCACCAACCCTCTTTATTACACTATATAAGCCTTTATAACCCACAACTGATTCTGTTGTAGATTATGACATTACTTCAGAAACAGATTGTGGACAAAAGTGGGTGGGAATGGTGCTATTTTATAATATCTAAGAGTAGGAAAACTATCAAAATCTGAAATTCTTAAACTAATCAGGAGTATCACTTACTGTGAACTTTAAAACTATGAACTCTGTTCATTTGAAAAATATTCGTACACATTATAAGGAATTGAGTGGAGTTATTTTAAAGTTTCACTTCACCCGTTAAGCCCAAGCTTAATATTTTTTTGAGAGCTTCTTTAAGAAACAATATTTTGTTGAGGGCTACACGAATATGTCTTTGTAAGACTTAACTGTCTAATTTATCATAGACAATGAATTGAAAATCTCGTAGCAAGTAATGAAAAATGGAGAATAGGCTCTTTTCAGTGGCTCGTCAGGACAGAATGCAGACTTACTTCAAAACACCCCACCCATCATACCCACCCACCAGCACCAAAGAGGATTCGGAAGCTGGTATAAGGTATTTTCAAAGCCATTGTTGAAAGATCCCATGATTATTATGGCAAACAAAGGAGATCCATTCATCCTTTATTTTGTTAGGAGGAACAGCTAGATTATTGGAGTTTACATTATCATAGACTCTTTAGCTTCTTTCTCAATAGAAGCTGAATGGATAGTTTAAAACCACAACACAGTAAGGCTTCTTGTGAAGAACATGTGGTTTGCTAAACTTCAGAACAAAGCAAAATCAGCTGGAACCCTATGTAAACGTAACAGACTAAGCCACTCAGTTAAAAAGGGGTTATTTGGCTTGCTGCTGTAGACCTGCACTTTTGGCAGTAAATAAGACAGTCTGCTTCCCGTTCAGAGGTCTACAGAAATGTATTTTATCAAGTAAGATCTGCATTCAGCCATACTCCTAATGCGCACCAGACTACATGCAGAACTTCTTTTCATCTTTACAAAAAGTACAAGAAGGACCTTGTCTGAATCAAAATATGTTACCATCGAATGTGGGACACTCGCGGTTTCTTTCATTGTGAAGATGAACACAATATTGTGATGTGTTTTGGAAATAAAGGCCAAATGTATCATTCAACCCTGCCCTAGTCCACCAGCAAAACAGGAGAGACCACACAGGGTGGGCCTTGTGAGAAAGGCCTCCTCACCTGTACACCTGCTTGTGAAGCATTGCCTTTTGCAGAACGTGTTTTTTGTTTCTCGGGTGGCGAGACTCCCGTTTATGTGACATGGACGGAGAAAGCCTCGATTATGATTAGGAAGAATTTCCTCATTGTGCACCGCTCAGGCAGAGCAGTCAGTGGAGTCGGCAGACAGGACAATGGTGGAAGGTAACCTTTATTGACAGTTAATGGCAGAACGGTAGACAGGACATTTAGCCTTAGCAAATGAAACTTTAGCAAATGAAACAAGACCTTCGGCGCAGGCGAGATCAAAACCTGATGTTGTGTCATGAAATAGGGCACAATAAACGTCCAGGGACCATAAATTCTGGCCACGACAATGACACAAGGTCGCTTCAGTGTAGATAACATGCGCTGGGGTTTAATTTCCTGTTATGATGTCAATTATTGAAAGACCCGAAGAAAAGTGTGTGTGTGTGTGTGGGGTGGGGGTGACATTATTATTGCCGCACAATGTATGTTTTTGAATGTTTGTTAAAGGAAAGGAGAGTTTTCCTATTGGGGGAAACTAGATATCACCCCCCCCCCCGCCCCCCTCCTCTTTAAACTTCCTACATTTCAATTATCCAAAAGCAAAGGATGAACAAACACAATCAGTGCCAATCGATGGGAGGAAATTGGTGCCTTTCCATCCAATCAGACCTACATCCCAGCAGAGGAGTGGCCGATTGCCTGACCTTCAGTCAGCTGAATCCCAGCACATCAGACACATCTCGAACACTTTGCCTTGAGTCACTTTCCAACCACCGCTGGCATCACATCACGTCCAGAACAACTCCAGCCCCACCTATAGGGGGCTGGCTGCGTTTTTTTTTTAAGGGGGATCTTCGCCTGTTTCTAACTGCTGTGGGAAATCTCCCAGATGGTAAGGGTGGGCACTGCCCCTCGGAGGTGCCTCAAGAGGTGCCAGTGCTGCTCACGTGTCCGTGGGTCCTCTCCGCCCCTCTCACTGCGGTCTCTGGGAGGTTTGTGTTCAAGGCACCGGTTTTCCCTCCACTTTGTGAATGATGTGGGGGTCAGACTAACACACTGAACCCGTCCCCCAGGCTCATCGCTATGGGCTATGACAACGTGAGGCCATTGCTAAATAAGACCACTGCAATGAAAAGGAGGGTTTCTAAAGTAGGTCAACACAAATTAGCTCCAACTCTAACAACTCGTGTAGCTTTAAGCTGGATGCTAGTTGTTGGGAATAGCCATAGAGAGAGGCACTCAGACAGACTGGTGGGGGTTATGCATACACACACTGATAATTGAACTCGTACCTTGATGGACCCGGGGATGACGAGCTTCATGGCTTGTCGTTTGAGTTCTGTCAGCTTGAGTTGGCAATTGTTACACCAGGCTCCCTTCTCTTCCTTCTCGAAGGTACAAGACTCCGTCCCGGACACGGACCCTGCTCCCTCGGGAGCGGGTCGACTCCCACAATGGTCTTCCTCGGCCGCCTGAAATCTCTTCCTGGGACCGGATTCCAGGGGGTTTCTCGCCTCCCTGCCTGGGCTGCCTTCCAGCACCTGTGAAACACACCCGGACAAGACACATTGAGATGGGCTGGCCACTTCCTTCAATACCATAGGCCTGAAGTGGAGGGGTTAAACTGTTAACATCTACCTTCTCTTCGCCTAGTCTAAGTGTCCCATACACACACTGCAGTCGGCCACTCGTTAAAACATTGCTTCAAATTGTCTTGCAAAAAGTTCAGTTTGTTTAATGCCAGTGAGCGTGTTGCTGTGGGGTTACTGTAAACTCCGCAGTGTTAACAAGTCCAATTGATTCGTTGACATTGGGGAGCATTAGTACATGTGTCGTGCTGGCGATCTGCGCCTCTTGTTTGTAAATGCACCCTTACAGCGCTCAAATGAGCTCAGGTTTACGGTGCAGCTCAAACCCATAGATAGCCCCTTGACCCAAGTCCAGTAAGGCAGCCTTGTTACTTACCGCCTGTCTGCGGCACTCCGGCTCCACCCCGCGAGCTTTACTCCCTGGCATTTTGCTTAAAGTCACTTTCGGTTATTGCAGGAACACATCCAAAGCAAAACAGTTATTGCGCCTGGTCCTGACTCCCGGCTGGAACGTGTGGATTCATCTCAACAGCGCCAATACCGCTCAACCGACCTCCTGAGCAGCGCCAGGATCGCGCCAGTGCTGTTAACCTGCCCTTTATAAACCTTCCCAAATATCCTTGAAAAGTCTAAACAGGTATTTGTTTATTCTGCTCTTCCACATCCATGTCCGAAAGGGGACGAGAGTAAGTTTGAGTTTGAAGTTAGTGTGGGGTTGGGGGAAAGCGTGCCTGCTAGTGGGTGGAGCACAGAGTGCATTTAAACCACTGATCGACCAAGGGCTTGCCGTGACTCACTTGACACCAGTAAAACTGCTCCCACACCCGCCACACAGCCCTGACACAACTTTCAGCCCACAATCCTGACTTCCAAAAGGCATTCTCGGCACATGCCACCATTTCCAAGGACAAAACTACCTGGAATTCTTTCTAATCAAAAAGCCCTCAAATGCAAGCGGGGATTTCTGTGACGAACTGATTTTCGGAGTGTGTGAGGGTGTCAACAATCTCCGGTTCTGTTGGGGCAGTGACGGGAAAAGGGAGATTTCAGATCACCCCCACCCCCACCTCCCCCCAGAGCAGGCGGGTTCCCCCAGAGACAGCAAGCACTACACCACTTTACTTGGTTCAGCTTTGACGATGATCTAACTATTCATAACTGGCCAAGATTCAAATTCACTTGGCAGCTGCTTTAACTCGCTTCATCCGCTGAATAGTAAATAACTTGTTCTTAAGATGTCGAACGCTTGATCACAATTAATAGCTTTGGTTTAGGTTAATACCGAGGTTTGCTCAAATAACGTTGTTGGATAATGTACAGTAACTCTAGCCCCTCGCCAATACCAGCAAACAATCAGAACTATTTTAACAAACAAAAACTGTCTTTCTTAATCTGAACAATTTATTTCTAATGTCAAAGTCGATTTAAACTCCTGAGACTCGTCCTCTTACAGTCGTGTGTGTGTGTGTGTTTTGGGGGGCAGTGTTTTGACCGCCCCCCCCCCCCCCCCCCATGTTAGTGGGGAAGTTGTCCCAGCTCCCCAGTCTCCCTCCGCTGTAGTTACAGCGCCACTTGTTGGCCAGAATTTCAGGATGTGCAGAAAGGTCCAAAAATCCTCAGGAAACACAGCGCTGCCTGCTTCGCAAGAACTGAGTGAGTTTGCGGACACCAGGAAAAACCCTGTTCAGAATTCGCTCAGCCTGGATGCAGTCAATGCCTGTCTGGCTCGGTCTCTCAGACAACGTGCGTTGTCTAAGTTGGGAGAAGAAATAGTCTATACACGGGGAGGAAGAAAGCAGTACTGATAACAGTATATATCAGTACATGGTAGCTTGTGAGAAAGACACTCGTTTTGAAACATACAATTCTGGATTATTTGCAAAATGATACCACACTGGCGATTTCCATTATTTATTTTTGGGGGGGTTTGGTCTTGACCAACGTTTACAGAATTCAGGGAAAGTACACATTTAAAACTAGGCAGAAACGCAATGAAATTTGGGTTAATTAAAATCCATCAGGTTGGGATTTTGGGGGGGGGGGGGGTAAGTGCTCTCTGTACTCATTCACTCCGAATCTTAATCTGATCGTTAATACTTTCTTCACATGGTAAATCTGTCAGAACCAACATTAAACTGGAGAAACTTGGGCAACTGCCCAGATTTCAGTGAAAATACTTCAGCGCGGTTATTAAAGAGTCTTTCAGGTGGTTCCTCCAGTTCAGAGGGTGCAGACTGAGCACGGATTTGAATGGGCAATTCCTTCATGTTCGCCACTTTGCCCCCCCCCCCCCCCCCCCCAGTCAATATGCAGCTGAAGTGACTCCTGTGTGTGAGGGAGAGGATTGCAATGGGCAGGGCTTCGTGGTGGAAGACGCTCAGCAAAGGGTCGGAGGTGTGAAAACGCAATGTGGAAGGTTGTGCCGGGGTGCTGCGGTTGGAGGAAGCAGAGGTCATGGTCAGATAGCTGTCAGTGAGGGCGAGGTACAGTGAGGCGCTCGACTGCTCCAAATAGGAGGACGCTGCGTTTCAAGTTACGCGCCTTTCTAAAAATAACCCTCACTTTAGCTGTATCGCGACTCCCAGGTCTCAGAAACAGAAAACTACACACACACACCCTCAACCCCACAAAACGTCTGCTAACAGCAAACAGTTAGCACAAACGGGCTTCTATATGTGTGATGAGTTTAGAGGGATGCAGACTTTATATCCATTCAGAATGTATAAGAAGCCCATTCATAGATTTAATGATAAAAAGCGACCTCTGGCTTAAAACATAAAAACAAAATAATGCAAAGGGGGAAAGTCCTAGGAAGTCAGCTTCAGCTCGGTCACAAGCACAAGACTCAGACTGATCAAATCCCTTCCCCCCCCCCCCCCCCCCTCTCCAGGACAGCCTCCTGGATTCCCTGCCAACTCCACCGGGGCATTGTGGCAAACAATAATTGTGTCTCTCAAACGCTGAGTTGGAGCAAAGAGCGAAGGAGAAAGAAGCTGCTCACCAATCTGGGTCAGGGAGGGGTTGGCAGCTCTGCGCGCCCCCGAGCAGCGAGCGCGCCCCCGGCTGACAACCCCAACTGCACGCCCACCCACTCTCCCCACACACACACACACTCTGCACATGTGCACCCCCCCCGATCCGGCTGTGTGTGTGGGGGGGGGGGGGGGGGGGTAGGGGGTGCGCCCCCGAACTCCCCGGCTTTCTGATGCGCGCCGCCGAGCTGCCCCAGTGTGCGCGCTCCCCGGCGGGGATGGGAAACTGTGCACATCCCCTCACTCCCCCCTGTACACCCAGCAGCTCCACCTCTGCACCTTCCCACCTCCCGACAATCTCGCCTCCGGAAATGGGCTGGAGTTGCTCAATCATTCATTGAGAGTTGACAGCGCGGGCGCTTTGTGACTTGCTGCATGTGTGTGGTATGGAAACAGCTGTGAGTGAGCACCGGGCTCTCCGTGTCCCTCTGTGTCTCTCTCTCGCTGTCTCTCCTGTGGTCAAATACCTTGAGAAGTTCAAAGCAAAACTCCCCAGCACCAGGCGGTGGAGCAAAAATCTTTAAAGAAATGTGATCTAGGGCAGCACGGTGGCGCAGTGGTTAGCCCGGCTGCCTCACGGAGCCGAGGTCCCAGGTTCGATCCCGGCTCTGGGTCAGTGTGTGTGGAGTTTGCACATTCTCCCCGTGTCTGCGTGGGTTTCGCCCCCACAGCCCAAAGATGTGCAGGGTAGGTGGATTGGCCAGCTAAATTGCCCCTTAATTGGAAAAAATGAACTGGGTACTCTAAATTTATTTGAAAAAAGAAATGTGATCTGCCCTCGGATGCAGTTTTGTCTAAGCTGGTGTCTGGAGGCTGGGGTCGTTCCCACCGCAATGCCTAAAGCTGTCCATGTCCCCGGCAATAAATAATAAGCAAACCGTGCCTCTGCTCACCCAGCACACACCAACACACAGTCCAAGCAACACATTGGAAAGTTAGCCCCGAAACACACACACACACACACACACAAAAACGCATCCAGAACACACACTTCAAACAATGTTTGACTGTAGTGGCCTTTTATTAACTGAAGGCAACTTGAAGGGGATCGCTTTAAAAGTCAGGTCACTGCCTCGTGTTGCCAAAGGTTTTATGAAACACTCACCTTGCGTTTTCTCCTCAAGAGGTGACTGGTGAATCCGAATATAATGTCAGGGTCCAGGCAGAATGTGCCGATTTCCAGCAAGTTGGCGTTTTTCCTGGGAGGGCACTCTGGTGCTGGTTGTGAAGACATGATGGTGCGCTGCGATATTGCAGCTCGCTCCCCGAGCCGCGCCCTGGTACGCGAGACGCCTCATTCACTATCTGGTGAAATATTGGCTGCCAGCGCTTCTTCCATAGCCGGGCACGCTGCACCCCCAATGCCGCTAAGTCTGCAAGTCAGGCGAGCTGCGCTCTCTCTTTACCACTCCCCTCAAGAACGTCCCGCCAAAGTAACCTATTCCAGCAGGGAATCTTCTGGCATCCACTCGTACCCCTGTATGCAGAAACATCAATATCCATCAGCAGATCTTCCTCAAGGCTCCCCTTCCTCCGGTTCCCTTCTACCCGCAGCGTGTGGGGAGGGAAGCGTTCAGTACGCCGGGAAGAGATCCTTTGGGTCTCTCTCTGCCTGTGTTCTGTGTGAGGGCGATCCACACAAGATTGAATGTTCCGCTGTGGACTGAGAGAGATGGAAGAATGAATTGCAGTTGGAGCAATGTTTTTGTGTATGTGTGTCTGTGGATGATGGTAAGTTCTCCCCACATCACATTATTCACTAGTTGTGACTTTTTAAACTGTGCTAATTGTTGCCTGACAGCCTGGAATTCTGCCGCTCGACTCCCAGTGACTCCAGAGAAGCCAATCCCACTGTGAGCAGATAGGTGACATAAACCACTGACAGGGTGAAATCACACCGAATCATCCATTGAGCCAGAATTTCTCTCAGAAACATACCCATCTAATTCCATCTCGCCCTTCAGAATTCCAATCGGAATTGCCAGGAAAAAGAGCATGTTTATTGGATGTTTTGGTTAATTTGTGATAATCGAACAGAAAAATCAATTATGTTCTGATTATAGCAAAAGTATTCTGCATTCTACTTGGTTCATATCTTCATTCATTAGCATCTCCTGTCAAACTAATGGAGAGAGATGATGGGGCTGTTTAATTTTGTCCAATTGCTGTACAGCATAATTTACTTTTTGCACATTATAAAGTAGCACTTTAATACGAAAATAATCTAAGGCTGTTGCAGTGGCATGCTCTGTCAATTATTTATCACCCAGGAATATCTGCAGGATACTTTCCAGGAGGAAATGGTTTAGGGGTTAGCGCAAAGCTGTATGTCTGCTCCACGGAAAGCTGGGCAAAATGATAACAGGGCAGCGATCTCAAAGTTATTAACACTGTCCGCATTTGTTGTTCCAAATAAAGCAAAACATCAACGAATCGATTACGCACAAAGCCTATTAGAGCAGATAAAGTCCATTATTTATATGTTTTGAAAGCGATCCTCAGACATTAACATGAGTCTGTTAATAAAAATCTTATCACCAGGACACAGAGGAGTAGTCTCCAGATAACCAGACGGTCATTACCTTTATAATAAAGACATTTGTGTCAGTGATTTAAAGAATGCCACTTTTCCCATTTGGTGGATTTGCCAGCGCTGCGTGAAATATGCGATTTTGGTTGGCTGATTGTTTATTCAGCAGTCACTTAAGTAAGTTGTCTATAGATAGGAGTTCTCTAGTCATTGTTCCGACTAGAGTTTGACTGAAGGTGAACTGAGGGTATGTGTTATAAGCCTCGCCTTGTCTCACTGTAGACCTATAATAAAGTACTTGTGGGATACAAGAAGGACAAAGTCCTGCCCTTAAGTTGAACGTGTATTGATTTAATGTAAAAGCCAGCATTTGAAGAGAAAAAACAAATCCATTCGTTCCGCTGCCACCCAATGCTTCCGTTTCACACGAGAAAGAATGTCAAGTTTAATGAGTCTGGGGGCGAGCAGAATTAGAACTGGACATTTGCACAACTTAAGCCTCCACTAACTTAGGCTCTGTCTCAACTCACCAAACAACTTCCTAACTTTCGACTCACTTAGCAATTAGTCAGAAAGTAGCAGATGGTAGTAACTTGGGGTAATTAGTTGAACTCTGACAAACTCTGATAGCATTATGACAATTAAAACTTGCCCACACCCCTCCCAGTCCGATCGATCCCACTGGTCACTCTGCCCAGTGTTGATAATGAAACACAAACAAGGACAGCATGTGTAAGCCTTCCAGTAATTGACTGCTGTTTCTTGAGGGCGGCGAGGGGGGCGCTGAATCTAAACAGGAAATATAGCATAAGCGTGAAATACTTAAAGTGCATATGTTAAATATTTAATTAAATGTGTGTGCAATCCACAAACGCCGTCTTCCATTGGTGTAAAGACAAAATGAGGGCTTTACTCCCTTGTGCTACAAGTTGAACTTCACTCCTAAATCCACACGATTTGCATCGCATGGTTACTGTACTCTGTAGCCGGCTGTACAATTTTACATTTAATTTGCTAAGATTACAATAGATTGCGGTCTAGAGGACCCTAGGGAAATCTGCGCGATAGAACCCAAGAATCCATGAAATTCAATGTAATGCACTAATCATGGACGCATTATGGTATTAATTGCTATAATGCTTACTTGTAATCCTATCATAGGATACAGAACACACTTTCGCTGAAGATGAATTAGATTTAGAGTAAATTAATAGTATATATTCAGAATCCAGGCTGTACATATCCCGTGGTTCAGCCTTTAACACAAGGCAAATATAATGCAGCCCTCATGTAAAAGTCAAAATCACCATGAACGTTCCTCGACAGACAGAAGTATAAGAGACGTGTTAGAATTTCACTTTACAAGAGGCACACAGGCCACATAAACGATAATTAGAATTCGTTGTAAAGATGATTTATCGTGTCTATCATCGTGGTTGAAAAGCCTGGGTCACCGATGAATGCTGATGAAATTCCAAAGATCTGCTCCCTAAAGACTCCCCGCATCTGTTGTCCTCCAGGCTGGAAGGGAATGGCCCAGGGCGCGCATCTTATTAAAGCTAGATCAAAATGTCGACGTTTTGTCAAGCAAAATAATTCCTCGTGCAGCGAAAGTGTGCCATCTCAATATGGTCATAGTGAAAAAGAAGAGTTCAGCGAATGTTCAGGATGGCTACCTCTTAGCATTTAGCGCATCAAAATGGACTGTTTGACGCGATTAATTATTTACAGCATTTAAGCCGGCCTCGCAACAGGAAATGTGGAAATATTAAAAGAGCATTTGAATATGTTTGATGATCATATTCAAAAGTCCCCCCCCCCCCCCCCCCCCCGGCCAGGCCCGAACGTTTCTCCTTCCTGGAGTTTCAAGCCGGAGATGTCTTTGAGTTTGTCCACAGCAGGACCGTGAAACCACAGCCACAGGTCATGTATCGCTCCCCAATTATTTTTCTCCCAATATACAATCAACGTGAAACAAATAATGGGTGAAGGTCACAGGATGGCGGAAGACTGACATCCACTAATGAAAGATCAAAGTTGCACTCGGTACTTGTTGGAATTGTTTGGCATGTCGCTGCTTGTTCCCGGCCTTTCAATTTCCATTTTCAATTTGCAAGTCATGAAGAGATAGACGGGGAAGAGTTTGTAATCCACCATCCCGCCATTTAATTCCTGTCAGCCTAATCAGGTTGCTTTCACCCACAGCTGCCTTGGTGGTTTGGTTTGCAATGTTTCTGGAAGAGTGGGGATATCAATCACTGCAAACAAATATCTTCACTTTCATCACTGGTTTTCTCTATGCAGAGAGAGAAAAGGGGGCCGGGCTTCGAGCATTTTATTGCTCCCTTAATGTAGGGTTAAGTTTTAATAAAAGTTAAACGGTCTCTGACCCAAATTGATTTTGCGCAGTTATCCATGTCACAAGGAAACACGTTGGCCGGTGTAACTGCCTGAAGGATTTTGCTGTCCCTTGGCCCCCAGTGAGCGCGCCGTGAAATGCATTCAAAAGTGTGACATCGGAGGAACTATAATGACACAATGCAAGGCTAACCTCGCTTTAAGACGAGTGCTATTGCCATGCGCATAAAGCCCGGGGGGGGGGGGGGTTGGTGCTAACCACAAATTCAGTCTTTCTTTGGCAATTGCAGGAATGGAGTATGTAGCTATTTTCCTAATCACATTATCCATCTGAGCCAAGTCCAATTAAAACCACGCTCTGCCCCTCTCAGTGCAACAGACGCCCCATTTCCGTGGTGCCTGGAGCTCAGAGAGAGAGTGTGTGCGTGTCAGTGAGT
The DNA here is from genome assembly GCF_047496885.1 of Scyliorhinus torazame. Taxonomy (NCBI): domain Eukaryota; kingdom Metazoa; phylum Chordata; class Chondrichthyes; order Carcharhiniformes; family Scyliorhinidae; genus Scyliorhinus; species Scyliorhinus torazame. The sequence goes on from NC_092708.1 coordinate 334,827,790, forward strand.
GTGTGCAAACCCCAGTTCACGAAAGCTTCGGAGGACCCAGTCGATGCTAATGAAAAGTTTGAAAAATAATTAGTCTGTGCATTCATCAAAGCGACACGAATTATCCTCGGAGCTCAGATAGTGAATAAACACGGACTGGCGACAGGTTGACGGTTCTGCTGAGCGCTGTTGGATTCAGCACCATGGCCAGCGCCACAAACCCGATCTCTCATCCCCCCTCCCCCCGCCCTGCTCAATAAGAGTGTTGAAGCATTAAATGTTACGACCTCCGTAACCCAGAATGCTCCGACTGCATCCAAGCGATTATAAACAATCAATTATGGTGTTTAAATATTGCGTTTACGATCATTTAAATTAATGCTTTTCCAGTGAAGGGGTATCTCTTATGATAAATCTGCAATACCTTGCATCTCCCCTCTCCTTCAATGTTGATTCCAGCAGAGATTTGCTCATGTTTGGTGCTGAAACTAACAGTCTTTATACAAATATATTTCCTTAGTCATCAGGGTATGTCTCCCAATAGCGGCTCTCATGTTATTCCAATTCATCTCTATCATGTCTACTCATTGAGGCATCTTTGTGTGCTTTCCTGGAGCTCCGGTTCAAACATTCGCATGGAACTGATCAGAGGTGGAGTGAAACGGAATTCTGCCGACTAGGTTAAGTAATAGACGAGGAAGCGAGCAGGCCATCACAAATTCATGCTTTGAAGAGGGAGAGCAACCAGAGGCGGAGAAAGAGAGAGAGAGAGAACACAGGGAAGGTCATGAGTCAAGAGATGGGGAGTGAAGCTGGTGACAGAGACAACAGTTGGCAGATGTGATTTTAAAGGGACGGGGGGGGGGGGGGGAACAAAACAGCGAAACGAAGAAGAGGTAGAATGAGACAGGAATAGAACAGTTCAAATGGTATGAGGGATCTGGGGAAGGTGCAAAATTTAAAGCAGATTAAAGCAAATCCTGGAAAAATATGTAAGAAGAAATGAGATTGGCGGGGAATGGCAGTGGAGTGTTCTTTTTATAATATCATTGGTATATTTTAAGTTAATTTTTGCTTCATTTGCATCATGGATAAAGCAAATTGTTTTTGCTAGGAGCTGGTGTTATAATGACATTGTTTGGTGGAAATTCAAAGCCAGCCATTGGGAATGAGCCTGGGGAAACAGGAGGAAGAAATAAAACCAATTGTGAAAATGTTTTTGAGGTAAAATGGTTAGGAATGATACCCGGGCACTCTCAGGAAAACCTGATTAACCCTCAATAAATAATTGAAAAGGTGTTGCAGGCAGGATGGAATGGGATTTCTGCCCTAACTGGTTTTAGGATAATGGTGAAGCTTTTAGAAAGAATACTTGTCACTATAATTACTTGGCTGGGGAGATGAACCGGAATCTGAGATAAAGCAATTTACACTTACTATTGGGAGAGACTTGTAAAGCAGTGCGCATTAAGAACCCAGTGGGAGACACATTTCCATGGCCAGGAGGACGCCAGATGAGCTGGTCTCAAGCTCTCACTGATCTCGCGAAATTGTCCAGTTTGCTCTTTGTAGCTACGGAGAAGCACACCAAGTCTACTTAGTGTATCCTTCTGACCCTTTTGCTGTGGTCAGAACTTCATTATATGGACGATCATCAGTGCAAACTGCTGCAACACAGCACCTTTGTGCAATAGTCTATTTAATACATCAATCCACATTAGCAAATATAAACTTAAACTGGGTATTTCTTTCTTTTTCAGGATACGGCCATTGCTGGCAAGGCCAGGATTTATTGCGCAACTTTGATGGTGGGCCTTCTTCTTGAACCACTATTCATTATACTGTCATTTTTTTTTCCAATCAATGCACTTCGGAGAGTCATATGTAGGCTAACTTGCTACAGCCGTAATGGCTGAGGTTATTCATGAACCTTCTCACCTTGCCCCTCGCCTCAGGTGTGGTGATCCTCAGGTTAAATCACCACCAGTCAGCTCTGCCCCCTCAAAGGAGGAAGCAGCTTATGGTCACCTGGGACTATGGCGATTTTACCTTACTTTACCTAAACTTGCTATTCTAAAGGATAAAAGTGAAGCAATTGTATTTTTGTGCGAATGCAACAGCTTCATGATGATTTTTACTGATGTCAGCTTCTTTTATTTCAATACTGTTAAACTGTCTTCAAATTCTGAAACTGACGTGGTGGGATTTGAACTCACATTGTTGGATGATAAGTGAAGGTCTCTGGATTAACAGTGTATTAACAAAACCACTGTTACTCTGTTCTGTTAATTATTCAATCAGACAAGTCTTTAAGTATAGGTGATATACAACATAGATAAACCAGTGTGTAATCACACACATATGACAGAGCAATAAAACAGACATTGAAAAGACAAATGAACAAAAAGTTAAATAGAGTCAAGAAGATAGGGAATTAAAGTCGAATATAAAAACACAGCTAAAACATGTACAATTTGGAATAAAATAAGGTCTTAAACTGAAGGGAGGAAGTGAATTATTGTTTGTTGTTTTGTTTTCAGAACAAACAAAAGATTTGCGCACACAGTGAACCTCTCAGAGATGAAATTGGCAAACTAGCTCTAGAAAAGTTCACAGTGGTTGAAATTTTTATTGTCACAAAGCCAGACAATAACAAAACAGGGAAATGTGTAGAGAAGCCAATTAATAATAGAGAAATGCTTATTTTTTAAAAACTGAAGGCAAAGAGAGTAGATAAGGCAGCAAGACTAGGTAATGTGCACACAGAGGACTACATTTTGCCAACTGCCTGGGAATGAACTGGGATTTGGAGGGCCATAAAATGGTGATGGAAGGCAGGGGGTTGGGAAGGCGGGGGTTGGAACGCCCATTGTCTTCCAACTACTACTTCCACCATCTTGCCAGTGGTGAGGAAGGTGGCAGACAACCGTCCCACCTAGAAGACATTTGACACAATAGCTAATTTAGGGCCCCCTTTTCCTTTTCTGGGAGTTTATCAGTGACAGGTGTGCCCTCTGCCATTTGGAGTAACCACCAGCTGAACCCTGAGAGCAACCAAGTGAGCTTCGGTGCAGCCTCTTATTCACACATTATTTGGCCCACAGAGGGGTCCCTCAATAGCAATGGTGACCCAACAGCAATCTTCCAGCCCCCTCTCCAAGCCCTGCCTCACCATCCTTGGCATTTCCAAATTCCCAGTTGAGCTTTTGAGATGGCTGAGCTGTTGGCCTTCCAACTGGCCATCAACTCCTGGCAATGGGGTAGCTGGCTTTATGGAGAAGGCCTTCCTGGTGTCAACCAATTAGTTGCCTTTTGCCCGCAAACATAGTGCCAGGCCATGCAGCGCACCAAAACAGGATACCGCCACCACCAGGCTCCTGCTTCCAGGCTCACCAGCAGGACCTCTCCTATGAAAACAAAATTGTGGCCAGAAATCCCTAAGGATTGGATTGGATTGGATTTGTCTATTGTCACGTGTACCGAGGTACAGTGAAAAGTATTTTTCTGCGAGCAGCTCAACAGATCATTAAGAAGGGTAAATGGGAGGAGGAGTTGGGGGAGGAGATCGAGGAAGGTCTGTGGGCTGATGCCCTAGGTAGGGTTAATTCCTCCTCCTCGTGTGCCAGGCTCAGCCTGATACAATTTAAGGTGGTCCACAGAGCGCACTTGACGGGGGCGAGGTTGAGTAGGTTCTTTGGGGTAGAGGACAGATGTGGAAGGTGCTCAGGGAGCCCGGCGAAACCATGTCCATATGTTTTGGTCATGCCCGGCACTGGAGGGGTTCTGGAGAGGAGTGGCGGAAGCAATATCTCAGGTGGTGAAAGTCCGGGTCAAGCCAAGCTGGGGGCTAACAATATTTGGAGTAGTGGACGAACCGAGAGTGCAGGAGGCGAAAGAGGCTGGCATTCTGGCCTTTGCGTCCCGAGTAGCCCGGCGAAGGATCTTGGTAATGTGGAAGGAGGCGAAGCCCCCCAGCCTGGAGGCCTGGATAAATGATATGGCTGGGTTCATAAAGTTGGAGAGGATTAAGTTTGCCTTGAGAGGGTCTGCGCAGGGGTTCTACAGGCGGTGGCAACCGTTCCTAGACTATGTCGCGGAGCGTTAGAGGAAGGTCGGTCAGCAGCAGCAACCTTGGGGGGGGGGGTGGAGGGGACGTCCTGGGAGGGGGGGGGAGGGGGGGGGAAAGGGGGAGACTGCCTGGGAGGGTGGATGAGCAAGAGATAACATGAAGGGTTGGGGAAACTGGCACATACGGGTGAGGGCCAGTGTACAAAGCTGTGTAAATATATCATTTTGCCATGTATATATCTTGCTCTGCACGATTTCTCGGGGTTTTTTTTGTTACGGGGGGGGGGGGGGGGGGGGGGGGTTATTGTTAGTAAGGGAGAAAAATTGTGTTGAGAAACTTTAATAAATATATATTTTTTTAAAAGATCATTAAGTACATGAGAAGAAAAGGGAATAAAAGAAAATACATAATAGGGCAACACAACATATACAATGTAACTACATAAGCACTGGCATCGGATGAAGCATGCAGGGTGTTGTGTTAATGAGGTTAGTCCATAAGAGGGTCATTTAGGAGTCTGGTGACAGTGGGGAAGAAGCTGTTTTTGAGTCTGTTTGTGCGTGTTCTCAGACTTCTGTATCTCCTGCCCGATGGAAGAAGCTGGAAGAGTGAGTAAGCCGGGTGGGAGGGATCTTTGATTATGCTGCCCGCTTTCCCCAGGCAGCGGGAGGTGTAGATGGAGTCAATGGATGGGAGGCAGGTTCGTGTGATGGACTGGGCGGTGTTCACGACTCTCTGAAGTTTCTTGCGGTCCTGGGCCGGGCAGTTGCCATACCAGGCTGTGATGAGCCCGATAGGATGCTTTCTATGGTGCATCTGTAAAAGTTGGTAAGGGGTTAATGTGGACATGCCGAATTTCCATAGTTTCCTGAGGAAGTATAGGCGCTGTTGTGCTTTCTTGGTGGTAGCGTCGACGTGGGAAGCATAGGGTTTGAAATTTTGCAGGTATTAGACAGAAATATTAGGTATTAGTAATTATAAAATTGGAGTAAAACCAGAGGACTTAAAATACCAAATATTATTTCAATTTTTCTTGAAAAACAAATTTAATTTGTTTGTTTACTTTCTATCCCCTGATGCCATACATCAATCCTCCCCAAATGATTGGACAAGCAATCTGTTCCCAGGGCCTTTATAAATTCATCATGTAACCGCAAATCCTGACTTAGTCGCCTTCAATTCTCCCTCATTACACTTGGAGGTAATATCCCAAGACTACATCGTGCCAACCTTTATCAGCACCATGAATATGAATCATTCTTCCCCTCAATTTGTTTCTTTCTTTTAATTTCATAAGGTGTAATAATCATGGTATTCATACCAAACTACGAGAAATAGCCTCATGTAATGTTACAAACAAGCTTTAAATTGGCAGATATTAAACATAAACTAAACTAATGTGGTTATTTATTTTAATTACAGCTAAATAAAAATAAGCACAAAAATTCAGCAAATACAAGAAGTGTAATTATATAACTAAATATGAATACACAGCAAGAAAAGTCAATAATGGGTGAATTATAATGTAATCAGAAAAAAGTTCTTCAACTAGAACATTTAAAAACCTCTTCATTTCAAAACTACTGATTACTGGATTGTGTTAGTTCCTTTCCTCATACCCCTTTCAATAACAGCATAGCAATGAGCAAGTATAAAGCGAGTACTCAATTGAATCACTTAACAGAATTACAAAAGAATGTAATGATGGAGGTTCACTGCACAATGGAGACCATTTGGCCCATTCTGCCTGTACAAACTCTTTGCTAGAACAATCCAATACTAACCCTGTTACTCTACTTTATTCTCATTGCCTAGACATTCCTTTGATTTAAGTACCCATCCACTTTCTTTTAAGAGATGCAAAAATCTCTGCTTCCACTGTTCTCTGTGAAAAATTATCCATGCTCCATCAACTCCCTGATACAGACATTTCTCCCAACTTATCTCTTCACGCTCTTAATGGTTGTATTTAAACCGATGACTCCTCTTCATTAACTTCAGGCCAAAATAAGTAGCCCATCCCTATTCACCCGATCAAGACTTCTGTCAAATCTCTTCCGAGTCTTGTCTTCTCTGTTCCAGTAGAAATAGTCTTAGTATCTGAAGTCTCTCTTTATACTTAATAACATTTTTAGAATGAAGCACCAAAAACTATACACAAAAGTCTAAAGTCTAATTGTGGCCCAATCAAAGACTTGTATAAGTTTATTATCATCAATCTATTCATTTTTATGTCCCATGTCACTGGTTTAGGAAATTCAAAATGCAATTGAATTTTTAAAAACGTTTTATCAACCTGAATTTGCATTTTTGGGGAATCGAATCTACTCCTCAATCCCTTGGTCCCTATCATCAGCATTCCTCCATATTCCAATTCCTCATGTTCCTTCCAAAATATATTACGTTACACTTTTTCTCATTTGATTGCATCTGCCGCATGTCTGTCCATTCCACTAATCTATCTGTGTATCCCTGAAGCATTTCACAGTGCACTTTGTTCTTTTCCCCACCAGTTTAATATTGTGCTCCCCTCTGCCCCAAGTCCAAACCATTTATGTTGGTTAAGAACAAAAAGTGAAGGCGCAGAAGACCCCGAGGGTGAGAAGGGTGTTCCTGGAGCGATGCAGGGATAGGGGGGGGGGGGGGTTCGTGCTGCCTAACCTCTGTGGGTATTATTGGGCCGCCAACGTGGCGATGGTGCGTAAGTGGGTGATGGGAGGGGGGATGAGGCGGCATGGAAGAGGCTGGAGATGGCGTCCTGTGTGGAGCACGAGCCTGGGAGGCACTGGTGACGGTGCCGTTGCCGCTTCCTCCAACGAGGTATACCACGAGCCAGGTGGTGGCGGCTACCCTCAAAATTTGGGGGCAATGGAGACGTCACAGGGGGGAGGTGGGGGCCTCAGTGTGGTCCCCGATTCGGGGGAACTACCGGTTTGTCCCGGGGAGAATGGACGGAGGGTTCCTGAGCTGGCCCAGGGCAGGTATTAGAAGGATGGGGGACTTGTTTGTGGACGGGAAGTTCACGAGCCTGGGTGAGCTGGAGCAGGCGTTCGGGCTCCCCCCGGGGAACACCTTCAGATATATGCAGGTAAGGGCGTTTGTTCGGCGGCAGGTGGTGGAGTTCCCACTGCTGCCGCCACGCAGGGTCCAGGACAGGGTGCTGTCGGGGGTGTGGGTTGGAGAGGGGAGGATCTCGGCAACGTATCAGGTGATGCAGGAGGAGGCCTCGGTGGAGGAGCTAAAGGGTAATGGGGAGGAGGAGTTGGGTGAGGAGATTGACGAGGGGACGTGGGCGGATGCCCTGGGGAGAGTGAACTCTTCCTCCTCTTGCGCGAGGCTCAGCCTCATACAATTTAAAGTGCTGCATAAGGCTCACATGACCGGGGCAAGGATAAGCCGGTTCTTTGGGTGTGAGGACATGTGTGTTAGATGCTCAGGGAGCCCAGCAAACCACACCCACATGTTCTGGCCGTGCCCAGCGCTGGAGGACTTTTGGAAGGGTGTAGTGAGGGCGGTGTCGAGGGTGGTAGGTTCCAGGGTCAAGCCGGGCTGGGGGCTCGCAATATTTGGGGTGGCAGAGGAGCCGGGAGTACAGGAGGCGAAAGTGGCCGGTATTCTGGCCTTTGTGTCCCTGGTAGCCCGGCGAAGGATTCTTCTTCACTGGAAGGATGCGAGGCCCCCAAGCGTGGTATCCTGGATCAATGATATGGCGGGGTTTGTTAAATTGGAGAGGGTGAAATTTGCCTTAAGGGGATCGGTGCAAGGGTTCTTCAGACTGTGGCACCCGTTCCTAGACTTCCTGGCAAACGTTAGAAGATGGTCAGCAACAGCAGAATCCCGGGGTGGGGGAGTTGGTTGGTTCGTTTTTCTTGAGGGGGCGTGTATATTTGCCTTTGTGTTGATAAAGGCTGTTAATTTATTATTTATGTATGGGGGGGGGGTTGTTCTTTTCTTTCTGTATTTTGTTGTTGATATTTTGTGAAAATTTGAATGTAAAAATTTTTTTAAAAAACAAAAGTGAATCCAGCCAGCACTGACCCTTTGGGGATACCATTTCCAATACTTTGTCAATCTCAGCAACATCTCCAGCCCAGATGAATAAAGACGAACATGTAACATCTTAATTCCTGTTCCTTCTGTCAGTTAACTCTTTATAGACCATGATTATAACTGGGGAAATGCTGGTTTGTATGGTTTAGTATTATACTGAACAGAGCCTTTACACACAAGGTGATCAGTGGGCCTACCAAAATCAGAAATTCATCATGTAAGGGGAATTACAAATTTGAAAACTATCCCACTATATTTCCTCTTGCTGCAATACCTGCTCAAAGCTCTCTAAGAATAGGCAGAGGAATGACTCTTGAGATTATTTGTTGATTCATTTGATTCGTCAGCAAAAACGTAGAAATCAGAGAAGGCGCATCACAGATCCATTGTTAGTGTAAAGCAATCACTTAGTGTACAGATTGCTCTAAGAAACTTCTCAAATTCGAAAATCCATATCAGTGTTGACATGCTTCTGCAGGGGAATGGTTGGAGAGATTCAGGCCATCATTTCTTTTCCTGTGCTGATGATGACGTTTTTGAATGCAAGTGTTTTTTTCCTGCCAGGGATGAACAAGCTGCAGATGAAGAAGCTGAAAGAGGCCAAGCTATAAGCCATCATTTTCACGACAAGGCCCCAGTAGCAATAACTTGAAGGCCAGGTTCGTGCAGTTGCTCCATGAGTTGCTTGAGGTTTAGGTGCTGTCAATGGCAACAGAGAAGAGGAAATAAAGTCTTAGGAGCTCAGTGGTCAATGATATAGAGGCTTCTACAATCATTTGTACATATGGAAGGAGGCCAGCCAGAGAGCCAAAGACAATCTAATGATCGCCCCTTGACATTCAATGGCATTGCCATCACTGAATCCCCCAATACCAAGTCCTGGGGATTACCATTGACCAGAAACCAAACTGGAATAGCTATATAAATACTGTGGCTACCAGGGCAGGTCAGAGGAGAGGAATCCTGCGGCGAGTAACTCATCTCCTGACTTCCCAGAGCTTACAAGGCACTAGTCAGGAGTGTGATGGAATATTCTCCACCTGTCTGGATGAGTGCTGCTCCAACAGCACTCAAGAAGCTCGCCACCATCGAGGACAAAACAGCCCACTTGAGTGGGCACTCAGCCAAATCTCCCATTCATTGCAAGGGAACCGGAGAATACTGCTGCCGTGAGCGGATGGAGAATCCCGCCCTTAATCATGGAGAAGGTGTCTGAATAAGTCCTGAATTTAAACATGTTGAATAAGCAGAAGCTTTTTTAAAAAAATATATTTTATTCAGATTTTTTGGCCAAACAAAACAATACAAAGGTTTTCCTTTTTACAACAGTAAAACAGTATAAATAACAGTGGCGTTTTTTAACAAATAATAATATATAAACTAAATGGCAACTGCCATATCAAAAATAATAACTCTCCAAAATAAAATCAAACAGTCCAATATACTTAGCCTAGGACAAATATTTATACAAAAACACCCCTGTGGACCCACCCGGGCCCTCCCCCCCCCTCCCCCCTGGGTTTCTGCTGTCACCTTCCCATTTCTTTTATCGTTCTGTGAGGTAGTCAATGAACGGTTGCCACCGCCTGGTGAACGCTTGCGCCGAACCCCTTAGTGCAAACTTTATCCGTTCTAGTTTTATAAACCCTGCCATGTCATTTATCCAGGTGTCCACGCCCGGGGGTTTTGCTTCCTTCCACATAAGCAATATCCTTCGCCGGGCTACTAGGGACGCAAAGGCCAAGACATCAGCCTCTTTCGCCTCCTGCACTCCCGGCTCTTCTGCAACCCCGAATATAGCCAACCCCCAGCTTGGCTCGACCCGGACCCCCACCACCTTCGAAAGCACCTTTGCCACCCCCACCCAGAACCCCTGTAGTGCCGGACATGACCAAAACATGTATGAGTGGTTTGCTGGGCTTCTCGAGCATCTCCCACACCTATCCTCTACCCCGAAAAATTTACTGAGCCGTGCTCCGGTCATATGCGCCCTGTGTAAAACCTTGAATTGTATCAGGCTTAGCCTGGCGCACGAGGGCGACGAGTTTACCCTACATAGGGCATCAGACCACAGCCCCTCCTCAATCTCTTCCCCCAGCTCTTCTTCCCATTTCCCCTTCAACTCATCCACCACGATCTCCCCCTCGTCCCTCATTTCCCTGTATATGTCCGACACCCTACCATCCCCCACCTATGTCCCCGAGATCACCCTATCCTGCACCTCCTGCGTCGCGGGCTGGGGAAATTCCCTCACCTGTTGCCTCGCGAAAGCCCTCAGTTGCATGTACCGAAATGCATTCCCTTGAGGCAACCCATATTTTTCCGTCAGCGCTCCCAGACTCGCAAACGCCCCGTCTACGAACAGATCTCTCAGTTGCACAACCCCAGCTCTCTGCCATGCTCCAAATCCCCCATCCATTCTCCCCAGGACAAACCTATGATTATTTCTTATCGGGGATCGCACCGAGGCTCCCGTCCTTCCCCTATGTCGTCTCCACTGCCCCCAAATTTTTAATGTTGCCACCACGACTGGACTTGTGGTGTATTTCTTCGGGGAGAACGGCAAAGGTGCCGTCACCATTGCTTGTAGGCTGGTTCCCTTGCAGGACGCCATCTCCAATCTCTTCCACACCGCTCCCTCTCCTTCTCCCATCCAGTTACACACCATTGAGATATTGGCGGCCCAGTAGTATTCACTTAGGCTCGGTAGTGCCAGCCCCCCCCTATCCCTGCTACGCTGCAAGAACCCCCTCCTCACTCTCGGGGTCTTCCTGGCCCACACAAAACTCATGACACTTTTCTCAATTCTCTTGAAAAAGGCCTTTGTGACCATCACTGGAAGGCACTGAAACACAAAGAGGAATCTCGGGAGGACTACCATTTTAACCGCCTGCACCCTACCCACCAGTGACAGGGGCACCATGTCCCACCTCTTAAAATCCTCCTCCATCTGTTCCACCAATCTTGTTAGATTAAGCCGGTGTACAAAGAAATGTACAGCACAGGAACAGGCCCTTCGGCCCTCCAAGCCCGTGCCGACCATACTGCCCGACTAAACTACAATCTTCTACACTTCCTGGGTCCGTATCCTTCTATTCCCATCCTATTCATATATTTGTCAAGATGAACTCATCTTGACATAAGGTTCCCCAACTCCTGGCTATCTGAATCCCTAAGTACCGGAAATCTCTTGTCACCTTCCTCAGCGGTAAGTCATCTATTCCCCTGCTCTGCTCCCCCGGATGCACCACAAACAGCTCACTCTTACCCATATTCAATTTGTACCCCGAAAATTCCCCAAACTCCCTGAGTGTCTGCATTATCTCAGGCATCCCCTCCACTGGGTCCGCAACATACAGCAATAAATCATCTGCATACAGGGATACCCGGTGTTCTTCTCCTCCCCTGAGCACTCCCCTCCACTTCCTGGAGCCCCTCAGTGCTATGGCCAGGGGCTCAATCGCCAATGCAAACAGTAACAGAGACAGGGGACACCCCTGCCTCGTCCCTCTATGAAGACGGAAGTAATCAGACCTCTGTCTGTTCGTGACCACGCTCGCCACCGGGGCACTATACAACAGCTGTACCCATCCGATATACCCTTCTCCAAAACCAAATCTCCTCAGCACCTCCCACAGATAATCCCACTCCACTCTGTCGAATGCTTTCTCGGCGTCCATCGCCACCACTATCTCCGCCTCCCCCTCTGGTGGGGGCATCATCATTACCCCTAGCAACCTCCGTATGTTCATGTTCAGCTGTCTCCCCTTAACGAACCCAGTTTGATCCTCGTGGACCACCCCGGGGACACAGTCCTCTATCCTCGTCGCCATCACCTTGGCCAAGAGCTTAGCATCTACATTTAAAAGGGAAATGGGCCTGTAGGACCCACACTGCAGCGGGTCTTTTTCCTTCTTCAAAAGGAGCGATATCATTGCCTCCGACGTAGTCGGGGGCAGCTGCCCCCTTTCCCTAGCCTCATTAAAGGTTCTCGTCAGAAGCGGGGCCAGTAAGTCCATATACGTCCTATAAAATTCCACCGGGAATCCGTCCGGTCCCGGGGCCTTCCCCGCCTGCATGCTCCCAATCCCTTTTACCACCTCCTCCATCTCAATCTGTGCTCCCAGTCCCACCGTCTCCTGCTCCTCCACCTTAGGGAATTCCAGCTGATCCAAGAAACACATCATTCCCTCCTTCCCTTCCGGGGGCTGAGCCTTATATAACCTCACATAAAATGCCTTGAACACCCCGTTCACTCTCTCCCCTCCCCGTTCCATCTCTCCCTCCTCATCTCTCACCCCACCTATCTCCCTCGCTGCTCCCCTCTTCCTCAATTGGTGGGCCAGTAGCCGACTCGCCTTCTCTCCATACTCATATTGTACACCCTGTGCCCTCCTCCACTGTGCCTCCGCCTTACCCGTGGTCAGCAGGTCAAACTCCACATGTAGCCTTTGTCTTTCCCTGTACAGTCCCTCCTCCGGTGCCTCCGCATATTGCCTGTCCACCCTCAAAAGTTCTTTCAGCAATCGCTCCCTTTCTTTACCCTCTTGTTTCCCTTTATGTGCCCTTATGGATATCAGTTCCCCTCTAACCACCACCTTCAACGTCTCCCAGACCACTCCCATCTGAACCTCTCCGTTGTCATTAAGCTCCAAGTACCTTTCGATGCACCCCCTCACCCTTAAACATACCCCCTCATCCGCCAATAAGCCCATATCCATTCTCCAGAGTGGGTGCTGTTCTTTTTCCTCTCCTACCTCCAGGTCTACCCAATGTGGAGTGTGGTCTGAAATAGCTATGGCCGTATATTCCGTCCCTGTCACCTTCGGAATCAGTGCCCTTCCCAAGACAAAAAAGTCTATCCGTGAATATACTTTGTGGACATGGGAGAAAAATGAGAACTCCTTACTCCTAGGCCTACTAAATCTCCAGGGGTCTACCCCTCCCATCTGCTCCATGAAGTCCTTGAGCACCCTGGCCGCTGCCGGCCTCCTCCCGGTCCTGGACCTCGATCGGTCCAGCCCTGGATCAAGCACCGTATTGAAATCTCCCCCCATTACCAACTTTCCCGCCTCCAGGTCTGGGATACGTCCCAACATACGCCTCATAAAATTTGCATCATCCCAGTTCGGGGCATATACGTTCACCAGAACCACCGCCTCCCCTTGCAATCTGCCACTCACCATCACATATCTACCCCCACTATCCGCCACTATGGTCTTTGCCTCAAACAGTACCCGTTTCCCCACCAAGATAGCCACCCCCCTGTTCTTCGCATCCAAACCCGAATGAAACACCTGCCCCACCCATCCTTTACGTAGTCTGACCTGGTCTATCAGTTTCAGATGCGTCTCCTGCAACATAACCACATCTGCCTTTAATTTCTTTAGGTGTGCGAGTACCCGTGCCCTTTTAATCGGCCCGTTCAGCCCTCTCACGTTCCACGTGATCAACCGGGTTGGGGGGCTCTTTACCCCCACCTTGTTGACTAGCCATCCCCTTTTTTAACCCAGCCCCTCACCCGGTTCCCACGTACCCGTGTATCCCCCCGACGGTGCCCTCCCGCCTCGACCACCCCATCCCATAACAGCTCCCCCTTCTCCTTAGCAGCAGCAACCTAGTTAACCCCCCCTCCCCCCCTCCGCTAGATCCCTTCCTAGCGTAGTTGCACCCCCCATGTTGCTCCCAGAAGTCAGCGAACTCTGGCTGACCTCGGCTTCCCCCCTTGTCCTCGGCCCCCACTGTGCGAGGCCCCCTCCTTCCTGCGTCCCTGTTCCCGCCATAATTACCATAGCGCGGGAACGAAGCCCGCGTTTCCCACTCGGCCCCGCCCCTAATGACCGGCGCCCACAGTTCCTCATACTCCCCCCCCCCCCCCCCCCCCCCCATCATGGGGAAGAGAGAAAAGTTACAGGATCGCAAGATTAACAAACTGAAAAATCATCCCCCCTTTTTCCTCGCCCCACATAATCACCCCACCACTTTGTCCCAAAAGTTCTTTCTCTCGCCAGACTATTCCAGCTTCTCGTCCACAATGAATGTCCACGCCTCTTCTGCCGTCTCAAAGTAGTGGTGCTTCCCTTGGTGTGTGACCCACAATCTCGCCGGTTGTAACATTCCAAACTGGATCTTCTTTTTGTGAAGCACCGCCTTAGCCCGATTAAAACTTGCCCTCCTTCTCGCCACCTCCGCACTCCAATCCTGGTATACGCGGATCACCGCGTTCTCCCACCTGCAGCTCCGAGTTTTCTTCGCCCATCTTAGGACCATCTCTCTGTCATTATAGCGGTGAAACCTCACCACTATGGCTCGAGGTATTTCTCCTGCCCTTGGTCTTCGCGCCATAACTCGATAAGCTCCCTCCACCTCCAAAGGGCCCGTCGGGGCCTCCGATCCCATTAGCGAGTGAAGCATCGTGCTCACATATGTCCCGACGTCCGCCCCTTCTACGCCTTCGGGAAGACCCAGAACTCTTAAATTCTTCCTCCTCGAATTATTCTCCAGTACTTCCAGCCTTTCCACACACCTTTTGTGCTGCGCCTCGTGCGTCTCTGTCTTCACCACCAGGCCCTGTATTTCATCTTCGTTTTCAGCAGCCTTTGCCTTCACGACCCGAAGCTCCTGCTCTTGAGTCTTCTGCTCCTCCTTTAGCCCTTCAATCGCCTGTAATATCGGGGCCAACAACTCCTTCTTCAATTCCTTTTTCAGCTCTTCCACACAGCGCCGCAGGAACTCTTGTTGGTCTGGGCCCCATAACAAACGGCCACCTTCTGACGCCATCTTGCTTTGAGCTTGCCTTCCTTGCCGCTTCTCCAGAGGATCCTCCGCAATCCGGCTGCTATCCTCTCCTTTATCCATGCGTGTCCGGGGGGATTCCCTTCTAGTTTACCGCACAGTGCTTTTGGCCGTTTAAATTGCCGTTGGGGCTCCTTTTAAGAGCCCAAAAGTCCGTTCCATCGGGAGCTGCCGAAACGTGCGACTTAGCTGGTCATCGCCGCACCCGGAAGTCAAGCAGAAGCTTTTTAAGTAACACTGCTTCAAAAGTGTAAATCAATCAACCTTTTCTTAAATGTTAATGTTTTTGATCCTTAATGTGAAAGCCAATCGTTACTTTACTTGATACTGCTGAGGAAGCCTGTTAAGATTTCTCATTTTGAGATTTGAAAAAATATTGTTGAAATTACTCTGGTTGTGACATTATATGTAATACTTCTGCCAATTGTGGGACTTGTAATGCAGAATATTGATATTTAAAATATTAATGCCTAGCTATGCTTAAAATTGGAAGGATAACTTAGTTCAACAGGGAAGTGTAATCTGGGGCGAAATTCTCCGGTATCGGCGCGATGTCCGCCGACCGGCACCAAAAACGGCGCAAATCAGTCGGGCATCTCGCCGCTCCAAAGGTGCAGAATCCTCCGCATCTTAGGGGGCCGAGTCCCAACCTTGATGGGCTAGGCCCGCGCCGGACTGATTTCCACCCCGCCAGCTGGCCGAAAAGGCCTTTGGTGCCCCGCCAGCTGGCGTGGAAATGACATTGCCGGGCGGCGCATGCGCGGGAGCGTTAGTGGCCTCTCACGGCATCCCTGCGCATGCGCTGTGGAGGGAGTCTCTTCCGCCTCCACCATGGTGGAGACCGTGGCGAAGGCGGAAGGAAAAGAGTGCCCCCACGGCACAGGGCCGCCCACAGATCAGTGGGCCCCGATCGCAGGCCAGGCCACCGTGGGGGCACCCCCCGGTGCCAGATCGCCCCGCGCCCCCCCCCAGGACCCCGGAGCCTGCCCGATCGCCTTGTCCCGCTGGTAAGAGAGGTGGTTTAATCCACGCCGGCGGGACAGGCATCCTAGCAGCGGGACCTCGGCCCATCTGGGCCGGAGAATCGCGGGGTGGGGCCCGCCAACCGGCGCGGCACGATTCCCGCCTCCGCCGAATCTCCGGTGCCGGAGAATTCGGCAACCGGCGGGGGCAGGATTCACGCCAGCCCCCAGCGATTCTCCAACCCGGCGGGGGGGTCGGAGAATCTCGGCCCTGGTTCATGCACTATGACTGGTATAATATGAATGAGATACATATATTTTTATATTATAAACAATAGCAGTGCCTATTTGATTTTGTAACAGGTAATGTTGGCTTCGTCTTCATAAAAGTAAGATACTATGATCATAGGAAATAGATGGATTTGGCCATTTGGCTCATCAAACCCGCTGTGCCGTTCAGTAAGATCATGGGTGATCTGATTATGGCCTTAACTCCACTTTCCTGCCTGTTCCCCATAATCTTTATCTCCCTTGTCGATTAAAAATCTGGGTCTAACATAGCCTTGAATATTTTCAATGACTCAGCTCCACTACTGTCAGATGAAGAGAATTCCAAAGACTAACACCCCTCCTGGAGAAAAAAAAATTCTCATCTCCATCTTAAATGGGCGACCACTTATTTTTAAACAGTGTCTCCCGTTCTAGATTCCCCACATGAGAGGAAACATCTCTTCAGCATCTACCTAGTCAAACCACCTCAGAATTGTTTTTGTTTCAATAAGATCATCTGTCATTCTTCAAAACCCCAAGGAGCAGAGGTCAAACCTGCTCAAGCTTTTCCCATTAGACAACCCCTTCATCCCAGGAATCAGCCAAGTGAACCTTCTCTCAACTGCTTGCAATGCAAGTATATCTGCCTTTAACTAAGACCAAAATTCTACACAGCCCTTCAGGTGTGATCTCACCAATGCCCTGCACAGTTGTAGCAACAATTACCTACTTTAAACTCCCATCCCCATTGCAATCCAGGTCAACATTCCATTTGCCTTCCGAATTTAAGATCCTAATTTTAGCACAGGGCTAAATCGCTGGCTTTGAGAGCAAACCAAGGTAGGCCAGCAGCACGGTTCAATTCCCGTACCAACCTCCCCGGACAGGCGGCGGAATGTGGCGACTAGGGGCTTTTCACAGTAACTTCATTTGAAGCCTACTTGTGACAATAAGCGATTTTCATTTAATTTAATTTAATTTCATTTTCATTTCATTTCATAATTATGCTGCACATGCATGCTATCTTTTTGTGATTCATGTATGGCATCTCAGATAGGCTGTGCTGCAGCATTCTGCACTCTCGATCCATTTAAATGAAATTCCGCTTCCCTATTCATATTTTCCCACATTAAGGGTGGGGTTTTCCTTCCCCTCCGTGCCTTGTTCTGCAACAGCGGAGGGCAGCTCATTGGTGGCAGGCAGCGGGATCTTCCTGCCGTTGTCAATGGGGTTTCCCGCTGATGGCACCCTTCACCACTGTGAAACCTGTGGTGGGGGTGGGTGTTGGGCAGGACTGTAAGATCGTGCTAGCATGACAAGCCAGGAAATTCCGTCCAGTACTTCATCTGCCAAATTTATTGCCCAATCACTCAGCCTTTTTATATCCCTTTACACTACCTCTGCATCTACCTCACAACTTGATTTCCCATCTATCTTTGTACCATCGGCTAAGTTGGCTACAATACAGTAGGTCCCTTCACCTATGTCATTACTATAAATAATAATAATAATCTTTATTAGTGTCACAAGTTGGCTTACATTAACACTGCGATGAAGTTACTGTGAAAATCCCCTAGTCACCATTATTATTACAATTATTCGCATTTTCCCCATGACATGGTTTAATGCTACTTACTTGAACAGAAGTGCACAATCTATATGAAGAGTAAACTCTCCATTATTATTGCAGTATCTTCCTAAAACTCCCCCATTATTTATTGATTTATATTCTGTCATACAGTATAGGTACTGTCAATGGGCCTATAAACTACTCTTATCACCGGCTTCTCTCCTATTTCGTTTCTCTACCCTTCCTGATCCTTCATATTGACCCTCTGAACTGAAACCAGGGCCAGAATTCTCCGACTGTTGCAATTCACTTTTCTCACTGGCAGCACACCCCCCACCCATGGGTTTCCCAGCGGCGTGGGGTGGTTTCAATGGGAAATCTCATTGATGAGCAGCGGAAAGACCAAATCCCGCCACCAGCGAATGGCGCGCCGCCGAGAAACCCGCAGCGGGGGACCTGGAGAATCCATCCACCTTTCTCATTGCAATGCTGATCTCATCATTTATTAGGGGGGCCATCCCACCTCCTTTTCCATTCTTCCTCTCCTTACAAAATGTCAAGTACCCTTGCACATTCACTGCTCAGCCAAGGTCACTTTGTAACTATGTTTCTGTAATGGCTATCGGATCCTGTTAATTTATTTCAAATTATGCTATCAATTCATCCATCTTGTTTACGAATGCTGTGTGCATTCGGATAAAAAGCCTTTAATTCTGCCTTTCCACCGTTCTTCCCCACTTTGACCTTATTGGCTGGTGCACTCTCATGTTTGCATGTTCTGTTCCTTCCTGCCACATTCTGGTTATAATTACCCGCTTCACCTGCCTGCACTATTGCCTTGTCCTTTCTCTTTAACTTTCCAAATTTACCCTTACATGAACCCTCTCCACACCCCCACTCCCCCCAGCAATATTTAGTTTAAAATCCTCTCTAGAGTACTGTTGTGTTATGTACTCTGGGATAACACAGGCTGCAACTAGTTGCAGCTTTAACCAAAAGATACTCCAGACCTTGAAATTAGTTCAATCTGATTTATTGAACCAGTAGCACAGTTAGCACAGTTCTCTATGAGCTAGACTCTCTGCTAACCTAAGTGTGGTTACTCTGTCTGACTGAACCAGACTAGTCTTAGCCACGTGCTGGAGGTGTGATACTGTACATACACCCTGACTCACTCTGTAGATGTTCATCAGTGGAAAGAGGCGGAGTGTGAGTGCTTCGTGCCTTTTATAGTGAAATACCACCCCTGAGTGTCCTGCCTGCTCATTGGTCATGTCCTGTTCCCTGTGTTCATTAGCTGCCTGTCTGTGCCGGTCTATATATCATTATCTGCATGTCTGCATATCATGACATCTCCCCTTTTTTTAATGTTTTGTTGGCACATGGGAACGAACTTACATGTGGTGGCATATATTAACATATTTACAAGCGGTGGCATATGTGAACGTATTTACATGTGAAGACAGCTGTCTAATGTGAGGAAACAGAACATAGCAAACAAAACAAATGTTCATAAGTCCAGTCTCTGGGGCTTGCGTCTGATCCTTGTCGACCGCCGGAGAGGTGGCGGGCAGGCAACTTTACGCAGTGCCCGTCTGTTTCGTCGCACAACAGAACCATCAGCCATACATACAACATACGAGCGGGGCGCAGCCTGGACGACAGCTGGAGCTGAACAGCCACCATCCGGTATCTTGATCCTGACAGTGTCTGCCGGGGATAACACGGGCAAATCGGTGGCATGAGCATCATAGCCCTGCTTTTGCTGGTTTCGGAGCTGCTGCACCTTCTGCAGCACCGGGAGGTGATCCAGGTTGGGCAAGTGTATGGCTGGAAATGTCGTCCGCAGGTCCCTGTTCATCAGGAGTTGAGCCGGCAACATGCCAGTGGACAGTGGGGTCGCCCTGTACGCAAGCAGCGCGAGGTAGGTGTCAGAAGCAGAATCCGCTGCCCTTTTTCAACCTTCCCATTGGACTGCTGATAGTGTGGGCTGGAAGTGACATGTTTGAAATGGTATGACTTGCCAAACATCGACCACTCGTGGCTATTGAAGCACGGGCCATTGTCACTCATGACAGTGAGTGGGATACCATGCCTGGAGAACGTCTCCTTACAGGCCTTGATGACGGTCCGAGATGTGAGGTCTGAGAGCTTCACGACTTCAGGGTAATTGGAGAAATAGTCAATAATCAACACTTAGTCACGACCATTCGCACGAAAGAGGTCGATGCCAACCTTGGACCACGGGGAGGTCTCGATTTCATGCTGCTGGAGCATCTCCTTGCTCTGCGCTGGCTGGAAGCGTTGACAGGTCGCACAGTTGAGGACCATGTTCGAGATGTCCTTGCTAGTACCGGGCCAGTAGACAGCCTGCCTGGCTCTGCGTCTGCACTTCTCGAAGCCCCAGGTGTCCCTCATGGATTTGGCACAGCACCAAGCTCTGGAGACTGAGTGGAATGACAATCCGGTCCAGCTTGAGGAGGATGCCATCAATCACCGTCAGGTCGTCCTTTACATTGTAAAATTGAGGGCACTGCCCTTTCTGCCAGCCATTGGCGAAGTGGTGCAAGACATGCTGCAAGAGGGGGTCTTTGGCTGTCTCCTCGCCGATACGAACCACCTTCTCATCAGACGCCAGGAGGGTGCTAGCACACAGCTGCACCTGTGATTCAATCTGCCGGAGGTTCACTAGGCAATGTGATGGAGCGGGACAATGCATCAGCGATGATGAGCTCCTTGCGAGGCGTGTACACTAAGTCAAAGTCGTACCTTCTGAGTTTGAGGAGGATGCGCTGCAACCGAGGCGTCATGTCATTCAGGTCCTTGTGGATAATGTGGACCAGACGCCTATGGTCCGTCTCGACAGTGAATGTCGGCAGGCCGTAGACATAGTCGTGAAACTTGAGAATGCCAGTAAGAAGACCCAGGGATTCCTTCTCTATTTGCGCATACCTTGTTTCGGTGGGCGTCGATGCGTAGGCTACCGGTGCCCAGGATGAAGTGTCATCGCGTTGAAGCAGCACCGCACTGATGCAATCCTGGCTCGCATCTGTCGAGATCTTCGTCTCCCTGTCTGGGTCGAAAAATGCCAAGACGGGTGCAGTGGTGAGCTTGGCTTTCAGCTCCAACCACTCTGCCTGATGTGCTGCCTTCCACTCAAAGGCAGTGGACTTTTTCACCAGGTGTCCGAGGGCCGTGGTGTGTGAGGCCAGGTTTGGGATGAACTTGCCCAGAAAATTGACCATGCCCAGGAAGCGCAACACCGCCTTCTTGTCTTCAGGGACCTTCATGGCTTTGATGGCCTTGACCTTGTCCGTGTCTGGGCGCACACCTTGCTGAGCGATCTGGTCACCTCGGAACTTGAGTGTCGACATGCCAAAGCAACATTTGGACCTGTTCAGCTTCAAGCCATTGGCGTGGACACGGCGGAATACCTGCTAGAGACGGAAAACATGCTCTTCAGGGTCGTGGACCATATGATGATGTCGTCCACGTACACACAAACCCCTTCAATGCCCTGATGCGATGGAAGATCTCCGATGCCGAGACAATGCCAAATGGCTTGCGATTATAGCAGTATCTGCCAAACGGTGTGTTGAAGGTGCAGAGCCTTCTGCTGGACTCATCCAGCTGGATTTGCAAAAATCCATGTGACGCACCTAACTTGGTGAAAAAAATGTGCGTGTGCCATCTCACTGGTGAGTTCCTCCTGCTTTGGGATGGGGTAGTGTTCACGCATTATATTCTTATTGACATCCTTGGGATCAATGCAGATGCGCAGGTTTCCCGAAGGCTTTCTAACACATACCATCGAGCTGACCCAGTCAGTCGGTTCGGTGACCTTGGAAATGATGCCCTGTTGCTGAAGATCCTTGAGCTGCGCCTTCAGGCGCTCCCTCAGCGGAGCTGGGACCCGGCGTGGTGCGTGGACCACTGGCTTGGCATCAGGTCGTAGCAGAAACCTGTATCGATATGGCAGCGTGCCCATCCCGTCGCACACATCCGGATACAGAGAGAGGATGTCGTCAATGCCGGCCTGAAGATCCACATTGGAGGATGTCGTTGTGTAAACGCGCTGCACGAGGTTCAGCTGCTTACAGGCATACGCACCAGGTAGGGATGCCCTGTCTGGCTTGACAATTTCAAAACGTAACCGTGCATGGGTGCTCCGGTTGGAGACAAGTAGATGGCAGGATCCCAGTGCCGTGACGGCATTTCCGTTGTAGTCCAGGAGCCTGCAGGCTACTGGAAGGACCTTCGGGGACTTCTTGATGCGTTTGAAGTCTGCCTGTGAGAGGAGGTTGGCAGAAGCACCTGTGTCCAGCTTGAACTGGATGGAGCAGCGGTTAATCTGCATCACCGCACGCCATTCGTCCGCAGAATCCACAGCGAGGATGGATTGAATTTGTGATGAGTTGGATGTGGCATATTCACATTTGGTAATGATGCCCACACAGTAAGCGGAGTCCAGGCATTCTTCCTCTGGATCCGTTGCGCTGCCAGGATCAGAATCCTGTAATTGTTGTTGCACAATCTGACCGCGCCGTCATCGGAATTGGGAGCGCTGGCCCCTGACTGGTGGTGCAGACCTGCACAAGGCTGCATATTGTCCAGGCTTCCCGCATTTAAACATCACCTGCCTCTTGCAGGGCAGTGTTTCTTTAAGTGGGTGTTGCCGCAGTTCGAGCACGTCATGATGTCGGCGTCCTGATGCTCCGCGCATCGTCGCACATGCACAGTGCGGGTGTCGGCCGCTTTGTTATCCCGTTCGCATCGCGCATGCGTGGGGCCCCGGGAAAAGCGCGAGAAATGGCTGCTTTCAACAATGCTGCGGGGCTGCATCCGGGAGATGGCCTGCACACTCTCTGCCTCATGGGAGGCAAGGTTCTCATTTTCAGCTGATTTGTACTGGGCATAGCGATTTTTGGCGTGCTCATGCACTGTGCATGTTTCAATCGCGACTGGCAGGGCCATATGCTTGATTTTCAGTCGCTGCTCTCTCAGAGGATCAGAGTGAGCTCCAAAAACGATTTGGTCTCTGATCATGGAGTCAGCAATATCACCAAAGTTGCAGGACAGCTCGAGAGGTGGAGGTTGGTTAAGAAGAAGTTGAAAGATTCACCTTTACCTTGTAGGCGCTGTTTGAATATGTAGCGCTCGAAGATTTCATTGGTGTCCACTTCACAGTGACTGCCAAACTTGTCAGGATGGCCTGAAACTTTGTCTTGTCCTGGCCTTCGGTGAAGTGTAAAGAGTTGAAGAGTTTGATGGCTTGATCACCCGCTGTTGAGAGGAGAAGCGCAATCTTCCTTGCATCAGACACACCTACGAGGTCTGAAGCTTCAATGTACAGCAGAAACCTTTGCTTGAAAGTCCGCCAGTTGGCACTGAGATTGCCGGAGGTCCTGAGCTGGTGAGGAGCTTGAATCTTCTCCATGGTGCCAGGATACATTCGCTGGTCGTCACGGAATGGACTGAGGTAAACCACCTAGATTAAGCAGTCTCCTGGTAGCATGTTGTGTTATGTACTCTGGGATAACACAGGCTGCAACTGGTTGCAGCTTTAACCAAAAGATACTCCAGACCTTGAAATTAGTCCAATCTGATTTATTGAACCAGTAGCACAGTTAGCACAGTTCTCTATGAGTTCGACTCTCTGCTAACCTAAGTGTGGTTACTCTGTCTGACTGAACCAGACTAGCTCGTAGCCACGTGCTGGATGTGTGATACTGTACATGCACCCTGACTCACTCTGTAGATGTTCATCAGTGGAAAGAGGTGGAGTGTGAGTGCCTCGTGCCTTTTATAGTGAGATACCACCCCTGAGTGTCCTGCCTGCTCATTGGTCATGTCCTGTTTTCTGTGTTCATTAGCTGCCTGTCTGTGCTTGTCTGTATATCATTATCTGCATGTCTGCATATCATGTCAAGCCCTAGTCCTATGATTCACCAGTACACTGGATCAGGTGAAGGCCACCCTAATGGTATAGCTAACTCTTTCTGCTGCCAGTGGCCATGGATTGAAATCTATTTATTCCATTCTTTGAGCCATGCATTCTACTCTTTATTTATCCTATGCCAACCTATGGTCCAGTTATTAATCCAGCAATGATCACCTTTGTCGTTCTGCTTTTAATTTAGTCCCTCATGAGAAACTTTGTTCTTAGTCTAATTGAAGTCGTATAGAGTAGATATTCTGCTGCAATGCCAGCTGAAGGCTGGCACTGACTCCATTTAATAATAACAATAATCTTTATTGTCACAAGTTGGCTTACTTTAACACTGCAATGAAGTTACTGTGAAAAGTCCCTAGTCACCACATTCCGGCACCTGTTTGGGTACACTGAGGGAGAATCAGAATGTCCAATTCACCTAACAAGCACGTCTTTCGGGTCTTGTGGGAGGAAACCGGAGCACCCGGAGGAAACCCACGCAGACACAGGGAGAACGTGCAGACTCCGCACTGACAGTGACCCAAGCCGGGAATCAAACCTGAGACCCTGCCGCTATGAAGAAATAGTGCTAACCACTGTGCTACCGTGCCGTGTTGAAAACATGAAAGATTTCTTGTAAGTCTGACTTGCTACTTATTTATGCATACAACGTCCAGCACTAACAGGATTGATAGATAGGTTCAACTACCATGTAAACAGCAGATAAACATCATCCATCATATTTGCAAGACAGAAATGTTGGGTGGAAAGGGACATTTGTTCGTCCTTGAGACTACTTTAAGATTCAAAGACCAACAAGACCGTACCATCAATCATTCAACCAATTTTTAAATAGCAGAAACCAGGCCACTCGTGATCACCGCCCTTTTCTTTAGGCCAGGTGCAGGGATTATCATCAGGCAGGCACAAAGACACCTGCAAATAACATGGCCAGGTAGAAGATCTGGGCAAATGGGTGCAAAGTGATTGGCTAAGCAGTGCTGCATCGATTCCCGGCCAAAGGGATTGTGAGATAGCATTGTTGCAATGACGCTATACAGTTGTGTGGCCCAATGGTAGTGTTAGAGGTTGGGTGATTTAGCCCTTTCTCTTGAGGAGGCGCAGACATCGCAGTTGAACCCCTGATTGGATTCCGCCACGTAGAAGCTGGGAGATACATTTGCCGACGTTACAGAACTCTTGTTAAGAAATTCAAGTGGGAAGCTGGAGGGGGCGCGGGTGGTACTCGTGAACATATATGCTCCAAATTGGGACGATGTGGAATTTATCAGGCGGGTGTTAGGTAAGATCCCAGACTTAGAGTCACATAACCTGATTATGGGAGGAGATTTTTTTTTTAAAAATAATTTTTATTAAAGGTTTTCATAAAATATCAATAACAAAATATCAATAACAAATTCAAGGCGAATTTCACCCTCTCCAATTTAAGGAACCCTGCCATATCGCTGATCCAGGATTCCACGCTTGGGGGCCTCGCATCTTTCCACTGAAGGAGAATCCTTCGCCGGGCTACCAGGGACGCAAAGGCCAGAATTCTGGCCTCTTTCGCCTCCTGCACTCCCGGCTCCTCTGCCACCCTAAATATTGCGAGACCCCAGCCCGGTCTGACCCTGGATCATACCACCATCGACACCGTCCTCGCTACGCCCTTCCAAAATTCCTCCAGCGCTGGGCATGCCCAGAACATATGGGTGTGATTTGCTGGGCTCCCTGAGCACCTAACACACCTGTCCTCACCCCCAAAGAACCGGCTCATCCTTGTCCCGGTCATGTGTGCCCTGTGCAGCACCTTAAAATGTATGAGGCTGAGCCTCGCGCACGAAGAGGAAGAGTTCACCCATCTAGGGCATCTGCCCACGTCCCCTCTTCGATCTCCTCTCCCAACTCCTCCTCCCACTTACCTTTCAACTCCACCACCGAGGCCTCCTCCTCCTCCTGCATCACCTGGTACGTTTCCGAGATCTTCCCCACTCCCACCCAGCCCCCCGAGAGCACCCTGTCCTGTCCTGTGTGTGGCAGTAGCCGTGGGAATTCCACCACCTGCCGTCTGGCAAACGCCCTTACCTGTAAGTACCTGAAGGTGTTCCCCAGGGGGAGCCCGTACTTCTCCTCCAGCTCACCCAAGCTCGTGAACTTCCCGTCCACAAACAGGCCCCCCAACTTTCGTATCCCTGCCCTGTGCCACCCCGAAAACCCTCCACCTGTTCTTCCTGGGGCGAACCGGTGGTTCCCCCGTAATGGGGTCCACGCCGAGGCCCCAACTTCCCCCCTATTCCGCCTCCACTGCCCCCAAATTTTGAGGGCCGCCACCACCACTGGGCTCGTGGTTTACCTCCCTGGAGGGAGCGGCAGCGGCGCCGTTGCCAGCGCCCCCAGACCCGTGCCCACACAGGACGCCGTCTCCAGCCTCGTCCATGCAGCCCCCTCCATCACCCACTTGCGCACCATTGTCGCATTGGCGGCCCAGTAGTATCCACAGAGGTTGGGCAGCGCCAGCCCCCCCCCCCTATCTCTACTCCACTCCAGGAACACGCTTCTCACCCTCGGAGTCCCTCGCGCCCACACAAACCCCATTATACTCCTGTTAACCCACCTGAAATAAGCCGTCGGGATAAACACGGGGAGGCACTGGAACAGGAACAAAAGCCTTGTAGCACCGTCATTTTGATTGACTGCACCCTACCCGCCAAGGACAGCAGCAACGCGTCCCACCACTTGAGCTCCTCCTCCATTTGCTCCACCAGCCTTGTAAAGTTAAGCCTATGCAGGGCCCCCCAGCTCCTGGCCACCTGGACCCCCAAATATCTGAAGCTCCTCTCCTCCCTTTTTAGTGGGAGCCCGCCAATCCCCCTTTCCTGGTCCCCTAGCTGAAGTACGAACAGCTCGCTCTTCCCCATATTGAGCTTGTACCCTGAAAAGTCCCCAAATTCCCTAAGGATCCTCATTACCTCTGGCATTCCCCCCACCGGGTCCGCCACATACAGCAGCAGGTCGTCCGCATAAAGCGACACCCTATGCTCCTCCCCACCCCGCACCAACCCCCTCCAGTTCCTCGACTCTCTCATTGCCATAGCCAGGGGTTCAATCGCCAGTGCGAAGAGCAGGGTCTCGTCCCTCGGTGCAACCGAAAGTACTCGGACCTCCTCCTATTTGTGGCCACACTCGCCATCGGGACCTCATACAACAGCCTAACCCACCTGACAAACCTCTCCCAAAACCCAAATCTCTTCAGCACCTCCCACAGGTACCCCTACTCTACCCTATCAAAGGCTTTCTCAGCGTCCATCGCCACCACTATCTCCGCCTCCCCCTCCCTCGCCGGCATCATGATAACTTTCAAAAGCCTCCGCACATTCGCGTTCAACTGTCTCCCCTTCACAAACCCCATCTGGTCTTCATGGATGATCTGCGGCACACAATCCTCAATCCTCGTGGCTAAGACCTTTGCCAGCACCTTGGCATCTACATTTAGCAAGGAAATCGGTCTGTAAGACCACATTGCAGGGGATCCTTGTCCCACTTCAGGATCAAGGAGATCAGTGCCCGGGACATCGTCAAGGGTAAAGCCCCCCCTTCCCTTGCCTCATTAAAGGTCCTAACTAACAGCGGGCCCGACAGGTCCATATATTTTTTATAGAACTTGACTGGGAAACCGTCCGGTCCCGGTGCCTTCCCCGCCTGCATGCTTCCTATCCCTTTGATCAGCTCCTCCAGCCCAATCGGGGCCCCCAGTCCTGCCACCAGTCCCTCTTCCACCTTTGGAAACCTCAATTGCTCCAGGAAACAGCCCATCCCTCCCTCCTCCCGTGGGGGCTCGGATCGGTACAATTCCTCGTAGAAGTCCCTGAAGACCCCATTGATGCCAACCCCACTTCGCACCACGCTCCCTCCCCTGTCCTTAACTCCCCCGATCTCCCTAGCTGCGTCCCACTTCCGAAGCTGATGTGCCAGCATCCGGCTTGCCTTTTCCCCATACTCGTAGACCACCCCCTGGGCCTTCCTCCACTGCACCTCCGCCTTCCTGGTGGTCACCAGGTCGAAATCGGCCTGGAGGCTGCGCCTCTTCCTCAACAATCCTTCCTCAGGCTCTTCCGCATAGCTCCTGTCTACCCTCACCATCTCCCCCACCAGCCTCTCCATCTCCCCCCGCTCCCTCCGCTCCTTGTGGGCCCTAATGGAGATCAGCTCTCCCCTCACCACCGCCTTCAGTGCCTCCCATACCATTCCCACTCGGACCTCCCCGTTGTCGTTGGTCTCCAAGTACCTCTCTATACTTCCTCGGACCCGCTCGCTCACCTCCTCGTCCGCCAACAGCCCCACCCCCAAGTGCCACAGCGGGCGCTGGTCCCTCTCCTCCCCCATCTCCAAGTCCACCCAATTCGGGGCGTGGTCCGAAATGGCTATTGCCGAATACTCGGTATCCTCTACTCTCGCTATCAGCGCCCTACTCAAACTGAAAAAGTCGATTTGAGAATAAGTCTTATGGACATGTGAGAAGAATGAAAATTCCCTAGCCCCCAGCCTTGCAAATCTCGAAGGGTCCACCCCCCCATTTGGTCCATAAATCCCCTCAACACTCTAGCCGCCGCCGGCTTCCTACCCGTCCTAGACCTGGAGCGATCCAGTGCCGGATCCAGCACCGCGTTAAAGTCTCCCCCCATTATCAGGCCCCCCACTTCCAAGTCTGGGATCCAACCCAACATACGCCGCATAAAACCCGCATCGTCCCAGTTCGGAGCATACACATTGACCAGTACCACCCTCTCTCCCTGCAACTTACCACTTATCATTATGTACCTACCGCCATTATCTGCCACAATGCTCGACGCCTCGAATGACACCTTCTTTCCCACCAAGATCGCCACCCCTCGATTTTTGGCATCTAGCCCCGAGTGAAACACTTGACCTACCCACCCTTTCCTCAGTCTTACCTGGTCTGCCACCTTCAGGTGTGTCTCCTGGAGCATAACCACATCCGCCTTGAGCCCCTTCAGGTGCGCGAACACGCGGGGCCGCTTAACCGGCCCATTCAGTCCCCTTATATTGCAGGTTATCAGCCGGATCAGGGGGCTACCCGCCCCCCTCCCCCACCGACTAGCCATGACCCCTCCTCGGCCAGCCACGCGCCCGCACCCCACACCCGGCCCGTTCCCCACAGCGGCATACCCCCGTCTCGACCCACCCCACTCGCTCCAGCTCCTCCTTGACCTTAGCAGCAGCAACTCGATTCCCCCCCCACCCCCACCCCCCCACCCGGGACCCATCCTAGCTGGTTTACTCCCCCCATTGCACTTCTGCAAGTCAACTGACTCCTGCTGACCCCGGCCACTCCCGCCTCCCCTTCGACTCCTCCCATTGTGTGGCACACCCTCCTCTCCCGCTCCCCATCCACAGGCTCTCCTCCTCCCCCCTCCGTTCTGAGCATGGAAAACAATCCTTGCTTCCCCGCCCGGGCCCCGTCCCCCCAGTCTTTGGCGCGGGAAAAAAGCCTACCAGGCCCCGCCACCAACCAAAACAGTGCCCAACCCGCCCCATCCACCCTCCCCAACCCGAAAGAGAAAAGCGCAGAGTAAAAAAAACCCAAAACAATGCAAACGCCACCCCCCCCCCCCACCCCGAACAAAAAATAGGCATAACATATCCACCGCAGTCCCCAATCGCCATCCCGACCCTCAGTATGGTCCAGCTTCTCGGCCTGAACAAAGGCCCACACCTCCTCCGGAGACTCAAAATAATGGTGCCGGTCCTTGTCGGTAACCCGCCGGCTGCAACATGCCAAACGTCGCCCCCTTCCGGTGCAGCGCCGCCTTCGCTCGATTGTACCCGGCCCTCCTCTTCGCCACCTCCGCACTCCAGTTCTGGTATATCCGAACCTCCACGTTCTCCCACCTGCTGCTCCTCTCCTTCTTGGCCCACCTGAGCACACACTCCCGATCGACGAACCGATGGAACCGCACCAGCACCGCCCGCGGAGGCTCGTTAGCCTTGGGCCTCCTCGCCAACACTCTATGTGCCCCTTCCAGCTCCAGGGGCCCCTGGAAGGAACCCGCTCCCATCAGCGAGTTCAACATGGTGACCACATAGGCCCCCACGTCCGGCCCCTCCAGCCCCTCCGGGAGGCCCAGAATCCGCAGATTCTTCCGCCTCGACATATTCTCCATCTCCTCGAACCGCTCCTGCCATTTCTTGTGGAGTGCCTCGTGCGCCTCCACCTTTACCGCCAGGCCTAAGATCTCGTCCTCATTGTCAGAGATCTTGGGCGTCATTCTCCGACCCCCTGCCGGGTCGGAGAATGGCCATAGGCCGCCGTGAATCCCGCCCCTGCCCCCGCCGAAGTCTCCGGTACCGGAGATTGGGCGGGGGCGGGAATCGGGCCGCGCCGGTTGGCGGGATCCCCCGCTGGATTCTCCGGCCCGGATGGGCCGAAGTCCCGCCCAGAAATTGCCTGTCCCACCGGCGTAAATCAAACCTGGTATTTACCGGCGGGACCAGGCGGCGTGGGCGGGCTCCGCGGGGCGATCTGACCCCGGGGGGTGCCCCCACGGTGGCCTGACCTGCGATCGGGGCCCACCGATCCGCGGGCGGGCCTGTTCCGTGGGGGCACTCTTTCCCTTCCGCCTCCGCCACGGCCTCCACCATGGCGGAGGCGGAAGAGACTCTTCCCACTGCGCATGCGCGGGAAACTGACAGCGGCCGCTGACGCTCCCGCGCATGCGCCGCATTTCCGCGCCAGCTGGCGGAGCAACAAACGCCATTTCCGCCAGCTGGCGGGGCGGGAATCCCTCCGGCGTCGGCCAAGCCCCTCAATGTTGGGGCTAGGCTGCCAAAGATGCGGCGCATTCCGCACCTTTGGGCCGGCGCGATGCCCGTCTGATTGGCGCCGTGTTTGGCGCCAGTCGGCGGACATCGCGCCGTTGGGGTAGAATTTCGCCCCTTTTGTCGATCCTCTCGGATCGCCACCCCTTGGGCTGTCTGTGTCTCCAGCAGCTCATCAATAGAAGCCTTCATCGGCTCTAGCAGGTCCGTTTTAATCTCTCTGTGGCAGCACTGGATACCCTCCTGTTGCTCCTCCGCCCACTGCCTCCATGCTGCCTGGTCTCCGCCCATCGCTAATTTGTCCTTCTTCCCTCCCTTCTTCCGGTCCACCACCACCTTTTTTGTCGCCCCGCTCCTAGTTAAAACCGTATACTGACGGGGAGCTATTATTAACTCCTTCCCACACCGGGAAACGTTGAAAAAGTGCCCTTGGGGACCCTAAAAAGAGCCCAAAAGTCCGTTTTTGCGGGAGCCGCCGAATGTGCGACTTAGCTCCGCATAGCTGCAACCGGAAGTCTCGAGAGGGAATCCTTTTGGCAGTGTTCGCTTCACCAATCTGCCCCAAAAAGTCTGTGGAAACTCCTGAAAAAGGTCTGAGAGTCCGTTCCATACGGGAGCTGCCGAATGCGCGACCTACTCCTCCATGGCCGCCACCAGAAGCCTCGGCCCCGCTTCTTCAATGGCCTTGGTAGATCTTTTCACAGTTGTTCCCTCTGCTGCTAGAATTCACCTTTAATAAAGGCCCTCAAGTCAGCTTGCAGCCTTTAAGGTTGCCCTTCCCTCGCCTGCATGCTGGAAGTGGCCCCTCTCTCCCCTGCAGCTACAGCCAAATCTTTTATTGTTTCTGAGGGGTCTAGTAACCAAGAGACATACCATTCCTGGGGGACACTGTCGGGGGAATGTTGCAGTCTTCTTCCCACACCGGGAAATGTCAAACAAATGCCGTTGGGGGCCCTGTAAAGAGCCCAAAAGTCCGTTCCAAGCGGGAGCTACCAAACATGCGACCTAGCTCTGCATAGCCACACCCGGAAGTCCCATGGGGGGAGATTTTAACACAGTCATTGATCCGAAATTGGACAGGTCAAAATTCAGGACAGGGAGGAGGCCAGCCGCGGCAAAGGAATTGAAGGGGTTTATGGAACAGATGGGGGGAGTAGACCCATGGAGGTTTGCACGGCCAAGGGCGAAGGAGTTTTCTTTTTTCTCACATGTCCACAAGATATACTCTCGCATCGACTTTTTTCTTCTGTGCACGGCGCTAATACCGTGGGTGGTGGATACTAAGTACACGGCAATCGCAGTGTCGGATCATGCCCCACATTGGGTGGATCTACGGGTTAGTGTGGAGAGAGGGCAATGCCCGCTGTGGAGACTGGATGTGGGGTTGCTAGCGGACAAAGCGATCTGTGGGCGGGTTAACAAATCCATCCAAAACTACCTGGAAACAAATGATACGGGGGAGGTCTCTGCAGCGACAGTTTGGGAAGCTTTTTTAGGCAGTGGTCAGAGGGGAATTAATCTCGATACGGGCTGACAGAGAAAAGGTGGAACGGGCTGAGAGGGATAGGTTAGTGGAGGAGATACTCCAGGTGGACAGGTGATACTCGGAGGCCCTGGACGCGGGGCTACTGAGGGAGCGGCAGGGGTTATAGGCGGAGTTTGGGCTGTTGACCTCAGGCAAAGCGGTGGAACAGTTGAGGAAGGCAAGGGGGGCGATTTATGAGTGCGGGGAAAAGGCAAGCAGAATGTTAGCGCACCAGATTAGGAAAAGGGAGGCAGCCAGGGATATAGGGAAAGTAAAGAGTAGTGGTGGGAATACTGTCCTGGACACAGTGGGGGTGAATGAGGTGTTTAAGGACTTTTATAGTATATTATCTGAGTCGGAACCCCCGGCTGGGGTGGAGGGGATGAGGCAGTTTTTAGATCAGTTGAGGTTTCTGAGGGTAGATGAGGATCTGGTGGAAGGGCTGGGAGCCCCAATTGAGATTGAGGAAATAATGGAGGGGCTGGAGGGCATGCAGTCGGTCAAGGCCCCGGGGCCTGACGGCTATCCGGTGGAATTCTATAAGATGTTTTCAGAGATATTGAGCCCACTGCTGGTGAGGACATTTAATGAAGTAAGCGAGAAGGGAGTCGTCCCCCCAACAATGTCACAGGCCTCGACTTCATTGATCCTGAAACGAGAGAAGGATCCGGAGCAATGCGGGTCATACAGACCAATTCCTCTACTGAATGTGGATGCCAAACTGCTGGCTAAGATATTGGCTACAAGGATAGAGGACTGCGTCCTGGGGGTGATAGGGGAAGACCAGACAGGATTTGTAAAGGGCAGGCAACTCAAGGCCAATATTCGAAGGCTTTTGAATGTTATTATGATGCCCTCAGAAGGAGAGGAGGCAGAGGTGGTAGTAGCGATGGATGCGGAGAAGGCTTTTGATCGGGTGGAGTTGAATTACCTGTGGGAGGCGCTGGGAAGGTTTGGGTTTGGTGAGGGCTTCATTGACTGGGTGCGGTTGCTCTATCAGGCACCAGTAGCAAGTGTACGTACGAACCGGCTGAGGTCGGTGTATTTTAAACTACACCAAGGGACGAGGCAAGAGTTCCCCCTCTCCCCGTTACTGTTTGCTCTGGCCATAGAGCCATTGGCCATGGCATTAAGAGCCTCAAGGAACTGGAAAGGGCTGGTTTGGGGGGGGGGTGGGGGAGGGGGGGGGGGGTGGAGCACCAGGTCTCGCTTTATGCCGATGACCTGTTCTTGTATATTTCAGACCTGTTGGAGGGGATGGGGGAAGTAATGTGAATCCTGAGGGAATTTGGCAATTTTTCGGGGTATAAATTGAACATGGGGAAAAGCGAGATGTTTGCGATCCAGGCAAGAGGACAGGAGAAGAGACCGGGAGAGCTGCCGCTTAGAATGGTAGGAAAGAGCTTTCAATATCTGGGAATCCAGGTGGCCCGGGAGTGGGAGGCACTGCACAAGTTTAACCTATCACGTTTGGTAGAAAAAATGGAAGGGGACTTTAAGAGTTGGGACATGCTCCCGCTATCACTGGCGGGAAGGGTACAGACGGTGAAAATGACGGTCCTCCCCAGATTTCTGTTTGTCTTTCAGTGCCGCCCCATCTTCATCCCAAAGGCCTTTTTCAAGCGGGAGAATAAAGTTAGTTTGGGCTTTGTGTGGGCGGGTAAAACCCCGCGAGTGAAGGGGGGGAGGGTGGGTTGGCGCTGCCGAACTTCTGCAATTACTACTGGGCAGTTAATATAGCCATGATTAGGAAGTGGGTAGTGGGGGAGGGGTCGGCATGGGAGCGAATGGAGGCGGCGTCATGTAAAGACACAGTTTGGGAGCACTGATAACGGCACCTCTTCCTTTCTCGCCGGTCAGACATTCTACAAGTCCGGTGGTGGTGGCGGCTCTGAGAATCTGGGGGCAATGGAGGAGATATAAGAGAGTGGAGGGAGCATCGGTTTGGACCCCGATTTACAATAATCATCGGTTTGTACCGGGTAGGCTGGATGCTGGGTTCCGGAGATGGCAAAGGGCAGGAATTAGAAGGATGGGGGATTTATTTATAGACTGGAGCTTCCCCAGCTTGAAAGCCTTGGAGGATGAATTTGAATTGCCAGCAGGGAATGGTTTTAGGTATTTGCAAGTGTGAGACTTCCTGAGAAAACAGGTGCCGGCCATTCGGCTGCTGCTGCCGCGGGG
Source organism: Scyliorhinus torazame (assembly GCF_047496885.1). Taxonomy (NCBI): domain Eukaryota; kingdom Metazoa; phylum Chordata; class Chondrichthyes; order Carcharhiniformes; family Scyliorhinidae; genus Scyliorhinus; species Scyliorhinus torazame. The sequence continues at coordinate 334,861,963 of NC_092708.1, forward strand.
GATACAGGATAGAGTAGTCTCCAGTACCTGGGTGGGAGAGGGGAAGATTTCAGATATTTACCAGGAACTTTCGGAGGCGGAGGAAACTCCGGTGGAGGAGCTTACGGGCAAGTGGGAGGACGAGCTAAGAGGAGAGATAGAGGCGGGTGTGTGGGCAGATGCCCTAAGCAGGGTTAATACATCCTCATCATGTGCCAGGCTTAGCCTGATACAATTTAAGGTAGTCCACCGGGCACACATGACAGTGGCTAGGATGAGCAAGTTTTTCGGGGTAGAGGATAGGTGTGCGAGGTGCGCGGGAAGCCCAGCAAATCATGTCCATATGTTTTGGGCATTCCCGAAGCTTAGAGGGTTTTAGCAGTGTTTTGCTAAGGCAATGTCCACGGTACTAAAAACACGGGTGGTGCTGAGTCCTGAGGTAGCGATCTTTGGAGTGTCGGAAAAGCCGGGAGTTCAGGGGGCGAAAGAGGCTTCCTTTGCATCCCTGGTAGCCCGGAGACGGATCTTGTTCATGTGGAGGGACTCGAAGCCCCCGAGTGTAGGGACCTGGGTTAGTGACATGGCTGGGTTTCTCAGTCTCGGGAAGATAAAGTTTGCCTTAAGAGGATCAATGGTCGGGTTCACCCGGAGGTGGCAGCCGTTCGTCGACTTTCTCGGGGGAAATTAAAATGTCAGCAGATGCAGTATTCCAAGGGGGTGGGGGTGTGAAGATTGGGACGGAGGTGGAAATGTTTATTATACCATGTTCATGTCTTTGTTATTGTTATTATTATAAAAACTTTCAAATACCTTAATAAAATATTTTTTAAAAAAAAGAAATTCAAGTGGGCAGCCTAGAACAGCTATTTAAGATGTAGGTGCGACTTCATTTTTAAAGTGTGGGTGGGATTCTTCAGTCGCGTCCTCCCGAGGTCAATGGACCTTTACATGGCTGAGTGGGTCCTATACAGTAGTGAGACAAGAGTTAACATAGAAACATAGAAAAAATAGGCAGCAGTAGGCCATTCAGCCCTTCGAGCCTGCTCCACCTTTCATTATGATCATGGTTAATCATCCAACTTAGTAACCTGTTCCCCCTCTCCCCACATATCCTTTGAGCCCTTTCACCCCAAGAGGTATATCTATCACCTTCTTGAAAACCTCTTTCTATGGTAGAGAATTCCACAGGCTCACCACTGTCTGAGTGAAGGATTTTCTCCTCATCTCAGCCCTAAATGATTTAACCCATATCTTTAGATTGCGGCCCTGGTTCTGGATCCCCTGCCACCTTGAACATCCTTCCTGCATCTATCCTGTCTAATCCTGTTACAACTTTATAGGTTTCTATGAGATCTCCCTTCATTCCTGTAAACACCAACAAATATAATCATAAGCAACTCAATCTCTCCTCAAATGTCAGTCCCGACATCCCAGGAATCAGTCTGATAAACCTTCATTGCACATTCTCTATAATAAGAACATCCTTCCTCAGCTAATGAGACCAAAACTGCACACAATACTCAAGGTGTGGTCTCACCAACGCCCTGTATAATTGCAGCAAGACATCCCTGCGATACTCTCTACCTCTCGCTATGAAGGACAACAGAACAACAGAACCAAAGTGTGTATTTAGCTTGTCAGCCATTTCTTTATTCCCTATTATACATTTTCCTGTTTCTGAATGTAAGGGACCTGCGTTTGTCTTTATATACCTATAGATGTTTTTACAGTCAGTTTTTATGTTCCCTGCAAGCTTACTCTATTTTCCCCTTCTTAATCAATCCTTTTGACCCCATTTGCTGAATTCTTAATTGCTTCCAAACTTCAAGTCTACTGTTTTTTCTAGCCAAGGTGTATGCCTCTTCCTTGGATCTAATACTACCCAATTTCCCTTGTTAGCCATGGTTTGGCCACCTACCACATTTTATTTTTGTGCCAGACAGGAATGAACGATTGTTGCAGTTCACCCATGTGCTCTTTGAATGTTTGCCATTGCCTATCCACCATCATCCCTTTAAGTTATGTTCCCCAAACCATCATAGCCAACTCACGCCTCATAACATCGTAGTTTCCTTTATTTAGATTCAGGACCCTCGCCTCAGAATTAACTGCATCACTCTCAATCTTGCTAAAGAATTCTACCATATTATGGTTGTTAAAGGTTTGCCAATTATTCCTTTCTCATTACCCAATACCCAGTCTAGGATGGTCTGTTCTCTCGTTGGTTCCTCAACTAGAGGACGTATACACTCCAGGAATTCCTCCTCTACGGTATTGTTATTAATTTGAATTGCCCAATTTATATGCAAATTAAAGTCATCCATAATTACAGATGTTCCTTTATCTGATGTGTCTCTAATTTCCTGTTTAATGCCATTCCCAACATCACCACTACAGTTTGGGGGTGTATATACAACTCCGATTAACATTATTTGACCCTTGGTGCTTCTCAGCTCCACCCAGATAGATTCCACATTGTCGGAGCTAATATCCTTCCTCACAATTGTATTCATCTACACTTCAGCTGGAAATGCAACTCCACCACTTTTCCCTTGTTATCTGTCCTTCCTAAATACTGAATACTGCTGGTCACCTTGCAGCCATGTCTCCCGACTATGTCATACCCGTTTACATTTATTTTCATGATTAATTCATCCATTTTATTATGAATGCTCCATACCTTAAGGCACAAAGCCTTAAGACTTGTCTTCTAAGCCTGAGATCACTACCTTTGAGGTCCGACTTTTCAACTTTCTTCCTAACTCCCTATATTCTGCTTTTAGGACCTCATCCTTTTTTTTTACCTATGTCATTTGTACCAATGTGTACCATGACCACTGGCTGTTCACCTTCCCCCTTCCAGAAAGTCCTGTAACCGCTCCAAGATAACCTTGGCACCAGCACCAGGGAGGCAACATAGAGGCAACTGAAGTCTCGTTTGCATCACGGAAATGTCTATCTATTCCCCTTGCAATTTAATCCCTTATAACAATTCCATTCCCAGTTTTTACTCCTTCCCTGTGCAGCAGAGCCAACCGTGCTGCAAAAAAATTGACTGTTGCTACTTTCCCCTGAGAGACATTCCCCCCAACAGTATCCAAAGCGGTGTATCTGTTTTGCAGTGGAATGGCCACAGAAGATTCCTGCACTGCCTACCTATTCCTCTTGCTGTGCTTGGTGGTTAACCCATTCCCTTCCTGCCTGTGGCGTCTTGGCCTGCAGTATAACCACCTCTCTGTATGTGTTTTACAGTATCCCCAGCCGCTGCTCCAGTTCTGAAACCCAGGTTTCCATGAGCTGCAGCTGGAGACACTTCCTGCCCCAGGCACTGGAAATATTCCAGCTTCCCACATGGAGGAGGAGGAGCACGCCATGGCTTTGAACTCTCTTGCCATGAGTTACCCATTACCCCTTTTGGAAGATACTTAAAATCAATGATATCAATTACTATAGGGCCTTCTTCCCTGGTCCTCATTAATACAGAATATATCTGTTCCAAACTATAGACCACAAAATATAGACCTTACAAACTATAAGTGATAACGGTAGTAAAATACTTACCCGCCCATACTCACCCAATCAGCTGCTTCCACTTGCTCTGTGTCACTTTTGAATCCTGATGTCATGTCAGGAACTCCAAATTCCTGGGTAGCAGTCCGCTTTCAATCCCGCTCTTTCTCATATCCTTTTATCTATCCAGCACTGCTCTCAGTCTTGCTCTTTCTCGCGCTTTTTTATACCCGCTCTTTCTCGCGGTCTTTTATCTCCCGGCTCCAGTAGTTTTCCTGTGACGATACTGTACAATATGCTTAGTTCTGCATATGTACCATATTAGAAGCAGCTTGAAGATTATTTTTCTAAAGCACTAGCAGTTTGGTTGTTGATTATGCCTCGTTATTTGATGCCTCCATATCTAAGCAAAGGGTCAGGCCTGTTAGACTTGGTTTGGATACAATGGGTCATAACTAAAGTATACATACCTACTCTTCAATTCACTCTGTAAATCACAGAAAGAATGATCATTGGTGTGTTGCAAAATTATCAAGCCTTCACTCTTATTAAAATATGCCTCCGCAAATATTTAATGCAAGATTATAACCTCGGGGTCAGGTGACATCGGCATAGTAGCACAGTGGTTAGCACTGTTGCTTCACAGCGCCAGAGTCCCAGGTTCAATTCCTGGCTTGGGTCACTGTGTGGAGTCTGCATATTCTCCGCGTGTCTGCATGGGTTTCCTCTGGGTGCTTTGGTTTCATCCCACAAGTCCCGAAAGACGTGCTGTTCGGTGAATTGGACATTCTGAATTCGCCCTCTGTGTACCCGAACAGGTGTTGTGGCAACTAGGGGCTTTTCACAGTAACTTCATTGCAGTATTAATGTAAGCCTACATGTGACAATAATGAAGATTATTAATATTATTGTTATTTTACATTCAGCTTTGATCAAATTGCCTGCAGAATTGGATCAATACTGGGTCATTAATTTACACATATTAATTACGTGTCTCAAATTAATGCTTTGCTTTTTTTGTGTGGTCTTCAAGTTTTTACAGGGCACCCTTTACATGAGAAATATTTAGCATCCTTTGACGAAGCTCAATTATCCACAATGCCAAGACTTGTGAGTGACACAGTGATGCATTTCAATGAGAATAATGTAATCGCGTCACAGGTTTATAAAATTAAACAAGAATTTTCAAGTGCCTTTCCATCAAGATGGTGCAACTTTAAAAATGATAGTCCAATTGATGTGTTGCAAAGAAAGTTACAGGAAGTCCCGAGACCCTGATGTTTCTCTAATTCAAAAAATAGCAAAGCAGTGAGTGGATCCATGACTGTAAATTAATCTTCAAAGTTCAAATGGTATTTATCAAATAGCTTCAAGCTTTGCTGTTATATTTTTTGACATTATCTGAAGCTTTCAATTAGATTACATCTTCTTTATACATCAAGATCTGGGGTGAGATTCTCCGACCCCCTGCCGGGTCAGAGAATCGCCGGGGGCTGGCGTGAATCCCGCCCTTGCCGGTTGCCGAATTCTCCGGCACCGGATATTCGGCGGGGGCGGGAATCGCGCCGCGCCGGTTGGCGGGCTCCCCCCCGCGATTCTCCGGCCCGGATGGGCCGAAGTCCCGCTGCTAAAATGCCTGTCCAGCCAGCGTAGATTAAACCACCTACCTTACCAGCGGGACAAGGCGGCGCGGGCGGGCTCTGGGGTCCTGGGGGGGGCGATCTGGCCCCGGGGGGTGCCCCCACGGTGGCCTGGCCCGCGATCGGGGCCACCGATCCGCGGGCGGGCCTGTGCCGTGGGGGCAATCTTTTCCTTCCGCCTTCGCCACGGTCTCCACCATGGCGGAAGCGGAAGAGGCTCCCTCCACTGCGCATGCGCGGGAATGCCGTCAGCGGCCGCTAACGCTCCCATGCATGCGCCGCCCGGAGATGTCATTTCCGCGCCAGCTGGCGGGGCACCAAAGGCCTTTTCCGCCAGCTGGCGGGGCGGAAATTAGGCCAGCGCGGGCCTAGCCCCTTAAGGTTGGGGCTCGGCCCCCCAAGATGCGGAGCATTCCGCACCTTTGGGGCGGCGCGATGCCCGACTGATTTGCGCCGTTTTGGGCGCCAGTCGGCGGACATCGCGCCGATACCGGAGAATTTCGCCCCTGTTCCTTCTTTGCAACCTTTTGTAGAAAACAATTTGGCCACCAGATGGTGATATAACGACAGTGAGAACACATTTCCCTCGTAAATCGCCTTATTTCATTTCGTACCTAAAACTGACATTTGAATCAGTGTTATCCTGAAACAAAGTTGATCATTTCATAATTTACTTACACATAAAACACACCCGACTCATATTCTTTAATCTGTCTATGTTCCCATTAACTTTAATTATTCGTCCATAAACTTCGGAGTTTAAAAACTTTTGCCAACTGTGATTAAACATATTTCTGGAGGTTTCACCACAGGATCTGCTCCATGTTCCTGCCATTTGTCAGCCAACACGTCCATCCTTGTGACACACTGCCTCCCCATGACACATCGACAGCAAAAGGTAACTATTAGCCACCTTTCCACCGCCAACCACCCCCCCCCCCATCGTTGTTTTACATCTGGTAAAGTGAAATGTTCAAAGAAAATGACATTAAATAACATGTTTTTCAATGCCCCTACGGGTTTTTCTTCAGGGTCAGGATCGGTCTTCAGGAAACTCCAGGCCAATCCTGGAAGGTTGGCAACCCCTATTTGTAAGCTCTGTTCTGCAGCCAGAATGCTGGATATGTAGCACCCTGTGTTTGTCACTCGCTGTCAATAGGTACATGCTGTACGGGGCATCTCAACCTCTGTCCTTTTTCTCAATACCGACAGTGATCCGGCCTTAACTCAATGGCTCCTCTTGCCAACCTGGCACGGTCAAGAAAAGACAGAACAGCTTTCATTTTTGTGGAGCACCTATTACCAACCTGAGGTCCAAACCGTTTCACAATCAACAAAATACCTTTGAAGTGTCGTCACTGATCTAGGCAAAAGCAGCAGACAATCTGCACACAAACTGCAAGAGATAAGTAATGTGCCATTTATCCATTTTCAACTGCAAGAAAGTAGCAAGTGTCCACAATTCAGCTGGAAATGTCTCCTTGTATCTGGATAATGGGGTGAATTTTACAGGGGGTGGAGTGGGGGAGGGGTGGAATCCCCACCCCCCCCCCTGTTGAAAATTCAAGGCTCCCCCACAGTGTTAAATGCTGGGGGCAGCCTTAATTACCCGAGGGTAAGACTTGCACCCCTCAGGGACAGGAAGTCCTAACCTCAGGGAATGCCAGGCAATCTGTAGTACCATGAGTACCAGGCTAGAGTAGTGACCATTGCTGAGATGACAAGCAGTCCCCAGGAAGGAAGAAGATGCCTCTTGCACTTGAAGGTAAGTCCAGTCATTTTGGTTGAGTAGAGATTGGAGACCCCAACAGCGATGGCAGGGAGGTGGGGTTTGGGTGTTAGAGGCTGTGCGGAGATACAGAAGTGGATACCAGCTAAGGTGGATGTCCCTGAAGGGGACAGAATAAAGAGGTTACCCTCCCCTCCTATCCGGCAGTAGCCCACACTGTCAAAGCATCTGGGTTGCTCGCCATACCCCCTCCTTCCACAGCCAAATGAAAAATTGCAGCAGAATGAATTGAGGCTCGTAACAACTGTTAGTTGTCCAGTTAGGGTGGCACTGCCAGGGTGCCAAGGTGGCACTACTAGGGTGCCAGGGTGGCACTGCCAGGATGCCAGGGTGGCACAGCCAAGGTGCCCTGGTGGCATCAGGGTTGCCCAGATACTACACCGCCCAGAGCCCGACCACCCAGGGGCTTCTGATCGCCTGGGAGACCCCTCCAAGCGCTGTTATGCCTGGTCCACGTTTTTTGAAACCAGTGCTAAACGGCGGCATGGCGGGGCCTCCGAGGTGAAGCCATTTGATCCTGTGCTTTGGGAGATTCCGGCGCAAACATAATTAAAGTGAAACTAACCACTCACTTGAATATGCAAATCTGGATTCCGCCCATCGAGGGCAAGACCCAGATTGCAACATCTCGCAAGATCTCATTAGATCTCACGAGGCGTAACGAACGTCGTAAATCTCGCAAAAGGTCTCTTGTAAAAGTTAACGGCCTCGTTGAGTCACCGCGTTGGGTGGGATGAGGCCAGTCGTTCGTGCCCCCTAGCGAGACAGACTGACAGTAACCACTGCAAATTTTACCACTTTGTGAACATGTGCCATTGTATGAATGTAATTATAAACCCAGAGAGAGTTTAGCATGCTTTTACATTTAATTGTTAAGGGTAATAACATAGTTGCATTGAAGAGGAAGCTAGTCAAATACCATGAGGGAAAGAGGAATAGAATTTATTCCTGATGGGGTTAGATGAAGAGGTGTGAGAACAGGCATATCCATGAGGAGGATTAAACAATGGCATGGACCAACTGGGCCGAAAGGCCTGATTCTGTGCTCTAACGTCTTTGGAAATCAATGTCATTTTGCCATTGTTTATTTGATCTGGCCACAGGATACCCACCTGGCCATCTACAGAACTGTATTCAGCCTGTGGAAATGGGATCAATTCCTGCTGTTTATAATGCAGTAGTGCACAGTGAACAAATGCTTCGTTCACCCGAACTCGGTAATACGGTAGGCAGGGGTGTAATTGTCAAACGTGTACAGCAATGTGCTATTTATCCATTTTCAATTCCAGGAAAGTAGCAAATGTCCACGAGGAGGTCCACTCCTTGCACTTCCATAGTTAACTGAAGCAGACCCCCTGTCCCTCAGTGCTAGTTCATAGAGCTTCCATGAATGGAGCAGGCCCCTCCCTTCAATGCCATTCCCTGGCTACTGCTGCTCATGGACTGGGTCCTATTTCCTTCAGTGCCACACCTAAAGAGCTGTCACTCATGGCTTTCTCCTCCCACAACGTTGTTCTCAGAATGGTGTCACTAATGAAACAACCTCTAGCCCTTCGATGCCATTCCCCAAGGGCTGTTGCTAATGAAAAGGATCTTCACGTCTGCAAACTGCAACAGGAACTGTCATGAGAACATAGAACATAGAACATAGAAAATACAGCACAGAACAGGCCCTTCGGCCCACGATGTTGTGCCGAACCTTTGTCCTAGATTAATCATAGATTATCATTGAATCTACAGTGCAGAAGGAGGCCATTCGGCCCCCTGAGTCTGCACCAGCTCTTGGAAAGAGCACCCTACCCAAACTCAACACCTCCACCCAACACCAAGGGCAATTTGGACATTAAGGGCAATTTATCATTGGCCAATTCACCTAACCCGCACATCTTTGGACTGTGGGAGGAAACCGGAGCACCCGGAGGAAACCCACGCAGACACGGGGAGTTCTTGAGTGGAAAGACAGGAATTCCTTCCAGTAGCCAAGCGGGGTGGGTGTGGGGGGTGGGGGGGTGCGGGGGGAGATGTGCTTGATTCATTGGCGGCAGTAATCAAAAAAGAGCAACAGCAAGAGGGGGTGGGAGAGAAGGGATGACAATGAGGTAGGGTGGAAGCTGAGATTTCTATTGGTGGCAGGAGATATAGGATGGTGGAGGGGAGAGGGAAGAAGCTGGGGAGATGTTTTAGGGCAGGGAGGACAGTGTTCAGGTGGAGTGGGAGGGGAGAATTCCAGCATTAACTAAGGAAGGTGAGATGGGAGAATGATAGCAACATGGATTTTGGGGAGTGGGTGTCACATTGAATTCCGGGAGGAGAAGAGGACCAGTATGCAATGGGAGACTTGGAGAAAGATACATCTTTTCACTGTTGGATGTGTAACATCTTGGGCTGGATTCTCCATTCCTGAGCCTAAGTGCCGACACCAATGGAGGATCCGTGGAGTTCCACGGCGGAAAAATCGGTGCCATACCCAATTCCGCTCCTGGTGAGAGGCTAGCACCGGTGCTGCCTGGAACACCCGCAGAACATGCAAAAAATGGTGGGGGAATCGTCGGGTCCGTGATGGACACGGGCAGGGCTGACAAGCTGCAGCCACAAGTAGACTATGCATTCCCCACACACACACCGATCGCATCCAAAAGGATGGCCCTGATCCTACTGGACCATGTCCCCGTCCACCCCGACCCCACAGCCCACCTCCTGGCCACCCCCCACTACTCTCCCCAGTCCTAGCAGAAGACCCCCAGCCGGCGGCATGAATGTGGGCGAAGTATGGTGGCGCTGGACACTTTCCTTACGCCCTCGCTCTCTCTCTTCGCAGCCACTTCTCCAGCACCTTGACCGTTGAGAGCACAGGTGGACCGTGCCATCGGGAACCCGGCCCATTGGAGGCGGAGTATCGTGGGTCGGCCCGCTAATGCGAACGGGGTTGCAATTGTGCGCGGCTTGCGTTGCAATGACACCGTTCTGGAGGGGGCAGAACATCGCGATTGAGGATTAAATGGGCGCCAGCCATGATTTCGGCACGGGAGCTATTCTCCGCCCGATCGCTGTTCCCGGTTTCAGCTTCGGGCAATGAAGAATCCAGCCCATTGTTTGTGAGAAGTGATTTTTTTTCTTTGACTTGTTTAAAATCCAAATGTCACTTTTTGTACATTTAAGATTTATCAATTGAGAAATATACAGAATGTATCATTTTCAACTTAAAATTGTATTCCCTCGAAAAGCAATTCTGAGCTTTCAACATTTGGATTTCCTCCTTCAGTCTTTTGTCTGCTCCATGTTCATTTTCCATTCTGACTGAAGGAATGCTGGGTAGATACATTTTCAGGTTTTGCTAGTTTTCTAAATAGGCTTACTTGATGGGATCACTGATTTTGAAATTGGGAGGGGCGCGTGAAAAAAGGGTTGATCCCGCCTTGAATATTTGAACCAAGTCATATTGCGACATTCAATGCTACAGGCTTGGGCTGAATTCAATTCAGTTCATTTCTCTTTATCATAGCATTTACAGGGCAGAAAGAGGCCATTCGGCCCGTCGAGTCTGCACCGTCTCTTGGAAAGAGCACCCCACCCAAGGTCAGCACTTCCACCCTATCCCCATAACCCAGCAAACCCACCCAACACTAAGGGCAATTTTGGACACTAAGGGCACTTTATCATGGCCAATCCACCTAACCTGCACATCTTTGGACTGTGGGAGGAAACCGGAGCACCCGGAGGAAACCCACGCACACAGGGGGAGAACGTGCAGACTCCGCACAGACAGTGACCCAAGCCGCAATCGAACCTGGGACCCTGGAGCTGTGAAGCAATTGTGCTATCCACAATGCTACCGTGCTGCCCAGCTTCTGTCCAGCCTCGAAACATACGTAGAAATTCCAGTGCGGATACAGACTCAATGGCCCAATCAGCCCGCGTTGGTGTTTATTCAGGATGCCCCTTCTCCAATCACCACTGAACAATGTTGTACATTTGACTATAAAAGGTGCTTCACTGGGGCATTAGCAAAACACAATGTGACACCAAACGAAATAAAAGATTAGGAGAAGTGACTTAAAGCTCGGTTAAAGAGGTAGGATTTAAAGAGTATCTTGAAGGAGAAGGGAGAAGTAGGGAGGAGGACATTCCATGGCTTAGCCTGAGGCAGCTGAAGGCAACCCACCCACGCATAGGCGGCTCGGAAGCGCAGTGGTTAGCATTGTTGCTTCACAGCACCACGGTCCCAGGTTCGATTCCCGGCTTGGGTCACTGTCTGTGCGGAGTCTGCACGTTCTCCTCGTATCTGCGTGGGTTTCCTCCGGGTGCTCCAATTTCCTCCAAGTGCCCAAAGACATGCTGTTAGGTAATTTGGACATTCTGAATACTCCCTCTGTGTACCCGAATAGGTGCCGGAGTGTGGCGACTAGGGGATTTTCACAATAACTTAATTGCAGTGTTAATGTAAGCCTATTTGTGACAATAGATACTATCACTATTTGCAAAAATATTGCATTTATCGTGAAACTTGCTACAAAATAGGGGCAAGAAAGGAAAGCGGAGTTAAAGCCACAGTCATATCAGCTATGATTTACCCAATGACAGAACAGGTTTGAGGGGACAAATAGCCTACTGCTGCTCCTATCTCTTAGGATCCTGTGTAAATGGCCCAAATATACAATTGAACCACTTTTAAAATTTGCACTACGTAACTGACCTGAAGGAAATTCATTTCCTGTAGCACTCAGTCCTCCATCTCTTAATTATACCTGTTAGATATTTGTTTTAAGAATACTAGATTTTAACTTCGAATAATGAAAAATAATTTGCATGAAATGCTAAGCACATCCCAAAGTTCTTTATAACTAAGCATCACTTTAGAAGGGCAGTCACTGTTTATTATTTCCTAACATTTACGTCCTCAAACAAGCTGTAAAAATGGTGGCAGACTAAAGATTAATTGACCTCATTAGTCAGCAATTCTTTGATTTTCTTGATTGAGTGGCCTGGGCTCGTCAGCTGGATGTTTTATTTGTAACCTTGACAACAGACTACATGCGCCATTCTGCCAATCGGCGATATTTACTACCTTATAATTGACTGAAATCCAATAAATTATTGTATTTTCATGTTTTTTTCTCAGTAGGTGGGGAATGAATCAGCTTAGCCAGAGTTATTGGCCGTGAAACGGGTCAGGGCCCAGAAAACTGGATGAAAATCGCAAAGCACAATTAACCTGCACTCATTAACTCCAATGCAGGCAGCATGCAAACTTCATGCTGTTTGTTAATTTTGTTTAGCGTGTGGCCAGCGTAAGTGTGATGTTGAGCAGATGCATACCCGAGAAATTAGGCACAATTGTGAGAAGCGAGCATGTATTAAAGCAGGTATGCAAAGTCTGGTTTGCACCACTTAAAGGAGGGAAATTATTACTGGAACAGATGCTGGAAGTCATTCTGAATGTGAGTTTGATGCTGGGAATTCTCAATACTGGTATAACATGGCAGAGAAAGGGTTCCAACGTTTGAATGCTGTCCTAGAAGCCTTGGTGAAGGAGGTAGCGAGGAGCCAAGCCAGCTATTCACAGGGAGCCAGCAGGCCATCCGGAAAACTCTATGAAGGTAGTGAGAGCAGATAGTCGTGGAGGTCAATGCCAGGAGTCTAGCCTGAGAATATCAATGCAGTGCCATAAAAAGTACAATGACCTCACATGAATGGTTAAGGTCAATGAATGTACCTTCAAACACCATGGGGGCGATTCTCCAAATTGGAGACGAAGTGTTTGCGCCGTCGTAAACGCCGTCGTGTTTCACGACAGCGCGAACCCGGCAGGGGGACGACCGATTCTGTCCCCCACAGGGGGTCAGCACGGCGCTGGAGCAGTTCACGCCGCTCAAGCCTCCCTTCCCAGGGCCAAATGGGCGCCACGCCAACCCACGCATGCACAGTTGGGCCGCGCCAACCTGCGTCTGCGCGGGGGACTTCTTCAGCGCTCCGGCCCCGACTCAACATGGCGTGGGGATTCAGGGGCCAGCCACGCAACAAAGTAGGCCCTGGGGGGAAGAGGCCGGCCCGCCGATCGGTGGGCCCCGATCGCAGGCCAGACCCCATTGGAGCCCCCCCCCCGGTAAAGGAGCGCTTTTCCCCGCCCCACAGGTCGCCCCCGACCCTTCGCGCAGAGTTCCCGCCGGCAGTGACCAGGGGTGAACGGCGCCGGCGGGACTCTGTCGTATCCCCACGGCCGCTTGGCCCACCTGGGCCGGAGAATCGGCGGCCCCGCCGATTACAGCGGCCGGCGCCGCGTTAATCGTGCCGCCTCAAATGGCGGTGATTCTCCACACCTCAGAGAATCGCGCGCCGGCTTCGTGGCGTAGTTGCGGCGATTCTCCGGCCCGACGCGGGGCTCGGAGAATTTCCCCCCCCATCCTATCATCTGCACATCTGGCCTCAGTTACTGCTCAATGCACCATACCCCATCACTCACCACCAACAATTTCCATTAATGATGATTCATTCCAAACATTCATAGCTTCACCTCGCCCTCATGTACTTAGCACTGCTGCAAGCCTTACACCCACATCCCACAACTTGCACGCACTGCAAGCTATTCAACCAGGATGGACATATTATTGAAACACATTGCACCATACTCAGTGACACAGCTCTCCCTCCCTTGAAGGACAAGGTGGCGCAAAGCTAGAAGCAGCAGTAACTAACAGTGGGGAACAGGCATGGCTGTATGTCCTTCCTCCCATGGAAGAGGTGGTGGTCATCCGCATTGGAGCAGCCATGATTGCAGTTGGAGCAATAGAAGAATGATTGTATCTTCAAACCTAATAGTGCTTCGCATATCCCACTTCACTCCCATCCCACAATCTCTTCTTATTTCCAAGCTACAACTCTTGCTTTCCTCATTCCCATAATCTCACCTAAATGGGTCTGACGCAGTTAGCAATAAAAGTGTGTGCGTATGCCACTGTTACTCTTTTGGAAGCAAAATGTCACTTGCAGCATCAATTGGGTACTAGGGAGCTAAATTTTGTGTCCGTTTCTTTTTTTGCTTCACTGTGCAAAATTTATATGATATGAAGTAAAGTAAGACATTTGCAGGTTCTTTTAGTTTCTATATATACAACTGTCCTTCTGACTGCCTCCGCACACCAAATAAATACAAATGAATGTAACAATTTTGTTGTAATGTTTTGTACATGTAAACTGGAAAGAAATGGGTAATGTCTGTCAGAGATCCTACACAAAGTAGCCATCTACCAATATTTTATTGATTAAATGATGTGATACAATAGCAAGCACCACAGGGCATCTTCTACATTCAATCAATAAAATAACCTGGAATAACATTTGCCCTCTGACCTTGTCCACACCTTGATGGCAGCCCATCTAATCCCAGCCCTGTAGAAACAAAACACCATCCAAACCCCATTCACTGTCTGCATTTCTCATGTGACCTCATCAGAAAGTTACTCAGATGATGGGCGCGATTCAATGGGGGCAAAAAAGGGGCCCGTTTTGGGCACCTTTAGCGGGGTGTTTCTCAGCACTTGCAGCCCTAAGACTGACCCCGCGATTAAACGGGACTCCTCTTCTTTTTCAGGCCTCGGCGAGGAACGTCTCGCTGAGGCCGCACTAGGTCCATTTCCTGCACTAACGAACTCAGCTCACCAGTGCAGAAGGAGACAGGGACGCCATTTAAAAATGGTGCCCTGATGCCTCAATCCCCCACAGCAGCATCCAGAACTCCCCCAAATGACCAATTAAAGGGTCCACATGCCCCCCCCCCCCCCCACCCCGTACCCCACCTCATAAGGGCACCCTTGGCGCAGGAAAGAAGCCCCCCAGGCACCGCTAGGCTGGCAGTGCCATGATTCCCAGGTGGCATCAGGGGTACCACCCGGCCCAGAGCCCAACCACTAGGGGGTCCCCAATCACCTGGGAGACCCACCCAAGTGCCGTTACTCCATGTTTGTGGAGACGGTGCTAAACGGCGCCCAGCCAAGGTCTCTGGGGCGATGCCGTTTGATCCCACGCTTTGGATAATTCCAGCATAGACCTATCCAAGAGAGACTAACTACTCACTTGAATATGCAAATTTGGTTCACTCCCTGTGAGACCACGATCCAGATCACGTTGCCTCATAAGATCTCGTTAGATATCGGGAGGCATAACAAGCCTCAGGAGAGGACTTTCACGATACTTACCGGTCTCATCGCATCTCGAGTCAGGCGCAACGAGGCTGTTAGATCGCGCCTGAAGTGTACATACTGAAATCACCATCATGGGCTGGACTCCGCCCCACTACCGCCGGTAACGAGCACAAAACATTTGGCCTCACCGTTTGCTGGCGACGGGATTCTCTACCCCCGCCGCTTGTCGCTGGGATTTCCCATTGAAAACACCCCAGGCCACGGGAAATCCAGTGGCGGCGGTGCACTGATGGCGGAACAAAGAATCCCATCACCAGCGAACAACCAGAGGATTCTGCCCAATGCCTTCTCCCTGACAGACTTTGCTGTGTTTTCAGCCAGCCATTCTGAGTTCTAATTGGAACATTTATGGACTAAGAAAGGGGAACAAAGGGAGCCCTCATTTTGTGCATGCTTCAGACTAATAGTTACCACCTCAGCCATGTGGAAAAACCTGAAACACAGGTATCAACGAAACTAAAAGAGGGAGCATACTGACAAAGATCTCTGATGAGTTGGTGTTCAATAATAAGTTCCTTTCGAATGTTCCTATGACAATTAGCAAACAAAGAGTTGGAACAAGAATAGACATGTCTCCATGAGATATACACACAAACATTTTGTGTTCTGTTTATTTAAACGCAATGTTTCTTTGCAGTCAGATTTCATTAAGTTTCACACTACTTCAATATAAGTACGATGCCAGTGAACGAATGCCATTCACCCTGCCCCAGAACTGGTCAAATAAAACTCCTTATTTGTTGTGCCTTCTCACACACAAGAGTCAAGCGCGTTTTATTCTCTCTTCCTTCTTTTAACCGGAAGTCTTGAATCTGGCAACAAGCACAAACCAAGGAAGCTGCATATAACACGCTCAAAATTCTCTTACCTCTGTGGGCAAGGTGTTTAGTGCACCGAGGCTTCAGCCAGGTGAGTAGCTTTTGTATCCTAAATGGAATTGTGAGTGCAGCCTTACGTTCCACATCTCTCGACTAACTCTCAGAAAAGTTAACCGAATAACATAATAGTGTTCAGCTAAAAACTTAGAGCCACGCTCACACTTCACATACGCATGTATATGTTCATTCTGGGAGTTTAAGGCATGGCGTGGGATATTTAGCTGCCAAAGGGTGCAAGCACATAGAACATAGAGTGCAGAAGGAGGCCATTCGGCCTATCGAGTCTGCACCGACCCTCACTTCCACCCTATCCCCGTAACCCAATACCCCCTCCTAACCTTTTTTGGACACTAAGGGCAATTTAGCATGTCCAATCCACCTAACCTGCACGTCTTTGGACTGTGGGAGAAGACCAGAGCACTTGGAGGAAACCCATGCAGGCACGGGGAGAACGTGCAGACTCCGCACAGACAGTGACCCAGCGGGGAATTGAACCTGGGACCCTGGTGCTGTGAAGCCACAGAGCTAGCCACTTGTGCTACCGCGCTGCCCAGCACAGCACAGAGGTGAGCGGGTACAAAACACCATGCTTCTATCCATCATGCTAATTTGTCAACACCATACCGCATCTGGGTCATTTTCTCCGCGACAATGGTTGCTGAGGGCATTTTTCATTTTAATTTTTTTTTAAGTTGGAGAGGGGCCACCTCCATCTTGAGGCCTTCCAGCTTTGAGAGCCCACTTGCCATTCTTAGTTGGACGCTGCGCCCGCCCTCTGGCCAATAATTTATGACTTTTGGGAAATTCGCTGTCAAATGACTGTTCCCCACACAGTGCAGCATTGTGAGCCTCATTTAACCCTGATGCTGGGGATCCTGACCAAATCCTAAAGCCCTGTTCATTGTTATGCTCAGTCACAGGCAGCTGGAGCTTTGGAGGCACACAGTGTTAAATAGTAGGAGCCTGTTCACACACAGGACCTGATCACACACACAAAAAACAGTTTATACATTTACAAATATCTGTCACACTGTCACGTGCATAGAATGGAAATGTATTCAGCCTGACTTGGTTGCCTGCATTCTTGCCCCTCAGAAGAAGGTTATGGGTTCAAGTCTTAACCCTGACCAGATAAATTGGTACTTAACTGAGGGAGTGCAGCAGTGTCAGAGGTGCTGTAACTTTGGATCAGATATAAAACTGAAACCTGATCTACCTGTCCTCCTTGTCTGGTCAACTATCCTCCCTCAGCCAAAATCATGAAAAACATAACATCAACATTTCTTATATGTCCGTGGGAATTTGTTGTGTCTCAAGTCGTTACTAATTATATCGCCGCACTTGCAAAATGTAATACAAAATACATGGAAAGCTTTGAAAGATGCCTGAAAGATATAATAAGGTGCTATGCAAATGAAAGTCTTCACACCCACATGAAGGTTTCTAGACACACACTGATTTTATTTGTGTTGTTAAATGTTGAAACCCACCTGTTGAATTTGATTTTTAAACAAACTCCTTGGGCGAAATTCTCTGGTATCGGCGCGATGTCCGCCGACTGGCGCCCAAAACGGTGTAAATCAGTCGGGCATCGCACCACCCCAAAGGTGCGGAATGCTCCGCATCTTTGGGGGCCAAGCCCCAACCTTAAGGGGCTAGGTCGGCGCCGGACACATTTCCACCCCGCCAGCTGGCGGAAAAGGCCTTTGGTGCCCCGCCAGCTGGCGCGGAAATGACATCTCCGGGCGGCGCATGCGCGGGAGCGTTAACGGCCGCTGACGGCATTCCCGCGCATGCGCAGTGGAGGGAGTTTCTTCCGCCTCCGCCATGGTGGAGACCGTGGCGAAGGCGGAAGTAAAAGAGTACCCCCACGGCACAGGCCCACCCGCGGATCGGTGGGCCCCGCGCCCCCCCCCCAGGACCCCGGAGCCCGCCCGCGCCGCCTTGTCCCGTCGGTAGGGTAGGTGGTTTAATCTACGCCGGCGGGACAGGCATTTTAGCGGCGGGACTTCGGCCCATCCGGGCTGGAGAATCGCTGGTGGGGGGGCCCGCCAACTGGCGCGGCGCGATTTCCGCCCCCGCCGAATATCCGGTGCCGGAGAATTCGGCAACCGGCGGGGGCGGGATTCACGCCAGCCCCCGGCGATTCTCCGACCCGGCGGGGTGGGAGAATTGCATGCGGGCGTCGGGGCGGCGTGGCGGGACTCGCGTGGCGCCCGGGCAATTCTCCCATCAGGAGACTAAGTCCGGACACCGGAGTGAAAACTGGAGTGCTTCACTCCGGCGTCGGAGGCCGTTCCCAGCCCCCTATTCTCCCGCCCCCGGGGGGCTAGGAGCAGCGCCGTGTCACTTACGCACGCCAGGCCTTGGTGCCGCGTAAAAACGGACCGCGTAAATGACCCGACCGGCACCGCGTAAATGACTAAATGGTTGCCGTCCTCCCCGCGGCCGCCCCGCAAGAAGATGTCGGATGGATCTTGCGGGGCAGCGGAGGAAAGGAGGTCCTCCTTCAGAGAGGCCGGCCCGCCGATCGGCGGGCACCGATTGCGGGCCAGACCCTTTTTGAGGCCACCCCCCCCCAGCTTTCCCGCACTGTTCCCGCCGGCAGTTACCAGGTGTGGATGACGCCAGCGGGAACCTGTCGTGTTGGGCAGGCCGCTCGGCCCATCCGGGCCGGAGAATCGCCGCTCGCCCATTACCAACGGCAGGCGGTGATTCTCCCAGCGGCCAGCCGTGATTCGCGCCGCGCCGGTTTGGCAGTGGTGGGAGAATTGCATGCGGGCGTCGGGGTGGCGTGGCGGGACTCGCGTGGCGCCCGGGCGATTCTCCCACCCGGCGTGTGGGGGGGGGAGAATTCCGCCCAAGGTGTCTGGATCTGCGCCTGAAGCGTTGTAAGCAATGCTGCAGATCCGGTGCCAGAAGGTGGGACTAGAATGGACAGCTTGTTTTTTTCAGCCAGCGCAGCCACGATGGGCTGAATGGCCAATTTCGGTGCAGTAACCTTTTGATGGTTCTGTGGTTATCCCCAAGTACATCTCCGGTACCGGAGTCTTCGGCAACCGGCGGGGGCGGGATTCACGGCGGCCAACTGCCATTCTCCGACCCGCTGGGGGGTCGGAGAATGACGCCCCATATCTTTATTCTTTCCTTTATTTTTGTTTACATTTTTTTTCATTGGTTTTGCATTTATAATAACATTGCAAGGATCACACAATAGTAAAGAAGAAATCTACAGAATGGGTATACGAGAAGAAAGAATAAGAACATAAACAGGTATGCATACAAGGGTAACATATGTGCAGATAAGGGCCCCTAACTTTGGTCACCCAGTGATCGGGTACCACAACCGTGTTGTATTAATTTTATGTATGTTGCCTCCTGGTGTTCTTACATACTAGGGCATGTTTCGGAGTAGGATTTGCAGACAGCGGGAAGTCCCTTGAGACTGAATGTTGCTTAAACACAAAGTTGCCAATGTGGAGAGCCTATACAACGAGGCCCATGCAGCAACCAGGGGTGTGGTGGAGCGGTGCTTCGGGCTGCTGAAGATGCGATTCAGATGCCTGGTCCGCTCCGGAGGGACCCTGCAGTACCGGCCCGACAGGGTCGGTCGCATAGTTGTGGTCTGCTGTGCGCTACACAACATTGCCATGCAGAGGGGAGATGCCCTGGTGGAGGAGTCGGAGAGAGAACCCGACGGTACCGGAGGTAACGCAAACGAAGGGGAGAAGGAAGAGGAGGAGGAGGAGGAGGAGGATGGCGTGCATCAGGGTGGGGGGAGGGGCGCAGGACACAGACACTGCCCGGGTGCTGGTTACGTCCAGGAGGCTGCACGACGGCACCGTCGAGGACAGCGGGCACGCGACACGTTGGTGACCGCACGGTTCACGCACCGTGGGGGAGGGATTCGCTGAACACTGCCACTTTCACCGTCAGTCCTGCACACGGGCACCACACAGCACCCACGACCCCTACCCGCACCCCCGCACCACGTTCACGGCACCAATTCCACATCACCTTACCACTGCGGCACTACGGGATTGCACAACATTGATGATTGGGTAAGCGGGTGTGATCAGTGCCATGTTGAATGATGACAGCCCGTTCTGCGATGAGCTGTGAGCTCAGATTCGCCAGCCAAGGTCTGACTCATGGCTATAGCGGAACCATCCACTCTGGTGGTCACAGCCTTCGTGACGGACATTTCATCACATGTCCGTGTTGGGTAGCTGGCGTCGGAGTGCCGAGGAGTACGTGTGCGATTTTGGGAGGCAGGGGGGAAAGGGACAGCACATCCGGCACCGACGTTGAACCGCTCATTAACCACAGCGCTACTCGGTCACCCTCACGAGCCCCCTGGCACCGGACATGGCACAGAGTCTTACAAGTTAAGTGCAACAGTGAGTTTAATTGTGGCATTCACATACAGATGCCGCATACAGGGGCAGCACGGTAGCATAGTGGTTAGCACAATTGCTTCACAGCTCCAGCGTCCCAGGTTCGATTCCCGGCTTGGGTCACTGTCTGTGCGGAGTCTGCACATTCTCCCCGTGCCTGCCTGGGTTTCCTCCCACAGTCCAAAGATGTGCAGGTTAGGTGGATTGGCCATGCTAAATTGCCCTTAGTGTCCAAAATTGTCCTTAGTGTTGGGTGGGGTTACGGGGTTATGGGGTTATGGGGATAGGGCGGAGTTGTGAGCTTGGATAGGGTGCTCTTTCCAAGAGCCGGTGCAGACTCGATGGGCCAAATGGCCTCCTTCTGCACTGTAACTTCTATGATACTATGAAGATGCCCTACCCCCTACAACTAAACAGTGCGCTTCACCCGTGCCAACTTATGATGTGCCTAACTTCTTTGCCTTACGGGCCCTACCACTACGTCTAGGTGTCTCCCCAGATGGTACAGCAGGAGTGGAGGTGGACTGCTGAGAATCACGCCCTGCGACATGGCTCCCCGTCGGCACGCGTTTCCTGTGGCGGCCCGGCTTTAATGGGCCAGGCAGCTCGGCGGGCGTGCTGGATGGTGTGGTGCCACCCTGTCCTGCCCGATGCCCACCAGATGCGCCAGGGACAGAACGGGAGTAGGCCGAGTGTACCAGGACATCCCTTGCTGGAGGTACCGGGATGGGCCCCAGAACCTCCTCCTCCCTCGGGGAGCCCGGTGGCCCCCGGGCCTCACTGTGGGACGGAGGTGCGATTGGAGACATGCCCCGTCGCACCACCAACACCTGGTGCTGCCAGTCCTGGAGGCCTGCAGCGGTATAAACCATGGTCCGAATGTTCGCAGAGACGGAGCCCAGGGAATGCGACATTCCTACCAGGGACTGTGCTATCTCAACCTGTGAGTGCGCTACTCCATCCATCACGTTCGCCAGGCGGTCTATGCTTTCCGCTACTGACTGCTGGGACTGTGCCATCGCCTGCTGGGACTCGGCCATGGCATGGTGAGACTCGGCCAGGGCCCGGAGAGCGGCGGCAATGTCCTGTTGGCTCTGTGAGATGGCTGCCTGTGAGAAGGCAGCCCTCTCCTGGGCCATGGATGATGCGTGCACGTGAAGCCCAACGCCCTGCAGAACCTGACCAATGACCGAAACCGTTTCACCCATTGCCTCCACCGCGGACGCCACCCGTGCGGTGTCGGCCTGGGTGCCTGCGATGAGCGGCACCACTCCCTACTCCTGGACGTGAATTGACTCCTCAAACTGCGTGTGCAGGTCCTGGAAGATGGCCCTCATCCCGTTATTCAGTCCCTCGGTGTCCACATGCATCGGTTGTCCGGGTGGGTCAAGTACATCCAGGAACCCGGGAACCATCTGGGTGGCAGCTTTTTGCTGGGCCTGGGCTGCCCTCCGACCGTCCAGCCCCTCGGCTGCTCCAAACTCCACCTGCTGTACCGGCTCGGCTGTGTCGTGCGCACCAGACCGTGACCCGCGAGCCTCATCACTTATCTGCCCAATCGAGGTGAGTGTCTCTGCGATGGTGGATGGTGTGCGAGACAGCAGTGCCGCTAGATCGAGGTCATCGTCCGTTAGGAAGTCTGGTGTGTACTGGTCCCCCTCATGGCCTGGTGCAAGGTGCATGCGGCCCATGTCATGTTGCCCTCCCGGTGATTCCGTGGACTGTGTGGCCGTTCTCTGTGCGTCATCGTCACTGTCCGTCCTGTGCCCTCAGTATTGTCTCTGTCCGTCGTTTGTGCGTCCCCGTCCAGCGTCCCAGACTGAGAGGATGGCCCTCCTGTCCGACCGACTGCCACCCTCTGGCGTGCGTCCCTGGGTGCGCTTGAGGTTGGAGATGGTCGGCTGTGTCTTGGGCGAGACAACCCTGGAGTTCGGCGGCTGGCCCTGGGGGACACAACGATACGGGGTTCGTTAGACACGCTGGGCCGGGTGTATGGTGGTGGTGGGGGTAGTGTGTGAGGGGGGAGGGGATAGGGGGTGTAGTGGCCAGAGTGTGAGGGGGGAGGAGATCGAGGGTGCAGTGGCCAGAGTGTGAGGGGGGGAGTGCCCCAACCTTAAGGGGCTAGGTCGGCGCCGGACTAAGTTCCGCCCCGCCAGCTGGCGGAAAAGGCCTTTGGTGCCCCGCCAGCTGGCGCGGAAATGACATCTCCGGGCGGCGCATGCGCGGGAGCGATAGCGGCCGCTGACGGCATCCCCGCGCATGTGCAGTGGAGAGAGTCTCTTCCGCCTCCGCCATGGTGGAGGCCATGGCGGAGGCGGAAGGGAAAGAGTGCCCCCACGGCACAGGCACGCCCGCGGATCGGTGGGCCCCGATCGCGGGCCAGGCCACCATGGGGGCACCCCCCGGGGACAGATCGCCCCGCGCCCCCCCCCCCAGGACCCCAGAGCCCGCCCGCGCCGCCTTGTCCCACCGGTAAGAGAGGTGGTTTAATCCACGCCGGCGGGACAGGCATTTTAGCGGCGGGACTTCGGCCCATCCGGGCCGGAGAATCGCGCGGGGGGGCCCGCCAACCGGCGCGGCGCGATTCCCGCCCCCGCCAAATATCCGGGGCCAGAGACTTCGGCAACCGGCGGGGGCGGGATTCACGCCAGCCCCCGGTGATTCTCCGACCCGGCGGGGGGTTGGAGAATCTCGCCCATGGAATCTAAACATAAGTGTCAGGGGCGAAATTCTCCCCCAACGGCGCGATGTCCGCCGACTGGCGCCAAAAACGGCGCCAATCAGACGGGCATCGCGCCAGCCCAAAGGTGCGGAATGCTCCGCATCTTTGGCGGCCTAGCCCCAACATTGAGGGGCTAGGCCGACGCCGGAGGGATTTCCGCCCCGCCAGCTGGCGGAAATGGCATTTGTTGCCCCGCCGGCTGGTGCGGAAATGCGGCGCATGCGCGGGAGCGTCAGCGGCCGCTGACAGTTTCCCGGCGCATGCGCGGGAGCGTCAGCGGCCGCTGAAGGTTTCCCGCGCATGCGCAGTGGGGAGAGTCTCTTCCGCCACCGCCATGGTGGAGGCCGTGGCGGAGGCGGAAGGGAAAGAGTGCCCCCACGGCACAGGCACGCCCGCGGATCGGTGGGCCCTGATCGCAGGCCAGGCCACCGTGTGGGCACCCTTCGGGGTCAGATCGCCCCGCGCCCCCCCCCCATGACCCCGGAGCCCGCCCACACCGCCTGGTCCCGCCGGTAAATACCAGGTTTGATTTACGCCGGCGGGACAGGTATTTTTTTGGCGGGACTTCGGCCCATCCGGGCCGGAGAATTGAGCGGGGGGTACCGCCAACCGGCGCGGCCCGATTCCCGCCCCCGCCCAATCTCCGGTACCGGAGACTTCGGCGGGGGCGGGGGCGGGATTCCCGGCGGCCAACGGCCATTCTCCGATCCGGCTGGGGGTCGGAGAATGACGCCCCAGGTTTGAGGGGCGAGCTTCTCCGACCCCCCCAGCAGGTCGGAGAATGGCCGTTGGCCGCCGTGAATTCCGCCCCCGCCGCCCGCCGAAGTCTCCGAAGGGAGAAAAGTCGGCGGGGCGTCAATGGCGCCGCAGACCTCGGAGAATGGCACGGGTGGGCGCAAGGCAATGGATTTTGGGGCTGCCGATATCTCCCGTCCGGATGGGCCGAAGTCCCGCCGACGTGATGACGGGTCACGTCGGCGTAAATCAAACCACCTTTCAATCGGCGTCAACCAGTGCTCAAGGTTTACGCCGACCAGCGTGGAGGTGGGTGATGGCCTGGGGGGTTGGCCGCTGGAGAGGTGTCCTGGGTAGTGGTGTCCTGGGTAGTGGTTTCGTGGCTCGGCTGTGACGGGGGCCTGTGGCTGCCCCTCTCATCGCTGGGTGGCACACGCCTGCGTCGTCGCACCCGCACGAGACGGAGGCGTCGTCTCCCTGTTGCTCCAGGTCTCTCCATCTCCAGTGGTCTCCGAGGGATATCGTGCGGGCGTCGCATGCCAGAGGGTCCGGGACTCTCCATCTCCAGTGGTCTCCAAGGGGCATCCTGCGGGCGTCGCATGCCAGAGGGTCCGGGTCTCTCCATCTCCAGTGGTCTCCAAGGGGCATCCTGCGGGTGTCGCATGCCAGAGGGTCCGGGTCTCTCCGTCCCCCGTGGTCTCCGAGGGGCATCCTGCAGGCGTCGCATGCCAGAGGGTCCGGGTCTCTCCGTCCCCCGTGGTCTCCGAGGGGCATCATGCGGGCGGTCTGCATCTGCGGGGCTGGATGCCTCGACGTTTGCTCCTGCGATACACAATGAAGCATGCATGGTTAGACACGCAGGCGGTGATCAGGTGATATGGGAGAGGGGGGATATGGGGACGGCCTGTCGGTGGCTCACTTGCTGGTGGGCCCTCGACCTCTGCATCAGCAACCTCCCGGTCCTCAGTTCCGCCAGCCAGTTCCAGGGCCCTTCCCTCGTTCGGTCAGTGGCCTCTCATCAGCGGGGCCTCCTCCAGTCCTCACATGCTCCCTGGTGTTGTGTGCGCGTTTCTCCTGTGGGGTGGTGGCAGGGGTAAAAGGCAACAGTGTTAGACAGTATATGAATGCACGCCATCGGTTGCGCATGTATTGCAGAGGTTAAGGTTAGGGCTGGATTCACTTGGGGAAATGGGGGAAGGCGGATATGGGGGAGGGGGGATATGGGGGATATGGGGAGGGGGAAATGGGGGATATGGGGGAGGGGGGATATGGGGAGGGGGGATATGGGGGAAGGGGGATATGGGGGATATGGGGGAGGGGGGATATGGGGGATATGGGGAGGGGGATATGGGGAGGGGGGATATGGGGGCGGGGGATATGGGGGATATGGGGAGGGGGATATGGCGGGCGGGGGCTATGGGGGATATGGGGGAGGGGGATATGGGGAGGGGGATATAGGGGATATGGGGGATATGGGGGAGGGGGGATATGGGGGATATGTGGGAGGGGGGATATGGATATCGGGCAGGGGGGGGGAGGCTCACCCTGGCTGCTCTGACGAGGTCGTTCACCTTCTTGTGGCACTGGGTGCCTGTCCGTGGTGTCAGGGCCACAGCGGTGACGGTCTCTGCCACCTCCCTCCACAGACGCCGGCTGTGGCGTGGGGCAGCTCTGCGGCCGTGCCCAGGACACAGGGCCTCCCTCCTCTGCTCCACTGCGTCCAGGAGCGCCTCAATGTCAGGAGACTGGAACCTCGGGGCTGAGCGGCGGACGGCCATCCGGTTGAGTGTTCTGGTCGGGTGGGGGGGAGCAGCGCGTCCTTATTGAGCCGCCACGCCGTGCGGCGTGTATGACGCCGCACGGCGTGAACCACGTGAGCCAGCGCGCATAGCGTCGCGTCGCTGCTAGCCCATTCCGGGCTGGAGACTTTGCGACGTTTTTGGCGGCGTGATGCAGGTGGGATTTGCGCCATTTTTGCCGCCAGTCGGCGGACTTTGCGCCGATAACGGAGAATTTCACCCTAGATGTTGAAATTTGCTTGAAGATAGTTTCAGAGAGAGAGGGGGGCATGGCAATAGTTTTGAATAGCATCTATTATTCTGGCCAAATCTCAGACAAGGGGGACAGGCCAGGAACCAAACTCCAACTTTCTGTTGGGACTGAAAGAGATGTCAGAGACTTGTGTGATCAGTCAGATTTTGTTAAATGGCATGTTGCAGTATGGTTAAATCACATATTGTTTAAATATCAGTGCAGGGCTTTTCCCCCATGAGGCAGGTTTCTAACCAAGAAACAGGCCCAGCTCCTGTCTGCCACAGTCAAGATCCAGCTTCAAGAACTTGCTTCCATTTTTGGAGAAATTGAAGAAAAAAATGTTCAAAAAATACCTAAATATCCAGTTCAATCACAAGGGGGCATCATTGTCGCATTTCTAGGATATGATGACACTCAAGCCAATATAGGGAGTGAATAAACAACCTCGTCACGCTCGATTTGGTGTCAGGACAAGGCCGTTGAATCTTGCAAGAGATCTCTTGCGAGATTTGCAATCTGCGAAACGGCTTGCAGGATTTAACGGAGTTTTGTAAGACATCATGGTCTGGATCTCGCCCTCACTGGGCGTGATCTAGATCTGCATATTTAAATGAATCAGTAGACTCATTTAAATATGTGCTTGCGTCATTCTCCTGTTGCCCGCGACATAATGGCCGCATTGGGAGACCTCACCTGGGTGCTGTTTAGTACTGGTTTTCACAAATGTGAACCAGTCGTAATGGCACTTGGGGTGATGGGGGGGGGGGGTTCTCCCAGGCCATTAGAGATCTCCGGGTGGTCAGTAATAGGGTAGGGTGGCACCCTGGATCTCCCTCTGGCACCTAGGTACTGCCAGCCTGGCTCTACCAAGGTGCCCGGTTGGCTCTGTCAGATTGGCAGGGACACTGCTTGGGTGGCAGCGCCAGGGTGCCCAGGTTGGAAATTTCAGGGATGGGCACAGGGGGCCTTACCAGATGAAGCGGGCATGAGGGGATGTTCCTGGGGCCTTCCCAATGTCATGGGGAGGGGGGTCAAAAACAGAGGAGGGGGGACTGAAAGGGGGTGGTGCAAATCGGAGCAGCCAGACACAATAGTGCCCCGATCTGCGAGGCGCCTTTCCTGCTGGGCTCTCCAGCAGAAAATGGCTCCCAGTGCAGCCTCGGTGGAGAGAAACTCCCCGAGGTTAAAAATCCGGTAAATAGCGGGGTGTTTTCAGCGCGGCAGCCACCGTGGAACATCCCGGCAAACTTGTCCAAAATCAGATATAGTTTTTTTCCGGTTAAATCGCCGCCATAGTCACCTCCTCTCAAAATAGAATTCCCACACTGACACCACTGAATCCAAGAAGGTAGTTACAGGACACCAAAATTTGTTAAAACAGGTTTTGATCTACTGCTTTCTGTGCTCCAATCCAAATGAAGGAAACGTATAAAATTAGTTTTTCCATAGTGCAGTTGACTGCTCCACCAATGACCAAATATCATACATCTGGGGCTAGATTCTCCGCAACCCGACGCCAAAATCGCGTCCGGCGCCAGGGCGGAGAATCTATTTCCGCGCATGGAATCGGGACCAGCGCCACTTACCCGATTCTCCGGCCCCCGAAAAGCCGCGTACTCAGAAAGTACGCCGTGCTGCGTATCCCCTACCTGCAGCCATTGCTGGAGGCCCACCCCGCCGCCATTCTCCGCCCCTGACCGGCTGAGGTCCCGACGGTGTGGATCTAACATGGTCCTGTCATTCGGGATACTCACTTGGCGGCTGTGGACTCAGTCCGCGGCCACCATGGTCGGAGGCAGGACGATCGGAGGGCAGGGGGGGGGGCCTCATACAGACCGGGCTAATTTTGGGTGGCGGGTCCGGGTCAGGTGTGCAGCTGATCGGGGGTACTATTTGGGAGGTTCAGCTCCGCGGTATGAGTCCGCCATGGAGCACGGCGCAGCTGCTGGAGGCCGCCTCCATGCGCATGCGTGGCGTCTGAAGCGGACGTGCGGGGGTCCGTACCTGCAGTTAAAGCTGCTAGTTTCACGATGGGTCCCTGCGAGCCTCCTGCAGGACTCTGAATATGGGACCTTTTCACACCAATTTTTCTGTCGTGAAAGGCCACAGTTTTCACGACGGCATGGGACATAGTCCCAAAAACGGAGAATCTAACCCACAGAGGCCTTGTGCCCCCCCCCCCCCCCTCCAACCCACCCCCAGCTGTAGCCTCTGGCAACCTGTTCCATGAAAAAGTAGCCATGGAAACCAATGTGAGCTCATGCTTCATCTGCCTTATGTGTCACTAGACAGAGGAGAGAAGGACGGTATGCATTTGGTAAATGTGTTTGTCTACATTAGGTCCTCTGAGAGAATAGTTGAAAAACATTAGGTAAATATTTGAGGCAAAACTCACCTCACAGAGATTGAAAGATGTTTAATTTCTGTTTCAACATTTCTACTCTGATCTTGGAGTCTGTCTAAGAGGAACCAGTCTCCATCACTCTTTTATAACCACTTTTCTATTTTTGGAATGAAGTTCTTTCCTGGCATTACCTGTACTTCCAGGTTGCATCATGTGCTAAAGATTAATCAGCAGGAACTCAGCATCTGACAAACTGTCCAAGCAAATTCATGCAAAGCCTCATTCAATATACAGCTGCTGTACAGTCTTCCGATTACGCACTTAACCAGCCTTCTGGACTCAACATTGACTTCAACAATTTCAGAGCATGAACTCTGTTCCCCCCACCCCAAGTTATGGTTCTTTTTTTCTATCGTGTGACAGACTGAATCTTGTCATGTTTTTCTTTTGAACAGAACTGTTCATTATTCCGCCATTCACACCCAATCTGGACCAGTGCTTTGTTTTTTGTTACCACCATTACCACTCCCTTTGCATTTTATTTGACCTCTCCCATTCACTACCCTTTACCTGACATTCCGTTTTCTTTTCCCTCCCCCCTTTCAATGGCATAAAACCCCACTACACTTCACCTTCCTTTAGTTCTGAAGAGTCATATTCGACTCAGAACGTTAACTCTGTTTTTCTCCCCACAGACACTGCCAAATCTGCTGGGTATTTTCAGCATTTTCTGTTCTTACCTCAGATTCCCAGCATCCACGGTATTTTGCTTTTATCTGCGAAATTTGTTCCTGATTCTTGAAGGCGCCAAACAAGTTTCGACGACTACAGTTTTTTATTCATTCATGGGATGTGAGCTTCACTGGCTAGGCCAGCATTAATTGTCCATCCCTAATGGCCCTTGAGAACGTGGTGGTGAGCTTCTTGAACCGATGGAGTCCATCTGATGGACGGAGGATGGTTACCAAATTTGCTGATGACACATAGATAGGTAGGAAAGTAAGGTGTGAAACGGACATAAGCAGGCTACAAAAAGATAGATAAAGTGAGTGGACAAAAATCTGGCAAATGGAGTATAAGGTGGGAAAATGTGAAATTGTCGATTTTGGCAGGAAGAATAAGAGGAGCGTGTTAGAACATAGAACATACAGTGCAGAAGGAGGCCATTCGGCCCATCGAGTCTGCACCGACCCACTTAAGCCCTCACTTCCACCCTATCCCCATAACCCAATAACCCCTCCTAACCATTTTGGTCACTAAGGGCAATTTATCATGGCCAATCCACCTAACCTGCACGTCTTTGGACTGTGGGAGGAACGCGGAGCACCCGAGGAAACCCACGCAGACACAGGGAGAACGTGCAGACTCTGCACAGTGACCCAGCGGGGAATCGATCCTGGGACCCTGGCGCTGTGAAGCCACAGTGCTATCCACTTGTGCTACCGTGCTGACCTATTATTTATTTAAATGCTGAGAGTTGCAGAGCTTTGAGATGCAGAGGGACCTGGGTGCCTTAGTATATGAATCACAAAAGTAATTAAGAAAATGTTGTAATTATTGTGAGCTGAATTAAATATAAAATTGGGGAGGTTATGTTTCAGTTATATAAAGTACTTAAGTGACTACATCTGGAATATTGTGTACAGTATTGGTCACCTTATTTAAGGAAGGATATAAATGTGTTGGAAGCAGTTCGGAGAAGGTATACCAGACTATTACCTGGAATGAGTGGGTTATCTTATGAGGAAAGGTTGGACAGGCTAGGCTTGTATCCGCTGAATTTTAGAAGAGGAAGAGGCGACTTGATTGAAACATATAAGATCCTGGGGGTCTTGACAGGGTGGACATGGAGAGGATGTTTCCTCTTCTGGAAGAATCTAGAACTAGAGGTCACTGTTGTTTAAGAATAAGGGGTTACCAACTTAAAACGCAGATCAGGTGAAATTGTTTCTCTCAGAGAGGTGTGAGTCTTTGGAACTTTCTTTATGAAAAGGTGATGGAAGCAAAGTCTTTGAGTATTTTTAAGGCAGGCGTGGATAGATTCTTGGTAAGCAAGAGGGTGATATGTTGTCAAGGGTAGGCAGGATGCAGATTTGAGGTTACTATCAGATCAGCTAAGATCTTATTAAATAGCAGAGCAGGTTTGATGAACTGAATGGCCCATTCCTGCTCCTCGTTCGTATGTTTGTATGTAGGTACAGCCAGTGTTGTAAGGGAGTTCCTGGATTTAGACCCAGCGCCACTGGGATAACGCAGTATGTTTCTAAATCAGGGTCTGCATGTGTGACTTGGAAGGGAACCTGCAGGTGGTTATGTTCCCGTCCATCTGCTGCCCTTGTCTTTCTAGGTGATTAATATCATGGCCGGGATTCTCCCTTCTGGGGACTAAGGCCCCACGCAGGCGAGAGAACCGGTGTCAACCACTCCAGCGTCAACAGCCCCCGAAAGTGCGGAGTTCTCTGCACTTTCGGGGGCTAGGTGGACGGCGGAGGGGTTGGCGCCGCTCCAGCCGGCGCCGAAGGGGCAGCGTGTTCTCGCGCATGCGCAGACCAGCCGGCGTATTTTGGTGCATGTACTCTTCTCCGCGCCGGCCATGGCGGGGCCCTACAGGGGCCGGCGCGGACAAAGAAATGCCCCCATGGAACAGGCCTGCCCACAGATCAGTGGGCCCCGATCGCGGGCTAGGCCACCGTGGGAGCCATTCCAGGGTCGGATCCCCCCACGTTCCCCCGAGGACAACCCCCGCTGACCTACCTGCCAGGTCCTGCCGGTACGTGAGTTGAGTGATTCACGCCAGCGGGACTGGCCAAAAATTGCCGGGGGGGGGGGCTGCTGCCAATGGCCCCCGACTGGCGTGGCGTGAATCCCGGCCCCGCCCGAAAAACGGCACCGGAGAATACGGCAGCCGGCATCGGCGTGGCGGGGCGGGATTCGCGCTGCCCCCCGGGGGTTTTCCGACCCATCGCGGGGTAGGGGAATCCCGCTTCATGGATTTGGCCGCTGCAGTCAAAGGAGTTTGAAGAGTTGCTGCAGTGAACTGTAGATGGTAACTGTGTTTTGGTGGTGGAGGGAGTGAATGTTGAAGGTGGTGGATGGGGGAACAATCAAGCGGGTGCTTTGTCCTGGATAGTGTTCATCTTCTTGAGTGTTGTTGGAGCCGCACTCATCCAAGCAAATGGAGAGTATTCCATCGCACTCCTAACTTGAACCTTGTAGATGGTGGACAGGCTTTGGAGAGACAGGAGGTGAGGTAATTGCTGCAGAATTCCCAATCTCTGACCTGTTCCTGTAGCCACAGTGTTTATATGATTGGTCCACTGCAGTTCACACAGTTCACATAGAGGAAGCCATTTGGCCCATCATGTCTGCATCAGCTCTCCAAATGAGTATCATGACCTGTTGTCATTCCCCTGCCTTTTCTCCATACGCTGCACGTTGTTTCTTTTCAAATAATCATGTAATGCCCTCTTGAATGCTTTGATTGAACCTGCCTGCACCACACTTCCAGATAGTACATTCCAGACCCGAACCGCTTCTGTGAAAACGTTTTTCTCACATCACATTTGCTACTTTTGCAAATCAGTTTGAATCTATACCCTCTCGTTCTTGATCTATTTACCAGCAGAAACATTTCTCCCTATCCACTCTGCCCAGACCCCTCATGATTTTGAACATCTCCATCAAATCTCCTCTCAGCCTTCTTCTCTCCAGGGATAACAATCCCAACCTCTCCAATCTGTCCTCATAACTGAAGTTTCTCATACCTGGAACCATCCTTGTGAGCCTCGTCTCCAATGCGTTTACATCCTTGCTACAGTGTGGAGCCCAGAACTATACACTGTAAATTTAACGCAAATAACTTTTTATTATTTAACAGTAATATGTTGAAACTGACAAAAATGTAACTGACTACCTAATGCTCCTTTTCCAACTCATTCCCCTTTCCAACTCACCCCACTCTACACACACACACAAACACACACAGACAACACAGAAGGAAGTGGTGGGGGAGAGAGAAGAAAATAACAATAAAATAAAAGGATAAAAGATCTCTGATGCATCAGGATGGCTTCCAGTTAAAGTCTTTCAGGAGTTCAAGATTTTGTTTCGATACTTCTTCCTTCTAGGCTTGAGATGGTTTCCTCTGGCAAGGCTGTCTACCTTCTCTGTAGATTCAATATAATTTAAAGTATAGAGTAAAGATGTGCCAGGCACTAACTGTTTTAGTACAATAAACCAGGGGCGAGATTCTCCGACTCCCCGCCGGGTCGGAGAATCGCCAGGGGCTGGCGTGAATCCCGCCCCCGCCGGTTGCCGAATTCTCCGGCACCGGAGATTCGGCGGGGGCAGGAATCGCGTCGCGCCGGTTGGCGGCCCCCCCCCCTCCCCCCCGCGATTCTCCGGCCCAGATGGGCCGAAGTCCCGTTGCTAGGATGCCTGTCCCGCCGGCGTGGATTAAACCACCTCTCTTACCGGCGGGACAAGGCGGCGTGGGCAGGCTCCGGGGTCCTGGGGGGGGGCGCAGGGCGATCTGGCCCCGGGGGGTGCCCCCACGGTGGCCTGGCCCGCGATCGGGGCCCACCGATCCGCGGGCTGGCCTGTGCCATGGGGGCACTCTTTTCCTTCTGCCTTCGCCACGGTCTCCACCATGGCGGAGGCGAAAGAGACTCCCTCCACTGCGCATGCGCGGGAATGCCGTCAGCGGCCGCTAACGCTCCCGCGCATGCGCCGCCCGGAGATGTCATTTCCGCGCCAGCTGGCGGGGCACCAAAGGCCTTATCCGCCAGCTGGCGGGGCGGAAATTAGGCCGGCGCAGGCCTGGCCCCTCAAGGTTGGGGCTCGGCCCCCCAAGATGCGGAGGATTCCGCACATTTGGGGCGGCGCGATGCCCGACTGATTTGCACCGTTTTTGGCGCCGGTCGGTGGACATCGCGCCGATACCGGAGAATTTCGCCCCAGTTCTTTACTTCAGCAGTGAGAGAGAGTTCGTTCTCCTTTCAAGATCTAACCACTTCTGCCCAGCTCTCTCGGAAGCATCATGCAGGGACTAATCACTGACTGTTATCAGCCAGAACACTGGGCGAGATTCTCTCAGCCCACGCCGGGCCATTGAATCAGCGGGCCGTGCGCTATTCGCGCGACGCCTCCCCGACCACGGTCCGCCAATTCTCTGGTGCGCGGCGCCAGTCGGTAGCCGCTCTACTCGGCGCCCCCCCCCCCCCCCCCGCCGATTCTCCAGCCGGGATGGGCCGAGTGGCTGCAAAATAAATCCAAGTCCTGCCAGCGCTGTGCACGTGTGGTCTTACCCGGCGGGACCTCGGTGTGCATCCTTTCGGGGGCGGCCTGGTGGGGGGGGGAGGGGGGGTCTGACCCCGAGGGGGCCTCCGCTGTCGTCTGTCCCGTGATCGGCGGGCCGGCCTCTCGGGCTGGGGGCCTCATTTGTTCCGCGCTGGCCCCTGTAGCCTTATACCATGTTGCGCCTGGGCCTCCGCCGGCCGATGCGAGTTGGCGCACGCGCGGGAGCGCCAGCGTGTGCTGGCGTCATCCCAGCGCATGCGCAGGGGGGGTTCATTTCTGCGTCGGCATCGTGGCGGAATAGCAGCCACGCGGAGGAATAGAGTGCCCCCACACCACAGGCCCGCCCGCGGGTCGGTGGGCCCCGATCGCGGGCCAGGCCACCGTGGGGGCAGCTCCCGGGGCCAGATCCCCCCGCGCCCCCCCGCGGACCCCGTAGGCCGCCCGAGCAGCCAGGTCCGGTTGTAATTTACGCCGGCGGGACCGGCCTAAAACGGGCGACAACACGGCCCATCGCGGGCCGGAGAATCGCCGGGGAGGCCGCCGCCAGCGGCCGCCGAACAGCGCAGCGCGAATCCCAACCCAGCAAATCCCCGGCGCCGGAGAATTCGGGAGCCAGCGGGGGTGGGATTCACGCCGCCCCCCGCGATTCTCTGACTCGGCGGGGGGGTCGGAGAATCCCGCCCGCATTCTCCACGAACCGGCGGGGCGGGCCACTCCGGCGGCGAGGAGTGGCGTGAACCACTCCCCGTCGGGCCGCCCCGAAGGTGCGGAATCCTCCGCACCTTCAGGGGCTAGGCCGGCGCTGGAGTGGTTTGCACCGTGCTGGCTGGCGCGGAAGGGGCTTGGTGCCACGCCAACCGGCACTGAAGGGCCTCCGCTGGCCAGCGCGAGTTGGCACATGCGGGGGAGCGCCGGGTGTGCTGGCATCATCCCTGTGCATGCTCAGGGGGGGTTCATCTCCACGTCGGCATCGCGGAGGAATAGCTGCCAGCGGAGGAATAGAGTGCCCCCACGGCACAGGCCCGCCCGCGGATCGGTGGGCCCTGATCGTGGGCCAGGCCACCATGGGGCCAGATCCCCCCGCGACCCCCGAGGACCCTGGAGGCCGCCCGCGGAGCCAGGTCCCGCCGGTAAGGTAGATGATTTAATTTACGCCGGCGGGACAGGCAATTTATCGGCGGGACTTCAGCCCATCCGGGCCGGAGAATTGAGCGGGGGGGCCCGCCAACCGGCGCGGCGCGATTCCCGCCCCCGCCGAATATCCGGTGCCGGAGACTTCGGCAACCGGCGGGGGGCGGGATTCACGCCAGCCCCCGGCGAATCTCCAACCCGGCGGGGGTCGGAGAATCCCGCCCCTGGTCTTTTGTGCTGGTTGGAGAATTGCACCCAAAAAATTGCAATCAAGTAGAAACTCTCAGCCACTAAGAATAATGATAATTTGAAAGTGTATACTAATACACTGCACAACTTGTGTTGAAAAGCAATATCAGCAAAACTGAAACACAACTGGCATGAAAGGTTTCTAAGTGTGGTCATAGAATCATAGAATTTACAGTGCAGAAAGAGGCCATTTGGTCCATCGAGGCTGCACTGGCCCTTAGAAAGAGCACCCTACTGAAGTCCACGTATCTACCCTATCCCTGTAATCCAGCAATCCCCACTTAACATTTTTTGGACACGAAGGGCAATTTAGCATGGCCAACCCACCTAACCTGCACATCTTTGGACTGTGGGAGGAAACCGGAGCACCCGGAGGAAACCCATGCAGACATGGGGAGAATGTGCAGATTCCGCACAGACAGTGACCCAGCCGGGAATCGAACCTGGGACCCTGGAGCTGTGAAGCAACTGTGCTAGCCACTGTGCTACTGTGCTGCCCACCGTGGTAGCGAGCGGGAATTTCTGGGTGCTTCCCGACAGCTGGCCCGGCAATGATGTCCAGGGGCTTAACATCAGAAATGACTGTTCTGCCAGCTGTTTCATCTGGACCATGCCCAGCAGCTCCCCGCTAACGAGGGGAGTAGCAATTAAATGGATCCTGTAGAGCAAACCCCAGGCTGCCATGCCACTGCGCAGACCCGCTCCATAATTCGGACATGCCGACCTGGCCAAACTGTTGGACGCGGTGGAGTCCAGATGGGATGCCATATTCCCCCAAGGGGATCGGAGGGTCAGCCGCAGGGCAACTGGTGCCACCTGGGAGGCAGCGGTAGAGGCCGTCTGCGCGGCAAGTGTCACAAGGAGGACAATCACCTAGTGCCGCAAGAAGCTAAACAACCTCCATAGGGCCATACGGACGAGTTGGCATCGGCCCCCTGGCACCGGTCCTGCCTGTAACCCCTGGCCCCACCACTCCACCGGCGATCATGCGGTTGGCACTGCATCCCCTCCCCCCATTCAGCACAATACTGCCCCTGTGCCCCAGAGCACCCTGGTACCCACCAGCACACCCCACCCATTACCAGCATTGGTACCCAGGCCTGTCCCCTGCCATGACCCCCCACCCCCCGCACCCCGCAATGCACGAAGCATGTGGCTCACAATGCCCTCTTTCTGTCCTCGCAGGCGAAGGTGACCCATAACAGACGGGAGAGGGCCCAGATGAGTAGCAGGGTGCCAGACATCAGAATCCTCACCCCCTATGAGAAAACAGGCCCTGGGGGTCACAGCGGTGGCCGAGGGCAGATCTGTCACCGACGTTGAGGTTGGCCTGCGCCGCAGAGGTGAGGATTCAATGGCCCCACCTAGATGACCTGTCACACGGGCGTTGTTATTGCCATACAGAATGACCCATCCCTCCCACTGACCACATGTCCATTCTCCTGCAGGATATCTATCTGATGGTGCCGGCCCATCCGGAATGACCCCCCCCCCCCAACCTCCCAAGAGAACACCTCGGAGGAACGCTCGAATGATGCTTCCATAGAGACATCACAGCTGGCATCCCCACCCTCCACCCGTGCAGAGACACATGCCTTGGTGAGCGAAAGTAGTGACAGGCTGCTGAGGCACAATCTGGTGAGCACCACATAGTTGCAGATGCACAACAGGTGGAGGCAGGAATGTCCAGGGGGGTCAGCAGTCCGAGGTCTGCTGCATCCCAGGATCCAGCTGGGTCCCAGAGCTGATGAGTGTCAATGTTTCTGACAATCCACATTTTAAAAAAAAATCATTTCTCAGAGAGGCTGAGAATATTTATCAGGTCTTTCAGTTACCCTAGATTTAATTTTAAATATTCTTCCATTTGAATAACCTTGCCCATCGGAGTCAGAAGATATTTAACGGCTGGAGTATATTTACTTCACGTAGCCTCACATGGAAGATCCATTTTATAATTTTGTCCATTTTTGAATTATCGCACCTCAAAATGCCGTGCTTATGACATTCCTACCCCCCGCCCCCCCCCTCCCCACCCAAACTACTCGAAGTTCCACCTCAACCATAAATGAACAGATGGGTTGGTTGCATTTTAATTTTGTAGAATAGAAATGCAAAATAATACAGATTTTAGATTAAGTTTACCTGAATCAGATGACACATGTGTCATTGAATTTTAATGAGTCTCACTTTCGCCTGCATTCCTCTTCGCTCACACGCAAAATAATTGCAATTTTTAAAAATTCATTCGAGGGATGTGGGCGTCGTGGGCTGTGCCAGCATTTATTGCCCACCCCTAAGACTTTTAATTCCAGATATTTTATTGAAATTAAATTGCTACACTTGCCGTGGCGGGATTTGAACCTGGGACCCCAGATCATTAACCTGGGTCTCTGGATTACTAGTCCAGCAACAATACCACTACGCCACTGCCTCCCCAATCTTGCCCATTCTTCAAAATATTTGGGGGGGGTGAGGTATCGATGAAGATCACTTTGAGGCTCAGAATAGGAGACATCCCAAAACCTAAGCGCAAGAGAATGGGTCTTTGTTTAAAATAACGTTTTCACACAGCGAGTGGTTCGGGTCTGGAATGCACTCCCTGGAAGTGTGGTGGTGTCAGGTTCAATCGAGACATTCAAGACGGCATTAGATGACTACTTGAATCAAAACAATATGCAAGGGTATGGGGGGGGGGGGGGGGGGGGGGGGGGGGGGAGGCAGCAGGGTGGTCATGATGCTCGTTTGGAGAGCTGGTGCAGGCATGATGGGCCCAATGTCACTATAACAATCCTGTGAAAAAGGGAACTAGAAGTTGTGGTCAGGCAACAAAGTAGGAAGAGGAGAAAACAGAGTCAGAGTAGCACACAAGGTGCAGCATTGAGGGGTTTTGATTCTTTGGTTTACAGCTAGAATTCTGTGCAAATTGAAAGATGAATGGGCTCTTGAGTCTCAGGTTGTTAGAATATTAGAGGTGCGAAAACGAATGGCATAGGTAGAAGTGGAACAGATGGCTTCATGCTAAATGTAGGGTATTAGGAAGAAAACTTAAAAGAAGGGCTTCAATTTTCTGTCATTCACGTCATGTTGTCATGTGAAAGTACCTTTAAGAAATGGGTGTTTATAAATGGGTATGTATATAAATATCTGTAGTGAAAGTACCTTTAAGAAATGGGTGTTTACCACTGCAGTGATGTCAGAGAGTGGGTGGAGCTGGGCTGTCTGTCAGCTTTTTACTTTCATTTTAGGCTGTTTGCTGCAGGGTGTGTTTGAGTTTCGTTTTCAGAGCTGGATAGCTGCAGTCACAGACAGAAGGTGTATGAGTTTATCTCTGTAATCTAAAGACTGTAAATCGATCCTGGTGATTTAAAACTAATAACAGTAGTAACTTTAACCTCATGTGCTTCTGGTAAAAGATGCTTTAAGTCGTATGGATGTTAAAAGGAAAGCTTAAAGGATTACTTAGTGTTGTATTCTCTGGGGGTTGTATTTGAATTAATGGTTGCTAAGATGTTCACTATATGTTTTAAAAAGGTTAACTTGAGTTCATAGAGTAAACATTGTTTTGCTTAAAAAAATACTTTTCCATTTCTGCTGTACCACACCTGTAGAGTGAGCTGTGTGCTCCCATACCACAATCTATTAAAAGTTGTGGGTCAGGTGAACTCCATGATACACTTTGGGGTTCTCTAAACCCTGGCCCATAACAATGTGCTATTGATGAGAAACAGATTAATTAGGCAAATAAATAGCTAAAGTAGGAAATCAGGTTTTTGGCTTTTCAAACAGCGCAACACCTTTTGGAACGATGTAGTCTTTATATCCGAGATAGCCTCCATCTTACCAAAAGAGAGGTAGAACTGTTGGTGAGCAAGATAGGAGGAATAGTTAGGGGTTATTTAAATTAGATGTGCGCATCATTGTGGCGAGTGTAAGAGAACTGCCTGTTTGCAGCGAGTCGTGATATGTCAGAGAAAACACAATTGAAAGATTACTAAACGCTTAATTCCAATAGTGGGAAATGAATAAATAAAAAATGCAAATAAGACCATCAGACACAGGAGCAGAGTTAGGCTATTCACCCATAGAGTCTGCTCCACCATTCAATCATGGCTGATATGTTTCTCATCCCCATTCTCCTGCCTTCTCCCCATAACCCCTGACCCCCTTATTCATCAAGAATAAAGAAATATAAGAATGGTAAACAGCATCAGAGCCGCACAATAAAGAAAAATACTGCAGGTACTGGAAATCTGAAATTTAAAACCCCCCAGAGAATTCTGGAAATACACAGCTAGTGAAAACAACATCTGTAGTGGGCGCAAGTGGTTCGCATGGTTGTCTCAAGGCGCCGAGGTCCCAGGTTCGATCCTGGCTCTGGGTCACTGTCCATGTGGAGTTTGCACATTCTCCCCGTGTTTGCCTGGGTTTCGCCCCCACAACCCAAAAGATGTGCAGGCTAGGTGGATTGGCCATGCTAGATTGCCCCTTAATTGGAAAAAAGGAATTGGATACTCTAAATTTATAAATAAAAACATCTGTAGAGGGAAAAGCAGAGTTGGGTTGATGACATTCATTAATATGAGATTTCAAAGGACTTGCAGGAGTTCGTAGATTAGACATTAGTTATCACAAGAGACTTGGAAGAGAATTTGGCTCACACCACATGGGGAGATATTTGAGTGAAGGAGCAGATGTTAATGATCATCTTAAAGGAGAGGGAACCAGGAAGAAATTGAAGAGCTCAGGTCCTAAGCAGCTGATGGTATAGCACCAGTGGAGTGATGAAAATCAGGGATGCATAAGGAGCCAGAATTGAAGATCTCAAAAGGGTTGTAAGGGTGGGGAGCTAACAGAAAAAGGAGTGAGACCAAGGAGGGGGTTGAAAATAAGGATGAGAATTTTAATATAGAGGTGCCGCTGGTCTGGGAGCCAATATAGGTGAGGAAGTCCAGTTCAGGTTTACGATTGGAGTTTGCTAACATAATGCACAGTACATCTCTTTTTATTGTTATGTTTAATATCATATTTCAGAATCAAAAACAGATTGTTCAATTCACAACATTCATGGTAGGTCCAAAGCTACATGGGATCCGAGCTTTGAGTGGAAGAAGAGCCAGATATCGTTTTCATCACAATGTGAATCACAAGCAGCAGTATTTCTTTCCCATTTTTCACCCTAACCCACCACACACCCCCTCCCGCCCTGAAGAAATTAACTCCTCAGTGGGATATTGTTCCAGTCAGCATCAGGCACTTTACTAAAGTGCTCATTATTCACGTGTGAGCCTCGACAATGAATGCCTCTTTGAGGTGGAGGGCAAGCCCAATCTTAACGCAGCATGCAGACTTTTGATAGAAGCCGTGGAGCAGCAATAAGCAATGGGAACCATGACCAATTTATTTTCACCTCTCCAATTCATGGGGAGCTGAAGCCAACTTCAGTGCTCCCGCTGCCACCAACTAATTCAGAACATATGGGGAAACAAAACTCAGGTCTTCCTGGGCTGTACAGCTCTGGGGCATTCCGAGGCCATGAGAGGCACAGCATAACAGTGACTCGCTGCTCTTCAACCACCACAGAAACAGTTCAACACAATTACATTTAGTTTTTTACACAGAGGAAGGTTAGATATGAATAAATCCCTGGCCAGGATAAATCCCTGGCCAGGCCTGAGCTGGAGAACTGTAGACCAATTCTGTACACCACACTTCAGAAAAAATGCAAAGGGCTTAGAAGGGTACAGAGGACGTTTACGGGTTGTTGCCAAGGACAAGGGACTTTACTTTATGTGCAGAGTTTGGAAAAGTTTGGGGGGTTTTCTTATTGGAAGGGAAGGCTAGGAGGTGACCCAACCTGATTTCAAGATGAGACATTTTGATAAGAGCAGATAATAAGGGCTGCACATGGCACAGTGGTTAGCACTGCTGCCTCACAGCACCAGGGACCCGGCTTTGATTCCAACCTTGGGTGATTGTCTTAGTGGAGTTTGTTCTTTCTCCCCATGTCAGCGTGGGTTTCCTCCGGGTGCTCCGGTTTCCTCCCACAGTCCAAAGATGTGCAGGTTAGGTGGATTGGCCATGCTGAATTGCCCCTTAAGAGTCCAAAAGATTAGTAGGGTTACAGGGAAAGTGGGGGACTGGGCCTTTCAGAAGATCAGTGCAGACTCCATGGACCAAATAGCCTCCTTCTGCACTCTAGGGATTCTATGATAATAAAATAAGATTCCTTCTGGCGGGTGGCTCAATAACTGGAGGTCAAGGGTTCAAATCATTATCATAAATCTAGAGGGGAAATGATGAGAAAACGTTTCATTCGGTGGTCAGAATCTGGACTGATTTATTGGAACAGGTGGTGGAAGAAGATTCCATAAATAATTTTAAACGGGAGTGGAAATTAGAATAGAGTTGGAATTTAGAAGAATGAGGTAGGACCTTATAGAGACATAAAATTATGAAGGGAATTGTTAAGATAGAAGCAGGGAGGTTGTTCCCACTGGCGGGTGAAACTGGAACTAGGGGGCACAGCCTCAAAATGAGGGGGAGCAGATTTAGGACTGAGTTGAGGAGGAACTTCTTCACCCAAAGGGCTGTGAATCTGTGGAATTCCCTGCCCAGTGACGCAGTTGAGGCTACCCCGCTGAATATTTTTAAGGCAACGATAGATAGATTTTTGAACAGTAAAGGAATTAAGGGTTATGGCGAGCAGGTGGGTAAGTGGAGCTGAGTCCACAATAAGATCAGCCACGATCTTATTGAATGGCGGAGCAGGCTCGAGGGGCCAGATGGCCTACTCCTGTTCCTCGTTCTTATTGAGCAGATCATCAGAAATTGAGAGTGGCAGGCAAAAGGAGCAGGGGGCGCTCTTTCAAAGAGCTGTCACAGGCATGATAAACTGAATGGTCTCCTTTTCTGTGATTTGTAAAAATGCCCCCCACCCCCTCCCCCCGAAGATTGTGTTCCTTTCCAGTGCAGCTGCTGGTTTTCAGAAGACACACACAATGTTTGTTCCAGGTGTGCCCACTCTAAACAACAACTGAACCCGGCTCACAGAGGGAGAATCCAGCAGCGCAGAGGCACATTTCAAGCCAATGGCCACGCACAGCTTGAAGAAGGTGGTTTGCACCCGAGTCCATCTCCCCGTGTCTGGCGGTCAGTGCCCTGCGGATCAAGTGGTCCTAAACATTTCACAATGTCGATAGAGAACTGTTGAACTGTTTAGAACCACTCCACCAGGAGGACTTGTGGCCAATAAGCGAAGCATCAGCGGGGCGGGGGTCCCTTTAAAATATCCTGTCGGGCCCTCTGACCATCATGTGACAGAGTCGCTGTTTAAAACCCCGGGCAGCATTGAGCTAAGAGAGAGGGAGAGAGAGAGAATTATTTGAGCAACAGTTAAGAACCACGCGGAGTTGACCTTAAGTAACGTTTCTAGCAGCGCAGCGCAGCGCAATCTGTGTTGGCAAAACTTGCTCAGAGTTTCCCCGGGCTCCCAGTCCCTGGCTGGAAAGCCACTTGTTCTCCCCCCTCCCGCACCGCACACAAACATTTTGGGGATTCCAGGAAAAACACCCCCGGGGAAAAAAAGCTTATCCCATCTTGAACAGCGACTAACCTGATCAGAGGGCGCCTTCCAGGCAGGCAGACAGACTCCTTGTTGTTAACAGATGAGGGGCTGTGCCTTCTGCACTGTCCGCTTTACCAAACGCTTCTTTTTATAGCTGTTTCGGGGAGTCGCATACCTCACTGAGGAATGAAGTCCTTTACTGACATGACCAGTTCTTCCAGGTTGCATCACCTTACTGCACGTCCTCGACAGAGAGAGAGAGAAAAAACCCGCACCTACCCTTATTCGTCAGGACAAAGCTTGACAAGAGGCGACTGTGAAACAAACCCCAACAAAAGCAAATTGCTAAACTGGTTTGGGAAGCTCGCTGTCAGCTCCAGCAGTAATGTACACTCCACCCAATTGTGGCACAGGACCCAACACACATACACGCTACAAGACACCAAACACGGACACATTTAAAATATATAGAATTGACACACACAAGCTGACAGATACACTGAAATGCATGATGCCCTATTAAAAGAAAGTGTTTTTATTTACAGAAGTGTAAGGTCACTTTGACCATATAACGTCCAGCGAAATTGACCTAAGTGCTACACTGGTGAAGCTGCTCTTTCAGGTGGGACCTTACAACTGAAGGCTTTGACTTGGCTCTTCAACTGGACATTAAAGATCCCAGAGCAATGTTCAAAGAAGATAAGGGAATAGTGTAGATGGGCTTTAGAGTGGTTTCACAGGTTGGCGCAACATCGAGGGCCAAAGGGCCTGGACTGCGCTGTAATGTTCTATGTTCTAAGATCGGCCCGGTGGTGGGGAGTGGTCTCCCGATGTCCTGCCATCTCCCCCCACCCCAGCCAAACCAAAAAACAAACAAACTGATCTTTTATCGCCTTGATGTTTGTGGGGCCTTGAATTGCACAACAGAAGTTTTCCATTTCAAAAGTACTTTATCGGCTGCAACGCACATCTGGACATCAATGAGAATTTGAAAGTTACTGTATAAATCCATGCCCTTTCTAGAAGAAGCATGTCATAGAATCATAGAATCATAGAAGGAGGCCATTCGGCCCATAGAGTCTGCACCGGCTCTTGGAAAGCGCACCCTACCCAAGCCCATACCTCCACCCTATCCCCATAACCCAGTAACCCCACCCAACACGAACGGCAATTTTGGACACTAAGGGCAATTTAGCATGGCCAATCCACCTAACCTGCACATCTTTGGACTGTGGGAGGAAACCGGAGCACCCGGAGGAAACCCACGCACACACGGGGAGAATGTGCTGACTCCGCACAGACAGTGACCCAAGCCGGGAATTGAACCTGTGACCCTGGAGCTGTGAAGCAATTGTGCTAACCACTATGCTACCGTGCTGCCCATTCTGCCCATGTCAACCGATGTCTGCATGTTAGGTGCACATAAACGAGTGATCACAGATAAAGAACCTGGTGTTGGAAGACTTCCTACAGATAAAGAACCTAGTGGAGTAGTGCGACGATAACAATCTCTCCCTCAATGCCAGCAAAACTAAAGAGCTGGTCATTGACTTCAGGAAGCAAAGTACTATACACACCTCTGTCAGCATCAACGGGGCCGAGGTGGAGATGGTTAGCAGTTTCAAATTCCTAGGGGTGCACATCTCCAAAAATCTGTCCTGGTCCACCCACGCCGACGCTACCACCAACAAAGCACAAAACGCCTATACTTCCTCAGGAAACTAAGGAAATTCGGCATGTCCACATTAACTCTTACCAACTTTTACAGATGCACCATAGAAAGCATCCTATCGGGCTGCATCACAGCCTGGTATGGCAACTGCGCGGCCCAAGACCGCAAGAAACTTCAGAGAGTCGTGAACAGAGCCCAGTCCATCACACAAACCTGCCTCCCATCCATTGACTCCATCTACACCTCCCACTGCCCGGGGAAAGCGGGCAGTATAATCAAAGACCTCCCCCACCCTGCTTACTCTTCCAACTTCTTCCATTGGGCAGGAGATACAAAAGTCTGAGAACACGCATGAACAGACTCAAAAACAGCTTCTTCCTCACTGTTACCAGACTCCTAAATAACCCTCTTATGGACTGACCTCATTAACACTGCACCCCTGTATGCTTCATCCAATGCCGGTGCTTATGTAGTTACATTGTGTACCTTGTGTTGCCCTATTATGTATTTTCTTTTGTTTCCTTTTCTTTTCATGTACTTAATGATCTGTTGAGCTGCTCGCAGAAAAATACTTTT
Organism: Scyliorhinus torazame; assembly: GCF_047496885.1. Classification (NCBI taxonomy): domain Eukaryota; kingdom Metazoa; phylum Chordata; class Chondrichthyes; order Carcharhiniformes; family Scyliorhinidae; genus Scyliorhinus; species Scyliorhinus torazame. The sequence goes on from NC_092708.1 coordinate 334,906,679, forward strand.
CACTGTACCTTGGTACATGTGACAATAAACATATCCATTCCAACATCTCTTTTCCTGACCCCTCCCGAGTATTTCCACCGTTTCTGTTTTTATTTTAGATCCAGCAGAGGGCAGTAGAGCGGAGCTGCTGATTGGCTGTTGCGGGGGAAATTTGTATACGCCATTGTGCTCACCCTAACTTGAAGATGTACCTGAGCAAGAGACCCTAGCTGTTCAAGTGAAGACAGGCTTCCAGTAGAGGGCAGTAAAGCAGAGCTGCTGATTGGCTGTTGCGGGGGAAATTTGCATACACCGTTGTGCTCACCCTAACTTGAAGGTGTACCTGAGCAAGAGACCCTAGCTGTTCAAGTGAAGACAAGCATCCATCAGAGGGCAGTAGAGCGGAGCTGCTGATTGGCTATTGCAGGGGAAATTTGCATACGCCGTTGTGCTCACCCTAACCTGAAGGTGGTTTGTGGAGGAGCTGCTGTCAAGTGACACTTAAACCCAAAACACTTCTTCAGTGTTTCCCTCCCTATCCCCTCCTCTAACCAAAAAAAAACAACCACTGTAAAGATCAAGAGGAAGGCTCGAGGGCAGGTAGAAGTAGAAAGAAGTTGAACCGTGATGTCACGGCCTGCAGGTAAGGGATTGGCTGGTGACTGGTAAGTAGTTTTTCTTTTATTTTCCCTCAGGTGTTATTGTGCCGGGCGCAGAGTTTGCTGAGTGAGTGCTTGCTGAGATGGGGAGTTAATAACAGGTAAGCTCTTTTTTTCTTTTTTTATCTAGAGGGGATGGCAGGGAAGGTAGTGCAATGTTCCTCCTGCAGAATGTTTGAGGTGAGGGACGCTGTCAGTGTCCCTGCTGATTTCATCTGTGGGAAGTGAACCCATCTCTAGCTCCTCAGAAATCGCGTTAGGGAACTGGAGCTGGAGCTGGATGAACTTTGGATCATTCAGGAGGCAGAGGTGGTCATAGATAGAAGCTTCAGGGATGTAGTTACTCCGAAGAATAAAGATAGATGGGTGATGGTGAGAGGGGCTGGGAGGAAGCAGTCAGGGACCCCCTGTGGTTGTTCCCCTTAGTAACAAGTATACCGCTTTGGATACTGTTGGGGCGACGACTTACCAGGGGTAAGCCATGGGGTACAGGTCTCTGGCACAGAGTCTGTCCCTATTGCTCAGAAGGGAAGGGGGGAGAGGAGTAGAGCATTAGTCATTGGAGACTCCATAGTTAGGGGGATAGATAGGAGATTCTGTGGGAACGAGAGAGACTCGCGGTTGGGGTGTTGCCTCCCAGGTGCCAGGGTCTGTTTCTCATTAGAACGGAGAAGGATGAGGGGCGCCTTGATAGAGGTTTATAAGATGATCAGTGGAACAGATAGAGTTGACAGTCAGAGACTTTTTCCCCGGGTGGAACAAACCATTACAAGGGGACATAAATTTAAGGTGAATGGTGGAAGATATAGGGGGATGTCAGAGGTAGGTTCTTTACCCAGAGAGTAGTGGGGACATGGAATGCACTGCCTGTGGAAGTAGTTGAGTCAGAAACATTAGGGACCTTCAAGCAGCTATTGGATAGGTACATGGAGTACGGTAGAATGCTATAGTGTAGATTAGTTTGTTCTTAAGGGCAGCACGGTAGCATTGTGGATAGCACAATTGCTTCACAGTTCCAGGGTCCCAGGTTCGACTGCGGCTTGGGTCACTGTCTGTGCGGAGTCTGCACATCCTCCCGGTGTGTGCGTGGGTTTCCTCCGGGTGCTCCGGTTTCCTCCCACAGTCCAAAGATGTACATGGTTTGGCCATGATAAATTGCCCTTAGTGTCCAAAATTGCCCTTCGTGTTGGGTGGGGTTACTGGGTTATGGGGATAGGGTGGAGGCGTTGACCTTGGGTAGGATGCTCTTTCCAAGAGCCGGTGCAGACTCGATGAGCTGAATGGCCTCCTTCTGCACTGTAAATTCTATGATAATCTATGATTAATCTAGGACAAAGGTTCGGCACAACATCGTGGGCCGAAGGGCCTGTTCTTTGCTGTATTTTTCTATGTTCTATGTCTCGGATTGTGTTTTCGGGATCCTTAAGGGGGAGGGGGAGCAGCCCCAAGTTGTGGTCCACATAGGTACCAACGACATAGGTAGGAAAAGGGATAGGGATGCAAGGCAGGAATTCAGGGAGCTAGTGTGGAAACGTAGATCTGGGACAAACAGTTATTATCTCTGGTTTGTTACCCGTGCCACGTGATAGCGAGACGAGGAATGGGGAGAGAGAGGAGTTGAACACGTGGCTACAGGGATGGTGCAGGAGGGAGGGTTTCAGATTTCTGGATAATTGGGTCTCATTCTGGGATCGGTGGGACCTCTACAAACGGGATGGTCTACACCTGGACCAGATTGGTACCAATATCCTGGGGGGGGAAATTTGCTAATGCTCTGCGGGAGAGTTTAAACTAGTTCAGCAGGGGCTTGGGAACTTGAATCGTAGCTCCAGTATACAAGAGGCGAGAGTAGTGAGGTCATGAGTAAGGTTTCAAAGTTGCAGGAGTGTACCGGCAGGCAGGAAGGTGGTTTAAAGTGTGTCTTCTTCAATTCCAGGAGCATCCGGAATAAGGTGGGTGAACTTGCGGCATGGGTTGGTACCTGGGACTTCGATGTTGTGGCCATTTTGGAGACATGGATAGAGCAGGGACAGGAATGGTTGTTGCAGGTGCCGGTGTTTAAATATTTCAGTAAGTGCAGGGAAGGTGGTACAAGAGGGGGAGGGGTGGCATTGTTAGTCAAGGACAGTATTATGGTGGCAGAAAGGACATTTGATGAGGACTCGCCGACTGAGGTAGTATGGGCTGAGGTTAGAAACAGGAAAGGAGAGGTCACCCTGTTAGGGGTTTTCTATAGGCCTCCGAAATATTCCAGAGATGTAGAGGAAAGGATTGCAAAGATGATTCTGGATAGGAGCAAAATCAACAGGGTAGTTGTTATGGGGGACTTTAACTTTCCAAATATTGACTGGAAACGCTATAGTTTGAGTACTTTAGATGGGTCCGTTTTTGTCCAATGTGTGCAGGAGGGTTTCCTGACACAGTATGTAGATAGGCCAACGAGAGGCGAGGCCATATTGGATTTGGTACTGGATAATGAACCAGGACAGGTGTTAGACTTGGGTGTAGGTGAGCACTTTGGTGATAGTGACCACAATTCGATTACGTTTACTTTAGTGATGGAAAGGGATAGGTATATACCGCAGGGCAAGAGTTATATCTGGGGGAAAGGCAATTATGATGCGATGAGGCAAGACTTAGGATGCATCGGATGGAGAGGAAAACTGAAGGGGATGGGCACAATGGAAATGTGGAGCTTGTTCAAGGAACAGCTACTGCGTCTCCTTGATAAGTATGTACCTGTCAGGCAGGGAGGAAGTGGTCGAGCAAGGGAACCGTGGTTTACTAAAGCAGTCAAAACACTTGTCAAGAGGAAGAAGGAGGCTTATGTAAAGATGAGTCATGAAGGTTCAGTTAGGGCGCTCGAGAGTTACAGGTTAGCTAGGAAGGACCTAAAGAGAGAGCTAAGAAGAGCCAGGAGGGGACATAAGAAGTCTTTGGCAGGTAGGATCAAGGATAACCCTAAAGCTTTCTAAAGATATGTCAGGAATAAACGAATGACTAGGGTAAGAATAGGGCCAGTCAAGGACAGTAGTGGGAAGTTGTGCGTGGAGTCCGAGGAGATAGGAGAGGTGCTAAATGAATATTTTTTGTCAGTATTCACACAGGAAAAAGACAATGTTGTTGAGGAGAATACTGAGATTCAGGCTACGAGACTAGAAGGGCTTGAGGTTCATAAGGAGGAGGTGTTAGCAATTCTGGAAAGTGTGAAAATAGATAAGTCCCCTGGGCCGGATGGGATTTATCCTAGGATTCTCTGGGAAGCTAGGGAGGAGATTGCTGAGCCTTTGGCTTTGATCTTTAAGTCATCTTTGTCTACAGGAATAGTGCCAGAAGACTGGAGGATAGCAAATGTTGTCCCCTTGTTCAAGAAGGGGAGTAGAGACAACCCCGGTAACTATAGACCAGTGAGCCTTACTTCTGTTGTGGGCAAAATCTTGGAAAGGTTTATAAGAGATAGGGTGTATAATCATCTGTAAAGGAATAATTTGATTAGACATAGTCAACACGGTTTTGTGAAGGGTAGGTCGTGCCTCACAAACCTTATTGAGTTCTTTGAGAAGGTGACCAAACAGGTGGATGAGGGTAAAGCAGTTGATGTGGTGTATATGGATTTCAGTAAAGCATTTGATAAGGTTCCCCATGGTAGGCTACTGCAGAAAATACGGAGGCATGGGATTCAGTGTGATTTAGCAGTTTGGATCAGAAATTGGCTAGCTGGAAGAAGACAAAGGGTGGTGGTTGATGGGAAATGTTCAGACTGGAGTCCAGTTACTAGTGGTGTACCACAAGGATCTGTTTTGGGGCCACTGCTGTTTGTCATTTTTATAAATGACCTGGAGGAGGGCGTAGAAGGCTGGGTGAGTAAATTTGCAGTTGACACTAAAGTCGGTGGAGTTGTGGACAGTGCGGACGGATGTTACAAGTTACAGAGGGACATAGATAAGCTGCAGCGCTGGGCTGAGCGGTGGCAAATGGAGTTTAATGCAGAAAAGTGTGAGGTGATTCATTTTGGAAGGAATAACAGGAAGACAGAGTACTGGGCTAATGGTAAAATTCTTGGCAGTGTGGATGAGCAGAGAGATCTCGGTGTCCATGTACATAGATCCCTGAAGGTTGCCACCCAGGTTGAGAGGGTTGTTAAGAAGGCGTACGGTGTGTTAGCTTTTATTGGTAGAGGGATTGAGTTTCGGAGCCATGAGGTCATGTTGCAGCTATACAAAACTCTGATGCGGCCGCATTTGGAGTATTGCGTGCAATTCTGGTCGCCGCATTATAGGAAGGATGTGGAAGCATTGGAAAGGATGCAGAGGAGATTTACCAGAATGTTGCCTGGTATGGAGGGAAGATCTTATGAGGAAAGGCTGAGGGACTTGAGGCTGTTTTCGTTAGAGAGAAGAAGGTGAAGAGGTGACTTAATTGAGGCATACAAGATGATCAGAGGATTGGATAGGGTGGACAGTGAGAGCCTTCTTCCTCGGATGGTGATGTCTAGCACGAGGGGACATAGCTTTAAATTGAGGGGAGATAGATATTAGACAGATGTCGGAGGTAGGTTCTTTACTCAGAGAGTAGTAAGGGCGTGGAATGCCCTGCCTGCAACAGTAGTGGACTCGCCAACACTAAGGGCATTCAAATGGTCATTGGATAGACATATGGACGATAAGGGAATAGTGTAGATGGGCTTTAGAGTGGTTTCACAGGTCGGCGCAACATCGAGGGCCAAAAGGGCCTGTACTGCGCTGTAATGTTCTATGTTCTATGTTCTATGTTCTATTTCCAGCGCTCACAGGATTTTGCTTTTGCACGAAGATGAATATCTTTCTCTTCCAACTGCATATTTGAACACACACACACACTTCAATAATCCTCCATGAAGTGCAGCTATTTTCTGGGTGCAAAGTGCCAGGAAAATGAGAGCTGCCTCAGGGAGCACCATTTCTCTTTGTGCACAAACCCCGAAACTTGCCCTCACTGCTGATTTCAGCCTTTCTGCACCTGGATATGTACAAAGCAAAAAATAAACTGGTAGGGGTTAACTGAAATGAGTGAAGCTAGGGACCAATTTCCTCTGAAATACAAACAGAAAATGCTGGATAAACTCAGCGGATCTGGCCAGTACCTATGGAGAGAGTAACAGGGTTAAGGTTTTGAGTCTACATGACTCTTCTTCCAAACTCTGAAGAGTAATATGGATTTGAAATGTTTACTCCAGCTCCGGTCGTGCCGATGCAGATGCAATTTTCTTGCCGGCAACACCCCCCCCCCCCCCCCGCCCCCCCTCACAGGTCAAGTGCAGGTGACCACAATATAAAATGGATGCCAAGGTTGAAGCTGTTAAATTGGACACAGTCCTCCTGTGGCCTAGTGGTATAGGTCACTGAACTGGTAAACCACAAACCTAGAGAAAGGTCCGTCCGCAGGCAGGACCCAAACCTCCCTGTCGCTTGCTGACGCACCGTCCTGCTCCCACGTCCACATGTCCGTCCTTGACCTGCTGCAATGTTCCAGTGAAGCCCAACGCAAACTGGAGGAACAGCATCTCATCTTCCGTTTAGGCACGTTACAGCCTTCCGGGCATAACATCGAGTTCAACAACTTCAGACTGTGAATTCTCTCCACCTTCACCCTATTTTTATTTCCAACAATTTATTTTCATTTCTTCCATTGATCTTTTTTTCCCTCACCATCGTCCCCCCCCCCACTATTTGCCCTTTGACACACTACTCACCGTTGTTCTGCCATTCACACATTCTAATATCTTTATGTGCCACGATCAGCACCCTTCTTAGCCGTAATCTTTTTAAAAAATAAATTTAGGGTACCCAATTCACTTTTTTTTAAAAAAGGGGCAATTTAGCGTGGCCAATCCACCTACCTCGCACATCTTTGGGTTGTGAGGGCGAAACCCAAGCAAACACGGGGAGAATGTGCAAACTCCACACGGACAGTGACCCAGGGCAGGAATCGAACCTGGGACCTCGGTGCCATGACACAGCAGGGCTAACCACTCGCCACCATGCTGCTCTATTTCTTAGCCTCAAACACCGCCATTTACATTCCTTTTGTCTTCTGTCCTCGACATCTTTGTAAATCTCTACCTATCACAGGCCACTGCTCCACGCCTCTCCCCCTCCCACTACAGTATAAATCTGACCCCATTTCCAGTTCTCTCCAACTTTGATAAAGAGTCACCAAGACTCGCAATGTTAGCTCCCTTCTCTCTCCACAGATGCTGTCAGAACTGCTGAGATTGTCCAGTATCTTCTGTTTTTGTTACAAATTCCAGCATCCGCAGTAACTTGCTTTTATCAGGAAGTATGAAGTGTCGTTGTGATCCTGTTGATGTTTGGCAGTTTGGTTGGAAGTACCTTTGGCTGCAGTGTGAAAGAACATCTGTTGTAAAAGCAACTCTTGTGCTGAACTCAGTCCCCCTGCTTCCCCAAACTCCTGTTTCCCTTCACAGAATATGAAGGACTAGCTCACCAAATGTGAGGGTCAGGAATCCCTGGGCTGACTAACCCCCTCTGGCAAGCACCAGCTTCGAGAAGTTCCACATAGCTTTATCCAACTGGACAAAAAAGAGGGATAGATAAAGTACTGTTGGGTGAAAATACTCACAAGTAGACCGTAACGTGAGCAAAAGAAGCAATTTATTGTTGCAGAGCTCTGGGAGAAGGTCCTAGACCCCTCAGTCTTGCCGGTACATTTTCTCACTGAGCTGTGGCTTAAACTGGCTTAATATACTCTTTCAAAAGCAGTATTAGTTTGTATTCTCATTTACATACAGCCAATCAATTCTCTTAGTTTCACAGTTAATTCCATATATAGTTATCAATTCTTTGCACAGTATGTTACATTCGTCCAATCAACATGTTGCGCACGTGATTACATTGATTACATTAGGTCATAAGGTTATGAGTCGCCAGTCATAAGGTTGCCAGTCCGAGATGTGGATTTAGAGGCCACCCTTCCTCTGCAGCTGTCGTGACAGCTTAGAATAACAGCTCCTGCAGTCCGTGGAGCACTGGTCCTCACTTGACCCATTGTCTTTGGGGGATACATCTGTTCGAGTCACTCTTAGTCCAAAGTTCACTGTCTCAGCAGAACATTTACACCAGCAGTACCAATGTGTTTGTGCAACATGCCTCTATCTGACGATTCATTGAGCTGAGAAGGACAGGGCATATTTATATATATAACACTCAGGTCTGATGTGCCTATGAACATGTGATCAGAAAGGAAAAGAACGCATGCATGTCAGGTGGAGTTGCAAAGGTGGCAACATAAAATGGGCCATTATTCCCATCTGCCTTTTGTTGCTGTTGTCTTCCTTGGGATGTGGGTGTGACAGCCAAGGCCAGCTTATCCCTATCCCTAATTGTCCTTGAGCTTAGTGGCTTGCTATGCCGCTTCAGAACGTAGTTAAGAGTCAGCCACATTGATGTCAGGGGTGGGATTCTCCGACCCCCCACCGGGTCGGAGAATCGCCGGGGGCCGGCGTGAATCCCGCCCCCGCCGTGTCGCGAATTCTCCGCCACCGGAGATTCGCGCCGCGCCGGTCGGCGGGAATCCCCCGGCGATTCTCCAGTCCGCGATGGGCCGAAGTCCCACTGCTGTCAACCCACACCAGCCGGCGTGGATTGAACCACCTTTGGGACGGCGGGACGCCGCGGCGCGGTGGGCTCCGGAATCCTGGGGTGGGGGGGCGCGGGGCAATCTGGCCCCGGGGGTGCCCCCACGATGGCCTGGCCTGCGATTGGGGCCCACCGATCCGCGGGCGGGCCTGTGCCGTGGGGGCACTCTTTTCCTTCCGCCTTCGCCATGGTCTCCACTATGGCGGAGACGGAAGAGACCCCCTCCACTGCGCATGCACGGGGATGCCGTGAGCGGCCACTGATGCTCCCGCGCATGCGCCGCCCAGCAAAGTCAGTTTCGCGCCAGCTGGCAGGGCGGAAATCAGTCCGGCTCGGGCCTAGCCCCTCAAGGTGAGGGCTCGGCCGCTCAAGATGCGGAGACTTCCGCACCTTTGGGGCGGCGCGATGCCGGACTGAATTGTGGCGTTTTTGGCGCCGGTCGGCGGACATCGCGCCGATATCGGAGAATCGCGCCCCTGGAGTCTCACATAGGCCGGGCCATGTAAAGACGGCAGATTTCCTTCCCCAAAGACATTCGTGAATCAGACGGGTTTCTACAACAACCGATAATTGTTTCATGTTCGCACTAGGACTGGCTTACATTTCCAGATTTATTCATTGAAATTAAATTCCACCAACTGCTATGGTGGGATTTAAACTCATGTCCGCAGAACATTAGCCTGGGCCTCTGGATTACTAGTCCAGTGACATTACCATTACGTCACCATCTCCCCATGATATTCTTGCCATTCTCTTTCATAATAGTGTGAAGTAGTGGAATGATTCATAACCCTGATTAACAGTAAGACCAACATGAATTCTCCTTCCTTGGCCATAACCATTCTTTTTGGCTATAGAGTCTTGTATGGCAGGAGGGTAATACTGGTTCCCACAACCCGTATGATGAGGGATAGGGAGACAACCACAGCTATCAGAGTTGAGCATCCCATTGGATACCAGTCCAGCATTCCGAGACAGCGCTGAGGCCTGTGCGAGCTAGGATTGGCTAGAGTGGGATTTAAACTCTGGACCTTCCAACTAAGAGGCAGGAATGCTGCCACTAAACCGAAGGCTCACTCAACCCACGGTGAATTTTTAAGATGTTTTTTGTAACCTCTAATTTATGACAGCTACTGAACCATGTTCCCTTTAATGAGTTTCAGGCATGCATTCATGAGATTTTCTCGTGCTGAGCCAGCTATGTGATCGCCAGAAGGGAAGCTTTCACCAATGCCCATTATATTCAAATGAGGCTTCTCATCAGATTTGGGCTGCAGGTGGATGCCTCCAGGACCAGTGATCTTCGATGCAATGCTCTAGCTAGTCTACACTTAAGGGGTGCTCCTCCAAGTGCCATTTATTGCTATCTGCAATTTAAACAACAATACTGATTTCAACAAAGAAAGAAAAGTCATTTTATTCCCCAAATTTGATCAAACCAGTTTGATTTTCTTGTTTTAGATTCTGCTGTTTTAATGTGTTTTGTTTGTTTGCTTTTATTTTGGATTGTAAAGAAATTATAGATCCTTTATGAAGTGCTTGTGATACAGCTGTACATTCCTAAAGGTATGAGAAAGCCATTATACAACTGACTGTGCGTCCACATATATAAGGGCTAGTTTAGCACAGTTGGCTAAATAGCTGGCTGGCAATGCACAACAATGCCAGCAGTGCAGGTTCAATTCCTGTACAGGCCTCCCCAAACAGATGCTGGAATGTGGCGACTAGGGGCTTTTCACAGTAACTTCATTTGAAGCCTACTTGTGATTATTATTATGTTTTACAAAAATGAAAATTATGGACGTGTTATTGAAGCCCATATAAATATTGATTGCACAGTGCAAGGGGACTGCAGGGATCCCATGGGTTACAGTGGTTCCATTGCAAGGAAGGGGTGAGTAAACATTTGGTCTTCTTTTTCGCATTTGTTAGACATGTGCTGGGGAAAGGATGCCCCATATGTTAGTGGGCATATTTCTTGAACTTTTTGTCCTTCATGGCCTGTAGATGGATTGCTACCCTGGTCAATCAAAGTGTGTTGAATATATCACCCCAAAAGACTTTGGATTGCTTGGTATTTTCTCAGGCAGACCATTGTTCACTGTGATTGCGCATGTATTTTGGGCTTTATAGAATCAGAGGATGAGTCCAGCACAGAAGGAAGCCTTTTGGTCCATCATATCTGTGCCAGTTTTCTGTGAGAGCAATTAATTTTATCTCACTCGCCTGTCTTTTCCCCGTAGCCCATCAGATTTTGTCTCTGGAGATAATTATCCAATTCACTTTTGAAAACTATGATTGAATCTGCTCCCACCACTTGAGGCAATGATTACCAGATGCCAACCCTGTTTAACTGTGTTAAAAAAAAAGTTTTTCTTCATGTTTGGTTCTTTGCCAAACATCTTAATATCAGTGGCAGCCACTGAGCCATATTCTCTTTAATAGGCTGCAGGTCTCCAACCCTGAGATTTTGTCGTTCTGAGCCAGCTATGTGACCGCTGGCCCTTGACACTTCCGCCAATGGGAACAGTTTCTTCTTATCCACTCTGTCCAGCACCTGCATGATATTGTACATCACCATCAAATCTCCTCTTCCTTCATGGGAATAGCCCCAGTTTCTTCAACCTATCCACATACCTAAAGTCCCTCATCCTTCTTTGGGCCATTCTTGTCAATCTTTTTTGCACCTTTTCTAATATCTTCACATCAATCCTAACGTATGGTGTCCAGAACTGGACACAATACCCTAGTTGAGGCCAAACCAATGTTTCATTCAGGCTAATCATAACTTGCTTGTATAATACATTACTTATAAAGCCCAGGATCTTGCCTGCCTTTTGAACCCCTTTCTCAACCTGCCCTGTCACCTTCAATGATTAGTGCAAGTATAACCCTTTGCTCCGACACCCGCTTCAAAGTTGTATCCTCTTTCTATATATTGCCTTGTCTCATTCTTCCTACCAAATTGTATCACTGCACACTTCTCTGCATTACATTTCATCTGCCACATGTCCACTCATTTCACCAGCCTATCAATGTACTTTTGGAAAGTTTTTCACTATCCTCCCCGCAGTTCTTAACCAGCCGCGTGTTTCTCGGTGGCGGGAAGTGTCACGTCGTTCAATGGCGGTGGGATCCTCTGCTCCCGCCACTGTCAATGGGAATTTCCATTGAAACCGTCCTGCACCACGGGGAAACCCAGGGGCAAGGGGGAGGGTGTTCACTGCCAATGGGGCCAGAGAATCCAGAGAATTCCAGCCTTAGTGTCTCATCCACCTCCATTTTCATTATGCCTTTGGAAGCACCTTCTTCCCTGGTAAGGGCAGATGCAAACAGAGTAGTAATTTAGAATCTCAGTTGTGCCCTCTGGCTCCTCATGTAAACTGCCTTTTGGGCTTCACCCTTCTTTTTCCACCCTTTTACTATTTATCCTCTTCTAGAAGATATTCAGATTTTCTGTTATGTTAACTGCCAGTCTCTTCTCATACTCTCTTAGCTGCTCTTATTTCTTCATTTTTTCTATTCAGCATTCTCATTTATTCCATCACCCTGCCATCTATCATATACACACTTTTTGTCTTTCATCTTACTCTCTATCTCTTTCGTCATCCAAAAAGATCTAATTTTGCATGTTTTCATTTGTTTCTTCCCTAGCTCCCTAAAATCTGCCTGCAAGACTTCATTGCTATTTCTACTTATGCCATTGGTACTCATATAAGACCATAAGACATAGGAGCGGAAGTAAGGCCATTCGGCCCATCGAGTCCACTCCACCATTCAATCATGGCTGATTTCAACTCCATTTACCCGCTCTCTCTCCATAGCCCTTAATTCTTCGAGAAATCAAGAATTTATCAACTTCTGTCTTAAAGACACTCAACGTCCCCGCCTCCACCGCCCTCTGTGGCAATAAATTCCACAGACCCACCACTCTCTGGCTGAAGAAATTTCTCCTCATCTCTGTTCTAAAGTGACTCCCTTTTATTCTAAGGCTGTGCCCCCGGGTCCTAGTCTCCCCTGCTAATGGAAACAACTTCCATACGTCCACCCTATCTGAGCCATTCATTATCTTGTAAGTTTCTATTAGATCTCCCCTCAACCTCCTAAACTCCAATGAATATAATCCCAGGATCCTCAGACATTCATCGTATGTTAGGCCTACCATTCCTGGGATCATCCGTGTGAATCTCCGCTGGACCCGCTCCAGTGCCAGTATGTCTTTCCTGAGGTGTGGGGCCCAAAATTGCTCACAGTATTCTAAATGGGGCCTAACTAATGCTTTATAAAGCTTCAGAAGTACATCCCTGCTTTTATATTCCAAGCCTCTTGAGATAAATGACAACATTGCATTTGCTTTCATAATTACGGACTCAACCTGCAAGTTTACCTTTAGAGAATCCTGGACTCGGACTCCCAAGTCCCTTTGCACTTCAGCATTATGAATTTTGTCACCGTTTAGAAAATAGTCCATGCCTCTATTCTTTTTTCCAAAGTGCAAGACCTCGCACTTGTCCACGTTGAATTTCATCAGCCATTTCTTGGACCACTCTCCTAAACTGTCTAAATCTTTCTGCAGCCTCCCCACCTCCTCCATACTACTTGCCCCTCCACCTATCTTTGTATCATCGGCAAACGTAGCCAGAATGCCCGCAGTCCCGTCATCTAGATCATTAATATATAAAGAGAACAGCTATGGCCCCAACACTGAACCCTGCGGGACACCACTCGTCACTGGTTGCCATTCCGAAAAAGAACCTTTTATCCCAACTCTCTGCCTTCTGCCTGACAGCCAATCGTCAATCTATGTTAGTACCTTGCCTCGAATACCATGGGCCCTTATTTTACTCAGCAGTCTCCCGTGAGGCACCTTATCAAAGGCCTTTTTTGAAGTCAAGATAGATAACATCCATTGGCTCTCCTTGGTCTAACCTATTTGTTATCTCTTCAAAGAACTCTAACAGGTTTGTCAGGCACGACCTCCCCTTACTAAATCCATGCTGACTTGTCCTAATCCGACCCTGCACTTCCAAGAATTTAGAAATCTCATCCTTAACAATGGATTCTAGAATCTTGCCAACAACCGAGGTTAGGCTAATTGACCTATAATTTTCCATCTTTTTCCTTGTTCCCTTCTTGAACAGGGGTGTTACAACAGCGATTTTCCAATCCTCTGGGACTTTCCCTGACTCCAGTGACTTTTGAAAGATCATAACTAACGCCTCCACTATTTCTTCAGCTATCTCCTTTAGAACTCTAGGATGTAGCCCATCTGGGCCCGGAGATATATCAATTTTTAGACCTCTTAGTTTCTCTAGCACTTTCTCCTTTGTGATGGCTACCATATTCAACTCTGCCCCCTGACTCTCCTGAATTGTTGGGATATTACTCATGTCTTCTACTGTGAAGACTGACGCAAAGTACTTATTTAGTTCCTTAGCTATTTCCTTGTCTCCCATCACTAGATTACCAGCGTCATTTTGGAGCGGCCCAATGTCTACTTTTGCCTCCCGTTTGTTTTTAATGTATTTAAAGAAACTTTTACTATCATTCCTAATGTTACTGGCTAGCCTACCTTCATAATTGATCCTCTCTTTCCTTATTTCTCGCTTTGTTATCCTCTGTTTGTTTTTATAGCCTTCCCAATCTTCTGACTTCCCACTGCTCTTGGCCACATTATAGGCTTTCTCTTTTGCTTTGATGCATTCCCTAACTTCCTTTGTCAGCCATGGCTGCCTAATCCCCCCTCTGATAACCTTTCTTTTCTTTGGGATGAACCTCTGTACTGTGTCCTCAATTACTCCCAGAAACTCCTGCCATTGCTGTTCTACTGTCTTTCCCACTAGGCTCTGCTCCCAGTTGATTTTCGTCAGTTCCTCCCTCATGCCCCTGTAGTTACCTTTATTTAACTGTAACACCTTTACATCTGATTCTACCTTCTTTCTTTCAAATTGGAGATTGAATTCTACCATATTATGATCACTGCCTCATAAGTGTTCCCTTACTTTAAGATCTTTAATCAAGTCTGGCTCATTACATAACACTAAGTCCAGAATGGCCTGTCCCCTCGTGGGCTCCATCACAAGCTGTTCCAAAAAGCCCTCCTGTAAACATTCAATGAATTCCCTTTCCTTGGGTCCACTGGCAGCATTATTTACCCAGTCCACCTGCATATTGAAGTCCCCCATGATCACTGTGACCTTGCCTTTCTGACATGCACTTTCTATTTCGTGGTGCATTTTGTGCCCCTGGTCCTGACCACTGTTAGGAGGCCTGTACATAACTCCCATTATGGTTTTTTTGCCTTTGTGGTTCCTCAACTCTACCCACACAGACTCCACATCATCTGACCCTATGTCGTTTAGTGCTATTGATTCAATTTCATTCCTAATTAACAAGGCAACCCTGCCCCCTCTGCCCACCTCCCTGTCTTTTCGATAGGTTGTGAATCCCTGGATGTTTAAATGCCAGTCCTGAACCCCCTGCAACCACGTCTCTGTGATGCCTACCACATCATACCTGCCAGTCACAATCTGGGCCACAAGCTCATCTACCTTGTTCCGTACACTGCGCGCATTTAAATATAGCACCTTTAATTCTCTATTGACCGTCCCTTTTTGTTTTCTTAGATATGGACAACGACAGCTTGTTGTTTTGCCTGCCCTCACCCTCCGCAGAATTCTCTGTAACCACTCAATGGTACCCTTGACGCTGGCACCAAGGAGGCAACATACCACCCTGGATTCAAGTCTGCAGCCGCAGATATATCAGCCTGTCCCCACAACTGTAAAATCCTCTAATCATTATTGCTTTCCCAATCTTCCTGCCGCCCCCATGCACAGCTGAGCCACACCCATCCATACATAGCTTAGCCACACATAGTGACATGAATTGACTCTGGCTGCACATCCCAGGAGAACCACAACTCATCGGTATTCCGAACTGAAAACTGGTTGGACAGTGAAGTGCTCTCTGGGGCCTCCTGCACTACCTGTCTGGTCTTCCTTGACTGCCTGACAGTCACCCATTCGCTCTTTGCCTGCAGTCTCTTAAACCGAGGGACGACCACACCCAGAAATATGATAACCATGAAACTCACAGCTTTTCAGACGCACCTAGTGACTCCAACCCTGCCCAAGCGCTAAAAGCCTGAGCTTGAGTTGCTCTAAATGGCAACACTTCCTGCACATCTGGTTATTCAGGGTGTAGGATGGAAACCTACAATTCACAGATCTACACAGCATGGGATTCAGTTGCCCTGCCTTTCCTCTATTTTTTGCACTACTAAATGAATTAACATAAATAACTTTAAAACTTAACTAAATACTCATCAGTCACTCATGAATCAGTTGCTTCTCTTGTACCGTTGGCATTCTATTTTATAGGGAGTTGGCTTAAATGTTTTATTTATCTCTTACTATTGACATATCTCAGAATTTTGTTTCTTGCAAGCTTCAGAATCTTTAATGTTCCTATTTCTTGCTATTTAATTTGATAGTTATCCCTAGATTTGATTAATTAAGTGAATACACATCGTTGCCAATTGCTCACATTCTGGGTGAACACAAGCTTTTTCAAAGTTCTATCACACAAATCATGTGACCCCCCCCTTTAATGCTGTCAAATTTTTAGGACTTCAGATGGTCTAAGACCTTGGGTTGGATTCTCCGCACCCCGACGGCGAAATCGTGGCCGGCACCGGGGCGGAGAATCCATTTTGGCGCATGGAAGCGGGACCGGCGCCAGTTCCCCGATTCTCTGGGCCCTGAAAAGCGAGTACGCGCGCCATATATTCCCTACCTGTGGCCATTGCCGGAGGCCCGCCCTGCCATTCTCCCCACCCCGTCTGGCCAAAGTCCTGACGGCGTGGACCACTCATGGTCCTGCCAGTCGGCATACTAGCGTATGGTCATGGGGCGGGCCAATCGGAGGGCAGGGGGGCCTCATACGGGACCGGGCGATTTTTGGTTGGGCGGTCCGGGGCGCTGCTTTTAAAAAAAAAAAATTTAGAGTACCAATTATTTTTTTTCCAATTCAGGGGCAATGCGGGCACGACTTGACAGGTCCAGCTCTGCGGTCTGAGTCCGCCATGGAGCACGGCAAGGCCGCCGCCGTGCGCATGCGCGGCCTCTCACCCAGATATGCGGGGGCCTATATCTGCAGCAAAAGCTGCCAACTTCCTGACGGGTCCTTGCTAGCCCCTGAGGGCTATGAATTTTTTCTGTCGTGAAAGGCCATCGTTTTTACACCTGCGTGGGGACATAGTCCCAAAAATGGAGAATCCAAATGTAAATGTATTTTACATTTTATTCTGCTGAGATTTTGTTCCTGCACATTTCAGGAGAGATTGGTTTGATTTGAACTCAAAATGGCCAGTGATCCCAGTGACGGTATTCCACGGCCTTATTTCAATGCCCTGAAATTGACCCTCATCTAAGGCCTGCGGGATAGAGCTGAAAACTGATGGGTGGGAGTGTGAAATAGCAATGTCAGGTTATTGGAAATGGTATGCAATGAGGGAGGGAGGGGAATCAGGAAGTGTTGCAGTCGAGGGAAGGGAAGTGTGAAGGCAGGCATTGCTCATAGTTCTGAGGGGTAGTTGAGTCTTGTCACTGAAGAAAAAAGTCAAGTTTCTTGCTACCTTTGGTTTTAATTTGGCAAATTTTGACCCTGAATCAACAGGAACATGCCCTCAAGATCATCAACTGTGACTTGTGTCACCTTGCGATGAAATGGTCTCTCAGGTTTATGAAAGGAGATGTCAGTCTGCATACTGTAAAACCTTGAGTGTGGTCCACCCAGAGCTTCCCAGGTAGACAATACGAACTCTATACTGGCTTTTAAAGCAAGCAATTCCCGAAATGAGATGATCTTTCTGGCTCTCAAACCGATCATTTTTAATCGGCAGTGAGGGCATTCTTTGAAAATGTCAATGCCTATTTACAAAACTAAGCCCTTTTCAGGATAACACCCTTCTACAAAATGATGT
The DNA here is from genome assembly GCF_047496885.1 of Scyliorhinus torazame. NCBI lineage: Eukaryota > Metazoa > Chordata > Chondrichthyes > Carcharhiniformes > Scyliorhinidae > Scyliorhinus > Scyliorhinus torazame. Next base: position 334,923,940 of record NC_092708.1, read on the forward strand.
TGCGAACCCTGACAGAAATGTTAAAACAAAGCTCACACAAGTGGAATATTTCTTAAAGAAAAAAGCAAATTGCCATTGGAAAATGCTACTGAAAATTTGAAATAAAAAAAACACCCGATAAAATGTTGCAAACATCCAGCAGCCGGGATGCATCTTTGTTGAATGAAACAGAAGGGTTAGCATTTTAGGTCAATAATCTTTCAACAGAACAGACAAGGTTTCTGTTCAAGGTGTATAAATTTTCTTTGATCACCACATCTAACAATGACTATTGGGGCGTTCAATGTTTTCATGTCCTTTGAAATAGCGACACTGCATCCAGCAGAAATAAATAAACAGGAAAATTAGAATCAATGGGTGGTGCTCAGATCTTGTCAACTGGCAGAAGCAAAGGCTTCTCTTGGTTTTCTCAAATCATCTGGCTTGGCTTTGTGCTCCTGTATTCTGTGGAATAATCCTGAGGCCGAACGTTTTCTGTTAAATTCTCTATCATAAAAAAAGACTGACTTCAAATGAAGTCCAAAGGGAATCTCACCTTCACTGATTCCTTGCAAAGCTGATCATTTTGATGATTTAAAATGATCATGCTTCGATTCAAGAATTGTTGAGGAGAGGAAATAAGGTCACAAAGGACACATATAACACCATTGAATGATCAACGCAAGAATAGACTGCGTCTCAACTCCAAAAATGAAAACTATGCGTTTTGGAGAAACAGTTTCAGTCTCAGGATAGTATTAGACTTATTTGTTGTTTTTATTCTTCAAATAGCCTTGGTGATTCTAATTCAGGGGTTTTCAAACTCAGGGTCGCGACCCATTTGTGAAGGTCGTGGCGCTCCCGATCGCGGGAGGAATGCCCAACTGCCGCGACCGGCTTTTAAAAATGCCGGCTGGGACGGACCTTTGAGATTGCCGACCATCCCACGCATGCCTCCCAGATCAAGCAATGCGCAGGCCCAGAGCCCAGATGGCTGGATCACCTCCTCCTGACATCAGCATGCTGTCCAGGGCCAGTTTTTTTCAGAAAGCGAGGGAGTCCTCCCACCGAGAGTTCAGCAGAGAGCAGGTCACACGGCCCGTATGCTGACGTCACAAGTTCTGGGCGCGAGAGAGATTCCGCCATTTTGTCACTGACAGCAGTGCTGGTGGGAAATCCTGGGCCTTTGGTGAACAACCCATGAAGAAGCTGAAAACAGGAACAAAGCAGCACAAAGATGATTACTTGAGGTGTGGGTTATTCATTGTGCCACTGCAAATCAGGATTCAAAGTTCATGTGTGTTACATGCAGGGAAGCATTGTCAAATTAAAGTTTAAAACCCTCAAAACTTCAAAATGTGAAGAGTAAACATGGCACGTTCGAGGACAAACCACTTTATTGTTTTTCAATGGTGCAATGAGATCTTAAATTATCAGTTGAAGTCATTATCAGAAATGTAACATTGAATAACAAAGCAAGTAAGATTGTGAGGACCAAGCAAGCGCACCTGTCACATTAAAGGTACGTGAAAATGGTGGGTCGTGAAGGTTGGCTGGCGTGGTTCGCGAAGGTTGGCCTGTGTGGGTCGCGAAGGTTGGCCGGTGTAGGTCACGAAGGTCGGCCGGTGTGGGTCCCGAAAGATGGACGGTTGGCAAAAATGGGTCCCGGGCAAAAAAGTTTGAAAAACACTGTTCTAATTCATTGTCTAACTGTTCTGTTTTGCATGTATAGCTAGTTATTATAGTTTATTGGAGTAATATGGGCCACATGACCTCCTCATGTACTGCATCATTGCTGATGCGAGTTTTAAAGTAGCATCTGAAGCCATCATAAAGTAGGTGATTCATCTGCTGTGTTCAGTTATTCCAGCAGACATGAGACATGAAGCACTTTCCAATTGGCAGCTTGATGATTGCTGTTGGAAGGTAGTTTGTTCCCACTAAAAGGGGAGCGACCTTTAGCAATGGCGATTGTCAAGGCTTCACGAAACATAGCCTGCTGCTAGAACTCCAGTACTCTGGTTGCCTTGGTGGAGGTGGTGACGAGAAAGGAAATGATGTTGTTACCCACAGGCTGATACAGAGGTAGGCTGGCAGAAATGGATGGAGGTATCAGCGCACATGAATGCCAGGAATCTTAAACCAGAAAATTGGTAACAATTTAGAAATAAATTCAATGACCTGACCAGAGTTTCTAAGGTAAGACTCCCATTCACAACTTTCTTATTCTTCGTACAGCACAATACCATTGTACTGTGGCCTGATACGTGTACTAACAAGTATTTATACCCCACTTTCCGTCTTTCCCTTCCAATCAAAATAGCACATTTCAGTCTACCTCTTACTACTTCCCTGATATGCGCCTGCTACAGTCTTCACAAGTACAGGTCCACCCTTTCCAAACCTGCCACTTCTTTCTCTCATTAGGCTTGCACAGACATCATTCAACAACCGATGCACCAACACACTCCCGCTGTTCCTGAAAAATAAGCTGGCACGCAAGAGAGAATTCTGCAGAGGAGGACCTCCACTGATCCAGGAGTTCATGTGACTGAAGAAGATGGCAATCTATGCTATGAGCAGACAATGAGGCCACAGAAAGCCCCCGCTAAGTGCTTAGCCACCTTCATCTCCCTTTCCACTGAGATTCATATATTTTAATGGTAATTTGATGACCATGGAGTGATCACTCATTTGCTGTTGCGTTCCATGAGCGCTAAGTCTGGCTGACCTCCCCTTTCTTAGGTAATTTATACCCTAAGATCATCCACAGTGGAAGAAGAGGAAAGTAACCTTCCTAACGAGGTGCCATCTCTCGCTCCTGGCCAGCACTGGCTCGGGACAGGAGTGTCCATTGTCCTGTGAGAGTACCTTTAAGGAAATGGGTGTGTATAAATGGGTGTGTATATAAATATCTGTAGTGAGAGTACCTTTAAGAAATGGGTGTTTACTACTGCAGTGATGCCAGAGAGTGGGTGGAGCTGGGCTGTCTGTCAGCTTTTTACTTTCGTTTTCGGCTGTATGCTGCAGGGTGTGTTTTAGTTTCGTTTTCAGTGTTGGAGCTGAAGTCAGACCAAACAGATGTACTGCTGTTCTCTCTGCCATCAAAAGACTATCTCTTGATCATTTGGTGAATTCAGAATTATAAATGTTCTCAGTAGTGAATGTAAACCTAATGTGCGTCTGGTAAAAGGTGTTTTAAGTCTTATGGATGTTCAAAGGAAAACTTAAAGGATTACTTAGTGTTGTATTCTTTGGGGTTGTATTTGAATTGATGGTTGCTAAGATGTTCACTGTATGTTTTAAAAAGGTTAACTTGAGTTCATAGAATAAACATTGTTTTGCTTCAAAAAATACTTTTGTTAATGGTGGCTATGGGTGATTCCTGATTCCTTTTTGTCATTTGTTTATGTGAACATGTGGGCGAATGTTTTGGGTTTGGTGGAAGGATGGGATTGTTGTTATTGATATGGAGATTGACATATTTGTTACTGATTATTGTTTATTGTCGGTGGGTGTAAATTTGGGAGAAAATGTGAAAAAGGAGGGAAATAAAGAAATATATATTTTTTAAAAATACTTTTCCATTTCTGCTGTACCACACCTGTAGAGTGGGCCATGTGCTCCCCATACCACAATCTATTAAAAGTTGTGGGTCAGGTGAACTCCATGATACACTTTGGGGTTCTCTAAACCCTGGCCATAAGGTAGAAAGAAGGAAGACAATAAAAACAGAAGAACATAGGAAATAGGAGTAGACCATTTGGCCCCTTTATCCTGCTCTACCACTCAATGAGATCATGGAAGATCGGATTGTGGTCTTATCTCTACTCTCCTACCTTTCCCCATACCCTTATAGATCAAAACTCTGTCTAACTCAGCCTTCGCTGCTTCTGGGGTGGTTAATTCCAAAGATTAACTACATTCCGAGAGAAGAAATTCCTCTTCATCTCCACCTGAAACACAACTGAGGGCTAAAAGTAGCTCTGAGAACAGGGGATTCTATCAAAACCCAGCCAGAGGATAGCCTCATCTTTTTCAGGAATCAGCACTCAGTATATTTTAGGCAGTAACTTTCAAGAATAGTCACCAGATATTGCACGGTACACAGTGTAGCAGGGTTGAGGGCAGGGGAGAAGGATGGAAGAGGACACATCTCTCTGCGATGATGGGTGGTGGTAAGCACATGTCTTCACTCCACTAAAGAGGTTTCAGATGTGGACTTCCATGGTCATTTAAAAAAGACTGATAACAATAACTTGCGCCATTGACACAAAATAACTTTGAAAGGCATTTCACAGGAGCATTATCAACCAAAATTGGACACTGAGTCACGTAAAGTGATATTAGGACAATGACCAAAAGCAAGAACTAGCTTTAAGGAACATCTTAAAGGAGCAAAGAATGGTAGCATGGTACAGACACACAAGTGGACGCAGAAGGATCCCAAATTGACAAAGCTCTGTCACATGTTATTGCATGGCAGATTACACAGGGCCCCTCCTTTCTGCTCCCCCCCCCCCCCCCCCCCGCCCCCCACCCCACCCCCAGGTGCCCTACAGCCTTATGTCTAAAATCGGCAGGAGTTTTATGTCGAAGACGGCAACTTCCTGTGGGGAGCACGAGTGGCCATCCCACCACCAGGCGAGGAATTGATTGTGCAGTGGCCACCCAGGGGCTTCAAAATTGAAGATGCTGGTACAAAGTTACAAACTGGCCCGTACCACCCATGGTCCAATAGCCTGGCTGAGCGGACGGTCCAAACATTTGAGAGGGGCATGTCGAAGCAGACCTCGGGCTCCCTGGGCACATGACTGGTGAGATTCCTTTTTAACTACAGGACCACACCACATGTCACAATAGGGGTGGCACAGTGCAGTTGCTGATGGGCTGCACCTCAGAATCTGATTAAGCCTAACTTCCCAAACCTGGGTAGGAAAGTGGAGCTGCAGCAAGTCTCCCAGTGAAGTATCATGACCACAGGACTCCAGGGCGGGATTTTCAATCAGGGGGCACAATTTATGCCCGTAACTTTGGAGATGGTGCATTCTGGCTCCCAGGGGTCCTATTGGATAAAACAGGGCCTATATCGTACAGGGTTAATGTCCAAGGGAAGACCCTGCACAAATACTTGGACCACCTGAAGAAATAAGAGCCCTCACTAGGGACACCCAAACAGGAATGTCGGTACCTGCATCGATCCGGGAACCTCTCCTTAGGCAAGACGTGCAGCCCACCATGGCCCAACATCTGGGCCCCACGACTCAGAGATGAGGACCGAGGTGTCCGCACAGGCAGATGATACCAATTCCGGGGCCAAAACCCCGGCAATAACCCTCGAGAGATTGTCCAGAAAAAGGATTCTACCAACTGTTAAACGTCACCCAGACCCACTGCTGGCGGAAGCACAGCCACATGAGAAGCGACGTAGAAGGCGTCCTCAGATGATTGCTGAGGGGAACATTCAGACTTGGGGGGTTGTAATAACCCCCATGAGGCCTACGGAGGACCCACAATTGATCTCCCCATGGAGCTCATGGAATATGAGCTTCCCCGCTAGTGGGCGGAGGTCCACCCAGCTGTGGCTCGTAAGATCAAGCATAAAAGCTGGCCCAAGCAGGGATCGGCTTGTTGATTATCCCAACGGGACTATGTAATGTAAATAGTTTGCTGCCCTGGGCAGACTTTATGTTACCTTAATTAAATCTATCTTCTTCCTACCTCTAGCTTACTGGTCATTATACAGAGCCTGCCTCTTTCAGTACACAGCATGCGGAGTGCAACACCAGTTATTGTAGTAATCAGCTAGTTTTCCAATGGACATGTACTCTCTTCACTGAGGAGTGCATTCAGACTCTCTGTAAAGTCACTGCGACACAGTGCTGATGTTATCAGAGCTGCTGACTTGAAAATTGGCCAATGATGGCATCAGTCGATTTGGGGTGCCCAACAATGCAAATTTAACACAGTATGAGAGATAGCCCATGTTCCAAACCGTCTGCTATAATTGGTTTGCCTGCTTCTTGTGCTGACGTATTTAATGGTTGACAGTTTTGGATCAAACAGCCAGAAATGTAAAGGTGCCAATTGCTAATGAGTGTTTGTTTGTATTAGCTGAGGATATTCCAGGGTCTCTATTATAGTTTTGGCAGATCTCCCTGGATTTAGTACAAATGGCAGCCTCCATCTGCAGCCCTCCTATGAAACAAAACTCAAAGTTATGCATGAAATAACCAGGAAATATTTATAGGAACACCCTAATTCAACTGGGACCTATGTAGAAAATAGTACAGGCTATGCGCCATATGTCCGTCTGGCCTGTCCAATTGTCAAAACAAAATCATGCTGACAGGTCCTATCAGCCTAAAGCTATTTTTCATTTTCTTTCTATAAATAAAATTGATTAAATAGCAGTGTAGGGGCAGAACTTTCTTCTCTGCATTTGGGTGTAAATTAATATGTGGAAAATTGGACAGGATCCATTATGAGCCTGCAAACTCACTAATTTCCCCATGCTTCAAATCAAAGCACAAAACAGAATAGTACCCCCATAGCACCGACCTGTCCAATTTAACCAATTTCAAAATCAAAATAATAAAATTTTTAGAATGCGTAGGGATTTATTAAATTCCAGTTATGGATCAAGTGAACAATGACTGGAAACTGGAGGACCCAAGCCGTTTGCTCACCATACAAGCTTGTTGCTGCAACAGGGCACATCAAAGACCTCCGGTGGGATAATAGCTATCCTGATCAGATCATTTTGTGCTGTAATTGCTCAAACTTGTGAACGAGCCTAAGGCCACCACCTTCAGCTCTGAAAGGTCCCCAGCCTCCCTCAGATCACCCTGGAATGGCAAGGTATCTCAAAAATCAGAACACCACGTGAAGCTAGCTGTTCCACGCTGCTGCTATACAGCAACGCAAGTGGTGTTCAACACTAATAAGATGTTAGGGGCAAGCCAAAAAGATTTTCTGCTGATTACAGAAATCAGTAATGTGGCATGCGAGAATTTCAGGGCCAGTGTGACATTAGGTATGTAGCCGTACATTCCAAAGACTGGTGAATTGCATCAAATAGCATGTCCCTTCCACTGTTGGCAATGGGCAAAGTACAGACCACACCTAACCAGTCCATGCTTGCAAAACACAGTGCCCCAAATTCCTTGATTGGACACCATTTTCCAAAACATTCCTTAGTGTGCTAAACATTACATTGGCAATGAATTTAAGATTGTTAGTCGAGATCACAGTGTGACATATTTGCAAGTACTGAAACTACAGACACACAGGGCCCTGTCTTAACAGACAGAAATAACATGTCCACACATTGTGCCTGTTTCAGTTAAACAAAATAAGCAGTAGCCATTGACTGGTTCATTCCACAGGGTTCATTCCAATCAATCAGAGTCAAGCTGCCTGATTTAAATTTAAAAGAATGAACTATCAGTCACCATCAACGGGTGTATTCTCCATGGCAATGGCTCTACCAATCAGAGTCCACTTGCCAATCAATCAGCATCCTCGTCTCATACAGTATAAAGTTGTTCCCCTGACATTGATATTCTTGTAATTTTCCTGATGAGTGCAAGATAAAAATCTTTGATAAAGTGTCTTCTTTCAGAAATACTCAAGGGATTAAGTACTTGAATTAAATATTTTATTTTATAAATTGAGGAAGTAAAATGTAGTGAATGGGATTTATCAGGGTGTTTTTTTTAATTGTGAAGGGGTTAAAAAGGTAATTGGATTTTATTTAATCTCAGTATGAATCCTGACGTCTGCCCATGGTGGATACTAGTTGAGCTGGCATGGAGGGTGTATGGACAAAGGGTGGTGGGCATGGGTTAATATAAGTTGGCAATAAGTTAGCATGGGGGCTATAAAGGGCCATGGGGATTAGTGGGGTGTCATGAGTTGGCACTAGATTGGCATGGGGCTATAGCAGATCATGGAGTTGGTTACAAGGGCATAGGTTGGTCTGGGGGATATGAAGGACCAGGGAAGCGGGTAGAGGGGAATAATAACAATTAGTGTTGCAAGTAGGCTTACATTAACACTGCAATGAAGCTACTGTGGAAATCCCCCAGTCGCCACACTCCGGCGCCTGTTCGGGTACACAGAGGGAGAATTCAGAATGTCCAATTCACCTAACAAGCACTTCTTTCGAGAGGAAATCGGAGCACCAGGAGAAAACACACGCAGACACAGGGAGAACGTGCAGAGTCCGCACAGACAGTGACTCAAGCAGGAATCCAATCCAGGACCCTGGCGCTGTGAAGCAACAGTGCTAACCACTGTGCTACTGTGCTGCCCTCAAGGCAGACCAGATATACCAGTAACAGGCAGGCAGCCAGTCAGAAGCACAAGCAGTTGTCAAGGCCTGAGGCCAGGCCTCCTGAGTGAGAGTTGAGCAGTCGGGAGATGCAAGGGCTAGGCAGGTGCCAGTGAGGCCAGGTTAACAGAAAGAAGGCTGGGCGGCAACCAGACCGGCGAGGTTGACATCATTTGTGGTAGGCCTCCACGTCACCAGAGGGCAGGGCATGACATGGGAAACCCTGCAAAGGTAGGACAAGGGGTTCCCAAAAGTGTAAGTCCACCTCTGTCTCCTGCTGCTATTTCTTATGATCTTCTTACTTATTAGATTTTTAAAAAACAAATCTTAAACCATAAATAAGTGAAGTGGAGAGACAATAGAAATAGATACTCTCACCACAGCCTGTTTATGGAAATTCCTCTATGACACTCTCCCCAAATAGAATACTAACGGATATGTTCAAAGATTTAGAAGCACATCCAACTTAAAAAATAACTATTAATTCAAAACTGCTTCAGCAATGCAACACTCAGCAAATATAATAGGCCATTCAAGGTGTTATCTTTTGTAGTGGGGCCTGAGCGTTTACCCATACGAATTGGATAAAGGATTAGAAAGTTTGTGTCCAAGTTTACGGACAACAATAAATTAGGAGGCACTGTGAATTACATAGATGACAAGAGCAAAAGCTGTGGCAGATGGAGTTCAATGCAGGAAATTGTAAAGTCATCCATTCTGGATCCAAGAATGAGAACCAGGGGCGCGATTCTCCGACCCCCCACCGGGTCGGAGAATCTCCGGGGGCCGGCGTGAATCCCGCCCCCGCCGTGTCGCGAATTCTCTGCCACCGGAGATTCAGCGGGGGTGGGAATCGCGCCGCGCCGGTCGACAGACATCGCGCCGATATCAGAGAATCCCGCCCCTGGCAATTGTTCTTAATGGTGATAGATTAGGAGTTGGAAAGGCGTAAAGAGTTTTGGGCGTTTGTATACTCAAATCACTGGAAGCTATTGCACTGATTTAAAAAGTTATCAAAAACAACGTTGGAACATTGACCTTTATCTCAAAGGAACTGGAATACGAGTGTGGAGAATTAAGCTAATTATTTAAGTATTAAATATATTCAATGCAGCGGACTCTTAAGGGCCCTAACTCGAGATTCCAAAGTGCCCACTAGTTTCAGGTGATTAAAAGAAAGACTTGCATTTATACAATGTTTTTCTCAACTGCTGCACACCTCAAAGTGCTTTCCAGGCGATGAAATACCTTTTGAAGTAGTCGCTGCTATAATGTAAGGAATGCAACAGCTAATTTGCATTCAGCAAACTCCCACAAACAGCAATATGATAATGATCAGATCGTCTGCTTTTTGTAATGTTGGTTCAGGGATAAATATTGGTCACGACACCAGGGATAACTCCTCTACTCACCTTCCAAATAGTGCCATGAAATCTTTTCCACCAACCCGAGCAGGTGGTGGGGCCTTGATTTAATGTCTCACTCAAAAGGCCCATCTCCTCCCACAGCGCAATGCTCTTTGTCGTACACTGGAGTGTTCACCTTGGTTTTTGTACTTAAGTTCCTGGACTGGGTCTTGAACCTGGATATTGTGATACAGAGGTGAGTGTGCTACCAACTGAGCCAGGGCTGATGGCCTAAATCCCTGTTAATATGCAAATCTGGATCTATCAAATAGGTCCCCAGTCGTCATCTTAGGTTGGAACTTATTGACCAGATGCGTTGAAATGTAACAAAACAGAAACATTTAGACAATTGATCATATTCAGGAGATTCTCAAAGTCAAGCAGCAAGATCTGGAGGGCTGATAACAGTGAGTTAATTCGATGCCACTTCTTGCTCCATCTGTTAGGTCCCACTAAACATTTCAACTAAAACATTGTTTTTCATAATTCAGAGCTGGTTGTTCTGGCCTTGCTGAGGTTACTGTATCTGCAAGAAAGGTGATAAACTGTCACGTTTGATGGGACTTGGCGATGAGATTCAGGAGCCTGGGGTTACAGGAGGAAATTCTCATTGAAAACTTGCTATGCGTCATAAATAGAGCAACGGATGATGTGCTTTATGTGATCGGTAACATGAACAAATATCTCAACGCAGCAATAAATTTTATGTCGGAGATTAAGCAACACATCCTCAGCATTGAAAACTAACGGACACAACAGGATGGTATGTAGTGAAAAGACAAATTACTTCAGCTGGTACCTGAAGTTAAATGGCATAACAATTAGGTTTGAGAGAAAATATCTGTTACTGTACAATTAACTGAGGCACCAGAGACAAAGACACCTATCAGGCTAATGTTAGATTTAAATCCCCTCAACTTTAATTCAGCGAATAGTCCCGTAATTATGTTTTTAAAATTTGTAATCATGCAAAATTGTCTATTTTTCACCCCCCATTAAACTCTGGATTGTCTGCGTCATCTATTTTCGGAACTGAGGAAGCAATCATAAGTTTCAGAAGCTGTCTGAGCAAAAGGCAAAAGATAGATGGGTAGGGAAAAAAATTAAATGGATTTTTTATGACATTTCAATAAAATTATATAGGCAAAGCAGCAAAGTTGTACGATACAAACTCAGGCAAGATTGCAATCATGTATTATATTGCGTCCTCGAAGAATGAGTTAGAATTGCTCAAATATACAAAGAAAGCACAATGCCATCACTCATCAGTTATAAATCTTGTTCAGAGCTCCTGATTGCACCCTCTGTTTCTACAGTGCAAGCAGGAGTAAAGCATGGAAAATCCAATTACTCAATTAAAAACATTTTACCCTGTGAATTAATAAAAGCACCGAAGGAGCGTTAGTCCATCCCATTCAACATCAGGTGTTAACCCATGGAGATCAGTATGTGCTTTCTTGTTGGAAGTGCATGACAGTGGGATGGAGTATCTGTGCGAGTGCAGCTCATCGCCCATATTTGATGTTTTTATCTGGGGCTGAACAACATGCAGATGAATACATTTGTGAGTCGCTACAAGACGTGTTGACTATAATTTTGAATGAATTTACTGCATGTGCAGCTGGAAATCTACAAGACCATAACACAAAGGCTTGGAAGAAACCCACTAACAAACGGCGAAGAAAGAGAAGTGGAATTTTTAGGGCAGCCTTTAAAAGGGAAGTGGTCTCCTTGGGAGCACTTGGAGTGGGTCTGCAATGAGAAGTGGTTCCACAAAGAGGGAAGTGGCAACATAGAAAGTGAACGGTCAGTGGGCCCAGAGGAAAGGAAGTGCCAGGGACAATGCACAATTCGCGAAAATGTATTCAGAAGATAATTAGTTTAAAAAAGTCCGGGTGAAAGATTTTTAAGTTTATGTAGAATTCCTATTGAAAGTCACTATTGGGTAAATTTTACGGGAAGACATATCCCCCGGCCCCCCCCTTCAAACATCAAAACAACAAGTCCATCAGTACAGCGCCAACCAGAAATGCTGCTGTCACACAGCAATAATACATTGGCAAATGTGTTTTTTTATTCAGGAATGGGGCTTCTATGCCTCAGAAACGAGGAAGTCCCACCCTAGAGAGCTGCCAGCCAATCTGAATGACCAGCAGCTCTGTCATCCCAGCAGCACCAGGATCAAGAAGTAGTCACTACTGGGACTTCAGGCAGTCCCTGAAGTCACAGTGCCATGGACCTTGGCGTTTAGGTAAGTCCTGAAATTTTAGACAGGACTGCCTGGCGGGCCCCAGTAAGAAGGGAGATGGAGATGGGAGGTCAGGTTTTAGAAGGACATGGGGAGGATAAGAGTGGAGTATGATCTTGGGTGCTGTGTCCGCGATGAGTACACACCACAAGGAAGGTATCCCTTCCCTTCCTGACTACCAGTAGCCCATGCAGTGAAAGATGCCAGGATGTTCTCCACTCCCCCACTTTCCTGAACCAGATGAAAAATGGTGCCGGAGGCCGATTGCGGCTCGTAAATTGCAGTTAATCACCCACCTAATGGCCTCAATAGGTCCAAAGGCCGGTGGGTTGCCTAAAGCATTTCCCACCCTTCATAATATGGATACCAGGGCAGGGATTGGGTGGAAAAGTGGTGGACTGGCCACTTGCTTTATTTAAACTGGGAGGGGAGGTGGGGAATAAAATTCATCCCCATAAACCTGCCTCACCTACCCTTTCAGGCAGTGCATTCCAGATTAGTACAACATGCTACATTAAAACATTCTCCTTGCCTTCCCTCTGCTTTATTTTGCCCTGGATTGTTGCCCAGGTTTCCCAACACTGACATCATGCTGACTGGCCCGCAGGTACCAGGTTTATCCTGCTTCCCTACTTCGAACAGGGGGGAAACATTTGGCATGTTCCAGTCCTCTGGCACCACTCCCAGATCCAAGGGGCAACTGAAAGATTATGGCCTCAACCACATTATTTCCACCCTACTTCTCGAAGCACCAAAGGACACGCCCCCATATGGGATCAGCTGACCTTTCTGCATTGAGCACTACCAATCATTTCAGAATTCCTTCTTTCTCTGTTTTATTTCCTACCCAGTTTATCTCAGCTACTCTTCCTTTACTGCTGTAGACGGAAAATCCTCTGCCCTCCATCAAAAGTTTATTTTTTTTACTTTAATCAGCTATAACGCTTCCTTTGTCTATCCTTTGACTCTTTATATGCTTATAAAACATTTCGGACATCCATTTTATGTAACCATTTAATCCTTTACTCATACACTTTCTTCCATAGAGTCCCTACAGTGCAGAAGGAGGCCATTCGGCCCATAGAGTTTGCTCCGACCCTTCGAAAGAGCAGGCTAGCCAGGCCCATTTCCCCACCCTATTCCTGTAACCCACGTAAGCAGCACATCTTTGGAATGTGGGAGGAAACTGGAGCACCCAGAGGAAACCCATGCAGACACGTAGAGAATGTGCAAACTCCACAGAGTCACCCGAGGCCAGAATCAAATCCAGGTCCCTGGCGCTGTGAGGCAGCAGTGCTAACCACTGTGCCTCCATGCTGCCCTCTCCTCTTAATCATTTTTCCAGTTCTCCTCGGCACTATCTGAAGTCGGCTTGATCCTCTGCTGCCTTTATCAAACTAACATTCATCATCAGGCTCAAGTGAAATACTGCGGATGCTGAAAACATGAAATAAGAGCTAAAGTTGCTGGAAATATGAGAAAATCAGTCGGCAATTGTAGAGAGAAAAATAGAGGTATCAAGGGGGCTTTTAACGTAGCAGACCACTGGGATTATAGAGGGTGAGGATGGGAACCCTTGAGGTCAAGGTTTACTTGACTTGCACCCTGTGAAGTTTTAACTCCACAGAAACCTGTGATATCATGGGCAATTGAAGGCTGGTCACCAGTTAGGAAGGAAGCAGTTTAATGGAGACTGCAGGACCAAGTGGGTCATGTCCTGACTGGGATGGAGGCCAATACTGGAGGGTAGGGTGGGGGGAGGGTGGTGATGGTGTGAGGTATCCAGTTCATGGGATATGAGTGTTGCTGGCTGGGTCAGCATTTATTACCCATTTGTTCTGATCGAGAGAGGTGGGGTGGTTGGATGCATGGAGGGGGAAATAAATGGGAGGTTATGGGCTGCATGAGGGAGCTCAGAGACCTGTTGTGGTGGGTTGAGGTGGGGGGGGGGGGGGGGAGGAGGGGGGGAGGGAAAGAAGGTTACTGAGGTGAGGTGTGGGTGTTGAATCAGAAAGATTGAGGAATATGGAGGGGTTATCCAGACAGACACAAACGATCCTGCAGGTGAATGGAAAAGGCAGATACCACATGGTCTTTGCCTGGGTTTAGCTGGTGTCTTTCCTGTTGTGCAGGAAACCCAACCACGAAGCGTTAAATTTCAAATGGTGAATGCAAATGAGACCCACCCTCCCGATAACATGCAAAGTTCCAATCTGCTTCCTTGGAGCAGGTTAGTTGTCTACCCCCTGTGATGGTTCCATTTAAACTGGAATTGAGGAGGTTGGAAGCAGGTTGGAGTCGTAATTCAGTCTTTTTAATACTTTACCCCCCCCCCCCATCCCCTGAAACAGCTCAACCCTGTTGGTTTGTAGGGTTAACACCCTCTCCATTTTTCAGGTCAATGGCCTATGATCAGAACTGGAAGGTCCTCGGAGATTCTTCATGAGTCTCCTTCTCCCGTTTCATTTTTATCTCACTTTCTTAGCCATTCAGGGAGTTTTAGTTATGTCTGCCCTTCCAGTCCCCCTTATCAAAACGTGTTCAGTTTGTACCTGAACTATCTCCCTCTTCAAGATCTCCCATTTCACCTATCAATGCTATTTTAAAATTCACCTCTGCCAGAACCTTTCACATCTTACTGGAATTATCCCTCCTCAAATTGAATCTTTTCTCCTTTGACATTTCTTGTCCTTTGTCCGTGGCACAGTGCTTAGCACTGGTGCCTCCAATGCCGGGAGCCCGGGTTCAATTCCGCCCTTGGGTGACTGTCTGCGTGGAGTTTGCACATTCTCCCCATGTCAGCGTGGGATTCCTCCGGTTGCTCCAGTTTCCTCCCGCAGTCCAATGATGTGCTAAATTGCCCCTTAGTGTCCAAAGGTGTGCAGGTTGGGCAGGTTTACAGGGTTATGGGGATAGGGGGGGGAAGTGGGCCTAGGTAGGGTGCTCTTTCAGAGGGTCGGTCCAGACTCGATAGGCCGAATGGCATCCTTCTGCACAATAGGAATTCTATGGATTCTTCCCCACAATGCGACTCAATGACATTGCATGATTACTGTTTCCCAGTTGTTTTTCTGTTAAAACATGCTCCTTATCTACCCCATTTCACTTGCCAGAACTATTTCATTTCTCATTGGGTTGGAAACACATTATGAAAATGTGTCCATCTCTTTGCCCCTTATTTTGTGTTTTCTCTCTGACTATATAAGAGGAAATGACGCAACTCCCACCATTGTTTTTAAATCTTTCTGGCATTTACTCGCAGATTTACTCTTCCATCTCCTTCCCACAATTTGGTGGTCAAAGGTATACACCCTTCAATATAACTCCTCTTTAGCTCCTGAAGCAAATTTTTTGCCAGCAATGAATTGCTAAATAATTACTCGGGAATTCGATACCTCCTACACATATGACATTAAGATTGTTTAGCTGTTAATTGGAATAGGTGGGTTGGGTATTCTTAATTGTAAGACATTAAGATTATTTTTTTTAACGTCAAGAATAGACAGCAGTATCTTCAGCACTTTAGGACCATGCATGAATAGCACTTATTACATCGGTATATTTTTGTACTCTATATGAAAGACAAAAATGTTTATCCTCATCCAGACTGATCAATGCTTCATAGCTTATAGCATGTCTCTGACCTTCTTAATCAGAGACTTTGTTCTCCCCCACTCCCTGTCCTTTTCAGAGTCGTGCATTTTTCATCACCTTTGCCCTTTTCTGGGTTGAGTAGAGATTCCTCATCTCCATTTCCTAAGCAGGGTTCTGTTCCTCCATTTCTACTGTGTCCTTTGAAACATGTTAAACACAGCCACACAACATTCACAAATATTGCACCAGTTGTAGTTTATAATTAGCAGGTGAATTGAAATATCACTAATGTAGCAGCTATTTATTACACACTAACTGGGTACTGCTTCTATGACAGTGTTTTTCTCAAACTAATGAACAAAACAGAGATCATTGCAGAACTGAAATATCAGCCGCACCTGTGCATGCCTGTACATGGGCGTATTGTGCGTGTATGTTTGTTAGAGCTTGTCCTGTTTAAGAATAAACAACACCCACTGCCCTCTGGTCAGGAATGTTAACGTTACATTTTAAAAGAGAAACAATAGATTTATTTTTCCATTCTGCCCGTTTCAGCACTTGAACTTCAATCCAGTTTTTCTCAAACTACACAGCAACTATCTCCTCACTCTACTATTGAAGCATTAAATCCCCAATTTCGAGGTACTCTGCCAACAATCTGGAACCTTGTTAAGGATCAATACAAGGTACAAGGCCGAATGCTAAGTCCATCACACAGTGGCTGGAAAATAGCCCAGGAAATGGAGGCCGTGTTGGGTAGTCGACGCAACCCTTGTTTGTGTTTCTGAATTATGTAAAAGCAGCCCACGTTGAATGCCGGCATGTTCTTCTGGGGTCGTCTGCTCACCATGGAAAAAAATGGGCCTTTGGTTTGACTTGCTGAAGTTGGATTCTAAAACTGAGATTAACTTTGAAATGTTGTTTTCAATAAACATTGACACTCAGTTGTATTTGGCTCCCTGCGTTAATTCCTGTTCCTCCACAGTCTCGCAAAGGTGCCCAAAATAAAATCTGTTGTAACATTTCACAATGCAAGAAGGCCACAGGATGATGAAGAGGCCGCTGATGCCGTAATAGTAGAAGGCAGTGAGGAAATAAAATGTAGGAAACGGAGCTGCACCCAAGAAAATTGGTGTGGCAGGCAATAATGTTTAATAGCTGCACATAATTCCTAGATTTGGTCCCCCCACAAACATTCCTGATGAACCATATCATGTCCTCATAAACAGCACGTTTTACATTCCAGCTGCTATAATTTAATTTATGTCATCCCCTACATGTACGTTGCAACAGAAACTCCCTGATTAAAAAAAGCTCCAAAAAGTGCATTGTGTATTATTTGCTTACAGGGCTGCTTGCTGTGAGTACCATTGTGCCTCCCCTCAAAATATTTCTTCTAATGAAAGGAACAAGTTCAATAAGAGGCTACTGTTGTTTTTGTAGGCTGCAAGGAGTGGAGGTGGGTGAAGGTGCCACTGCTACAGAGGAACCCATGTCCAATAAAGTAGAGACTGCCAGTGGTCATTTCTTTAATCATTTGAAGATGCAGGCTGATTCCCATGAGAAAAAGCTGTCTTATCCTATGCCACTGCCGGCATGCCTCTGGTGTTGGACATCCCAGAAGGATGATCACCGACCTCTAAGACAGTGGACTGCATGATACCACTGAGCAGTATTTAGCCTGATATCACAGCAATCTCTTTTTTTTTAAATATAAATTTAGTGTACCCAATTCACTTTTTTTCCAATTAAGGGGCAAATTAGCGTGTTCAATCCACCTATCCTGAACTCTTTGGGTCATGGGGTCGAAACCCACGCAAACACAGGGAGAATGTGCAAACTCCACACGGACAGTGACCCAGAGCCGGGATCGAACCTGGGACCTCGGCGCCGCGAGGCAGCAGGGATAACCCACTGCGCCACAGTGCTGCCCTTATCACAGCAATCTCAAGCTGATTGTCATAAAATCAATGCCTGTGTTAAATGCTTATCGGTTGGGTGTATAGGAGGCCTCGCGGCACAGATTTGTTTTCCAACACTCCTGTTTGCGCGTATTGATTTGTACAAACTTTTGAACAAGCAATCACTAATCCGCACACTTTTTTTTAAAACCAGATTTAAAAAACCTTGAGGCAGCAGTTCTAAACAAGATCCCTGCCTGACCCAATTTTCAAGTGCAAGAAGACTATTAAGCTGGTCAAAGTTGGCACTCTCTGCTGCCAGAGACCAAGATCCAATTTTATAAATCAGGGCTTAGAGACAACAATGCTGAAATTGACTTCAATGAGAATGCTGATCGATGATTTTCAGATGCTCTTGTAAGCAGATTGAATCAGTCCCCTGCAATAACAATGAATCTCTTTTACTTACCAATAGAAACTGAAACCATTTGCGAGAGAAAGGCAATTACACCCGCTTTATGGAAGCATGATTAAGTGAAATCTGCAAATGAAATACAAGCCTGATAACCTAAGTAAAATCTTCGATATTTTAATTTTCCTGGAGGGCTGTGATTGCACTGACATCTTTTGATGAAGGCAACAGTTTTCAGAACATTTTTATAAAGCGAAAAATAAAGATAACCCATTGTTCAATCATGTTCTGCAGGAAAATTATAATTCAGTGAATCAAGGCTATGATATCCCTGCCAGGATGCTTAAATAGGGTGATTATGTTTGGTTATTGCCTATTCTTTTCTGGTCCTTAAATCTTTGGATACAATTACACTCTATCATTTTATAGTGACACTGAAACTGGAGCAATAATTGGGAATCAAGAGAATTCAGATCAACTCAATATGCTAAACTGAGAAGAGGAATGCTGGAAACACTCGACAGGCCAGGCAGCAACCATGAAGCGAGAAATAGAGTTCGTATAGAGGTTGAGAGAAAGGTTTGTAAAGCATACGGCATCCTGGGCTTTATTAATAAGGGCATAATGTGCAAAAAGATGCAAGCTTTGTAAAATGTGTATAGAACATTGGTTCGGCCTCAACTGAAGTATTGCATCCAATTCTGGCTGCCACACTTTAGGAAGGATGTGAAGACATCAGAGAGAGTGGAGAAAAGAGTCCCAGGAATGAGGAACTTCAGTGATGTAGATAGATTGGAGAAGTTGGGACTTTTCCTTGAAGAGAAGGTTGCGAGATTTGAGAAAGGAATTCAAAATCACGAGGTGTCTGGACAGTGTAGCCAGGGAAAAATGATTCCCATTGGTGGAAGGATCAAGATTCAGTGGGCACAGATTTTAGGCAATTGACAAAAAATGCAAGGAAATCACGAGGAACAGCTTTCTAACATAGAGTGTGGTTAGGACCCAGGCTGCGCTACTTGAGAGTGTAGTGGCGGCAGATTCAATTGAGGCACTCAAGAGGAAATTGGGTTATCTGAAAAGGAAGAATGTGCAGGGAGGCGGGAGAAGGTGGGGAAGTGGCAATAGATAAATTGCTCATACACAGAGTCTGTGCAGAAAAAACAAGTCGAATGGCCTCTTTCTGTGCTGTAACCATTGATTTTGAGACATTTCAATACCCTCACCAAAGTCCACTGATTCCTACTTTGAGTAATAGAATCATGAGTATGAAGTCTGGCTGCTTTTCTACTTTTTAACCTGGTGCACAGCTCCCCTGAATAAAATCAGGAAATTGAGCAAAGCCCTGGGATTAAAAGTTAGAAGTTAGTGACACCATTGGTGTGTGATTAGGGAGTAAGCTTGGTCAGAATAACTGCATGTGCTTGGCCTGCATTAATTCAAGAAATAAGATTTGTCTTTCAAGATGTACTTTTTAGAGGGTGTTTACCTGCAAAGTTTAGTTTATTTCAGAAAATAATCTTTTTTTAAACAACCTCCTCAGTGTGCTGCACCCTTAAAAGGTTGAAAAGCTCGACTGTTCCAAATCTGATGCATTGATAGCACCAGGCTGATTGTATCTATCTTTTGTCACAAACTGTCAGGGAACAGAATGGGGAGGAGGTGGGGAATGTGCTGACACAGCTCTATGATACAGATCTGGTTCAGGGAGTTTTTGTCCTGGTTTCGCTGGCCTTGACCCCGCTGTACCCCAGATATATGGCTTCTGCGAAGGATGAGAGGTAACTGTGAGCTCAGGCTTTGAGAAATACAAGGCATCAATAGTAATGTCTGCTTTAAAAGAAAGGCTAGAAGGCTCCCCACCCAGCAAAAATTACAATTTGCTAATGATATCCACAGAAATGACTTGTTCGACGAAGTGCAAGATCAGTGAGTTAACTCATTCACATTCTTGATTGCCAGGTATGTCACTCTACAGATTCATACCATAAATTCCCTTGATCGAGTGGGTCATAAAGAGTAATGTCAGGGTGGCGCAGTGGTTAGCACTGCTGTCTCACGGCGTCGAGGACCCGAGTTCGATCCCAGCCCCGGGTCACTGTCCGCGTGGAGTTTGTACATTCTCTGTGTCTGCGTGGGTCTCACCCCCACAACCCAAAGATGTGGAGGTGGATTGGTCACTCTAAATTGCCCCTTAATTGGAACAAAAAAGAATTGGGTATTCTTTAAAAAAAAAGAGTAATGTCAAACCTGATATTCTGAGAGCAAATCATTCCTCGACTCAAAAATCCCAAATTTTAAATAAAGAATTTGTATTTACATGTTGTAACATCATTCCGAATGTGACAGGGCAAAATACTTTAACAACCAGCTAGTTACTTTCACAGTGCATTCAAGTGTTCTGTAGGCAACTTCACAGTCGCTCAAACAATAAACAAGCTGAATAATTAGGGACGCTATTCTGTGACCCCGTTGCGCCAAGTATGGAATCATAGAATCCCCACAGTGCAGAAAGAGGCCATTTGGCTCATCGAGTCTGCACCGCCCCTTGCTCATCGAGTCTGCACTGCCCCTTGCTGCAAAGAGACATAGAGAGGATGCAGAGCTGGGCTGAGAAGTGGCAGATGGAGTTTAACCCTGAAAAGTGTGAGGTTGTCCATTTTGGAAGGACAAATATGAATGCGGAATACAGGGTTAACGGTAGAGTTCTTGGCAATGTGGAGGAGCAGAGAGATCTTGGGGTCTATGTTCATACATCTTTGAAAGTTGCCACTCAAGTTGATAGAGCTGTGAAGAAGGCCTATGGTCTGCTCGCATTCATTAACAGAGGGATTGAATTTAAGAGCCGTAAGGTGATGATGCTGCTGTACAAAACTTTTGTTTTGGGCAGGTTTAGGGTTATTGGAAAGTGTGAGGGCAGGTTTAGGGTAAGTGGAGAGTGTGGGGCAGGTTTAGGGTTAGTGGAGAGTGTGGGGGCAGATTTAGGGTTAGTGGAGAGTGTGAGGGCAGATTTAGGGTTAGTGGAGAGTGTGAGGGCAGATTTAGTGTTAGTGGAGAGTGTGGGGGCAGGTTTAGGGTAAGTGGAGAGTGTGGGGCAGGTTTAGGGTTAGTGGAGAGTGTGGGGGCAGATTTAGGGATAGTGGAGAGTGTGAGGGCAGATTTAGGGTTAGTGGAGAGTGTGGGGGCAGGTTTAGGGTTAGTGGAGAGTGTGGGGGCAGGTTTAGGGTTAGTGGAGAGTGTGGGGCAGGTTTAGGGTTAGTGGAGAGTGTGGGGGCAGGTCTAGGGTTAGTGGAGAGTGTGAGGGCAGGTTTAGGGTTATTGGAGAGCGTGGGGTCAGGTTTAGGGTTAGTGGAAAGTGTGGGGGCAGGTTTAGGGTTAGTGGAAAGTGTGGGGGCAGGTTTAGTGTTAGTGGAGAGTGTGGGGCAGGTTTAGGGTCAGTGGAGAGTGTGGGGGCAGGTTTAGGTTTAGTGGAGAATGTGGGGCAGGTTTAGGGTCAGTGGAGAGTGTGAGGGCAGGTTTAGGGTTATTGGAGAGCGTGGGGTCAGGTTTAGGGTTATTGGAGACTGTGGGGGCAGGTTAGGGTTAGTGGAGAGTGTGGGGGCAGGTTTAGGGTTAGTGGAGAGTGTGGGGGCAGGTTTAGGGTTAGTGGAGAGTGTGGGGGCAGGTTTAGGGTTAGTGGAGAGTGTGGGGGCAGGTTTAGGGTTATTGGAGAGCGTGGTGCAGGTTTAGGGTTATTGGAGACTGTGGGGGCAGGTTAGGGTTAGTGGAGAGTGTGGGGGCAGGTCTAGGGTTAGTGGAGAGTGTGGGGACAGGTTTAGGGTTAGTAGAGAGTGTGGGGGCAGGTTTAGGGTTAGTGGAGAGTGTGGGGGCAGGTTTTGGGTTAGCGGAGAGTGTGGGGGCAGGTTGAGGGTGAGTGGAGAGTGTGGGGCAGGTTTAGGTTTAGTGGAGAGTGTGGGGGCAGGTTTAGGGTTAGTAGAGAGTGTGGGGGCAGGTTTAGGGTTAGTGGAGAGTGTGGGGGCAGGTTTTGGGTTAGCGGAGAGTGTGGGGGCAGGTTGAGGGTTAGTGGAGAGTGTGGGGCAGGTTTAGGGTTAGTGGAGAGTGTGGGGCAGGTTTAGGGTTATTGGAGAGTGTGGGGCAGGTTTAGGGTTAGTGGAGAGTGTGGGGGCAGGTTTAGTGTTAGTGGAGAGTGTGGGGGCAGGTTTAGGGTTAGTGGAGAGTGTGAGGGCAGGTTTAGGGTTAGTGGAGAGTGTGGGGCAGGTTTAGGGTTCGTGGAGAGTGTGGGGGCAGGTTCAGGGTTAGTGGAGAGTGTGAGGACAGGTTTAGGGTTAGTGGAGAGTGTGGGGGCAGGTTTAGGGTTAGTGGAGAGTGTGGGGGCAGGTTTAGGGTTAGTGGAGAGTGTGGGGGCAGGTTTAGGGTTAGTGGAGAGTGTGGGGGCAGGTTTAGGGTTATTGGAGAGTGTGGGGCAGGTTTAGGGTTAGTGGAGAGTGTGGGGGCAGGTTTAGGGTTAGTGGAGAGTGTGAGGGAGGTTTAGGGTTAGTGGAGAGTGTGGGGGCAGGTTTAGGGTTAGTGGAGAGTGTGGGGCAGGTTTAGGGTTAGTGGAGAGTGTGGGGGCAGGTTTAGGGTTAGTGGAGAGTGTGGGGGCAGGTTTAGGGTTAGTGGAGAGTGTGGGGGCAGATTTAGGGTTAGTGGAGACTGTGGGGGCAGGTTTAGGGTTAGTGGAGAGTGTGGGGGCAGGTTGAGGGTTAGTGGAGAGTGTGGGGGCAGGTTTAGCGTTAGTGGAGAGTGTGGGGGCAGGTTTAGGGTTAGTGGAGAGTGTGGGGCAGGTTTCGGGTTAGTGGAGAGTGTGGGGGCAGGTTTAGGGTTAGTGGAGAGTGTGGGGCAGGTTTCGGGTTCTTGGAGAGTGTAGGGCCAGGTTTAGTGTTAGTGGAGAGTGTGGGGGCAGGTTAGGGTTAGTGGAGAGTGTGAGGGCAGGTTTAGGGTTAGTGGAGAGTGTGGGGCAGGTTTAGGGTTAGTGGAGAGTGTGGGGGCAGGTTTAGGGTTAGTGGAGAGTGTGAGGGCAGGTTTAGCGTTCATGGAGAGTGTGGGGCAGGTTTAGGGTTAGTGGAGAGTGTGGGGCAGGTTTAGGGTTAGTGGAGAGTGTGGGGCAGGTTTAGGGTTAGTGGAGAGTGTGAGGACAGGTTTAGGGTTAGTGGAGAGTGTGGGGCAGGTTTAGGGTTAGTGGAGAGTGTGGGGGCAGGTTTAGCGTTAGTGGAGAGTGTGGGGCATGTTTAGGGTTAGTGGAGAGTGTGGGGCAGGTTTAGGGTTAGTGGAGAGTGTGGGGCAGGTTTAAGGTTAGTGGAGAGTGTGGGGGCAGGTTTAGGGTTAGTGGAGAGTGTGGGGGCAGGTTTTGGGTTAGCGGAGAGTGTGGGGGCAGATATCGGGTTAGTGGAGAGTGTGGGGGCAGGTTTAGGGTTATTGGAGAGTGTGGGGCAGGTTTAGGGTTAGTGGAGAGTGTGGGGGCAGGTTTTGGGTTAGCGGAGAGTGTGGGGGCAGATATCGGGTTAGTGGAGAGTGTGGGGGCAGGTTTAGGGTTATTGGAGAGTGTGGGGCAGGTTTAGGTTTAGTGGAGAGTGTGGGGCAGGTTTAGGGTTATTGGAGAGTGTGGGGCAGGTTTAGGGTTAGTGGAGAGTGTGGGGGCAGGTTTAGTGTTAGTGGAGAGTGTGGGGGCAGGTTTAGGGTTCGTGGAGAGTGTGGGGGCAGGTTCAGGGTTAGTGGAGAGTGTGAGGACAGGTTTAGGGTTAGTGGAGAGTGTAGGGGCAGGTTTAGGGTTAGTGGAGAGTGTGGGGGCAGGTTTAGGGTTAGTGGAGAGTGTGGGGGCAGGTTTAGGGTTAGTGGAGAGTGTGGGGCAGGTTTAGGGTTAGTGGAGAGTGTGGGGGCAGGTTTAGGGTTAGTGGAGAGTGTGGGGCAGGTTTCGGGTTCTTGGAGAGTGTAGGGCCAGGTTTAGGGTTAGTGGAGAGTGTGGGGGCAGGTTAGGGTTAGTGGAGAGTGTGAGGGCAGGTTTAGGGTTAGTGGAGAGTGTGGGGGCAGGTTTAGGGTTAGTGGAGAGTGTGGGGGCAGGTTTAGGGTTAGTGGAGAGTGTGAGGGCAGGTTTAGCGTTCATGGAGAGTGTGGGGCAGGTTTAGGGTTAGTGGAGAGTGTGGGGCAGGTTTAGGGTTAGCGGAGAGTGTGAGGGCAGATTTAGCGTTAGTGGAGAGTGTGGGGCAGGTTTAGGGTTAGTGGAGAGTGTGGGGCAGGTTTAGGGTTAGTGGAGAGTGTGAGGACAGGTTTAGGGTTAGTGGAGACTGTGGCGGCAGGGTTAGGGTTAGTGGAGAGTGTGGGGCAGGTTTAGGGTTAGTGGAGAGTGTGGGGCAGGTTTAAGGTTAGTGGAGAGTGTGGGGGCAGGTTTAGGGTTAGTGGAGAGTGTGGGGGCAGGTTTAGGGTTAGCGGAGAGTGTGGGGGCAGGTTTAGGGTTAGTGGAGAGTGTGGGGGCAGGTTTAGGGTTAGTGGAGAGTGTGGGGCAGGTTTAGGGTTAGTGGAGGGTGTGAGGGCATGTTTAGGGTTAGTGGAGAGTGTGGGGGTTCGGGTTAGGGTTAGGGTTAGGGTTAGGGTTAGGGTTAGGGTTAGGGTTAGTGGAGAGTGTGAGGGCAGGTTTAGGGTTAGTGGAGAGTGTGGGGGTTAGGGTTAGGGTTAGGGTTAGGGTTTGGGTTAGGGTTAGTGGAGACTGTGAGGCCAGGTTTAGCGTTAGTGGAGAGTGTGGGGGCAGGTCTAGGGTTAGTGGAGAGTGTGAGGACAGGTTTAGGGTTATTGGAGAGCGTGAGGACAGGTTTAGGGTTAGTGGAGAGTGTGGGGGCAGGTTTAGGGTTAGTGTAGTGTGTGGGGGCAGGTTTAGGGTTATTGGAGAGTGTGGGGGCAGGTTTTGGGTTAGCGGAGAGTGTGGGGGCAGGTTTAGGGTTAGTGGAGAGTGTGGGGGCAGGTTTAGTGTTAGTGGAGAGTGTGGGGCAGGTTTAGGGTTCGTGGAGAGTGTGGGGGCAGGTTCAGGGTTAGTGGAGAGTGTGAGGGCAGGTTTAGGGTTATTGGAGAGTGTGGGGCAGGTTTAGGGTTACTGGAGAGTGTGGGGGCAGGTTAGGGTTAGTGGAGAGTGTGGGGCAGGTTTAGGGTTAGTGGAGAGTGTGGGGGCAGGTTTCGGGTTAGTGGAGAGTGTGGGGCAGGTTTAGGGTTAGTGGAGAGTGTGAGGGCACGTTTAGGGTTAGTGGAGAGTGTGGGGGCAGGTTAGGGTTGGTGGAGAGTGTGGGGCAGGTTTCGGGTTAGTGGAGAGTGTAGGGGCAGGTTTAGGGTTAGTGGAGAGTGTGGGGGCAGGTTAGGGTTAGTGGAGAGTTTGGGGGCAGGTTTAGGGTTAGTGGAGAGTGTGAGGGCAGGTTTAGCGTTCGTGGAGAGTGTGGGGGCAGGTTTAGGTTTAGTGGAGAGTGTGGGGCAGGTTTAGGGTTAGTGGAGAGTGTGGGGGCAGGTTTCGCGTTAGTGGAGAGTGTGGGGCAGGTTTAGGGTTAGTGGAGACTGTGGGGGCAGGTTTAGGCTTAGTGGAGAGTGTGGGGCAGGTTTAGGGTTAGTGGAGAGTGTGGGGGCAGGTTCTGGGTTAGTGGAGAGTGTGAGGGCAGGTTTAGGGTTAGTGGAGAGTGTGGGGCAGGTTCTGGATTAGTGGAGAGTGTGAGGGCAGGTTTCGGGTTAGCGGAGAGTGTGGGGGCAGGTTTAGGGTTCGTGGAGAGTGTGGGGGCAGGTTTAGGGTCAGTGGAGAGTGTGGGGCAGGTTTAGGTTTAGTGGAGAGTGTGGGGCAGGTTTCGGGTTAGTGGAGAGTGTGGCGGCAGGTTTAGGGATAGTGGAGAGTGTGGGGGCAGGTTCAGGGTTAGTGGAGAGTGTGAGGGCAGGTTTAGGGTTAGTGGAGA
The DNA here is from genome assembly GCF_047496885.1 of Scyliorhinus torazame. Classification (NCBI taxonomy): domain Eukaryota; kingdom Metazoa; phylum Chordata; class Chondrichthyes; order Carcharhiniformes; family Scyliorhinidae; genus Scyliorhinus; species Scyliorhinus torazame. Next base: position 334,949,767 of record NC_092708.1, read on the forward strand.
GTGTGGCGGCAGGTTTAGGGTTAGTGGAGAGTGTGGGGGCAGGTTGAGGGTTAGTGGAGAGTGTGGGGGCAGGTTTAGGGTTATTGGAGAGTGTGGGGGCAGGTTTAGGGTTAGTGGAGAGTGTGGGGGCAGGTTTAGGGTTAGTAGAGAGTGTCGGGGCAGGTTTAGGGTTAGTGGAGAGTGTAGGGGCAGGTTTAGGGTTAGTGGAGAGTGTGGGGCAGGTTTAGGTTTAGTGGAGAGTGTGGGGGCAGGTTTAGGGTTAGTGTAGACTGTGGGGGCAGGTTTAGGGTTAGTGGAGAGTGGGGGTCCAGGTTCAGGGTTAGTGGAGAGTGTGGGGCAGGTTTAGGGTTAGTGGAGAGTGTGGGGGCAGGTCTAGGGTTAGTGGAGAGTGTGGGGGCAGGTTAGGGTTAGTGGAGAGTGTGAGGACAGGTTTAGGGTTAGTGGAGAGTGTGGGGGCAGGTTTAGGGTTAGTGGAGAGTGTGAGGGCAGGTTTTGGGTTAGTGGAGAGTGTGGGGCAGGTTTAGGGTTAGTGGAGAGTGTGGGGCAGGTTTAGGGTGAGTGGAGAATGTGGGGGCAGGTTTAGGGTTAGTGGAGAGTGTGGGGCAGGTTTAGGGTTAGTGGAGAGTGTGGGGGCAGGTTTAGGGTTAGCGGAGAGTGTGGGGGCAGGTTTAGGTTTAGTGGAGAGTGTGGGGCAGGTTTAGGTTTAGTGGAGAATGTGGGGCAGGTTTAGGGTTAATGGAGAGTGTGGGGGCAGGTTAGGGTTAGTGGAGAGTGTGGGGGCATGTTTAGGGTTAGTGGAGTGTGTGGGGCAGGTTTAGGTTTAGTGGAGAGTGTGGGGCAGGTTTAGGGTTAATGGAGAGTGTGGGGGCAGGTTAGGGTTAGTGGAGAGTGTGGGGGCAGGTTTAGGGTTAGTGGAGAGTGTGGGGGCAGGTTTAGGGTTAGTGGAGAGTGTGGGGGCAGGTTTAGGGTTAGTGGAGAGTGTGGGGGCAGGTTTAGGGTGAGTGGAGAGTGTGGGGCAGGTTTAGGGTTAGTGGAGAGTGTGAGGGCAGATTTAGGGTTAGTGGAGAGTGTGGGGCAGGTTTAGGGTTAGTGGAGAGTGTGGGGCAGGTTTAGGGTTAGTGGAGAGTGTGGGGGCAGGTTAGGGTTGGTGGAGAGTGTGAGAGGAGACTGAAAAGAGCACGAGACTGCATGGAGAATCTGTGAGTTTGGATTTGGAGCTCCTGGTGTAATGTCAGGATTCAAAGGTGACATGGAGCATGCGGAAGCAGCTGATTGTGTGAGTTTGGCCCGGTAAATATTTACTAATTTATTGCTCATAGTTTGTACCAGCTAAATTTTATGGTCTCCAGTGTGTGCGGTCTATATTTTGTGGCCTATAGTTTTTGCGGTCTATATTCTATTGTATCGAGGACCTAGGAAGAAGGGCCTTTGAGTAATTGATAATTCAATAATGTTTACTGTGACAAGTAGGCTTACATTAACACTGCAATGAATTTACTGTGTAAATTCCCTAGTCGCCACATTCCGGAGCCTATTCGGGTACACTAGGGGAGAATTCAGAATGGGAGTTGTTGGAAGAACCGGGGGCGTCATTCTCCGACCCCCCGCCGGGTCGGAGAATGGCCGTTGGCCGCCGTGAATCCCGCCCCCGCCCCCGCTGAAGTCTCCGAAGGGAGAAAAGTCGGCGGGGGGTTAATGGCGCCGCTGCCGCGGAGAATGTCACGGGTCTGCGCAAGGCAGCCGATTTTCGGCCTGCCGATATTCTCCCTTCCGGATGGGCCGAAGTCCCGTTGACGTCGACGTGAATCAAACCTCCTTTTCATCGGCGTGACCCGGTGCTCCAGGCTCACGCCGACCAGCGAGGAGGTGAGTGACGGCCTGGGGGGTTGGCTCTGCGCAGGAAATGGCGTGGCCGCAGACTGATTGCGTGAGGAGAGGTGTGTCTCGGCTTGTGTGTGTGTGTGTGCGGCGGGGGGGGGGGGTGGTTAGAGCAGGCTGGCCTCCGGGGGAGTGCCGGGAGGGGGTCCGTGCCGGGGTGGAGGTTGGGGGTTGGGGGGGGGTCCGTGCCAGGGTGGAGGTTGGGGGTTGGAGGGGGTCCGTGCTGGGGTGGAGGTTGGGGGTTGGGGGGGTCCGTGCTGGGGTGGAGGTTGGGGAGGGGGTCCGTGCTGGGGTGGAGGTTGTGGGTTGGGGGGGGTCTGTGCCGGGGTGGAGGTTGGGGGTTGTGGGGGGTCCGTGCTGGGGTGGAGGTTGGGAGGGGGTCCGTGCCGAGGAGGGTGATGGGAGGGCAAATGAGTTGGTCCACCTAGCCAGGTGCCAGCCTCCAACAGTTGGACCCATGCGGTCCATGCCACCTGGCTGGGGGGAGGAGGGGATATGGGCAATGATGACATGTCGTCGTTCCCCTCCCCCCCACCAGGCCGTCATGTTTTCAGATCATCCAGCGATGTTGGCCGCCGTGGTGGCAGCCGCTCATGTCTATGTTGCCCTGGATGAGGAGGAGGAGGAGGAGGACCGTGCCAGAGAGGCGGCGCAGGCTGCCGCAGAGGGGCAGGCGGCAGCCGCCCAGGCTGGAGGGACACCTGACCGACAGGACGAGGAGGGGGAGGAGGACGTCGCGGCCCCACGGCAACGGAGGCACCCGGTAGGGTGTGTACCGGCCCCGGCAGTCATACCAGGACCTCACGGACCGGGAATGCAGGAGGAGACTCCGGATGAGCCGGGAAACCGTGGCACACATCTGCCACCTGCTGGCACACCTGTCACCGCGTGGCACTGGCGGGGGACACCCTCTCCCCGTGTCCGTCAAGGTTACGGTGGCCCTGAACGTTTATGCAACGGGGTCATTCCAGGCACCGAGTGGGGACCTGTCCGGCATATCGCAGACATCGGTGCACCGGTGCATCCGGGCAGTGACAGATGCCCTTTATGCCATGGCGCACCGCTACATCCGCTTCCCCGTGGACCGGGCCAGCCAAGATGCCCGGGCCGTGGGCTTCTCTGCCGTGGCCGGGTTCCCCATGGTCCAGGACGCGATCGATGGGATGCACGTCGCCGTGCGGCCACCTGCAGATAACAGGGCCGTGTTCACTAATAGGAAGGGGACCTATTCGATGAACGTACAGGTGGTCTGCGACCACCGCATGATGATCCTGCACGTCTGCGCCCGTCACCCAGGCAGTATACACGACTCATTCGTGTTGTCGCGGTCATCCATCCCCGGCATGTACGAGGGACGCCAACCCGGCTGAGGGGCTGGTTGCTGGGCGACAGGGGCTACCCATTGCGATCGTGGCTGATGACGCCTATACGGAGGCCACGCAATGAGGCGGAGAACCGCTACAATGATGCCCATGTAGCGACAAGGGGAGTGATCGAGAGGTGCTTTGGCGTGCTGAAGATGCGTTTCAGGTGCCTGGACCTCTCTGGGGGCGCCCTCCAGTATCGGTCAGATAGGGTCGGCCGCATCATTGTGGTGTGCTGCGTCCTGCACAACATAGCCCAGCAGAGGGGCGATGTGCCGCAGGCAGAGGAGGGCGGAGTGGAGGAGCAGCAGGAAGAGGCGCAGTCCTCCCCAGATGAGGGGGATGGGGGCAATGGTCAGGGCAGACGGGGTAGACACAGGCGGGTGGCTGTCCACCGTTACCGGCTGGCCCAGCGGGCACGGGACAGACTGATAGACGCCCGCTTCACTGACTAGATGGGCGTGGGAATCGGGTAGCATGGCCACAGACCGCACACAATGGCAACAGCCGACCACCCACACCCCCCACCCATCCACCCACCCAGCACCCTCACCCCCCTCCCCAACCCCACCCACCCACCCCACCCGCATGCACACCACCCCCCCCCCCCAATTGCCGATCCACCGGCGGCACAACGGGCCGGGCTCACCCTGTTGCGGGTGGACGCGTGTCTATCGCAGGCCATGGAGGATGATGACAACCCGCCCTGCGATGAGCTCCTGGCTCTACATCGTTGGACTATGTCTGACCCATGGCCACAGTACCACCATCCACCCGGACCATCCCTGCATGCGGCTGTGACACTGCAGCGCACGGTCCCGTCCTCTGCCCGGGGGATGTTGATGGCGGCCCAGGAGGAAGGGGGCAGACTCACCTGGGGCTGAGGTAAGACCACCCCTCACACACACACTTGCGCTCAACGTACATGACACGCCCGCACACTTTGGACAGAGCACAAAGGCAGCTTCGGTAGGTGTAACATTGACTTTAATAACCAAAGGAGTTCATGCACGTGCCCTAGCCCCTACAACTCATCTGTGCCCTGCACCCGTGCCAACTTACTCAGTGTCTAATTGTTTGGCCTTACGGGCCCCTTTGACTACGTCTACGTGGTTCCCCAGACGGTACAGCAGAACTGGAGGTGGACTCCTGTGATTCCTGCCCTCTGACACTGGATCCCTTTGGCGGCCGTTTCCTGGGGCGTCCTGGCCTTGATGGGCCAGGCTGCGGCCCGGGCGACTGGGATGGCGAGCTGCCAGCCTGTCCTGCCCGTTGCCCACCCGATGCACCTGGGACGGAAGGGGGGGAGTCCGAGGTGTCGCGGTGTACCGGGACCTCCCCTACAGAGGGAGCCGGGACGGACCACACCACCTCCTCCTCCCTTGGGGTGCCCGATGGCCCCCAGGCCCTGCATGGGTGGGGGATGCGAACGGACTGGCCATCCGACGCGCCCCCGACATCTGGCGCTGCCAGTCCTGGAGGCCCGTGCTGGTATCGACAGGGGTCTGCAGGTTTGCAGCCATGGAGCCAAGGGGGTTGTCAAACCCTGTCTCTGACAGTGCGACGCCGGCTCTCACATGGCCACTGGCGCCGATGCCCTCAGCGATGGCCTGCTGAGACTGGGCCATGGCCTGCTGAGACTGGGCCATGGCTTGCTGAGACTGGGCCATGGCCTGCAGAGACTGGGCCATGGCGTTGAGCGCCTCTGCCATCTGGCGCTGGCACTGGCTCATGCCTCCTGTGAGAGGGCAGCCATTTCCTGGGCCACAGACGCCGCCTGCACGGAAGGCCCCAGGCCTCGCAAACCGTTCCCCATGTCTGACACCGTCGCAACCATTGCCTCCACCCGCGGACGCCACCCGTGCGGTGTCAGCCTGGGTGGCACGCATGACCGGGACCACTCCCACCTCCTGGACGCGGGTGGACTCCTCCACCTGCGACCGCAGCCGCCGCAAGCTGCCCGTCACCCTATTCGCTCGTCTCCGGGTCGGTGGTTGCATCGGATCTATGTGTGGGTGTGGTAACTGCAGGAACCCGGGATCCATCTGGGCGGCAGATGTTCGCTTGGCCTGGGCTGCCCTCCGAACCGCCCGGTCCCTCTGCTGCTCCTACCTCCACCTGCTGTACCGGGACGGCTGTGTTGTGCGCACCAGTGAGTGTACCAGACGCCCTCATCACTAAAGTGCCCAACCGTGGTGAGTGTTTCTGCGATGGTGGAGGGTGTTGGTGACAGCAGTGGCGTTGTGTCGTGCTCTTCGTCCCACTCTGACTCCATGGCACTTTGGGGTGGGGGTTCGTCTCCACCCATCCACTCTGAGTCACTGTCCGGTATTTCGTCTTCCCGGGTAGGGGTGTCCTGGGTAGTGCTGTCCCGGGTAGGGGTGTCCTGGGTAGTGCTGTCCCGGGTAGGGGTGTCCCGGGTAGTGGTGTCCTGGGTAGTGGTGTCCTGGGTAGTGGTGTCCTGGCTCGGATGTGACGGGGGCCTGTGGCTGCCCCCCTCATCGCTGGGTGGTCGCTCCCGCACGTGACGGGGGTGTCGTCTCCCTGTTGCTCCAGGTCTCTCCGTCTCCCGTGGTGTGCGAGGGGCATCCTGCGGGCGTCGCATGCTGGAGGGTCCGGGTCTCTCCGTCTCCCGTGGTCTCCGAGGGGCATCCTGCGGGCGTCGCATGCTGGAGGGTCCGGGTCTCTCCGTCTCCAGTGGTCTCCGAGTGGCATCCTGCGGGGCGTCGCATGCTGGAGGGTCCGGGTCTCTCCGTCTCCCGTGGTATGCGAGGGGCATCCTGCGGGCGTCGCATGCTGGAGGGTGCGGGTCTCTCCGTCTCCTGTGATCTCCGAGGGGCATCCTGCGGGCGTCGCATGCTGGAGGGTGCGGGTCTCCCCGTCTCCTGTGGTCTCCGAGGGGCATCCTGCAGGCGTCGCATGCTGGAGGGTGCGGGTCTCTCCGTCTCCTGTGGTCTCTGAGGGGCATCCTGCGGGCGTCGCATGCTGGAGGATGCGGGTCTCTCCGTCTCCTGTGGTCTCCGAGGGGCATCCTGCGGGGCGGTGTGCATCTGCGGGGATGGGTGCCTGGACGTTTGGTCCTGCGATACACAATGAAGCATGCATGGTTAGACATCAGGCAGTGATCAGGTGATACGGGGGAGGGGGGATATAGGGGAGGGGGGATATGGGGACGGGCTGTCGGTGGCTCACTTGCTGGTGGGCCCCCGACCTCTGCATCAGCAACCTCCCGGGTCCTCAGGTCCGCCAGCCAGTTCCAGGGCCCTTTCCTCGTGTACGGTCAGTGGCCTCTCATCAGCGGGCCCTCCTCCAGTCCTCACATGCTCCCTATTGTTGTGTGCGCGCTTCTCCTGTGGGGGGGGGGGGGGCGGTGGTGGCAGGGGTAAAAGGCAACAGTGTTAGGCAGGTCTATGAATACACGCCATCGGTTGCACGTGCATTGCAGAGGTTAAGGTTAGGGCTGGAGGATTCACTTGGGGATATAGGGGATATGGGGAGGGGGGATATGGGGGAGGGGGATATGGGGGAGGGGGGATATGGGGGAGGGGGGGATATGGGGGAGGGGGGATATGGGGGAGGGGGGGTATGGGGGAGGGGGGATATGGGGGAGGGGGGGATATGGGGAGGGGGGATATGGGGGATATGGGGGAGGGGGGATTATGGGGGGGAGGGGGGATATGGGGGGAGGGGGGATATGGGGATGTGGGGGATATGGGGGGATATGGGGGAGGGGGGGATATGGGGGATATGGGGGAGGGGGGGGATATGGGGGAGGGGGGATATGGGGGATATGGGGGGAGGGGGGATATGGGGGATATGGGGGGAGGGGGGGATATGGGGGAGGGGGGATATGGGGGATATGGGGAGGGGGGATATGGGGGAGGGGGGGATATGGGGGAGGGGGGATATGGGGGAGGCTCACCCTGCCTGCTCTGACGAGGTCGTTCACCTTCTTGTGGCACTGGGTGCCTGTCCGTGGTGTCAGGGCCACAGCGGTGACGGCCTCTGCCACTTCCCTCCACAGACGTCGGCTGTGGCGTTGGGGCAACTCTGCGGCCGTGCCCGGGATACAGGGCGTCCCTCCTCTGCTCCACCGCGTCCAGGAGCGCCTCCACATCGCGTGACTCGAACCTCGGGGCTGAGCGACGGCCAGCCATCCAGTCGGGTGTTGCGGTCGGGTGTTGCGGTCGGGTGGGGGGGTGCTGCGCGGCCTTATGAGCCGTCACGCCGTGCAGCGCGTATGACACTGCACGGCGTGAACCACTGCGCAAGCGCGGATCCCGTTACGTCGCTGCTAGCCCATTTCGGGCCGGAGACTATCGTCCCATTTTTATGACGTGACGCAAGTGGGATTTGCGCCGTTTTTTGCGCCGATCGGCGGACTTTCCGCCGATAACGGAGAATTTCGCCCCCGGTTCCACACAGACAGTGACCCAAGCCGGGAATCGAACCTGGGACCCTGGCGCTGTGAAGCAACATTACGAACCACTGTGCTGCCGTGTTATTTGATTTTAAATGTCTTTCAAAACGTTTAATTTAAAGGAGTACGTTTTGGCAGGAGAGTTCAAAGTCGCTGCTTGCTCCTCCTGCTTCATGTGGGAAGAAGGGACCATTTCCAGCGATCGGGGACAACATGTGTGTGCAGGAAGTTGCAGTTCCTGGAAGCCTGAGTTTCAGAGCTGGTACGGCAGCTGGGGACTTTGTGAATCATTGGCAAGGCAGAGAATATCAAGGATAGCATGTATGGAGAAGTGGGCAGACCACAAGCTAAGACTCCTCAGGCAGGAAGCGAATGGGTGACCAACAGGCAGAGCAGAGGACTAGGTAGGCAGTGCAGGAATCTCCTGTGGCCATTCCGCTGCAAAACTTTATGTGAGAGGAGTACAAAGTGTGGGAATGCAATAGTTTTAGGAGGTTCAATTGTAAATTCAATTGTAAGGGGAATAGATATTTCTGTGGCCACAAATGGACTCCAGGATGGTACGATGCCTCCCTGGTGATAGGGTCAAGGATGTTATAGAGTGGCTACAGGACATTCTGGAAGGGGAAAGTGAACAGTCAGTTGTCATGGTACACATTGGTATAAATGACATAGGTGAAAAAAGGGATGAGGTCCTAAAAGCAGAATATAGGGAATTAGGAAGTAAGTTTAGAAAGCAGGATTTCAAAGGTAGTAATCTCCAGATTACTGCCCAGTGCCTTGTGTGGAGTCAGAGCAGAAATAGCAGGATATATCGGATGAATAAATGGCTGAAGAGATGGTGCGAGGGGGAGTGTTTCAAATTCCTGGGACATTGGGACTGGTGCTGAGACAGTGGAACAAATACAAACTGGACGAGTTACACCTGGGCAGAGCTGGAACTGATATTCTGGGGAAGTGTGGCTATATTTACTTGCTATAAATATGGCAGTCAATAATGTTGCCCTTCTTTTTTCTAGATATTGATATTATATTGCTTACAGAGTCACCCGGGGCGAAATTCTCCGTTATCGGCGGAAAGTTCGCCGATCGGCGCAAAAAAACGGCGCAAATCCCACTTGCGTCACGTCATAAAAATGGGACGATAGTCTCCGGCCCGAAATGGGCTAGCAGTGACGTAACGGGATCCGCGCTTGCGCAGTGGTTCAACGCCGTGCAGCGTCATACGCGCTGCACGGCGTGACGGCTCATAAGGCCGCGCAGCTCCCCCCCACCTGACCAGAACACCCGACCGCAACACCCGACTGGATGGCTGGCCGTCGCTCAGCCCCGAGGTTCGAGTCACGCGATGTGGAGGCGCTCCTGGACGCGTTGGAGCAGAGGAGGGACGCCCTGTATCCCGGGCACGGCCGCAGAGTTGCCCCACACCACAGCCGGCGTCTGTGGAGGGAAGTGGCAGAGGCCGTCACCGCTGTGGCCCTGACACCACGGACAGGCACCCAGTGCCACAAGAAGGTGAACGACCTCGTCAGAGCAGGTAGGGTGAGCCTCCCCCATATCCCCCCCTCCCCCATATCCCCCCCCTCCCCCCATATCCCCCCCTCCCCCAATATCCCCCCCTCCCCCAAATCCCCCCCTCCCCCATATCCCCCCCTTCCCCATATCCCCCCTCCCCCATATCCCCCCTCCCCCATATCCCCCCCTCCCCATATCCCCCATATCCCCCCTCCCCCATATCCCCCCCTTCCCCATATCCCCCCTCCCCCATATCCCCCCTCCCCCATATCCCCCCTTCCCATATCCCCCCTCCCCCATATCCCCCCTCCCCCATATCCCCCCTCCCCATATCCCCCATATCCCCCCTCCCCCATATCCCCCATATCCCCAAGTGAATCCAGCCCTAACCTTAACCTCTGCAATGCACGCGCAACCGATGGCGTGCATTCATATACCTGCCTAACACTGTTGCCTTTTACCCCTGCCACCATCCCCCCCCCCACAGGAGAAGCGCGCACACAACAATTGGGAGCATGTGAGGACTGGAGGAGGGCCCGCTGATGAGAGGCCACTGACCATACACGAGGAAAGGGCCCTGGAACTGGCTGGCGGACCTGAGGACTGGGAGGTTGCTGATGCAGAGGTCGGGGGCCCACGAGCAAGTGAGCCACCAACAGCCCGTCCCCATATCCCCCCTCCCCTATATCCCCCTCCCCCGTATCACCTGATCACTGCCTGATGTCTAACCATGCATGCTTCATTGTGTATCGCAGGACCAAACGTCCAGGCACCCATCCCCGCAGATGCACACCGCCCGCAGGATGCCCCTCGGAGACCACAGGAGACGGAGAGACCCGCACCCTCCAGCATGCGACGCCTGCAGGATGCCCCTCGGAGACCACGGGAGACGGAGAGACCCGGACCCTCCAGCATGCGACGCCCGCAGGATGCCCCTCGGAGACCACGGGAGACGGAGAGACCCGGACCCTCCAGCATTCGACGCCCGCAGGATGCCCCTCGGAGACCACGGGAGACGGAGAGACCCGGACCCTCCAGCATGCGACGCCCGCAGGATGCCCCTCGGAGACCACGGGAGACGGAGAGACCCGGACCCTCCAGCATGCGACGCCCGCAGGATGCCCCTCGCACACCACGGGAGACGGAGAGACCTGGAGCAACAGGGAGACGACACCCCCGTCACGTGCGGGAGCGACCACCCAGCGATGAGGGGGGCAGCCACAGGCCCCCGTCACATCCGAGCCAGGACACCACTACCCAGGACACCACTATCCAGGACACCCCTACCCGGGACACCACTACCCGGGACAGCACTACCCGGGACAGCACTACCCAGAACACCCCTACCCGGGACAGCACTACCCGGGACAGCACTACCCTGGAAGACAAAATACCGGACAGTGACTCAGAGTGGATGGGTGGAGACGAACCCCCACCCCAAAGTGCCATGGAGTCAGAGTGGGACGAAGAGCACGACACAACGCCACTGCTGTCACCAACACCCTCCACCATCGCAGAAACACTCACCACGGTTGGGCACTTTAGTGATGAGGCGTCTGGTACACTCACTGGTGCGCACAACACAGCCGTCCCGGTACAGCAGGTGGAGGTAGGAGCAGCAGAGGGACCGGGCGGTCGGAGGGCAGCCCAGGCCAAGCGAACATCTGCCGCCCAGATGGATCCCGGGTTCCTGCAGTTACCACACCCACGCATAGATCAGATGCAACCACCGACACGGAGACGAGCGAATAGGGTGACGGGTGGCTTGCGGCGGCTGCGGTCGCAGGTGGAGGAGTCCACCCGCGTCCAGGAGCTGGGAGTGGTCCCGGTCATGCGTGCCACCCAGGCTGACACCGCACGGGTGGCGTCCGCGGTGGAGGCAATGGGTGCGACGGTGTCAGACATGGGGAACGGTTTGCGAGGCCTGGGGCCTTCCGTGCAGGCGGCGTCTGTGGCCCAGGAAATGACTGCCCTCTCACAGGACGCCATGAGCCAGTGCCAGCGCCAGATGGCAGAGGCGCTCAACGCCATAACCCAGTCTCAGCAGGCCATGGCCCAGTCTCAGCAGGCCATAGCCCAATCTCTGCAGGCCATGGTCCAGTCTCTGCAGGCCATGGCCCAGTCTCTGCAGGCCATGGCCCAGTCTCAGCAGGCCATGGCCCAGTCTCAGCAGGCCATCGCTGAGGGCATCGGCGCCAGTGGCCATGTGCGAGCCGGCGTCGCACTGTCACAGACAGGGTTTGACAACCCCCTGGGCTCCATGGCTGCAAACCTGCAGACCCCTGTCGATACCAGCACGGGCCTCCAGGACTGGCAGCGCCAGATGTCGGGGGCGCGTCGGATGGCCAGTCCGTTCGCATCCCCCACCCATGTAGAGGCCTGGGGGCCATCGGGCACCCCGAGGGAGGAGGAGGTGGTGTGGTCCGTCCCGGCTCCCTCTGTAGGGGAGGTCCCGGTACACTGTGACACCTCGGACTCCCCCCCCCTTCCGTCCCAGGTGCATCGGGTGGGCAACGGGCAGGACAGGCTGGCAGCTCGCCATCCCAGTCGCCCGGGCCGCAGCCTGGCCCATCTAGGCCAGGATGCCCCAGGAAACGGCCGCCAAAGGGATCCAGTGTCAGAGGGCAGTAATCACAGGAGTCCACCTCCAGTTCTGCTGTACCGTCTGGGGAACCACGTAGACGTAGTCAAAGGGCCCGTAAGGCCAAACAATTAGACACTGAGTAAGTTGGCACGGGTGCAGGGCACAGATGAGTTTTAGGGGCTAGGGCACGTGCATGAACTCCTTTGGTTATTAAAGTCAATGTTACACCTACCGAAGCTGCCTTTGTGCTCTGTCCAAAGTGTGCGGGGGTGTCATGTACGTTGAGCGCAAGTGTGTGTGTGAGGGGTGGTCTTACCTCAGCCCCAGGTGAGTCTGCCCCCTTCCCCCTGGGCCGCCATCAACATCCCCCGGGCAGAGGACGGGACCGTGCGCTGCAGTGTCACAGCCGCATGCAGGGATGGTCCGGGTGGATGGTGGTACTGTGGCCATGGGTCAGACATAGTCCAACGATGTAGAGCCAGGAGCTCATCGCAGGGCGGGTTGTCATCATCCTCCATGGCCTGCGATAGACACGCGTCCACCCGCAACTGGGTGAGCCCGGCCCGTTGTGCCGCCGGTGGATCGGCAATTGGGGGGGGGGGGAGGTGGTGTGCATACGGGTGGGGTGTGTGGGGTTGGGGAGGGGGGTGACGGTGCTGGGTGGGTGGATGGGTGGGGGGTGGGGGTGGTCGGCTGTTGCCATTGTGTGCGGTCTGTGGCCATACTACCCGATTCCCACGCCCATCTAGTCAGTGAAGCGGGCGGCTATAAGTCTGTCCCGTGCCCGCTGGGCCAGCCGGTAACGGTGGACAGCCACCCGCCTGTGTCTACCCCGTCTGCCCTGACCATTGCCCCCATCCCCCTCATCTGGGGAGGACTGCGCCTCTTCCTGCTGCTCCTCCACTCCGCCCTCCTCTGCCTGCGGCACATCGCCCCTCTGCTGGGCTATGTTGTGCAGGACGCAGCACACCACAATGATGCGGCCGACCCTATCTGACCGATACTGGAGGGCGCCCCCAGAGAGGTCCAGGCACCTGAAACGCATCTTCAGCACGCCAAAGCACCTCTCGATCACTCCCCTTGTCGCTACATGGGCATCATTGTAGCGGTTCTCCGCCTCATTGCGTGGCCTCCGTATAGGCATCATCAGCCACGATCGCAATGGGTAGCCCCTGTCGCCCAGCAACCAGCCCCTCAGCCGGGGATGGCGTCCCTCGTACATGCCGGGGATGGATGACCGCGACAACACGAATGAGTCGTGTATACTGCCTGGGTGACGGGCGCAGACGTGCAGGATCATCATGAGGTGGTCGCAGACCACCTGTACGTTCATCGAATAGGTCCCCTTCCTATTAGTGAACACGGCCCTGTTATCTGCAGGTGGCCGCACGGCGACGTGCATCCCATCGATCGCGCCCTGGACCATGGGGAACCCGGCAACGGCAGAGAAGCCCACGGCCCGGGCATCTTGGCTGGCCCGGTCCACGGGGAAGCGGATGTAGCGGTGCGCCATGGCATGAAGGGCATCTGTCACTGCCCGGATGCACCGGTGCACCGATGTCTGCGATATGCCGGACAGGTCCCCACTCGGTGCCTGGAATGACCCCGTTACATAAAAGTTCAGGGCCACCGTAACCTTGACGGACACGGGGAGAGGGTGTCCCCCGCCAGTGCCACGCGGTGACAGGTGTGCCAGCAGGTGGCAGATGTGTGCCACGGTTTCCCGGCTCATCCGGAGTCTCCTCCTGCATTCCCGGTCCGTGAGGTCCTGGTATGACTGCCGGGGCCGGTACACAAGGGGCGCCCTCGGGTGCCTCCGTTGCCGTGGGGCCGCGACGTCCTCCTCCCCCTCCTCGTCCTGTCGGTCAGGTGTCCCTCCAGCCTGGGCGGCTGCCGCCTGCCCCTCTGCGGCAGCCTGCGCCGCCTCTCTGGCACGCTCCTCCTCCTCATCCAGGGCAACATAGACATGAGCGGCTGCCACCACGGCGGCCAACATCGCTGGATGATCTGAAAACATGACGGCCTGGTGGGGGGGAGGGGAACGACGACATGTCATCATTGCCCATATCCCCTCCTCCCCCCAGCCAGGTGGCATGGACCGCATGGGTCCAACTGTTGGAGGCTGGCACCTGGCCAGGTGGACCAACTCATTTGCCCTCCCATCACCCTCCTCGGCACGGACCCCCTCCCCAACCCCCAACCTCCACCCCGGCACGGACCCCCCCCCCCCAACCTCCACCCCGGCACGGACCCCCTCCCCAACCTCCACCCCAGCACGGACCCCCCCCCAACCCCCAACCTCCACCCCAGCACGGACCCCCCCCCCAACCTCCACCCCAACACGGACCCCCTCCCCAACCTCCACCCCGGCACGGACCCCCCCCAACCCCCAACCTCCACCCCGGCACGGACCCCCCCCCCAACCTCCACCCCAGCACGGACCCCCTCCCCAACCTCCACCCCGGCACGGACCCCCTCCCCAACCCCCAACCTCCACCCCGGCACGGACCCCCCCCAACCCCCAACCTCCACCCCAGCACGGACCCCCCCCCCAAACCCCAACCCGGCACGGACCCCCCCCCAACCACCACCCCCCCAGCACGGACCCCCTCCCCAACCTCCACCCCAGCACGGACCCCCCCCCAACCACCAACCTCCACCCCAGCACGGACCCCCCCCCCCAACCTCCACCCCGGCACGGACCCCCTCCCCAACCTCCACCCCAGCACGGACCCCCCCCCCAACCCCCAACCTCCACCCCAGCACGGACCCCCCCCCCAACCTCCACCCCAGCACGGACCCCCTCCCCAACCTCCACCCCGGCACGGACCCCCCCCAACCCCCAACCTCCACCCCGGCACGGACCCCCCCCCCAACCTCCACCCCAGCACGGACCCCCTCCCCAACCTCCACCCCGGCACGGACCCCCTCCCCAACCCCCAACCTCCACCCCGGCACGGACCCCCCCCAACCCCCAACCTCCACCCCAGCACGGACCCCCCCCCCAAACCCCAACCCGGCACGGACCCCCCCCAACCACCACCCCCCCCAGCACGGACCCCCTCCCCAACCTCCACCCCAGCACGGACCCCCCCCAACCCCCAACCTCCACCCCGGCACGGACCCCCCACTAACCTCCACCCCAGCACGGACCCCCTCCCCAACCTCCACCCCGGCACGGACCCCCTCCCCAACCCCCAACCTCCACCCCGGCACGGACCCCCCCCAATCCCCAACCTCCAGCCCGGCACGGACCCCCCCCCCCAACCTCCACCCCAGCACGGACCCCCTCCCCAACCTCCACCCCGGCACGGACCCCATCCCTAACCCCCAACCTGCACCCCGGCACGGACCCCCCCCAACCCCCAACCTCCACCCCAGCACGGACCCCCTCCCCAACCTCCACCCCAGCACGGACACCCCCCCAACCCCCAACCTCCACCCCGGCACGGACCCCCCCAACCCCCAACCCAGCACGGACCCCCCCCAACCCCCAACTTCCACCCCAGCACGGACCCCCTCCCCAACCTCCACCCCAGCACGGACCCCCCCCCAACCCCCAACCTCCACCCCAGCACGGACCCCCTCCCCAACCTCCACCCCAGCACGGACCCCCTCCCCAACCTCCACCCCAGCACGGACCCCCCCCCAACCCCCAACCTCCACCCCGGCACGGACCCCCCCCCCAACCCCCAACCTCCACCCCAGCACGGACCCCCTCCCGGCACTCCCCCGGAGCCCAGCCTGCTCTAACCACCCCCCCCCCCCCGCCGCACACACACACACACAAGCCGAGACACACCTCTCCTCACGCAATCAGTCTGCGGCCACGCCATTTCCTGCTCCTGCCCAGAGCCAACCCCCCAGGCCATCACTCACCTCCTCGCTGGTCGGCGTGAGCCTGGAGCACCGGGTCACGCCGATGAAAAGGAGGTTTGATTCACGTCGACGGGACTTCGGCCCATCCGGAAGGGAGAATATCGGCAGGCCGAAAATCGGCTGCCTTGCGCAGACCCGTGACATTCTCCGCGGCAGCGGCGCCATTAACGCCCCGCCGACTTTTCTCCCTTCGGAGACTTCGGCGGGGGCGGGGGCGGGATTCACGGCGGCCAACGGCCATTCTCCGACCCGGCGGGGGGTCGGAGAATGACGCCCCAGGTATCAAATGATATCCACCACAAGGTTCAACCGGATATCAATCTGAGACCCAACAACCAGTTAGTTAGTTCAAGTTCAATAATACTTTATTTACACTCAAGATTTACTTGTACATGCAACATAAACACTACGAGCTAAACTACACCTAACGGGCGCGATTCTCCGGAATGGAGACAGAGGGCGTCATTCTCCGACACCCCGCCGGGTCTGAGAATGGCCGTTGGCCGCCGTGAATCCCGCCCCCGCCCCCGCCGAAGTCTCCGCTCCCGGAGATTGGGCGGGGGCGGGAATCGGGCCGCGCCGGTTGGCGGGACCCCACGCTGGATTCTCCGGCCCGGATGGGCCGAAGTCCCGCCCAGGAATTGCCTGTCCCGCCGACGTAAATCAAACCTGGTATTTACCGGCGTGGGCGGGCTCCGGGGTCCTGGGGGGGGGGGGGGGGGGGGGCGCGGGGCGATCTGACCCCGGGGGGTGCCCCCACGGTGGCCTGGCCCGCGATCGGGGCCCACCGATCCGCGGGCGGGCCTGTGCCGTGGGGGCACTCTTTCCCTTCCGCCTCCGCTACGGCCTCCACCATGGCGGAGGCGGAAGAGACTCTCCCCACTGCGCATGCGCGGGAAACTGACAGCGGCCGCTGACGCTCCCGCCATGCACTGGGAAACTGACAGCGGCCGCTGACGCTCCCGCGCATGCGCCGCATTTCCGTGCCAGCTGGTGGGGAAACAAACGCCATTTCCGCCAGCTGGCGGGGCGGAAATCCCTCCGGCGTCGGCCTAGCACCTCCATGTTGGGGCTAGGCCGCCAAAGATGCGGAGCCTTCCGCACCTTTGGGCCGGCGCGATGCCCGTCTGATTGGCGCCGGCTTTGGCGCCAGTCGGCGGACATCCCGCCGTTGGGGGAGAATTTTGCCCAGAGTGTTCGCGCCATCGTGAACGCCGTCGCATTTCATGACGGCGCGAAACGGGCGCGGGGGACTATCGATTCTGGCTCCCATAGGGGGCCAGCATGCCGCTGGAGCGGTTCATGCCGCTCCAGCCTCCCTTCCCAGTGCCAAATGGGCGCCGCGCCAACCCGCGCATGCGCAGTTGGGCCGCGCCAACCCGCGCATGCGCAGTTGGGCCGTGCCCACCCGCGCATGCGCGGGGGACTTCTTCAGCGTGCCGGCCCCGACGCAACATGGCGTGGGGGTTCAGGGGCCGGCTGCGCAACGAAGTAGGCCCGGGGGGGTTGGGGGTGGGGGGGAAGAGGCCGTCCCGCCGATCGATGGGCCGCGATTGCGGGCCGGACCCCATCGGAGCCCCCCCCCCCGGTGAAGGTGCGCTTTTCCCCACCACACAGGCCGTCCCCCGATCCTTCGCGCAGAGTTCCTGCCATTTGTGAGCAGGGGTGAACAGCGCCGGCGGGACTCTGTCGTTTCCGCACGGCCGCTCGGTCCATCTGGCCCGGAGAATCAGCGGCCCGGCCACGGACAGCGGCCCACGACCAGCGCCGTGCCAAACGCGCCGGCGCAAATGCCGCCGATTCTCCGCACCTCGGAGAATCACGCGCCAGCGTCGAGACGGCATGCCGCGGTTGCGGCGATTCTCCGGCCCGGCACGGGGTTGGGAGAATCGCGCCCTGCAACTATCACAACCTGTACTTAACTTCAGGCACCCGGCTTAGGTCAGAGGAACAGTGGCCTTTGTTCGAATCTGGATCGGCTGCATCTGGAGAAGTAACTGCGGTTCAGCGAGGCTCATCCGTCTGGTAGTGAGCGTTGAACTTGGACTTGCTTCTGGTCGTGGTGCTGCAGCTGGAGATGGACGTTGCTGGAGCGCCAGGTGCAAAAGAAATCGAAGACATGGCAGTGTCTCTCTTTATCCTTGGGGAGTTTCGTGCTCTTTTGGGCGGTCCTTAGGTTTGGACCCAATTAATTGGGCAGTTCTCGATCATTGTCCGTGCTGTTTATGCTTCCTGAGTAAAGGGAGTGGCGCCGATGTGTCTGGAATTGTATCGGTTACCTGAGTATCAGTCCTTTGTCTTACGGAGATGGGCTATTAAAAAGCTAATCAGTTTCGATTGCTGTCTGGATTCTCTGCTCATGAATATGCATGCAGGCTCTGTGCCTGCCTGAATCTTACATTGTCCATATTTCCCTTTAGGCTTTGCGAACGTCCATGTTTCTTGTTGTAAGTGGCCATCCCAGATGGCTACAGAAGTATTTGCGAGTGTTTGGGGAGGGTTTAAATCAAAAGTGCCAGGAGGATGGGAACCTATGTAAGGAGTCAGAGGGGGGCGGTAAACGAGGACAAGAACAAAAGACAGAAAGGGGAATAAGAAAAGTGATAGGCAGAGAAATCAAGGGCCAGAATCAAGCACGGTAACAGTGACAAATAATGGGAACGGGACAAGAAGTGTTAAAAAGACAAGCCCTAAGGCTTTGTGCCTTAATGCGTGGAGCATTCACAGTAACGTGGATGAATTAATCGTGCAAATAGATGTAAACAGGTATGATACAATCGGGATTACAGAGTCATGGCTGCAGAGTGACCAGAGTTGGGAACTGAACATTCAGGGGTATTCAGTAATTAGGAAGGACAGGCAAAAAGGAAAAGGCGGTGGAGTTGCATTGCCGGTTAAAGAGAAAATTAACGCAATGATGAGGAAAGATATTGGTTCCACTGTTGTGGAATCTATATGGGTAGAGCTGAGAAACAGCAAGGGACAAAAAACATTAGTGGAGGTTGCATGTAGACCCCCAAACTGAAGTGGTGATGTTGGGAATGGCATTAAACAGGAAATTAGAGTCGCACGCGATAAAGGAACATCTGTAATTATGGGTCATGTTAATCTGCATTTGGAGTGGCACAGTGGTTAGCACTGATGCCTCACAGCTCCAGAGACCCGGGTTCAATTCCGGCCTCAGGTGACTGTCTGTGTGGAGTTTGTACTTTCTCCCCGTGTCTGCGTGGGTTTCTTCCAGGTGCACCGGTTTCCTCCCACAGTCCAATGATGTGCAGGTTAGGTGGATTGGCCATGATAAATTGCCCCTTCGTGTCCAAAAGGTTAGGTGAGGTTACTGGGTAACGGGGATAGGCTAGAGGCGTGGACTTAAGTAGGGTACTCTTTCCCAGGGCTGGTGCGGACCCAATGGGCCGAATGGCCTCCTTCTGCACTGTAAATTCTATGATAGATTGGGCAAATCAGGTAAGTAACAATTCTGTAGAGGAGAAATTCCTGGAGTGTATACGGAATGCTTTTCTGGACCAATACTTTGAGGAACCAACTAGAGAACAGGCCTTCCTAGACTGGGTATGGTGTAATGAGAAAGGAAGGAATAATTGGCAATCTACTTGTGCGAGGCCCCTTGGTGATGAGCGACCATAATATGTTAAAATTCTTCATCAAGATGGAGAGTGATGTATTTGATTCTGAGACTAAGATTCTGAACCCAAATAAATGAAACTACAGTGGTATTTTTCAAAAAATATTTTATTGAAAAAATTTATAATATAATATAAAGCAAATTCTTCAAGTTACGATATAAAAGGAACACAGTCAACAGTTAAGAACGCAGTGCCTCACTCCAAACTCCCTAATTGCTCTCCCCTCCCAACCCCCCTTCCCATTTCTCCTTCATCTTCACCACCCGCTCGTCTCCCTGCTCCCGCAGCCACTTGTATATATCCCCAATTCTTCCCTCTCCTTCCACATCCGGAAGCAGCAGTCGCTCCAGCAGGGTGTATCCCGGCAACCTAGGGAACCCCTTCCAGACCTTTTGCGCAAAGTCCCTAACCTGTAGATACCTGAACTCACTCCCCCTCGCCAGCTCTACCCTCTCCCTTAGCTCCTCCAGACTGGTGAACCCTTCCTCCAAATACAAATCCCTCGCCTTGACCAGCCCCACTTCCCTCCACCTCCTGTATACATTATACATCCCCCCCCCCAGCTCAAACCCATGATTCTCGTACAGCGCCGTTATCACCGACATCCCCTCCACCCTAAAATGCCACCTCAACTGATTCCAAATCTTCACCGTGGACTGCATCATCGGGCTCCCTGAATACCTATCGCCGCCATTGGCACCACTGCCGTCACCATAGTCCTTAAAGTGGACCCCTCCAGCCTAAGCCATTCTCTGTCCCACCATTGCCGCACCTTTTCCACATTCACCACCCAGTAATAATGAAGCAGGTTCGGCAATGCCAACCCCACCCCTGCTGCCTCTGCCTCTGTAACAGGGTCCTCTCGACCCTCGGCACTTTCCCCACCGATACAAAATTCAAAATAATCGTGTCCAATTTCCAAAGGCCTTGGGTATAAAGGTCAGGGGCGCGATTCTCCGACCCCCCCCCACCGGGTCGGAGAATTGCCGGGGGCCGGCGTGTAACCCGCCCCCACCGTGTCCGGAATTCTCCGCCACCGGAGATTCGGCGGGGGCGGGAATCGCGCCCCGCTGGTCGGTGGAAATCCCCCGGCCCGCGATGGGCCGAAGTCCCGCCGCTGTCAACCCATGCCAGCCGGCGTGGATTGAACCACCTTTCGAACGGCGGGACAAGGCGTCCCAAAAAACTGCCTCTTGTAAAACAGTGACGTACTTGAGCTAGTAATAGAATCAGGCCGAATGCATTAGTTATTTCATTTCTGTGCTCACCATAGTGAGGAATAAACATCTGAAAATGCAGAACTGTTCTTAATAGTCATAAAGTCTATATTTGTGCACTGTCACACAGGCCCCAGCAAAGGGGAAGCAGGTTGTTTTAAGGGCTGGTGGGGGTCTTCACATAGGGGAAGCTCTTGCTGTCAGCGGGTTCTTCTGTTGGGCACAGTGTGCCCAAGAAGGAAGGACCCCAACCATCACCCCTCCCCTTCCCAGCCACCCCCAGGCCCACAGGCATGCTCACCAGCATATACCTGGTGGCCAGCCCACATGGCACAGCCATCCCATTGCTAATAAAATACCAGTGGTGGGATGTGTGGTAATACCAGGTATTGCAGTACCTGAGAGGTGGATGCCCATTGGCTAGACCTAGGAGTCTACCATTGGCCAACATACATAGCTCCGCCCTGAGAGGCGGGGTATAAGAACCAATGCCATCCCAGCAGCCTTCACTTTCTGTATCAAAGCTGCTGGGTACAGTTCTAGCTGATTAAAGCCGATTAGTATGACTCTCCTTGTCGCTTGAGTAATTGATTGTGCATCAGGATGTAAGGCCCATTAAGTGGTCTTTACATGGCCTCTAAGGGCATCAATTGGCCGAGGGGCAGAAAGGCCATTCTTGACCCTTTCCACCCGGACTTTCTTTTGAATAAATTTAGAGTACCCAATTATTTTTTTTCCCAATTGAGGGCCAATTTAGCGTGGCAAATCCACCTAACATGCACATCTTTGGATTGTGGGAGGGAAACCCACGCAGACACGGGGAGAATGTGCAAACTCCACAGTGACCCAGGGCAGGGATTCGAACCCGGGTGCTCAGCGCCGCAGTCCCAATGCTAAACACTGTGCCACATGCCGCCCTGTTTCCGCCCGGACTTAACTGGGAGGAGTCTCATCCGAACCTTCCCAGCCCCTTATACTGTCCCAACCCCACCAACCCCGTCATCCTCACAACACCACCATAGCTCAGGCCCCCTCCCTCTCACATCCATGTCTGCTTCTGGGGTCAGAGGGAGCAGTATGTGTGATGTACATACTCCACCTAATTGTACAGAGTGGTTGGCAGCCTAACGTATAGCCCATATAAGCAATACTGCTGATCACTCCAAAAATGGGCCAGAAAGGTTTCCCGGAATATATTTGTATGGAGTCAAAGAAGTCCTGGGCCTGCCTTCTTCCATGTGCATGTGTCCCCCCTCCAGAATCTCATTGCAGACAGACTCAGTATCCAAACCAGTTAAAAATGCACCAGCCCAGAGCTGGGGGGTTGCAGTGGCGTTGCCTGTTTGGGAAAGGCAGTCCACTGACAGACTGGAAATGCAATCCATGGGCACGATTTAACTGGCCGAAAACAGAGTCCTGTTTTGGGAGGGTTTGGCAGGGTGTTTCTCGGCATTTCATTGCTATTTAATGGCACTTTGCCATTTATTTTGGCCTCAGCGAGGAACGCCCCACTTGGGCCATGCTTACCTCATTTCCTGTACTGATGAGTTCAGCTCATGGGGAGGCGGTGGTATCGTGGTATTGTAGCTGGACTAGTAATCCAGAGACCCAGGATAATGATCTGGGCCCCGGGTTCGAATCCCACCATGGCAGGTGATGGAATTTAAACTCAATAAAATATCTGGAATTAAAAGTCTAATGAGGACCATGAAACCATTGTCGATTGTCGTAAAACCGATCTGGTTCACTAATGTCCTTTAGGGAAGGAAATCGGCCATCCTTACCTGGTCTGGCTTACTTGTGACTCCAGACCCACAGCAATGTGGTTGACTCTTAACTGCCCCCTCAAGGGCAATTCAGAATGGGCAATAAATGCTAGCACAGTCTCTTATGCCCATTTCCCATGAACGAATAAAAAAAAAGCTCGCCAGTGCAGGAAGAGTATTTGCAGATCGGGGCACCATTTTTAAATGCCGCCCCAATCTTTTGGCTCCCCTCAGCCACCCCACTGCTGCCTCTGGACTCCTCCACTACACTACACTTGTGGGGGGGGGGGTTCCTCAAACTCACTCTCACCCCCAGGCCCGATCCCTGGCATGGGAAACCTGGCATCTGGGTACCTTGGCAGTGCCAGCCTGGCACCAGCAGATAACAGTGGAAGTGCCAGGGTATCAGCCTGCCCAGAACCTGATCACCCGGGGGTTTGTAATGGCCTCGGAGATCCCCTACAGGTCCCGTTACGCCTGGTCCATATTTATGGAAGCCAATGCTAAACGGTGTCCTGCAAGGTCTCCCAGGCAAGGCCCTTAGTTCCCAGAACCTGGGAGAATACAGAGCAAACAAATTTAAATGAGCCCAAGAGCTAATTTAAATATCTTTATCTGGATCTCGCCCAGCGATTACGAGATCCAGATCGCAATGTCTTACGAGATCTTGTTGAATCTTGCGTGGCGTTTCAAGCATTGCAAATCTTGCGAGAGGCCTCTCATGAGATTCAACAGCCTCGATGCATCACCGAGTCGTGCATAACTAGGCCATTAAATTGCACCCTACGTCTCTAAATGACTTGGGCCTCCTGCTGGCAATAATGGGGGGCAGATGGTGGACACTCTCTACGCACTTCTCACTTCCCTGCCAACAAGTAAAATCTACTATCCGTGTGCTGAAGTAACGCAGATTGTACATTACAGAGCCAAACAATTACTTCTTTAATGAGTAGTTTTCCAAACAGTTTTAATATACAACATATCCTTCAGATATTTTACCTGAGAGAAAACAGAACCTGAAATGGTGCTTTGTATTCAAATATGCTATATATGGGGCAGGATATCTAAGTGTGGTAGCGAGCGGGAACTGCCGCGAGCTTCCCAACGCTCAGCCCAACGATGCCAGCAACGCTATTCAACGTTAATTGGTCTACTTCAGAGGCCTCACAGGCTTCTCGCCACAAATGAAGGCTTGCCAGCCGATTCACCGGCACTGCCCTTGCCAGCCCCCGCTAACTTAAGCAGCTCTCCCACAATCGCTGGGAGAGATCCTAGACTGGAGGTGGCGTGCCAAACATAAGAATCCTCACCTCCTTCGAGGAGTGGGCCCTGGAGGTAACTGGGGTGGCTGAGGACAGAGCGGTCACCAACGTGGAGGCTGGTGGATGCTGCAGAGGTGAGGGTGGGAGGGTACCTATCCCGGGTGGCACCATCCCCATCCTCCGAAGAGAACATTTCAGAGGAGAGTTCCGAGGAAGACACGATCGATGCCTCACAGCTGACACCCTCCACCAGCGCAGATAGACGCACCTCACTGGGAAACATTAGTGGTTAGGCTTTAGGGGCATGATTAGGTGAGTGCCACACAGCTGCTGATGCACATCAGTTGGAGGCAGGAACCCCCAGACGAGACAGCAGTCAGAGGTCTGCTGGATCCCAGGAACCAGCTGAGTCCCAGCCTGATGCAGAGCCTTGGAAGAGGTTTAAGCGGAGCTGATGGAGACGTTAGAGCGCAGCCAGGACATTCAGGGGGAGGTCTCAATGACACTCCAGCAGGCCCTTAGCTGATTGGAGGAGTCACAGAGGCTGCAGGTGCAGGAGATGTTGCTGGCAATGCATGAGACCGAGGCCAACACTGCAATCGCAGTGGAGAGCGTGGTACACAACGTTGGCACCATTAGCGGTAGTGTCCAAGGTATTGCGCAGTCGGTGACGGCCATGGCTGAGGATCTAGGCAGAATGTCCACCTCGCTGGGGGATTGTGGTAGTATGCATTAGGGGTCATGTGGGACTGTGAAGCCGTGATGTCATTGGCTGACAGATCCCGGGTCCTGGTTGGACGTTGACCTCTAGCTCCGCCCTGAAGGTGGAGTATAAGTACCAGGAGTCCTCCCCCGCAGGCAGTCTACTACTGAACTGCGGGGGAACAGTCACGCTTAATAAAGCCTCATCGACTTCACTCTATTCGTCTCTCGGAGTCTTTGTGCGCTACAATTTATTAAGTGTGACTAAAGGACTATGGAGCTCAGGATCATCCCGGAATGCCTGAGGATCAGCCCCCACGCAGTGAACGCAGCAGCAGCTTTCAAGCACTGGCAGACTTGTTTCGAGGCCTACCTCAGGACGGCCACCGGCCGGGTCACAGAAGACCAAAAACTACAGGTCCTGCACTCGAGGTTAAGCACGGAGATTTTCTCCCTCATCGAAGACGCAGAGGATTTCCAGACGGCGTTCGCAGCACTAAAAAGTCTCTATGTTCGCCCAGTAAACCAGATCTACGCTCGCTATCAACTCGCAACGAGACGGCAAAGTCCCGGAGAATCGATAGATGAATTCTACGCCGCGCTACTAATTTTGGGACGGGCCTGCAGCTGCCCGCCGGTGAACGCAAATGAACACACGGACATGTTAATGCGTGATGCTTTTGTGGCAGGTATGAACTCCTCCCAAATACGCCAAAGACTTCTAGAAAAAGAGTCGCTAGGACTCTCAGAGGCACGGGCCCTAGCAGCCTCCCTAGACGTGGCCGCGCGAAATACCCGCGCCTACGGCCCCGACCGCGCGGCAGCCCATTGGGCTCCGTACGCACCCGTCGCGACAAACCCCCCCCCCGGACACCCCACAGGCTTGCGCGGTTCAAACGCCAAGTCGCACCGGGGGAGCCCGCTGCTATTTCTGCGGCCAGGCGAAACACCCCCGGCAGCGCTGCCCGGCCCGCGCAGCGATCTGTAAGAGCTGCGGGAAAAAGGGCCATTTCACGGCTGTGTGCCGGTCCCGCGAGGTCGCCGCTGTCCCGGGAGAACAGGGAGCCCTGCACGCCGTTTACGCTCCCCAACCCCCCCAGCGCCCCATGTATGACCCGCCGGCGCTACCACTCTGGGTCCCGGCCACCGCTGTCCCCAGAGAAGAGGGAGCCCTGCGCGTTCCTAACGCTCCCCAACCCCCCCCCCCAGCGCCCCATGTGCGACCCGCAGGCGCCGCCATTTTGGGTCCCGGCCACCACGAGGGGAGGAAGGGTGCCGCCATCTTGGACCACCCCAGACCTGTGCAACGCATGGGGGTGGCCATTTTGTCCACCCCCGCCGCCATCTTGTGACCCCCCAGCCATGTGCGATGCATGGGGGCAGCCATCTTGTTCACCCCCGACGCCATCTTGGACGGCAACAACGGACCCCAGTGTCGACGGCTCCACGGGGTTCGAAGAAGACGCTCAACCATTACAACCACGTCTGGCTTCAATGACGCTGGACCAAGCACGGCCCCGGACGCTCCAGACGACGACGACAACGGTGCTGATAAACGGGCACAAGACACCATGCCTGGTCGACTCTGGGAGCACGGAGAGCTTTATCCACCCCGACACGGTAAGACGCTGTTCTTTGACCATCCGTCCCAGCGCACAAAAGATTTCCCTAGCTGCAGGATCCCACTCCGTACAGATCAAAGGCTCCTGCATAGTTACCCTAATGGTGCAAGGGAGGGAGTTCAAAAACTACAGGCTCTACGTCCTTCCCCAACTCTGCGCCCCCACATTACTGGGATTAGACTTCCAGTGCAATCTACAGAGCCTAACCTTCAAATTCGGCGGCCCAATACCCCCACTCACTATCTGCGGCCTTGCAACCCTCAAGGTGCAACCCCCATCCTTGTTTGCAAACCTCACCCCGGATTGCAAACCCGTCGCCACTAGGAGCAGACGGTACAGCGCCCAGGACCGGACCTTCATTCGGTCCGAAGTCCAGCGGCTACTAAAGGAGGGCATAATCCAGGCCAGCAATAGTCCCTGGAGAGCACAGGTGGTAGTAGTAAAGACAGGGGAGAAGCAAAGGATGGTCATAGACTATAGCCAGACCATCAACAGGTACACACAACTAGACGCGTACCCTCTCCCCCGCATATCCGACATGGTCAATCGGATTGCCCAATATAAAGTCTTCTCCACCGTGGACCTCAAGTCCGCCTACCATCAGCTCCCCATCTGCCCAAGTGACCGCAAGTACACAGCCTTCGAGGCAGACGGGCGATTATACCATTTCCTAAGGGTTCCATTTGGCGTCACAAACGGGGTCTCGGTCTTCCAACGAGAGATGGATCGAATGGTTGATCAACACGGGTTCCCGTATCTCGACAATGTAACCATCTGCGGCCACGATCTGCAGGACTACGACGCCAACCTCCAAAAATTCCTCCAGACCGTCAAAGCCTTGAACCTCACGTACAACGAGGACAAGTGCGTTTTTAGCACCGACCGGCTAGCCATCCTGGGCTACGTAGTGCGTAATGGAGTGATAGGCCCCGACCCCGAACGTATGCGCCCCCTCATGGAATTTCCCCTCCCGCACTGCTCAAAAGCCCTAAAACGCTGCCTGGGGTTCTTTTCATACTACGCCCAGTGGGTCCCCCAGTACGCAGACAAGGCCCGCCCCCTAATACAGACCACGACCTTCCCTCTGTCGACAGAGGCTTGCCAGGCCTTCAGCCGCATCAAAGCGGATATCGCAAAGGCCACGATGCGCGCCATCGACGAGTCCCTCCCCTTCCAGGTCGAGAGCGACGCCTCCGACGTAGCTCTAGCGGCCACCCTTAACCAAGCGGGCAGACCCGTGGCCTTTTTCTCCCGAACCCTCCACGCTTCAGAAATCCGCCACTCCTCAGTGGAAAAGGAAGCCCAAGCCGTAGTGGAAGCTGTGCGACATTGGAGGCATTACCTGGCCGGCAGGAGATTCACTCTCCTCACGGACCAACAGTCGGTAGCCTTCATGTTCAATAATGCACAGCGGGGCAAAATCAAAAACGACAAGATCTTAAGGTGGAGGATCGAGCTCTCCACCTTCAACTACGAGATCTTGTATCGTCCCGGAAAGCTGAACGAGCCGTCCGATGCCCTATCCCGCGGCACATGTGCCAACGCACAGATTAACCGCCTCCAAACCCTCCACGAGGACCTCTGCCACCCGAGGGTCACTCGGTTCTACCACTTTATTAAGTCCCGCAACCTCCCATACTCTTTAGAGGAGGTCCGTACAGTCACAAGGAACTGCCACATCTGCACAGAGTGCAAACCGCATTTTTTCAGGCCGGATGGTGCGCACCGGATTAAGGCTTCCCGCCCCTTTGAACGCCTTAGTCTGGATTTCAAAGGACCCCTCCCCTCCACCGACCGCAACATATACTTCCTTAATGTGGTGGACGAGTACTCCCGCTTCCCATTCGCCATCCCCTGCTCTGACATGACCACGGCCACAGTCATTAAAGCCCTGAACACCATATTCACACTGTTCGGTTGCCCCGCATACGTCCACAGCGACAGGGGGTCCTCCTTCATGAGTGACGAGCTGCGCCAGTTCCTGCTCAGCAACGGTATAGCCTCGAGCAGGACGACCAGCTACAACCCCCGGGGGAACGGGCAAGTAGAGAGGGAGAACGGCACGGTCTGGAAGGCCGTCCTACTGGCCCTACGGTCCAGGGACCTCCCAGTTTCACGGTGGCAGGAGGTCCTCCCGGACGCCCTCCACTCCATCCGGTCACTACTCTGTACTAGCACTAACCAAACGCCTCATGAGCGCCTCCTTGTCTTCCCCAGGAAGTCCTCCTCTGGAACGTCACTGCCGACCTGGCTGGCGGCCCCAGGACCCACCTTGCTCCGAAAACATGTGCGGGCGCACAAGTCGGACCCGTTGGTCGAAAGGGTTCACCTCCTTCACGCGAACCCGCAGTACGCTTACGTGGAGTACCCCGACGGCCGACAGGACACGGTCTCCCTGCGAGATCTGGCGCCCGCCGGCAACACACACACCCCCCCGACACCAATCACCCCCTTCCTGCCACCGCCGCACCCCGCGACCGCCCCCTTCCCAGGAGGATCGGTCCTCCTCCCAGGCCCGACCAGGAGTGAAGCCCAAGCTGAAACCGTAAGGCTCCCGGAGACGACAACACCGGAACAAGCACCACCACCACCACCGGGGCCGAGGCGATCGACACGGACGACCAGACCGCCCGACCGACTCGTGGCGTCGATCTAACACTACAATATGTGGACTTTTAACGAGAACATTTTGTCTTTTTTTTTCCTGACGATTACTGTAAATAGTTCGAAACAAAAAAAAACCTTGTACATACTGTAATAACATGCAAAAGGTTTCCTCCCAGGACCAGCCTTGTAAACCCTTACCACCATGCGAAGCATCACCCCGCCGGGTTCATTTTTAACAAGGGGTGAATGTGGTAGTATGCATTAGGGGTCATGTGGGACTGTGAAGCCGTGATGTTATTGGCTGACAGATCCCGGGTCCTGGTTGGACGTTGACCTCTAGCTCCGCCCTGAAGGCGGAGTATAAGTACCAGGAGTCCTCCCCCGCAGGCCAGTCTACTACTGAACTGCGGGGGAACAGTCACGTTTAACAAAGCCTCATCGACTTCACTCTATTCGTCTCTCGGAGTCTTTGTGCGCTACTGTCACCCAGTACCAGGCTTGATGAGGTTCTGCGGGACATGTCCTTGATGAGGTTCTGTGGGACATGTCAGATGGGAATGGGAGAGGCTCTGCGGAGCTTGTCCCAGTCGCAGGTGAGCATTGCCGAGGCGCTGCAGAGCATGGCAACCCAGCGCCTCCGGGCTCTTTGCCTGTGAACAAAGATGGCTACTCACCTCCCCACAGAAGCCCTTCTGCCAGCTTCACATTTCTCGAAAGGAGTTCTAATCGGCACCAATGTGACCGTTTACTGGGGAGGCCGCTGAATCATGGGAGGCTGTTGGGTATGGGATCACGCCCATTAATTATAAGTGGTGATGATTTGTTTTTCGCCTGGCTACGGTGAGATCCTGAGTTTGCCTATGGATGCGGACGGTTGCATCACAAACTGTTTGGCGCCTGGTGCGGTTCTCGTTTTCGGCCTCTCCCACTATTCACTCGAGTGAGAGTTCAACGAGGCCAGAGATCCCAGAGAATCAACGAGGCCGGAGCGTCGCGCCCACATGTTTTAAAAAAAAAACACGCCACATAGTTTCCTACAGTTACACTTCAATCTAGAAACATATAGAGCATAATATAACCCCGCACTGTTGTAATTCAAAAAAAATCTAACAATACCTGGGGTGCAATTATTTCCCCCCCTCCCCACCCATCCTGTCCCCCTGGGTGGGTTTGGAGATGGTGGGAGAGCCATGATTCAAACAGGAGGTGCAGGTTGACGATCCCACTTCCCTCTGATCAAGTTCAGGGTAGGAAGGCTTTCAGGTGGCCTTCTTGCCCAAAGGCTAATTGAGGGCCTGAAGTGGCAAGGGACTCCGCATCCAGGGAAGCCGCCTAGCAAACGCTGTCAGTTTTGTCAGCAGGCTACCGCAGAGGTCACTCATTCTTGGAGACTCTGTGCCTGAACTGGGGGACCTGACATCAGGACGTTTAGCGTGGTTGGACGGCAAGAATCCACCTCCTGCCCTTGCTTCTAGCCCCAACTCACCCCCATCTCATCAGCAACTCCCTGCCCACAACCCCCATCCCATTCATGCTCTCATCTCACCAGGGATCCATACGCAATCTCTCGTGCAGGCCCCACTGTACTACCAGCAGTGGCCACCTATCACAGTGGCGCTGCAGGTACCAGAGATCTGATGGCCTCTGATTGGCTGGCAGTTCTCAGGCAGGATTTACGCCATAAGTAAGGGAAGTGCCTGATTGGAATGTAATCACACGTGGTGTCCTTGAGAAAAGTGGGCAAAACTTTGTCTCCCACGTTAAATCCCATTCCCTGGACTAGCCTTAGTAATTTATAACGTATTGGCCAGGGGGATAAACAATTGAATATTGAGTAGAAACTAATCTCTAAGAAACCTTGCTGGTAGTAATGTTGATTCTACAATATAGTTGGCTGGACAACTGGTTCATGATGCCGAGTGAGGCCAACAGCATGGGTTTAATTCCTGTACCGGCTGAGGTTATTCATGAAGGCCCTGCTTTCTCAACCTTGTCCCTCATCTGAGGTGTGGAGATCCTCAGGTTAAACCACCACCAGTCAGTTCTGCCCCTCAAAGGGGAAAGCAGCCTATAGTCATCTGGGACAATGGCGACTTTACTTTATTTACAATACATCCGCAGGCAGACAGATAAGTGGCTTTTTAGAATTGTAATTTATTTAAGCTTTCAAGCAAGATAATGAATCATCAAAAGATGAAATACAAATGCCGGAAGTACGTCCAACAACAGAACTCAAAAAGCTTGATGACAATCTCCAAATAATGGCATGAATTTTTCGGAGGGCGTGAATTTTTCGGATGGTGGGATTTCGTTTCTAGCCATCTGAAGAGTCTGCAGGGAACACATCTCTGCCGATTCTGAATGCTCCGCAGCTTTTCCCGCTCCAGTCAGCATTCTGTGGCTGCAGGTGGGCCTTCCACCCCCTCGCTCAGAAGTCCCATATTAGAGAATTTCTGGGCAATCTGATTGGCTAGCATCTCTCCATCCTTGCAGCAACAAGAGCTGCTGTAGATTGAAGAGGAATAGCTTCAACGTGCCTGAGCCTAAGCCCTTAAACCAGAGAATAGAGTCAATTTCAGGAGTCCCAGGGTGGAGAGCATAGGGAACACCAGGGGGTGGGGGGGGGGGGGGAGGGGGGGGGTTGGATTGGTGTGTCAGGAGAACGGATGAGGAGGGGAAGGTGGTCTAGTGGTCACTGGACCTCAAGCCCGCAGTCAGAAGAATGCTTCTAATGAAGGCGCCTCTCCCCTCACTTCCTGCCCAAGGTCTAGTCCTGTTCTTTTTCGGGCTTGTCTGACGCTAGGTAAATCCGCCTGTCAGCCAGCCTAAAGATTGAGGCTGGGCAGGAAGCAGCCTACGTAGCCAGTAATTAGCCAAGTCAGGGCCTCAGTTTGGACAAGAGTGGGCAGCCGGTCCAAGGCCTTGCCAACCCCAGCGTAAAACTGTTTCTTCAATTTCATGCCACCTACAAACCCGCCAGCGGGCTAATGTGAAGTTTTGGCCTATATTTCTAGCTAAGCAACACTAGATAATGCAATCCTGTTCCCAGTCTTGCACTGTTCACTGAAACGTGGACAGAAAGATTAACAAGATGAATGGTAGTTTATTACACCTCGGATGACTATGTGGAGTTTGCACATTCTCCCCGTGTCTGCCTGGGTTTCCTTCAGGTGCTCTGGTTTCCTCCCATAGTCCAAAGATGTGCAGGTTAGGTGGATTGGCCATGCTAAATTGCCCCTTAAGTGCCCAAAGGGTTAGGTCGGTTATGGGGTTACGGAGATAGGGTGAGGGATTGGGTCTAGGAAGTGTGCTCTTTTCAGAGGGTTGGTGCAGACCCAATGGGCTGAATGGCCTCCTTCTGCACTGTAGGGATTCTATGAAAGCAAAAAGATGGAGATTAATGATTGCTTAAATTTGATGAAAATAAAGGAAATAAATCCTCCACAAGTGTGAAGTGAGAGGAATAGTGATCACTTCCAGCAGACGATCTAAAAAATAGGTCTTAACTTAAAACCTTTAGCCCCAGCTCCAAATGACACCAGCCATCCATGTGTTGTGACTCCTTTGCATTGTCCAGTGCAGACCATCCTTCTGTGCACCTCATCCAAATTACTCGGTTTGGCCAATTCTACAAATCGATCAAAGTATGATCGCCATTGCATTTAAATCAATCTTGCATTGTATCTAGTTTTTGAAAAAGAGCTAATCTAGTAGCAGGCTAAGTTCATCGTTTAACATTATTGAGCTTTGAGATTTGATTATACGATTGCTGCAGAATGCAAATCTGCCATTTTTCTTGACGCGGGAACATCGAAAGCTGAAAAACAGAAACGCATTCACATGAATCCCAAGTTCTTGAGGTTATAAAAATCAATAAAAACTTTTTAAAAGTACGAGACAGCTGGAAATCTTCAGTTACGATAATGAAAGCACAAAAATCTGCTTCTTATCACACTAAGTTAGCTTGGGGAAAAAACGATCTGTGCTTCGCACCACACTAAATCATATGTCATGCTCACTGATCTTATTGAAGGATGCAGCATAGCTAGCCAGCAATGGAAATCATCAGTTCAACGAGAACACTCTAATACTGCGCAGTGCAACACTTGAGAGGATTAAACCACCTCTCTTACCGGCGGGACAAGGCGGCGCGGGGGGGCTCCGGGGTCCTGGGGGGTGGGGGGGGGGGGTGCGGGACGATCTGGCCCCGGGGGGTGCCCCCACGGTGGCCTGGCCCGCGATCGGGGCCCACCGATCCGCGGGCGGGCCTGTGCCGTGGGGGCACTCTTTCCCTTCCGTCCATGGCGGAGGCGGAAGAGACTGCCTCCACAGCGCATGCGCGGGGATGCCGTCAGCGGCCGCTAACGCTCCCGCGCATGCGCCGCCCGGCAGTGTCATTTCCGCGCCAGCTTGCAGGGCACCAAAGGCCTTTTCCGCCAGCTGGCGGGGCGGAAATCAGACCGGCGCGGGCCTAGCCCCTCAAGGTTAGGGCTCGGCCCCCCAAGATGCGGAGAATTCCGCACCTTTGGGGCGGCGCGATGCCGGACTGATTAGCGCCGTTTTGGGCCCCGGTCGGCGGACATCGCACCGATACTGGAGAATTTTGCCCCTTATGAGGAAAGGCTGAGGGACTTGAGGCTGCTTTTGTTAGAGAGAAGAAGGTTAAGAGGTGACTTAATTGAGGCATACAAGACTATCAGAGGATTGGATAGGGTGGACAGTGAGAGCCTTTTTCCTCGGATGGTGATGTCTCGCACGAGGGGACATACCTTTAAATTGAGGAGAGATAGATATAAGACAGATGTCAGAGGTAGGTTCTTTACTCAGAGAGTAGTAAGGGCGTGGAATCTGTTGAACTCTGCCGCAGAAGGCTGTGGAGACCAAGCCACTGAGTGTCTTTCAGACAAAGATCGATCGGTTCTTGATTAATAAGGGGATCAGGGATTATGGGGAGAATGGGGCTGGGAAACATGATCGAATAGCGGAGCAGACTCAATGGGCTGAATGGCCTAATTCTATGTTTTTGGTCTTATACTGGTTATTGGATAATGGAATTTCACATATAAAATGGATAGATTGGAGAAATTGCGGCTGTTCTCCCAATAGAAGAGAAGATTGAAAGGAGATTTGATAGCTGATGTTCAAAATCATGAACGGGTCTGGACCGGGTCGATCAGGAGAAACTGCCTGTTGGGGATGGATTAGGAATCGAAGGACATGGAGTTAAAGTGATTAGGAAAATGAGCAACATAAGAAAAATAATTTTTATTAAGCTGAAGGCTAGAATCTGGAATTCACTGTCTGAGAGTGTGGTGAATGCAGATTTAATCAAGGCCGTCAAACTAGAATTGGAAAATTATCTGTTGGGAAAAGACTTTGCAGGGTTATGGGGTAAAGGCGCAAGTGCCAGACTAGGCAAGTTGCTCTTGCCGAGAGAGCAGTGATATGACGGCCTCATTCTGTGCTATAAATATTCTATGATTCTATGTCAAGTTTGAGTATGCACTAAGATTATTTTTTTAATTTTCATTAAAAAAAATGTTTATTAAGAATTTTTAACAGAATTTTCAACCATATAAACAACCCCCCCCCCCCCCCCCCCCCGTAACAAAAAAGAAGAAAAAACTCGCATAGCAAGACATAAACATGGCAAATCAATATGATACAGAACTTTGTACATTGGATTCCTCCCGTACAAATCAGTTTTCCGGGTCGTTTATGTTTTTCTTGCTCCGATGCCCCCCCCCGAAGAACCCTCCTTCCCTATCCCTCCCTCTTTCCCCCCCCCCCCCGCCCCCCCACCCCCACCCCAGAAAGAGATGCTAAGATTAAAATTAAGTTATCCTGAACTAACTCAAAGAATCTATCAGATTCCTGCCAAACTCCAGGAGACTTCAGTATAATGGACCTGAAATAAGCAGGGATTCCAGTTTGCTGTGTTCCCACCAACTCTGAAGTTCCTGCTCAGTCTTTTAAGCGACAGAACCACTTCCTTCCTCTTGCAAAGCCAATAATGCCAGATGGGCGTCAAGGGGTTGGAACATACACAACCAAGAGTCTTGTCTCTCTATCTCTGCAGAGCTAAAGAAGTGGCATGTACTTGTCTTCAGAAGAGAACATGTAGGTCACAATCAGAAGTGCCTAGCTGAAGGTAGCAACTTGGAATTGAAGAACAACTTCAACCAGGCTTGCCAACTGGTGGCCTACGGACCAGATTCCAGCCGCCAACTCCTCTGGACTTGGCCCTTCAAACCCGTAGGATTAACAACTGACATAGATTTGAAAAATGTTTTAAAGCTGCTCATCCAATCAGAGACTGGTTCCTCCCTGCATTTGCTGCTGCTAGGGACATTTGGGAATATGCAGGGGGTGGGCAGCACAGTAGCACAAGTGGATAGCACTGTGGCTTCACAGCGCCAGGGTCCCAGGTTCGATTCCCCGCTGGGTCACTATCTGTGCGGAGTCTGCACGTTCTCCCCGTGTCTGCGTGGGTTTCGTCCGGGTGCTCCGGTTTCCTCCCACAGTCCAAAGACATGCAGGTTAGATGGATTGGCCATGATAAATTGGCCTTAGTGACCAAAAAGGTTAGGAGGGGTTATTGGGTTATCATAGATTATCATAGAATTTACAGTGCAGAAGGAGGCCATTCGGCCCATCGAGTCTGCACCGGCTCTTGGAAAGAGCACCGTACCCAAAGTCAACACCTCCACCCTATCCCCATAACCCACTAACCCCACCCAACACTAAGGGCAATTTTGGACACTAAGGACAATTTATCATGGCCAATCCACCTAAC
The DNA here is from genome assembly GCF_047496885.1 of Scyliorhinus torazame. Classification (NCBI taxonomy): domain Eukaryota; kingdom Metazoa; phylum Chordata; class Chondrichthyes; order Carcharhiniformes; family Scyliorhinidae; genus Scyliorhinus; species Scyliorhinus torazame. The sequence goes on from NC_092708.1 coordinate 334,985,023, forward strand.
CTGCACATCTTTGGACTGTGGGAGGAAACCGGAGCACCCGGAGGAAACCCACGCACACACGGGGGGGATGTGCAGACTCCGCACAGACAGTGACCCAAGCTGGTATCGAACCTGGGACCCTGGAGCTGTGAAGTAATTGTGCTATCCACAATGCTACCGTGCTGCCCTTAGGGTTATGGGGATAGGGTGGAAGTGAGGGCTTAAGTGGGTCAGTGCAGGCTTCCGGGTGCGGCGATGACCAGCTGAGTCGCAAGTTTCGGCAGCTCCCGGTGGAACGGACTTTTGGGCTCTTAATAAGAGCCCCAACGGCAATTTTAACGGCTAAAAGTACTGTGCGGTGAACCAGAAGGGAATCTCCCCTGGATACGGATGAAAAAAGGAGAGGAAGGTGGCCGGATTGCGGTGGATCCTTTAGAGCAGCGGCAAGGAAGGCAAGCAAAAACCAAGATGGCGTCGGAAGGTGGCAGTTTAATATGGGGCCCTGAACAACACGAGTTTTTGAAACGCTGCGTGGAAGAACTCAAAAAGGAAATGAAGAAGGAGCTGTTGACCCCGATATTACAGGCGATCGAAGGGCTAAAGGAGGAGCAAAAGACCCAGGAGCGGGAGCTTCGGGTCGTGAAGGCAAAGGCTACCGAGAATGAGGATGACATACAGGGCCTGGTGGTGAAGACGGAGACGCATGAGGCACACCATAAACGATGCGTGGAAAGGCTGGAGGTGCTGGAGAATAACGCGAGGAGGAACAACTTAAGGATTCTTGGTCTTCCTGAAGGTGCGGAGGGAGCGGACGTCGGGGCATATGTGAGCACGATGCTGCACTCGTTAATGGGAGCGGAGGCCCCGGCGGGTCCGCTGGAGGTGGAGGGAGCATACCGAGTGATGGCGCGAGGACCGAGAGCAGGAGAAATTCCTAGAGCCATAGTGGTGAGATTCCTCCGTTTTAAGGACAAAGAGATGGTCCTTAGATGGGCAAAGAATACTCGGAGCAGTAAGTGGGAGAACGCGGTGATCCGCGTATACCAAGACTGGAGTGCGGAGGTGGCGAGAAAGAGGGCGAGCTTTAATCGGGCCAAGGCGGTGCTTCACAAAAAGAAGATAAAATTCGGAATGCTGCAACCGGCAAGACTGTGGGTCACATATCAAGGGAGGCACCACTACTTTGAGACGGCGGATGAGGCGTGGACTTTTATCGTGGAAGAAAAATTGGAATGAGCGGGTTATTTTTTTAAAAAAGAACGTTTGAAACAAAGTGATGGGGCGAGTATGGGGGGCGAAGAGGGGGGTAAAAAGGGGGGAAAGAGGCGTTTTATGTTATTAATCCTGCGATGTGGTAACTTTTCTCTCTTCCACAGGAGGTGGTGGGGGAGGAAAGGAGGTGGAGGAGATGGGGCGTTGGCCATTGGGGGCGGGGCCAAGGGGGAAGCGCGGGCTCGGTTCCCGCGCTATGATAATCATGGCGGGAATAGGGAAGCAGGAAGGAGGGGGCGCGCACGGTGCGAGCTGAGGTCACGGGGGGAAGCCGAGGTCGGCCAGAGTTTGCTGACTTCTGGGAGCAACATTGGGGGTGTAACTACGCTAGTGGGGGATCTAGCGGGGGGGGTGGGAGGGGGGAATTATTGGGCTGCTGCTGCTGGGGAGAGGGGGGAGCTGGCATGGGGTGGGATGGGCGGGGGAGCACCGCCTGGGGGGGACACAGCTGCGTGGGAACCGGGTGAGGAGCTGGAAAAAGGGGATGGCTAATCGACAAGGGGGGGTAAAAAGCCCCCCAACCCGGCTGATCACGTGGAACGTGAGAGGGCTGAACGGGCCGATAAAGAGGGCACGGGTACTCGCACACCTTAAGAAACTTAAGGCAGACGTGGTTATGTTACAGGAAACGCACTTGAAACTGATAGACCAGGTGAGACTACGCAAAGGTTGTGTGGGGCAGGTGTTCCATTCGGGGCTAGATGCGAAAAACAGGGGGGTGGCTATATTAGTGGGGAAGCGGGTAATGTTTGAGGCAAAGACTATAGTGGCGGATAGCGGGGGCAGATACGTGATGGTGAGTGGCAAACTACAGGGGGAGACGGTGGTTTTGGTAAACGTATATGCCCCGAACTGGGATGATGCCAATTTTATGAGGCGTATGCTAGGACGCATCCCGGACCTAGAGGTGGGAAAGTTGGTAATGGGGGAGATTTCAATACGGTGTTGGAACCAGGGCTGGACAGGTCGAGGTCCAGGACTGGAAGGAGGCCGGCAGCAGCCAAGGTGCTTAAAGATTTTATGGAGCAGATGGGAGTAGTAGACCCGTGGAGATTTAGCAGACCTAGGAGTAAGGAGTTTTCGTTTTTCTCCTATGTCCACAAAGTCTATTCGCGAATAGACTTTTTTGTTTTGGGAAGGGCGTTGATCCCGAAGGTGAGGGGAACGGAGTATACGGCTATAGCCATTTCGGATCACGCTCCACATTGGGTGGACTTGGAGATAGGGGAAGAAACAGAAGGGCGCCCACCCTGGAGAATGGACATGGGACTAATGGCAGATGAGGGGGTGTGTCTAAGGGTGAGGGGGTGCATTGAAAAGTACTTGGAACTCAATGATAATGGGGAGGTCCAGGTGGGAGTGGTCTGGGAGGCGCTGAAGGCAGTGGTTAGAGGGGAGCTGATATCAATAAGGGCACATAAAGGAAAGCAGGAGAGTAGGGAACGGGAGCGGTTGCTGCAAGAACTTCTGAGGGTTGACAGGCAATATGCGGAGGCACCGGAGGAGGGACTGTACAGGGAAAGGCAAAGGCTACACGTAGAATTTGACTTGCTGACAACGGGTACTGCAGAGGCACAGTGGAGGAAGGCACAGTGTGTACAGTATGAATATGGGGAGAAGGCGAGCAGGTTGCTGGCCCACCAATTGAGGAAAAGGGGAGCAGCGAGGGAAATAGGGGGAGTGAGGGATGAGGAAGGAGAGATGGAGCGGGGAGCGGAGAGAGTGAATGGAGTGTTCAAAGCATTTTATAAAAAAATATACGAAGCTCAACCCCCGGATGGGAGGGAGCGAATGATGGGCTTTCTGGACCGGCTGGAATTTCCCAAGGTGGAGGAGCAGGAAAGGGTGGGACTGGGAGCACAGATTGAAATAGAGGAAGTAGTGAAAGGAATAAGGAGCATGCAGGCGGGGAAGGCTCCGGGACCGGATGGATTCCCAGTTGAATTTTACAGGAAATATGTGGACTTGCTCACCCCGCTACTGATGAGGACCTTTAATGAGGCAAAGGAAAGGGGACAGCTGCCCCCGACTATGTCTGAGGCAACGATATCGCTTCTCCTAAAGAAGGAAAAGGACCCGCTGCAATGCGGGTCCTATAGACCTATTTCCCTCCTAAATGTAGACGCTAAGATTCTGGCCAAGGTAATGGCAATGAGGATAGAGGATTGTGTCCCGAGGGTGGTCCATGAGGACCAAACTGGGTTTGTGAAGGGGAGACAGATGAATACGAATATACGGAGGCTGCTCGGGGTAATGATGATGCCCCCACCAGAGGGGGAATCGGAGATAGTGGTGGCGATGGATGCCGAGAAAGCATTTGATAGAGTGGAGTGGGATTATCTGTGGGAGGTGCTGAGGAGATTTGGTTTTGGAGATGAGTATGTTGGATGGGTGCAGCTGTTGTATAGGGCCCCAGTGGCGAGTGTGGTCACGAATGGACGGGGATCTGCATACTTTCGGCTCCATAGAGGGACAAGGCAGGGATGCCCTCTGTCCCCATTATTGTTTGCACTGGCGATTGAGCCCCTGGCAATAGCATTGAGGGGTTCCAAGAAGTGGAGGGGAGTATTTAGAGGAGGAGAAGAACACCGGGTATCTCTGTATGCGGATGATTTGTTGTTATATGTAGCGGACCCGGCGGAGGGGATGCCAGAGATAATGCGGACACTTCGGGAGTTTGGAGAATTCTCAGGATATAAACTGAACATGGGGAAAAGTGAGTTGTTTGTGGTGCATCCAGGGGAGCAGAGCAGAGAAATAGAGGACTTTCCGCTGAGCAAGGTAACAAGGGACTTTCGTTACTTGGGGATCCAGATAGCCAAGAATTGGGGTACATTGCATAGGTTAAATTTAACGCGATTGGTGGAACAAATGGAGGAGGACTTCAAGAGATGGGACATGGTATCCCTGTCACTGGCAGGGAGGGTGCAGGCGGTTAAAATGGTAGTCCTCCCGAGATTCCTCTTTGTGTTTCAGTGCCTCCCGGTGGTGATCACAAAGGCTTTTGTCAAAAGGATCGAAAAGAGTATCATGAGTTTTGTGTGGGCCGGGAAGACCCCGAGAGTGAGGAAGGGATTCTTACAGCGTAGTAGGGATAGGGGGGGGCTGGCACTACCGAGCCTAAGTGAATACTACTGGGCCGCCAATATCTCAATGGTGAGTAAGTGGATGGGAGAAGAGGAGGGAGCGGCGTGGAAGAGATTGGAGAGGACGTCCTGTAGGGGGACTAGCCTACAAGCTATGGTGAAAGCCCCATTGCCGTTCTCACCAAAGAAATACACCACAAGCCGGTGGTGGTGGCGACTTTGAAAATTTGGGGACAGTGGAGACGGCATAGGGGAAAGACGGGAGCCTTGGTGGGGTCCCCGATAAGAAATAACCATAGGTTTGCCCCGGGGAGAATGGATGGGGGATTTGGAATATGGCAAAGAGCAGGAGTAACGCAACTGAAAGATCTGTTTGTGGATGGGAAGTTCGCAAGTCTGGGAGCGCTGACCGAGAAATATGGGTTGCCCCAAGGGAATGCATTCCGGTATATGCAACTGAGGGCTTTTGCGAGGCAACAGGTGAGGGAATTCCCGCAGCTCCCGACGCATGAGGTGCAGGACAGAGTGATCTCAAAGACATGGGTGGGGGACGGTAAGGTGTCAGATATATATAGGGAAATGAGGGACGAGGGGGAGATTATGGTAGATGAGCTGAAAGGGAAATGGGAAGAAGAGCTGGGGGAGGAGATTGAGGAGGGGCTGTGGGTGGATGCCCTGAGTAGGATAAACTCATCGTCCTCGTGTGCCAGGCTAAGCCTGATTCAATTTAAGGTGTTACACAGGGCGCATATGACTGGAGCACGGCTCAGTAAATTTTTTGGGGTAGAGGATAGGTGTGCGAGATGCTCGAGAAGCCCAGCGAATCACACCCACATGTTTTGGTCATGTCCGGCACTACAGGGGTTCTGGGTGGGAGTGACAAAGGTGCTTTCGAAAGTAGTGGGGGTCCAGGTCGAACCAAGCTGGGGGTTGGCTATATTTGGGGTTGCACAAGAGCCGGGAGTGCAGGAGGCGAGAGAGGCCGATGTTTTGGCCTTTGCGTCCCTAGTAGCCCGGCGCAGGATACTGTTGATGTGGAAGGAAGCCAAGCCCCCGGGGGTGGAGACCTGGATAAATGACATGGCAGGGTTTATAAAGCTGGAACGGATTAAGTTCGTCCTAAGGGGATCGGCTCAAGGGTTCACCAGGCGGTGGCAACCGTTCGTCGAATACCTCACAGAAAGATAGAGGGAATGGAAAAGAAGAAGGCAGCAGCAGCAGCCCAGGGGGGGGGGGGGAGGGGGGGGAGGAACCAGAAGGACTCTCAGGGTTGTTAATATATATGTATAATATGTATAGGTCGTTGCTATAAATAATTGTATATTGGACTGTTAAATCATATTTTTGGAGTGTTTATCTGAGACAAGGCAGTTGCCATTTAGTTTTAGTTTTCGTTTTTGTTATATATTATTTATTCTTTGTTTATAAAACAGGTCATTGTTATTTATACTGTTATATTATTGTGTAAAGGATACACAATGTACTGTGATGGTTGACCAAAAATTTTCAATAAAATATTTAAAAAAAAAAAAAAGTGGGTCAGTGCAGACTCGATGGGCCGAATGGCCTCCTTCTGCACTGTATGTTCTATGTTTGGCGGGGTGGGGGGGGGAATCAAGGGCAAGTTGGACTGGGGCTGGAGCGAGTCATGTGGAGCTTCAGTGAGTGCAGGGCTATGTGTGTAGAGTGGGACCGTGGTAAGAGTGGGGCTCGAGTGAGAGGACATTGGCTGGAGCAAGAGCAAGGCTCGGAGGAAAACGGGGCCGGAGGCAGAGTCACGCTTGGGCAGCTGATGCGAGAACAGAGCCTGGGGCCATGAGTGTGTGAGTGAACATGTGTGAGTGAGAGACACAACAGGGTGCATAAGTCTGGCTTATTCCCAGCCTCAGTTTGCACATTCACCGTCACACACCAACATTGGATTGGATTGGATTGGATTTGTTTATTGTCACGTGTACCGAGGTACAGTGCAAAATATTTTTCTGCGAGCAGCTCAACAGATCATTAAGTACATGAGAAGAAAAGGAATAAAAGAAAATACATAATAGGGCAACACAACATATACAATGTAACTACATAAGCACTGGCATCGGATGAAGCATACAGGGTGTAGTGTTCATGAAATCAGTCCATAAGAGGGTCGTTTAGGAGTCTGGTGACAGTGGGGAAGAAGCTGTTTTTGAGTCTGTTCGTGCGTGTTCTCAGGCTTCTGTATCTCCTGCCCGATGGAAGAAGTTGGAAGAGTGAGTAAGCCGGGTGGGAGGGGTCTTTGATTATACTGCCCGCTTTCCCCAGGCAGCGGGAGGTGTAAATGGAGTCAATGGATGGGAGGCAGGTTCGTGTGATGGACTGGGCGGTGTTCACGACTCTCTGAAGTTTCTTGTGGTCCTGGGCTGAGCAGTTGCCATACCAGGCACATTCACAGGCACATTCACATGCACATAACATGCACATTCACGCACTCTCACAGTGGTTGTGTGGGGAGGGTGATTGTGCACCAAGACTGGGACTAAGCCAGACACCCAAACTTTCACCCTCTCAGACTTGAATGATCATCTTTACTTATTATTCATTTCTAAAAATTACCAATGTATTACTTTGACATTGTGTTTTTGCTCAGCAAGTCATTTCTTTTCATACCTCAAGACTTTTTTAAATTGAAATTCATGTTCAATGTTGAGCCAAACTTGGGGCGCGATTCTCCACTCCCACGCCGGTTGGGAGAATCGCCTGGGCCGCCAAAATTTCCGGGGACACCGGTCTGACGCCCTCCCGCGATTCTCCCAAGCGGCAGGAACGGCCCGGTCGAGTTTTGCGGGCCGCAGGCCGGAGAATCGCCGGAGACACCCAAAATGGCGATTCTCCGGCACCCCCGCTATTCTGAGGCCCGGATGGGTCGAGCTGCCAGGCCAAAACGGCGGGTTCCCCAAGGCGCCGTCCACACCTGGTCGCTGCAGTCGTGGGCGGTGCGTGAACGCTGGGGGGGGCGGCCTGTGGGGGGGCGAGGGGGGATCCTGCACCGGGCTTCACCTGGAATGTGGGGTGGCCCGCGATCGGTGCCCACCGATCGTCGGGACATCCTCTCTGAAGGAGGACCTCCTTCCTTCCGCGGCCCCGCAAGATCCGTCCCCCATCTTCTTGCGGGGCGGACTTAGAGAGGACAGCAACCACGCATGCGTGGGTTGGCGCCAGCCAACCCGCGCATGCCCGGATGACGTCCGTTATGCGGCGCCGGCCGCATCATCTATGCGGCGCCGTTTTTACGTGGGCGACAAGGCCTGGCGCGTGTAGATGACGCGGCCCCAATACTGGCCCATTGTCAGGGCCTGAATCGGTCGGGACCGGGGCCGTTCCGCGCCGTCGTGAACCTCAATGGCGTTCACGACGGCGCGGCCACTTCGGCGTGGGAGTGGAGAATCCCGCCCCTAACCTTTTCAAAATTTGCTCATTGGCCCCTCTCAAAAAGGTTGGAAAGACGTGTGTTAGACATTTTTTTAAATTGCATTTAAATACAAGACTGAATGGAGCATTTTGGGGTCTTCGACATGGCAGTATTAAGTATCTGCCTCATGGTGGGGCAAATCCTGGAGATGCATCCATAGAGGTAGCTGCTAATCTCACGCAAATGAATTGGTATCCTGGAACTCTGCAAACTCTGGGAAGTTTATACGCTGGAGAATGTGATCCTGATGTAATCATGGGGATAACAATCCACTGACTTCAGAACCAGAATAGTTGCTTTGAAAGCATAGCAGCTGGAACATAAGAACATACGAACTAGGAGCAGGAGTAGGACATCTGGCCCCTCGAGCCTGCTCCACCATTCAATGAGATCATGGCTGATCTTTTGTGGACTCAGCTCCACTTCCCGGCCCAAACACCATAACCCTTAATCCCCTTATTCTTCAAAAAACTATCTATCTTATAGCTTAAAAACATTTAATGAAGGAGCCGCAACCGCTTCACTGGGCAAGGAATTCCATAGATTCACAACCCTTTGGGTGAAGAAGTTCCTCCTAAACTCAGTCCTAAATCTACTTCCCCTTATTTTGAGGCTATGTTCTGCTTTCACCCGCCAGTGGAAACAACCTGCCCGCATCTATCCTATCTATTCCTGGAAGAACAGGTAGATCAGATGACAAATTGAACGAGCTTACTATAGCATATTTCCACATGTATGCAGCAGTGGGTACTCGGTACAATCAGAGGGCTCACATTTTGAGGTGAGTGGGAAGTCACAGTCCTTGTCACTGACCTCAAGGCAAGCTTTCCATAAATATCTAACAATCTGTGGCATAGATTTCACCTTTCCCGACATTAATCTAATCCCAGTGCCATCTATAGGGGATCTCTGGCAAGCAGTCCCAGTGATGTCAGCAAGCGGGCTAAGCAGTCAATCACATTGAAGATTTCTCAGCAACGACAAGCAAAATGCATTGATTATCTTTCACTTTTTCATTACCTTTACAGTGGGCTTTTATGAGTCAACCATCTTGCAGTGTGTCTGGAGTCACATGCAGAGCCACACAGACACGGGGAGAACGTGAAAACTCCACACAGACAGTGACCCGGGGGCCAGGATCGAACCCGGGTCCTTGGCACCGTGAGGCAGCAGTGCACACATGCAGACCACACCAGGTAAGAAAGGCAGATTTCCTACCCGAAAGGATATTAGATGGGTTTTTGAGACAATCGATGATAGTTTCTTCAACTGGCTTTAAATTCCAGTTTAATAATTGTTTGAAGTTTATTCATTAAACTTAAATTCCACTAGCTGCCAAGGTGGGATTTGATCCCAGGGCCCCAGATCATTACTTTGGGCCTCAAAGTTACCAGTGACATTACCACTTCACCACCATCACTCCCTTACCAGGAGAAACGGATCCGTCCTGTATACTTTTGGTGCAGGTGATGTCACAAGATAATTACAAGCGAGGAAGCCCAATCTCTCTCTTCAAGTCAAAGAATTTTCATGATATCCCCATAAGCCTTTATATTTTGCTTCTACCTTTAACGTAGACCCCAATTATACCATAGTTTTCCAAATGAATTTGAATGCAGTTCCTCCCCTCAGCCCATGAAGAACATGATGGTGGGCACTGTTAAGCTAATTCTTCACCAGGGTTGGGTCATACTTGGGATTCGGAAAGCGCCATGCTATTCAGGTTTTGCCTGACCTGCAACTCATAGCACACATCCAGAAAGCAATACTAACAATTCAAAACATGCTCCTCCTTTCTCTGGAATGGTAGCACCTGAATGACATCAAGGCTGTTGCTAATTAACAAAATAGAAACTGGCTAATGTCAAGCAGGAAGCATTCAGAACTCTGATGCATCAGATTACAGGGAAGTAGGAAATTAATATTCACATTTTTAAACCAAGAACTCATCCTTGGTCCAGGTAAATCTATGTGGCTCAGCGTCACATTGGTGGCAATCAATTCCCAACCTTGATTTTGCTCCTCCTGAAACTTTCTCTCGCAAATTTTGGATCCATTTTGAATAGAATTACTTACAGGCAAAGTGGTTCATTGTCTGTTCTTAAACCAATGCTAAGTTTAATGTTTTGTGAGTTTTTAGTTTACCAACCTCTGTTAGCACAGTTTTAACGAAAAGAACATAGGAGCAGGTCGACCATTCCGCCCATTGAGCCTACTCCGCTATTCAATAAGATCATGGTTTACTACCCAAGGTAAGAGTGCATGGAGTAGGATGTAACCTTTTAGCATGGATAAAGGATTGGTTAGATAACAGAAAGCAGGGCAGCATGGTGCCGCAGTGGTTAGCACTGTTGCACCACGGTGTCGAGGACCCGGGTTCGATCCTGACCCCGGGTCACTGTATGTTGAATTTTCACGTTCTCCCCGTGTCTGTGTGGCTCTCACCCCCACAACCCAAAGATGTGCAGGGTAGGTGGATTGGCCATGTTAAGTTGCCCCTTAATTGGTAATTTTTTTAAAAAGATAACAAAGTAGGGAAAAATTGACTTTTTCGGGTTGGCAAGCAGTAACTGGTGGAGTGCCTTGGAGATTAGTGCTGGGACCTCAACTATTTACAATCTATGTCAATGACCTAGATGAAAAGACCAAAGGTGCATTTAATGGTCGCATCGTGCCCAAGTTGGTGTCTAGACGAGGCCTTTGAATCCCGAGAGAAACCTCTCACGAGATTTGCGACACTTGAAACACCTCGCTCTCACTGAGCATGATCCAGATCAGAAGCTCATTTAAATATGTGTTTGTGGGATTTTCCCGACATCCAGGGCCTAACAGATGCGCTGGGAGCCCTCGCCAGGGCGCTGTTTAGTACTGGTTTCCACAAACATGGACCAGTTGTACTGGCACCTGGGTGGGGTGGAGGGATGCTCGTGGGTCATTAGAGATCCCTGGGTGGCCGATGCAGGGCAGTGTGGCACCCTGGTAGTCCCTCTGGCAGCTGGGCACTTTGGCACTGCCAACCTGTCATTGCCAGGGTACCCGGGTAGCACTGCCATGCTGGTAGGGGGCGCTGCCAAGATGGCAGTGCCAGGGTGTTGTCTGCCAGGCTGACACTGCCAGGGATCGGGCCCGGGGGACCTTACCGTGTGGAGGGGAAGTGAGGGGGTATTCCCGGGGCCTCCCTGATATTTGGGGGAGGGGAGCCGAAACCGGGGGGGGGGGGGGGGGGGGGGGGGGGCTGCTGACGGGGGAGATCATGGCAGTCAGACAAAATGGCACCCCAACCTGCAAGGAGCCCTTGCAACCGCTGGAAATGCCCTGCTAAACGCGCCCAGTTAATTTTCCGGTTAAATCACGCCCCGAATGTATGATAGCTAAATTTGCTGAAAACACCAAGATAGTTAGGAAAGTAAGTTAGCAGAGGAGGTAGAGAGTCTGCAAAGGAATATAGTTGGGTTAAGTGAGTAGGCAAAAATTTGTCGGATGGAGTATAATTTTGAAAAATGTGAACTTGTCCACTTTGGCAGGAAAATAGAAAAGCAGTAAACTATTTAAATGGAGTGTGATTGTAGAACTCGGTGGTACAGAGCAATTCGGGTGTCCTGGCACATAAATCACATAAAGTTAGTATATACTGGAGCAAGTGATTACGGTGGCAAATGGAAGTTGGGTTTTATTGCAAAGAGGAATGGAATATTAAAGGAGGGCAGTTGTAAAGAGCCTTAGTGAGAGTGTGAACGGGATTCTCCGTTCCCGAATGGCGATTTTGCAATCGCCAATTGGGAGGAGAATCCCTTTTAACGATGGAAGCGGGGGCGGCGCCTGTGTTGGTGGGCGACCTCCCCTCCAAAACGGCAACATCGAAGAGCGCCTCGCACGCTGTTGGGGCGGCCTCAGGACGTCACCAGAAGGCTCTTCCCCCGATGCTCCGCCCCTGATGGGCTGTGTTCCCGATCACACGGTTGACGTGTGGTCTCAGCAGTCGGGAATCTGGGGGGACTGGTGGGGGGTGGGCAGGGGGACACTATCTGGCAGGTCGGGTCCACGCACAGCCGTAGCCATGTTGTACATCGCGACTGTTGCAGGTCGTCCTCGTGCGCATGCGCGGTCACGGACCCGGCAATTCTCCGGCCGTGTTTGTGGCACAGCTGCTAGCCCCTCACCAGTCGGAGCATCGGTGCTGGGGTGGCGCCACTTTTTTTGACGTAAAACACCACGGATCCTCCGGACATAGCCTGGAAATCGGAGAATCCAGTCCCACATCTGGAATTCAGCGTACAATTTTGGTCTCCTTACTTGGGGGGGAAAAAAAGATATAATTGCTTTAGAAAAGATTCACTCTCGTGTAGATTAAGGGCGACTACGGGTAATCCTTGATTCCTTTTTGTCATTTGTTTATGTAAACAGGCGGGTTGAGGTTCGGGGGTTGGTGGGCGGATGGGATCGTTGTTATTATGGGGACTGACATATCTTGTTGATTATTGTTTATTGTTGATGGGGTTAAATGTGGGAGAAAATGTGAAAAAGGAGGAGATTAAAAAAAATGTTTTTAAAAGAAAGAAAAGGTTCACTCAACTCATTCCTGAGATGAAGGGGTTATCTTATGAAGAAAGGTTGAACAGTTTGGGCCTATGCCCATTGGAGTTTAGAAGAATGAGAGGTGGCCTTATTGAAACACATAAGATCATGAGGGGACTTGGTAGGATGGATACCGGGAGATTGTTTCTATTTGTTGGGGGGAACAACAAGAAGTAGGGGAACACGGTTTAAGATAATGGGCGGGATTCTCCGTTAGCTGACTCCGAATTCGGGGCGTGCGATTGGGCGGAGAATAGCTTCCAATGCCAAAATAGTGACAGGTGCCCGTTTGTCGCCAAATCGCGATGCTTTGCCAGCTCGAAAATGGCATCAATGCGATGCACGGCATGCATATTTTAAACAGCATGGCCCTCCCATGATCCTCCACATCCGATGGGCCGAGTTCCCCACGTGTGCTCTCAAAAACCGTGAACCTGGCGTGGTGGCTGCAGAGAGAGAGAGGGCGTATGGATAGTGTCCAGCACCGCCGTACTTTGCCGACAGTTGCGCCGCTGGCAGGGGAGCTTCTGCTAGGGCCAGGGGGAGTAGTGGGGGGTGGCCAGGAGGTGGCCTGTGGGGTCGGGGGGGGGGGGGGGCGGGTACGCAACACCATTACCGCAGCCAGCAAGCAGCCATGTGGCTGCGCATGTCGCTGACAGCCCGCTTTAAACCTGGTGCCCTAGGTCATACGGGTGACCCCCCTTGGGTGCCCTCTGGCCCCAGCCGACCCATCAGCTGTATGGGCGCTCCGCTCCAGCACAACCTGTCCCATCTTTTTGGCTTCGATAAGTGTGTGTGTGGGGAGTGTATGTTTCTGCGCGGCTGCAGCTTGTCAGCCCTGCAAGTGTCGATCACGGACCCAGCGAATCCCGCACCATTTTTCATGGGAACCGATGGTGTTCCTCGCGGTACTGGTGCTAGCCCCTCACTGGTAGCGTAATTGGTACAGGTGCGGCAGCGATCTTCCTGTCGTAAAAGTCCACGGATTCTCCGTTGGCGTCAACACTTAGTCGCAGAAACGGAGAATCCAGCCCAATGTCTCTTTTAAGATAGAGATGAGGAGAGCTTATTTCTCTCAGAGGGTTGTTGCTGTGTGGAATTCTCTTCCCCAGAAGGCAGTGGAGGCTGGGTCATTGGGCATAGTAGCACAGCGGTTGGCACTGCTGCCTCACAGCACCAGGGACGTGGGTTTAATTCTGGCCTCGGGTGACTGTCTGTGTGGAGTTTGCATGGTTTCCCCGTGTCTGCGTAGGTTTCCTCCAGGTGCTCAGGTTTCCTCCCACAGTCTAAAGAAGTGCGGGTTAGGTGATTGCCCATGCTAAATTGTCCCTTAGTGTCCAGGGATGTGCAGGTTAGGTGGGGTTGTGGGGGTTATGGGGATACAGCAGGGGAATGGACTTGGTTGGGTGCTCTTTCCAAGTGTCAGTGTTGACTCAGTGGGCCAATTGGCCTCCTTCTGCACTGTCGGAATTCTAAGATTGAATTTAGTCAAGCCAAAGTTAGATAGGTTTTTGTTCGACAAAGGAGTCAAGGGTTAAGTGAGGGCAGAAAGGAAAATGAAGATGAGACCACAACTAGCTCAGCCATGACCTTACTGAATGACGGATCAGGCTCGAAGGGCTGAATATTCTAGTCCTGCATCTCAGTCCTGTGGTTGGTTTGATCGTGGCCTCAACTGTCCCCCATAACATTTGCAAATCAAAAGTCTAGCTAACTCATCCTTGAACATATTCAAAATCCCAATTTCCATTGCTCTCTGGTGTAGAGAATTCCAAAGATTGATGACCCACTGAGGGAAGAAATTCCTCCTCATCGCCATTTTAAATGGATGACCCTTATTCTGAACCTGTGTGCCCTAGATTCCTCTAATATTCCATCACACGGATTGTATAATAGATAATAAAGTATGAAGATATAGAGAAGCAACTTAGTAAAGATATCTTTCAGATGACACTAAAATAGAGAATAAAAAGAGGTGAATAAAGGAGGGGAAAAGTAAACTTTCAACGGGGGAGAACAAAGCAATGAAAATAAACAGGAGAGCAAAGGTCAATATTTTAAAATCTATTATTTAGATCTGGGTTTTTGATTTGAGGATTGTTCTGGTTTTGGTCCCACATCACTTACACTTGTTCTATTCTTTGCTGTTTACCTTTCTATAAAATTATTTTTCTGTCACATTAGGGCTGCTGGAAGTTGAAAGCTGTTGACCTAGTGTAGCTAATCACTGTAGTACCCAAATCCTCCCAAAGATGTGACCATGTTTCAGGACCTCATTCTGTTGGAATGAATGTACAAGTACCTGCGACTCGCAGATACCCAATGGTCACGGGCATCCGGTGGCAGCCATGGAGTGAGTGGTCACACACAAGGCAGCTCCGGCTCGAAGGCGTTGGTTTTGGCATTTTTTTTTTTTTAACCCGTTAGTGGGGTGGTTTTGGCAGAAAAGGGGAGCGAAAAGTGTAAGAGAAGAAGTTATCTCCTGTACTGGCATGTCTGCTGGCTATCAGGTCTGGCTGAAGACAGTTAAGGACCTGACTACAACGAGTTGGGGGAGACCTGTGGCACAGCACCAATTGTGAGAATGGCGGACGGGGAAGGATTGTCCTCAGTGGGAAAGCCTCAGATGAAGCAATTGATGAGCTTCATCAAGGGAGAATTTCGACAGCAGAGGAAATAAATGCACAGTGACTGGTCGAGGGCGATTGAGGGGGCAGTGGCACCTCTTTAAGGGTCGTTGGATCGGGTGGAAAAGTGCCTCGAAGCACAAGAGGCGATGATCCATGAGGCAGAAAAGGTGGTGTCTGACCAGAGTCACCACATTGTGTCTTTGGAGGCAGACATGGTGATCCTGAGGGATCTATGCAAGTTGCGGTCGAAGGTGGAGGAGCAGGAGAACAGGTCCAGGCGACAGAATTTGCGAATTGTGGGCCTGCTGGAGGGTGTGGAGGGAACGAGCACCACAAAGTATGTTTCCAGGATGCTGGACGTGTTGGTGGAGGAGAAGATGTTGAACTGGGCCCCAGAGGTGGATCGGGCCCACAGGTCCTTGAGGCAGAAGCCGAGAGCAGGGGAACCCCCTGCGGGCTGAAGGGTTTGAGAGCAGCGGTGATTTTCTTGCAGGAGACACATGTTCAAGTGAAGATCAGGTTAGGCTGAGGAAGGGATGGATGGGGCAAGTATTTCTCTCGGGCTTTGATTCGAAGTCGAGGGGGGAGTAGCAATTGGTTGAGCAAGAAAACGGGGAAGTGCGAGACGGGGGGGGGGGGGTTTACACGTGTACAAGGTGTACTCTCGAACTAATTTTTTGTGGTGAGTCAGGCGGTGCTGGTAGGGGCGGAATATGCAGGAACTTTGATTTTGGACCTCGCGCCGCATTGGCTGGATGGGAGGCTTGGTTCGGAGCAAGTGCAGAGGCCAAATGGAGGCTGGATTCCGGACTTCTGGCGGACAAGGCGTTTTGCGAGAAGGTGAGACTGGTGATTGGAGTTTAATCAGAATGCGGAGGTGTTGAAGGCCACGGTTTGGGAAGCTTTGTAGGCAATGGTTCGAGGGGAGATCATTTTGTTTATGGCTCATAGAGATAGGAGGAGGAGGGAGGAGCACAGGAGGTTGTTAAGACAAGATAGTGGAGGTGGATAGGAGATACTCAGCAGCCTGCGCGAAAAAGAGTTGTTTGCGAAGAGGAAGACATTTTGCAGGGTCAGTTTGACAGGTTGATGATGGGCAAGGCGGTGGGGCAGCTGCGGAGGGTGAGGAGAGTGCAGTGTGAGTATGGGGAGAGGGCGAGTTGTATGTTGGCCCACCAGCTGCAGTGGCAGGGGGTGTCTAGGGATATTTTAAAAGGTGAGGGCGCTAAACGGGGAGGTGGTGTCGGAGCCGGAAAAGATAAATGAGGTGTTCGGTGGGGTACTACAAGAAGTTGTACAAGGCCAGGCCGGGTGGATAGGTGAGGGACGTTGGTCTGTTTCTGGACAGGTTGGAGTTCCCAGAGCTGGAGATGGGGAAGAGGCATGCATTGGAGGAGCTGCTGGATCAATTGGGCTTTGGGGGGTCCGGAGTCATGTCAGAGGGAGTCGTGAGATCGAGACGCCATTTAAAAATGGTGACCCAACATCCTCCTGTACTGAGGAGTTCTGGCAAGCGGAGCTCCTCAGTACAGGAAACAGGACTAAGTGCAGTCTCAGCAGGACATTCCCTGCTGACAACCTGTATTGCAACACAGTCCCGTTCGATAGCGTGGTCTTTCTCGGTGTTACAAGCACCGGGAAACACCCAGCTAAATCTGCTCGGCACGGAACTCTGTTGCAATTCGGTTAGATCACACCCAAAAGCTTTGCTGAAATCCATATAAACTACATCAACTGCACTACCTTCAACTGTTGGTTTAATAACAACCACAGAGACTGCAACAGTTCAAGAAGGCAGTTCTCCACCACCTTCTCAAAGGCAATTCGGGATGAGCAGTAAATGCTGCCCTACTCAGCCCATATCCCCTCCCATTCCTTCCTGATCTTTGAAAGGGTTTTTTTAGAGAGCGGCCTGCTTACTCCTCCCGACTGCCCGCTCCACATTTTGTGACATGTGCGGATATCATTGAGGTCAACTGGCACATTAACAAGTCCAATTGATCCTTCATTCATTATTTATTTAAGAATGGTGGGCAGGCTGACGATTTTGGCACCTGCCCATCCCCCCATTATGGGAGGGAGCTCGGGCGTGGGTGGGAATGTGGTGGGGTGGACACTTGCACTATTTTACTTGCCCTCCCCTGCCCATTGTATGGTGCACTTGTAAAACTCTGGATCAATAACAGACATATGGGCCAGAACGACCCCGTCGTGGCAGGGGGCGGACAGGAAATTGCAGTGAGACATTCAAAGCCCCATTGACTTCGGCGGTTCTCGAACATAGAACATAGAACATACAGTGCAGAAGGAGGCCATTTGGCCCATCGAGACTGCACAGACCCACTTAAGCCCTCACTTCCACCCTATCCCCGTAACCCAATAACCCCTCTGTGGTATGTGGTGATGTGCATCAATGTAAATGCATGTAGGCTAGCTAGACACTAGAGGGAGCACCAGTGACATCACACACACACACACTCAACCAATAGATCAAGTAGATAGGATTCGACCAATAGGCATTCAGGATACACAAGGAGGTGACACGACCACAGGGGGGCATTACACCAACCCATATATAAAGGACACCACACACATGATCCGCCTCTTTCCAGTGGAGACAGTCAGTGAGGACAGACACAGGGTTGATTCAATATTACACCCACCACGTGGATTGCAGCAACTGGTTAGTCAGTATGGGTAGCTATAGTAGGATTAGCAGTAGTGTCGAACCCGAGTAATAGAAGTGTAAATAGTTTAATAAACATGTTGAAGTTATCTCCACGCCTGAACCTTCCTTTGTCAAGTGCACCACAAGGAAGCCGCTGATGTCACACCTACAACATAACAAATCATGGTAGTCTGTGTAGAGGTATTACGGTACCTGGTCATGCTGGAACACCATTGGTAGATATTGTATGTTTCCTATTGGTCAAGCTGTATGGTAGCTCCGCCCTGCATGGCGGGGTATAAGAGCCCGTGCCGCCCCAGCAGCCTTCTTTCTGTACTTGAGTTGCTGGGGGAAACATCTAGCTTATTAAAGCCTTCAGTTGGAGTACAACCTCGCTTTAGTGGTCATTGATCATGCATCAATTTAATAAGCTAGATTTAAAAGGATGGAGATCCGAATCAAGCCGGAGTGTCTGCAACTCAGCCCCCACGCGGCGAACTCAGCGGCGATCTTCAAGCACTGGCTGGCGTGTTTTAAAGGATATCCCGGAATGGCCGAAAACACACCCACGGGAGAACAGAAATTGCAAGTCCAGCACTCGAGGGTGAGCCTGGAAATTTACACCCTCATCGAGGACGCGGACGACTTCGATGCAGCAATGGAGCTGCTAAAAGGACATTATATTCGCCCGGTAAACCAGGTCTACACCCGACATCTGCTAGCAATGAGGCGACAAATCTCTGGGGAAATCGCTGGAAGAATTCTACCGTGTTGGGAAGAAACTGCAGCTGCCCGCAAGTTTCGGCGAGCGACCACACAGAACTCTTGATCCGGGACGCTTTCGTGGCAGCTATGCTGTCCTCCCAAATCCGCCAGCGATTGTTGGAAAAAGACACCCTCGGCCTCAAGGAGGCACGGGCCCTTTCAGGCTCCCTAGATGTGGCCTCCCGAAACGCCCGTGCTTACGTTCCCGACCGCGCGGCAGCCCCTGGGCAGCGTGGAACCACTCCGCAGCCGAACCCGAGACATCTCCCATCCCCCCACAAGCTTGTGCTGCAAGGCGGCCTGGCAACCCCGGGGGGCCCCGCTGCTACTTTTGCGGGCAGGCCAAGCACCCCCGGCAGCGCTGCCCGCCCCACGCATCCACCTGCAAGGGATGCGGTAAAAAGGGACACTTCGTGGTGGTATGCCAGGCCCGTGCGGTCGCCGCGGTCTCCGGTGGCGAATGCGGACCGCCACCACAAACCTCTCCACAGTCCCCATGCGGCCAGCGGGCGCCGCCATCTTGTCCCGCGGACGCCACATTCGATGGATGAGCGCCGCCATTTTGTGCACCCCCAGCCATGTGCGACCAATGGGTGCCGCCATCTTGGATGGACCCCCAGGACCCCAGCTCGGCTGACCACTCACCGCCCGATGAGAACACTCAACTGCTGCGATTAGCCTCGGTGACCGTGGATCAGTCCCGGCCTCGAACATTCTCAACTGCTACAACAGTACGAATCAAAGGGCACGAGACGTCCTGCTTAATCAACCCTGGGAGCACAGAGAGCTTCACACACCCCGACACGGTAAGGTGCTGTTCTCTCCCCGTCCACCCCGTTAATCAAAAGATCTCCCTGGCCTCCGGTTCCCACTCAGTAGAGACAAAGGGGTTTTGTGTAGCAAACCTCACGGTCCAGGGAAGGGAGTTTAAAAATTAGCGGCTCTACGTCCTTCCCCACCTCTGCGTGGCCACACTCTGAGGGTTAGACTTCCAGTGAAACCTCCAAAGTCTAACTTTCAAATTCAGTGGCCCTATACCCCCTCTCACTGTCTGCAGCCTCGCGACCCTCAAGGTCGATCCGCCTTCCCTGTTTGCGAACCTCACCCCGGATTGCAAACCCGTCGCCACCAGGAGCAGACGGTACAGTGTCCAGGATCAGATCTTTATTAGGTCAGAGGTCCAACGGCTACTGAGGGAAGGAGTCATTGAAGCTAGCAACAGTCCCTGGAGAGCTCAGGTAGTGGTGGTAAAGACCGGGGAGAAGAATAGGATGGTCATCGACTACAGTCAGACCATCAACGGATTTACGCAGTTGGACGCGTACCCTCTCCCCCGCATATCCGACCTGGTACACATGATCGCGCATTATAAGGTCTTCTCCACGGTGGATCTTAAGTCTGCCTACCACCAGCTCCCCATCCGCACTAGTGACCGCAAGTACACTGCCTTTGAGGCAGATGGGCAGCTCTACCACTTCTTAAGGGTTCCCTTCGGTGTCACCAACGGTGTCTCGTCTTCCAGCGCGAGATGAACCGAATGGTTGACCAGTACGGTTTACGGGCAACATTCCCATATCTCGATAACGTCACCATCTGCGGCCACGATCAGCAGGGCCACGACGCCAACCTCCGCAAATTCCTCCAGACCACAAACGCCCTGAATCTCACATACAACAGGGAGAAATGCGTGTTTAGCACCGACCGTCTAGCCATCCTCGGTTAAGTAGTGCGAAATGGAGTTATAGGCCCCGACCCTGAACGCATGCGCCCCCTTATGGAGTTCCCCCTCCCTCACTGCTTCAAGGCCCTGAAGCGCTGCCGAGGTTTTTTTTCTTACTAAGCCTAGTGGGTCCCCAAACATGCAGACAAGGCCCGTCCCCTGATCCAATTCACAGTTTTTCCCCTGTCGATAGAGGCCCGCCAGGCCTTCAGCCGCATCAAAGCAGACATTGCAAAGGCCACGATGCACGCCATCAACGAGTCCCTCCCCTTCCAGGTCGAGAGCGGCGCGTCCGACGTAGCTCTGGCGGCCATCCTCAACCAAGCGGGCAGATCCGTGGCCTTCTTCTCATGTACCCTCCATGCTTCCAAAATCCGCCACTCCTCAGTCGAAAAGGAGGCCCAGGCCATAGTAGACGCTTTGCGACATTGGAGGCATTACCTGGCCGGCAGGAGATTCACTCTCCTTACTGACCAACGGTCGGTCGCCTTCATGTTCGATAATGCACAGCGGGGCAAGATAAAAAACGAAAAGATCTTACGGTGGAGGATCGAGCTCTCCACTTTCAACTACGAGATCTTGTATCGTCCTGGGAAGCTAAACGAGCCTCCTGATGCCCTGTCCCGCGGCACATGTGCCAACGCACAAGTGGACCGCCTCCGAGCCCTCCACGAGGACCTCTGCCACCCGGGGGTCACTCGCTTCTTCCACTTTATCAAGACCCGCAACAAGCCCTACTCCGAGGGGGTCGAGGAGGTCAGGACAGCCACCAGGAATTGCCAAATTTGCGCGGAGTGCAAACCGCACTTCTACAGGCCAGAGAAAACGCACCTGATAAAGGCTTCCCGTCCCTTTGAACGCCTCAGTATGGACTTCAAAGGTTCCCTCCCCTCCACCGACCGCAACACGTACTTCCTGAACGTGATTGACGAATACTCCCGGTTTCCATTCGCCATCCCCTGCCCCGACATGTCCGCAACCACCGTCATCAAGGCCCTCCATAGCATCTTTACGCTGTTCGGGTTCCCCGCTTACATACATAGTGATAGGGGGTCCTTCTATGAGCGATGAACTGCGTCAATTCCTGCTCAGCAAGGGCATTGCCTCGAGCAGGACGACCAGTTACAACCCTCGGGGTAACGGACAGGTAGAGAGGGAGAACGGAACGGTCTGGAAGACCGCCCTACTGGCCCTACGGTCCAGGAATCTCCCAGTCTCCCGCTGGCAGGAAGTCCTCCCGGATGCCCTCCACTCCATCCGGTCACTGCATTGTACCACGACCAACCAAACACCTCACGAACGTCTCCTTGTCTTCCCCAGGAAGTCCTCCTCTGGGACCTCGCTCCCGACCTGGCTGGAGGCTCCCGGACCCATCCTGCTCCGAAAATACGTGCGGGCGCACAAGTCGGACCCGTTGGTTGAGAGGGTCCATCTTCCCCACGCTAACCCCCAGTACGCCTACGTAGCGTACCCAGACGGCCGACAAGATACGGTCTCCCTACGAGACCTGGCGCCCGCCGGATCCCGACGCACACCCCAGCCACCAGTCCCACCCTCCCTCCCACCGGTGCACCTTACAGCCGCCCCCTTCCCAGGAGGATCGGTTCTTCTGCCGGCTCCGTCTAGACCCTCCCGCTCACTGACACACCCCGCAGACGCTTCCTTCCCAGGTCAATCGGCTTCCCAACCAGCGCCGTCTAGGGGTGTTGAAGCTGCCACAGAGATCGAGGCCACGCTTCTGGAGTCACAGATGCCCGAGCCTCCACTGGCGTCACCACCAAAGCTCCGACGATCACAGAGGACGACCAGGGCCCCCGATCGACTGATTGCTTCATCTTAAAGTGTGTATAGTTAATTGTGAAATTATAAATAGTTACGACAATAAGACAAAACGCTGTACGGAGGTATTACGGTACCTCTGTAACTATAACTTCTACCACGTTACCATGTTGTAATACCAAGCCACCACCCCCGCCGGATTCTTTTTTAACAGGGGTTGAATGTGGTAGTCTGTGTAGAGGTATTACGGTACCTAGTAATGCTGGAACAACATTGGTAGATATTGTATGTTTCCCATTGGTCAAGCTGTATGGTAGCTCCGCCCTGCAAGGCGGGGTATAAGAGCCCGTGCCGCCCCAGCAGCCCTCTTTCTGTACCTGAGCTGCTGGGGGAAATACCTAGCTTATTAAAGCCTTCAGTTGGACTACAACCTCGCTTTAGTGGTCATTGATCGTGCATCACCCTCCTAAACTTGTTGGTCACTAAGGGCAATTTATCATGGCCAATCCACCTAACCTGCACGTCTTTGGACTGTGGGAGGAAACTGGTGCACCCGGAGGAAACCCACGCACACACGGGGAGAACGTGCAGACTCCTCACAGACAGTGACTCAGTGGGGAATCGAACCTGGGACCCTGGCGCTGTGCAGCCACAGTGCTATCCACATGTACTACCGTGCTGCCCTCGAAAATCCTGCTCTCTGGGAGGGGCCGTAAAACTTCGTCCACGATGTTGCAAAGTAAAAAACAACACATTTATTGGTTTAAAAGCATGGAGACAAGGATGTTACACGAAACGTATGATTCGGAATTTCAGTTCAATGTGGAATTGTTGTGGTTCGTGAACAACCACTGATTTCATGCAACTCTTACCAGCCTGTTTTGCTTGAGCGCTGATTGAAGGAATGCAACCACCTCTTCATTCCCTGTAGCCACAGCCTTGAGGCTAAAGGCAGAAACATTCACACATCTTAGCTTCACCCAACAGAAAAATGTGATTCATATCATGAAAGTGCCAAAAGCTATTTTCAAACACCAGCTCATGTACAATTCAGGTAAGAATGTCAAAGTACCATGTGCGTCTCATTTGGGAGGAATGTAACCTGTAAGATTTTTAACTTTCCCGAGTTTCTCGCAAATACAATTCAAGATGTTTACTTACCGGTTCCACAAGATTTTGTTCACTGTAGCTGCATTGATCCAAGACCAGTCCTGTAAGGTACCAGGCCTTCTGTCTTTCCTCATCACTTCATGCAGCCTTTCTATGTACAACAAACAATGTTCTTTTCAAACAAATACAGTGACAGAAGTCACAGAAATGGAAAGATTTGTTGGGTTAATTTTTTTAGAACTCAATAAACTATTTGAAAATATTCGAGAAAACTACTAATGTCATTATCAGTCACTCATAACCTATTCACACTGATCCACATTAAAGGTTTATTATAAAAACTGGGCGGACATGAGGCCTGTCCCCTTTTAGAAAAACATTTACAGTTTGTAATTTATTTTGTAAAAGGAGAATGGAACCAGCCTATTTTATTTTTTTTAATCCCAGAAACACTAACATTTTACTCCGCAGTATTCCATTCTCCTTTGACCCCCACTTCAAATCAATTTTCTTGTGTGAATTGAACAAAAAGTTTCAGTATTTTTCATTACACGTTCATTTCTACAAACAAGGTATTTACATGGTTCAGATTTTCTCCGTCTCATAACATGCCCAGTGGAAGATGAATTGTGCTTTGTTTTATATACATTTAAAGTAACCCACTCTTTTTTTCCAATTAAGGGGCAATTTAGCGTGACCAGTCCGCCTACTCTGCACATCTTTGGGTTGTGGGGTGGAGGCCCATGCAAACACTGGGAGAATGCAAACTCCACATGGACAGTGACCCGTGGCAGGGATGAAACCCGAGACCTTGGCGCCGTGAGGCAGCAGTGCTAACCACTGTGCCGCCGTGCCGCCCTGAATTTTGCTTATTACAATGAGCAATCACTACTTTGAAACCTCTGTAACTTGAGGAAAAAAAGTATCAGTAAGGAAATCCTTTGTATGATACGCATCGTGCCACATAGTACAGTAATAGGAATTGAGTGATCAAATTCCACTGGGTGAATGACAGATTCTGAGCAGAGTTTCCCCACAAGAAGACAGGAAATTTAGAAATTAAAAAGCCAAAATGGGTTGCTCTTATCTACTTCTTGTGACTGGTTCACAAGTGCCATTAGGAGGAATCTGAGAACACCCACTGCCTTAACGTACATCTCTAATATTACCGTAATAGCACAGGGTGCATAGAACGAACCTTGATCCAAACCAGATCTTAAAATCAACCTACCATGTTCTAGGTCATGTTTTCAAAGTCAATGGACGGGATTCTCCGGTCTCCGGCGCCGAAATCGCGTTTGCCGATCGGCCGGAGAATCCCTGTTGGTGCCGAAATCGGGGGCGACGCTGCTTTTGCGATGCTCCACCCCTCCCCCTCCCCAAAACATGGCGCACGCCATCGGGATGGCCTCAGGCCGTCACCAGAGGTCCTCCCCTGGTGCTCCGCACTGGTGGGGGGGGTAGTCCGCGGGTGGCGAGCCTGGTCAAAGGGGGCATTATTTGGCAGGCCGGGTCCGCGAGGGGCTGGTGCCATCCCATTTCGCACGGCGCAGCCGCTGCATGCGCGACCACAGACCCAGCAATTCTCCGGCCGTATCCGCAGCTGGAGCCGGGGGTTCTACGCTGCATGCCTGCCAGCCCCCCATTCGGCGGAGGAGCTTTTGCGGGCGTGAAACACCACTGTTTCCACACCGGCGTCAGCACATAGTCTCCCAAACGGAGAATCCCGCCATATGAATCTGCATGGAAAATGGTGTGATTCAGCAATTAAATATGGCCAATACTGGAAAGACATCCCAAAGAACGGTTACACATGGGTTCCAGTTATAATGGAGATGTTCACAAAAGCATTTGAAGTTGATGTCATGATATTCAAACACACACATCATGGTGGACACACCAACAGACAAATCAGAGCACACAACACCACAACCAATCACACACACAAGGACACCAACCACGTAAAAGTACGAGCACGACACCTAGAGGACAGTAGGTCTGGGGACAAAGACACGGACAAGACCTGTTACAAGATCACAAACAGGGAATCCCCACGTGCAGAGTATCAAGACAAAACTGTACATAGAAAGTTTAAATAAAATAGCGTTGTACCATATACAACCGTGTTGGCTCATCTGTGTGTCAGAACGCCCAACACCACATGGTACAGGAGTGGATCGATACCTGCCAACTAACCTGCCATTCTGGACATGGACCGCACCGACAAACCGCAGCCGTTGCAAGTCGCGGGGAACCTAGGTACCAATTGGAAGCTCTTCAGGCAGCGATTTGACCTGTACATCCGAGCCAACGAAAAACAGAGTGCCTCGGATGAAACGAAGATTGCAATGCTCCTCTTCTACGCAGGTCAGCACGCCCTCGACGTCTTCAACTCACTGGTGTTCGAAGAAGGCGAAAACCAATCCAAATATGACACGGTCATCCTCAAACTGGACCAGCACTTTAAGGTTGAAGTGAATGAAAGTTTTGAAAGATACCTCTTTCAGCAACGCCTGCAAGGTAAGGAGGAGCTTTTTCAACCCTTTTTGACGCACCTCCGAATTCTAGCGCAGTCCTGCGGTTACGGCAGCACCACAGAGTCCATGATCAGGGACCAGATTGTTTTTGGCGTTGCCTCTAGTGGCCTATGCCAGCAGCTTCTTAAAATAAAAAGCCTCACCTTAGCGTCTGCTGTGGAAGCCTGTGTCCTCCACGAGAATGCAACCTGCCGTTTTGCCCGATTTCAGGCGTCCGAGTTGGCACGGAGGGGGTCCCCAGCCGTCGAATCGGCAAGCCAGGCCGCCCACGACGCCAAACGCATCCAGGCCGTCGATTACTTCCCGACCCACGGCCCGGACGACAGCGGCTGCTTCCCGCGGTCTCCCGCGCTGGTGCGCGCCAAAAATAATGGCCACATCGAGGGACGCACTGCGCAGGCGCGCCCACCGCAAGATTGCACTGCGCATGCGCAGTGGCGCAACGAACGCCGTGACGTCATGACGTGCGACAATTGTGGAGCTGTACACTTAAAAGGGCAATGTCCTGCTAAAAACCGACAGTGCCTCAGATGTGGCAAGATGGGCCACTATGCTGCCCACTGTCGTTCGGCTCAACCCATGGATCCTGCACATCCCCGACAATCTCGCAGACAAGTCAGGACTGTCCAGCTCACGCATCAAGACTTCCAGTTAAGTGATGCAGATGACCAGGATGCCTTCCGCGTTTCCGTCATCGATGTCAACAAGGTCAATGCCATCAATCCAGCCGATGAGTGGTGTGCCACCCTGACGGTCAACCCGAACTCGTCGCAAGCCCATTAGACTGGACTTATAACACCGTTCATATGTCTAACAAGTTACACAATTTTATATGATAACCTGTTGTTGTTTATCGTTCCAGATATCGTCTGACTGGACCACTGTTCAAGTTTTTTTCTCGTTCGCATTCATGTTCTGTTATGGTACAACCTTGTTCATGTGACGCACCCGACATCGCCCCATGTAAATAGTTACGTCATATGCACATGCTGTACACAACACACACACACTCTTAGATGCACTCACGACGCGATCATATTTATTACCACGTAGGCACATATCTTTGTAAAAAGGGGGGATGTCATGATATTCAAACACACACATCATGATGGACACACCAACAGACAAATTAGAGCACACAACACCACAACCAATCACACACAAGGACACCAACCACATAAAAGCACGAGCACGACACCTAGAGGACAGTAGGTCTGGGACAAAGACACGGACAAGACCTGTTACAAGATCACAAACAGGGAATCCCCACGTGCAGAGTATCAAGACAAAACTGTACATAGAAAGTTTAAATAAAATAGCGTTGTACCATATACAACCGTGTTGGCTCATCTGTGTGTCAGAACGCCCAACACCACAGTTGATAATTGTGACAACCCTTGGCACAAACCAGCTCTGAATTGGTATTTGGTGTAAGGTAAGTCGCGATTGCACGAAATCACATGAAAAGTTTAAAAAAACTACCTGCATCCCATGTAATCAGAAAATATTGATTAAAAATAACTTGATTGGCCACCTTCCTGCATGTTGCTGACCTGTTCTTCCTGTGTAAGTAAGCCCGGACACACACTGGGCTGCTCACAAGCTAGGTGGCCCCATTGGGTGGCATCTTGATCAGCCCGATTCTGTACTCATCAAGCGCCAACAGACAGGCAGAATTTTACTACCGAGGTGGGAAGGTTAGTCGGGAAAACCTGACACGGTAGACCAACTCCAATTTAAAGGGAACAATTTTAGATCAGTTTTCACTCCATGGTAACAGGGCCGGGATCAAATAAGGTCCACCAACCACAGAGACAGATGTGCCTAGGCAGGCGGCAAGTGCGGAGGGAGGTTGGATAGAAAGCTCTCCTTTGTCTCAGTTGTTTTCAAACTTGTTAGGCCCTCCAGCTCTCACCCCTCAAAACCCCTCACCCCCAGGGCGCCCTGTGCCAACCCATGGCAATGTCTCTTCATGTCCCTCAAGTCTCCTCCATTCCAATTCATGCATCCCAGCCATGCCCAATGCCCCTTTATTCTCCACATGGGCCCTCCACACACCCAGAGCTATACGCCCCCAGTATTGACCATGGGTAAACCTCAAGACCATTCTTCTTAAGATCTCTGCCTGAAGGCAGGTCCGACCCACAGCCTTACGATCTCCACCATGGGAAAGAAAGGAAGACAGGTCCTGAATCCGCCCCATGCTGTTCGCACCCCAAACTGACCCTCACCAGCTGTTCAGCAAACTAAGTCAACCAGTCCCCAAGGAACCGGAATTGCTGTAGCAACATACATTCTTACATGCATGTTGTAGCCTGGAGATATGGATAGTGATGGTAGAAGTTCTAATTGCTTATCAACACATGGCTAACAAGGAATTTCTTAGGATATGACAGCCTGCCATTGGCATATGCTGGAAGGATTTACAAGTTGATACTCAACCTGTTTTGCCCATGTTTTTCTTGCACTTTCGTTGGCCATCAAGTCCTGGAGTGGAACTTGGAAACCATGGCATCTGGCTCAGGGATAGGGACGCTACCATCACATCACAGGAGATGGAAAAATTAACTTCTAATGATCTAATTCAGTTCTTACTCATGCACATTTAATAGTGAAAAAACTCACATTCATGAAACCCATTAAATCAAGTGGTTCCATAGAATCCCTAGAGTGCAGAAGGCGGCCATTTGGCCCATTGAATCTCCACCGACCCTCCAAAAGAGCACTCCACGCAAGCCCACTCCCCCGCCCCATCCCCGCAACCATGCCCATTCCACCTAATCTGCACACCTTTGGACACTAAAAGGCAATTTAGCGTGGCTAATCTACCTAACCTACACATTTTGGACTGTGGGAGGAAAGCGGAGCATCCGGAGGGAACCCTCGCAGACACAGGGAGAACATGCAAAGTTGAGGCCGAGACGAGATCAGCCATGACCGTACTGAATTGCGGAGCAGGCTCATGGGGCTGAATTGCCTACTCCTGCTCCTAATTCTCATGTTCTCCACAAAGACAATCACCCATGGCCAAAATCGAACACAAGTCACTGGTGCTGTGAGACAGTGCTAGCCACTGTGCCACAGTGCCACCTTTTGGTTAATCTCTTATAAAAACAAACAAACATCTATTCAGACCGCAATCAAAAACAGCTAATCCTTTAATAGCCTCTTTGAATTGTTAATTAAATGGAGAACTCAGAACCCCTACTGAGTTAATTTTCACTTTTGAAATTCATAATGACATAATAATAGCCCTATAGGATTATTATTATTGAAATTGCAAGGCTAAAGGATAATGATTTTTTTCTAACCCTACCAGATGGCCTATCAATCCAGCAGTCCAGAGGAGGAATTTTTAAAACTTTGAATGACAGCTTCAGGCTTTTTTTCATCTTTAAAAAGATTCTGATCATGACAATTAACCCTCATTGCCCTTCAGGAGCATTTACATATACTGCAAAAATCTGTGACTCTTACACCGTAGATTAAGGCTCTTGCAACAGCCAAAATGGGGTCTTTTTGAATTCAGCACGAAGTTCAAATGGCCTTACTGGGCTCGAGTTTCCTTCCTGTATAATTCATGCCTCACACCGACCTCCTTTCCTCTACTGGCAAAGTTGGATCTGTCAAGAAATGTGGGTAGGCTTCCACATCCAAGTCCCACCCATCATTTGTAAAGATCCATGGAGTACTTCCAATTCCATTAAAACACAGCACACAGAGTCCCTTTCAGGAAAAAGGAACCGGAAATAGAAACACAAGAGTCGTTTTCCCTTCTTGATTGAGGCCATAAGGCTGACTGAAGAATTCCACAAACTACTCCAGCTTAGCTCACTCCAAGATCCCAACCTGGAGCTTTCTTGGTCTGTATGTGTCAGTAACAAACCTAGCATGCATTTGCCCACTGAACTAATGACACAACTTAATAAAGTGCAGTTAAAATCAATTGAGTCAACTGAATAATCATCATACACAGTTGTCATGACAATTAGCTCGCACATGCAGCCTTTAATGAACTCTGCAACCATTCTCTGAATTATTTACCAAATGGAAAATGCAACTGAAGAGAAAAATAATAAGCTCATTAGTTTTATAACAGGCTGCACATGACTTGGATGATCTAATTTGTCGAGTTTGCTATGTTATACTATTGACTGACAAGGGTGTTGGGTCAGAGAAAGTAAAACTGTGTGACTGTGGTGATACACCACTGTACCTCCCTACCATTGTACATAGTATATAATAGTTGTGCGTAACGTGGCCCTGTAATACTGTGTATTGTACTGTAACTCTGCAGAGGTTCGGTCACTGGTAGGTAACCCGACCTGGCCACGGAGAGCTCCGCCTTAGCCACTCCCCCGGGAGTCAGTATAAGAACCTCTTCTGGGACAGGCCCCATTCTGTCTGGGGTCGTCTGTGTCGGGTAAGCCTCCCATGTAGTATATTAAAGCCTGAGTTAAAGTCTCGCATGTCTTTGTGGTTCTTGACGCTTAGCGCATCAATTTAATATACTACAGTTATAATGGAGGCTGCTCTGAAACCTGACAAGCTCTCGCTCAACCCCCACGCTCCACGCACGGACCACCTTTTCAACTGCTGGCTCCGGTGTTTCGAGGCCTACCTGGAAGCATCCTCCGCCTTCGCCAAAACGGACGCCGACCGACTCAATCTCCTGTACTCACAGCTCGACTACGGGCTTTTCGACCTCATCACGGGAACAACGACCTATGCCGAGGCCATCGTGAAGCTCAAAAGCCGGTATGCACGAACTGTTAATTCTATTTACGCCCGCCACCGCCTCGCCTCCCGGCACCAGCAGCCGGGTGAACCCCTATCCGCGTTTGTTCGGGACCTCCGTGCCCTCGCGCTCACCTGCAATGCGCCAGCAGTCTCCACTGAGCAGAACACTGAGGCCCTGACGCTTGATGCCTTTGTAGCTGGCATCGCTTCCGTCCCAATTCGCCAACTCCTTCTGGCACAAACTACCCTGACTCTGGACACGGCAGTCACTATGGCAGAGGCCCAACAGGCAGCCTACGACAATAATGCGTCCTACACGCCTGCACAAACTTCCTATGCTCCTGTCCACGCTCCCTACGTGGCCGCTACCTCCCAGCAACAACCCCTGCAAGTCACGGCCCACCCAGCCACTCCAGCAGTAAAAATGCCTGGGCCCAGTGTTACTTTTGTGGCCAGGCAAAACACCCCAGGAAACGCTGCCCTGCTAGAGATGCTACCTGTTCAGCCTGTGGCAAGAAAGGCCACTTTGCAAACGTCTGCCGCTCCACTGCTGCCTCGGGGTCCAACGCCGCCGCCTGCTACTCCGGGGTGCCGCCGTCCTCCGTTCCCGGCTCGCTGTTCAACATGTGCGATGCAAGGGCGCCGTCATCTTTGATCATCCCCGACCCGGCTCACTTCACTCCCGGTTCGCCGATCGTCACTTCCGTTTCGCCGATCGTCACTTCTGGTTCGCCGATCGTCGCTTCCGGTCCGTCGCCGATCGTCGCTTCCGGTCCGTCGCCGATCGTCGCTTCCGGTCCGTCGCCGATCGTCGCTTCCGGTCCGTCGCCGATCGTCGCTTCCGTGTCCGCCCCGCCACCAAATTACGTCACTTCCGGTCCACCGCCGATCGTCACTTCCGGTCCTGCGCATTGGACCGAAATGCTGCAAACAAAGGCGATGCAGCCACCAACAGCAACCTGGCCTCCAGCAGCAGCCTACGACGCCTGGGCGCTGCCACCTTCTCCCACAGGCCGCTCCTCGGATCCAGCACCCTTCTCCAACAGCTCCACCATCGCTTCCATCCTGGCTCCTGTCCCCGGGAGACGTCCTGCTCCGCAAGCACGTGCGGACCTCTAAGGCGGAGCCCCTGGTGGAGAGAGTCCATCTCCTCCACGCCAACCCACAGTACGCGTACATAGCGTACCCCGACGGGCGTGAGGAGACCGTCTCCATCAAGGACCTGGCCCCCTCTGGGGCCCCTGCTGCCCCCGCCCCGCAGCCTCCACCCCACTCCCTCTCTGCTCCCGTCGATCCCTCGGTCTGTTACTACTCCGTGCCAGCCGCTGTCATCCCGCAGTTTCGCCTCGAGCCAGCCGATGCGGTGGGGGAAGTCATGCCGCCTCGCCACCCAGCACCACCGACCGCACGGATACCACCGGACACTACCTCAGCGCCGCAGCTCCGACGTTCAAAGAGATCGACCAAACCCATCGTTCGTCTCGACCTTTGACGACACGGAACCTCCTGATGGACTCTGTTCACTGCTCCAAATTTTCACCCCGGACTTCCTTCTAAACAAGGGGTGAATGTGGTGATACACCACTGTACCTCCCTACCATTGTACATAGTATATAATAGTTGTGCGTAACGTGGCCCTGTAATACTGTGTATTGTACTGTAACTCTGCAGAGGTTCGGTCACTGGTAGGTAACCCGACCTGGCCACGGAGAGCTCCGCCTTAGCCACTCCCCCGGGAGTCAGTATAAGAACCTCTTCTGGGACAGGCCCCATTCTGTCTGGGGTCGTCTGTGTCGGGTAAGCCTCCCATGTAGTATATTAAAGCCTGAGTTAAAGTCTCGCATGTCTTTGTGGTTCTTGACGCTTAGCGCATCAGTGACAAAGTGTTCAAACAATGAAAACCAGAAGGGGATGCTTAACCCCAATTCTGGCGTCTTGAAATCCGTGGTAACACAGCCTAAAGCCACCAGACTCTGATTCAGTAACCACATGCAACAGGACATCTGAACATTGCTACCATTCCACAGAATTAGGTCTCCAGGACCATCATCAACTTGCTTTGTGCAGCTCTTCTTTTGTGCTCCTGTTCCTGTATATTGGTTTGTGGCAGAATCAAAGAGTAACTGCAATTGATAAAATGGAGTAAAGGTGGGATAACAAGTCTCCAGAACGATTTGTAAAATATAAGTTCAACATTTAAAAAGTCAGCTGTGTACAAGCTAGCTATGCAATGACGTGTTACATTAACAAAGCAAAAGGACCTTTCTCAGGTGGTCGCGGGACTGATGCCAAATTCACAAATTCTTTGAAATCAGTGGTGTGATACTGTGCAAGTGTAAAGTCGCCATAGTCCCTGATGACTATAGGCTGCTTTCCCCTTTGAGGTGGAGAGCTGACTGGTGGTGATTTAACTTGAGGGTCACAACACCACAGGCGAGGGGCAAGGTTGAGAAGGCGGTGCAGGAATTGAACCCGTGCTGCTGGCCTCGCTCTGCATCACGAACCAGCTGTCTAGCCAACTAAGAAGCTGGCCACCACTACTGTACCATCAGTGTCAAGAACAAAGAACAAAGAAATGTACAGCACAGGAACAGGCCCTTCGGCCCTCCAAGCCCGTGCCGACCATACTGCCCGACTAAACTACAATCTTCTACACTTCCTGGGTCCGTATCCTTCTATTCCCATCCTATTCATATATTTGTCAAGATGCCCCTTAAATGTCCCTATCGTCCCGGCTTCCACTACCTCCTCCGGTAGCGAGTTCCAGGCACCCACTACCATCTGCGTAAAAAACTTGCCTCGTACATCTACTCTAAACTTTGCCCCTCTCACCTTAAACCTATGCCCCCTAGTAATTGACCCCTCTACCCTGGGGAAAAGCCTCTGACTATCCACTCTGTCTATGCCCCTCATAATTTTGTATACCTCTATCAGGTCGCCCCTCAACCTCCTTCGTTCCAGTGAGAACAAACCGAGTTTATTCAATCGCTCCTCATAGCTTATGCCCTCCATACCAGGCAACATTCTGGTAAATCTCTTCTGCACCCTCTCTAAAGCCTCCACATCCTTCTGGTAGTGTGGCGACCAGAATTGAACACTATACTCCAAGTGTGGCCTAACTAAGGTTCTATACAGCTGCAACATGACTTGCCAATTCTTATACTCAATGCCCCGGCCAATGAAGGCAAGCATGCCGTATGCCTTCTTGACTACCTTCTCCACCTGTGTTGCCCCTTTCAATGACCTGTGGACCTGTACTCCTAGATCTCTTTGACTTTCAATACTCTTGAGGGTTCTACCATTCACTGTATATTCCCTACCTGCATTAGCCCTTCCAAAATGCATTACCTCACATTTGTCCGGATTAAACTCCACCTGCCATCTCTCCGCCCAAGTCTCCAGACAATCTAAATCCTGCTGTATCCTCAGACAGTCCTCATCGCTATCCGCAATTCCACCAACCTTTGTGTCGTCTGCAAACTTACTAATCAGACCAGTTACATTTTCCTCCAAATCATTTATATATACTACAAAGAGCAAAGGTCCCAGCATTGATCCCTGTGGAACACCACTGGTCACAGCCCTCCAATTAGAAAAGCATCCCTCCATTGCTACCCTCTGCCTTCTATGGCCTAGCCAGTTCAGTATCCACCTTGCCAGTTCACCCCTGATCCCGTGTGACTTCACCTTTTGTACTAGTCTACCATGAGGGACCTTGTCAAAGGCCTTACTGAAGTCCATATAGACAACATCCACTGCCCTACCTGCATCACTGTCATGAAAGGAATTCCACACAGGCAGCAAATCCCTGGCATCAAAGGAGCACAGGAAAAAAGGACAGGATACAGGAAAACTGCATTAAACTTGGTGTACAATTTTTACTATTTCCATGTACAATGAAAACCAGCTGTGACACTGAGATATGGGGCGGGCTTCTCCCAGCCCTGGGCCGGGCCGGAAAATCCCCGTGACCGGGCCATGCCGCCCCGACGCCGGCACGCGATTCGCCGCAGAGCAGAGAATCGGCGCCATTGGCGCCAGCGTGGTTGGCACGGCGCCGGTCGCGGGCCGCTCTACGCGCACCCCCCCCGCCGATTCTACGGCCCGAATGGGCCGAGCAGCCGTGGAAAAAAAACCGAGTCCCTCCACCGCCGTCCACACCTGCTCGCAGCCGGTGGGAACTCTGCGCTCAAGGGTCGGGTGGTGGCCTGTGGGGGGGGGGGGGGGGGGGAAGAGTGGCTCTGACCCCGATCAGAGGGCCAGCCTCTCTATCCCCGGCCTCTTTTCCTACGTGCCGGCCCCTGTACTCCTGCACCATGTTGCGTCGGGACCGGCGCATTGAAGGAGGCCACCGCGCATGCGCAGGTTGGCACCGGCGCCACTGCGCATGCGCGGATCCCGCGGCGCACAGTTCATGCCGAGATCAGCAGCTGGAGCAGTGTGAACCGCTCCAGCGCCGTGCTGGCCCCCTGTAGGGGCCAGAATTACTCCTGGCAGTGGCCCTTTCACGCCGTCCTTTACGACGGGGTGGACACTCTGCCGCAGGATGGGAGAATCCTGCTCCCGATTTAAAGTGAAACTCATATTTTCCTAATTGATAGCCCTGATATTAACCCAGGAAAGTTATCAGGCACTGAGTGCCAGGGCACCCTGAGATCGGTAATG
The DNA here is from genome assembly GCF_047496885.1 of Scyliorhinus torazame. NCBI lineage: Eukaryota > Metazoa > Chordata > Chondrichthyes > Carcharhiniformes > Scyliorhinidae > Scyliorhinus > Scyliorhinus torazame. The sequence continues at coordinate 335,019,991 of NC_092708.1, forward strand.
TGAGGCCTGAACTATTTTTACTGCAAAATATCTGCTCATGTAGTGGCCAACATTAAGACTTTTATTGGCAAATACATATTTCAAATCACTGTCAAAGTGCACAGAGGAACTTGCAAATCTGTGATTCTACCCACTTCCTGTGTCCCAGAGCAGGAACTAAATATTAATTCTTTGCAACCCAGCTACACGAACCAATGCATGGGCCAAACCAGATTAGGAAGATGAATGTCCTAAATCTGTCAACATAGAACACTTCTAAATTGTGCTACGTAAGAGAAATGAAAAGATGTTGAAACGTTTTTACACCATAGGCATCAGGCTCCTTTATTTAAGATTTCTTGTAACTGCAAAGTTTTCTTTTAAGAAGCAAAGTCCATTCTTGTTTATTATTTAGGTTTTTCTAGATTCAGTTGTCCAAAGGGGCTGTCTCAGTAACTGCACGCCTTTTTGTAGCTCTGGACAGCCCCTCTTACAACTTGTGTTCTTCTTCAACAATGAGGAGACGTGATTGCAATCCTCTCTCTGCTTTGGTAAGTTTTGTAAGGGCCACGAAGAATCCAGCACGAGTTTAAGGATACAAAGTAATAACATTTATTTACAATAACATATATATATAACAGCAGCAGCAACTTCCCTTGCTGCACACTCCTTCCTCCTGGTTCCAAACTGGCCAGCTGCATTTATACTTGGAGTATACTAATGTTTTCTCCGCCCCCCTCATTGGGGAAGCTCATACTCCCCCAGGATTGTGGGATTGTCATTAGTCCCCAGCCAATGGTAAGCAGGCAGGTTATAACAGGAAGGATGAGGTAGCTGCAATTAGGACCACACTGTATTCCAAATTGATTCTGTGACCAGCTTTCTGAGGGGTATTGGGGAATGGTAAGTAAGTCCAGCATGCCAGAGGAATGGCCTGTTTTCAACATTGAACAGTGGTGATTGGATTCATTTTGGTATTGCGATTGTGAACCATTTATATTTTTTCCTCAGGGACCAATGTCCTGCTGACTTGTAAGAAACGCCACCATGTTTGGGACGGCCATCTTTCAAAGACAAGTGTAATTTCCCCCAAAAGAACAAAATAGAAATGCAAGTGAAATTATTATTTTGCCGTATCCCACAGTGTCACCGGGTTTGTTACGCAGCATGGCATTCCTGTTTAAAGGTTTCTACAATTCACGGTCAAATGTCAATGAAAGTTTCAGAAGTGTACACCCTGAACCTCATTCCAGTTTTCGGCACAGTGGTTCCACCCAACACGACAGGTTGCCAGGTAAAAAGCAGGTTGAACAAGAATTGTGAATGACAGCAGACTGGTCTAGGAGGGGTTTATGACTAAGCATCAACTCAAAGAGACACTCCTTTGCAGCTTATGTGATTTCTCGCAGCTTGGTTCAGCAGGCAGTGTTGCTCTTTGCCCCCCCCCCCCCCCCCCCACGCCCCCCCCCACCCTCCAGCCTTAGCAAAACAATAGAATGTAGATTTACCAGCAACCCTTTGTCAGTTTCTCAATGGATCTATAGTAGAAGGGGTAATCACAGGCAGCCTTTGGCCTGGTGCTGCTTTGTACATATCCCCTCGATTTCTCACAGACATGGAAGAGCCGCACAAAATACAAAGAGCTACCTATGGCCGAGAATATCTTAGGCAGGAGACAAATGGGTCACACAAGGTATTTCCATCAATAGCACCACAGCAACATTGGAACAAAACTCTGGCATCCAAACTTCTCATGAGGTTGAAGTGTTGCACGGAGAGCATGCTGATTTTTTTCCCCCCGTTCATGGGACATGGGCGTTGATGGCTGTGCCAGCATTATCGCCCATCCCTAATTGCCCTTGAAGGGTCAGTTAATTGCTGTGAGGCTGGAGTCACATAAAGATCGGACCAGATAAGGTCGGCAGATTTCGTTCCCTAAAGGACAATTGTGAACCAGATGGGTTTTTAAGACAATCAACAATGGTTTCATGGTCATCATTAGACTTTTAATTCCAGATTTTTATTGAATTCAAATTTCACCACCGTGGCAGGATTTGAACCTGGGACCCCAGTGCATTACTCTGGGTCTCTGGTTTATTAGTCCAGTGACAATACCATTACGCCACCGCCTCCCCAATTGTTGTGACAGGTACAAAATGTTAAACATTTCTTGAACAGCATTTAGTTCCCAAGAGTTCCGCAAGTCCCAGAGGCCATTTGCATCTGTCCTTCACTAATTCTAGGTCAAATTCCTGGGGCAGCCGCCAAAATGATATAAAATGATAGAGTTTAGGAGACCGGCTGGGATCAAGGAGCATCCTTCTGGTAAGTGGAAGTCGCACCATATTTTTAAAGTCGGCTAGCCCCTAACCTCTCCCAAACTAAGTCAAAGTATCAATTACGGGTTCTGTCGATTACTTAGTTTACATTCAACAATTCAAATCATAGAATTTACAGTTTAGGAGGCCATTCGGCCCATCGAGTCTGCACTGGCCCTTGGAAAGAGCAGCCTACTTAAGCCCACACCTCCACCCTATCCCCGTAACCCCACCTAACCTTTTTTGGACACCAAGAGCAATTTGTTTAGCATGGCCAATCCACCTAACCTGCACATCTTTGAACTGTGGGAGGAAACCCACGCAGACACGGGGAGAACGGGCAGACTCCGCACAGTGACCCAAGCCAGGAATCGAACCTGGGACCCTGGAGCTGTGAAGCTACAATGCTAACCACTGTGCTACCTTTCCCCCCTTTCTAGGTCAGTAAAGCAGTGGATAATTGCACTGCATTCACCAGGAAGCACCAAGATCCGACCGATAGTCACAGGTCCCAGGATGAGGGTGTGGCCCAGTACCAGCTGGCAGCAGGTCAGGGAATCTTTGTGGCATCAGTATTGCCATCAAAGGCTGTTGATCTCTTTTGGTACAGTGGCAGAGGGAATATTAGCCTGTCTGTTATGGAAGTTACTCTCACATCAAGTTAGTAAATCTCATTTACAGATGTTCATTTTAAAATTATTATGACAAAGTAAGTCATTTGCATTCAGTGAGAGCTGTGAAGATTAAAAACTTAGTTTCCTTTTCACGGGAGAACTGTACATGAAGACTTTTATTTATACATTTTAAACTGGTGCATCTTTTTATGGATCATGCTAACCAATCCTCTATCCATGCCCATATATGTTACCCCCAACATCATGAGCTCTTATTTTGCGTAGTAACCTTTGATGTCATCCTTGTGAAATGCTTCTGGAAATTTAAGTACAACACATCCAAAAGTTATCCTTTATCTACATTGTTTGTTATTTCCTCAAAGAACGCCAATAAATTAGTCTAGCATGATTTTGCTTTCCCAAAACCATGTTGACTCTAGCTGATTGCATGGAGATTATCTAAGTAATAATAATAATAATCTTTATTGTCACAAGTAGGCTTACATTGCAATGAAGTTACTGTGAAAATCCCCTAGTCGCCACATTCCGGCGCCTGTTCGGGTACACAGAGGGAGATTTAGAATGTCCAATTCACCTAACAAGCGCGTCTTTTGGAACCTGTGGGAGGAAACCGGAGCACCCGGAGGAAACCCACGCAGCCACGGGGAGAATGTGCAGACTCCGCACAGACAGTGACCCAGCTGGGAATCGAACCTGGGACCCTGGCGCTGTGATGTCACCGTGTTAACCACTGTGCTACCGAGCTGGCCACACATGACCTCTACAATCTCCTTAATAATAGATTCCAGCAATAATAATCGATTACTATAACAGATTAATAACAGAATATAGAATAATAGATTAATAATAGATTACAGTAATAATTATCTTGTAGCGTTTCAATCAAATCATTATTGTTTTTTGAGTTGACCTATGTTGGCATTACACATGAACAACATTTTAAAAGTTCTCCATCTTAATGTCCCCTTCCTTTTCAAACACTTTGGGATAAAATTTCCATTAGGCCTATTTTCAGACACGAGCAGCCTGCATCTGATCCATCAAGAAAGACAACATGTAAAACTATTTAAATGATTGTGCCATTGCGTTAAGCATCAGTAGGGGACGCAGTAGCCTCTCCTTATAAGTAAGTAGTGCAACTCGCCTGTACCTCATAAAGGCAGCCTGATCTTCTTCAAGGAGAACTGCACTCATTGTGGACTCAAGTCTCTGTAGGTTTCCTGTACTGACACCAACTATAAAGTAGATGCTTCACAAATGGAACACCAGGAAAAAGAGAGGCCTCCTCGGTCCACTGGAATAACACCCTCTTGTGGCCAGCTCAGTTGGGTACCAGAACTCCATGCTGTATGCACCAGTGCTTTTGTCCTCCTAAGATATTACAGCCTGGCGGCAAGGTGGGACTGCGGATTTCTCCAGCCAAAGTTGGTTTGGAGAAAAATCCAGCAAATGATCAGATGTGAGTTTCAGAACCAGGAGTAAAGGCTGCGGCTGCCAGATGAAGGGTCATCTCTCCCACAAGGTAAATGGAGAAAATTCTGGCTGGAGGAAATGGCAGCCACTGCTCACGGTTGTCAAACAGCACCAGTTGAGACCAAAACGATCCAAAGCACAAGGATGTCGAGTGGAAATAAAAGGGTATCCTAGTCCAAGTAGCATTGGATGCATCTGATAAACATTGAGGTTGACATGGATACATCAGTTCGTGCAATTTCTGACTAACTGTATCGTGAAAAGTTGAGTCAACATCAGCTGGAAATCATGAGTAAAGTTACACAGTTATGGAGGAAAGACCGTTTTCACAACTGGAAGCGTGTCAGTTCCGGTCACATACAATGAACAATGTGCAAAATTTCCCACCGCTGTGGTGAAGGGTGAACAACCAGCCTTATTAGGAAGGAACTGGTTAGCAGCACTTAAGTTAAATCGGGACAAGCTTTTCCATATCAAAGGTGAAATTCACAACACAAGACAACATGATCACCAAGTACCTTCAAGTGCTCAATTCAACTGGCAGACCGATTCAAAGATAGAAGGCCAATTTATGGGTTCAGGAGAGCATAGACCAGTTTTTATTGCAGGCCTCGTCCGTACTCTAAGCGAGAAGGTGGAGCAAGAACTGAACAACTTGGGATTTGAGGACATTATCGCTGCAGTAGAACAGTGATTGAGCTGCTCCCCCTAGTGGTAGTACCAAAGTCAGATGTAGTAGAAGAATATGTGGAGATTATAAGGTAGCTGTAAATAATAATAAGCTTTATTGCCACAAGTAGGCTTCCATTAACACTGCATTGACGTTACTGTGAAAAGCCCCTTGTTGCCACATTCCGGCGTCTGTTCGGGCACACAGAGGGAGAATTCAGAATATCCAAATTACCCAACAGCACGTGAGAGGAAACCAGAGCACCCGGAAGAAACCCACGGAGACATGGGGAGAACATGCAGACTCCGCACAGACAGTGACCCAAGTCGGGAATCAAACCTAGGATCCTGGAGCTGCGGCATGCATAATGTTGCGGTGGATTTAGGGAAGACGGATGAAGAAAAGCTGTTCCCATTGGCTGGTCATAAAAGGATGAGATACACATTTAGGATTTTGCACAAAATCTTCGGGGGGGGGGGGGGGGGGGAGTGAAGAGGAAAATTTACATACGGAGTGGTACTTACATGGAACTTACACTCAAAGGCTGATAATATCCAGATCCTGATAATTAGAGTGATGTTTGTCAGGTATTGATCTGATATATCATTTGGTTTGCCTATTTTGCAAATCCACTTCTAATATCCTGAAAAATTAGTTTATAGAATAAATCACTGTCAGTGCAGGATAGAAAATAAGAGACAAACATTTCTGTTGGTTTGGGTTTTTTATATTTAAATCCACCATTTATAATCCCCTGCAAAAGGAGTTTCCAAAATCCAAAAGTCAGTCCAGGATAGAAATCCACAACATTGTCTCCTGCGACCTGGAGCAGGATGCACCGTGCTGCACATTAATAGTCAAATATAACTTGGACTCATCCTCTAACTCAAAGTTCCATATGGTCGTTTGCCAGATCTAATTTAGAAAAATATCTGACCTCCTGACAACATTGTGAACAGATCCTCAACGTTTGCCCTGATCTGGAGGCTGCCCCCTGTAGTGAGAAAGTCATCTTGGCTCTGCAATAGGAGGAAAAGAACCGATTGTAAGAAGGTAATAGAGGTGGCGGAGAGGGTGGGATATCTTCATCAACACCCAGTGGAGAACTCAAAATCCGAATCCGAATTGATTGGTCGCGCGTTTGCACCAAGCGGGGCCACAGCAGTCGCTGCCGGAGTTGGAGGCCCAGGGTTAATGACCACTATCTTTATCGGGGGGCAATGTGCAGCAGGGTGCATGCGGGGTCATCCTGCTCCAAGTCGCAGGAGACAATGTTGTGGATTTCTATCCTGGACGGACTCTTGGATTTTGGAAACTCCTTTTGCAAGGGACGATGAACCAAATTTTGCAAGGAATTCTGGGGTTAGTGTGCTATTTTGGACGACAGACTTCAGCTCCAAACAGGCAGACCCGCGATGACAGACCAATGTTTGGAAACGCATGGCACACAAATGTGACATGTTTCAAATCTCACTGTAGAGAATTTGAGTCACAGGGTAGACAAAGATTGGTTAGGCCCTATGTAAGGTTCAAGCAGTAAGAAATGCACCACACCCTCAGAATAAGTCTCAGCCCAGATCTTTTTTTGTGTATGGGGGGGGGGGGGGGGTGCGCATGGTGACGCAGTGGTTAGCACTGCTGCCTCACGGCACCGAGGACCCGGTTTCGATCCAGGCCTCGGGGTCACAGTCCGTGTGGAGTTTGCACATTCTCCCTGTGTCTGCATGGGTGTGACCCCCTCCCCCCCCCCCCCCCAACCCAAAGATGTGCGGGATAAGTGGCTTGGCCACGCTAAAATACCCCTTATTCAGAAAAATTATTGAGTAGGCACTGTGACCTATGATGTGATGGAGACTGATGTGGAGCGACTAATTGTGTTTGCCTAATGCACCCTCAGTGCATACGAGTGAAACAATGCTCAGATAGAATGGGAAGCATTGTCTTTTTTATTTTTGGAGTAAGGAGATATCATAAATACTTGTATGGTTGTAGTTTCATGATCAAAATTGATTATAAACTACTGATGACTATTTAGAATCTAAAGTTCCCAGGACTAACTTCAGCAGCAGCCCAAATATAGAGATGGGCTTTGATTTTGTCTGCTTTTAAGTATGACATTAAGTGAAAACAATTGGATCATTGTAATGTAAATGCAATGTCTAGATTATCACCCCATCCATGGATAAACCCAGTAGGGAAGATGTCTTTATCTTTTCACACATAAATGAGTTGCCAGTCACAGCAGATGACAGTTATAGCACAACTCGCAGGCGCCCTCAGTTGCAAGGGTGTGCGACTATAGTGCGAGTGGTTGACCAACACAAATACTGGATATCGACGTCAGGCCATTTTATTATGCGTAAGAATGAACTGCCAGTTTATAAAGGTTATGATAAGTGGGGAGCTAAAGTTGTAATTCCTGAACACTACAGATCGCAGTTGCTATGCGATTTTCATGATCAACACTTAGGGAGGATGAGCTTGACAAAGGGTCTAGCGAAAAGCTTTATGTCGTGGGCAGGGTCAGATAAAGTCATAGAAGGCAAACTGAAACAATGTACAGTATGTTGAGGGGAAGAAATGCAACCATGGAAATGGCCAGCTCGAGCAGTATTTTTCAAACTATTTTTCCTGGGACTCATTTTTGCCAACCGTCCGACTTTTGCGACACACACCAAGTTTGCTTACCTTTAACGCGAAAGAGCAGCCTTCTTGGTCCTCACGATCTCACTCAAATCTGGTTCACAGGAGGGGAGGGCAATGCGCATACCCAGTGCAGACTTCAGCCAGTTCCTTTGTACCGTTTTCACCTTTGTGAGAACGAAAAGTCCAACCTCGCACATGTAGGGCATCGTAAAGGGCAATAGCAACAAAGCGTTTGTTTTACTCAGTGGTGGATAATCCTGGGAGATGCTACTCCAGAATGTTGGCAGCCTCATGGATGTTTGGCATGTTTTTAATGTGCTGTCACAGCACAGGTACAGCAGCTTAGTCTTTTCATTTGGAGTCAGCTGTTAGTTAGTAACGGACTCTGGAGCCTCAACCTCAAAACAATCTTTCACCCACCACTTCTCTTTCAAAATCTGAAACTTATTCTCTCATTTGCCAGTACTTCCCTGCATATAACACACTTGGGCTTTGCATCCTTATTTGCATTGGCACAATTGGCAAAACCATACCTCAAAAAATCATCTTCTATACTGCTTTGTTCCCAAGTTAAGTTTCTTTTTTGCAGGCCTTTAACCTGAGTCCCTAGCACTGCTCTGTCCTGTCCTGGACTCCCCTGAGCAGCAGATTATGCAGAAAAAGAAGGGCAACATATACTCACTGTGAAAGATAGTCAAAGTGGCATGCGGGGTTCCCAATTAATCAAACAACAAATATCAAAACTCAAGATATTTTGTATAGTTTGTGGCTTATGGGGCTTCCCAGAAGAAATTTTATCTGACAACAGAGCTCAGTTTTGTTCAGAAAGGTTTGCAAATGCTTTGAGAATTAATGAGGTACACACACCAGAGTTCAACCATATCAGCCGGCTTCATATGGAGCAGCTGAACGCACAGTACAAAAACTTGATCATGCTCTTGTTAAGCAAATGCAAAATAGAAATATCACAAACCGGCAATTACCTTTTGTTAATCTATTGCAACACGTATCTAATGACTATCGGCATAATGCCAGCTGAAATGTTTCTTAGAAGACAGCCTAGAACGAGGTTTTCATTGCCGAAGCCACATTTAGCACAGCCAGTTAGAGAGAAACAATCCCAGAGAGAGTCATTATAGAGTTAGGGTGAGGGCAAGACTTCTGCAATTGAACCAGAAGGCTATGGTGAAAGGTCATCACAAGTAGTCGACGTGGCTACCAGAACGAGTTGTGCAAATATCTGGTCCCCCCATATATTTGGTTGAGATGTTGGTTGGTGGAAAGGTTAGGTTTGTAGATATAGATCAGATTTTATCTTCACAAAGAAGGAGGAAGTTGTGAAGAATGAAATGAGTCTGATGAATTAGATATTTGGGACATGAGCAGAGCACCAATAATTACTCCATGCCTGAAACCAGTTCAGAGTAAGACAAACATGAACATTCGATTGAAGATCAAGGGCAAAAACAGTCTTTTTTGGAGAAAAACGGCTTTCAGAGGCAGGCTGAGGCGGGTCAAAGTCCTTCAGCAAGATCTGAAAGTTTGCGTCAAAGAAAGGAGATACCCTCGAAGGAATCGGAATGATTTGGAAATAAAAGAAAACAAGAAGTGTATATAAGTTGCGCAGAACCCAAGCATTTTGTAACTGTTTCATTAAGAATGTAATAGCACCCTCTGGTGGCCATTGTTATGGTTTTTAAAAATTCATTCATGGAACGTGACCATTGTTGGATAGGCCAGCATTTATTGCCCATCCTGAATTGCCCAATTGAACTGAGTGGTTTGCGAGGCTATTTCAGAGGTCATTTCAGAGTCAACTACATTGCTGTGGGTCTGGACTCACCAATCCGGTAGCACAGTGGTTAGCACAGTTGCTTCACAGCTCCAGGGCCCCACGTTCGATTCCCTGGGTCACTGTCTGTGCGGAGTCTGCACGTTCTCCCCGTGTGTGCGTGGGTTTCCTCCGGGTGCTCCGGTTTCCTCCCACAGTCCAAAGATGTGCGGGTTAGGTGGATTGGCCATGCTAAATTGCCCTTAGTGTCCAAAAAGGTTAGGTGGGGTTACTGGATTGCAGGGATAGGGTGCAGGCATGGGCTTAAGTAGGGTGCTCTTTGCAAGGGTTGGCATCCTTCTGCACTGTAAATTCTGAAAAATTCTACGTAAAACCAATGTGCCACCGCCTCCCCCATGTATGTACATAAAACAAACGTGTCGAGTTGGACACTAGAATCCTGTCAGAACACTTTGGTCCTGCAAAGATAATACAGCCACTGATGTAGCGTCAGAAACCTAATTGGTGGCGGGTGATAGGATGCAAGAGAACGTGTTTTCTTGTGGTAGTCAGGAAACCCTCAAGAATCACTCTTTGGAGAAAATGGAAACGAGTGTCAAATGAGGTCAACAACCACAACTTGCCCGAATGACCAGACGTCAGTGCCACAGGAAATGATATGACATCATGCGGGAGGTCAAGCTCAGTGATTGGAACTTCACATCACATCTCCGACCCACCGCAGTACCAATCACTGATTGCAAATAAATGAACAATATCCCCAATCACTCAGCTACAAATAATCCCCATCACTCAGCGACACCATCCTCCTATCACTCAGTTACTCCATCCTCCTATCACTCAGTTACACCATCCTCCTATCACTCAGTTACACCATCCTCCTCTCACTCAGTTACACCATCCTCCTATCACTCAGTTACACCATCCTCCTATCACTCAGTTACACCATCCTCCTATCACTCAGCGACACCATCATCCTATCACTCAGTTACACCATCCTCCTCTCACTCAGTTACACCATCCTCCTATCACTCAGCGACACCATCCTCCTATCACTCAGTTACACCATCCTCCTATCACTCAGTTACTCCATCCTCCTATCACTCAGTTACACCATCCTCCTCTCACTCAGTTACACCATCCTCCTATCACTCAGCTACAAATAATCCCCATCACTCAGCGACACCATCCTCCTATCACTCAGTTACACCATCCTCCTATCACTCAGCGACACCATCATCCTATCACTCAGTTACTCCATCCTCCTATCACTCAGTTACTCCATCCTCCTATCACTCAGTTACACCATCCTCCTCTCACTCAGTTACACCATCCTCCTATCACTCAGCGACACCATCATCCTATCACTCAGTTACACCATCCTCCTCTCACTCAGTTACACCATCCTCCTATCACTCAGTTACACCATCCTCCTATCACTCAGTTACACCATCCTCCTTTCACTCAGTTACACCATCCTCCTGTCACTCAGCGATACCATCCTCCTATCACTCAGCGACACCATCCTCCTATCACTCAGCGACACCATCCTCCTATCACTCAGTTACACCATCCTCCTATCACTCAGTTACACCATCCTCCTATCACTCAGCGACACCATCCTCCTATCACTCAGCGACACCATCCGCCTATCACTCAGCGACACCATCCTCCTATCACTCAGCGACACCATCCTCCTATCACTCAGTTACACCATCCTCCTATCACTCAGCGACACCATCCTCCTATCACTCAGTTACACCATCCTCCTATCACTCAGTTACACCATCCTCCTATCACTCAGCGACACCATCCTCCTATCACTCAGCGACACCATCCGCCTATCACTCAGCGACACCATCCTCCTATCACTCAGTTACACCATCCTCCTATCACTCAGTTACACCATCCTCCTATCACTCAGATACACCATCCTCCTATCACTCAGTTACACCATCCTCCTATCACTCAGATACACCATCCTCCTATCACTCAGTTACACCATCCTCCTATCACTCAGTTACACCATCCTCCTATCACTCAGATACACCATCCTCCTATCACTCAGTTACACCATCCGCCTATCACTCAGCGACACCATCCGCCTATCACTCAGCGACACCATCCTCCTATCACTCAGTTACACCATCCTCCTATCACTCAGTTACACCATCCTCCTATCACTCAGTTACACCATCCTCCTATCACTCAGCGACACCATCCTCCTCTCACTCAGTTACACCATCCTCCTATCACTCAGTTACACCATCCTCCTATCACTCAGCGACACCATCCGCCTATCACTCAGTTACACCATCCTCCTATCACTCAGTTACACCATCCTCCTATCACTCAGCGACACCATCATCCTATCACTCAGTTACTCCATCCTCCTATCACTCAGTTACTCCATCCTCCTATCACTCAGTTACACCATCCTCCTCTCACTCATTACACCATCCTCCTATCACTCAGCGACACCATCCTCCTATCACTCAGTTACACCATCCTCCTATCACTCAGTTACTCCATCCTCCTATCACTCAGTTACACCATCCTCCTATCACTCAGTTACACCATCCTCCTATCACTCAATTACTCCATCCTCCTATCACTCAGTTACACCATCCTCCTATCACTCAGCGACACCATCCTCCTATCACTCAGTTACACCATCCTCCTATCACTCAGTTACACCATCCTCCTCTCACTCAGTTACACCATCCTCCTATCACTCAGCGACACCATCCTCCTATCACTCAGCGACACCATCCTCCTATCACTCAGCGACACCATCCTCCTATCACTCAGTGACACCATCCTCCTATCACTCAGTTACACCATCCTCCTATCACTCAGTTACACCATCCTCCTATGACTCAGTTACACCATCCTCCTATCACTCAGCGACACCATCCTCCTATCACTCAGCGACACCATCCTCCTATCCCGCAGTTACACCATCCTCCTATCACTCAGCGACACCATCCTCCTATCACTCAGTTACACCATCCTCCTATCACTCAGTTACACCATCCTCCTATCACTCAGTTACACCATCCTCCTATCACTCAGCGACACCATCCTCCTATCACTCAGTTACACCATCCTCCTATCACTCAGCGACACCATTCTCCTATCACTTAGTTACACCATCCTCCTATCACTCAGCGACACCATCATCCTATCACTCAGCGACACCATCCTCCTATCACTCAGCGACACCATCCGCCTATCACTCAGCGACACCATCCTCCTATCACTCAGCGACACCATCCTCCTATCACTCAGCGACACCATCCTCCTATCACTCAGCGACACCATTCTCCTATCACTTAGTTACACCATCCTCCTATCACTCAGCGACACCATCCTCCTATCACTCAGCGACACCATCCTCCTATCACTCAGCGACACCATTCTCCTATCACTCAGCGACACCATCCTCCTATCACTCAGTTACACCATCCTCCTATCACTCAGCGACACCATCCTCCTATCACTCAGATACACCATCCTCCTATCACTCAGCGACACCATCCTCCTATCACTCAGCGACACCATCCTCCTATCACTCAGCGACACCATCCTCCTATCACTCAGCGACACCATCCTCCTATCACTCAGCGACACCATCCTCCTATCACTCAGCGACACCATCCTCCTATCACTCAGATACACCATCCTCCTATCACTCAGCGACACCATCCTCCTATCACTCAGCGACACCATCCTCCTATCACTCAGCGACACCATCCTCCTATCACTCAGCAACACCATCCTCCTATCACTCAGTGACACCATCCTCCTATCACTCAGTTACACCATCCTCCTATCACTCAGCGACACCATCCTCCTATCACTCAGCGACACCATCCTCCTATCACTCAGCGACACCATCCTCCTATCACTCAGCGACACCATCCTCCTATCACTCAGCGACACAATCCCCCATCACTCCGTTACACCATCCTCCTATCACTCCGCGACACCATCCTCCTATCACTCAGTTACACCATCCTCCTATCACTCAGCGACACCATCCTCCTATCACTCAGCGACACCATCCTCCTATCACTCAGTTACACCATCCTCCTATCACTCAGCGACACCATCCTCCTATCACTCAGTTACACCATCCTCCTATCCCGCAGTTACACTATCCTCCTATCACTCAGCGACACCATCCTCCTTTCACTCAGTTACACCATCCTCCTATCACTCAGCGACACCATCCTCCTGTCACTCAGTGACACCATCCTCCTATCACTCAGCGACACCATCCTCCTATCACTCAGCGACACCATCCTCCTATCACTCAGCGACACCATCCTCCTATCACTCAGCGACACCATCCTCCTATCACTCAGCGACACCATCCTCCTATCACTCAGATACACCATCCTCCTATCACTCAGCGACACCATCCTCCTATCACTCAGCGACACCATCCTCCTATCACTCAGCGACACCATCCTCCTATCACTCAGCAACACCATCCTCCTATCACTCAGTGACACCATCCTCCTATCACTCAGCGACACCATCCTCCTATCACTCAGCGACACAATCCCCCATCACTCCGTTACACCATCCTCCTATCACTCCGCGACACCATCCTCCTATCACTCAGTTACACCATCCTCCTATCACTCAGCGACACCATCCTCCTATCACTCAGCGACACCATCCTCCTATCACTCAGTTACACCATCCTCCTATCACTCAGCGACACCATCCTCCTATCACTCAGTTACACCATCCTCCTATCCCGCAGTTACACTATCCTCCTATCACTCAGCGACACCATCCTCCTTTCACTCAGTTACACCATCCTCCTATCACTCAGCGACACATTCCTCCTATCACTCAGCGACACCATCCTCCTATCACTCAGCGACACCATCCTCCTATCACTCAGCGACACCATCCTCCCATCATTCAGCGACACCATCCTCCTATCACTCAGTTACACCATCCTCCTATCACTCAGCGACACCATCCTCCTTTCACTCAGTTACACCATCCTCCTATCACTCAGCGACACCATCCTCCTATCACTCAGCGACACCATCCTCCTATCACTCAGCGACACCATCCTCCTATCACTCAGCGACACCATCCTCCCATCATTCAGTGACACCATCCTCCTATCCCTCAGCGACACCATCCTCCTATCGCTCAATTACATCATCCTCCTATCAATCAGCGACACCATCCTCCTATCCCTCAGCGACACCATCCTCCTATCGCTCAATTACATCATCCTCCTATCACTCAGTGACACCATCCTCCTATCCCTCAGCGACACCATCCTCCTATCACTCAGTTACACCATCCTCCTATCACAGCCAGTTAGAGAGAAACAATCCCAGAGAGAGTCATTATAGAGTTAGAGTGAGGGCAAGACTTCTGCAATTGAACCAGAAGCTTACGGTGAAAGATCATCATAAGTAGTCGACGTGGCTACCAGAACGAGTTGTGCAAATATCTGGTCCCCCCATATATTTGGTTGAGATGTTGGTTGGTGGAAAGGTTAGGTTTGTAGATATAGATCAGATTTTATCTTCACAAAGAAGGAGGAAGTTGTGAAGAATGAAATGAGTCTGGTGAATTAGATATTTGGGACATGAGCAGAGCACCAATAATTACTCCATGCCTGAAACCAGTTCAGAGTAAGACAAACATGAACATTCGATTGAAGATCAAGGGCAAAAACAGTCTTTTTTGGAGAAAAACGGCTCTCAGAGCCAGGCTGAGGCGGGTCAAAGTCCTTCAGCAAGATCTGAAAGTTTGCGTCAAAGAAAGGAGATACCCTCGAAGGAATCGGAATGATTTGGAAATAAAAGAAAACAAGAAGTGTATATAAGTTGCGCAGAACCCAAGCATTTTGTAACTGTTTCATTAAGAATGTAATAGCACCCTCTGGTGGCCATTTTTATGGTTTTTAAAAATTCATTCATGGGACGTGACCATTGTTGGATAGGCCAGCATTTATTGCCCATCCTGAATGCCCAATTGAACTGAGTGGTTTGCGAGGCTATTTCAGAGGGCATTTCAGAGTCAACTACATTGCTGTGGGTCTGGACTCACCAATCCGGTAGCACAGTGGTTAGCACAGTTGCTTCACAGCTCCAGGGCCCCACGTTCGATTCCCTGGGTCACTGTCTGTGCGGAGTCTGCACGTTCTCCCCGTGTGTGCGTGGGTTTCCTCCGGGTGCTCCGGTTTCCTCCCACAGTCCAAAGATGTGCGGGTTAGGTGGATTGGCCATGCCAAATTGCCCTTAGTGTCCAAAAAGGTTAGGTGGAGTTACTGGATTGCAGGGATAGGGTGCAGGCATGGGCTTAAGTAGGGTGCTCTTTCCAAGGGTTGGCATCCTTCTGCACTGTAAATTCTGAAAAATTCTACGTAAAACCAATGTGCCACCGCCTCCCCCATGTATGTACATAAAACAAACGTGTTGAGTTGGACACGACAATCCTGTCAGAACACTTTGGTCCTGCAAAGATAATACAGCCACTGATGTAGCGTCAGAAACCTAATTGGTGGCGGGTGATAGGATGCAAGAGAACGTGTTTTCTTGTGGTAGTCAGGAAACCCTCAAGAATCACTCTTTGGAGAAAATGGAAACGAGTGTCAAATGAGGTCAACAACCACAACTTGCCCGAATGACCAGACGTCAGTGCCACAGGAAATGATATGACATCATGCGGGAGGTCAAGCTCAGTGATTGGAACTTCACATCACATCTCCGACCCACCGCAGTACCAATCTCTGATTGCAAATAAATGAAATGAAATGAAATGAAAATCGCTTATTGTCACAAGTAGGCTTCAAATGAAGTTACTGTGAAAAGCCCCTAGTCGCCACATTCCGGCGCCTGTTCGGGGAGGCTGTTACGGGAATCGAACCGTGCTGCTGGCCTGCCGTGGTCTGCTTTCAAAGCCAGCGATTTAGCCCAGTGCTAAACAGCCCCTTGCACAATATCCCCAATCACTCAGCTACACACTACCCCCATCAGTCAGCGACACCATCCACCAATCACTCAGCGACACCATCCTCCTATCACTCAGTGACACCATCCTCCTATCACTCAGTTACACCATCCTCCTATCACTCAGCGACACCATCCTCCTATCACTCAGTTACACCATCCTCCTATCACTCAGCGACACCATCCTCCTATCACGCAGTTACACCATCCTCCTATCACTCAGCGACACCATCCTCCTTTCACTCAGTTACACCATCCTCCTATCACTCAGCGACACCATCCTCCTGTCACTCAGTGACACCATCCTCCTATCACTCAGCGACACCATCCTCCTATCACTCAGCGACACCATCCTCCTATCACTCAGTTACACCATCCTCCTATCACTCAGCGACACCATCCTCCTATCACTCAGATACACCATCCTCCTATCACTCAGCGACACCATCCTCCTATCACTCAGCGACACCATCCTCCTATCACTCAGTTACACCATCCTCCTATCACTCAGTTACACCATCCTCCTATGACTCAGTTACACCATCCTCCTATCACTCAGCGACACCATCCTCCTATCACTCAGCGACACCATCCTCCTATCCCGCAGTTACACCATCCTCCTATCACTCAGCGACACCATCCTCCTATCACTCAGTTACACCATCCTCCTATCACTCAGTTACACCATCCTCCTATCACTCAGTTACACCATCCTCCTATCACTCAGCGACACCATCCTCCTATCACTCAGTTACACCATCCTCCTATCACTCAGCGACACCATTCTCCTATCACTTAGTTACACCATCCTCCTATCACTCAGCGACACCATCATCCTATCACTCAGCGACACCATCCTCCTATCACTCAGCGACACCATCCGCCTATCACTCAGCGACACCATCCTCCTATCACTCAGCGACACCATTCTCCTATCACTTAGTTACACCATCCTCCTATCACTCAGCGACACCATCCTCCTATCACTCAGCGACACCATCCTCCTATCACTCAGCGACACCATTCTCCTATCACTCAGCGACACCATCCTCCTATCACTCAGTTACACCATCCTCCTATCACTCAGCGACACCATCCTCCTATCACTCAGATACACCATCCTCCTATCACTCAGCGACACCATCCTCCTATCACTCAGCGACACCATCCTCCTATCACTCAGCGACACCATCCTCCTATCACTCAGCGACACCATCCTCCTATCACTCAGCGACACCATCCTCCTATCACTCAGCGACACCATCCTCCTATCACTCAGCGACACCATCCTCCTATCACTCAGATACACCATCCTCCTATCACTCAGCGACACCATCCTCCTATCACTCAGCGACACCATCCTCCTATCACTCAGCGACACCATCCTCCTATCACTCAGCAACACCATCCTCCTATCACTCAGTGACACCATCCTCCTATCACTCAGTTACACCATCCTCCTATCACTCAGCGACACCATCCTCCTATCACTCAGCGACACCATCCTCCTATCACTCAGCGACACCATCCTCCTATCACTCAGCGACACCATCCTCCTATCACTCAGCGACACAATCCCCCATCACTCCGTTACACCATCCTCCTATCACTCCGCGACACCATCCTCCTATCACTCAGTTACACCATCCTCCTATCACTCAGCGACACCATCCTCCTATCACTCAGCGACACCATCCTCCTATCACTCAGTTACACCATCCTCCTATCACTCAGCGACACCATCCTCCTATCACTCAGTTACACCATCCTCCTATCCCGCAGTTACACTATCCTCCTATCACTCAGCGACACCATCCTCCTTTCACTCAGTTACACCATCCTCCTATCACTCAGCGACACCATCCTCCTGTCACTCAGTGACACCATCCTCCTATCACTCAGCGACACCATCCTCCTATCACTCAGCGACACCATCCTCCTATCACTCAGCGACACCATCCTCCTATCACTCAGCGACACCATCCTCCTATCACTCAGCGACACCATCCTCCTATCACTCAGATACACCATCCTCCTATCACTCAGCGACACCATCCTCCTATCACTCAGCGACACCATCCTCCTATCACTCAGCGACACCATCCTCCTATCACTCAGCAACACCATCCTCCTATCACTCAGTGACACCATCCTCCTATCACTCAGCGACACCATCCTCCTATCACTCAGCGACACAATCCCCCATCACTCCGTTACACCATCCTCCTATCACTCCGCGACACCATCCTCCTATCACTCAGTTACACCATCCTCCTATCACTCAGCGACACCATCCTCCTATCACTCAGCGACACCATCCTCCTATCACTCAGTTACACCATCCTCCTATCACTCAGCGACACCATCCTCCTATCACTCAGTTACACCATCCTCCTATCCCGCAGTTACACTATCCTCCTATCACTCAGCGACACCATCCTCCTTTCACTCAGTTACACCATCCTCCTATCACTCAGCGACACATTCCTCCTATCACTCAGCGACACCATCCTCCTATCACTCAGCGACACCATCCTCCTATCACTCAGCGACACCATCCTCCCATCATTCAGCGACACCATCCTCCTATCACTCAGTTACACCATCCTCCTATCACTCAGCGACACCATCCTCCTTTCACTCAGTTACACCATCCTCCTATCACTCAGCGACACCATCCTCCTATCACTCAGCGACACCATCCTCCTATCACTCAGCGACACCATCCTCCTATCACTCAGCGACACCATCCTCCCATCATTCAGTGACACCATCCTCCTATCCCTCAGCGACACCATCCTCCTATCGCTCAATTACATCATCCTCCTATCAATCAGCGACACCATCCTCCTATCCCTCAGCGACACCATCCTCCTATCGCTCAATTACATCATCCTCCTATCACTCAGTGACACCATCCTCCTATCCCTCAGCGACACCATCCTCCTATCACTCAGTTACACCATCCTCCTATCACAGCCAGTTAGAGAGAAACAATCCCAGAGAGAGTCATTATAGAGTTAGAGTGAGGGCAAGACTTCTGCAATTGAACCAGAAGCTTACGGTGAAAGATCATCATAAGTAGTCGACGTGGCTACCAGAACGAGTTGTGCAAATATCTGGTCCCCCCATATATTTGGTTGAGATGTTGGTTGGTGGAAAGGTTAGGTTTGTAGATATAGATCAGATTTTATCTTCACAAAGAAGGAGGAAGTTGTGAAGAATGAAATGAGTCTGGTGAATTAGATATTTGGGACATGAGCAGAGCACCAATAATTACTCCATGCCTGAAACCAGTTCAGAGTAAGACAAACATGAACATTCGATTGAAGATCAAGGGCAAAAACAGTCTTTTTTGGAGAAAAACGGCTCTCAGAGCCAGGCTGAGGCGGGTCAAAGTCCTTCAGCAAGATCTGAAAGTTTGCGTCAAAGAAAGGAGATACCCTCGAAGGAATCGGAATGATTTGGAAATAAAAGAAAACAAGAAGTGTATATAAGTTGCGCAGAACCCAAGCATTTTGTAACTGTTTCATTAAGAATGTAATAGCACCCTCTGGTGGCCATTTTTATGGTTTTTAAAAATTCATTCATGGGACGTGACCATTGTTGGATAGGCCAGCATTTATTGCCCATCCTGAATGCCCAATTGAACTGAGTGGTTTGCGAGGCTATTTCAGAGGGCATTTCAGAGTCAACTACATTGCTGTGGGTCTGGACTCACCAATCCGGTAGCACAGTGGTTAGCACAGTTGCTTCACAGCTCCAGGGCCCCACGTTCGATTCCCTGGGTCACTGTCTGTGCGGAGTCTGCACGTTCTCCCCGTGTGTGCGTGGGTTTCCTCCGGGTGCTCCGGTTTCCTCCCACAGTCCAAAGATGTGCGGGTTAGGTGGATTGGCCATGCCAAATTGCCCTTAGTGTCCAAAAAGGTTAGGTGGAGTTACTGGATTGCAGGGATAGGGTGCAGGCATGGGCTTAAGTAGGGTGCTCTTTCCAAGGGTTGGCATCCTTCTGCACTGTAAATTCTGAAAAATTCTACGTAAAACCAATGTGCCACCGCCTCCCCCATGTATGTACATAAAACAAACGTGTTGAGTTGGACACGACAATCCTGTCAGAACACTTTGGTCCTGCAAAGATAATACAGCCACTGATGTAGCGTCAGAAACCTAATTGGTGGCGGGTGATAGGATGCAAGAGAACGTGTTTTCTTGTGGTAGTCAGGAAACCCTCAAGAATCACTCTTTGGAGAAAATGGAAACGAGTGTCAAATGAGGTCAACAACCACAACTTGCCCGAATGACCAGACGTCAGTGCCACAGGAAATGATATGACATCATGCGGGAGGTCAAGCTCAGTGATTGGAACTTCACATCACATCTCCGACCCACCGCAGTACCAATCTCTGATTGCAAATAAATGAAATGAAATGAAATGAAAATCGCTTATTGTCACAAGTAGGCTTCAAATGAAGTTACTGTGAAAAGCCCCTAGTCGCCACATTCCGGCGCCTGTTCGGGGAGGCTGTTACGGGAATCGAACCGTGCTGCTGGCCTGCCGTGGTCTGCTTTCAAAGCCAGCGATTTAGCCCAGTGCTAAACAGCCCCTTGCACAATATCCCCAATCACTCAGCTACACACTACCCCCATCAGTCAGCGACACCATCCACCAATCACTCAGCGACACCATCCTCCTATCACTCAGTGACACCATCCTCCTATCACTCAGTTACACCATCCTCCTATCACTCAGCGACACCATCCTCCTATCACTCAGTTACACCATCCTCCTATCACTCAGCGACACCATCCTCCTATCACGCAGTTACACCATCCTCCTATCACTCAGCGACACCATCCTCCTTTCACTCAGTTACACCATCCTCCTATCACTCAGCGACACCATCCTCCTGTCACTCAGTGACACCATCCTCCTATCACTCAGCGACACCATCCTCCTATCACTCAGCGACACCATCCTCCTATCACTCAGCGACACCATCCTCCTATCACTCAGCGACACCATCCTCCTATCACTCAGCGACACCATCCTCCTATCACTCAGCAACACCATCCTCCTATCACTCAGTGACACCATCCTCCTATCACTCAGCGACACCATCCTCCTATCACTCAGCGACACAATCCCCCATCACTCCGTTACACCATCCTCCTATCACTCCGCGACACCATCCTCCTATCACTCAGTTACACCATCCTCCTATCACTCAGCGACACCATCCTCCTATCACTCAGCGACACCATCCTCCTGTCACTCAGTTACACCATCCTCCAATCACTCAGCGACACCATCCTCCTATCACTCAGCGACACCATCCTCCTATCACTCAGTTACACCATCCTCCTATCACTCAGCGACACCATCCTCCTATCACTCAGTTACACCATCCTCCTATCCCGCAGTTACACTATCCTCCTATCACTCAGCGACACCATCCTCCTTTCACTCAGTTACACCATCCTCCTATCACTCAGCGACACCATCCTCCTATCACTCAGCGACACCATCCTCCTATCACTCAGCGACACCATCCTCCTATCACTCAGCGACACCATCCTCCCATCATTCAGCGACACCATCCTCCTATCACTCAGTTACACCATCCTCCTATCACTCAGTTACACCATCCTCCTATCACTCAGCGACACCATCCTCCTATCGCTCAATTACATCATCCTCCTATCAATCAGCGACACCATCCTCCTATCACTCAGTGACACCATCCTCCTATCCCTCAGCGACACCATCCTCCTATCGCTCAATTACATCATCCTCCTATCACTCAGTGACACCATCCTCCTATCCCTCAGCGACACCATCCTCCTATCACTCAGTTACACCATCCTCCTATCACAGCCAGTTAGAGAGAAACAATCCCAGAGAGAGTCATTATAGAGTTAGAGTGAGGGCAAGACTTCTGCAATTGAACCAGAAGCTTACGGTGAAAGATCATCATAAGTAGTCGACGTGGCTACCAGAACGAGTTGTGCAAATATCTGGTCCCCCCATATATTTGGTTGAGATGTTGGTTGGTGGAAAGGTTAGGTTTGTAGATATAGATCAGATTTTATCTTCACAAAGAAGGAGGAAGTTGTGAAGAATGAAATGAGTCTGGTGAATTAGATATTTGGGACATGAACAGAGCACCAATAATTACTCCATGCCTGAAACCAGTTCAGAGTAAGACAAACATGAACATTCGATTGAAGATCAAGGGCAAAAACAGTCTTTTTTGGAGAAAAACGGCTCTCAGAGCCAGGCTGAGGCGGGTCAAAGTCCTTCAGCAAGATCTGAAAGTTTGCGTCAAAGAAAGGAGATACCCTCGAAGGAATCGGAATGATTTGGAAATAAAAGAAAACAAGAAGTGTATATAAGTTGCGCAGAACCCAAGCATTTTGTAACTGTTTCATTAAGAATGTAATAGCACCCTCTGGTGGCCATTTTTATGGTTTTTAAAAATTCATTCATGGGACGTGACCATTGTTGGATAGGCCAGCATTTATTGCCCATCCTGAATGCCCAATTGAACTGAGTGGTTTGCGAGGCTATTTCAGAGGGCATTTCAGAGTCAACTACATTGCTGTGGGTCTGGACTCACCAATCCGGTAGCACAGTGGTTAGCACAGTTGCTTCACAGCTCCAGGGCCCCACGTTCGATTCCCTGGGTCACTGTCTGTGCGGAGTCTGCACGTTCTCCCCGTGTGTGCGTGGGTTTCCTCCGGGTGCTCCGGTTTCCTCCCACAGTCCAAAGATGTGCGGGTTAGGTGGATTGGCCATGCCAAATTGCCCTTAGTGTCCAAAAAGGTTAGGTGGGGTTACTGGATTGCAGGGATAGGGTGCAGGCATGGGCTTAAGTAGGGTGCTCTTTCCAAGGGTTGGCATCCTTCTGCACTGTAAATTCTGAAAAATTCTACGTAAAACCAATGTGCCACCGCCTCCCCCATGTATGTACATAAAACAAACGTGTTGAGTTGGACACGACAATCCTGTCAGAACACTTTGGTCCTGCAAAGATAATACAGCCACTGATGTAGCGTCAGAAACCTAATTGGTGGCGGGTGATAGGATGCAAGAGAACGTGTTTTCTTGTGGTAGTCAGGAAACCCTCAAGAATCACTCTTTGGAGAAAATGGAAACGAGTGTCAAATGAGGTCAACAACCACAACTTGCCCGAATGACCAGACGTCAGTGCCACAGGAAATGATATGACATCATGCGGGAGGTCAAGCTCAGTGATTGGAACTTCACATCACATCTCCGACCCACCGCAGTACCAATCTCTGATTGCAAATAAATGAAATGAAATGAAATGAAAATCGCTTATTGTCACAAGTAGGCTTCAAATGAAGTTACTGTGAAAAGCCCCTAGTCGCCACATTCCGGCGCCTGTTCGGGGAGGCTGTTACGGGAATCGAACCGTGCTGCTGGCCTGCCGTGGTCTGCTTTCAAAGCCAGCGATTTAGCCCAGTGCTAAACAGCCCCTTGCACAATATCCCCAATCACTCAGCTACACACTACCCCCATCAGTCAGCGACACCATCCACCAATCACTCAGCGACACCATCCTCCTATCACTCAGCGACACCATCCTCCTATCACTCAGTTACACCATCCTCCCATCACTCAGCGACACCATCCTCCTATCACTCAGTGACACCATCCTCCTATCACTCAGTGACACCATCCTCCTATCACTCAGTTACACCATCCTCCCATCACTCAGCGACACCATCCTCCTATCACTCAGTTACACCATCCTCCCATCACTCAGCGACACCATCCTCCTATCACTCAGCGACACCATCCGCCTATCACTCAGTTACACCATCCTCCTATCACTCAGCAACACCATCCGCCTATCACTCAGTGACACCATCCTCCTATCACTCAGCGACACCATCCGCCTATCACTCAGTGACACCATCCTCCTATCACTCAGCGACACCATCCTCCTATCACTCAGTTACACCATCCTCCCATCACTCAGCGACACCATCCGCCTATCACTCAGTGACACCATCCTCCTATCACTCAGTTACACCATCCTCCCATCACTCAGCGACACCATCCGCCTATCACTCAGTGACACCATCCTCCTATCACTCAGTTACACCATCCTCCCATCACTCAGTTACTCCATCCTCCTATCACTCAGTTACACCATCCTCCCATCACTCAGCGACACCATCCTCCTATCACTCAGCGACACCATCCGCCTATCACTCAGTGACACCATCCTCCTATCACTCAGTTCCACCATCCTCCTACCACTCAGTTACTCCATCCTCCTATCACTCACCGACACCATCCTCCTATCACTCACCGACACCATCCTCCCACCATTCAGTGACACCATCCTCCTATCACTCAGTTACACCATCCTCCCATCACTCAGCAACACCATCCTCCTATCACTCAGTTACACCATCCTCCTATCACTCAGTGACACCATCCTCCTATCACTCAGTTACACCATCCTCCCATCACTCAGCGACACCATCCGCCTATCACTCAGTGACACCATCCTCCTATCACTCAGTTACACCATCCTCCCATCACTCAGTTACTCCATCCTCCTATCACTCAGTTACACCATCCTCCCATCACTCAGCGACACCATCCTCCTATCACTCAGTTACACCATCCTCCCATCACTCAGTTACTCCATCCTCCTATCACTCAGTTACACCATCCTCCCATCACTCAGCGACACCATCCGCCTATCACTCAGTGACACCATCCTCCTATCACTCAGTTCCACCATCCTCCTACCACTCAGTTACTCCATCCTCCTATCACTCACCGACACCATCCTCCTATCACTCACCGACACCATCCTCCCACCATTCAGTGACACCATCCTCCTATCACTCAGTTACACCATCCTCCCATCACTCAGCAACACCATCCTCCTATCACTCAGTTACACCATCCTCCTATCACTCAGTTACACCATCCTCCTATCGCTCAGCGACCCCATCCTCCTATCACTCAGTGACACCATCATCCTATCACTCAGCGACACCATCCTCCTCTCACTCAGTTACACCATCCTCCTATCACTCAGTTACACCATCCTCCTATCACTCAGCGACACCATCCTCCTATCACTCAGTTACACCATCCTCCTATCACGCAGTTACACCATCCTCCTATCACTCAGCGACACCATCCTCCTGTCAGTCAGTTACACCATCCTCCCATCACTCAGCAACACCATCCTCCTATCACTCAGTTACACCATCCTCCTATCACTCAGTGACACCATCCTCCTATCACTCAGTTACACCATCCTCCCATCACTCTGCAACACCATCCTCCTATCACTCAGTTACACCATCCTCCTATCACTCAGTTGCACCATCCTCCTATCACTCAGCGACACCATCCTCCTATCGCTCAGTTACACCATCCTCCTATCACTCAGCGACACCATCCTCCTGTCAGTCAGCGACACCATCCTATCACTCAGCGACACCATCCTCCTATCACTCAGCGACACCATCCTCCTATCACTCAGCGACAC
This sequence comes from Scyliorhinus torazame, assembly GCF_047496885.1. NCBI lineage: Eukaryota > Metazoa > Chordata > Chondrichthyes > Carcharhiniformes > Scyliorhinidae > Scyliorhinus > Scyliorhinus torazame. Next base: position 335,046,044 of record NC_092708.1, read on the forward strand.
CATCCTCCTATCGCTCAGTTACACCATCCGCCTATCACTCAGCGACACCATCCTCCTATCACTCAGCGACACCATCCTCCTATCACTCAGCGACACCATCCTGAAAACAGCGCAAGTGGAGAGTGAGCCGGGACATTGAAAAGAGCTCGAGAGGTGAGTGAGCCGGGAAATTGAAAACAGCACGAGAGGCGAGTGAGCCGGGACAGTGAAAACAGCGCGAGTGGAGAGTGAGCCGGGACAGTGAAAACAGCACGAGAGGTGAGTGAGCCGGGACATTGAACAGCGCGGGAGATTTAAAAAGCGCAGGAGCTGCGAGCCAGAGCGGAGATTTTAAAAGATCGTGGCCTAGTTTCGGGAGCCGTTCGGAGGTGGAGGAGCAGTCTCTGTCAGGGAGAGAACCTGAGAACATCTAAGACACTCAGAAGGTAAGAAAGTAAGTAAGTGATTTTTACTCATTTTTACTTTTATACCTTTTTCAAATTGTGTGTGACGGGGGGAAACTGAAGTGACATCACAGAAAAGCTGTGACCTGAGTGGCTGGTTGGGAATCTACACTAAATTAAAAAAATTAAGCATTGGTAACTAATTAAACATAATTACTTAATTATAATTTAGAGGGGTATCTAAGCCAGAGATCGGAGAGTACTATATTTAGCTTTCGCATTTATATTAGAAATCTAGTGCTAGGAAACAGATAGTTAACAGTAACTTTGAATTTTTAAAAAAAAATTTACAAAAAACTTTTAATTTTTATTAATTGACGTAATATCAGTTAGAGGGGTGCAGTGCTCTGACTGTGAGATGTGGCAGGTCCGGGAGGCTTCCAGCATCCCGGATGGCTTCATCTACAGAAAGTGCACCCAACTGGAGCTCCTCACAGACCGCATGGTTCGGTTGGAGCAGCAATTGGATGCACTTAGGAGCATGCAGGTGGCGGAAAGCATCATAGATCGCAGTTATATAAATGTGGTCACACCCAAGATGCAGGCAGAGAATTGGGTGACCACAGAAAGGGCAGGCAGTCAGTGCAGGAATCCCCTGTGGTTGTCCCCCTCTCGAACAGGTATACCCCTTTGGATACTGTTGGGGGGGATAGCCTACCAGGGGAAAACAGCAGCAGCCAGAGCAGTGGCACCACGGCTGGCTCTGATGTTCAGAAGGGAGGGTAAAGCGCAGAAGAGCAATAGTAATAGGGGACTCTATAGTCAGGGGCACAGATAGGCGCTTCTGTGGACGTGAAAGAGACTCCAGGATGATATGTTGCCTCCCTGGTGCCAGGGTCCAGGATGTCTCCGAACGGGTAGAGGGCATCCTGAAGAGGGAGGGCAAACAGGCAGAGGTCGTTGTACATATTGGTACTAACGACATAGGCAGGAAGGGGCATGAGGTCCTGCAGCAGGAGTTCAGGGAGCTAGGCAGAAAGTTAAAAGACAGGACCTCTAGGGTTGTAATCTCGGGATTACTCCCTGTGCCACGTGCCAGTGAGGCTAGAAATAGGAAGATAGAGCAGCTAAACACGTGGCTAAACAGCTGGTGTAGGAGGGAGGGTTTCCGTTATCTGGACCACTGGGAGCTCTTCTGGGGCAGGTATGACCTATATAAGGACGGGTTGCATCTAAACCGGAGAGGCATAAATATCATGGCCGCGAGGTTTGCTAGTGTCACACGGGAGGGTTTAAACTAGTATGGCAGGGGGGTGGGCACGGGAGCAATAGGTCAGAAGGTGTGAGCATTGAGGGAGAACTAGGGAATAGGGACAGTGGGGCTCTGAGGCACAGCAGACAGGGAGAAGTTGCTGAACACAGCGGGTCTGGTGGCCTGAAGTGCATATGTTTTAATGCAAGAAGTATTACGGGTAAGGCAGATGAACTTAGAGCTTGGATTAGTACTTGGAACTATGATGTTGTTGCCATTACAGAGACCTGGTTGAGGGAAGGGCAGGATTGGCAGCTAAACGTTCCAGGACTTAGATGTTTCAGGCGGGATAGAGGGGGATGTAAAAGGGGTGGCGGAGTTGCGCTACTGGTTAGGGAGAATATCACAGCTGTACTACGGGAGGACACCTCAGAGGGCAGCGAGGCTATATGGGTAGAGATCAGGAATAAGAAGGGTGCAGTCACAATGTTGGGGGTTTACTACAGGCCTCCCAACAGCCAGCGGGAGATAGAGGAGCAGATAGGTAGGCAGATTTTGGAAAAGAGTATAAACAACAGGGTTGTGGTGATGGGAGACTTCAACTTCCCCAATATTGACTGGGACTCACTTAGTGCCAGGGGCTTAGACGGGGCGGAGTTTGTAAGGAGCATCCAGGAGGGCTTCTTAAAACAATATGTAGACAGTCCAACTAGGGAAGGGGCAGTACTGGACCTGGTATTGGGGAATGAGCCCGGCCAGGTGGTAGATGTTTCAGTAGGGGAGCATTTCGGTAACAGTGACCACAATTCAGTAAGTTTTAAAGTACTGGTGGACAAGGATAAGAGTGGTCCTAGGATGAATGTGCTAAATTGGGGGAAGACTAATTAGAACAATATTAGGCGGGAACTGAAGAACATAGATTGGGGGCGGATGTTTGAGGGCAAATCAACATCTGGCATGTGGGAGGCTTTCAAGTGTCAGTTGAAAGGAATTCAGGACCGGCATGTTCCTGTGAGGAAGAAGGATAAATACGGCAAATTTCGGGAACCTTGGATAACGAGACATATTGTAGGCCTCGTCAAAAAGAAAAAGGAGGCATTTGTTAGGGCTAAAAGGCTGGGAACAGACGAAGCCTGCGTGGAATATAAGGAAAGTAGGAAGGAACTTAAGCAAGGAGTCAGGAGGGCTAGAAGGGGTCACGAAAAGTCATTGGCAAATAGGGTTAAGGAAAATCCCAAGGCTTTTTGCACGTACATAAAAAGCAAGAGGGTAGCCAGGGAAAGGGTTGGCCCATTGAAGGATAGGCAAGGGAATCTATGTGTGGAGCCAGAGGAAATGGGCGAGGTACTAAATGAATACTTTGCATCAGTATTCACCAAAGAGAAGAAATTGGTAGATGTTGAGTCTGGAGAAGGGTGTGTAGATAGCCTGAGTCACATTGAGATCCAAAAATACGAGGTGTTGGGTGTCTTAAAAAATATTACGGTGGATAAGTCCCCACGGCCTGATGGGATATACCCCAGAGTACTGAAGGAGGCTGGAGAGGAAATTGCTGAGGCCTTGACAGAAATCTTTGGATCCTCACTGTCTTCAGGGGATGTCCCGGAGGGCTGGAGAATAGCCAATGTTGTTCCTCCGTTTAAGAAGGGTAGCAAGGATAATCCAGGGAACTACAGGCCGGTGAGCCTTACTTCAGTGGTAGGGAAATTACTGGAGAGAATTCTTCGAGACAGGATCTACTCCCATTTGGAAGCAAATGGACGTATTAGTGAGAGGCAGCATGGTTTTGTGAAGGGGAGGTCGTGTCTCACTAACTTGATAGAGTTTTTCGAGAGGTCACTAAGATGATTGATGCAGGTAGGGCAGTGGACGTTGTCTATATGGACTTCAGTAAGGCCTTTGACAAGGTCCCTCATGGTCGATTAGTACAAAAGGTGAAGTCAGACGGGATCAGGGATGAGCTGGCAAGGTGGATACAGAACTGGCTAGGTCATAGAAGGCAGAGAGTAGCAATGGAAGGATGCTATTCTAATTGGAGGGCTGTGACTAATGGTGTTCCGCAGGGATCAGTGCTGGGACCTTTGCTGTTTGTAGTATATATAAATGATTTGGAGGAAAATGTAACTGGTCTGATTATTAAGTTTGCAGACGACACAAAGGTTGGTGGAATTGCGGATAGCGATGAGGACTGTCAGAGGATACAGCAGGATTTAGATTGTTTGGAGACTTGGGCGGAGAGATGGCAGATTGAGTTTAATCCAGACAAATGTGACGTAATGCATTTTGGAAGGTCTAATGCAGGTAGGGAATATACAGTGAATGGTAGAACCCTCAAGAATATTGAAAGTCAAAGACATCTAGGAGTACAGGTCCACAGGTCACTGAAAGGGGCAACACAGGTGGAGAAGGTAGTCAAGAAGGCATACGGCATGCTTGCCTTCATTGGCCGGGGCATTGAGTATAAGAATTGGCAAGTCATGTTGCAGCTGTATAGAACCTTAGTTAGGCCACACTTGGAGTATAGTGTTCAATTCTGGTTGCCACACTACCAGAAGGATGTGGAGGCTTTAGAGAGGGTGCAGAAGAGATTTACCAGAATGTTGCCTGGTATGGAGGGCATTAGCTATGAGGAGCGGTTGAATAAACTCGGTTTGTTCTCACTGGAACGAAGGAGTTTGAGGGGCGACCTGATAGAGGTATACAAAATTATGAGGGGCATTGACAGAGTGGATAGTCAGAGGCTTTTCCCCGGGGTAGAGGGGTCAATTACTAGGGGGCATAGGTTTAAGGTGAGAGGGGCAAGGTTTAGAGTAGATGTACGAGGCAAGTTTTTTACGCAGAGGGTAGTGGGTGCCTGGAACCCGCTACCGGAGGAAGTGGTGGAAGCAGGGACGATAGTGACATTTAAGGGGCATCTTGACAAATACATGAATAGGATGGGAATAGAGGGATACGGACCCAGGAAGTGTAGAAGATTGTAGTTTAGTCGGGCAGCATGGTCGGCCCGGGCTTGGAGGGATAAAGGGCCTGTTCCTGAGCTGTACATTTCTTTGTTCTTTGTTTGACACCATCCTCCTATCACTCAGTTATACCATCCTCCTATCACTCAGCGTCACCATCCTCCTATCACTCAGCGACACCATCCTCCTATCCCGCAGTTACACCATCCTCCTATCACTCAGCGACACCATCCTCCTATCACTCAGTTACACCATCCTCCTATCACTCAGTTACACCAGCCTCCTATCACTCAGCGATACCATCCTCCTATCACTCAGTTACTCCATCCTCCTATCACTCAGCGACACCATCCTCCTATCACTCAGTTACACCATCCTCCTATCACTCAGTTACTCCATCCTCCTATCACTCAGCGATACCATCCTCCTATCACTCAGCGACACCATGCTCCTATCACTCAGCGACACCATCATCCTATCACTCACCGACACCATCCTCCTATCACTCAGCGACACCATCCTCCTATCAGTCAGTTACACCATCCTCCTATCAATCAGCGACACCATCCTCCTATCACTCAGTTGCACCATCCTCCTATCACTCAGCGACACCATCCTCCTATCACTCAGTTACACCATCCTCCTATCACTCAGCGACACCATCCTCCTATCACTCAGCGACACCATCCTCCTATCACTCAGCGACACCAGCCTCCTATCACTCAGCGACACCATCCTCCTATCACTCAGTTACACCATCTTCCTAACACTCAGCGACACCATCCTCCTATCACTCAGTTACTCCATCCTCCTATCACTCAGTTACACCATCCTCCTATCACTCAGTTACACCATCCTCCTATCACTCAGCGACACCATCCTCCTATCACTCAGCGACACCATCCTCCTATCACTCAGCGACACCAGCCTCCTATCACTCAGCGACACCATCCTCCTATCACTCAGTTACACCATCCTCCTATCACTCAGTTACACCATCCTCCTATCACTCAGTTACACCATCCTCCTATCACTCAGCGACACCATCCTCCTATCACTCAGCGACACCATCCTCCTATCACTCAGCGACACCATCCTCCTATCACTCAGCGACACCATCCTCCTATCAATCAGCGACAACATCTCCTTTCACTCAGTTGCACCATCCTCCTCTCACTCAGTTACACCATCCTCCTATCACGCAGTTACACCATCCTCCTATCACTCAGCGACACCATCTTCCTATCACTCAGTTACACCATCCTCCTATCAATCAGCGATACCATCCTCCTATCACTCAGTTACACCATCCTCCTATCACTCAGTTACACCATCCTCCTATCACTCAGTTACACCATCCTCCTATCACTCAGCGACACCATCTTCCTATCACTCAGCGACACCATCCTCCTATCACTCAGTGACACCATCCTCCTATCACTCAGCGATACCATCCTCCTATCATTCAGATACACCATCCTCCTATCACTCAGCGACACCATCTTCCTATCACTCAGTTACACCATCCTCCTATCATTCAGTTACACCATCCTCCTATCACTCAGATACACCATCCTCCTATCACTCAGCGACACCATCTTCCTATCACTCAGTTACACCATCCTCCTATCACTCAGCGACACCATCCTCCTATCACTCAGCGACACCATCCTCCTATCACTCAGTTACACCATCCTCCTATCACTCAGCGACACCATCCTCCTATCACTCAGTTACACCATCCTCCTATCACTCAGCGACACCATCCTCCTATCACTCAGATACATCATCCTCCTATCACCCATTTATAAACACCCATTTCTTTAAGGTACTCTCACATGACAGTAGCTTGATGCACGGACGTGTGCGTGTGAGTGCTGCCAGCCCTGGCAGAATTGTCCCCTTCAGTGGTGTCACATCTAAGCTTCATATTGAGGTTTTTAAAACATTTTAAAATATTTTTATTCTCCTTTTTCACATTTTCTCCCAAATTTGAATCCACCAACAATAAACAATAAGCAGTAACGAATATAATGTCAATCCCCGTGTCACCAACAACAGTCCCATCCTCCCACCAAACCCCAAACATTAGCCCGCGTATTAACAGAAACAAATGACAAAAAGGAATCAGGAATCACCCATAGTCACCATCAGCACACACAGTCCCCCTCCCCCTAACCCTCCCACACCCCCACACCCCCCACCCAACTAATGTTAGATGTTATTCAATTCTTGAAAGTGCATAATGAATAATACCCATGAATTGTAGAACCCCTCCATCCTTCCCCTCAGTTTAAACTTAACCTTTTCAAGAGACAAGGATTCCAGCAGATCCCTCCGCCACGCCAGGGCACAGGGTGAAGAGGTTACTCTCCATAGCTTCATATTGAGTTAATGGCTCGTGGTGCCATCTGGGATGGCCACTTCCCGATTACAAAATGGACACTTTGCAAAGACTGCAGGGAAAATGGACAATACTGAGAAAACTAGCAGGTGCAGGGTTTGTCTGTTGATTGGGGCCACAGCTCCCAGACAAGACCAAAACTGCAAAACCATTACCATACTAATGAACCATCCCCGGGGACAAAAGAGTAACATTTAAGTGAACGATACCAAGGCAGACACCCCGGCGCTAGAGGAGACCAGAACAAAGCGGCCAACGGCCACCTAGGACATGCCCAGCCATCAGGGCACCCACCCCGTTATTGGAGGAAATGGATAGGAATGATTGGGAAACAGCCCAATTAATTGGGGCCAAGTTCAAGGCCCGCCCAAAAGCATGCAAAGCCCCTTTGGGTATAAGAAGGATCCCCCAAGAGAGAATCGCTCTCTTGGCTCCGGCTCTCACCAAGGAGAGACCTGCCCAAAAGCTGCACCAGAACAAGTAAGTCCAAGGTCAACGCACGCTACCAGACAGACGCTCTTAGCTGTTATTCCGTACCAGTTCGACCCCAGCAGCCTCAGAACCGAACAACGGCCATTGTTTCTCTGACTGAGTGGGCGCCCGAAGCTAAGTATAGGCTTTAGCAGTAGTGATAGTTTAGTCTGTAGAGTTTTGTGCATGAGTAGATTTGACTGTGTGTGTAAATAAATGAGCTTTGAGTTTGAACTTACGAACTGGTGTATCGGGTCTTTGATCAGAATTCGGTTTTGAATCTTGTGGCGGTATTGAGAGATACCTGGCGACTCTAGAGCAAAACGTAATTAGAATTAAGGAAGGCGACCATATTGGCCGCCATCTTCAGAGCCAAATTAAGGGAAACACAATCAGCAACATTTACTGGCGACTCCACCGGGACCCGACTTAGAAGTGGCCTAACCACTCCGAGAGAACACAAATTTGAATTGGAATCCAATTAGAAACAGAAAAACCACAAGTGTAAGAACAATACTGATCAAACCTCCGAGATTCGGAAGTGTGTTGATGCATGCGTACTAACAGGGATATAAGGTAAACTTGAGAGATTTTGTTGCGTAAAACTGTTGGGAGTTTTGTAGGCCGGAAATTAGCGTAAGCCGTACCCGTGTTTACACTTTATCACGCCCTGTTCCAAATTCAGTAGAGAACCCAGATAGAGAAAATGGCAATGAAGGCAATGGAACGCCTTATGAACCCCCAGGAATTCGAGGTCGCAGCGACCAGTAGAGTAGGACAGTGTCCCGTATGGGAAGAGGAAATCAGAAAGTACCTCAAAGGGAAAGGATGGCCCCTTTGGAGCGAATTCTGCGCGAATGACAAAACAGGTCCCGGGAGTATAGGACATACTTGGTGGGGGAACCTGTCAGAGATGGCAATCATGTCCTGCTTGGCACAATTGCGAGGCACAGAGGAGGTCGTTAGGATGCTCCGTAGAGAGATAGAGGAGAGAGACAGAAATAGTGAGGGAGATGTGAGCGAGTTTGAGAAAGAGAATAAAGATTTGAGAGAACAGTTAGCAGCGAGGGACAGAGAGGTGGATGATGCCAAGAGGGCACACCAGTCTTGTCTCGCCCATTTGAGTAGTTTTCAGACCCAATACGATAAGGCCTACCAGCACACGCAACGTGCGGTCTTGGTAAGACAAGAAACCGAGCAACAGGTAGAGCAATTGCAGAAACAATGCAATGATTTGAAAGCAGCCCTACAAGCGTTCCATACTTCCACGATGGAACGAAGGCAGAGCTCCGTAGATCACGCAAAGTGCCGGAAGCAAATTGCAGAATTGCAATCTCTACTTTCTGTCCAGAATGGGTTTCAAAGTACGTTTGGACCCCAGTTAGACCAAGAAAACGGCCCCGACTGGCAGGTGTTAAATGAGACTGCCCACAGATACGTACATGGGACGTGTACGCAAGAAAAATCCCAAAAGAGAAAAGCACCCCAACCCCCGACTGAACAGGCAGAACACACCCCCATGAACCCTGTAACCACACACTGCAGGACTGCAGCAGAAGGAGACGCAGATTTCCTGTAGACAACCCCGTTAACCGTGACCCAATTACGGGACGCGTGTGATAAGATAACACCGTTCCTTCCCACATCAGACCCCCACCAGTTTTCGCTTGAGTTAAACAGCAGGCTACCATGTACGGCCTGGGCGAAAAGGAGCAAGTGAAGCTCACAGTTTTAAGCCTCGACCCTTCAGTCGTGGCAGCCCTTCCCGACCCACAGAATGTAGGAGGAGGCACACTCCAAGAGATGCACACAGCGATTCTGGATGCGATCGGCTACAACAAAGGCGACCCCGTAGAAGGCCTAAACAAGTGTAGGCAAAAGAAAACAGAGCACCCCACAGCGTTTGCTGGACACTTATAGATACATTTCACAGCAGTATTCGGAGAGTTAGCCCGCGCCCATTTGTCCGCAGATAATATGGCCAAATAGACTCGAATCCTACTCTCTCGTGCGACAGACGCAGGAACGAGAGCTTGCGCAAATTACGACCCCTCAGATGAGGCCCACAACGAGAAATGGGTTTTGAAGAGATTGTCCCGCGCCTGGGAACAATCAGTCCAAGGCAAAACCGCATTTGCAAAACCCGAGGAAGAGGAGGCAGACATGAATCCAGGTAAAGTGCACCAGAACCCCGCATGGGTAAATGAGGGCAGCAACAGCCCACCGCAACCCAAATCCCAGGAATGCTACAACTGTGGACACTTAGGACACTTTGCATGAGAGTGTAACACGCCCCAAAAGCAGCAGAGAAACCAATAGACAGGCACCCTAAATACGAATAGGGCAAAGCCAATCCATAGCGTTAGTGCCCATTCAGAGAACATAGACATGAACGGCACCGACTGACGGTGTTCGGGCTCCCCAACTTGGGTCTGTGACACCCTTTGGGACAAGTCCAGTAGACCGGTCGTAGCAGCCAAAGTCCGGGGACACCCCGTAGAATTTCTTTGGGACACAGGAGGGTCCCGCACCACGCTCAATGCCTCCATGATGTTTCAGCGAGACACATGGCCCACAACAGACACCATCACACTCAGCGGCTTTACAGGTCATTTACAACAAGGACACATCACAGCCCCTGTAGCGATACAAATAGGGAACATTACTACTAAACACCCCGTGGTTTTGGTCGATCTACCCTAGACAGCTGAACACATCCTAGGAATCGATTTTATGAGCTCCCGCAACCTCTCTTTTGATCCAGTTAATAAATGTGTTTGGAGAATGGCAAAGGCAGCACGAGCCCCCGCCACGCTCACAGTTGGAGACTACGAAAACAGAATTAGCTCAGTAGGAGACTTCTGGTTCGACCCTCGAGCCATTAGTCAGGACAAACAGGTTAGGGAAGTCCTGCAGCAACACAAAGCAGCATTTGCACAGCACAAGCACGACTGTGGCAAAACAGCTGGCTTGGTAAATATTACAGGTCCCAACCCCAGACCCCAAAAGCAGTATGGTTTCCCCCAAGGGGCAGAGGGAGAAATCTCCAAAGTAATAGAGATCAAGGCGTACTCAGATCAGTAGCCTCCACAAACGACGCACCAATTTGGCCCGTCAGGAAACCGGATGGATCATGGCGACTGACCATTGATTACCGGGAACTGAACAAAGTTACCCCAGTAGCAGCCCCCACCGTAGCCACGAGTCCTGAGACCATGCTCAAACAGGGACTACAGTCAAAAAAAAATTCGGTTTTGGACATTAGCAACGGCTTTGGGTCCATTCCATTGGATAAAGCGTGCCAGTACAAATTCACCTTTACATTCCAGGGACAACAGTATACGTGGACATGCCTTCCACAAGGCTGCCACAACTCTCCCTCCATTTTCCACCGAGAGCTGGCAAATGGACTGGCAAAGTTTTCCTGCCCCGATTGTCTGGTCCAAGATGCAGATGACTTGCTACTACAGACAGATACAAAGGGAGAGCACATTTCGCTTCTCGCCGAACTCCTAGCACTTCGAAAAGAAATTGGATGTAAAGTCAACCCCAAGAAGGCCTAGATTTTGCAGGAAAAAGTGATTTACTTGGGTGCAGTAATCACACCTGGTAAACGCGAGATCGAGCAAAAGAGAATTGACTCGATCGTCAAATTGCCCCTTCCCCATAAAGTCTCAGCCCTCCGGTCATTTTTAGGACTGGTTGGCTACTGCAGAAACCATATTGACGGTTTCGCCACAAAAGCAGCGCCCCTAACCGAACTTCTCAAGAAGCAGGCACCTTGGGAATGGCTTCCACAGCATACAGATGCTGTGGATGCTTTAAAAAGAGCCCTCAGCACAGCCCCCACATTACAGGTCCCAGATCCACTTTCACCGTGTGCAATCGAAGTAGCAAGCACTTACCGAACCCTTTCGGCCGTGCTCCTCCAGGAACGCCATGACCAATTACGCCCCGTGGCATACGCCTCACGCGTGTTAGATCCGGTCGAGCAAAGATTTTCTGCCTGCAAAAGGCACCTACTCGCAGTTTTTTGGGCAGTACAGTCCTTCGCCTACATTACAGGACTCAACCCCATCACCATTCTCACTGAACACACCCCAATACAGCTATTATTAGACGGTCGAGTTAAAGATGGCACAGTCAGCCAAATCCGTGCAGCCCGTTGGACCCTTCTTTTACAGGGACGGGACATCACGGTAAAGAGAACCAAAACCCACAGATTCCTTGCCGATAATTTGCAATATGCAGGTACTCCACATGAGTGTGAGATCATCACCACAAAGCACAACACAGGCCCATTTATACCTAAGTCAGCTCCCAGGAAAGCAGGTAATACACCCCAGAGACCCCAGCCCACAGACGCGTGCGCACCCCTGAAAATCTATGTGGATGGCTCCTCCACAGTTTTGAATGGAAAGAGAATCACCGGCTGCGGCATTTATGTAGAGGACACGCAGGGACGCGCCCTAAATGAGATTTCACTAAAGTTGCCAGGACATCTAGGCTCGCAGGCAGCAGAACTGGCAGCCATAGCGTACATTGTAGATCACCCCGACTCGTTTCCGACCCCAGCAGACATATATTCGGGCAGTTTATATGTCTGTAATAGTTTAACGGAATTCCTACCCCTGTGGGAAACTAGAGGATTTGTTTCCGCAGACGGAAAGCCCCTACCCTCAGCCCCATTACTCCGGCATATCCTAGAGAAGCTAAAGATAGGAAATACGGAATAATTAAATTTCGTAGTCATCACCGTTCTCCCCCCCCCCCCCCCCCCCCCCCCGGTAACGTTAAAGCAGACGCCCTAGCGAAGGCAGGTTCCAGGCATGGTTACTTTTGGAATCCCCCGAGAGCACTCCAGTACACGCGGTTCAGGTCTCACAGACCAACATTCAGGATCTAGCAAAGGCACAGAAGGAAGATGAAAAACTCAGGGAAGTTTTAAAAGGAACCTTCCCAGCCCCGTACGACAAGTTTAAAAATGCAATCACCACACACAACGGTGTGATTTTGAAAGAAGGCATTTATGCAGTTCCCAGCCAGGACAGGAACCAGGGTTGAAATTCTCCGGAAACGGCGCGATGTCTGCCAACTGGCGCCCAAAACGGCGCAAATCAGACGGGCATCGCGCCGCCCCAAAGGTGTGGAATGCTCCGCATCTTTGGGGGCCGAGCCCCAACCTAGGTCGGCGCCGGACGAATTTCCACCCCGCCAGCTGGCGGAAAAGGCCTTTGGTGCCCCGCCAGCTGGCGCGGAAATGACATCTCCGGGCGGCGCATGCGCGGGAACGTCAGCGGCCGCTGACGGCATTCCCGCACATGCGCAGTGGAGGGAGTCTCTTCCGCCATGGTGGAGACCGTGGCAGAGGCGGAAGGGAAAGAGTGCCCCCACGGCACAGGCCCACCCGCGGATCGGTGGGCCCCGATCGTGGGCCAGGCCACCGTGGGGGCACCCCCCGGGGCCAGATCGCCCCGCGTCCCCCCCAGGACCCCGGAGCCCGCCCGCGCCGCCTTGTCCCGCTGGTAAGGTAGGTGGTTTAATTTACGCCGGCGGGACAGGCATTTTAGCGGCGAGACTTCGGCCCATCCGGGCCGGAGAATCGCGCGGGGGGGGCCCCGCCAACCGGCGCAGCGCGATTCCCGCCCCCGCCGAATCTCCGGAGCCGGAGACTTCGACAACCAGCGGGGGGTGGAATTCACGCCAGCCCCCGGCGATTCTCCGACCCGGCAGGAATTAGGCAGAAGTTTCACATAGCCTACCTCCCCCAGTCAAGCGGCATTGTCAAGAGGATGAATAGGACTCTAAAAGCCACCCTCAGGAAAATGGTACAACAGAACAACAGCACCTGGGACTCAGTTCTCCCATTTGTTTTAATGTTCCTACGAAACACGGCATCCACGTCCACAGGATACGCCCCCCACACCCTCATGACCGGACGCCCCATGAAAGGGACAGAGTATTTATTAGGATTGGATTTAGCCAGCCCCGCAGTCACCGCCCTCATGCATGAAAATGCTGTACAGCAGTTACTTGAGAACATAAAGGCAGCCCAACTCGCAGCAGCTGTGAGATTGTCGGTGCGGAGTCTGCACGTCCTCCCCGTGTGTGCGTGGGTTTCCTCCGGGTGCTCCGGTTTCCTCCAACAGTCCAAAGATGTGCAGGTTAGGTGGATTGGCCATGATAAATTGCCCTTAATGTTCAAAATTGCCCTCTGTTGGTTGGGGTTACTGGGTTATGGGGATAGGGTGGAGGTGTTGACCTTGGGTAGCGTGCTCTTCCCAAGAGCCGGTGCAGACTCAATGGGCTGAATGGCCTCCTTCTGCACTGTAAATTCTATGATAATCACTTGGGACCAGGAGAAAACAAAGCAAGGCTTGTTTCGATAAAACGGTACACGCCACCGAGTTTGTAGTAGGGCAGCAAGTGATGCTTTCCCTATACAACCCCAGTTCATTCCTTTCCCCAAAACTTTCTGCACCATACTCAATTTTGGACAAAGTCAGCCCCTCGATATACAAGATCACATATCCCAAGGGCAAGTCTGCGTGGTTTCACATAAACCAGCTTAAGGCTTATGGCTCGCAGAACAACCATGTACACCACATCTTGCTCGCGACGAGCACGCCCCGCCCACAGATGACTTATTCCTACCCTCCCCCAGCCAGTCCAGCCCGTCCTCAGACACGACTTCAACTCCACCCCCAGAGGCACGACTCCGCCTCTCCCTTCCTTCAACCAGCAGCGACAGCGACAGTGATAGTGACAGCAATGGCGACAGCCACAGCACACCACATTATAATTATACCCCCGCACCAGGCCCCACTCCCAGCGAATCCGAGCTTGATTCCAGTGACCGCTTCAGAGGAACTAGTTTGTCGACTGACACCACTCATAGCTACTTTCCTGATTCGATCACGAGAGGCAGCCCCCCACGACGACCACATTCTTACCCATTCTTGCCGGTTGCTCAGGCAGTGGAGAAACGGCACTGGTCCCCGCCCTGCCTGAGGACCCCCCTCTGGTCAGCTACGCTCGGGTAGAGCACATATGTCACTGATCACCATCCTACCCGGTGATTCCACCCATTTCTTACCCGTCGTGGCCCATACGCACCCCATTTTGGCACTTTCAGTTCGAAATTCTTTTGTTTGTTTTTGGTGACCCTTAGGTTGCTTCCGTATGCTATTTACATCCTCGCACTATGTCAGTATTTTTCTCAGATGGCTTGTCTGAAATATTTGGTTTAAAACAAAAATGAGGACTTCCGATGGCGCCCTCGAGGAAGCAGGTCGCAGGTCGGATCGCTCCCGCCCGCGATGGGCAAACGGACCTGTTTCACAGGATTATTTCGGGACCTGACGACCTGAATCGGTGGAGGAGTCGAAAGGAAGAGGTTTTCCCCCCGGGGTATGGACAGTTGGACCAGAAGTGGTCGAGTGGAGCGGCAAAGATCGAAGCAGGAGCAGCGGGGGCCCCAGACCGGGTGGTGAAGCGTGGCGGACGGCAGGGACCAGGGAGCAACCTTGGCTCACTGGCCAAGGGAGCAACAGATGGAGTTTTTTTGGAACTGCTTCACCGAACTGAAGAGGGACACGTTGGACCCGATGAGGGCGGTGATGGACCGAATGGTCGAGGCACAGTCGGTCCAAGAGAAGGCGCTCAGGGAGGTCGAGGTGAAGCTCTCCAGCCAGGCGGACATGGTAACGGAGCTGGAGCACGAGGTGGAGGAGCTGAACTCCCGCCAGAGGAGGATGCAGGAGCAGCTTGAAGAGCTGGGGAACAGAGCCAGGAGGCAGAAACTGAGGATCGTGGGCCTCCCCGAGGGCTGCGAGGGGTTGGATGTGGGTGCATACGTGATGGGTATGCTCGGGGCGCTGATGGGACCGGAGGCCTTCACTCGACCCCTGGAGTTGGATGGGGCGCATAGAGCCCCCGCAAGGAAGCCCAGGACGGGCGACCGACCGAGGGCCTTGGTGGTTCGCTTTCACCGACTTGCGGACAGGGATCGTGTGCTGCGATGGGCCAAGGCGGAGAGGAGCAGCAGATGGGAGAACTGCGAGGTGCACATCTACCAGGACTTGGGAACGGAGCTGGCCAAGAGACGTGCAGGATTCATCAAGGTAAAGGCAGCCCTCTACAAAAAGCAGGTGAGGTTTGGAATGCTGCATCCTGCGAAGCTTTGGGTTACGTTTGAGGAACTCCATCACTACTTCGAGACACCAGAACAGGTTTGGGCCTTCATTAAAGAGAAGCTGGACTTGAACTAACGGGCACTTAGTTTTTTCAGTACTCTACAGTGGTGGTGGTCTGTTAACCTAACTTGCTTTGACTAGGAATGGACTTTTATTAAAAGAAGAAGCTGGACTTGAACTAAAGGACTCTGGGCTCTCAGAGCTTTTGTGTGGCGGCGGTGTGTTAAATTATCCTGCACTGTAATGTTTTATTCAAGATTGTTTTCAGCCTGGACAGAGAGCGGGGACTGGAGGGCGCACTGCTTAGGGTGATTGCAATGAGGGGGGAGGCGGGGGGTGGGGGGGGAGGGGGGGGGGAGAGGGGGGCCATGCAAGGGGGGCCCTGCACTTGGTATCTTTTGAAGGGAGATCGGGGCCTCTGATGGGGGGATGGGCTAGGGGCTGGTTAAGGGACTTGAAAGGGCACGGGGAGATACAATCAGGTTAATGGGTCCTTGGTGTGTGGGGGGAGGGCCCGAGCACTTGGGCGCCAAGGGCAGGGGTCAGCGTAGCTAGCGTAGGTCAGGGGGCACCAGGGAGAGTAGGAGAATGGACGGGCTAGGGCCAAGCGCAGGGCGGACCTGGCAGGTCAAGCCTCGGGCAGCGGGGGGGGTGGGGGGCAGCCAGGAAGGAGAGCAGAGAAGACTTAAGTGGGCAAGGAGGGGGGGGGGGGGGGGGGGGGGTGATCAGGGATCCCCTGGGGGAGAAAGTCGCTTGCAGGGAACAGCGTAGGAAACCGACAGCAGCAGTAACCCGGGGGGGGGTTAGAGCCACATTAGTTTAGTTGAACACGTGGGGCATGGGCAAACAGAGCTGATAGAGGAAGTGCCTTATTAATGTTTATTCTTCCCCACTGTTCGTTTTCAATATGTTAAGGCTTTTGTATATGGCCTTTTTTCTCTGTAAATGTTACAAATCTGTTTTAAATAAAAAATTTCAAAAAAATAAAAATTAAAAAAATGAAGAAAAATGAGGGAGTCACAGATGGTGACCAATCATAATGGGTAATTGGTAACAAAGGACAGACAGACAGACATACGAGATCTTCAGCAAGATAATAACAGATATTATGCTTGTGTCCATAGAACTCCGGAACCTCAGGAACCCCAGACGAAGAAAACGAAGAAGACGGAAAGATGAAGACAACCTTCATGTTCACCTGGATCTGAGCGGGATCCCTTCAGTTGCGCGCGGACGCTACCCCCCTGACCCCTACCACACAGGCCGTGAATGATTCCCACCCCTACCATACACAGAACCCCGAGATAGTTAGCCCGAAGACAATTAACGATCCCCCAACCTGGTGTGATAGGTTTATCACCTGGTATTCACTATCCTACATAGTAGAAGCACTCTTAGTACTGGCGATATGTTGTGAGTGTGATTGAACAAGATGCGACAAGTTTAGCTACTTCCCCGTTTTAGTTCTATCATACTAAAAATAAAGCCAAACATTTGGTTCACTTTACGGGCAGCACGGTAGCACAAGTGGATAGCACTGTGGCTTCACAGCGCCAGGGTCCCAGGTTCGATTCCCCGCTGGGTCACTGTCTGTGCGGAGTCTGCACGTTCTCCCCCCAGTGTCTGCGTGAGTTTCCTCCGGGTGCTCCCATTTCCTCCCACAGTCCAAAGGCGTGCAGGTTAAGTGGATTGGCCATCATAAATTGCCCTTAGTGACTTCCGGGTGCGGCGATGACCAGCTGAGTCGCACGTTTCGGCAGCTCCCGGTGAAACGGACTTTTGGGCTCTTGATAGGAGCCCCAACAGCAATTTTGACGGCTAAAAACACTGTGCGGTAAACCAGAAGGGAATCCCCCCTGGATACGGATGAAAAAAGGAGGAAAAAGTGGCCGGATTGCAGTGGATCCTTTAGAACAGCGGCAAGGAAGGCAAGCAAAAACCAAGATGGCGTCGGAAGGTGGCAGTTTAACATGGGGCCCTGAACAACAAGAGTTCTTGAAATGCTGTGTGGAAGAGCTCAAAAAGGAAATGAAGAAAGAGCTGTTGGCCCCGATACTACAGGCGATCGAAGGGCTAAAGGAGGAACAAAAGACCCAGGAGCGGGAGCTTCGGGTCGTGAAGGCAAAGGCAGCCGAGAATGAGGACGACATACAGGGCCTGGTGGTGAAGACGGAGACGCATGAGGCACATCAGAAACGATGTGTGGAAAGGCTGGAGGCACTGGAGAACAACGCAAGGAGGAACAACCTGAGGATTCTTGGTCTTCCTGAAGGTGCGGAGGGAGCGGACGTCGGGGCATATGTGAGCACGATGCTGCACTCGTTAATGGGAGCGGAGGCCCCAGCGGGTCCGTTGGAGGTGGAGGGAGCATACCGAGTGATGGCGCGAGGACCGAGAGCAGGAGAAATTCCCAGAGCCATAGTGGTGAGATTCCTCCGTTTTAAGGATAGAGAAATGGTCCTTAGATGGGCAAAGAAAACTCGGAGCAGTAAATGGGAGAACGCGGTGATCCGCGTTTATCAAGACTGGAGTGCGGAGGTGGCGAGAAGGAGGGCGAGCTTTAATCGGGCCAAGACGGTGCTTCATAAAAAGAAGATAAAATTTGGAATGCTGCAACCGGCAAGACTGTGGGTCGCATATCGAGGGAGGCACCACTACTTTGAGACGGCGGGTGAAGCGTGGACTTTTATTGTGGAAGAAAAACTGGAATGAGCGGGTTATTAAAAAGAACGTTTGAACAAAGTGGTGGGGCGAATGTGGGGGGCGAAGAGGGGGGTTAAAAAGGGGGGAAAGAGGAGTTTTATGTACTAATCCTGCGATGTGGTAACTTTTCTCTCTTCCACAGGTGGTGATGGGGGGAGGAGGGGAAGTGGAGGAGATGGGGCGTTGGCCATTGGGGGCAGGGCCAAGGGAGAAGCGCGGGCTTGGTTCCAGCGCTATGATAATCATGGCGGGTATAGAGAAGCAGGAAGGAGGGGGCATCGCACGGTGCGAGCCGAGGTCCCGGGGGAAGCCGAGGTCGGCCAGAGTATGCTGACTTCTGGGAGCAACATGGGGGGAGTAATTACGCTAGCGGGGGATCTAGCGGGGGGGGGTGGGAGGGGGGAATTACTGGGTTGCTGCTGCTGGGGAGAGGGGGGAGCTGGTATGGGAGGGGATGGGCGGGGGGGGGCACCGCCTGGGGGAGATACAGCTGCGTGGGAACCGGGTGAGGAGCTGGAAAAAGGGGATGGCTAATCGACAAGGTGGGGGGGTGGGTAGGAAGCCCCCCAACCCGGCTGATCACGTGGAACGAGAGAGGGCTGAACGGGCTGATAAAGAGGGCACGGGTACTCGCACACCTTAAGAAATTTAAGGCAGATGTGGTTAAGTTACAGGAAACGCACCTGAAACTGATAGACCAGGTTAGGCTATGCAAAGGATGGGTGGGGCAGGTGTTCCATTCGGGGCTAGATGCGAAAAACAGGGGGGTGGCTATATTAGTGGGGAAGCGGGTAATGTTCGAGGCAAAGTCTATAGTGGCGGATAACGGGGACAGATACGTGATGGTGAGTGGCAAACTACAGGGGGAGACGGTGGTTTTGGTAAACGTATATGCCCCGAACTGTGATGATGCCAATTTTATGACGCGGATGCTAGGACGCATTCCGGACCTAGAGATGGGAAAGCTGATAATGGGGGGAGATTTTAATACGGTGTTGGAACCAGGGCTGGATAGGTCGAAGTCCAGGACTGGAAGGAGGCCGGCAGCAGCCAAGGTACTTAAAGATTTTATGGAGCAGATGGGAGGTGTAGACCCGTGGAGATTTAGTAGACCTAGGAGTAAGGAGTTCTCGTTTTTCTCCTATGTCCATAAAGTCTACTCGCGAATAGACTTTTTTGTGCTGGGAAGGGCGTTGATCCCGAAGGTGAGGGGAACGGAGTATACGGCTATAGCCATTTCGGATCACGCTCCACACTGGGTAGACTTGGAGATAGGGGAGGAAACAGGAGGGTGCCCACCCTGGAGAATGGACATGGGACTAATGGCAGATGAGGGTGTGTGTCTAAGGGTGAGGGGGTGCATTGAAAAGTACTTGGAACTCAATGATAATGGGGAGGTCCAGGTGGGAGTGGTCTGGGAGGCGTTGAAGGCGGTGGTTCGAGGGGAGCTGATATCAATAAGGGCACATAAAGGGAAGCAGGAGAGTAAGGAACGGGAGCGGTTGCTGCAAGAACTTTTGAGGGTGGACAGACAATATGCGGAAGCACCGGAGGAGGGACTGTACAGGGAAAGGCAAAGGCTACATGTAGAATTTGACTTGCTGACTACGGGCACTGCAGAGGCACAATGGAGGAAGGCACAGGGTGTACAGTACGAATATGGGGAGAAGGCGAGCAGGTTGCTGGCACACCAATTGAGGAAAAGGGGAGCAGTGAGGGAAATAGGGGGAGTGAGGGATGAGGAAGGAGAGATGGAGCGGGGAGCGGAGAGAGTGAATGGAGTGTTCAAGACATTTTATAAAAAATTATATGAAGCTCAACCCCCGGATGGGAGGGAAAGAATGATGGGCTTCTTGGATCGGCTGGAATTTCCCAAGGTGGAAGAGCAGGAAAGGGTGGGACTGGGAGCACAGATCGAGGTAGAAGAAGTGGTGAAAGGAATTAGGAGCATGCAGGCGGGAAAGGCCCCGGGACCGGATGGATTCCCAGTCGAATTCTATAGAAAATATGTGGACTTGCTCGCCCCGGTATTGACGAGGACCTTTAATGAGGCAAAGGAAAGGGGACAACTGCCCCCGACTATGTCTGAAGCAACGATATCGCTTCTCTTAAAGAAGGAAAAGGACCCGCTACAATGCGGGTCCTATAGACCTATTTCCCTCCTAAATGTAGATGCCAAGATCCTGGCCAAGGTAATGGCAATGAGAATAGAGGAATGTGTCCCGGGGGTGGTCCACGAGGACCAAACTGGGTTTGTGAAGGGGAGACAGCTGAACACGAATACACGGAGGCGGTTAGGGGTAATGATGATGCCCCCACCAGAGGGGGAAACGGAGATAGTAGTGGCGATGGATGCCGAGAAAGCATTTGATAGAGTGGAGTGGGATTATTTGTGGGAGGTGTTGAGGAGATTTGGTTTTGGAGAGGAGTATGTTAGATGGGTGCAGCTGTTGTATAGGGCCCCGATGGCGAGCGTGGTCACGAATGGATGGGGATCTGCATATTTTCAGCTCCATAGAGGGACAAGGCAGGGATGCCCTCTGTCCCCATTATTGTTTGCACTGGCGATTGAGCCCCTGGCGATAGCGTTGAGGGGTTCCAAGAAGTGGAGGGGAGTACTTAGAGGAGGAGAAGAGCACCGGGTATCTTTGTATGCGGACGATTTGCTACTATACGTGGCAGACCCGGCGGAGGGGATGCCAGAAATAATGCGGATACTTGGGGAGTTTGGGGATTTTTCAGGGTATAAATTGAACATGGGGAAAAGTGAGTTGTTTGTGGTGCATCCAGGGGAGCAGAGTAGAGAAATAGAGGACCTACCGTTGAGGAAGGTAACAAGGGACTTTCGTTACCTGGGGATCCAGATAGCCAAGAATTGGGGCACATTGCATAGGTTAAATTTAACGCGGTTGGTGGAACAAATGGAGGAGGATTTCAAGAGATGGGATATGGTATCCCTGTCACTGGCAGGGAGGGTGCAGGCGGTTAAGATGGTGGTCCTCCCGAGATTCCTCTTTGTGTTTCAGTGCCTCCCGGTGGTGATCACGAAGGCTTTTTTAAAAAGGATTGAAAAGAGCATCATGGGTTTTGTGTGGGCCGGGAAGACCCCGAGAGTGAGGAAGGGATTCTTACAGCGTAGCAGGGATAGGGGGGGGTTGGCACTACCGAGCCTAAGTGAGTATTATTGGGCCGCTAATATTTCAATGGTGAGTAAGTGGATGGGAGAGGAGGAGGGAGCGGCGTGGAAGAGATTAGAGAGGGCGTCCTGTAGGGGGACTAGCCTACAGGCTATGGTGACAGCCCCATTGCCGTTCTCACCGAGGAACTACACCACAAGCCCGGTGGTGGTGGCTACACTGAAGATTTGGGGACAGTGGAGACGGCATAGGGGAAAGACTGGAGCCTTGGGGGGGTCCCCGATAAGAAACAACCATAGGTTTGCCCCGGGGGGAATGGATGGGGGATATGGAATGTGGCAAAGAGCAGGAATAACGCAACTGAAAGATCTGATTGTGGATGGGAAGTTCGCGAGTCTGGGAGCGCTGACCGAGAAATATGGGTTGCCCCAAGGGAATGCATTCAGGTATATGCAACTGAGGGCTTTTGCGAGGCAACAGGTGAGGGAATTCCCGCAGCTCCCGACACAAGAGGTGCAGGACAGAGTGATCTCAAAGACATGGGTGGGGGATGGTAAGGTGTCAGATATATATAGGGAAATGAGGGACGAAGGGGAGACTATGGTAGATGAACTAAAAGGGAAATGGGAAGAAGAGCTGGGGGAGGAGATCGAGGAGGGGCTGTGGGCAGATGCCCTAAGCAGGGTAAACTCGTCGTCCTCGTGTGCCAGGCTAAGCCTGATTCAGTTTAAGGTATTACACAGGGCGCATATGACTGGAGCACGGCTCAGTAAATTTTTTGGGGTGGAGGATAAGTGTGCGAGGTGCTCGAGAAGCCCAGCGAATCATACCCATATGTTTTGGTCATGCCCGGCACTACAGGGGTTTTGGATGGGGGTGACAAAGGTGCTTTCAAAAGTAGTGGGGGTCCGGGTCGAACCAAGCTAGGGGTTGGCTATATTTGGGGTTGCACAAGAGCCGGGAGTGCAGGAGGCGAGAGAGGCCGATGTTTTGGCCTTTGCGTCCCTAGTAGCCCGGCGCAGGATATTGCTAATGTGGAAAGAAGCCAAGCCCCCGGGGGTGGAGACCTGGATAAATGACATGGCAGGGTTTATAAAGCTAGAGCGGATTAAGTCCGTTCTAAGGGGGTCGGCTCAAGGGTTCACCAGGCGGTGGCAACCGTTCGTCGAATACCTCGCAGAAAGATAGATGGAATGGAAAAAAGAAGGCAGCAGCAGCAGCCCAGGATCAGGGGGGTGGGGGGGGGGGGGGGAAGAGGAACCAGAAGGACTCTCAGGGTTGTTAATGTATACTGTATAATATGTATAGGTCGTTGCGACAGATAATTATATATTGGACTGTTAAATTATATTTTTGGAGAGTGTAACTTGTGATAAGGCAGTTGCCAATTATGGTTAGTTTTCATTTTTGTTATTTATTATTTATTCATTTTTTGTTTATAAAATAGGTCATTGTTATTTGTGTTGTTATAATATTGTGTAAAGGATGCACAATGTACTGTGTTGGTTGACCAAAAATTTTCAATAAAATATTTATTAAAAAAAAAAATTGCCCTTAGTGACCAAAAAGGTTAGGAGGGGTTATTGGGTTACGGGGATAGGGTGGAAGTGAGGGCTTAAGTGGGTTGGTGCAGACTCGATGGGCCGAATGCCCTCCTTCTGCACTGTCTGTTCTATGTTCTTATGGTCTTGTTGACCTGTGGTGCAACTTTTGATGATTGGAGCATTTGTGCTCCAAGATCCTTTTGTTCCTTGACCCCTTAGATTTGGACCTTCGAAATAATAAGTGACTTCCCTATTCCTACCAAAATATATGACTTCATATGTAACTGTGTTGAACGTCATTTACTAATTATTTGCCCATTCTGAAAATGTATTAATGCCCTCCTGTAATTTGTCCTCAGTATTATTTACCATTCCCATTTTGTGTCCTCTGCAAATTTACAAATTCTGTTTTTGATTCCAAAATCCAAATAATGAATGTAAATTGTGAAAAGCAGTGGTCCTTTGAAGCACACCTCCCACCTACTGGCTCTCAATCTGAAAACAAAAACCTTTTACTCCGACTCTCTGCTTGTAGCCAACTAGCAAGCTATTCTGTCACTTGTTCCCGACTTCACATTCTCGAGTGTAAATCATTAGTCTGTTATGGGGCACCTTGTTGAAGGCCATTTTAAAATCCAGATAAATTATATCCACTGCATTACCATTGATAACTTCAACACGTTTATTAAACTATTTACACTTCTATTACTTGGGTTCGACACTACTGCTAATCCTACTATAGCTACCCAGATTGACTAACCAGTTGCTGCAATCCACGTGGTGGGTGTAATATTGAATCAACCCTGTGTCTGTCCTCACTGACTGTCTCCACTGGTCGTGTCACCTCCTTGTGTATCATGAATGTCTATTGGTCGTGTCTTATCTACTTGATCTATTGGTTGAGTGTGTGTGTGTGATGTCACAGATGCTCCCTCTCGTGTCTAGCTAGCCTACATGCATTTACATTGATGCACATCACCACACTCCCCTTTAGTTGGAATTCCATTATTTTCCCCATAAATGTTAAGCTAACTGGTCTATAATTCTCTGGATATATTCTTTTTCTGTTCTTAAGTACATGAATGACATCAGCTATCCGTCAATCCTATGCTGCTGCTATCCCTTTTAAAATATATGGATTGGGGTTTGTCTTGAGTTTGTTCATCTTTTATTTGAAGTGGACTTATCTCATTGTTCAATGTCATGTCGATCTGTATTGTAGGAGACATTCAGAGGGTTCCAATTCACTGGAATAGTTATCCAGGAAATGTTAGAAGAGAAAATCACGCTTAACTGGGTAACTATAAAACTAACCTCCTCATCCCAATTTTCCCCATGACCCTCCGACTCCCCAACCGATTACTGCCTGAGCCTTGGACACTCCACCTGATCTGAACTCACCACCCGACCAGCTGGCACTCCGTCCACTTACCTCACTCACTAACAGTGAAAAGATGCTTAAACATCACAAAGCCTTATAATGTGTCAGTGAATGGACACTTGCTAAAAGATGGCAGCTAGTGCTATAAAAGGGTGGCATGGTAGCAGTGTTGCTACACACCGCCAGATTCTCAGGTTCGATTTCCAGCTTGGGGCACTGTCTGTGCGGAGTCTGCACGTTCTCCTGTGTCTGCGTGGGTTTCCTCCGGGTGCTCCGGTTTCTTCCCACAAGTCCCGAAAGACGTGCTGTGAGGTGAATTGGACATTCTGAATTCTCTTCTTGATGCACTATCAATTACCACAATGACGAGAGTAGTGAATGATCGAGGCTTTATTGAGCAAAGATGTTGTGCCTCCCGTAGCTGGAACCAGAATGGCTGCAGCACCGGCGAGCTCCCACTCTTTTACGCCACCTACTGGGCGGAGCCAGCAGGCCGGGATTTACCCTTGTACCTCTAGTATAAGTGTCTTACCGTAATACATATAATACTGCTAGTGGTGACTACCACATTCAACCCCTGTTAAAAAAAGTCCGTCGGGGGTGGTGGAAAACAATATTTATAAGTTCAGTCTGTCGGGGGACTTGATCCTCCTCTGTGATCGGCGCAGTCCTGGTGGTGATGTGGGCGCCGACTTGGTCACCCGTGTCTCCGTTGTCCTCGTTTTCATCACCTCGGAGTGGATCCAGTGGGAGGACGGATTCTCCTGGGGCGGGGGCTGCGGTGAGGTTCGCTGGGGGGAGGGGGAGTGGCGCAGGGGTGAATGAGGCGACCGGCGGCGGCGGGGGGGGGGGGGGGGGGGGCGTGGGTGGGGATCCAGCGGGTGCCAGGTCCCGGAGGGAGACTGTGTCCTGGCGCCCGTCGGGGTGTGCCACGTAGGCGTACTGCGGGTTCGCGTGTAGGAGGTGGATCCTTTCGACCAAGAGGTCCGACTTATGGGTCCACACATGTTTCCGGAGGAGGACGGGTCCAGGAACTGTCAGCCATGTTGGGAGCGAGACCCCGGAGGTGGACGTCCTGCGGAAGGCAAGAAGGAGTTCATGGGGGGTTTCGTTAGTCGCGGTGCAGAGGAGCGACCGGATGGAGAGGAGCGCGTCGGGGAGGACCTCCTGCCAGCGGGAGACCGGGAGATTTTTAGAGCGCAGGGCCAGCAGGACGGCCTTCGAGACTGTCCCGTTCTCCCTCTCCACCTGTCCGTTTCCCCGGGGGTTGTAGCTGGTCGTCCTGCTCGAGGCAATGCTCTTGCTGAGCAGGAACTGACGCAGCTCATCACTCATAAAGGAGGATCCCCGATCGCTGTGGACGTAGGTGGGGAAACCGAACAGTGTGAAGATGGTGTGGAGGACTTTAATGACCGTGGCAGAAGTCATATCGGGGCATGGGATGGTGAAAGGGAACCGGGAGTACTCATCGACCACGTTCAGAAAGTACGTGTTGGGAGGGGAGGGGCCCTTTGAAGTCCATGCTGAAGCGTTCAAAGGGGCGGGAGGCCTTCACCAGGTGCGCTCTATCTGGCCGGTAGAAGGCCGGCTTGTACTCCGCGCAGACCTGGCAGTCTCTGGTGACGGTCCTGACCTCCTCGGTGGAGTAGGGCAGGTTGCGGGCCTTGATGAAATGGAAGAATCGGGTGACCCCCCGGATGGCAGAGGTCATCATGGAGAGGCCGGAGTCGGTCCACTTGTGCGCTGGCACATGTGCCGCGGGATAGGGCGTCAGGGGGCTCGTTGAGCTTCCCGGGGTGATCGGAAATCTCGTAATTATAGGTGGAGAGCTCGATTCTCCACCTCAAGATCTTATCGTTTTTGATCTTGCCCCGCTGTGTGTTGTTGAACATGAAGGCTACCGACCGTTGGTCAGTGAGGAGCGTGAATCTTCTGCTGGCCAGGTAATGCCTCCAATGCCGCACAGCTTCCACAATGGCTTGGGCCTCCTTTTCGACAGAGGAGTGCCGAATCTCGGAGGCATGGAGGGTGGTTGAGGGTGGCGGCCAGAGCTACGTCCGATGCGTCGCTCTCGACCTGGAAGGGGAGGGACTCGTCGACCGCGTGCATCACGGCCTTTGCAATGTCCGCTTTGATGCGGTTGACGGCCTGGCGGGCCTCTGCCGTCAGGGGAAAAACTGTGGACTGAATGAGTGGGCGGGCCTTGTCCGCATAGTTAGGGACCCACTGGGCATAGTAGGAGAAAAACCCCAGGCATCGTTTCAGGGCCTTGGGGCAGTGGGGGAGAGGGAGTTCCAGGAGGGGGCGCATGCGGTCGGGCCCTAGGACTCCATTTTCTACGACATAGCCAAGGATGGCTAAGCGGTTGGTGCGGAACACGCATTTCTCCTTATTGTACGTGAGATTAAGGAGTTTGGCGGTATGGAAGAATTTTTGGAGGTTAGCGTCGTGTCCTGCTGATCGTGGCCGCAGATGATGACGTTATCTAGGCACGGGAAGGTGGCCCGCAGTCCGGACCGGTCAACCATTCGGTCCATCTCACGTTGGAAGACCGAGACCGCATTAGTGACGCCGAAGGGGACCCTAAGGAAATGATAAGAGGCAGCCATCTGCTTCGAACGCAGTGTATTGGCGGTCCACCTTGCGAATGGGGAGCAGGTAGTAGGCGGACTTCAGGTCCAGTCTGGAAAAGACCCGATACTGCGCAATCTGATTGACCATGTCAGATATGCATGGGAGTGGGTACGTGTCAAGCTGCGTGTACTGATTGATGGTCTGACTGTAGTCAATGACCATCCTGTGCTTCTCCCCAGTATTTAATACTATCACTTGGGCTCTCCAGGGGTTGTTGCTGTCCTCAATGATGCCTTCCTGCAGAAGCCGTTGGACCTCCGACCTGATGAAGGTCCTGTCCTGGGCACTGTACCGTCTACTCCTGGTGGCGACGGGTTTGCAATCCGGTGTGAGGTTCGCAGGCAAGGAAGGTGGATCCACGTTAAGGGTTGGATACGGTGAAGGGGCGGGGGGGTAGAGGTCCGTCGAATTTTAAGGTTAAGCTTTGGAGGTGGCACTGGAAGTCCAGGCTGAGTAGCAAGGCAGTGCAGAGGTGGGGAGGACGTAGAGCCGGAAGTTGCTAAACTCTACGCCTTGGACGGTGAGGGTCGCGATACAGTACCCCCGGATTTCCACGGAGTGGGATCCGGAGGCCAGGGAGATTTTCTGGGTAACGGGGTGTACCGCGAGGGAGCAGCGCCTTACCGTCGTGGGGTGGATGAAGCTCTCTGTGCTCCCGGAGTCAAAAAGGCATGACGTCTTGTGTCCATCGATTTTCACCGTTGTCGTTGCGGTCGAGAGGTTGCGGGGCCGGGACTGGTCCAGGGTGATCGAGGCGAGCTGCGGCAGATGCTGGGAGGCTGGTCAGCGGTGGTGGAGGTAGTGGCGGGCGATGAACAGCCAGACGAGCTGGGGTCCTGGGGCGACGTCCAAAATGGCACCGAAGATGGCGGTGCCCACATGGCCTTTGGAGAAGATGGCGGCGTTCACGGGGTGCACATGGCGGGCGGCATTAAAGATGGCAGCGCCCACGGGCCACACGTGGTCGGCAGAGAATAACATGGCGGCGCCCACGGGCCGCACGTGGCCTGTGAGGAGGAAAATGGCGGCGCCCCTGGGTCGCACGTGGGGGGTGCTGGGACGCTGGGTCTAGAAACAGCGGTGACTGACCGGGCCTGTCACACAGAAACAAAATGCCCTTTCTTTCTGCATCCGTTGCAGGTTGTGCTCCGCGCCGGACAGCGTGCCGGGGGTGTTTGTTCTGCCCCCAAAAATAGCATTTGGGCCCCCCGGGGTTGGCTGGCTGCCGCGCGGCGCAGGCTTGTGGTGAGCTAGAGTCGGCAGCTGGTGGGGCCCACGATGCCCAAGAGGATGCCGTGTGGTTGGAGGTGTACGACTGGACGTTACAGGAGGCCACTGTTAACAAGTTCGCGAGCTGCCTGGTTCCCGCAAGATCAAGTGTACCCCCTTCCAATAGGCGCTGGCAGACGTACGCCATCCTCATGCCCGTAACGAAGGCGTCTGTGCCAAAAGTGCCTGGAAATCACAGTTCCTCCCCAGGATGTGCAGGGCACGCCAGAAATCATCCAGGGACTACAGGAGGTGCCTGGCGTATAGTTGGTTGACTGGCCGCACGTAATGTCCCTTCAGGAGCTCCATCGCTTCGGGGTAGGTGGGCGTATCCCGGATGAGAGGATAAATGTCAGGGCTCACCCGTGAGTAGAGGATTTGAAGCTTCTGGGCGTCCGAGGGTCCCTCAGTAGATGTTCGGAGGTAGCTTTCGAAACAGGCTAGCCAGTGGTCAAACACGGACGTGGCGTTGGCTGCTTGGGGGTTCAGCTGCAGTCTACCAGGCTTGATGCGGAGATCCATTGTTTTAAAAATCTTTGCACAATAAATTGATGCACTATCAATTACCACAAAGTCGAGAGTAGTGAATAATCGAGGCTTTATTGAGCAAAGATGTAGTGCCTCCCGTAGCTACCAGAATGGCTGCAGCACCGGCGAGCACCCACTCTTATACGTTGCCTACTGGGCGGAGCCAGCAGGCAGGGATTTACCCATATACCTCTAGTATATGTGTCTTACCGTAATACATATAATACAGCTAGTGGTGACTACCACACCTCTGTGTACCCGAACAGGCGCCGGAATGTAGCAACTAGGGGCTTTTCACAGTAAATTAATTGCATTGTTAATGTAAGCCTACTTGTGACGGATGGTAGCGCAGTGGATATCACTGTAGCTTCACAGCGCCAGGGTCCCAGGTTTGATTCCCGGCTTGGGTCACTGTCTGTGCGGAGTCTGCACGTTCCCCCTGTGTCTGCGTGGGTTTCCTCCGGGTACTCTGGTTTCCTCCCTCAAGTCCCGAAAGACGTGCTGTGAGGTGAATTGGACATTCAGAATTCTCCTCTGTGTACCTGAACAGGCGCCGGAATGTGGCGACTAGGGGCTTTTCACAGGAACTTCATTGCAGTGCTAATGTAAGCCTACTTGTGGCAATAACGATTATAATATAATAAAGATTATTAGTACCTGTGGGAGGATACTCTGAGCAGAGTCAACACGTCCTCAGCATGTGCCAGACTCAGCCTGATGAAATTCAAGGTGGTTCACCGGGCACACATGATGGTGGCCCGGATGAGCAGGTTCTTTGGGGTAGAGGACAGGTGTGTGAGGTGTGCAGGAGGGCCCGCAAATCATGTCCAAATGTTTTGGGCACGTCCGAAGCTTAGGGGATTTTGGCAGGGATTTGCCAATGTCGTGTCCACGGTACTAAAAATGAGAGTGGCGCCGCGTCGGGGGGGGGGGGGGGGGGGGTTGGCGATCTTTGGAGTATCGGAAGACCCGGAATCCAGGGGGTAAGAGAGGCTGATGTTTTGGCCACTGCCTCCTTGGTAGCCCGGAGACATATTTTATTAGCATGGAGGGACATGGAGCCCCTGAAATCGGGGGTATGGGTTCACAACATGGCTGGGTTTCTCAGGCTTGAGAAAATTAAATTCACCCCGAGAGGATCAGTGTTAGGGTTCGGTCGGAGGTGGCAGCCGTTTATCGACTTCTTCGGGGAAAATTAAACTGTTAGCAGATACAATAAGGGGGGGGGGTTAGGGAATAAGAGGGGCAGGGGCAATTAGTTTAGGCGGGAACACCGAGAGGACATGGAGGGACTTGGGGAGTGTGAGTATAAGCCAAGTTGGCGTGGTATGGTTGTTGGTTGGGGGGGGGGGGGGGGGGGGTGTTACGCACTGAATTATGTTTACATTTGTATTTGTATCTTTTGTTGTTATAAAACCATAAATGCCTTTGATGTACCATTAATCCACTGCTAGACGATGAGAGTGAGAGAACATAGGCTTTATTACACAAGAACTTGCCTGCCGGAGATCGCTGTAACAACTGAGCGTCGCCCCCAGGCGGCCGGTCTATATACCGTCCGGGGGGTGGGCGGAGCCAGAGGTGGAGCCCACCAGGGTTCCAGTACACTACATGGAAAAGGGATCATATTACAGTACTCTACAGACAGCTTATTCTGGTGAATACATTCACCACAGCCTTAATAAAATGTTTGTTTAAAAAAAAAGAACAGATTATTATTACTCCAAGGCTTCTAAAATGCACTGCATTTCTAAAGAGGACCGGTTCAGAGGTCTGAGTGAGAAATGCGGAACTCTGGTGCTGTGCAAAAGAGAGGAGCGTGGATTGGCAATCCAATAGTGTGTATTCATGGTATTTCTAGTATTCTCTCACCAGCAGCCTTGCAGTGGAATGGGCGCACTTTAAGAGACCGATCACATGACATCGCCATCAGCCGTTCGCACAGGCAAACAGGCAGGGTATGTTACCTGTGCAAACGGCTGCATGTAAACATCTTCCAATAAAGCTCTTCATTTGTTCGAACCTCTTGAGGCTTGCAGACTTAATTTTAAAAACACCACATAAAAACCGGCAACGAGGTAGATGAACAGCGTTTCTAGGTACCCGGAAATAAAAACATAAAAAATTGCCAGGACACAAAAACTGGCAACGGGGGAGCCAAACAACGGTTACAGGCAATGGAGGAACCGGAAATTAGAGTTATCGGAAGAAAACAACTTTCATAGAATCATAGAATTTACAGTGCAGAAAGAGGCCATTCGGGTCTGCACCGGCCCTTGGAAAGAGCACCCTACTTAAGCTCACATCTCCACCCGATCCCTGTAACCCCACTTAGCCTTTTTGGACACTACGGGCAATTTAGCATGGCCAATCCACCGAACCTGCACATCTTTGGACTACTGTGGGAGGAAACTGGAGCACCCGGAGGAAACCCTCACAGACACAGGGAGAAAATGCAAACTCCACACAGACAGTGATCCGGGGATTCAACCCAGGTCCCTGGAGCTGTGAGGCATCTGTGGTAAACACTGTGCCACCCAAAAACGAAAGAAGCTTGTCATGTGCTCTGCCCGAAACGACCGTGACAGCACTGGGAGGACCATGAGAATCAAGGATTCAACAAATTCAGTGCTGGAGGTGTTGTAAAATGCGAATGGAAAACAGGCTGAGCTCTGGTTTGCCCTGATTTGGGGAGAAAGGAATAGGTAAAAAAATTGTGGCACATCGTGCACACGCATGTCTTTCCATCGTGAAAAATGGCCGGTGTGTTTGGCAGCGTGGGACCGTTTGATGATAATCGGGAACAATGGAGCTCATATAGAGCGAGATTCAACTATTTTATCCAAGCGAACAAGATAATGGGGAGGAAACTATTTAACCTCCTGAGGAGTCTGGGACAGCGGGAAAAGCCAGGCATGAAAACCTACGATAACAAATTGCAGCATCATTATTAACCAAGATTAGGTTTCATAAGCCCAACCAAGAAGCCGATTGGATTGCAGTTTGTAGCTACCTAGAAAAGATTGGCTGAAGATGGAGGTGGACACTGGGGCAGCTGTCTCGTTGGTACCAGAAACTGTTTTATCACAAACAGCTCAGACATATTGCTCTGAAATCCTCAGAGGTAGTGTTAAAAACCTACACCGGGGAAGTGGTTCAGTTGAAGGGGCGTATTGATATAACAATACAATTAGATAGACAGCTTATTTTTCCTTGCTGATGGTCAAAGGAAATTATCCAGCACTAATGGGAAGAACTTGGCTGGAAAAGATCGGATTAAATTAGGCAGAGGTATATCTCATGACAGATTCTGAATCAGGTCTACCCAAAATCTTGAAGAAATGTGCCATTGTCTTCAACAGTGAGCTGGGATGTGAGCTCACTCAAAATAGCCTGAAGTTGCCATTATGAAGATGTCAACGTGGAAAACAATTGAGAGTGAAATCTTCAACAGGTTGTTACTCTGAACAAGTTGTGATTATGGGCCGCAGTTCATTTCGCAAGAGTTCATACTCTACTTGGTGAACGGAATTCAACACAAGAAATTGTCAAGAAAAAGCAGCGGTTTCGAGTCGTATGGCGGGAGAACTAGGTGAAATGTGTTTTTCACCAGGGTCAAGAGGTATTGTTAAGGAACTATATCAGAAATGAAAAGCAGATACTTTCAGGTATTTTAAAATTTGCGATTTTTCGCGCAAAGCTTTTTCTTCCTATCCTCTTCCCGACTGAAGATTCTGTCTCTGGCTGGGCCATGAACCGGGGTTTTGAGGGGCGGGTCTATTTTCAACATACATTGCCACATCCTTTCAACGGATTCTGCTCTGTTGAGTAGTGAGAGGCCGAAATGAGATCCTACACCATCTAAACCCGAGACAATATAGTACATAGGGGAAATGCAGATCAACTTTTGGCATCTACCAGAGACAGTACCAGCAGAGTCCAAATCAAGCTGTGCCAAGAGATGGCCTGGACCTTCCCAAGAGCCTGGCACTAACCAAACCATTTGGGGTAAGCAGTACCTCAGTTGACAACCAGAGACCGAGTCGACCGCAGAATACTACATTGACTCCAGTTAAGATGACCAGATGATGTCCAAAAAAGACACTAGAAGTTGCAGCCTGAGGTTCACCCACAACCACAGAGAGCGACGACCTCCGAAGGTTTGATGTATCGACTTGTTGTTGATTGTTCATGTTGCTAATTGATTGTTAATGTATACTGCTTGTGTTAAGGACCCTCGATTTAAAGGTGAAGGAAATTAGTGTATTCATGGTATTTCTATTGTTTCCTCACTCACAGCCACTTTAACAGGGGCACTTTGTGACCAATCGATGATGGCATTGACCGTTTGTGTGGGAAAATAGGCAGTGTAACATAGCAGCTTCTCATAAAGCTTTCTTTGTTTGAACCTCTTGAGGTCTGCAGACTTAATTTTAAAACCACCACAGATGGGGAGGCCCCTGGAAGATTCAGCGTTCCATTTCCTTACCCCTTTTCCTATCTCTGCTGTCCAATTAGTATGAGGGCAATTGAAATGTTCCATGATTATTGGTATTGCTTTTTAACCAAATCCTTCAATTGTCTGCTAATTTTTCCTCCATCTCCCTTCCACTATTAGGTGCTCTCTCGGCTACACCTATTAGTGAGTGAGCCTTTATTATCTCCATCTACATGGATTCTCCGATCCCGCGGCCAAGTTCTGATCCCGCGAGCCACTCCGGCGTCAACGGGTCTCCAGGCCCTGGTATTCACCTCTTCCCAGGGGGCTAGTACGGCACAGGAGTGGTGTCCGCTGCTCCAGCCGATGCGAGTTCGCGCATGTGCGTGGGTCCCCGCGCCGCCCAGCGCAGAGGAACATAGGCCCACCTGCCGATCGGTAGGCCCCGATCGCGGGCCAGGCCACTGTGAGGGCCACCCCACCAGGCCGGCCCCTGCAGCTGTAATGTTTAATTCCTAGTCCTGATTTTTCTGTAGCCACGGTTTGGATTTTCTGCTCCTCTGCTGGTGTGTTTGAAGGCAGAGGGGGCATGCAAAATCCAGCGGTCAGCCTGCCCATCACCTATTCTCCTGTCCCTTGCCCCACCACAATTATACCAGCAGTGGGGATGGCATTTGAGGTCCTGGAGCTGCCCAAGGCAAGTTGCAAAGAGACAATTAATTTTACCCTGTGAGCATTACTGTGTCAGCTTTCCTTCCACCTCTGCTATCAGCTGAACACAAATCTAGCAGGGCATTGCTGAACTGGTACAGATCCACTCACCACGGGTCATTCCAGTTATGACTAAAAAAGAATCACCGCATCACAGGCTCAACTTGATGAGACAATTGTATATTGCAATTTATTTTCCATTGCTACATGGGGGGGGGGGGGGGGGGGGGAGAAATGTTGACAGGTTGCAAAATAAACGTAAATCACATTGTAGAGAGAAACATTCTAAACCTGTTTTTTTTTTTGTCCCAATGCAGTATCCATTATTCCACATGTCCTGGTCCAATCGAGGGCAGACAGTGACTTCAAAGTAGAACCTTGGCATTTTCTGATGCAGACCATCCTTCTGTGCTACTGGTGTAAATTGTTCAGTTTCGGTAACTTTACAAATATAATTGATTTTAATGCAACAGAAACCGGAGACTTAACATGGAGTTTTTTTTCTTTAAAAGAGATTTTGTAAGAGGATGAAGAATATCAGTTAACATTATTGACTTTTGATTGTGCAGTCAGTCCAGAATGTAAACTTGATGATGGAACCTAGAGCTGAAAAACAGAATCAGATTCAGCAAAATGCCACAATCTTGCGGTTACAACATTTCAATAAAAACCAAGTGAAAAATAATAAGCTGCTGCAAATCTTCAGTTACGATAATTAATGGCACAAAATTTGCTTCTCTCCAGGCAGCTTGGGCAGCACTGCTCAACCCAAATCTCTGCTGCGCAAAGTGCTACTTCCATCTTCTACAGTAGTCACAATCCTAGACACCTCGCATTAAGGCCAGCGAGACCTTCAGAATGTATCGCAAATGCAATCAATCCACTTGCAACATTTAGCAGATCAGATAATAGGTCTGGTACTGGAGTGCTGCTTGGGGAGCACAAGAGTGCAGTTTGATAAGATAGGGGATTTAAAAAGGTTAATTGCTATTGAAAGACTAGTCTTTTCTTTAAGTTAGTAATTAACTAATAAATACTCCAAATCGAGAGAAGTTGCGTTTTACCTCAGCCTTCAAAGTTGGTATCCAAGCTCTGAGAGCAGCTGCAGTTAGTTAGTAATTTGTTGGCTTTGTCTACAGTGGAGTGCTTCTTTGGGTGCATGGTGTGCAAAATGGAAATTTGGGTGAGTGAGTGGAAGGAAGTGCTCATTTATTTTACCCCACCTTTTTCAGCTTCCAGTAGTTGCCACTTCAGTACAGGGAAAGAAACGGATTGGTGAATAACTGGCAGGTTTTTCTACCTATTCTGCAATAAACAAATTTTGAGGTTGCTTACGGCAGGCCAACTCAGCCCAGCAGAATGTACATCCTGTGGAATGTGGGAAGTCATATATATTAGACAAACACATCTGCAGGAACTGTCACTAGCTGGAGACTCTTGAGCGCCATGTTTCAGAATCTGAGTAGCAGCTAGAGTCACTCTGGTGCATCAGGGAGGCAGAGAACTGAGGTTTGCAAATTGAAGGATGTGGTCACACTACAGGTTAGGAGTGTACAGGCAGAGGGGGAATGGCTGACCGTCAGGCAGTCTAAGAGAACCAGGCAGATAGTGCAGGAGTTCCCAGAGCCAATCTTGCTTGCTAATCCATTTTTTATTTTGGATCTGCTGAGGGCGATGGTCCCTCCGGAAGAGTGCAGCCAGAGACAGGTCCATAGCACTACGCTGGCTCAGCTGCACAAGAATGAAATGAAATGAAAATCATTTATTGTCACAAGTAGGCTTCAAATGAAGTTACTGTGAAAAGCCCCAAGAAGGGAGGAAGAAGAGTGGAAGA
The DNA here is from genome assembly GCF_047496885.1 of Scyliorhinus torazame. NCBI lineage: Eukaryota > Metazoa > Chordata > Chondrichthyes > Carcharhiniformes > Scyliorhinidae > Scyliorhinus > Scyliorhinus torazame. The sequence goes on from NC_092708.1 coordinate 335,081,888, forward strand.
GGCACAGCGGTAAGGGACTCAATAGTTAGGGGATCAGATACATGTTTCTGCAGCAGTAAACGGGACTCCAAAATGTTTTGCCTTCCTGGTGCCAGGGTCAAGGATGTCACAGAGCAGTTTCAGGACATCTTTCTCGGGGAGGGTGAACAGCCAGAGGTTGTGGCCTACATTGGTACCAACGATATCGGTAGAAAAAGGGATGAGGTCCTGCAGGCTGAGTTTAGGGAGTTAAGGAAGAGATTAGTGAGCGAGACCTTAAAGGTAGTAATCTCGCGATTATTCCCAAGGCCATTGCTAGTGAGTATAGAAATTGGAGAATACACCAGGTCAATGTGTGGTTGGAGAGATGGTGCAGGAGGGAGGGCTTCACAATTCTGGGACATTGGGACCTGTACAAGCTGGAAGGTCTACAATTGAACCGGACCAGGACAAATGCCCTTGCAAGAAGGTTTCCGAGTGTTGTTTAGGAGTGTTTAAACTAGATTGGCAAAGGAAAGGGGAACCTGAGGGTAGATTCAGATAGGACAAATACAGGGCAGGGAGCAGGAGACAGAAAATTAGCGAGTGCCTCTGAAAGACAGGAGAAGGACAGGTTAAAACATGTACAGCACAGGAATTTGCAAGTGTTGAAACATATTAATTTAAATACAATGATTGTAGCAAATAAAGCCAATGAGTTGAGAGTACCTATAGACACATGGCAGCATGATATAATCGCTATAACAGGAACTTGGCTTAAAGAGGGGCAAAAATGGCAGCACAATATCCCTTGATATAGGGTTTACAGACAGGACAGAGTAGGGTTGATATAGTAAATAAATCATCAAATGAGGCTGTATGAGTTGAGCTCAGAAATAAAAAAAGGGGGAGCCACACTACTGGGATTGTACTAGGCCTCCAAGTAGTATGAGGGAGATAGAAGAGCAAATAAGTAGGCAATTTCCGAGAGCAAAAAAAATATGGCAGTAATAGTGGGGGACTTCAACTGTGCTAATATCGAATGGCATACAAATAGTGTGAGGAACACCAGAGGACAAAAGTCTTGAACTGCATTCAAGAGAACCTTTTGGCCAGCACATAATAAGCCCAACAAGAGGGAATGCAATTCTAGACTTAGTCTTAGGAAATGAAGCTGGGCAAGTGGATGAAGTTGCAGGGGGTGACCACTTTGGAGATAGGGATCAACATGTGATTTGATTTAGCATAATTATGGAAACGGATAAAGATAGCACAGGAGTAAGAGTTCTAAATTGGGGGGAAACACATTTTACAAAGCTGAGAGGTGATCTGGCATAATTGGACTGAATACAGCGACTGGAATGGAAACAGTGACAGACCACTGGGAGGCATTCAAAAGCAAGATTCTAAGGGAACAGTGTAGATATGTCCCCACAAAAAAATGGGTGGTGCTACCAAATAGCCCCTTGGTTATCTAGAAGCATACAAGGTGATAAAGAAGAAAAAGGCTATGACAGTCACAAAAAAAATACATTAGAAAGCCGAAAGATGTATCGGAAATACAGGGTGAAGTAGGAAAGGAAGTCAGGAAAGCCAGGAGAGGATATGAAAAAATATTGGCAGGTAAAATCAAGAAAAACCCAAGATATCAGTACATTGAGAACAAGAGGATAACTAAGGGAATTGGAGGCCCTATCAGGGATGTACAAGGTAAATTGTGCATTGACACAGAAGATGTGGGCAGGATTCTTAATGAGCACTTTGTCTCCGTCTTCACAAAAGAAAGGGATTATGCAGATATTCTAGTTAATGAGGGACTGTGAAATATTAGATGCAAGAAGCATAATGAGAGAGGAAGGACTGAAGAGACTGACATCCATGAAGATAGATAAATCACCAGGCTCGGATGGAAGCCAGGGAGGAAATAGCAAATGTTCTGACAATCATTTTTTAAATCCTCAGTAGATACAGGCGAGGTACCAGAGGATTGGAAATCTGCGAAAGTTGTATCATTATTTAAAAAGGATTGAATATAGAAAAAAGTATAGAATGCAAAAGCAGGAATGCAATGTTAACCCTAACCCTAACCCAAATAATTATGGCTGGTCAGATTTTGGTGTTGGGAAAATGATTAGAATCAATTCTGAGAGGCAGGATAAAGTGTTACTTAGAAAAGCAAGGATTAATCATGAATAGTCAGCATAGTTTTGTGAAGAACAATTTATGCCGTACAAGTAGTGCCGTTCTAATTTAACTGATTTTTGAGGAAGTAACAAGGAGGATTGATGAGGGTAGTGCAGTGGATGTTATCTACTTGGATTTCAGCAAGACATTTGACAAGGCCCCACATGGCATGAGTCAGAAAAGTAAAAACTCATGGGATAAAGAGAAATGTGGCAAGTTGGATCCTAAATTGGGTAAGTAAAAGGAAACAACGGGTAATAATTGACATACTTTTGCGAATGCAAAGTGGTTTCCAGTAGTGTCCCACAGGGTTCAGTGTTGGGTGCTTTGCTGTTTATGGTATATATTAATGATTTGGACTTAAATGTGGGAGGCATGGTTGGGAAATCTGTGGATAACACAAAAATCGGTTGTGTAGCTAACAGTGAGGAGGATAACTGTAACTCCAGAATGGCATCAATGGTTTGGCTGAATGAGCGAAAAAGTGGCAAATGTAAATAAACCCAGAGGAATGTGGGATAATACATTTTGGGAGGACAAATAAAGCAAGGGAATACACAATGAACAAGAGGATATTGAGAGGGGTAGAGGAAGTGAGAAACCTTGGAATGCATGTCCATAGGTCCCTGGAGTTGGCAGGGCAGGTAGATAAGGTGGTTAAAGAAGGTATCTGGAACGTTTTCCTTTATTGGATGAGGTATAAAATACAAAAGCAGGAATGCAATGTTGGAACTGTTTAAATGCTGATTAGACCACAACTGACGTTTTGCATATACTTCTAATAATAATCTTTATCAATGTCACAAGTAGGCTTACATTAACACGGCAATGAAATTACTGTGAAAAGCCCCTAGTCGCCACACTGCGGCGTCTGTTCGGACACATTGAGAGAATTCAGAATGTCCAATTCACCTAACAGCACGTCTTTCAGGATTTGTGGGAGGAAACTGGAGCGCCCGGAGGAAACTCACGCAGACATGGGGAGAATGTGCAGACTCCGCACAGTGACCCAAGCCGGGAATCAAACCTGGGACCTTAGTACTGTGAAGCAACAGTGCTAACCACTGTGCTACCGTGCCACGCACTGGTTGCCACATTACAGGAAGGACAGAGCGGGCAAGATCTTCCAGCTCTTCATGCCAGTGGGATCTTCTGATCCAACTAACCGCCCACCTCCACTGTGGGTTTCCCAGCTGCATGGGGTGGAATCAACGGAAATCCTATTAAAAGCAGCAGGTCCAGAAGATCCTGCTGCCAGCCAAGGTTGGGATGCCTCCCGTTGCCAAGAGACACACCGCAGGGAGGCCAGAAAATCCACCCAATTATTCTGGAGAGAATGCAGAGGAGATTTACAAGAATGCTGCCAGCACTCAAAGCGGAAGAAAGATTGGGTTGGCTGGAGTTGTTTTCCTTAGAATAGAGGAGATTGAAGGGTGACTTGATTGAGGTGTACAAAATTACGAGGAGCTTAGACAGTAAAGACTTGTTTCTCCTAGCAAAGAGATCAATTACCAGGAGGAACAAATTTAAGGTGATTTGTAAAAAGATTAGAGGGGCTCGTAGGAAATATTTTTTCACCCAGTCTGGAATTTACTGCTTGGATTGGTGATCGAGACAGATACCCTCAACTCATTCAAAGGTACCTGGAAGGCTCCAGACTGGGTGCTGGAAGGTGGGAATAGAATGGGTGGCTAGGTTTTTCAGCTGGTACAGACCTGACGGGCTGAATCGTCTCTTTCTGTGCTATAGCTTTTTTTGTGGTTCTATGGATGCATTTAAGTTATCAAGTACCAGGCCCGAGGTTTTCTCAAATCCTTTCCATGAAAGACAGCTTCTGGCGTCAATAACTTGGATTCATTTTTCTGGGGGAATTTAGTGCCAATGTGTAACTGTTCATTAAAGTGAGCCTTTCCTTCAGCAAGGTTACTATGCAATGAGATTATGCAAGTTATTGAAAAAATCTAGTTCATGGTTCATGCTAATATTTGAGAGGTAATATTTAGTTCTGGGAAGATTCAAAGTTGTAAAGATCAGGTGATTAAAATGCTGGGTTTTAGAGACTGCAAGAAGCGTAGTTTAAAAAATAGCCACTCAAAAGATTATCCATATTAGTGTAATAAAATCAGAAAAGACAAAGCTATATAAAAAAAACAGCAAGTGGGCTTACTTAGCCGGAGAGCTGGAGACAAGATGTTTGCAATCTTTGTAACAAGGACAGTCCAGAGAGATGTGTTTTGTTTTGGGAGTTAAGAGCTAAATTGGTTTAAAAGCATTTCCTGAATGGAGACTTAATCTCTGGTTGGATTCCGAGAAGAAACAGAAGCTTAAAGATTGCCTAGTTTGAAATTAGTGAAATAATCTGCAATGGTCTTTCATAACATCTTGTGCCAAAGAAAGCAACAAGCAGATTAGACTGGAAGTATTAGAAAGTAACCAAAACAAGTTACTGAAGCATCCACAGTCAAGAGATGATAAATGTAAGATTTAGGTGGGATTCTTCGTTCCCTGACACCGATTTTGTAATCGCCGATCGGGTGGAGAATCACTTTTTAAGTGGTGGTGCCTGTTTTTGCTTGCTCCGCCCCCTCCAAAACGGTGTCATCGAGGAGCGCGTCGCACGCTGTTGGGACGGCCTCTAGATGTTATCTGAAGGACCTCCCCCGATGCTCCGCCCCGATGGGCAGAGGTCCCGACTGCACGGGGGACGTGTGGTCTCAGCACTCGGGAACCCAGTGTGATGGCTGCGGACTGTGTCTAGCGCCGCCACAGTCGGGTGGGTGTCATGCTGCTGGCCATGGGTGCTTTGGTGAGGGCTGGGGGGGTACTAATGGGGGATGGGGAGGGTGTCCAGGGGGGGCACTGTCTGACAGGTCGGGTCCACGCATGGCCGGCGCCATGTTGTACGGTGCGACCGCCGCAGGTCGTCGCCGCGTGCATGCGCGGCCATGGACCCGGCAATTCTCCGGCCGTTTATTTCGTGAAAGCCATGCGTTTTACGTGGCGAGGCTGCTAGCCCCATACCAGTCGGAGGATCGGTGCTGGGGCACCACTTTGACGTAAAACGGCACGGATCCTCAGGATCAGTAAATCGGAGAATTCAGCCCCTTGTATATGAGAATAGCTGGAACGGAGGAAACGTCGCCAGAGGACTGTTGCATACTTATGGGAGGTCCTCACAGAAGTAAATCATTTCAAGATATATAAAATACAAGAGAATTATTGCAGGAAGTAAGTAGTAAACCTAAGGGGTTATACTCTATTTACATATAAGTTATATTGTTCACTTAATTGTAATTATTGTGCTCAATTTGTTCCATAAATAAAAAGGTTTGTGTTCATTTTTTAAAAATGAAATTTTGTGGCGTAGTTCTATTCGTTAAAACAAGGTGTTGGGATTTCTCTTTAAATGTTCATAGTTGTAATTTTTGATTAAGATTAAATTATCCTGCAATTACTCAATGGTTCTGCCCAATCCCTGCCTAAAATCCAGTGAGAATCTTGCACAGCCAATAGGGCTAGGCGTGGACTCCATATACAGGGTCGCCAACAATTCTAGGGGCACCTGATCAACTTTGTGAGTGAGAAAATCTCCTCCAATTTCTAACAAAGCCAATGATGCAAAGGGTGGTTGAGGAGGGTGGTGCAGAGCAAAAGGGTTGGAACTCTATCAATAGAGTGCTGCCTCTCCAGGTTTAAAAAATAAAATGAGGTGCATCGGGACTCCAGATGGGGACAAGTAAGCCGTATACAGGAGAATCCAGCTAATGATCACGAAGAATAGATACTTTGAAAAATAACACTGAATTTAGTCCTTCACATACCAGGCCCAAAAGGGAGCTCCTTATGGTCTAAAAAATGGCAAGGTTAAGGATACCTTGCTCGACATTTTGCAGTCAGTAGCAAAGCGCCACTGATCTTGAAAAAAGTTGCTCCCCAGAATGTATCATTCTCTAGTTATAGATTCCACCTTTCCCAACATTAATGTGAATCTGGTGCCCAAGTCAGAGGAATCTTGAGGCATCAACAGCAAAATCATCAAGCAAGTTAAACACCCATCACATGGAAGAATTTTCAGATGGCAAATCAGCATGTAGAAAGCACTGATTAACAGCGCCGCTCGCGATAGCGCTGGGGAAATACTCAGGGAGTCCGGTAATAATAGCTTCATTGAGAATTTGGAGGCAGTTTCGCCAACACTTCGAGTTGGGAGCAGTGTCAAGGAAAATGCCGATTCGGGGGAACCACAGATTTGAGCCAGGGAAGTGGGATGGAAATTTTCGTAAATGGGAGAAGAAGGGGATTAAGACTCTAAAAGATTTGTTTCTTAGGGGTTGGTTTGCAGGACTGAAGGAGCTGGAAGCGAAGTATGGGCTGGAGCGGGGGGATGTGTTTAGATACATGCAGGTTCGAGATTTTGCCAGAAAGGAGATACAGAGCTTCCTGGTGGAACCGGCCTCCACATTGCTGGAGGAGGTGCTGACGACAGGGGGACTGGAGAAGGGGGTAATGTCAGTGGTTTTCGGAGCTATTTTGGAAGAGGAGAAGGCACCACTGGAAGGGATCAAAGCAAAGTGGGAGGATGAGTTGAGAGGTTATGGAGGCGGGGTTCTGGTGTGAGGTGCTCCGAAGAGTAAATGCCTCCACCTCATGCACGAGGTTGGGGCTGATACAGCTGAAGGTGGTATACAGAGCACACTTCACGAGGGCGAGGATGAGCCGATTCTTTGAAAGAGTGGAAGATGTGTGTGAACGCTAATCACGTTCATATGTTTTGGTCCTGTCCAAAGCTAGAGAAATACTGAAAGAAGGTTTTTAGGGTAATTTCCAAGTTGGTGCACGTGAAACTGGACCCGGGTCCCCAGGAGGCCATATTCGGGGTGTCGGACCAGCCAGGGTTGGAAACAGATGCGGAGGCAGATTCGCCTCGTTGATCGCCCGAAGGCGGATCCTGTTGGGATTGAGAGCAGCCTCTCCACCCTGTGCCCTGGTGTGGCGGGGGGACCTGTTGGAATTCTTGACTCTTGAGAAGGTTAAGTTTGAACTGAGGGGAAGGACAGAGGGGTTCTACAATTCATGGGCATTATTCATTATGCACTTTCAAGAACTGGATAACATCGAACATTAGTTGGGGGGGGGGGGGGGGGGGGTTGGGGGAAGGGGGGCTGTCTGTGTTAATGGTGACTATGGGTAATTCCTGATTCCTTTTTGTCATTTGTTTATGTAAACATGCGGGCTAATGTTTGGGGTTTGGTGGGAGGATGGGATCGTTGTTATTGTTATGGGGATTGACATATCTGTTGCTGGTTATTGTTTATTGTTGGTGGGTGTAAATGTGGGAGAAAATGTGAAAAAGGAGAATAAAAATATTTTTAAAAAAAGAAAGCACTGATTAACCTTCACTTTGTAATCATTTTAGAACGCAAAACAAAGATTTGGATATACCCATGAGCGGAATGTAGAAGCTGAAATGCCAAACCAACTTTAGGAAACAAAATCTACAAGTTTAAAAAAAAAAAATCATAATGCATTCCACAAATGGATAAGTGTTTTTTTCAGGGTCAGTGAGATTTTTCAGCAGTAAAGATCTGATTGTATCTCTTTTAACAAGACAACATTTTTATCAAGCTTATTTTGCAGCGAGACAGAGTGTAAAAGATGACACCAATTGATTTATAAGATTTTCACCTGTGTTGATTCCGAGAGCGTATCCTGTGGAAGAGCAAGGATCTACCAAGAGCAACTTCTGGATTTCCATGTTTAACTCTGGATGTGCAAATATCATAAGTTGCTGTCAGTTTTCCATCCTTGATAACTCCAAAAGCCAGGCTACTGAATGTTATAGCATAGAGATAGGCTATCTAAATTTGTGCTCGTGTCAACATTTTCCCCAAGGGCCACCCAAATTAATTCCAATTTCCTGCTTGCTCCTCTATGGACTTTAAATCTTCTCTCCCAAGCAACAATCTAATTTGATTTTCAAATAATTTACAATCAATATTCTAGTCCTGTAGAAGAGAATGTCACATTACAACTACTGTAAAAAAATTTCAACCCTCCCTGTCAATTTTGGAATATTCTTAAATTTACAAACATAGAAATTAAGAGGTGTAGCTTCTGATTATTTATTTGATCAATACAAACAATCCATCACTCTTCATAAATCTTCATCATTTGAAGACCTTGATTAGGTCACTCCTTAATCTTTATGGGTTCTCATGGGAAAAAAGCTTTACATTTCCCAGGGGAAGAATTTTACGCTCGCCCATCGTTGGGTTCTGAGGCTGCATATGGATGGAACGCTGTCCTGACCCAGACACAATTTCATGGTGGAGTGGGCAAGGCCTTTGACGGGAAGCCCACCCATGTCCCTATTAAGGTCTTTAAGTAGCAACATTCAGATTTGAGGCGCATCCCCCACCCAGAATCCGCTTCCCTCCTGCTCCCCCATGGCATCTCCTCCTCTCCTGCTGCCAGGACTCCTGGGGCGTGATTCTCCGTTCTGCGTCTAAGAGTTGGACAATGTGAAGGTGAGAAAGGGGTGGAAATTGGAAGCAAAACTGTTACATTTTGACATTCCAACTCAGTCGGTGCGATTCTCCAAACAAATTTCCAAGTGTTGTAGTGAGCGGGAATTAGACCATAAGGCCATAAGACATAGGAGCGGAAGTAAGGCCATTCGCCCCATCGAGTCCACTCCACCATTCAATCATGGCTGATTTCAACTCCATTTACCCGCTCTCTCTCCATAGCCCTTAATTCCTCGAGAAATCAAGAATTTATCAACTTCTGTCTTAAAGACACTCAACGTCCCGGCCTCCACCGCCCTCTGTGGCAATGAATTCCACAGACCCACCACTCTCTGGCTGAAGAAATTTCTCCTCATCTCTGTTCTAAAGTGACTCCCTTTTATTCTAAGGCTGTGCCCCCGGGTCCTAGTCTCCCCTGCTAATGGAAACAACTTCCCTACGTCCACCCTATCTAAGCCATTCATTATCTTGTAAGTTTCTATTAGATCTCCCCTCAACCTCCTAAACTCCAATGAATATAATCCCAGGATCCTCAGACGTTCATCATATGTTAGGCCTACCATTCCTGGGATCATCCGTGTGAATCTCCGCTGGACCCGCTCCAGTGCCAGTATATCCTTCCTGAGGTGTGGGGCCCAAAATTGCTCACAGTATTCTAAATGGGGCCTAACTAATGCTTTATAAAGCTTCAGAAGTACATCCCTGCTTTTATATTCCAAGCCTCTTGAGATGAATGACAACATTGCATTTGCTATCTTAATTACGGACTCAACCTGCAAGTTTACCTTTAGAGAATCCTGGACTAGGACTCCCAAGTCCCTTTGCATTTCAGCATTATGAATTTTGTCACCGTTTAGAAAATAGTCCACGCCTCTATTCTTTTTTCCAAAGTGCAAGACCTCGCACTTGCCCACGTTGAATTTCATCAGCCATTTCTTGGACCACTCTCCTAAACTGTCTAAATCTTTCTGCAGCCTCCCCACCTCCTCCATACTACCTGCCCCTCCACCTATCTTTGTATCATCGGCAAACTTAGCCAGAATGCCCTCAGTCCCGTCATCTAGATCGTTAATATATAAAGAGAACAGCTGTGGCCCCAACACTGAACCCTGCGGGACACCACTCGTCACCGGTTGCCATTCCGAAAAAGAACCTTTTATCCCAACTCTCTGCCTTCTGTCTGACAGCCAATCGTCAATCCATTGGCTCTCCTTGGTCTAACCTATTTGTTATCTCTCCAAAGAACTCTAACAGGTTTGTCAGGCACAACCTCCCCTTACTAAATCCATGCTGACTTGTCCTAATCCGACCCTGCATTTCCAAGAATTTAGAAATCTCATCCTTAACAATGGATTCTAGAATCTTGCCAACAACCGAGGTTAGGCTAATTGGCCTATAATTTTCCATCTTTTTCCTTGTTCCCTTCTTGAACAGGGGGGTTACAACAGCGATTTTCCAATCCTCTGGGACTTTCCCTGACTCCAGTGACTTTTGAAAGATCATAACTAACGCCTCCACTATTTCTTCAGCTATCTCCTTTAGAACTCTAGGATGTAGCCCATCTGGGCCCGGAGATTTATCAATTTTTAGACCTCTTAGTTTCTCTAGCACTTTCTCCTTTGTGATGGCTACCATATTCAACTCTGCCCCCTGACTCTCCGGAATTGTTGGGATATTACTCATGTCTTCTACTGTGAAGACTGACGCAAAGTACTTATTCAGTTCCTCAGCTATTTCCTTGTCTCCCATCACAAAATTACCAGCGTCATTTTGGAGCGGCCCAATGTCAACTTTTGCCTCCCGTTTGTTTTTAATGTATTTAAAGAAACTTTTACTATCATTCCTAATGTTACTGGCTAGCCTACCTTCAAATTTGATCCTCTCTTTCCTTATCTCTTTCTTTGTTATCCTCTGTTTGTTTTTGTAGCCTTCCCAATCTTCTGACTTCCCACTACTCTTTGCCACATTATAGGCTTTCTCTTTTGCTTTGATGCATTCCCTAACTTCCTTTGTCAGCCATGGCTGCCTAATCCCCCCTCTGATAACCTTTCTTTTCTTTGGGATGAACCTCTGTACTGTGTCCTCAATTACTCCCAGAAACTCCTGCCATTGCTGTTCTACTGACTTTCCCACTAGGCTCTGCTCCCAGTCGATTTTCGTCAGTTCCTCCCTCATGCCCCTGTAGTTACCTTTATTTAACTGTAACACCTTTACATCTGTTTCTACCTTCTTTCTTTCAAATTGGAGATTGAATTCGACCATATTATGATCACTGCCTCCTAAGTGCTCCCTTACTTTAAGATCTTTAATCAAGTCTGGCTCATTACATAACACTAAGTCCAGAATGGCCTGTCCCCTCGTGGGCTCCATCACAAGCTGTTCCAAAAAGCCCTCCTGTAAACATTCAATGAATTCCCTTTCCTTGGGTCCACTGGCAGTATTATTTACCCAGTCCACCTGCATATTGAAGTCCCCCATGATCACTGTGACCTTGCCTTTCTGACATGCACTTTCTATTACCATGGGTTTCCTGGCGCTCGGCCCAGTGAAACCGGAAACACAATTAAATGTTAATTGGTCCACTCAAGGAAGCCTCACGGGCTTCTCTCCGCCAATAATGGCTCGCCATTCGATTCCACGGGACCGCACTTGCCAGCCCCCCCGCTAACAAGGTCAAGCAGCACTTAAACTGCATTTGCTCAGCCAGCTCGCAATAATGGCACCGAGGAGACCGACCTGAAGCTTCGGGGACGCCGGCCTGGGAGGCTCCTGGATGTGGAGGAGATCAGGAAGGATGTCCTGTTCCCCCGGGGGTCCCGGAGGGTTAGCCACAAAGCAGCCAGTGCTGCCTGGGATGAGGTGGCGGCAGCAGTCAGCTCGGGCAGTGTGACCAGGAGGACTGGCAGGCAGGGCAGGAAGGTCAACTGAGTAGATCCGCCCCCCCCCCCCCCCCCCCCAACTCTTCAAGTGACCCCCAGCCCTCCCTCCCCCTTCCCACCAACCCCTCCTTCACTCCGCCTCTCCCACCACTGAACCACACATGTGGCTAACGATGCCCTGTGTCTCCTCAGGAAAAGCTCTCCCACAATCGGCAGGAGAGGGCCCAGGCTGGCGGAGGGGTGCCAGACTCGAGAGGTGAGAGGAGCGGGCCCTGGAGACGATTGGTGTGGCCGAGGACAGGGCGGTCACCAATGCAGATGCTGGTGTACATCTGGTGGAGGCAGGAATCCCCAGGATAGACAGCAGTCGGAGAACTACTGAATCCCAGGACCCAGCTGGGTCCCAGCCTGGTGCTGAGGCTCTGGGTTACCCAGAGCTGATGGAGACAATAGGGAGCTGCCGGACATTCAGAGGGAGATATCAGTGTCACTCCAGCTGATCCATAGCCGCTTGAAGGAGTCCCTGAGGCTACGGGAGATGGTGCTGGCAATGAGTTGCACCGAGGCCAACACTGCTAGGGTGGCGACCACAGTGGAGAGTCCAGTGCACAAGGTCGGCCCCATGGGTGAAGGTGTTCAAGGCGACGTGCAGTTGGTGACGGCCATGGCTGAGGATCTCGGCAGAATGTCTGACTCGCTGGGGGACGTCACCCAGTTTCAGGCTAACCTTGATGAGGTTCTGCGGGACATGACCCATGCCCAGATGGTCATGGCCTAGGCACTGCAGTGATTGTCCCAGTTGCAGGTGGGCATGGCTGAGGTACTGCAGAGCATGTCCCAGTCACTACAGAGCATTACAGAGGGCGTCAACACCATGGTGCGGACCATGGGGAACTGCCAGAGCTGGCAGAGTCAGATGATGCTGGGGCAGCTGGGGGTCGAGCCCCTCCGTCCCAAGGTGAGCCCCAGGGCCCTATGGCACCGATTGGGAGGAAGGGGCGCTGGGTGCCAAGCCGTATTGTCCCATGGAGTGGCGAAGGTAGCCATCAGCTCTCCAGAGTTCCACCCCTCTGATGATATAATGATAATCTGACCTCATGATAATTTTTATTATTGTCACAAGTAAGCTTACATGAACACTGCAATGAAGTTACTGTGAAAAGCCCCTGGTTGCTACACTAAGGCACCTGTTTGGGTACACTGAGGGAGAATTCAGAATGTCCAATTCACCTAACAAGCACATCTTTCGGGACTTGTGGGAGGAAACTGGAGCACCTGGAGCAAACCCACGCAGACACGGGGAGAATATGCAGACTCCACACAGGCAGTGGCCCAAGCTGGGAATCGAACCTGGGACACTGGCGCTGTGAAGTAACAGTACTAACCACTGTGCTACCGTGCTGCCAATGAAGTCACATCTCACAGGCAGCACAAGGGACAGGGCAGCACGGCTGTACATGTGTCACCAAGTGAGCCAGTGCCCTCCGGTCCCAGAGGACGCCCACCAGGGGCATCAAGGGCCACGGGATGAGGTAAACAGCTGGCTGCCTCCCCCTCAGATGTGCATCCTGGGGAAACACCAAGACGTAGTGGTAGAGCTGGGAGGGCTAGGCACGTTGAGTATCACTGAGGGCACTGGGATAGGGGGGAGCTGGTAGGTAGGGGGTGAGGTTGGGGGCTGGCACTATCGGGATGGGGTATTGTACAGCACATTAAACAACCTTTTGCACAACCATTATGCCGCCTCAGTCACTTTCTTCCGCAATGCGGGCTGACCACTGGACCTTTGCCCATCTCTCCAGACATTCCCCCGTGGCACTCACCCAGACCTGTGTCCCACCCCCTGGGTGCTGCATGTATGGTGTTGCCCCCCGCAGTGTTCAGGCACAGTGTCCAAGCATCAAGTGCGATTGGAATGCGAGGCAATGACTCCCACATGCTACATGGCCCACCCACCCACGGGGATCCACTTGGGTTGTGTCAAGTGCTCACTTATCCACGATTGCCAATTCCCTATTTGCAATAGCCTTCAGCCGCGCAGCCAGAGTACTCAGCAGTCGGTGGGGCAGACGGGGCAGTGTCAAGTGTTTCCCCCGGAATGGGGTTGGGATGGTGCCCCGAGCGATTGCCCCCCCCAGTGCCTCCCCGCCCCACCCTCCCATGGCGGGCCACCCCTGCGTAGGGTCCATAACCCCCCTCCATTGGGCACTAGGGTGGCAAGCCCAGTACACCCGCGCTCTTTGCCTGTGAGCAAAGATGGCTACTTACCTCCTCGGCTTCCCACAGAAGCTCTTCTGCCAGGTTCACGTTTTACAAAAGGAGTATCAATCGGCACCAGCGTGACCACTTGCTGAGGAGGCCGAAGAATGACGGGAGGCCGTTGGATATGGGGGTCATTCTTGTTAATTGTATGAAAATGGGGCTTAAGTGATGATAATTGTTTCTCGTCCTGCGGGCCGATTGCATCGCAAACTGTTTGGTGCCTGGCACGGACCTCGTTTTTGGCCTCTGTCACTATTCATCGGCCTCGTTACGCTTGAGCGCGAATGTAATGAGGCTGGAAGGTCGCACCCAGTATATTTCACTTAGAACTGGTTTTCAGGCGCAGCACGGTGGCATAGTGCGTTAGCCCTACTGCCTCACGGTGCTGAGGTCCCAGGTTCGATCCCAGCTCTCGTTCACTGTCTGTGTGGAGATTGTTCATTATCCCCGTGTTTGCGTGGGTTTCGCCCCCACAACCCAGAAGATGTGCAGGTTAGGTGGACTGGCCACGCTAAATTGCCCCTTAATTGGAAAAAATTTGGTACTCGAAGTTAAAAAATAAAATAACTGGTTTTCATAAAGGTTGGATTTCTAGAGGCAAAATGTTTTTGTCTGATCTTAAACTAGTGCAGAGTTCCATGTTCTGTGATGTTTTACTGTACTAGCGTCAAGTACTCGTTGCATCTGCTAGCACAGGTTTATTGCAGGCTTAAGGGAAAGCTATCCAAAACCAAACTAGTTTTATGAAGTTATGCAATGAATTTAAAGTTTTCTACAGACCATTAAAACTTGTGAAAAGACCTTAATCGTCTAATGGACTGATTTCTAGGCCCTTTCAATGAGAGGTGTATTAAAACCTACTGCAGCCCCCAAATCTGACATCTAATATCTTGCATAGCTCCTGCTACGGATTTAGTCATTTCCTTTTGCAGCGGGAGGTTAGAAATTATGGATTTTCATTATTTCAACCGGAGAGGAATTTTGAGGACTGCCAACAAAGGATTCTCCGGCCCCGCCTGCCTGACGACTGGATATTCCTGCCTGAGGTCAACGGACCTTCCCATGGTCCTTGGCGATCCCACACCCGTCCTTGGCGATCTTGCGGCGGGCGTGGCCGAAGAATCCAGCCCAGAGAATACACTTCAAATAAACAAGTGCATTACTGGATTAAACTTTAAACAGTAAAATAAGATGATACAGAGAAATAACTTGGTAAAGGTATCTTTCAGATCACAGTAAAAAGGAGAATGTGAAGGATAATGGTGAATAAATAAGGAAAGAAAAACTACCAAAAGGCTTGACCAAAGCAATGAAGAGAAACAGAAAGCAAAGGACAATATTTAAAATATATATTAATTAAATCTGATATTTGGAGAATTATTTTGGCATCTCTCCCACAACACTTGCACATGTTCTATTTTTCATAGTTTTTAAGATCCTCCCAAATGGCACTCAGTAACAAGCTGTTGAAAGTCATCTGCAGACACTTTAGTGTAGTTCATCAGTGATCTACCCATATCCTCCCGAAGATGTGGCCATGGGTTAGGGCCTTATTCAGGGAGAAATAAGGGGTGGGGTTCTCCGATAATGGGGCTAAGTGTTGACGCCGTCGTAAATACCAGAGCGTTTTACGATGGCGTCAACAGGCCCCAGAGTCCACCGATTCAGTGGCCCACAAGGGGCCAGCACGGATGCAATAAGAAGCGTGAGGGAGTGGCATGCGATCGACGTCCGATACGCGGGCCACGTCATTGACGCGACGTTGTGGCGCCTTAAAGAAATGCATTCCACCACACACAGCCGTCGGAGGGAAGATGATCGTCCGCCGTGCAGCGCCCAGGTTCCGTGATGATGGCGATTTGGACATGCTCCTCAACGCCGTGGAGCAGAGGAGGGGGGCGCTGGACCCCAGGCGCCACCGTTTGGAGTTTGTGGCGGGAGGTGGGCAAGGCCGCCAGCGCCATTGGGCCGTTAGCCAGGACAGGCGAGCAGTACCGTAAAAAGCTGCACGACCTACTCCCGGCAGCCAGGGTGAGTACCCAGCATTGTGCCCTTGACACCAACACCTCTCTTCCCCCCCCCCCCCTCTCCACACACACACATTGTGACACCGCACCCCTCCCACCCTCAGGGGATGGTACAATCCCCGCCCTAACCCACATGGCTTCACCCACCCATGCCAGCCGCATTGGGCGGGTGCCCTGTGCACCTATGCCATTGTAGACCCAACCGCTGGGCTGCATGCGTCAGACCGCCTAACACTGTTGATGTTTGTGTGCCCTACCCGCCCCAGGAGAAGAACGCCCATAGCCGCAGGAAGCGGGAGAAAACCGGAGGGGGTGTACCTGTATTGCACCCTCTCACCATGCACGAGCAGAGGGCACTGGACCTCGCTGGCGGACCTGAGGATCGGGAGATTGCCGATGCCCAGATCGGAGGCGCGCCACCAAGTGAGACGCCCTGCCTGGCCACACACCCTCACTCCAGCCCCTCACCCCACCTCCTGTCTAACCATACATGCTGTCTTGCGTCTTACAGGACCAGCCGGCGGTGGTCCCGGCCCATCCGGCGCCCCCAGCCAGTGCCAGGGCTGGTGGTCCCCAGGGACGCAGGCACCGACGGGGAGGGTAGCCGTCACAACAGCCCTCCCCCGACACAGAGGACGGCCGCACAGAGGACGGCCGCACAGAGGACGGCCGCACAGAGGACGGCCGCACAGAGGACGGCCGCACAGAGGACGGCCGCACAGAGGACGGCAGCACAGAGGACGGCAGCACAGAGGACGGCAGCACAGAGGACGGCAGCACAGAGGACGGCAGCAGTCCGCCTCCACTTCTGCTGTACCGTCTGGGGAAACACCTAGATGTAGTCATAGGGCCCGTCAGGCCAGAAAGTTAGACACCTAGTAAGATGGCACGGGTGCAGGGCACAGCTTAGATATAGGGGGGAGGGCACATGTATATTACATTTGTAATTAAACACACTGTAACACCTATGAAAGCTGCCTTTGTGCTATGTCCGATGTGTGCAGGGGTGGGGCAGGAACGGACTGCCACTGAGTGAGGGGTGATGGAAAGGTGAGTCCCGGTGGGTGTGACATGCCCTCCTGGACGTCCACGCCACCCCACCCCCAGCAGAACGACAGTGCCATGTGATGCAGTGTCCAGCCCAGATACAGGGACCACCCAGGTGGAGGGTGTTACTGTGGCCATGAGTCAGACATTGCCTAACGATATGGAGCTCAGAGCTCATCCTCCATGCCATGGACCAGACCCGCTGTCACTAGCAACCGTGTGCGCCCAGCTTGTTGTGCCGCAGGTGGATGTGTAATGGAGGGGCGGTGTGCATGTGGGTGATGCGGTAGTGTGGGAGCTAAGGTTGGTCGGTGATGGGGGAGGAGAGTCTCATTGGTGTTGTGGGAGGTGATGGTGATGGGTGGCGCCATCATGTGGCAGATATGGGCCACGGTTTCCCGGCTCATCCAGTCTCCTCCTGCATGCCTGGTATGGGAGTTCCTGGAAGGACATGCGACGCTGGCACACACGAGGCCTCATTGGGCACCTCCGTGGCACTACCTCTCTTCTCACCCATCCACCCCCCCCCCCATCCTCATTGGCATCCTCGTCCTGTGGCTCCCCCTCGTCGTGGTCCTCCATCTCCTCCGCCTGTCGGGCAGGCGGCCATCCAGCCTGAGCGGCTGGCACCTGCCACACTGTGGCACGCTCCTGTGCTGCAGCCCCTGCCTCCTCTCTGTGATGACCCTGCTCCTGCTCCCACACGGCTTCATGCAGGGCAGCGGCCCCGCCATGGCGGCCAACATCGCTGGATGATGCCCAAACATTATGATCTGCATGGGGTGGCAGTAGACAAAGTTTCAACATGGCGCATAACCCCATCCACAACCAGGTGGTTGCGCCAGTTGGCAGCTCACAACCCTGTCACGCATGCCCCCCACCCTCGTCCCCTCGGTGCCGCGACTCCTGTCGTCCGTCCCTCCTGCCAGGGCCACCGTTTAATAGCACTGTCCTCACTGGGGGCCGCCGTGGGTGTGGCCCTGAATCTACCCGCTGGCTGGGTGGGGTGCCCCGTGAGGGGTCCGGCACCCGTCCAGACGGACAGGAGGCCTGCGCTCAACCAGCGCCTAGTGTGGGTGCCCATCAGCATGGCCTCCGTAATGGCGTCCATGCCGTTGGCGCCACCCTGTCATGGCAGGTGATTCCCAGCCGCCGCGACCGTTTTCACTCCCCCCCCCCTTCCCCGACACACACCCCGCCCCCCCCAACCCTGGATGGTCCCCCACAGCAGCCACGGCCGTACACTTTTCGCCTGCCCGAGGTCCTCCCACGCCGACCCTTATCTCCTCTGGACGCCTCGTCAGTCAACACATCTGGCTGACGATTTTTTAAATGTGTTTAGAACCAAGCCGTTGTGACCTCTGACCATGTCGTCGGGACTTCGGCCCATCCGGAGCGCAGCATCGTTTGGGGCCCGGAGAAACGCTCATCGGGCCACCTCCCGCGTTTCTCCAGGCCGTGCAGCGCCCGCCGCGATCGGGCGATTTTCGGGGGAGCGGAGATTCGCAAAACGGCATTGGAACGGCGTCGTGGGCCGTTTCGGCGTAAAGGACTATTCTCCGGCCATGCGCCGGCTCGGAGAATCCTGTCCAAGGTACCTGTACCTACAATCTGAAATACGCATTATATGGTGCACAGGTATAATTCAGCAGCCTGTTGGATCAGGTATAGGCATATGGGGCTAAATTAGGTGGGAAATAATGACGGGTTTGTTTTCATGTTATAAAACCACCTCCAGAGAAAAAAGACAATTCATGTGGGTGAACCCTTAAATTACATGGAGATGATTCCCGTGTGTGGGCAGTGAAAGATGAGAAAGAAAACCATGGCCTTCCAGCTTCAGGGAGGCACTCTGCTCCATTGCAAGATAAATGGCTAAGTGGCCACTTCTATGCCACTTTTTAGAAACTTTAATTAAAAACAGTAACACAGAAAAAGCAGCCAGTCCACACACTGGGTGTGGTTGGGGGCTAGGGTGCTGCTCTACAGGGTGGTCACTGGCCGTACCCCCAGCCAGGCAGGTACGGAGGGCCTATAGACCCGTTGATTTGCCTCCCACCCCCTGCTGTGTTGGGACACTGGAGTGGAAAAAAGCAGGTGATCTACTAAACTTACCTTTAACAAGGTTCTTGATGAGCCTAATTGTTTGCCTGCCCAATCCTGAGCAGAGGGGCAGTAAGTGGCTTTCCAGGCCCAAACCAACAATCCTGAAAATGGCCAGTGCCAGGATGGTGTCCTAATATCCAGGTGTTGACACACTGGTACCAGTCTTTTTGGGCCCCCTCCTACTCTGCCTCAATTTCCAGTTCAAGGGGAGTTGAAAATTTAGCCCATGCTGGATACACACTATAGAGCAAAGTGAAGAACAACATATTTATTGTTTTATAGCTGGAACCGAAAGGGGACAATTATCCAAAATGAGTGATTCAGGATTTCAGTTTATTTTAGAATTTCTGTGGGTATACTGCACGATCAGTGAATTCATGCAACTCTTACCAGCCTGTTTTGCTTGAGCGCTGATTGAAGGAATGCAACCACCTCTTCATTGCCATCAGCCAAAGCCTGGAGGCAAAGGCAGAAACATTCATACATCTTAGCTTCACCCAACAGAAAGATGTGATTCATATCAAGAAAGTGTCAAAAGCTATTTTAAAAACCAGCTAATGAGTATTTCAGCTAAGAATGTCAAAGTACCATGTGCGTCTCATTTGGGAGGAATGTAACCTGTAGGATTTTTAACTTTCCCGAGTTTCCCTCAAATACAATTCTAAATGTTTGCTTACAAATTCCAGAGGACTTTGTCCATCGTAGCTGCATTGGTCCAAGTCCAGGCCTGCAAGGTGCCAAGCATTCAGTCCTTCCACATCACCATTTGCAACCAGGCTGTGTACAACAAACAATATTTTATGTTCTTCTCACACAAATAGAATGACAAAAGTAGCAAAAATAGAAACAAATGTTGGGTTAGATTTGTTTTAAAAGCAACAACCTATCTTTAAATATTCTGTAAAACAACTAGTGTCATCATCTGTCAACTCATAACCTATCCAGCTTTAAGCACTGATCCACATAAAAGGTTTATTATAGAATTGGGCAGACCAGAATAACTATTTATTTTTCTAAAGAATTATTGATCCTGGGCATTTAAAAATCAGAAACACTGCCATTTTACAACAAAAGAATCCCTTCTCCTTCATTTCTCACTTCATATCCACATTCATTCAGGCTCGAGATTGTTCTGCTATCATGCATGTTTTCCCTGCTAAAAGGAGAGACAAGTGGTCTGCCTCCACAGTTCCCTGGCAACAGTCTTCAGTGACTCAATCACTACTTCTCATCCAACCACACGCTGATCCAAACATGGACAACAGCTGAAGTCAGGTCAAGTGAGAGTAACTTTTATTGGCATACGAGTATCATGGGACCGAATTTGGCATCAAGGAACCCTAACGAAACTGAGGGAATGGGAATCCGGGGGAAACCTCTCCACTGGTCAGAGTCACTCTACCCAAAGGAAGATTTGCATTTGTTTATTGTCACGTGTACCGAGGTACAGTGAAAAGTATTTTTCTGCGAGCAGCTCAAACAGATCATTTAGTACATGAAAATAAAATAAAAAGAAAATACATAAAAGGGCAACACAAGGTCCACAATGTAAATACATAACCGGCATCGGTGAAAAATGAAATGAAAATCGCTTATTGTCACAAGTAGGCTTCAAATGAAGTTACTGTGAAAAGCCCCTAGTCTCCACATTCCGACGCCTGTTCGGGGAGGCTGGTACGGGAATTGAACCCGCGTTGCTGGCCTTGTTCTGCTTCACAAGATAGCTGTTTAGCCCACTATACAGGAGTTTAGTATTAATCAGGTCAGTCCATAAGTGGGTCATTTAGGAGTCTAGTAGCAGTGGGGAAGAAGCTGTTTTTGAATCTGTTTGTGTGTGTTCTCAGACTTTTGTATCTCCTGCCCGATGGAAAAAGTTGGAAGAGTGAGTAAGCCGGGAGGGAGGGGTCTTTGATTATACTGCCCGCTTTCCCCAGGCAGTGGAAGGTGTAGATGGAATCAATGGATGGGAGGTAGGTTTGTGTGACGGACTGGGCTATGTTCAAAAGTCTCTGAAGTTTCTTGTGGTCTTGCGCCGAGCAGTTGCCATACCAGTCTGTGATGCAGCTAGATAGGATGCTTTCTATGGTGCATCTGTTAAAGTTGGTAAGAGTCAGTGTGGACATGCCGAATTTCCTTAGTTTTCTGAGGAAGCATAGCGCTGTTGTGCTTTCTTGGTGGTAGCTTTGACATGTGTGGACCAGGACAGATTTTTGGTGATGTGCACACCTAGGAATTTGAAGCCATAAACCATCTCCACCTCGGCCCAATTGATGCAGACAGAGGTGTGTACAGTACTTTGATTCCTGAAGTCAATGACCAGCTCTTTAGATTTGCTGGCATTGAGGGATAGATTGTTGTCGTTGCACCACTTCACTAGGTTCTCTATCTCCCTCCTGTATTCTGACCCGCCGTTATTCGAGATCCAACCCACTATGGTCGTGTCATCAGTAAACTTGTAGATGGAATTGGAACCAAAGTTTGCCATGCAGTCGTGAGTGTACAGAGAGTATAGAGAGCTAAGTACGCAGACTTGTGGGGCCCGGTTATTGAGAACTGTTGTGGAGGAGGTGTTGATGTTTATTCTTGCTGATTGTGGTTTGTGGGTCAAAAAGTCAGGATCCAGTTGCAGAGTAAGGAGCCAAGTCCTGGGTTTTGGAGCTTTGCTATGTGCTTGGCTGGGATCATGGTGTTGAAGGCGGAGCTGTAGTCAATAAATAGGAGTCTGATGTAGAAGTCCTTGTTGTTGATGCTCTAGGGATGAGTGTAAGGTCAGGGAGATGGCGTCTGCTGTGCACCGGTTGTGGCAGTATGCGAATATGGGACCAGCTCCAGGTTCCCAGGTTCAATTCCGGCCTCGGGTGACTGTGTGGAGTTTGCACTTTCTCCCAGTGTCTGCGTGGGTTTCCTCCGGGTGCTCCGGTTTTCTCCCACAGTCCAAAGATGTGCAGGTTAGGTGGATTGGCCAAGCTAAACTGCCCCTTAGTTAGGTCGGGTTACTGCGTTAGGGGAAGCCTGGGCTTAAGTAGTGTGCTCTTTCCAAGGGCCGGTGCAGACTCGATGGGCTGAATGGCCTCCTTCTGCACTGTAATTTCTATGATTCTATAACTCACAACTGCTCAGATACTTAATTTAGTCTGTGTCCAAATGCAGAAGGACCTGGGTGACATTCAGGCTTAGGCTGATAAATGGCAAAATTCAGGCCTGTCCTTTATCAGGCTCTCTCTCCCCATCTCCTGCTGTGATTATGAGATTGTTGAAGAGTTAAAATAAAGCTCTTTCTTGTTCCTTTTAATGAATTTGAATCTTCTTTCTCGCATTATTATATACCGGTGCTGTCAAAGAACTCATAAAAAGAAAGCTTTGAATGTTCTGTGAAACGGTCATTG
The DNA here is from genome assembly GCF_047496885.1 of Scyliorhinus torazame. Taxonomy (NCBI): domain Eukaryota; kingdom Metazoa; phylum Chordata; class Chondrichthyes; order Carcharhiniformes; family Scyliorhinidae; genus Scyliorhinus; species Scyliorhinus torazame. Next base: position 335,104,264 of record NC_092708.1, read on the forward strand.
ATATACATCGATAATAGAAACAATCTCATGACTGATTTTCGATGGGAATGAGGAGGGGATGTGCACCTGGGTGGGGTGCTTTTTTGGGGGGTCGGTCTAAACTTGATGGACCGAATGGCTTCCTTCTGCATTGTAGGTATTCTATGATCCTACGAAGACGACAAAATACGTACCTGCTGCACTCCACATAATCAGAAATTGTTCTAAAAAACAACTTGATTAGCTACCTTCCTGCATGTTATATATATGGCTGTCCTTCGTGAGAGAGCCTGGACAAACAATGGGAATGCTCAAAGACCAGTTGACCATTACGTGACATCACGGTGTACTGGATTCTGCTCTCATGGAACATTGACATAAACTCACTTTCCAGCAGGAGGGAATGGGAAAGTAATCAGGAGTGGGAATCCTGTGTTGTTATCTCTTCCTGGTTCAAGCTATGAGGCTGACTGAATAGCCCCTAAAGCTACTTTAGCTCAACACAGCTCAGTCCAGAGATCTAACAAGACGCTTTCTGTATGCGTCAGTAACAAACCAAACACTGCATTTACCCATTAAGCCAATGACAGAAGTGCAAACAAATCAACTGAACAAGACAAATGTAGTTTGAATCATGGAACACAGCTGTTATCATAGGGATTGGGAGGTGGTGGCGTAGTGCTATTGCCACTGGGGGCTGCAGTTCGAATCCCACCATAGCAGCTGGTAGAATTTTAAGTAGGTTAATAAATCTGGAATTATAAAGCTAGTCATTAGTGATGGTGACCATGAGGTTATCAGGGATTGTTGTGAAAACCCATCGGGTTTACTGGTGCCCTTTGTGGAGGAGGGTCTGTCATCCTGTCTGGCCTGAGTGGCGTCCGTGTGGTTGAATCTTTTATTTAAAAAAATATATTTATTAAGAATTTTTAAACAAAATTTTCAACCGTACAAACAAACCCCCCCCCCCCAACACAAAGGAAAGAAAGTTCGCGTGCGTAGCAAGACATGAACTTGGCAAGTCAATATGATACAGAACTTTGAACATTGGATTCCTCCCGTACATTTCAGTTTTCCGGATCATTCATGTATTTTCTTGCTCAAATGCCCCCCAGAAAAAAAAACCTTCCCCCTCCCTCCCTCCCTCCTCCCCCGCCGCCCCCCCCCCCCCCCCCCCCCCCCCCAAAAGAAAGATATCCCCCCCCCCCGGGTTGCTGCTGCTGCTGTCCGACCTTCATCTAACGCTCCGCAGGATAGTCTGGGAACGGTTGCCACCGCCTGTAGAACCCCTGCGCAGACCCTCTCAAGGCAAACTTTATCCTCTCCAACTTGATAAACCCTGCCATATCATTTATCCAGGCTTCCACGCTGGGAGGCTTCGCCCCTTTCCACATTAACAAGATCCTTCGCCGGGCTACCAGGGACGCAAAGGCCAGAATACCGGCCTCCTTCGCCTCCTGCACTCCCGGCTCGTCCGCTACTCCAAATAGTGCTAGCCCCCAGCTTGGCTTGACCCGGACTTTCACCACCTTAGATACTGTTCCCGCAACTCACCTCCAGAACCCCTCCAGTGCCGGACATGACCAGAACATATGGACATGGTTCGCCGGGCTTCCTGAGCACCACCCACATCTGTCCTCCAACCCAAAGAACCTACTCAGCCTCGCCCACGTCATGTGCGCTCTGTGAACTACCTTAAACTGTATCAGGCTGAGCCTGGCACAAGAGGAAGAGGAATTAACCCTACTTAAGGCATCAGCCCACAGCCCCTCCTCAATCTCCTTCCCCAGCTCCTCTTCCCATTTACCCTTCAGCTCCTCTACCAAAGCCTCCCCCTCTTCTTTCATCTCCTGGTATATTGCCGACACCTTGCCCTCTCCGACCCATACGCCCGAAATCACCCTGTCTTGAATCCCCTGTGCCAGGAGCAGCGGGAATTCCCTCACCTGCCGCCTCACAAATGCCCTTACTTGCATGTACCTGAAAGCGTTTCCCGGAGGTAGCCCAAACTTCTCCTCCAGCGCCCCTAAGCTCGCAAATGTCCCATCAATGAACAGGTCCCCCATTCTTTTAATCCCTGCCCTATACCAGCTCTGAAACTCCCCGTCCATCCTTCCCGGGACAAACCGATGGTCGTCTCTGATCGTGGACCACACCGAGGCTCCCATCGCACCCGTGCCGTCTCCGCTGCCCCCAGATCTTTAGCGTTGCCGCCACCACCGGGCTCGTGGTATACCTAGTCGGCGAGAGCGGCAACGGTGCCGTCACCAGCGCCCCCAGGCTCGTTCCTTTGCAGGACGCCATCTCCAACCTCTTCCATGCCGCCCCCTCTCCCTCCATCACCCACTTACGGATCATCGCAACGTTGGCTGCCCAATAGTAGCCACCCAGATTCGGCAACGCCAGCCCTCCTCTATCCCTACTTTGCTCCAGGAACCCCCTCCTTACCCTCGGAGTCTTACTCGCCCACACAAAGCCCATAATGCTCCTGCCTACCCTCTTAAAAAAGGCCTTGGTGATCACAATTGGAAGGCATTGAAATACAAAAAGAAACCTCGGAAGGACCACCATTTTAATCGACTACCCATCCCGCCAGCGAGAGCGGCAACATGTCCCACCGTTTAAAGTCCTCTTCCATCTGCTCCACCAGCCTCGTCAAGTTAAGTTTGTGCAGGGCCCCCCAGCTCCTAGCTACCTGGATCCCCAAGTATCGAAAGCTCCGATCCACCCTCCTCAGCAGTAGGTCGTCTATCCCTCTTCCCTGCTCCCCTGGATGCACCACAAAGAGCTCGCTCTTCCCTACATTGAGCTTGTAGCCCGCGAAGTCCCCAAACTCCCTTAGGATCTGCATGACCTCCACCATCCCCTCCACTGGGTCCGCCACATACAGCAACAGGTCGTCTGCATACAGCGACACTCGATGCTCCTCTCCCCCTTGGACCACCCCCTCCATTTCCCAGACTCCCTTAATGCCATGGCCAAAGGTTCAATTGCAAGTGCAAACAATAAGGGGGACAGGGGGCACCCCTGCCTCGTCCCTCGATACAGCCGAAAATAGTCCGACCTCTGCCGATTCGTAACCACACTCGCCACCGGGGCTCGATATAGGAGTTTAACCCAACTGATAAACCCCTCTCCAAACCCAAACCTCCGAAACACTTCACAGAGATACTCCCACTCCACTCGGTCAAAGGCCTTCTCCGCGTCCATAGCTGCCACTATCTCCGCCTCTCCCTCCACCGATGGCATCATTATCACATTTAGGAGCCTTCGCACATTGGTATTTCGCTGCCTACCCTTTACGAACCCCGTCTGGTCCTCGTGAATCACCCCCGGGACACAGTCCTCAATCCTCGTAGCCAAGATTTTTGCCAGCAACTTAGCATCTACGTTGAGGAGCGAGATCGGTCTATACGACCCGCATTGCAGTGGGTCCTTATCCCGCGTCAGGATCAAAGAGATCGTCGCCTCCAACATCGTCGGGGGCAGGGCCACCCCCCCCCTCCCCTTTGCTTCATTGAAGGTCCTTACCAGCAACGGGGCTAACATGTCTACATACTTCCTATAGAACTCCACCAGGAACCCATCCGGCCCCAAGGCCTTCCCTGCCTGCATGCTCCCCAGTCCTTTAACCAGCTCCTCCACCCCAATTGGCGCCCCCAAACCAGCCACCTCCCGCTCCTCCACCCTCGGGAACCTCAGTTGGTCCAAGAATCGTCGCATCCCCTCTTTTCCCCCTGGGGGCTGGGACCTATACAGCTCCTCGTAAAAGGCCTTGAATGCCTCATTCACTTTCACCGCACCGTAGTTCCCCTGCCATCCTGGACTCCACCTATTTCCCTCGCTGCCATCCTCTTACGGAGCTCATGTGCCAGCATCCGACTCGCCTTCTCCCCATATTCATACATCGCCCCCTGTGCCTTTCTCCACTGTGCCTCTGCCTTCCCTGTGGTCAACAGGTCGAACTCTGTCTGGAGACTTCGTCTCTCCCTGAGTAGTCCCTCATCAGGGGCCTCTGCATATCTCCTGTCCACCCTTAAAATCTCCCCCACTAATCTCTCCCTTTCCCTGCCCTCTCTCTTCTCCCTATAAGCCCTGGAGATTAACTCTCCCCTGACCACCGCCTTCAGAGCCTCCCATACTACTCCCACCTGCACCTCCCCGTTGTCATTGGCCTCCAGATATCTTTCGATGCACCCCCGCACCCTCCCACACACTTCCTCGCCCGCCAGCAGTCCCACATCCAACCGCCACAGCGGGCGTTGGTCCCTCTCCTCCCCCAGCTCTAGCTCCACCCAATGCGGGGCGTAGTCTGAAATGGCTATGGCCAAATACTCCGTTCCCTCCACTTTCGGGATCAATGCCCTGCCCAGAACAAAAAACTCTATCCGGGAATAGGCCTTATGTACATGGGAGAAAAAAGAAAATTCTCCGGCCAAAGGCCTGGCAAATCTCCACGGATCTACTCCCCCCATCTGATCCATAAACCCCCTGAGCACCTTGGCCGCAGCCGGCCTCTTACCCGTCCTAGATCTGGAACGATCTAATGCTGGGTCCAACACCGTGTTGAAATCCCCACCCATTATCAAGCTCCCTACCTCCAACTCCAGAATACACCCCAACATCCGTTTCAGGAATCCAGCATCGTCCCAGTTCGGGCCGTATACATTTACCAATACTACTCCCGTCCCCTGCAACCTACCGCTCACCATCACGTATTGGCCTCCATTGTCCGCTACTATGTTCTTGGCCTCAAACGACACCCGCTTCCCCACCAGTATTGCCACCCCTCTATTCTTCGCATCCAGCCCCGAATGGAACACCTGTCCTGCCCATCCCTTCCTTAACCTGACCTGATCTGCCACCTTCAGATGTGTCTCCTGAAGCATGACCACGTCTGCCTTCAGTCCCTTTAAGTGCGCGAACACTCGGGCCCTCTTAACCGGCCCATTTAGGCCTCTCACATTCCACGTGATCAGCCGGATTGGGGGGCTACCCACCCCCGCCGACTAGCCATCTATCTTGGGCCAGTCCCATGCCCGCGTCTCCCGCACCCTCCAGTCCCCCAGACAGGGAACCCCCACCCCGACCACCTCTTCCATTTTCAGTTACCCCTCGGCCTGTGCAGCAGCAACCCTATTATCCCCCTCTCTCACCCCCCGCTAAATCCGCATCTAGCTCTTTTGCTCCCCCCATACTACTTCCGTGAGTCAGCTGACTTCTGCTGACCCCGGCTTCCCCTGCCTTCCCGTTGATCTCCCCCGTGTGGGAATCTCTCCTCCTCCTTACGTTCCTCCATCCCCCCCTCCCTAGCGCGGGAAAAAGCCCGCGCTTTCCTGAGCTAGCCCCGCCCCGTGGTGCAGTTCCTGTTGCGGCCTTATCCCAGTTCCCCCATCCCCGAGTCTCACCGCCCTCCAGCACCGACGCCCACATTCCCCACTATCTCATCAAAAGAAAAAAGAACTCTTCCCCCGTCCCCATCCATCATCCCACCCGTGAAACATTCTTTACCCATATTTACAACCCTGTATACAGTCAACATCTTCCCCACAACCACAGTTCGAGTCCAAATTTTCGCTTTGGATAAAGGTCCAAGCCTCTTCTGGCGTTTCGAAATAGTGGTGTCGGTCCTGATAAGTGGCCCACAGTCGCGCAGGCTGCAGCATTCCGAATCTCACTCTTTTTTTATGCAGCACCGCCTTGGCCCGGTTGAAGCCCGCTCTCCTCTTTGCCTCCTCCGCACTCGTCCTGGTAGACTCGGATCACCGCATTCTCCCATCTACTGCTCCGCACCTTCTTGGCCCATCTCAGGACACTCTCTTTGTCCGCGAAGCGATGGAACCTCGCCACTATCGCCCTTGGCGGCTCGCCAGCCTTGGGTCTCCTCGCCAGGACCCGGTGAGCCCCTTCTAGCTCCAGGGGGCTCGAAGAGATCTCCGCACCCATCAACGAATGGACCATCGTGCTCACATACGCCCCGGCATCAGCCCCCTCCATTCCTTCGGGGAGACCCAGAATCCGGAGATTCTTCCTCCTCGACCTGTTCTCCAGGACCTCGAGTCTCTTGGCCCACCTCTTGTGCACCGCCTCGTGCGCCTCCATCTTTACCGCCAGGCCCAGGATCTCGTCCTCGTTCTCATTAGTTTTATCCCTCACCTCAGGGGGCTCCACCGCCTGGGCCTTCTGGGTCTCCTTCAGCCCCTCGATCGCCAACAGCATTGGCGCCAGCACCTCCTTTTTAAGCTCCTCCACGCAGCACCTGAGGAACTCCTGCTGGTCCGGCCCCCATGCTGCTCGATCTCCGTCCTCCGCCATCTTGGTTTTTCCCCCTCGTTTTTGCCGCTGCTCCAAAGCCTCTTTCTCCGTCGCTCCACCGCTAATCCCCGCCATACGACGTAAGGGGGGACCTTACTTCACCTTCCCACACGGGATTCAATCAAAACATTTCCGTTGGGGCTCCTCCGGAGAGCCCAAAAGTCCGTTATAGCGGGAGCTGCCGAAATGTGCGGCGATGCGGAGGTGTGGTTGAATCTTAACTGCTCTCTGAAATGACCCAGCAAGGTCAGTTTGGGGGCAATTCGGGATGGGCAAAAATGTTTTTTCTGGAAGTGAAGGAAATCTACCATCGTTACCTGGTCTGGCCTAGATGTGACTCTAGATCCACAGCAATGCGGTTGGCTCTTAAGTGACCTCAGTTTGATTAGGAATGGGCAATAAAGGCTGGCGCAACCGGCAAAAGCCATGTCCCATGAATGAATAAACAAAATGGTAAAATAGGGCTGAGTCAGCACGGCTTTATCAAGGGAAGGTCATGCCTGACAAATTTGTTAGAATTCTTTGAGGAGGTCAGGAGGACATTAAGACAAAGGAGAACCAGTGGGTGTGATCTATTTACATTTCCAGAAGGCTTTTGACAATGTGCTTTACAGGAGCCTGCTAAATAAGAGCCCATGGTTTTAGGGGCAAGGTGCTGGCATGGATGGAGGATTGGCTGACTGGCAGAAGGCAGAGAGTGGGGATAAAGGGATCCTTTTCAGGATGGCAGCCAGTGACTGCCATCTTCAGGGGTCAGTATTGGGACCACAACTATTCACAATATACATTAATGATTTGGAAGAAGGAACTGAAGGCATGGTTATTAAGTCTGCAGGTGAAACAAAGATATGTAGAGGGACAGGTAGTGTTGAGGAAGTGGAGAGGTTGCAGAAGGACTTGGACAGGCTAGGAGAGTGGGCAAAGAAGTGGCAGATGGAATACATTGTGGAAAAGTGTGAGGTTGTGCACTTTGGTAGGAAGAATGGAGGCATAGACTATTTTCTAAATGGAAAAAGGCTTCAGAAATCTGAAGCACAAAGGGACTTGGGAGTCTTAGTTCAAGATTCTCTCAAGGTTAACGTGCAGGTTCAGTTGACAGGAATGCAAATGCAATATTAACATTCATTTCGAGAGGGCGAGAATACAAGAGCAGGGGTGTACTGCTGAGGCTGTATAGGGGTCTGGTCAGACCCCTTTTGGAATATTGTAAGCCGTTTTGGGCCCCGTATCTAAGGAAGGATGAGCTGGCCTTGGAGGAGGTTCACAAGAATGATACCGGGAATGAAGGGCTCGTCAGACAAGGAGCAGCTGAGGACTCTGGGCCTGTACTCAATGGACTTTAGCAGGATGAGGGGTGATCTCATTGAAACTTACAGAACACGCAGAGGCCTAGATAGAGTTGATGCGGAGATGATGTCCCCACTAGTAGGATAAACTAGAACCCGAGGGCACAACCTAAGACTGAAGGGACAATTCTATAAAATTGAGATGAGAAGACGAAATTTCTTCAGCCAGAGGGTGGTGAATCTGTGGAACTCATTGCCGCAGAAGGCTGTGGAGGCCAAGTCACTGAATGTCTTTAAGACAGAAATAGATAGGTTCTTGATTAATAAGGGGATCAGGGGTTACGGGGAGAAGGCAGAATAATGGGGATGAGAAACATATCAGCCATTCGAATGGCAGTGCAGGCTCGATGGGCTGAATGACCTCAATTCTGCTCAAAAAAAAAGTTTTTTTGATATCGACCAAATAGAAAATGTAACAGAAGATAAAAATAATTTTTGGTTTTGTAGCTTATTTCACATGACTGGGATTATCCAACTGGGAATTGATGGGATCTTATCCTGTTGCGATTTGTAACATGAGCACCATCTGCCTGAAGTCAGAAGTGTCTTTATCGACCATCTGGACGCACCATCACATTCTGCTATCCGAAGGACACAAGGGTCCCCAATGGGCGGCTTTCGGCCGGAGAGTCTTCCATTCGTCGATCGGTGTTTTGGCATGGAGGGAATTATGAGGTGATCCTGTGGAATAGCCTGTTATGTTGATTCACAGACTCCTAGGCCATCTGTAATTTGAGAGGTTTGGAGGATTCCACTTTTTCATATTTTTTTAGGCGATCCATTTGAACAAGGATGCTGCTCAATGTTAGGCTGTATTTCAGTCCCAGTCATTAGAGAATGTGGGTATATTGAAGGACCTCCTCGTGGACTTCAGTATCACTCTCCCCCATCCCTCTCCCCCTCCGTGAATGTCACCTTAATTTGATTGGCTAAGTTCCTTTCAAAGTGCTTAGTTTTTGTCACAATCTGTTAGTGCTGCCCCTTTCAAAATGGGAATTTGGCTCCTCTTCACGGACACCTTCTGGTTGGATCAAAAGTGACAGAAATATGTTCTTAATTTAAAATTAATAATAATAATCTTTTGTCAGAAGTGTGAAGTTACTGTGAAAAGCCCCTAGTCGCCACATTCCGGCCCCTGTTCGGGGAGGCCGGTACGGGAATTGAACCCGTGCTGCTGGCCTTGATCTGCATTACAAACCAACTGTTTAGCCCACTAAGCTAAACCAGCCCTTGGCAGGGCCAGCTCACAACATCAAACATAGCACAGGTACATGTGTATTGCCAGGATGAACATATTAATGCATGACATACAGTTCAGAAGCAATAAAGCGTTGGGACAATAGTGGCAATTTCCAGAGATGGATTAATCAATAATCCATTATTGGGGCAGCATGGTAGCATAGTGGTTAGCACAATTGCTTCACAGCTCCAGGGTCCCAGGTTTGATTCCCGGCTTGGGGCACTGTCTGTGCGGAGTCTGCACGTTCTCCCCGTGTGTGCGTGGGTTTCCTCCGGGTGCTCCGGTTTCCTCCCACAGTCCAAAGATGTGCAGGTTAGGTGGATTGGCCATGCTAAATTTCCCTTAGTGTGCAAAAATTGTCCTTAGTGGGGTTACTGGGTTTTGGGGGTAGGGTAGGGGTGTGGGCTTGGGTGGGGTGCTCTTTCCAAGAGCCGGTGCAGACTCGATGGGCCGAATGGCCTCCTTCCGCACTGTAAATTCTATGAAAATAACAGTTGGTTTGCAATGAGTGCCCCAGTGAGAGTATCAACTCATTTCAGGCAGTCACCGTTATAGTGTTGAGTGGCAACAAGGCTGTATAGCCTTGTATAGCCTCATCCCCATTCTCCTGCCTTCTCCCCGTAACTCCTAAACCCCATATTAATCAAGAACCTATCTATCTCTGACTTAAAGACATTCAGTGACTTGGCCTCCACAGCCTTCTGCGGCAATTTGAGTAGGTAACAAGGAAGTTAGACAAAGGAGAACCAGTGGACGTGATTTATTTAGATTTCCAGAAGGACTTTGACAATGTGCTGCATAGGAGACTGTTAAATAAGTTAAAAGCCCATGGTGTTAAGGGTACGATCCTGGCATGGATAGAGGATTGGCTGACTGGCAGAAGTCAGAGAGTGGGGATAAAGGAATCTTTTTCAGGATGGCAGCCGGTGACTAGTGGTGTGCCTCAGGGGTCGGTGCTGGGACCACAACATTCATTAATGATCTGGAGGAAGGAACTGAAGGCACTGTTGCAAAGTTTGCAGATGATACAAAGATCTGTAGAGGGACAGGTAGTATTGAGGAAGCAGGTGGGCTGCAGAAGGACAGGCTAGGAGAGTGTGCAAAGAAGTGGCAAATGAAATACAATGTGGAAAAGTGTGAGGTTATGCACTTTGGAAGGAGGAATTTAGGCAGAGACTATTTTCTAAATGGGGAAATGCTTAGGAAATCAGAAGCACAAAGGGACTTGGGAGTCCTTGTTCACGATTCTCTTAAGGTTAATGTGCTGGTTCAGTCAGCAGTTAAGAAGACAAATGCAATGTTAGCATTCATGTCAAGAGGGCTAGAATACAAGACCAGGGATGTACTTCTGAGGCTTTATAAGGCTCTAGTCAGGCCCCTTTTGGAGTATTGCGAGCAGTTTTGGGCCCCGTATCTAAGGAAGGATATGCTGGCCTTGCAAAGGGTCCAGAGGAGGTTCACAAGAATGATCCCTGGAATGAAGAACTCGTCGTATGAGGAATGTTTGAGGACTCTGGGTCTACACTCGTTGGAGTTTAGAAGGATCTTATTGAAACTTACAGGATACTGCGAGGCCTGGATAGAGTGGACGTGGAGAGGATTTTTCCACTTGTCGAAAAAACTAGAACCAGAGGGCACCATCTCAGACTAAAGGGACGATCCTTTAAAACAGAGATGAGGAGGAATTTCTTCAGCCAGAGGGTGGTGAATCTATGGAACTCTTTGCCGCTGAAGGCCAAATCACTGAGTGTCTTTAAGACAGAGATAAATAGGTTCTTGATTAATAAGGGGATCAGGGGTAATGGGGAGAAGGCAGAAGAATGGAGATCAGAAAATATCAGCCATGATTACATGGCGGAGCAGACGCGATGGGCTGAGTGGCCTAATTCTGCTCCCATGTCTTATGGTAAGGCTGTTAGGCGAGAGAAAGCACAGGTGTATTCCAAAGTGTTCAAACAATGAAAACCAGAGGGAATGCTTAACGCCAATTATGGTGTAATGCATAACCCATAGCAGCACAGCCACAAGCAAGCAGACTGATTCAGCAACGATATGCAGCAAGGAACCTGAACAATGCTAACATTCACCAGAATTAGGTCTTCAGGGCCACTGGCAACTTGTTTTGTATGGCGCATATTTCATCACCGTTTATCTATATTATTTTGCGGTAACAAAAGTGGGGTATCAAGTCTCTAGAATTATAAAAATTAAACCCAATCAGCAGCAGCAACCCAGGGGGAAGCGGGGGAGGGGGGGGGGGGGGAGGGGGGAGGTTTAGTTTAGTTTAGGTCAAAGATAAAGGGGTTTTGTTACTTGTGTATTGTTAAAAATTTCTGTATTGTTATTGTTGCGTTTGCTTTGTAAGAGGGGAAAAATTGTTGTTTGGGAAAAAAATTTCAATACAACATATTTAAAAAAAAAAATTAAACCCAACATTTAAAAGGTCAGCTATACAAGAACTAGTTAAAGAGCGGATGATCAGATCTCAGGTGGTGCCAAACTGTTGATGCCAAACTGATAAATCCTCTGAAATCTCTGGTCTGACATATACATTGTCACTGTAACAAAACATTGTCACTGTAACGAAAGGAATTATAGCAGCAATGGAGCACAGGTATAAAGGATGGGATACAGGAAAACTGCACAAAGTGGAAATATGGCTCAAAATGGTACTCATTTTTGCTGAAATTATAACGCTGATTTTTAATTGCTGGCAGGACCAACATTTTCTGCCCATCCCTCATTGCCTTGAACTGTTTTGGCTCGCCACACCATTTCAGAAGGCAGTTAAGAGTCAATCACATTGTTGTGGGTCTGGTGTCACATGTAGACTAGATCAGGTACAGACGGCAGATTTCCATCCCTAAAGGACATTAGTGAACCAAATGGGTTCGAACGACAATCCACAATGGTTTCATAGGGTGGAATTTCCCAGTCCTGACAGTGGCAGGTTTGTGGCGAGAAAGCATGTCAGGTTTATACCTTCACCACTTTCATGGCGGGCCAGATTTCCCACTGACCCATGACAGGAACCCTGTCCGCATGCTTTAACATGACACGAATACGGATTAAAAACGCAACTCGCCAGAATCACGTCCCCTCTCCTAATTACATCGCACACCTGCGAGAGCTCAGACTGGTCCCTTTCACATCTGGATATAAGAGGTGTGTAGCAATCTACCCTCGCCTCGCCCACCACTGCACCAGCCTCTGGAATGGAAAATTCCGCCTGTAGTCACCATTACTGAGAATAGTGTTTCAATTCAAGATTATTAATTGAATTGAAATTCCACCAGCTGCCGTGGTGAGATTTGAACAAGTGGCCTCAGATCATTAGGCTGGGCCTCTGGTTTTCTAATCCAGTGATGTTACCACTACCTTCTGTCTCCCACTTTCTCCTTAACCCAGATTGGTAAACATGCATTCAGTGGCAAAACCCTCTGATGTCAGAGCTTGGATGATTTTTACCCGCTAGTCTCTGGTAGTGGAATTACCAATATTATCATTTATATTAGGAAACAACAAATTTAAAAAACATCTTTGAAACTGCTTTAAAAAAGCACAGGAAACACAATTCTAATTTGACTCACTCTGTGTCCCCGTACCCTGCGTCCCAGGCAATATAGGAACTTTTTTTGCAAACAAGGTACATGAGGCCAACTAGATTAGGAAGACAATTCCCGAAACCTATTAACAAACTGTGCAGTCTACGAAGAATAATGATATATTAAAAAGCTGCTTATTTAAAGACATTTGGCTCCTTTTTGAAGATTTCTAGTATCTTCCAAAGTTTTGCTTTTTGTATTAGATGCAAGTCCATTCTGACCCACATTGGTTTGGGTTTTCTGAATTTATCTGTCCTTGGTAACTCATTCTTTTGGGTTTTTCTGTGCTTCAGACAGCCAGATCTGCTGCTGTGGACTTGTGATTCTCTACAGTTGCGAGGAGGCTGAGGCAATTGCATCCAGCTCCCGTCTTTCCTTTCTGGGGATGAGGTACTGCAGTTCGCACCATATTAGGAAATGCTGCATGGCCTGTTTTTCATAGTGAACAAATTTGAATGAATCAATTTTGGTATTATTATTGTAACTCATTTATCGTTTTTTCTGAGGAATCATGTCCTACTACGTCGTAGAAAATGTCACCGTGTTTATTCATCGAAGTTACAGTGCAGAAGGAGGCCATTCGGCCCATCGAGTCTGCACTGGCTCTTGGAAAGAGCACCCTACCGAAGCCCACACCTCCACCCTATCCCCATAACCCAGTAACCCCACCCAACACTAAGGGCAATTTTGGACACTAAGGGCAATTTAGCATGGCCAATTCACCTAACCTGCACATCTTTGGACTGTGGGAGGAAACCGGAGCACCCGGAGGAAACCCACGCACACACGGGGTGAATGTGCAGACTCCGCACAGACAGTGACCCAAGCTGGGAATCAAACCTGGGACCCTGGAGCTGGGAAGCAATTGTGCTAACCACTATTCTACCATGCTGCCCTCGATGATTGCTACCGTATCAGCAGGGGATAAACATATAAATGTTGGTGGAATACAGATGTTTGATACTTGTTCGAGGTTTTGGGAAGGTTTGGGCCGGGATATGTGGCATGGGAGCAATTGTTGTATGTGGCATCAAGGGCGAGTGCGAGGACGAATAATATGAGCTCACAAAGCTTTGACTTACACAGGGGTACGAGGCAGGGGTGCCCGCTGTCGCCGTTGCGGTTTGCACTGGTCATAGAGCCGCTGGCGATGGCTCTTAGGGGGTCGACGGAGTGGCGGGGGATTATGAGGGGACAGAGGAAGCATCGGGTGTCGCTCTATGCCGATGACATCTTGCTGTATGTTTCGGATCCGTTGGAAAGTATGGGAAGGATTTTGGTCCAGCTGGGGAGGTTTGGAGTGTTCTTGGGGTACAAACGGAATGTAGGGAAAAGCGAGGTTTTCCTGGTGAATGAGCTGGGACAGCGGGCTAATTTAGGGGGGGTGCCACTTACGGTAGCAAGGCATAGGTTTAGGTTTATGAGGATTCAGGTAGCGAGGAAATGGACAGAGCTCCACAAGTGGAACTTAACACAAGTGGCTGGTGGAGGAGGCCAGAGAGGATGTTACGAGGTGGGATACAATGCACTTAACGTTGGCGGGCAGGGTCCAAGTGGTGAAAATGAATATTATGCCGAGGTTCTTGTTTACTTTTCAGGCTCTCCCGATCTTTATACCAAAGGCTCTTTTTCAGAAAGTGGACACGATCGTTTTGAACTTTGTATGGGCAGGGAAGGTGCTGAGGGTCGGGATGACCCTGCTACACAGGTAGCTTTGCCGAACTTGCTTTGTTATTATTGATCGGCGAATGTGGACAAGGTGCGGCGGTGGTGGGAAGGAAAAGGGGTAGAGTGGGTTTTGGATGGAGGAGGAATTTTGTCAGGGGTCTAGTTTGAGGGCTATGGTGACGGCAGCATTGCCATGGCTCACAGTAGGTATTCAGGGAGCCCAGTGGTGCAGTCCACGATGAAGATATGGAATCAGTTGAAAAGGCATTTTAGGGTGGAAGGGATGTCGGTGCTAACGGTGCTGTGCGAGAATCATGGGTTTGAGCTGGGGAGGATGGATGGTGTATACAGGAGGTGGAGGGAAGTGGGGCTGGTCAAGGTGAGGGATCTGTATTTGGAGGAAGGGTTCGCCAGTCTGGAGGAGCTGAGGGAGAGGGTCGAGCTGCCGAGGGGGAGTGAGTTCAGGTATCTGCAGGTTAGGGTCTTTGTGCGAAAGGTCTGGAGGGGGTTCCCTAGATTAGAACATAGAACATTACAGCGCAGTACAGGCCCTTCGGCCCTCGATGTTGCGCCGACCTGTGAAACCACTCTAAAGCCCATCTACACTATTCCCTTATGGTCCATATGTCTATCCAATGACCATTTGAATGCCCTTAGTGTTGGCAAGTCCACTACTGTTGCGGGCAGGGCATTCCACGCCCTTACTACTCTCTGAGCTAAGAACCTACCTCTGACATCTGTCCTATATCTGTCTCCCCTCAATTTAAAGATATGTCCCCTCGTGCTAGACATCACCAGCCGAGGAAAAAGGCTCACTGTCCACCCTATCTAATCCTCTGATCATCTTGTATGCCTCAATTAAGTCACCTCTTAACCTTCTTCTCTCTAACGAAAACAGCCTCAAGTCCCTCAGCCCTCCCTCATAAGATCTTCCCTCCATACCAGGCAACATTCTGGTAAATCTCCTCTGCACCCTTTCCAATGCTTCCACATCCTCCCTATAATGCGGCGACCAGAATTGCACGCAATATTCCAAATGCGGCCGCACCAGAGTTTTGTACAGCTGCAACATGACCTCATGGCTCCGAAACTCAATCCCGCTACCAATAAAAGCTAACACACCATACGCCTTCTCAACAACCCTCTCAACCTGGGTGGCAACTTTCAGGGATCTATGTACATGGACACCAAGGTCTCTCTGCTCATCCACACTGCCAAGAATCTTACCATTAGCCCAGTACTCGGTCTTCCTGTTATTCCTTACAAAATGAATCACCTCACACTTTTCTGCATTAAACTCCATTTGCCACCTCTCAGCCCAGCGCTGCAGCATTTCTATGACTCTCTGTAACTTGTAACATCCTTCCGCACTGTCCACAACTCCACCGACTTTAGTGTCATCTGCAAATGTACTCACCCATCCTTCTACGCCCTCCTCCAGGTCATTTATAAAAATGACACAACAGCAGTGGCCCCAAAACAGATCCTTGTGGTACATCACTAGTAACTGGACTCCAGTCTGAACATTTCCCATCAACCATCACCCTTTGTCTTCTTCCAGCTAGCCAATTTCTGATCCAAACTGCTAAATCACCCTGAATCCCATGCCTCCGTATTTTCCGCAGTAGCCTACTGTGGGGAACCTTATCAAACGCTTTACTGAAATCCATATACACCACATCAACTGCTTTACCCTCATTCACCTGTTTGGTCACCTTCTCAAAGAACTCTATAAGGTTTGTGAGGCACGACCCACCCTTCACAAAACCGTGTTGACTATCTCTAATCAAATTATTCCTTTCCAGATGATTATACATCCTATCCCTTATATACCTTTCCAAGATTTTGCCCACAACAGAAGTAAGGCTCACTGGTCTATAGTTACCGAGGTTGTCTCTACTCCCCTTCTTGAACAAGGGGACAACATTTGCTATCCTCCAGTCTTCTGGCACTATTCCTGTAGACAAAGATGACTTAAAGATCAAAGCCAAAGGCTCAGCAATCTCCTCCCTAGCTTCCCAAAGAATCCTAGGCTAAATCCCATCCAGCCCAGGGGACTTATCTATCTTCACACTTTCCAGAATTGCTAACACCTCCTCCTCATGAACCTCAAGCCCTTCTAGTCTCGTAGCCTGAATCTCAGTATTCTCCTCGACAACATTGTATTTTTCCTGTGTGAATACTGACGAAAAATATTCATTTAGCACCTCTCCTATCTCCTCGGGCTGCAAGCACAACTTCCCACTACTGTCCTTCACTGGCCCTACTCTTACCCTAGTCATTCTTTTATTCCTGACATATCTATAGAAAGCTTTAGGGTTATCCTTGATCCTACCTGCCAAAGACTTCTCATGTCCCCTCCTGGCTCTTCCTAGCTCTCTCTTTAGGTCCTTCCTAGCTAACTTGTAACTCTCGAGCGCCCTAACTGAACCTTCATGTCTCATCTTTACGTAAGCCTCCTTCTTCCTCTTGACAAGTGTTTTGACTGCTTTAGGAAACCACGGTTCCCTTGCTCGACCACTTCCTCCCTGCCTGGCAGGTACATACTTATCAAGGACACGCAGTAGCTGTTCCTTGAACAAGATCCACATTTCCATCCCCTGCAGTTTTCCTCTCCATCCGATGCATCCTAAGTCTTGCCTCATCGCATCATAATTGCCTTTCCCCCAGATATCACACTTGCCCTGCGGTATATACCTATCCCTTTCCATCACTAAAGTAAACGTAATCGAACTGTGGTCATTATCACCAAAGTGCTCACCTACCTCCAAATCTAACACCTGTCCTGGTTCATTACCCAGTACCAAATCCAATATGACCTCGCCTCTCATTGGCCTATCTACATACTGTGTCAGGAAACCCTCCTGCACACATTGGACAAAAACGGACCCATCTAAAGTAGTCGAACTATAGCGTTTCAAGTCAATATTTGGAAAGTTAAAAGTCCCCCATAACAACTACCCTGCTGCTTTCGCTCCTATCCAGAATCATCTTTGCAATCCTTTCCTCTACATCTCTGGAACTTTTCGGAGGCCTATAGAAAACCCCTAACAGGGTGACCTCTCCTTTCCTGTTTCTAACCTCAGCCCATACTACCTCAGTAGTCGAGTCCTCATCAAACGTCCTTTCTGCCACCGTAATACTGTCCTTGACTAACAATGCCACCCCTCCCCCTCTTTTACCACCTTCCCTGTGCTTACTGAAATATCTAAACCTCGGCACTTGCAACAACCATTCCTGTCCCTACTCTATCCATGTCTCCGAAATGGCCACAACATCGAAGTCCCAAGTACCAACCCATGCCGCAAGTTCCTCCTATAACCCACCTTATTCTAGATGCTCCTGGCATTGAAGAAGACACACTTTAAACCACCTTCCTGCCCGCCGGTACACTCCTGCAACATTGAAACCTTACTCATGACCTCACTACTCTCAACCTCCTGTATACTGGAGCTACAATTCAAGTTCCCAAGCCCCTGCTGAAGTAGTTTAAACCCTCCCGAAGAGCATTAGCAAATTTCCCCCCCAGGATTGTCGGGACACACCCTGCTGGAGCCACTGCTGCTTCCGGATGTGGAAGGGGAGGGAAGAATTGTGGATATATATACAAGTGGCTGGGGGAGCAGGGAGGCGAGCAGGTGGTGAAGATCAAGGAGAAATGAGAAGCGGAGTTGGGAGGGGAGGCCAATTGGGTATGGGGTAAGGCACTGCGTAGGGTAAGCGGGACCTCCTCTTGTGCAAGGGTTAGCCTGATATAGTTTAAGGTGGTGCACAGGGTGCATATGACTCGGGCAAGAATGAGTGGGTTCTTTCAGGGGGTAGCAGGTGAGTGTTAAAGGTGTGGGAGGGGGCCAGCGAATCACGCGCATATGTTTTGGGGTTGCGAAAAATTGGGAAGATTCTGGGTGGGAGTGTTCGCGATCTTAGCCAGGATAGTGGAGGAAGAGGTGGACCCGAACCCTTTGGTGGTGATATTTGGTGTTTCAGAGAAGCCGGAGCTCTTGGAGAGGAGGAAGGCCGATGTTGCGGCCTTCGCCTCTCTGATTGCACGCCGATTAATTTTGCTGGAGTGGCGATCGGCATCGTCACCGGGGCTAGCGACTTGGTTGGGTGACCTGTACGACATCCTGCGGTTGGAGAAGATAAAGTATAAGTTAAGGGGCTCTGCAGGGGGGTTTGAGAAAAGGTGGGGGATGTTTGTGACCGTGTTCGAGGGGCTGTTCCTTGCAGGGGGGGGGGGGTGAAATGGGTGAAAAAGAGGACATTCTGTACAGACTATATAGTTGATTGCTGGGAAGTATGGATTCCCGGAGTGTTTATTTGTTGTAACCTGTTTTGATACATGTTGTAATAAAATAAATAAATAATAGGAATATGCTTGTTAGTCTGTGATGCTGACACAAGCAAAGCAGAAGCATTCACACACTTAAATTACAGATTTTTTTTTTTCAAAAAGAACCAGCAGAGATGTAGGTGAAATATTATTTTGGGATATGCCGTTGGAATATAGGGTTTGTTATACAGCCCGGGATTCCTGTTTGAAGGTTTCTGCAATTCACAGTCAAATGTCAATAAAGGTTTCATAAGTTTATACCTGGAGCCTCATTCCAGTTTTATGAATGAATTAACATGTTAAAGCAAAAATTATGCATGACAGCAGGCTGGTCTAAGAAGGGTGAATGACAAAGTGTGAGAAGCCAAGACAGGAAGGGATAGGTTCATTACAAAATTAAGACTTGATTCTGAATGTACCGATCTCATCTTAGGACTCATGTTAGTCAATGAGTTTTTTTGACTCACGATTTCTTGTCACTTGGTTCAACAGGCAAAGTTGCTCTTTGCAGCCCCACCCCCTCCACCTCTTACACTTTCCCTCAATTTCTCACAGGTGCAGACCAGTGGCACAAAATACATCTGCTATTTCTGAGCAGGTATCCATGCAAAAATGAAACAAATGAGTCAAGCAAATAAATATTTGCATTGTGCATTGCCACATTGCTGAATTACTGTAAAACTCTGCCATCAACACTGCTATGAAGTTTAATTTTGAAGACTGGACAGCTTAAGCAATCACCCAGATCTGCAAGTCATGGGACCAAACTTAAAACATATTTTGTCCGCGAAAACTTCAGAGGGCATATCTTTCAACGATTTAGCAGGTCCGAGGCCAGTTGTCGCAGTTCTTCACCTCAGTGCCAGGTAGAATTCCTGGTGGAGGCCAGGCAATCCACTCAAATGATTGAAGTTGGGAAACTGGCTGGAATGAGACAGCAAAATTCTGGCAAAAGAAAGTCCAACCGCATACATGTGTCAATTTTATTATTAAGTCAGCTAATCCTAAACCTTTTAAGTACCCACTGCAGGCCCTACAAATTAAAGGGGAATAATTGCACTGTGGTGACCAGGCAGCTTGGAAATTCCATCCATTATAGCTGATCCAAGGATGAGAGATATGGGCGGGATTCTCCATTTTTGAGACTAAGTGTTGATGACGACCCAGAATTCGCACAGAACGCTTGTGAGGAGGCCGTGTGTGAACGAACCGCCGAGGGTGATGGTGATGCGAATGCACCAGTTCCTGGATAAGAAACAGATTTTGCAGTGGGCCAGGCAGACACGGAGCTGCAAGTGGGAGAACAGCATACTGCGCATCTACCAGGACCTGGGTGCGGATCTGGCAAAGAGAAGAGCGGGATTCAACAGAGTAAAATCGGCCCTTTTCAAGAAGAAGGTGATGTTTGGACTGCTTTTTCCAGCTCGTTTATGGGTCACCTATGAAGAGCAGCAACTTTATTTTGAGACGCCAGAGGAGTCGATGGACTTTGTTAAAAGTAAAGGGCTAGCAAGCAACAGATCATTGAACTCTCGAGATGGGTAATGCTGTATCGATTTTGCTAAATGTATTCTTGCTTTTGCATTGTATGTGAAATGATTTTTTAAAAAAGATATTGATTCTTGGGCTGTTGCTCAGTTTTGTAAGTTAATTTGGTGCTGGTGGGGGAAGGGTGGATGGATCTTCTTTGTCTTTTCTTTGTGCTTGGTGTGGTTAGAACTGTTTTTTTTTGGATATGTAGTGCTTTGTGTAACAAGGGGCTATTTCTGTTTCTAAAGTTAACTTTGTTCTATTGGGAATTGGATGGTGGGATTTATCTTTTTCTACTGTTTGTTTACTGGGGACCGTGATGTTTTGAAAATCTATGTCCAAGCAAGGGGGGGGGGAGGAGGGAGAACAATGGAGAGATAGGATGTCTGGTGCCATGGGTGGGACCTACCGGGTCAACTGGCTCACGGAAGCACAGTGGGGCGCAAGCAGGTGATAAGGTTGATATGGGGGGTTGGATTTTTGGTGCTGTTACTAGGAAGGGGGGGGGGGCGGAAAGAGCTGCTCTGCTGACAGTGGAGGAACTGTTATTCGGGGACAAATGGGAGGTCAAGAATGGCGGATGCCCGAGGCTGGCCTCGAGGGGGTGAGGGTCGCAAGCTGGAGGCTGGCCTAAGAAGGGTAATGGCTAGTCGGCGGGGTGTGTGGGGGGGGGCAGGAAGCCCCCCCCCCCCCCGACTAGGCTGATTACTTGGAATGTCAGAGGGCTAAACGGGCCGGTCAAGAAGGGCTCGGTGTTCATGCATCTGAGGGGATTGAAGGCGGACGTGGCAATGCTACAAGAGACACACCTAAAGGTTATAGATCAGACCAGATTGAGGAAGGGGTGGGTTGACCAGGTATTCCATTCAAGACCAGGGGGGTTGCGATCCTGATTAACAAACGGGTGGCATTTGAGGCAGGGAGAATCGGGTCAGATATGGGGGTGCAGGTACATAATGGTGAGTGGGAAGCTGAAGGGGATGCAGGTGGTACTTGTGAACGTCTATGCACCAAACTGGGATGATGTGGAATTTAAGAGGTGGGTGTTTGATAAGATCCATGACCTAGAGTTCCATAATATGATCATGGGGAAGACTTCAACACAGTCATTGATCCAGGATTGGACCGGTCAAAATCTAGGATAGGGAGGGTGCCAGCCACGGCGAGGGAATTTAAGGGGTTTATGGAGCAGATGGGGGGAGTAGACCCATGGAGGTTTGGACAGCCAAGAGCGAAGGAGTTTTCTTTTTTCTCCCATGACCAAAGTATATTCTCGGATCAACGTTTTTATTCTGAGCAGGGCTCTACTGCCTGGGGTGGTGAATGCCGAGTACTCGGCAATCACGGTGTCGGATCATGCCCCACATTGGGTTGATCTACGGATTAGTATGGAGAGAGGACAGCGCCCGTTATGGAGGCTGGATGTGGGGCTATTAGCAGATGAGGCGGTCTGTGGGTGGGTGAGTAAGTCCATCCAGAACTATCTGGAAATAAATGATACGGGGGAGATCTCTGCAGCAACGGTCTGGGAAGCTTTGAAGGCAGTGGTCAGAGGGGAATTAATCTCGATACCGGCCCACAGAGAAAAGTTGGAATGGGCAGAGAGGGATAGGTTGGTTGAGGAGATATTCCAGGTGGATAGGAGATACTCAGAAGCCCCAGGCGGGTTACTGAAAGAGCGGCGGAGGTTACAGGTGGAGTTTGGGCAGTTATCTACAGGGAAGGCAATGGAACAACTGAGAAAGGCAAGGGGAGCGGTGTACGAGTATGGGGAAAAGGCAAGCAGAATGATAGTGCACCAGCTTAGGAAAAGGGAGGCGGCCAGGGAAATGGGGAGAGTAAAGAGGTGGGAATGTGGTCCTGGACCCATTGGAGGTAAATGAGAGGTTTAAGGACTTTTTCAGTAAATTGTACAAGTCGGAACCCCTGGCTGGGGTTGAGGGTATGAGCAAGTTCTTGGGGCAGTTGAGGTTCCCGAGGGTGGAGGAGGAACTGGTGGAAGGGCTGGGAGCCCCAATTGAAATTGAGGAAATAATGGAGGGGCTGGAGGGCATGCAGTCGGTCAAGGTGGACGGTGGAAAGTGGTAAGTGCTACCATGGGCAGTAGTCAGACGTTGTCATATGATGTGGAGCACCAGAGTTCATTGCAGAGCAGGTTGTCATCATCTTCCATCCCATGGACCAGACCTGCTGTTACTGCCAACCCAGGGCCCCCACACTATAGTGCAGCATGGGTGCCTCTGGCCCTGGCACCCATCCCTGATGGCAGGGGTACCGTCAGCTGGCACTGCCCTCGCCATGGTAAGCTCCATGGCCACAGCCCCATAGGGACTACAGTAGCCATTGCCGGCCGGGTGGGGGCTGGTGTGGCGGAAGGGTAATGTGCGGGGATGGGAGCCCCCTTACCCGGGTAGCACGGTAGCATAGTGGTTAGCACAATTGCTTCACAGCTCCAGGGTCCCAGATTCGATTCCCGGCTTGAGTCACAGTCTGTGCGTAGTCTGCCCGTTCTCCCTGTGTGCGCATGGGCTTCCTCCGGGTGCTCCGGTTTCCTCCCACAGTCCAAAGATGTGCAGGTTAGATGGGTTGGCCATGATAAATTGCCCTTAGTGTCCAAAATTGCCCTTAGTGTTGGTTGGGGTTACTGGGTTATGGGGATAGGGTGGGGGTGTGGGCTTGGGTAGGGTGTTCTTTCCAAGAGCCGATGCAGACTCGATGGGCCGAATGGCCTCCTTCTACATTGTAAATTCTATGATACGGCCGGTGTCACTCTGCAGAACCAGGGGCCAAGGTGAATGGTCAGAGCGATGCGCAGCAAGATGGCCACGGTAATGGCAGTCCGTGACTGGACACCGTCCCAGTCCCACAGGGATCACCCAGGCTACTCGGCCTGTTCCCCCGTCACCCCACCCCTCCCCCTGGCCCTGGCAGAGCCAGCCCGTCCAGTGTCCGGCCCGTCAGCTCACAGTCGCTCCTGTCTGTGTCCTACCTCCTCTCTCCCTCCCTCATCAGCCAAGTCGCCGGTTTCCCGATTTTTGAAAGCACAAGTGAACCGTGCCGCCGGGAACACGGCCCATCGGAGGAGAATTGCAGAGGCCCCGGAGAATACCTTCCTACTTCCCTTATATTCCACATAGGCTTTGTCTGTTCCCAGCCTTCTAGCCCTGACAAATGTCTCCTTTTTCTTTTTGACGAGGCCTACAATATGTCTCGTTATCCAAGGTTCCCGAAATTTGCCGTATTTATCCTTCTTCCACACATGAACATGCCGGTCCTGAATTCCTTTCAACTGACATGTAAAAGCATCCCACATGTTAGATGTTGATTTACCCTCAAACATCCGCCCCCAATCTAGGTTCTTCAGTTCCCACCTAATATTGTTATACTTTCCCCAATTTAGCACATTCACCCTAGGACCACTCTTATCCTTGTCCACCAGCACTTTAAAACTTACTGAATTGTGGTCACTGTTCCTGAAATGCTCCCCTACTGAAACTTCTACAACCTGGCCGGGCTCATTCCCCAATACCAGGTCCAGTACAGCCCCTTCCCTGGTTGGACTATCTACATATTGTTTTAAGAAGCCTTCCTGGATGCTCCTTACAAACTCTTCCCCATCTAAGCCCCTAGCACTAAGTGAGTCCCAATCAATATTGGGGAAGTTGAAGTCTCCCATCACAACAACCCTGTTGTTTTTACTCGTTTCCAAAATCCGTCTACCCATCTGCTCCTCTATCTCCCGCTGGCTGTTGGGAGGCCTGTAGTAGACCCCCAACATTGTGACTGCACCCTTCTTATTCCTGATCTCTACCCATATAGCCTCGCTGCCCTCTGAGGTGTCCTCCCGTAGTACAGCTGTGATATTCTCCCTAACCAGTAGCGCAACTCCGCCACCCCTTTTACATCCCCCTCTATCCCACCTGCAACATCTAAGTCCTGGAACATTTAGCTGCCAATCCTATCCTTCCCTCAACCAGGTCTCTGTAATGGCAACAACATCATAGTTCCAAGTACTAATCCAAGCTCTAAGTTCATCTGCCTTATCTGTAATACTTCTTGCATTAAAGCATATGCATTTCAGGCCACCAGACACGCTGTTTTCAGCAACGTCTCCCTGTCTGCTCTTCCTCAGAGGTAGGAGGTACTTCAGTGCTATGAAATGGAAGAATAACAAAATGCTCCCTCTTTATAAACAGCATAAAACCCAGCATATTTCTGCCTCACTTCAGTTCCAAAGAGGGATCATGTTGGACTCGAATCGTTAACTCTGTTTCTCTCTTTGCGGATGCTGCCAGACTTGCTGAGTTTTCCCAACACTTCCTGGTTTTATTTTAGATTCACCGCACCCACATTATTTTGCCTTTATTAGAACAAAATTGTCTCCTTTTTAGAGGGGCGCAAGTAGTAGAAAACTTAAAGACAAAGAAAATGTATAAGTGAAATATTACTCACACTATTATAAATCTGCACAGTGCCCACTGGTCACAGGTCTCAACTGTATCGGCGGACCTTGTGTGCTGTCAACAATAATGTAAATGAGGCTCCTTTAGGCACATGACAGAGGAGAAATTGTACCTGCACAAGTCGGTCCCCACATCGACAATCTCGTTGTTTGAGAAATGGGCACCAGTCTGCCGCAATAACTTGATGACCTCAGTGCGCCTGCAAAAGCAAAGCAGAGTCACTGTGGCAATTGTAAAACAAGACATCTTATGCAAAAGGTGTCAGAGCTTATGCTTTATTAATGTGAAACATCAGAAATGATGGGAACAGTTAATTCTCATTGAGATTTGTCAGCGTAGGATTGGAAATCTACTGTACCCACTCCCTTTTCACAGGAGAATTGTATCTGGAGACTTTGGTACATAAATTTTGAATTGTTGCATCCATTTTATAGGCCTAAAACAAGTATCAGATAACCAGGTTAGAGGTGCAGAGTTCCATGCCTGATTTGCATGGGTGTTTGGGCCACTGACAAATTGGCCAGGGCCCTTTTTTTTATTTTTTATAAAGACACCCAGGCCACCACCTGAAATGAATACAGTCCTTATTGCAATATTCAATTGAAGCACCTGTGTCATACCTGGCACAAAGGAAGATGGGTGTGGTGGTTGGAGATCAATCATCTCGGTGCCAGAATATCACTGCAGGAATTTCTCAGGATAGTGTCACAGGCCCAACCACCTTCAGCTGCTTCGGCAATGATCTACCTTCTATCATAACGTCAGATGTGGAGATGTTCACTGATGATTGAACAATATTCAGCACCATCTACAACTCTTCAGATACTAAAGCCATCCATGTCCAAAGGCAGCAAGACCTAGATAATATCTAGGCTTGGGTTGACAAGTGGCAAGTAATATTTGCATCACACAATGCAAGACTATGACAATCTCCAACAATAGGGAATCTAAACATCTTCCCATGGCGTTCAATGGCATTACCATCACTGAATCCCCCACTATCTACATCCATATAAATACTTTGGCTAAAAGAGCAGGACAAAGGCTGGGAATTCTGCAGTGAGTTAACTCACATCTCGACTTCCCAAAGCTTGTCCACCATATACAATGCACAAGTCAGGAGCGTCATGGAATATACACTTACCAACAACACTCACTAAACTCAACACCATCCAGGACAAACAAGTTTGCTTGGTTGGCATCCCCTTCCCCAAACATTCACTCCCTCCTCCACCCACGAACAGTGGCAGCAGTGTGTTCCATCTACAAGATGTACCTCAGGAACTCACCAAGGCTCTTTGGCAGCATCTTCCAAACCCACAACCGCTGCCACCTAGAAGGACAAGGGGAGCAGACATATGGGAACACCACCTCCTGAACTTTCCCCTCCAAGTTCCACACCATCCTGACTTGAAAATGTGTTGCCATTTCTTCACTGTCCCTTGGTCAAAATCCTGGAACTCCCTCCCCTAACAGGACTGTGGGTATATCTACACCACAGGGACTGTAGCAATTCAAGAAGGCAGCTCACTATCACCTTCACAAGGGCAATTAGGGATGGGCCCACATCCCATAAATGAACTTAAAAAATGCAAGGTCCAGCTAATAATTCCAGATCTTGAGCTGCCCTAACAAGTGGTCTTTAACGAGACTGCCGTTGGCTGTTTAAACTGACCATAAAACCTGGACATCTTTTTGCATTGTTACAATTACAAGGTTTATAAGATTGTTATACTGTGTCTCTGATTGAAGATAAAATTAAGGGGGTTGCGAGAATTGTTCTGAAGTCTGCCTCACAGCAAGCCAAGGCGGTTTGATTGTTCAAGATTAACGGAGGCCCAGATTGTTTTACTGAGACGGTGCAAGATGTTTGCAACAATGGCAGCATCTTGTATGCTAGTGGCATAGACTGAGAGTCTCCCAAGACCCAGAAAAATGTTGAGAATATCAGGTTATAAACAGTTGTGCTTTAAACTGCCTATTTATTTCAAGATAAAAGAGAATTGGGATCTCAAGGATAGCTAATCAGCATCTCTACCTAGATTCGAGGCTTATGTAATTCACATTGCCATGCAGATGGACTTTTGAGATGGGTAGGGTACAGCAGAAGCCATTTTGATATTGGGTTACATACTGTCCTAAACCACCACCAAATATCAGTTTCTCCATCTAGGTCTGGGAGGGAGAACGCATCTGTAGACCGAAGTCTCAATGGTTCAACGTGAAACAATGTGGAAGGCATCTGTGGTTAGCACAGTGGTTAGCACTGTTGCTTCACAGCTCCAGGGTCCCAGGTTCGATTCCCAGCTTGGGTCACTGTCTGTGCGGAGTCTGCACGTTCTCCCTGTGTCGATGTGGGTTTCCTCCGCGTGCTCCGGTTTCCTCTCAGTCCAAAGATGTGCAGGTTAGGTGGATTGGCCATGCTAAATTGCCCTTAGTATCCAAAAAGGTTGGGTGGGATTACTGAGTTATGGGGAAAGAGCGGAGGCATGAGATTGGGTAGGGTGCTCTTTTCAAGGGCTGGTGCAGACTTGATGGGCTGAATGGCCTCCTTGTACACTGTAAATTCTATGATTCAGATTGGAAAGGCCAAATTTGTGGGGAGTTAAAATGAAGGCGATTAGAAGATTTGCCTAGCTTCAGCTAAAGGGAGACGTCTCCAGGAAAACTTGCACCATGAAAGACAGTTCTGGAGTCAAATGTTTCCAGGCTGGGAAAGGAAACAAATGGAATTAAATTCTCAGGAGCCAAAAATAATTTTTGGATTGATTCGGGGAGAATGTCTACTTTATGGACAGTGCAATGTAAACCTGATGGGTGTTTCTCGGGTGTTAGTTCTGTTCTGTAGTTTAAAGTGTGAGTTGTCCATCAAAATAGTGTTTAGTCAATAGTACTTTCAATCTGTTTGTTAAAGTAAACATCGTAAAACTTTAAATCTTGTTGTGTTATACATTTAGCTATTAACTGCAAGTTCAAATGTCATTTAAAAATAAAAAGTTATCCATCTCTGTAGGAATCGTAACAGTATTTTCTAGATCCAGAAGGAAGATGTGCTCCTCTTACAATTGGAAAACAACTGTGTTTTTTTTTAAATAAATGGTCCTACCCCACCTGATTCTCACTGCCTCGTTCTCTCTATTTGAGAGTTAGCCGTGGGACTCTTGTGTGATGCGATATTTCTATGGCTGCAATGGGAAAGCTGCATCAGGGCACCTAATTGGCACCCGGAACTTATCGGATTCCATTTTGATGAGCCTGGGGATGAATTTACTTTAGTCCGTAGGCATCTGTGTTATAGTTGGCACTGATGGAATTACGGCTGATTTAGCACCTAATTTATTCCTGCAAGTTCACAACAGTTAAACTTTGATCCCAATCTTTCTCCTAACCTCACAAACACAGTAAACATAAAACTGTATGAAATTTAAATCAACAATTACATTTTCCAAAATATGGAAACTGTTCACTGGCACCAGTTAAAAGAGGGGCTGGAAAGTGTTTTTTTAATGTAATTGAAAGCACACATGAAAATTATTTCTCATGCCAAAAGACACTTCAATCACAAGAAGTCATTTTCTGGCTTCAGACTTTCAGTAGAATGCTCTGCCCAGCTGTGTATGATTTCCTAGCTAAAATAATTGGAAATTCATCGACAGTGTGTTCACAGATTTCAGATATATGGGGCACGATTCAGCAGACTCAAGTTAAAGTCCGCTGTTGGACGGGCTGAGAAGCTAAAGGCTCTCCACAGAGTGGGACGTCATTTTGTCTGGCAGCCCCAATCACTCCGCCGCCCCTCCCACTTTCAGGCCCCACCTCCTCCCCCGCCCAAACCATGGGGAGACCCCCCCCCCCCCTGAGAACCCCATCTCACCCACTCCACTTGGCGAGGCTCCCTGGGCCCAGCCTTGGCAGTGCCAACCTGGCACCTGGACATCCTGACAGTGCCACCAGGGCACCCAGCTGGCCCCAACAGGGCACCCACCTGGCCCCACCAGGGTACTAGCCTGCCTGTCCCTGAGCACCCAGGAGTCACCAATGGCTTGGGATACCCTCTCCCAGGCGCCGTTATGCTTGGTCCACGTTTGTGCGAACCAGTACTAAACAGTGCCCTGACGGGGTCTCAGGTGCAGCCGGTGAGTCCCTGGTGCCAGGTGAATCTGGCGTCTGGGTATTTCAATGAGTCGTTAGGCTCATTTAAGTATTCGGATCTGAATCTCGAGAGATCTAGACTGCGCCAGGCAGATAGAGTTGTGTAACACGCGATCGACCTGGAGCCCGTTACGGGGTTCGCGTGCGATTCACCCGGCCAGAACTGCACAGGGCAACTGAATCATGTTCTCACACCAACTGCGAACTAATGATTTGTTTACAATTTTTGTTGTGAATCCTCACATTCTTTTCTCCCCATTGAGAATGATGTTGAGTGTTGGATAGATTTACAGGCTAAATAACAACCAAATGATTGTTTGTTCATGGGATGTGGGCATCGTTGGCTGGGCCAGCATTTATTGCCCATCCCTGAGGTCATGTCAGAGGGACGGAAGGATATGAAACTCACTGCCTGAAAAGGTGGTTGAAAGATGGAAACCTTTGTCACGCTGAAAAAATGATTGGATACTCACTTGAAATGCTATAACTTGGGAGCGCTCGTGCCCAACAGCTGGAAAGTGGGATTGGGTTGGATAGCACCATTCTGGCATATTGAATGGCCTCCTGCTATGCTGTAAATTTTCTGTTCCTATGTTTCTGCCTCTCTGTCAATTCTTTTTCAGACAATGCGAGTAGAATTACAGTACAACCATATGTACTTCATCCCCAATTTCCCCAGTGGACAAAAATGACTGATTTTCATTCATTATCACCCCCATAGTAGCACAGATGGGATTGAAAGTGCTGCATGTGGAGCAATGAAGGTCCAAGCCTGTAATCTCTTACCCCACAGTTACCATAGTTGCAAAGTGTCACACTGCTTGGCAGAATTTTATTTTTAAAAACGATGCATGAATTTGATCATCTTCTCTACAGATAGGGACGGATAAAGAGGCGTTATGTGTAACTTTACTGCAATTTGAGTAGAATCAGCTATTTTCGTGGCAGGTCATTATTATTGCTGTTCAATTATACACCATTAACAATTCAGCAATCATATACTGAATTCGCATTCATGAAAATAATGCAAGAGTTTGTTTCCTCAGTGCAGATAATCATGCAAAACACTTGCCCGGTTAAAACTCCTTCTCAAACATCACAAGGAGGTAGAAAGATTGGTTCATTGGACCTTACATGGTTTGGGTTTCAGGGTGGTTTTCCTCACAAATTATATGTAAAAGTGTTCCCCAATCACAAATTATATTTAGTTGTTTATTTTTGCTAATGATACAGATAAAAGCAACTCTCTCAGTCACTCAGCCTTCTAATACAAATGTGAAGCACCCAATACAGTGCATCCAGGCGTAATCATTTTACCATAATCCTGTACCTACTCACTGGGACTTTTCACTTGACAAAGTAGACACAAACTAATCTGTATTCACAATAATAAAATAATTGAAACAGATTAAAGGGTTTAAAGGTATCAAAGGATAATGGTTAAACTGGTTGGATTTGAATTGATAGTCAGAGTGAAGAGATTATCATTTACCAAGATGTGCTTTTTGCTAAACAATGAAGAGCTCATCCACATCCAGTATCTATAGGGATGATCTCCATTGTTTGGCAAAGAGCGCAAATAACTTGCACTTTTATGTCATACTTTTTTGTCCTCAGGATATGACAAGTGTGTTACGGCCAAGGAATTGCTTTCAAGGGTAAATAATGTTATGACTTGGGGAAATACAGCAGCAGATTTGTGCACCGCGAGATTCTTCAAACTGCAATTAGATAAATGACCAATGAAACAACTTTAGTGAAGTTGGTTGAGGGACACTGGGGCAACTCCCTTTCTCTGCTTCAAATAATGCCATGGTATCTTTTGCACCCACCCGAGATGACAGAATTGATCCTGGTTTAACATTTAATCTGAAAGATAGACGGCGGGATTCTTCATTTCTGAGATTTGGGGCGGGATTCTCCGATCGCCGACATCACGTTCAGCGATCGGCCGGAGAATCCATTTTAATGCCGAAATCGGGAGTGGTGCCATTTTTCCAATGCTCCGCCCTTCAAAAACAGCATACTCGAGGAGTACGGCACACGACCTCGGGACGGCCTCAGGACGTCACCTCAGGCCCTCCTCCGATACATCGCCCCCGATGGGCCGACTTCCTGACGGTTCAATTTTCGTAAATCTGCCACGGTGGCTGTGGACTGTGTCCAGTGCCGCCACAGTGGGGGGGGGTTCTGCTGGCAGGGGGGTTTTGGCGGGGGCACCGGTGGGGGGTGGTCCAGGGGTGGCTACAGGGGGGCAGATTTTGGCAGGCGGGGTCCACGCGCTGCCGGCGCCATGTTGTACTGCGCGGTCGTCGCTGTGCGCATGCTTGGCCAAGGGCTCGGCCATTCTGCTTCTGTATCGGCAAGTAAAGCCAGGGGCTATACGTGGCGTGGCTGCCAGCCCCCCACCGGGCGGATCCTCGACTGTTTGGTTGTAAGGCCAGGTAGATCCTGCGGACATAGCCGCACAATCGGAGAATCCAGCCCCAAGTGTTGACGCTGGTGCAGAATTTGTGCAGTTCCACGACAGCAAAACTGGAGCCACACCTGGACCGATTCAGCTTCTGTTGAGGGGCTAGCACCAGCGCCACGTGGAGCACAATCGATTCACAGTGCGAGATTCACCAGTTTTGCGATTGACACTCAGGAGGCTGACAAGCTCAGCCGTATATACACACTGCACTTCCCACACACACACCATCCCAGCCAACAACATGGCAGCAAGGAGAGTGGCTCCACGCTTTACCAACGCCAAGTTGGAGATCCTCCTGAACGCAGGAGAGGTGGATGACCCTGTAACCTGGCCCGGGAAAGAGGCTGCCAGCTGCCACTGATCGCCGTGCCCGGGCACAGGTGGCAGAGGCAGTCAGCGCTGTTGGTAACACTGTCCTGAGTGGTCATAAATGCCGGAAGAAACTGCACGACCGGCCTCAGGGCGGCCGGGGTGAGTAGGCAGCAGTGCCCCTGACACAAAGGCCCGTCCTACACACTGATAACTGTAGCCCCCCCCTGAACCCGGAGGGTGACCGACACCCCCACTCTGCACCGTATGCCAGCACCCATACTGACCTCCATGGCCGGGTGCCCTGGCCACTGAGGCCACTAGCTACCCATCCTCTTGTCCCAATCGCTGGTGGGCATTGCCGAGGTACTGCAGAGCATATCCCAGTCACTGAGGAGCATCCCCTAGGGCATCACCATGATGGTGCAGACGATGGTGAACCGCCAGGGCTGGCAGCCAGATGATGCAGGGGTAGCCGGGGCTTGAACCAGCTGTGCCTCTGTCCCAAGATGAACCCCAGGGCCCTATGGTCACTGACCGGGAGAAAACGGCGCTGGGGCCAACCCGACCCGTCCCATGGAGTGGCGACGGTGCCCATCAGCTCCCCCGCATTCCACTCTTCTGATGAGACACATCACAAAGTCAGCACCCGGAACAGGGTGGCACGGCTGTGCATGTGCCGTCAACAAGTGAACCACATCTCTCTGGCCCCAGAGGAAACCCGCCGGGGCATCGAAGATCACGGGATGTGGTAAGCAGCCGGCTGCATCCACCTCTGATGTGCATCCTGGGGACACACCTAGACGTGTCCAATGGTGGCCCAGCCCTGCTCACAGCAGTCCCCCGCCCCCCCCCCCCCCCCCCCCCCCCCATCCCCGCCGAGCATGGGGTGGCCTGTGTCCCCAGACTCTTTGCCTGCGAACAAAGATGCCTACTCCTCTCCTCGGCTACCTGCAGAAGCCCTTCCGCCATGTTCACGTTTTTCGAAAGGAGTACTAATCACGTCAGCTGAGGAGGCCGCTGAATGGCAGGAGGCCTTTGGATATGAGGTGGCTCTCGTTTATTGTGTGGAAATAGGGTTGAAGTGGTGATAATTGGTTTCTCGCCAATCTATGGCGAGAAACTCCGATTTCCCATACAGGAGCAGGCCAGTTGCATCGCAAACGGTTTGCCGCCTGGCCCGGTACTTGTTTTCATGCTCTCCCGCTATTCACTGGCTTTGTTTCGCTCAAGCAGGAGCGCAATGAGGCCAGAGAATCGGAAAACAAAGAGGAACAGGTTAATCAGATTAAACAAGCGAGAGATACGCAGATCACACAATTACAGCAAGACATGGTGGGCACCACCACGCAGATTCACCAATTAGAAGCCAATGTAGCGCAGAGGGAGGAGGGATACCGGCTCAACCTTGTATATATGAGCCAGTTTCAGGCTCAGTACGATAAGGCTAATCAAAAGCAACAGCGCCATCAGTGAGAAAGACAACGCACTAGCACAATTGTAGGAACTAAAATTAAAAAGTCTTACATCAAGCAGGGAAAGATAACAGTGCCCGCACAACCGACCAAACCAAATGCCTGCGTGAGGTAAAGAGAGTACAGTCCCAACGAGCTGTTAAAAGAGGGGTTTTGTGCACTTACACCACACATTCTGGGGACAGCGGCCCTGGGGTAGAATGGGAGGAATCAGAAGAGACTGCCTGTACCTATTCGACCGCCAGCCCCACTATGACTGGGGACCCCTACCTCTGCTCCAAACGGCGGAACCCATCACACCCCCTGAACTATCCCCGGAACCGACCCCCATCCCGATGAATCCGGTCACTATCCAACCACAGGACGAACAGAACCCCCAGCTATCCTACGTAACACCCTACACCATGACCCAGCTCACCGGCATCGCAAAAGCAATCGTCGTGTTCGAACCCTCCGGGATCCCGAACACTCTTTTTGACAGCGACTCACAGTACCGGGTTCTAAATGGCCTGGATGAGGCAGAAGAGGTCAAATTAATCTGATGTTTAAGCCCTGCCATTCGTTCCGCCCTACCTGCTTCCCAAAATGTAGCAGTGGGAACCTTACCAGACATGAAAGCAGCTGTTCTGACCGCTGTGGGGTATAATAGGGACGACAGTGTGAACGGTTTAAATAACTGCCAACAGAAACATGAGGAACATCCAACGGCATACGCTGGCTGGCTCGGGAATCAATTTGTTGGTGTATTCGGGTGGTTAAATCGGGCTCTTTAAGACCCACACCACCGATCCACATGGATCCGCACCCTGATAGCCCATGCCACTGAAAGAAGTCGCAAAACATGTGAGAACTACGATCCCAAGGATAATACACATTATGCAGATAGCCTGGGCTATCCTTAAAATGACTCATGCCTGGCAAAGGGATAACAGCTTAACACCCCTAAACCCACCAAACCAGGGAAACACATAGGGACT
Source organism: Scyliorhinus torazame (assembly GCF_047496885.1). NCBI lineage: Eukaryota > Metazoa > Chordata > Chondrichthyes > Carcharhiniformes > Scyliorhinidae > Scyliorhinus > Scyliorhinus torazame. The sequence goes on from NC_092708.1 coordinate 335,138,129, forward strand.
AACGACATAGGCAGGAAGAGTGATGAGCTCCTGCAGGAGGAGATCAGGAAGTTAGGCAGTAAGCTAAAAAGCAGAACCTCTAGGGTTGCAATCTCAGGATTACTCCCTGTGCCATGTGCCAGTGAGGCTAGAAATAGGAGGATAGTGCAGCTAAACATGTGGCTAAATTGGTGGCGTGGGAGGGAGGGTTTCAGATTTCCGGACCATTGGGATATGTTCCGGGGCAGGTGGGACCTGTACAAGGGCGGGTTGCATTTAAACTGGAGGCGCATCAATATCCTGGCTGGGAGGTTTGCTAGAGTCATTCAGGAGGATTTAAAGTATGGCAGGGGGGTGGGAACCTGAGTGTAACTTCATTGCAGTGTTAAAGTAAGCCTACTTGTGACACTAATAAAGATTATTATTATGAGGGAGGAGCTGGCCAGAGTTGATTGGAAAAGGGGCATAGCAGGGAAGACAGTAGAACAGCAATGGCAGGAGTTTTGGGGGCTTATTCGGGAGGCAGAACAGAAATTCATCTCAAGGAGGAGGAACATACTAAGGGGAGGACAAGGCATCCATGGCTGATGAGGGAAGTCAAGGACAGCATAAAAGAAAAAGAAAAAGCATACAAAATGGCGAGGATTAGTGGGAAGCCAGAGGATTGGGAAGCCTTTAAAAGCAAGCAGTGGACAAGTAAAAAAGCAATAAGGGGGGAGAAGATGAAATATGAGTGCAAGCTAGCTAGTAATATAAAAGAAGATAAGAAGAGTTTTGTTCAGTATATGAAAGGTAAGAGAGAGGCAAAAATAGACATTGGACCACTGGAAAACGTGGCTGGAGAAGTAATAACAGGAAACAAAGAAATGGCAGAGGAACTGAATAGGTACTTTGCATCAGTCTTCACGGTGGAAGGCACCAGTGGGATGCCAGAGCTCCAGGAGAACCAGGGGGCAGAGGGGAGTGCAGTGGCCATCACTAAGGGAAGGTTCTAGGGAAACTGAAAGGTCTGAAGATGGCTAAATCACCTGGACCGGCTGGACTACACCCCAGGGTCTGAAAGAAATAGCTGAGGAGATTGTGGAGGCATTGGTGGTGATCCTTCAGGAATCACTGGAGGCAGGAAAGGTCACAGAGGACTGGAAAGTGTCTAATGTAACACCGCTGATTAAGAAGGGAGGGAGGAGGGATCCACGAATGGAACCTCACCTGTTTGACGGAGAAAGTAAAAAAGGACCTGCAAAGATGGAACACACTCCCACTCTCCCTTGCGGGGAGAGTCCAGACGATCAAAATGAACGTACTGCCCAGGTACCTCTTCCTACTTAGATCCATTCCGATCTACATCCCCAAGGCCTTTTTCAAAGCACTGGACAAACTAATCATGGCGTTCGTATGGGGGAGGAAAATGCTAGGATCCCAAAGAAGGTCCTACAAAAAACAGAATCCAGGGAGGGGCTAGCCCACCCAAACCTACAATTGTACCACTGGGCGGCGACGGCCGAGCGAATAAGGGGATGGATCAAGGAGCCAGAAGCTGAGTGGGTGCGGGCGGAAGAGGCCTCCTGCAAGGGGACCCACGGCAGCACTCCCATCCCCACCCAAAAAACACTCCAGCAGCCAGCCCAGTGGTGATAGCCACCCTCCAATCCTGGAACCAACTACGGCAGCAATTTGGCCTGACCAAAATGTCGGACAAAGCTCTCATCTGCAACAACCATAGGTTCACACCAGCACGGACTGACGCCACCTTCAAAAGGTGGGGGCAGGACGGAGGGACACTGACAGTCAGGGACCCATCCACGGATCGCAATACTGGATGAACTGACAGAGAAATTCCAGCTAGCCAGGGGGAACGAGCTAAGGTATCTACAGTTCAAAAATTTCCTCCGAAAGGAGACAAGGACGTACCCACAACCGCCACGACAGACACTACTGGAAGAACTACTGGACGCAAGCATACTAGTTAAAGGAAACTGTAGTGACATGTATGACCGACTGATAGAAAGGGCCAACACCGTACTGGACGCAGCAAGAAAGAAATGGGAGGAGGACCTGGGGATTGAGATAGGGTGGGGACTCTGGAGCGAAGCACTGCATAGGGTCAGCTCCACCTCCATGTGCGCAAGGCTCAGCCTGACGCAGCTAAAAGTGGTACATAGAGCCCACTTAACAAGAACCCGTATGAGTAGGTTCTTCCCGGAGGTGGAGGATAGATGTGAACGGTGCCAAGGAGGCCCGGCCAACCACACCCACATGTTCTGGTCCTGCCCCAGACTTGCTGGGTACTGGACAGCCTTCTTCGAGGCAATGTACAAAGTGGTGGGGATGAGGGTGGAGCCATGCCCGAAAGTGGCGGTCTTCGGGGTTTCAGACCAGCCAGATCTATTCCTGGGGAGGAGGGTGGACGCCCTTGCCTTTGCCTCCCTGATCGCCCGTCATAGAATCCTGTTTGGCTGGCGGTCAGCAGCACCACCCAAAGCTGCAGACTGGCTGTCCAACCTTTTAGAAGCTCTCCAAATACAGAAAATCAAATTCGTCATCTGAGTGTCAAATGACGACTTCCACAGAACGTGGGAGCCATTCACGCAATTGTTCCGGGACCTGTTTGTGGCCAACGAACAAGCAGAAGAATAGCCAGGTAGGCAAGAATCAGGGGAAAGTAGCCAAAGCATGCGAGGGAGAGATAGACCGGGAGAGTGGGGGGGGGCAGCTAAACCTAAACCTAAGAGGAAAGAAAGGCGAACCACAGGAGGGGGGGGGGAAAGAGAGAGGGAACAAGAGATGAGAACCAGGAGCTGGGGGTGGGAGGCAGGAAAATGAGAGCCGGAAGGAAGGCACGGGATACAATAACGAACTTGGAATCTCCAGGAGCAGGGAACGAGGAAAATAAAGACGAAAGACGGGAGGAACGGCAGAAGCGGAGGCGAGCGCGAGACGGCAGCGAGATCTGTCCGGGAGAAGCGACAACAACACCAAACCCATTCGAGTATTGTCCACTGTAATTGTCTCTCCGGCACCCGAATGTATATTTACCTCCCCAGTCTTGGGAGTCCTTGTTCACGATTCTCTTAAGGTTAACGTGCTGGTTCAGTCGGCAGTTAAGAAGGCAAATGCAATGTTAGCATTCATGTCAAGAGGGCTAGAATACAAGAGCAGGGATGTACTGCTGAGGCTGTATAAGGCTCTGGTCAGACCCCATTTTGAGTGTTGTGAGCAGTTTTGGGCCCCGTATCTAAGGAAGGATGAGCTGGCCTTGGAAATTGTCCAAAGGAGGTTAACAAGAATGATCCCTGGAATGAAGAGTTTGTCGTATGAGGAACGGTTGAGGACTCTGGTTCTGAACTCGTTGCAAGTTTAGAAGGAAGAGGGGGGATCTAATTGAAACTTACAGGATACTGCGAGGCCTGGATAATGGACGTGGAGAGGATGTTTCCATTTGTAGGAAAAACTAGAACCAGAGGTCACAATCTCAGACTAAAGGGATGATCCTTTAAAACAGAGATGAGGAGGAATTCTTTTAGCCAGAGGGTGGTGTATCTGTGGAATTCTTTGCCGCAGAAGGCTATGGAGGCCAAATCACTGAGTGTCTTTAAGACAGAGATAAATAGGTTCTTGATTAATAAGGGGATCAAGGGTTATGGGGAGAAGGCAGGAGAATGGGGGTGAGAAAAATGTCAGCCATGAAATGAAATGAAAATCGCTTATTGTCACAAGTAGGCTTCAAATGAAGTTACTGTGAAAAGCCCCTAGTTACCACACTAGGGGCCTGTTCGGGGAGGCTGGTACGGGAATTGAACCATGCTGCTGGCCTGCCTTGGTCTGCTTTCAAAGCCAGCGATTTAGCCCTGTGCTAAAGCAGCCCATTAATGCTGGAATATTGTCAGGGCCATAAACTTTTCAGTATCCATTTCTTGATGTCATGTGAAGTGAATCAAATGGACTGGAGACTGACATTTGTGTTGCTGATGACCTCTGGAGGAGCAATTTGTTTTGTACCATTCTCTCTCCTTTTCCCCATAAGCCTACATGTTGTTCCTTTACAAATTTCTAATTCCTTCATAAATGCCTCAATTGAATCTGCAAAGCAGTCACCCAGTCTGCATTTAATCTCCCCAATGTAGCGGAGACTGCATTGAGAGCAGCAAATACAGTAAACTAAATTGAAAGAAGTGATCTATTAACAAGTTCTGCTCGCTGACCTTCACTCCATTGACACATTCTGCTACCTTACCTTTGTGCCACTATTAGCACTTCTCAGGCCTTAATGCCACCAATTCCTTTACCTTGTGTCTTTGACAACATAGCCCTGACCTATTCTGCTCCACCTCCCTAACCCCCACTCCAACTATATTCCACTTCACCCTCACTCGCCTTCCAATGATGCCAGCCTCGTATCCACCTTCTGCTGTTGCAACATACCTCCAGCTACTCAAATCTCTCTCTCTTGTAGGACAAGTGCTTTATAACTGCTGGGAGCAGAGCAGAACTGGTGGAGGACAAACATGTCTGCACTTCCTGAGCTCCATGGAGGAAATGATTCTCTGCTTCCTGATGCCAGCTACGGCAGAGCCCATGGAATCTAGCATCACTGAGAACATATGTTGCTGCCATATTGCTCTTTTCAAATTCCACCTCACCCTTATCTTGCTTTCTGGTACAACGTGCAAGCTACTGATGGTGTGACCATGGAGCCCTTTCCAACAAACCCCACTTCATTCCAATCTTTCCCTGTTGATTTTCAGGCATCAAGAACGTCTTTTCAGCCTCAAGAGGAAGAGAGAGAGAGCAACACACTGTTGCTCTGATGAAGGAAACCCATCAGTTCATCTGACACTCGTAGCCATAAGCTCAGATACTGGCACAGCACATAGCTGAGAGAATAGCATAGAGCTGGGATCCGCATCTGGTGATTCAGCGGGGATGGGTGGGGAAAGGAAAGTTTGTCCGCCAGTTCACCGACGGGTGAGGTCACAGGATAGCTCTGCTGCAGAGAACTTTGCTAATGATTTCCAGGGGGCAGCATACAGGAGGACACTGTCTCAGTTTCTTGCTGCAGGACAAGCAGAACCGCATCCGACCCCCCCACCCCTCCCAAAGTACTCTCCCTCTATTAAGGTACCAACCAAAAGTCTTTACTGTGGCTTCTTGGGGTATACTACTCCCATGATTTATGAAATGGAACCAAACATGCAAACTTTCACCAATGAGTTATATTTCAAAGACTGTGACTTACAGCAAGTTGTTTAGTTCCCTCAAACACTGTATACCTGAATCTCACTGCATTCTTCAGTGGCGTATCACCATACCGATCTTTGGCATAAACAGTGGCTCCACGACTGAGCAGGTACTTCACAACTTCCAGGTGTCCTTCACAAGCTGCCACGTGGAGTGGGGTTCGTCCATCGTAATCCTCACTGCACAAATTGCCGCCCTGAAATGCATGTTTTTTTTAAATAAGCATGAGGAAAAAAGTGAATTGCAGATTTGCATTCCGAAAACCCTCTGTATTGTTATTCTAGGTATTGCTCTTTGTTACAATGATCATCTAACAATCTAAAGACACGGATGCGCCCTGTGGTATTGCAACTAGCTCTGCTGACCAGAGATCAGAGGTTCGGTTCCTCATATGGTGTTTTTTACTTTCATGGAACATGGGCCCATCCCTAATTGCACTTGAGAAGATGGTGGTGAGGTACCTTCTTGAACCACTGCAATCCATGTGCCGTGGATACAACCACTGTGCTATTAGGACTGTGAGTTCTAGGATTTTAACTCAGCAACAATGAAGGAATGGCGATATAGTTCCAAGTCATGATCATGTGCGGCTTGGAGGAGAACTTGTAGATGGCGGTGTTCCCATGTACCTGTTTGTCCTTCTAGGTGATAGAGGTTGCAGTTTCGGAAGGTGCTGCAGAAGGAGACTTGGTGAGTTGCTGCAGTGCATCTTGTCAATGGTATACACTGCTGCCATTGTGCATCAGTGGTGGAGGGAGTGGATGCTGAAGGTGGTAGATGAGGTGCCAATCAAGCTTTATATTGGATAGTGTCAAGCTTCTTCAGTGTTGTTGGAGCTGCACTAATCCAGGCAAGGGGAGAGTATTCCACTCCTGACTTGTACCCTGTAGATGATGGAAAAGCTTTGGGGAGTCAGGAGGCAAGTTACTCTTTGCAGAATTCCCAGCCTCTGATTTGCCTTATAGCCACAGTATTTATATTGCTGGTCTAGTTCAGTTTCCAATCAATGGTAACCCTGAGGGTGTTCATAGTAAGGGGTTCAGCGATGATAATGCCATTTAATGACAAAGGGAGGTGCTTGGATTCTCTCTTACTGGGATGTTCACTGACTGGCACTTGTATGATGCAAAAGTTACCTCTTTACATGAATCTACTGGAATACAGAATAGGTATTCTGGAATAGAGAAGTAGAAAAATCAGTCACGGCTTAATTAGATTTTGCAACAGGTATTCAGGCCAAATGGTTGGTGTTCATTCTCCACACTAGCCTCCTCCCACAGTACTTCATCTAACCATCTCTGCTTTTGATCGCTAACTGATGATTCCTGTGTGCAAGTGTGATCTCTAGTGAGCATAGAAGTGAGCTCGACTATGATGCATTCAATGTTTGAAGAACATATTTGCAATCATTGCACAATCTCCCACATGAGAAATGAAGAGTTAGGCAAAGTGCATCTAAATATGCCTTTGACAGAGATGGGAAAAATAGGATGAAAAATAGCTGTCAATCTGAAATAACAACAGTAATTGCACAAATTGCATCATTAATTCTGAACAGATGCTAAATAAAAGCAAATGTGTTGTTTGACTCCTTTATGAAGTGGATAAATCCCTAGCTGGGAAGAGGACTGGATGTTACAGAGATGGTATTACCCACGATAATCACAAACTCCATGTTAGGCAATAATCTACTGCTGCCTGGGCTGGAAATAAATGTTGACTTGTGTTAAGTATTGAAGATGTGAGGTAGCACGGTGGTGCAGTGGTTAGCATTGCTGCCTCACGGCGCTCAAGGTCTCAGGTTTAATCCCGACTCTGGGTCACTGTCCATGTGGCGTTTGCATATTCTCCCCGTGTTTGCATGGGTTTCGCCCCCACAACCCAAAGATGTGCAGGGTAGGTGAATTGACGATGCCAAATTGCCCCTTAATTGGAAAAAAAAATGAACGGAGTGCTCTAAATTTATATTTTAAAAAAATATTGAGGATGTGATAATGAATAAATAATTGTGCAGTTCTCTGGATTATCTTCAAAGATGAGCATGTGTTTATGAAAAAAGTTTCTTCAGGTAACTAAGGCGAGGTGAAGTCCTGATTGAACAGACTGGAAATGGTCTGTGTAAGCAGTAGGCCTGATGGATCAAATGGACTTTTCTCATTGTGGCTTTCTCAAGTCTTGGATGAACGAGTTTCCTGACCGTTGAAAAGATTGAAGTTTTGATTGAGCCAAATCGTCTGCGCTGTCGCCACCAACTGGTCTCCCTGTCCAGTGTCTCAGGCTGAACCAGTCAGTTCTCAAACTCAGTGTCATATTCAGCCACATTGGGAGCATCCGATCATATGTCCACTCCCTCACAAAGATAGATTGTATTTCTCCTCTCTTTGAGTTGCTGACTCACACAATACACGTCTAATGATGCTCTCTGATATCACACTCACTCCGCCATCTTCATGAGCCTAGATATTTGGTATTTTTGACTTATCCAACCTGCCTTTTTTTAAAAAAAAATTGGATGGTTGTGTCAGTATTAACACATCACACCAAATGTATTGGCGCTTCAGAACAGAATACCAAAAGTAATCAAAATAAAGAGGCACTGTAGTGTTGGTATTGAAACTCTTGCAGATAGCACAATTTCTGTACTATTACGTTCAAGCTATAAGGCATATTATTAATATAAAAACTGTATGTACCATAGTAGAACGTTCTATGCAAAAACATGACTCAGCCAACTGCTCGTCTCAGATTAGTTGGACCAAATGATCAGTTTCTGTAATTTGGTTTCGATGTAAATGGTTTTGGGTCTTGTAACCGTTCAGTGATGAAGCTAGCTTGAACTACAAAATCTACTGTCACCTAGTGAGATCTTTTTGTTCCACAAGGCAAAACACAGAAAATGCTGGAAACATACAGCAGGTCAGACAGTATCTCTGGAGAAAAACGTTAACGTTCAAGTTTGGATCCTTTATCAGAAAGATTTTCATCAAGAATCCATGCTGGAATCTGCTGTTTTCTCCACAAGTGCTGTTTGATTTGCTGAGTGTTCCCAACACTGTGTTTTATTATAGAATTTGCTGGTTTTATTGCAGTTCTATTTTTCCTTCTTTACCATATCCAGTATAGCTTCCAATGCACCAATATCACCGGCCTTTGCCGCTGCACAAGCCAACGAAGGAGTCAGAGCATCTCGGATAGCCTCCAGCTCCTATTGTTTTAAAAGAAAATAGAAGCTTGTTACAAAGAAAATAATTCAACATTATTAGATCAGAAAGAACATTTAAACATTAAATATGTGATGGGAGACAAGGAAATAGCTGAGGAATTAAATAAGTACTTTGCGTCAGTCTTCACAGTAGAAGACATGAGTAATATCCCAACAATTCAGGAGAGTCAGGGGGCAGAGTTGAATATGGTAGCCATCACAAAGGAGAAAGTGCTAGAGAAACTAAGAGGTCTAAAAATTGATAAATCTCCGGGCCCAGATGGGCTACATCCTAGAGTTCTAAAGGAGATAGCTGAAGAAATAGTGGAGGCGTTAGTTATGATCTTTCAAAAGTCACTGGAGTCAGGGAAAGTCCCGGAGGATTGGAAAATCGCTTGTTCAAGAAGGGAACAAGGAAAAAGATGGAAAATTATAGGCCAATTAGCCTAACCTCGGTTGTTGGCAAGATTCTAGAATCCATTGTTAAGGATGAGATTTCTAAATTCTTGGAAGTGCAGGGTCGGATTAGGACAAGTCAGCATGGATTTAGTAAGGGGAGGTTGTGCCTGACAAACCTGTTAGAGTTCTTTGGAGAGATAACAAATAGGTTAGACCAAGGAGAGCCAATGGATGTTATCTATCTTGACTTCCAAAAGGCCTTAGATAAGGTGCCTCACGAAAGACTGCTGAGTAAAATAAGGGCCCATGGTATTCGAGGCAAGGTACGAACATGGATTGACGATTGGCTGTCAAGCAGAAGGCAGAGAGTTGGGATAAAAGGCTCTTTTTCGGAATGGCAACCGATGACGAGTGGTGTCCCGTAGGGTTCAGTGTTGGGGCCACAGCTGTTCTCTTTATATATTAACGATCTAGATGACGGGACTGGGGGCATTCTGGCTAAGTTTGCCGATGATACAAAGATAGGTGGAGGGGCAGGTAGTATGGAGGAGGTGGGGAGGCTGCAGAAAGATTTAGACAGTTTAGGAGAGTGGTCCAAGAAATGGCTGATGAAATTCAACGTGGGCAAGTGCGAGGTCTGGCACTTTGGAAAAAAGAATAGAGGCATGGACTATTTTCTAAACGGTGACAAAATTCATAATGCGGTAGTGCAAAGGGACTTGGGAGTCCTAGTCCAGGATTCTCTAAAGGTAAACTTGCAGGTTGAGTTTGTAATTAAGAAAGCAAATGCAGTGTTGTCATTTATCTCGAGAGGCTTGGAATATAAAAGCAGGGATGTACTTCTGAAGCTTTATAAAGCATTAGTTAGGCCCCATTTAGAATACTGTGAGCAATTTTGGGCACCACACCTCAGGAAGGACATACTGGCACTGGAGCGGGTCCAGTGGAGAATCACACGGATGATCCCAGGAATGGTAGGCCTAACATACGATGAACGTCTGAGGATCCTGGGATTATATTCATTGGAGTTTAGGAGGTTGAGGGGAGATCTAATAGAAACTTACAAGATAATGAATGGCTTAGATAGGGTGGATGTAGGGAAGTTGTTTCCATTAGCAGGGGAGACTAGGACCCGGGGGCACAGCCTTAGAATAAAAGGGAGACACTTTAGAACAGAGATGAGGAGAAATGTCTTCAGCCGAGGGTGCTGGGTCTGTGGAATTCATTGCCGCAGAGGGTGGTGGAGGCTGGGACGTTGAGTGTCTTTAAGACAGAAGTTGATAAATTCTTGATTTCTCGAGGAATTAAGGGCTATGGAGAGTGAACGGGTAAATGGCGTTGAAATCAGCCATGATTGAATGGTGGAGTGGACTCGATGGGCCGAATGGCCTTACTTCCGCTCCTATGTCTTATGGTCTTATGTTTTTCAAGAGCAGCACAACACATTGATAGTCACACAAACTGACCCTATATCATCACTTTAAGGTCCTGGTCTGATTATTTTGACACAAAAGGGAGGTTTAACAAATCAGAATGTCAAATGGCACGGTCAATTTAGGATACGTTACAGCATCTGAACTATAAAACTGACCTCTTTGCAGCTGACACTGAGAGACTTGGCAATTGCTTGAATAAATCGACTGTCTCGAAGAGAAATCTTTGCCTCCCCAAGTGTTGAACTCATTTCTCCTCGCAGGTTTTCAGATAGCATCTGAGAGAAAGCAAAATAAATGTCATTAGTTGAATGTTGCAAAATCTCATTTATGCAAGCTAAAGCGTCAAATTGAAACTCTCAATTGTTAAAGTTACATTTTTATCAACAGCAAAAAAAATGGTCTAGTGAATACCAAGCCATTAAAATTATAACTGCAAAAGATATCAGACCAAAGTTTGTGAACGATGATTGCTGTTGTTAACATGCAAATCATCCAGCAACTTATGGCGAGGAAGACATAACCTGTGAATTATGAATCATCACAAGTAGCTGCACAATTTCCACTACAGCTAGCTTTGTGAAAACAGCACCTCACTCTGAACCTACCCATGAATTTAATGTAGTTGTTGCATTTGCCCAATAAAAAACGCAGGCAAGACTCGTCATGATGATTGCTTGTGACTGTCAATGAACTTCTCTGACCTGGAGAGTGAACAAGTAAAAGTATGGAGCCTCATTTCTTCAGATGAGAATACCTGTTGGGGATTTAAACATTTTAATTTCTTAGATCTTTGCTCTTTCTTTTTCTTTCTGCCTTTCATCTCTTCTTTAATCCGGTCTTTCTTTCCCTCTTTTCATTTCTCTTCCTGTACCTGACTTGGCATGAAATTTGCCCTCGCTCTAATTCACCCTCCTTGCTTCGCCCATTTCTCAATCCATAAATACTATTGGGTGCAGAGATACTTTGCTGGTCCCATTATTTACCACTGTCGCAGTTGCTTTTGCCATGTTTTTCACTTATACTTAAGACAAGGGACCACTAGTGCAGTGGTTAGCACTGCTGCCTCCGGCGCCGAGGACTCGGGTTCGATCCCGGCCCCGGCTCACACTGTCCGTGTAGAGTTTTGCACATTGTCTGCGTGAGTCTCACACCCACAACCCAAAAAGATGTGCAGGGTAGGTGAATTTGCCATGCTAAATTGCCCCTAATTGGAAAAAAAAGAATTGGGTACTCTAAATTTATATAAAAGATAAGGGACCACAAACTGAATTCTTTGGAAATTTGGCATTTCAGAGAAAAAGTTGAATTTCACTCCATAAGGATACACTTTTATATGACACTAAACAAAATACTAATAGAAGTATTGTGCCAAAATAGAGCTAAATAAATTTGCCATACAAAAAGAAACCAAGATTATTTAATGAATCTGCAGACATTTATAGACTAACCTCTCTATTCTGAAATCTATTGTTCAGAAACTCCAGTTTTCATAGAATCATCAAATCCCTACAGTGCCGAAGGAGGCCATTTGGCCCTCAAGTGTGCACTGACCCTTCGAAAGAGTACTCCACCCATGTCCAACTGCCCCACCCTGCCCTTACTCTGCAACCCCATAACCCAACCTGCACATCCCTTGATACTAAGGGGCAATTTAGCATGGCCAATCCACTTTCTCTGTACATCTTTGGACCGTGGGAGGAAACCGGAGCACCCGGAAAAAAACCCACGAAGATACGGGGAGAACGTACAAACTCCACCAAGGCCGGAATTCAACCCGGGTCCCTGGTGCAATGAGGCAGCACTGTGCCACCTTGCCGCCCAGACGGTGTCTGAAATTGTTTTGAGCAGGTCAAAGCAATTCTCAGAATAGAACAAACACTTGCCCCACGATGTTACTGGCACCATTTTAGTGCAGCACTTTGGGAGAGGAAGCATTGAAGATACAGTGTTTGGATAAGTAAAAGCATTTTCATTACTGCTTCATGATATTTTATGTTTCAGATAAATATTTATATCTACACGTTTTCCAGTTCACACACTTCTGGTTCAACATTCTAATGTAATTTTATAATCCAGAAAATTCTTCAATTCAGAAACAACTTGGTGCCAAGCATTCTTGACTAGAGAGGTTAGAGTGTGAATGCCCATTTATATTGCTGTTTAGTTATAAATAAATATATTACTAGTTTTCACTTTCTGTAACTTGCACCGAATTCTGACATAACTTGCTGTTCACTCCTTACTTTGGTCCTCTTGACTTTTTCCCCAATGTAACATGGGGTCACCACAATGCTGGTTGATCACTCCTCACATCAGCCAGCTCTTTTGGATTTGAAGGGTGGTTTTACAGCTGGGTACCCTTTCCACCGCTAACCCTCCCCATTTATCCAGGTTGGGGAACAATGCACGCTGGCCTGCCTGCACCTGAGGCTGGGTTCTTCGTGACCAACAAGTCCTGAAGTGGGACTTGAAGCTCATGGGCGGGAAACTACATACTAAGCCACTCCAGCTCCTAACTTGCTATTTACCTCAGTTAAAGAAATTCCAGGTCACTATCTGATTCTAAATGAAAGCCCTCCACTGTTTACAAATCTATTCTCCAGGGACCGAAACGTACAATATAGGTGTTACAGTGCTCTGTAATATTAAGCATGAACATGTCCTGTGATATATCACAAGCCAGGTTCCTGTCTTAATGGACTATTGCCAATAATAGGCAACAGACTGTATTGTTAGGTGCCATTGGAGTCCGGATCAGAGGAGGATCAAATGAAATGAATTCCACAGGTACAATCCGGCCAGAAATTTTTCATCAGAGTTGGAAGGGGAAAAGATATTTACCAATACGGTACTGGACTGTCCTGGCAGTGAACAGCTCAATAAGAATATGGTGCAAATCCTTCGAGGAAGATGCCTGCTCATGGGACTAAAAAGTAAGCTTTTAGAAAGTATTTGTGTGCACAATACTGGAATATTATTTTGTGACTGAAAAACATTACCTTTCTCTTCTCCTGTATGCTCAACTTGGTCTTGCCCAGTACATAGGACAGCTTGGCCAAAGCAGCTTCAGGTGTCATATCACATCCAGGAATGAGACCCACATCATTGAGAACCTGAAATCAAACATTCACAGGACTTGAAACAAATTTCAGCTGAAATAAGAGGAACTTCTAGCATATGGTCAAATAAATTTTAACAAAATTGGACCATAGATCTGTACGCATAAATTCTTGGAACTATTGCTAGATTAATGCTAATGGTCAATAGTCTAAATATTCAGGAATTGATTTTGCACTTTGGATGTGGCTTACAAATACCACAAACTCAACACAGAGCTACTGAACTTCGGATAATTTTACAACTCTACTGTATCTTGTCTTCAGCTGGAGTGACAGATTCAATGGGTGCCTGTGTCATCAAACATAGGCAAAATAGGAACATGGAAGTGCATTGTTCAAACCAGTAATCCTTTAGACAGTTGTGCCAATAGAGCAGCTGAATAATTCCTTTAATTGATAATAATGTACTTTTTTTATTAATTAAGATAGTTGGAAACAGAAATCATGGCAAGGGTAGTTCTGTGATGAACACGTTTTATTTAAACACATTACAGCTGATGTTATTACCCTTCATCAAGCATAAATGGGGTATAAATGGCCCAAAAGTTAAGTCATTTGCACCAATGCTCGCCTCCAACATCTTAGCTAGTCTTTAGAATGCTTTTTAAAGCAGGTGCTGTTGGCAAGGCCAGCATTTGATGCCCATCCCTAATCGCCCTCGAGGGCAGTTAATAGTCAACCACAGTGCTATGTGTTAACCAGACCAGGAAAGGATGTCAGAATTCCTTCCCGAAGCGGAGATCGGTTGTTACAATTGATGATGGTTTCATGGTCATCATGATCGACAGGGGCTATCAATTGCAGATTTTAAAAATTAATCAATTTAAATTACCAGCTGCTAAGATGGGATTTAAACCCATGAACCCAGAGCACTAGCTCGGGCCTCTGAATAAGTAGTTCAAAAACAGTACCACGATGCCACCTTCTTCCCTTGCTCGAGTTTCTGCTTGCTTAAGGTGGTTAGTCACTTGTAATAAGCAAATTGGGGTACAAAGTGCAATTTGACAGTACTTCAAAGTACTTCTGAAGTCTGAAAATGAAAGTCACCATAGTCCTCAAGGATCATAGGCTCCTCTCCCCTTTTTTGAGAGCGAGCTGGTTGGTGGTGATTTAACCCGAGGGTGACCACACCTCAGGCAAGGAACAAGGTTGAGAAGGCGGGGCCTTTATGGAATACCTCAGCCGGTACGGGGATTGAATCCGCGATGTTGACGTCGCTCCACATCACAAAACAGCCGTCCAGCCAACTGAGCTAAACGACTCCCAAGTGCAGTGTTGGAATGTAGGAAATATGGCAGTCGATTATGTACTGCAATCTCCTGCAAACAGCAATGTGATAATGACCAAATAACATTTTTGTGATACTGTCCAAGGGGAAAATACTGGCCAGGGCACCAGGGCAGCTCTCCTGCCCTTTACTGTGATAATGCTGTGGGGTCTTTTATGTCACCCAAAAAGATAGACTGCGCCTCCATTTAACTTGCCATTTGAAAGATAGTGTCTCTGACACTACACACGCAAGTTTCAGTCTTGATTTTTGTGCTCATGACCTGGAATGAGATTTGAACGCACAATCTTCTGAGCATCCTTCTATTCTTACAGGCACGACAGAGGAGCTACCTTCAGGATGGTGACAATCCCAGAGTTGGAAACCCAATACAGCCAGGGTTAGCATCTCAGAGGAAGGCCAAGTTGCCTGCCTTCTCACCCTCCTCATTCTCTCTGCCAACACAACTCAGACAAAAGTCCAGTTCATAACATTCAGTTACTTCAAGAACTACAGGGCAGAATTATTTAGTCTTTACTTAATAAGCAGAAAACCATTTTCCAATTTAATCAATTTTGAGGGGAGTAAGTAATGTTTAATGTAATAATTAATTGATGTGCTCCCTAGCTAATGATATTCTTCTCATTAAATAGATGAAAATCTTGAGCTGATGAGCACAGAAATTGGGAAATCAAAGCCATTATATTTAAGTAGATCAGTGACTCACCTTTCCTGTTGCATACGACTGCCTAACACAGCCCCTCAAACACTGAGTACAGTTTATTATCAACACTCCACGATCAACAGCTTTCTTAAACTCCTCCAATATATCAGGGCGGTTATCTGGAGCATTACCCGTCCCATATGTCTCCAACACAATTCCTTCCATTGGTGGTTGCAGAAATGCTTTTACCTGAAACAGGATGCAACAATAAATACAAAATGCACACAAACTTCACAATACACATTTCTTATGTCTTAGAGCATGCTGAATTCGACTTCACCAAAACAATTGTAAAATCCAAATGCAGTTTTAACTTTTAACCACTAAATGAATCTTTTGAAAGCAAAATGGGATATTATCTACACAAAGATGATGACATAAATTTCATGTCGTTAAAAGGTCAGAGCCTGGGGATCCTGTTGTGCCTAATTCACCTCCTGACTCCCAAAGCCTGTCCACCATCTATAATGCACAAGTCAGGAGTGCATTTGTCTGGATGAATGCAGTTCCAACAAACTGGAAACCATCAAATACAAAAGAGCCCACTTGATCGGTATACCATTCATTCTGTCAAATGTTGACCCCGTCCACTACCAGCAGACAGTGCATCATTGTGCATCACCAAAAGATGCACTGCAGCCACTCGCAAAGGCCCCTTTTGACAACACCTACCAAAACTGCAACTTCCACTACCTAGAAGAACAAAAGCACCAGATACATGGGAACACCATATGCAAGTACCTCTCTAAGCCACACACCATCCTGACTTGGAACTATATCACTGTTCCTTCACTGTCACTGGAGCTCCGTCCCTAACAGCGCTATGAAATGTACCTAAACCACATGGACTGTAAGCCTCAAGATGGTGGCTCGGGGGAGGTGATGGCGTAGTGGTATTGTTGCTGGACTAGTAACCCAGGTTAACACTGACGACTCGGGTTTGAATCCCACCACAGCAGATGACAACATTTGAATTCAATTAAAAATCTAATGATGACCATAAAACCATTGTCAATTATTGTAAAAACCCATCTGGTTCAGCAATGTCCGTTAGGAGTGGAAATCTGCCAACCTTACCTGTCTGGCCGACATTATTTATTGGGCGGCATGGTGGCTAGCACCGCTCCTCCCAGTGCAAGGGACCCGGGTTTGATTCCGACCTTAGGTGATTGTCTGTGGTGTTTGCACTTTCTTCCCGTGTCTGTGTGGGTTTCTTCCTGGTGCTCAGTTTCCTCCCACAGTCTAAAGATGTGCAGGTTAGGTGGATTGGCCATTCTAAATTGTCCCTTAGTGTCCAAAGGTGCTTGGGGATACAGGGGCTAGAGTGAGGATTAGGCTTAGATAGGGTGCTCTTTCAAAGAGTCGGTGCAGATTCGATGGGCCAAATGGCCTCCTTCTGCGTTGTAGGGATTGTGTGTGACTCCAGACTCACCGCAATATGGCGGATTCTTAAATGTCCTCTGAAATAAGTAAGCCTCTCCATTCAAGGGCAATTAGGGATGCGCAACAAATGTTGGCACATCCTGTAAATTAATTAATAAAACTACCACCTGTTCAAGGACAATAAATGCTGACCCTGCCAGTGACATCCATATCCCATGAACAAACATTAAAAAATGTTTATGTTATACTTTATCTACACACACTGCATCCTCATACTTCAGAAGCTGTTTATAAGCGATTCCCACATTTTCATGCTCAACGTGATCGTAAAGATGGCACAGCTCGTGTGTCGGACATATTGACCAAAGTTGTCGAATAGATGCCAAAAACAGTAAAAGTGTCAATGCCTCAGCAACTTTAATTATCCTAAACGTGGATTCAATTTGAAAAATCTAAGACATCTTACATCGATCAATTACTCCATTTGCACTTGGAGACACCTGCAGCCATCCAAATGTTATCAATTTTTCTTATGTAACTGGAAATTGAATGACAATCATGGACTTGATGACTTGGAAATGTCAGGGTCTTGAACTCATTGTTGTAAGTACAGTGTAGAACTGTAGGCCACTGCATTGGCCTCGTTCCAGATCCCAGGCAGGGGTTTGGGATCCCAATTGTGAGAAGGATGTAAGAAGGCTTCAAGGGAGCTTGGACAGGCTGAGTGAATGAGCAAGAATGTGGCAGATGGACTATAATGTGAATTAAAGTATGAAGTTATACACTTTCATAGAAAAAACAAAAAGGCAGAGTATTTCTTAAATGGTGAGAGATTAGAAAGTGTGGATGCCCAAAAGGACCTAGGTGTCACTAAAAACTGGCATGCGGGTGCAGCAAGCAACTAGGAAGGCAAATGGTATGTTGGCCTTCATTGGAAGGTGGTTTGAGTACAGAAGAAAATATGTCTTGTGAAAATAGAATAGAGCCTGCAGGGGAACAATATTGGCCATCATTAGGTAACTGATATGCTTCTCAGCTCTTCCCCTCCCACTGATGTTTGGAGCCTAATGGAAACACTGACGGAACTTCCCGATTTACCCAAGAATGCCCCCGACGCATCCCCACCCCTTAAAGCAACAGCAGACCTGGGGAGGGTGAGGTGGAAAAGGTGCCCACCACCACTCTCACCATCCTCACTAAATTTTGGGTCAAAATGTAAATGGGCTGGGTAATTGGCAGATTCAGATGTTGCCATTCTTCTTCCTTCATGATTTTCTCAGGATGCAACCTCCCTTCCTACCAAAATGGCAGGTCTCCCGACTTTCTCTGCTTCTTGAAAACTGCCACATCAACTAGGCTTAAATTTTGGGATTTTAATTAACTTCCTCCTTATAATTTGCATGCAACAATACGCACAATTGCCAATTCAGTATATTCTTCCGAGGCCTCTTGCCAGTGAAGTTATGCAACCTGCCATTTGGTGCCGAGTATCATCTTTCCACATGAGGAAGCATCTTAAAAAGAGCTGACACATCAGCACGCAATCCTATTACTTAGTTATAAAACCACAAAACTTTTATCTTGCCAGACTATGTTTTTAAAAAAAAAAAAAGGGTTTTGAATGAGTGCTGGTTTTCTAGTTTTATAAGCATCACAAAGACCTCCTCGTGTTTTATTATAGAGTTCAAGAGTTCTTAACATAGTGGATACTGGTTCAGTGGGCATTGGTTGGGAGCGGGTGGGAGTGAGGGGTAATATGGTAGCATGGAGAGCAATTGAGGGATATGGGGTGCCATGAGAGGCCTGGGGATGTACGGGAATTGGTGAGTGGTACCAGTTTTTTTTTTGGGGGGGGGCTCACACTCATCTGCAGAACTGTGCCGATGTCCTAGGGAATGGAGGTGAGTCTTCTAACCTGCTTGCCTCTGTATCCATCCATCTCTGTTCCTGCCTGGGGCGTGCTATGAAAGGGGCAAGTCCCAAATTCAGCCTGCCCCATCCATGTGGGGTGGAAATATGTTTGGCGTGCTCAGCCATTCACTCAAGGGATGGGATCACGACATTAGGAAATGGCCTGACTCCCAGTTCCACCCTCAAAGAGGAAAATCCAGCCTGTAATTTCAATTTTGTTCCGGTCATTTCAAAATCTTATGGTTAATTAGTTACCGTGGCAACAGTGATTCCTGGGAATAACCTTATCAATCCCACATTTCGATTCATATCAATGTGCACCATAAACTTTTTGGTTGTATTTGGTCTCCAGACGGTGTCCCAGTTGACTATAAAGGAAACAAACATAATTTCACTGAACCTGCACTTTAAAAGACAGAAAGAAAAAATTGCATTTTCACAGCACTTTCTTGACCATGTAAGACCAGCAAGTACTTAAAATTGAAATATAGGACGCGATCTAACGGCCGTGCCACGCCTGATAAATCTCACGAGAGGCCTCTTGTGAACTTTACCCTGTTCATGAGGCCTCGCAAGATTTAACGACATCTCACGAGGTGTCACAATCTGGATCTCTGGACCCAGATTTGGATATTCAAGAGAGTAGTTAGCCTGACTTGAATATGTCTACGCCAAATCGACCCAGCAACCAGGATCGAATCCCTCGCTTCGGAATCCCCTGAGCCGGCGTAGACCAGGTGGAGCGGCACTTCGGGAGGGGGGGCCCCAGGCTATCGGAGGCCCCCAGGTGGTCTGCCCCTGGGCAGGGTGGTACCCTGGCACTGCTGTTGGCACCCATGCACTGTGGCACTGCCAGCTTGACAGTGCCAGTCAGCCTGGCTGTGCCCCTCTGTAAGTGCCAGGGTGCTCAGGGCCACTTTCCGTGTGCCAGGTTGACGGTGCCAAGGTGGCATCTTGCCCATATAACGGGGATCTGGCCTGGGGGTGTCCTGCCCTTATGAGGTGGAATGAGTGGGGCTCGAGCACCCCCTAATCAGTACGTTTGGGGACGGGGTCACGCCGAGAGGTCGAGGGATGGGCGATCGCTTCCTGCACTAGCGAGCGGAGCTCTTCAATGGAGGAAATGAAGGTAAGTGCGGCCTCGTTGGGCCCTTCCTCACTTAGGACAGAAAAAAGAGCAAATCCCCGTTTAATAGTGGGGTGTTTCCTGGCACTGCAAGTGCGGAGAAACATCCCGCTAAACGCACTCGACACAGGACTCATTCTTTTCCGTTAAATTGCACGCATAGAAAAATAGAAAATTGGAGCAGGAGGAGGCCATTTGGCCCTTCAGGCCTCCTCCACCATTCATTATGATTATAGCTGATCATCCAACTCAGCAACCTGTTCCTGGTTTCCCCATATCCTTTGCTCACTTTAGCCCCATGGGCCATATCCAACTCCTTCTTGAAAGCATACAGGGCGGGATTCTCCGTCCCGCAGACCCGTTTTTTGTGGTAAAGAATTCCACAGGCTCACCACTCTCAGGATGAAGAAATCTCTCCTCATCTCAGTCCTAAATGGTCTATCCCATAGCCTCAGACTGTGACCCCTGGTTCTGGGCACACCGACCAGCGAGAACATCCTTCCTGCATCCACCTAGTGTAGTCCTGTTAGAATTTTATAGGTCTCTACTTTAAGCCAATTCATTTTGATGTGTTCTTTGTGTGAGAACTGATGAAATGCGACAATTTGTACAGGGCATCTCCCACAATCCATGTGATAATGACCAGATAATCTGATTTTGTGGTGTTGATTGAGAGATAAATATTGGCTAGGAAACTGGGCATAAATCAGCTGTTCTTCTCCGAAATAGTGCCATGGGATCTTTCATGTCCAAGCGGAGAGGGCAAGCGTAAGAAGCCTCTGACAGTGCAGCACTCTCTCATTACTACACAGCACTGTCAGCCTTGGTCATTCCAGATCTTGCCGTGAGGCTCGAATCCATAACCTTTTGACTCCAGCAAGAGTGCGACCAACTGAGCCACAGCGGACACAGTAATTCCATTGTTATGACTGAGTGAGGAGGAATGAGCTGGCTTCACCTTTTTTCCAACCCCTCCATTGGTCACAACAAAGGTTTGTTTAGAACTCTGTGCCCACTGTGGATACCCTGCCCGAATATATTTACTTTTTTTAACATTGAGCCAATCAAACCAGGTTTCCTTTAAAGAGTAAGTTTATTGGTCATTAAAGCTAAAAGAAAAAGCAGCCACAATGCACATCCACACAAATCAGAAAAGAAAGTTAAGAATCCAAATTAAAGTGAAAAAGAGTACACGAACGAGTCCTTAGCTTATCTGTGAGACACAGATGGCAGAACACTGCGGCTGTTAGGTGATTGCAGTGGAACTCTGGAGCTGACTGGCAGTTTTGCAATCTGTTGAAGACACTTGTTGGCTTGGTTGAGTTTTGCCTCCAAGGAAAAACTGAAGAAGGCACCCTTTGATTGCTTCCAGAGAGAGATGATCTGTGTGACTCTGCAGCGGTGTCAATTTCTTCTTGTTCTTTGCTTCTCCCTGTTAAAACACACGGCTCCAGAGAGAGAGATGGAAGAGTTGCCATTCCTGTTTCTTTGTCACTATTCTTCTGCTCCGCCCAACACTCGCGTTGGAGCTTTTAGTGAACTCATTTCGGTGTATTCCCAGGAAGCCAAATACCATTTTGCTTTCATCTGACAAACGTTTTAACACATTGTGAGATATAAATCAACACGAGATGGTTTTTTGATGTCTGAAAGGATGTAGCTGGCTGGGGACATTGGTACTGTCTTCATAGCAGCACAGAGATTTAAAAGTCCAGCCTTTTTTTATCCCTTCTAGTGTCTCAGTTTTAAGTGAGCTGTGACACCTCCCCAGGTGTGAAATTCCATGTCCTCTCAGGACAGGTCGGTCAGTAGAATCCACAGAGATTTTCCCAAAGAAGTCCCTTTACAGTATCAACCATCTTTTCATCAGTGACTTTTCTTAAGAACAGACCTTCTTTAAACAGTTCAATGTCTGTAGTTAGTTGGACGACTCTGACATTGTGTAAGCTGTTGTAATATCTCCCGCCCACACAGAATGAAATTAGATTAATTCTCATTTTATTACAACGAAAGAAAAATATATTAAAAAATACACTCGCTCTTATTCATTTTCTTAGCCTTGGTCACTACTCAGATGACCCTAAACGGTTTTAGGCCTTCGATAATTGCTTGTGCAATGATTGTTTTTACGCTTTATGGTGGTTGGTTACATCATTTACAGGTTAGCTTAGTATCTGGGGGCCGGTTTAGCTCAGTTGGCAGGGCAGCTGGTTTGTGATGCAGGGCAAAGCCAACCCGTACTGGCTGAGGTTATTCTCAACCTTGCCCCTCGCCGGAGATGTGGTGATCTCAGGTTAAATCACCACCAGTCAGCTCTCTCCCCTCCAAAGTGAAAGCAGCCTGTGGGGCTCTGGCGACTTTACCTTTACTAGTTTAGTATCAAGATCTCTAGTGGTGTCACCTCTGGCCAGTAACAACTGTCTTTGACCCCTGTTTATGACGCTGGATTAAGTACAGGGTGGATGGGAAGAACTTCCCCTTAATACAAGGATCAATGACCGGGGGCATAGAGTTAAGGCACTTGTTTGAAGAAAAATCTTTTCACCCAGAGGGTTGTGAGAATCTGGAACTCACTGCCTGAAAAGGTAATGGAGGCAGGAACCCTCAACATTTAAGAGGCCTTTACGGACAGCACGGTAGCACAGTGGTTAGCACCGTTGCTTCACAGCACCAGGATCCCGGGTTCGATTCCTGACTTGGGCCACTCGTCTGTGCAGTCTGCACGTTCTCCCCGTGTCTGCGTGCGTTTCCTCCGGGTGCTCCGGTTTCCTCCCACAGTCCAAAGATGTGCATGTTAGGTGGATTGGCCATGCTAAATTGCCCTCAAGTGTCCAAAAATGTTAGGTGGGGTTACAGGGATAGGGTGGAGGCGTGGGCTTGGGTGGGGTGCTCTTTCTAGGGGCCGGTGCAGACTCAATGGGCCGAATGGCCTCCATCTGCACTGTAAATTCTATGATTTAGATGAGCACCTGAAATGCCATCGCATACAAGGCTGCGGACCGAGTGTAGGAAAATGGGATTAGAATAAATGTGCTTGATGGCCAGCACAGACACGACGGGCCACTTTCTGTCTTGTAAAACTCTGACTCTGTGATGTTGCCTGACTGTTCGCTGCCAAGTTGTTAATAACAGCCAAGTTATTCTGGATCATGCTGTGCCTTTCCCTGGCCCTAGCCTCATGCTGCTTTCCACAAAGACTGTCAATGTGTAAATTTGTTTGGCTATTGTTCTAGTCAGGCTCAACTGTTTCCTATCCTTCTCAACCCATGAATTTACTGACACAAACCCAGGCATTTTTACAGATTTAATTGCTAAGGGGTTAGTGGGTTGCACTTTCAATTTCTCCTGCATAGGAATTGTGGTTTTGGTACTTTATTTTTAGTGAATTTTTCATCAACACAGTTCTGGTTGACGTTTAAAGCTGGG
Source organism: Scyliorhinus torazame (assembly GCF_047496885.1). NCBI lineage: Eukaryota > Metazoa > Chordata > Chondrichthyes > Carcharhiniformes > Scyliorhinidae > Scyliorhinus > Scyliorhinus torazame. The sequence continues at coordinate 335,161,339 of NC_092708.1, forward strand.
TTTGTTTTGTCTGGTTTATCAGTGCTTACCCTGGCATGGGTTTCACTGCTATTCGCCTTGTGATCTCCGCAACTATTACCTGCTTTGGAATAGGTTACCTTCCCTTTCTCCTTTGTTTTAGGAAGCATCCCCTAACCTGTCCCACGTGCTCTGGGACACAACTGCCCTTAGGTCTCAGCTTCTGCCCTACTGACTGTTGCTCTTGGGGTATTACCCTCACTCTCTCCTAGCCAGATTGTGAATATCCCTGCTCCCATTTAAGTTCACCACAAAACTAGCGATTAAGCAGACCATTGGTTCAATAGCACCCTCTGCTGTCTTTGGAAATGTGAGTTCCTCGAACATGTTCCATGTCTTCTGGATATTGGGCTCCTACCATGTGGCTCTTCAACTGGGTGAAGCATTTCCCTCACTAACATTTTTCAGTTTGGGAATTCGTCTTGTCGGTTTGAATCTGAAGCTGCCTGCCAAACAGATCATTGGCTTATTCCTCCCCTTTTTAAACCTTCAAAGGCCCCTCATGGACCTCCTATTTCTGCAAGTCAGTCTTTGGCTCCTTTAACGTCCTCAGTTTCTACCTTTGACTCTTTGTACTTCTACAGGCCCTTTTAACTTAAAGTGGCTCTGCATCTGGGTGTGGCAACTCCCGCACCATCTCGTTGTGTGTCTGGTCCCCTTAGAATTCTTCAAAAAAAGCTTACCTACTAATCCCTTTTGTGGGCCATCCTCTTTGCCCATTCCACTGGTCCTTCCTGGACCTCTGTTGACTCCAAATGCCTAACTTCGGCTTTTTGAAATTTAGGCAGCTGTTTCTTAGCTACTCTCAACGTTCCTCTGAACATTCTCCAGCACTCTGCACCATTTTGCTGCATGTTCCCAATGTCATCAATTGTAAGTAGCCCTTGCCTAGATACTTCAAACCTTGCACGTGCTAATACCCCCTTTAAGGTCTCTAATCCATTCTTGGACCTCTGTATTCCCATAGACCCCAGCTGGTTTCCTCTCGCTCTTTCAGCTACTTTTGGGTCAAGTGATTGTTTCTGACTTTTCAGGAGGACTATCCTGCTTCAATCGCCTTTATCTCTTTTCCGGTTCATACAGTCTTTCATGGTAAGCTGCCTCTTCTATCTGAGATTCTCTCTCTTCTCTCAGTGCCCTTTCCTGACTTTCCTTTTTCATTTTCTATTTCTTGGAATTCTAACTCCTTTTGTTCCAGCGGCATTCCTGTCATTTCTACTTACTTTCATAGTCCTGCCTTCAGTTTGAAACCTAATGAGCTGGACACCATGTTTTTACAGCTTTTGGGGAACACTAGTTTTTAGAGCAGTTTTAAACAGATATTCTTTAAAGAGTTCAATATGGCCCTAGTTAGTTGTAGGTCGCTCTCACTTCAACATCGTGTCAGCTGCTGAGACACTCATATGAGACACTTTATATGAATAAAGCAGACTAAGCACATAAATAAAATGCAATTTGCAAAATCTATAATTATGTAGAAGCAGGCTGGTTCAATCTGGTTCACTCAGCTTCGGGATTTATCTTTCAGTTCAGCCCAAAGATACTGGCCAGAATTCTCCAGCCGTTCAGATGCTCTTTTTCTGCCGGCAAGGCACACTCAATTCCGGTGGTGTGGGGTGGCTTCAATGGGAAATCTTATTGACAAGCAGCGGGAAGAGAGAATCCCGCCGTCAGCGAATGGCGCGCCGTTGAGAAACATGCCGCTGGGGGACCGGAGAATCCCACTCATTATGTCAAATAAGTTTGGACGGGTTCAATTCTACTCCTAATGATCACGAGTTCACAGCTCAAAACCATTCACCTCAATCACATGGGTAAGAAGCAGGGTGGTGTGCAAAATGGGAGGGAGAGCGAGAGTGCAATGGTGGATTATGATTCAATAGTGAGATGTGGGGGACAAATGTGTGGAGCTAGGGAAACCGACAATGGGGTGGGAGTAATTTGAGAGCTCTACCCAAGAACAGACACAAGCACAGGCATCTTCTGAGCTGTACATTTCTAGATTTTATAATAGTAACTTCAGATGCTCGTGAGCTGGTGTTGATGGTGTTTTTCCTTAAGACTCTAAAAAAAAGTTCATTAGTGTGTGTGTCTAGGTGGGGTAGGTGAACAACGATATGGCAAAGTACAAATACACCAATCACTACAAGCTGCACAACTAGCTTTTTAAGAAAACAAACCAACATTAGGCTTTATTTGTAGAGGGATAGGTCAGAACACAATTTACTATACTGCACGCATTTCTGGTCACCATATTATAAAAATTATTAGAAGGCACTGGAGAGGGTGAAAAGAAGAGTTACAAGGATGATATCAGAAATGCATGCGTATATTGAGGAAGAAGCTAGGTCTCTTTTCGCTTGAAGAAAGAAGGTTGAGAGGGGACCTAGTAAAGGTCTATAAAATTCTGAAAGGTTTGGGAGAATGGATATAGGGGAAATTTGGTTTCTACTGGTGGGTAAGAACAAAACTAGAAACCATCAATATAAGACAGATACCAAAATATACAATAGGGAACCCAGAAGAAATCTCTTTACCCAAAGAATAGTAATAATGTGGAACTCGTTACCACAAGGAATTGTTGAAGCAAATAGCATAGATGCACTTAAAGGCGAAGCGAGACAATAATTTGAGGGAAATGGGAATAGAGGGTTTATGACAATGTTTAGATGAGGAGAGATAGGAGGATTCTGGAGTGGAGCATAAACACCGCTGCGTAGGTATTGTAAATAAGAGTTACTTTCTGTTTGACTCTATAAACATAGAACATACAGTGCAGAAGGAGGCCATTCGGTCCATCAAGTCTGCACCGACTCACTTAAGCCCTCCCTTCCACCCTAGCCCCGTAACCCAATAACCCTTCCAACCATTTTGGTCACGAAGGACAATTTAGCATGACCAATCCACCTAACCTGCATGTCTTTGGACTGTGGGAGGAAACCGGCGCACCCAGAGGAAACCCACGCAGACACGTGGAGAACGTGCAGACTCCGCACAGACAGTGACCCAGCAGGGACAGTGCTATCCATTTGTGCTACCGTGCTGCCCACTGTAAATCCCTGCTGGACTCTTCGTGGCTCTCACAAAACAAAATACATGATAACATGCGTTGGAAAGCTCTTTATCCCTTTCTATCGTGAACTGAGAGATAAAACACAGACAGTCAAGCAAGGGCATCTTCAAACAGGAATGACTTGAAGACAGTCAACTTTATGAAATAGAATGCTGCGGTGCTTCTATGGAAGTGAAGGGGATAGGAATACTGAAGATTAGCTAGCAGCCAGATAGAAACCATCTTGTTTCGGCAGAGTAAGATAATCCACTGCAATGATGTGTTCCTTATTTAATAAGGGCAAGGGGAGTCCACACCGAATAAAAACAAGAACCAAGTTTTATTTATATACAATTCCTGTTATACCCCCTACCGAGTTCCTGCTTGGTTGGTGCCTTACTGGCCGAGCTTATATACACCAGGTAATTGAGATACCACGCCACTAGCAGGGGAGCCTGTACACCACAACGAGTATGGGGAAGACGAGCATTCCCACACTGTAGGTCCTTTGCAGGGTATTACACCTTATCTGAAGATAAATCGTAAGAATTAAGTGAGTTCAATCTGTTGTACACATTCACCTTACTGTGTCAAAAATGCTCAATGATTTGTATCTGGCTGAATTTAACCAAGTATTGTTTGGGACCACCTTCTGAGAGTATGGAGAAGTAGACGTGTGAAAGTCACCAATATTTGGCCAGGATTACAGGGGTGCATTGTTGCGCTACTGTGCAAACAGATATCAGCCAATTAAAGTCAGGTCCCTTGGAATTAAGACACTCCGATCACTTTCTTAAGTTAGATATTGGCTTGGATTTTGCAAGTGACAAACACAGCAAGATAATCAGCGCTCGTCATTATTGAACAATAAATTGGATAACCAGGCCAGAGTAAGTTAGGTCTTCTCCAGTTCGGTGTAAATACATTTTTAATTGTGCGATAAGTCTTAATTCCGGTCTTGCTGGGCCTGAAAATTAACTTTAGAAGTATGGAGTACCATTCCTTCAGATTTCAAGGATGAGATTTTCAAAGAAGTAGATTTTCAAAATGCTTTAATTGTGTCTCTTTCCTCTCTTGCGTTTCATACACGTACTGATGCATCACATTTGCAAATATTTTTATTGAATTTCAACACATTATAATAGGAAACCACTGCATAGTGTAACAATATCTACACAAAAATCAGAAAACACAAGCAACAGCAATAACATGAACTCCAATAACAATAATACTACCTAAAATAATCACCCCCCCCCCCCCCCAACACCCCACTAACCACGCCCTTTCCCTTAACAGCTAAGAAGAATCTGCTCATCCTCGCTACAACCTTAAGTTGTAGCAGGCTTAGCCTCCCGGAGGATGATGTAGCTTTTACTCTGCGGAGGAACTCACTCCATACCTCTTCCTCTAAAATGGGCCCTAGCTCCTCTTCCCACCTGACCTTCATCTCATCTAACAAAATCTGCTCTTCTCCCATAATCCGCTTATAAATCCCAGAAGTGCTGACCTCTACTGATCCCACACGAGAGGATCCCTTCCAGCAGGGTGGGGGCACGGTGTCTCTGGAAAAGCCGGTAGCGCTCCCTTGACAAAGTCCCACGCCTGAAAATATCTAAACCTATCCAGTCTCCCAAGCTCTGCCTTTTCCTTCAATTCCTCTCACTCGTGAACTGTCCCTCGAAGAACAAATCCTTCACCCTCTCTAGTCCTTCATCTCCTAAATGCTTCCAACTTAGTTAGCTCAAATAAATGACTCCTACAGACAGGGGCCCACTTTGACATCGCCCTCATCTTGAAATGTTGACGAAACTGCCGCCATATTTTTTAACGTGGAGATGACAACCAAATTTCCAGAATATCAAGCCTGCAGACTGCTCCTCTACATGATCCAAACTTCATCTGTACCCAGCAAACTTCCCGATTCCCCATCCCCAAACCACTCGGGCACTTTCTCAGCAATGGCCACCAATAATAATGTAGCAAATTTGGTGGCGCCAACCCCACCGCCCCCTCTTCCTCTGTAGGATTCCTCTCCGCATCAGAGGTGTTATTCACGCCCATATAAAGCCCATTACGAACTGCTCCACTTCTTTGAAAAAGGACTTGGTCAGAAAACCTGAAAGGCATTGAAATAACACAAACGGCAAGATGATCATCTTAATAGACTGAACAGGACCAACCAACAATAGTGGAAGAATGTCCCATCTATGCAAGTCCGCTTTGAGTCTGCTCACCAGGCTAGTGAAATTCAAATTACAGAGTCGTGTCCCGTTTCAGGCCACCTGCACCCCTGAATAGCGAAAACTGGTCTCCGCAAGACAAATCGGGACTCCCCTCAACCCCACACCTCCCCTCGGGAGATTAACTGCAAAATACTCACTCTTCCCAACAACACATTTGTGGAAACATAGTTAATGAATTTTGAGATAAATTTTATGGCTGAAATTTTCTGACCGAAACCCTTCCATATTTTAGCAGTTCTTTTTCAAACTAATGTAACTTTATGTTTTATACCCCACCACAGCCCCAAACCATGATTCAAAAAAACAAAGTCTATCTGATGCCAACTGGTATGGCACAAAGTTCATCCATTCGTGCAAGTGATCAGAATTTGAGAGCTCAGGAAGCCATCTAAGAGGATAAAGTTGAATAAAAGCTTTCTGGCCCTGGATTCCCTCTTTTACAACTGACAATCAAATGTTTATAATATTTCCCTTCGCTGTTCAGAGAATCATCAAAATTCTCCGTCTCCACATTTCCCCAAGAGGGGTAGACAGGTTATGGGTAATTTTAATCCTGTGGGAATAGGTAAGAAGGGGAGGGGTCAAAAATACAAGTATGGAAAGTCTAATCCCACTAAAAAAGATCTTGCAGAAAGCAACTAGCCACACATGATCGGAGGTGCCATATAATGTGGAACGTTGTAGTCCTTCGGGGTTTTCAAGAGTCTCAAGACCGTACCAACGAAAACACTATGGCAAAAGTACATGTAAGCAGTTGGACCCCATTCAACAGGAGGAAAATCAACATTGGTACTCAAGAAAATGAACTCTATGAAGTTCTATGAATAGTCACTTGGGCAAATGTGGATTTATTGTGGAAAGTCAGCTGATTTGTCAAAGGCTAACTTGATTGAGGTTTTTTTTGATGAGATTGATGAGAATACTGTGGGTGGTGTGTGTACATGGGCCTCCAAAAGGCATTTGATAAAATGCCACCTAACAGGTTAAGTTAAGGTCAGTTTAAGGGCCTTGCCAGTGACATTCCCATCGCATAAAGAGCAGGTTGAGAAAGCAGTTATAAAATGTTGGATTTCATAAATAAAGGCACACAGTACAAAAGCAAGGCAGTTATACAGAAGCTTTAATAACCCACAAGTTGAGCCTCAACGGGAGTGGAGTCCAATTCTGTACAATATACTTTAAGGGGGATGCAATGACATTAAAGAGGTTCAGAAAAATGATGAGAGCGGTCCAGGAATGAGACACTTCAGTTACCTGGATAGATTAGAGAATCTGCGGCTGTCTTCCCTGAGGGGAAAAGGTGGAGAGGAGATGTTATAGAGGAGCTCAAAATTATAAGAGATCTAGATAGAGTACAGGGTTCCAGCTAAGTTGGTTAGATAGCCGGTACGTGGCTCAGAATAACATGCAAGAATGCAGGTTCAATTTTCTGTTCCGACTGAGGTCGTCTTCAGATCTGCCTCTTCGTCCTGCCCAAATGGAAGAATTTGGAATTTACTGTCTAAGGGCGGTGGTGGTGAAAGGGGGGGGGGGGGCGCTAGCTGACTTAGCTCTTGCAGACAGCCAACATGGACATGAATGGGCTGAATGGCTCCTGTGCTGTACCCACCTACGATTCTAAGAATCATAGTTCTCGCTCCTAGATACCTTTCTTCTTCAAATCTGCCAATCACCCTGCTTCTCAAGCAAAAAGACCGTTGACCACTCCCATACAGTCCTTAAACTTGCTTTTGCCTCTCCTAAATCCATCACTCTCCTTTCTGGCAACTCCATGTTTGAATGCATTCAATCAGATTTCTGCCAGATTACTGAAATGACTCTTCAATTCAAGATCATAAATTATATTCAGTATCACATGACAAAGGTAAATTATCCCTCAACATTTTGCAGGCTTTGCGAATCACACCATCCGCCTCCAACACCTCTCCACTGTTGTCCAGTTGGGCGGGAGTGCACACACCCATCCAGTTACACTCAGTCAATCAGCTGCAATGGTTCCCACAGTCACTTATGGTGTCCCGGAAGAATATATTCTTGGCTCTCTCCTGTTTCTCATCAACATGTGCCCCTCAGCAAATCCAATGCATTGTAAACATGGACACGGATGATACCCAGTCCTATCGCACCAATGCTTCTCTTGACTTCTTCACTGTCTGCAACTTATCAGACTGTTGTAATGGATGGAGTCCCAATGAAATGTTAAGAAGTTTGATGTCAGTGCTTTTAGTTCATGCAACAAACCCCATCCCCTAGTCACCGACTCCACCCATCCTTCTCTCTCGCCTAACGCCTCTTGAGATTTGAAGATGGCAACTTTGCTGTCATACTGTATTTGAATTTGAGATGGTTTCCAACTGCATATTCACATCATGACAAACACTGCTAGATTCCACCCCGCCTCAGTTCAACTGCTGCTGAAACACTCATCCTTGCCTCCGTCAGCTCTAGACCTGGCTATTCCAAAATACTCCTGCCCAAACTCCACTGTTCCAACATTTTCTCCCACATAAACATGCAGTCATCCAAAACTTTGTCGCCTGTGCCCTCACTCAAGAGTTCCAATCACTCAACACCTCCGAGGAAACAGCGGCATAGTGGTACTATTGCTGGACTAGTAATCCAGAAACCCAGGGTAATGCTGTGGGGACCAGGGTTTGAATCCCACCATGGTAGATGGCGAAATCTGAATTCAATAAAAGTTTGGAATTAGAAGACCGGGATACGGACTGACTCCAGTGTCCAAATCTGTCCAAATTAAAGCAGACCAATTATGGATTCTGATGAAGAATCATATTCAAAAGTGCTAAGGTCGAGTATTACTTTCCACCCCTACCTCTACTGCTTGGGTCACCTTCCACAAGTTGACTTCCTTCTATCATAAGGGGCTGGTTTAGCACAGTGGGCTAAACAGCTGGCTTGTAATTCAGAACAATGCCAGCAGCGCGGGTTCAATTCCTGCACCAGCCTCCCCGAACAGGCACCGGAATGTGGCGACTAGGGGCTTTTCACAGTAACTTCATTGAAGCCTACTTGTGACAATAAACGATTATTATTATATTATTATTATTAGAAGGTCAAGATTGGTGATGCTCACTTATGATTGCACAGTTTTTAGTACAGTTCAAGACTCCTCAAATAATAAACATTCTGTGCCTACATGCAACGAGACCTGGACAACATTCAGGCTTGACCTGATAAGTGATAAGTAACATATGCACCACAAAAGTGACAGGCAACGATCATCTCTAACAAGAGATAATCTAGCCCTCTCGGACATCCTACAGTAATACCATTCCTGAATTCTGCCCACCTTCAACATCCTTGGGGAGGGTTACCACTGACCAAAAGTTTAATGCACCAGCTACATAAATACTCTGGCTTTCAGAGCAAATTAGAGGCTGGGAATTCTACAGGGAGTAACTCAGCTCCTCACTCCCCTACACCTGTCCACCATCTAATGAGGCACAAGTCACGATTGTAATGGATACACTCCACTTGCCTGGATGGGTACAGATCCAACAACACACTGGAACCTCAATGGGCGCGATTCTCCGGAATTGTCGTCGCAAGCAGGAAGGTTCAGCGAGGCCGGTAACGCTATTCAACATGAACTGGGCCGCTTAAGGAGACCTCATGGGCTTCTCGACGTGCAAATGAAGGCTCGCCAGCTGATTCATCGGCACTGCGATCGTCACCCCCCACTAACGCTCGCCAGCTGATTCGTCGGCACTGCGCTCATCACCCCCCCGCTAACAAGGTCAAGCAGTACTTGCTCAGCCAACCCCAGCAATTGCGCCGAGGAGACCAGCCCCAGGATTCAGAGACACAGACCTGGGGTGACTGCTAGATGCTATGGAGGCCGGAAGGGATGTCGAGGTGCGATTGGGATGCTAGGCAATGACTCCCACATGCTATGTGGCACACCCACCCACGGGAACCCATTTGGGATGTTTGGAGTGCTCACTTAACCACGATTGGCAATTCTTTATTAGAAATAGCTTTCGGCCGCACGGCCAGAAGACTCGGCAGTCTGTGGGAATTTTAGGTGGTCAATGGGGTAGATGGGCAGGGGCAGGAGTTGCCCCCGGAATGGGTACACATTCCAGGGGTTTGCATGGTGATGCCATGCGTGGTTGCCCCCCTCCACCAAAGGCAGCCCACCCCTCGGAGGGTCCCCCCCCACCCCATCGCCGAGCACTGGGTTGGCAAGCCCAGTGCCCCCTGGCTCTGTGCCAGTGAGCAAATATGGCTACTCGCATCCTCGGCGCCCCACAGAAGCCCTTCCGCCAGGTTCACGTTTTTCAAAAGGAGTACTAATCGGCATCAGTGTGACCACTTGCTGGGGAGGCCGCTGAATCACGGGAGGCCGTTGGATATTGGGTGGCTTTCGTTAATTGTATGGAAATAGGGTTTAAATGGTAATGATTGGTTTCTTGCCACACTACGGCGAGATCCCGATTTCACCTACTGGAGCGGGCCGGTTGCATCGCAAACGGTTTGCTGCCTGGAGCGGTTCTCGATTTCGGCCTCTCCCACTATTCACCGGCCTCATTTCGCTTCAGCGAGAGTTTAATGAGGCAGAAGTGCGCCCAATATCATCCAGGCTAAAGCAACCTGCTTGATTGACACCCCATGTACCACCTTAAACATTTACTCCTTCCACCACCAGCATACAAAATGCAAGATGCAGTGCAGCAACTCACCAAGTCTCCTTCAATAGTCCCTTCCAAACCCATCACCTGTAGCATCTGGAAGGAGAATGGCAGTAGATGCACTGGAGCATTATCACTTGCAGGTCGCCCTTCAAGCATCAACATCCTGTCTTGGAACTCTATATCACTGCCTAAAAGCCCAAAACTCCCTCCTCAGCATTGAAGTGTACCAAAATCATATGGACTGCAGAACACAACTCAACCACAATTAGGGTTGTGCAACAAATGCTGGCCTTGCCAACAAAGCCCTTGCCTGATGAAAGAATATAACCATAGAATTCCTACAATGCAGAAGGAGGCCATTCGGTCCATCAAGTCTGCATCAACCCTCTGAAAGAGCACCAAACAAGTTTTACCCAAGACAAATTTTCAACCACGTATTCACACAGTGTCATTATGACGCCTACTTCCACCTCCACCCTGGCTCAGCTCACCAATTAGCTCTAGACTTGCCTATTTCAACAAACTCTGGCCTCACATATTCTATCCTCCATAAACTCGAGTTTATTCAAAACTCTGCTACCCATGTCTTTACTTACTCCAAGACTCATTCACTCATCACCCTTGTATTTATTGGTCTACACTGGCTTCCAGTCGAACAAAAGTTTGAATTTAAAAAAAATTAAATTTAGAGTACCCAATTATTTTATTTTATTTCTAATTAAGGGCAATTTAGCGTGGCCAACCCACCTAACCTGCACATCTTTGGGTTGTGGGGGTGACGCCCACACAGACACAGGGAGAATGTGCAAACTCCACATGGACAGTGACCCGGAGGCAGGATCAAACCCCGGTCCTAAGCACCATAGACAGCAGTGCTAACCACTGCTCTGCCCTTGATTTTCAAAACTTGCATCCTGTTTTCAAATCCCTCCGTGCCATCACCCCTCCCTATCTCGACAATCCCCTCCAATGCTGACCTTTTGCGAATCCCTGATTTTAAATGCTCCACCATTGACTTCCACCTGCCCTAATAATGAGTGTCAAATTATACACATTAGCAAATTATACAATAACACTCCAGTGAAGCACTTGGGATGTTTCAATATTTTAAATAGGTATTGTTACTGTTCATAGTAGTATAACCATTTGGAAAATGAATTGTCCATCTACAGGTTATTTTTAGTTTTGAGTTTACTTAAAAAATTATATTTGCAATTCAGTCTAAAATTCCACATCATCACATTCTATTCCACTCACCCCTGACCCATCATCTTTCATTCCCATCTCAGCCATCACCATTCTCTCCCCTACTTCTTAATGATCATCTTGCCCCTCTTACTATTCTTTCCATTCTACTCCCCTCCTTTGTTCCTGAACTCAAACTGTAGCTCCTGTAACTCTAGAGAAATGGGCTGTGTGGGGCAGTAACTATGGCAGTGGGTTAGCGCTGCTGCCTCACGGTGCCAAGGTCCCAGGTTCGATCCCAGCTCTGGGTCACGGTCCGTGTGGAGTGTGCACATTCTCGCTATGTTTGCAGGGTTTCGTCCCCACAACCCAAAAGATGTGCAGGCTAGGTGGATTGGTCATGCTAAATTGCCCCTTAATTGGAAAAAATGAATCTGGTACTCTAAATTCATGTTTTCTAAAAGAGAAATGGGCTGTGGTTTCCTTAGACTGGTTATAGAACCAAAAACATTTATTACGTAATGGCGGGGAAGTACAGCATGACATTCCAAATATTTTCATGAAAGAAAAACTACCAATTTCATTAATTTTGAAAAAAGATCTCTATACAAATCATGTTGCACATCTCCAGGATTTGAGTTTTCATTTGAGGGGCTGGGTTTTCACAAGCCAATGTGGGCAGCATTCGAGGCAGATGGCAAGTAATTTCACGTGGCTGCCTGGTGTGGCACACACACACACACACACACACCATTTTCCCAAAAGTGGCACTGACTGCAGAAAGCAACAGGTAGCCAACTGAGGTATGTTAGAGGCCAATAAAGGTCAATTATCAGCGGCCAAATAGAGATTTCCCAGCTAGCCTGTGGACCTCGAAGCACCAGGAACAGGTCATTGCCCTGGAGGTGGCCGCTCGGTAGGAGTCCGAGGGAGGAATAGCGTTCCAGGATTGCCTTTTGAGCCCTCACCGCCTACCTGGCTGCCAAGGTGACCTGGCAGCTGTGGCCATATTTTAAAAGTCAAACTTGTTAAAGTTGCTGAGAGTATGCCTCATACTCCATCTTAAGGCATACTCAAGAATGACACGCTGCTGTTTCTTCCATGCTGGAGGACATCTTATTTACCCTTTTCTACAGTCCACCTGCTGTCCTTTATTGGACAATAGATGAACCCTCCGATAAGCTTATCAAGTGAAAGTCAATACTGGATGACTACTCCGGACACAGGACACCGTTGGCACCCCTCCATTTGACCTCAATGTCAGGCATCAGACCTAAAGTGTAAATTCCTAACCCAGATTTCAAACACCTAAAAAATATTGTTTCAAAGTCTCCAAATCACACCTAACAAGTTATATTTATTAATTTCCTTTTACCAACTGCTTCTCCTCAATGTGTAGAGAGAAAAGACACCGCTCAAAATTATTAAACGATCAAATTCCAACTGTGACTTACCTTTAATTTCCACTTCAGCATTGACCAGTGGATGCAGATTAGGTGAAGAAAATGCAGTAAAACTTCCTGCATCTATTTTTGTCACACGGTTTCCTCTGTATAATTTGTGTTGAAAATACAGACTGACCTAAATAATTGAACATAACTTCAGAAGTGCAAATAAAATGTAATAAATATATGCTAAATTACCATATCAAACAAGACAAATATTTGAACTCACTGGAAGCTGCACACATACCTCTGGTATTACATACTGGCCGGCAATCAGAAGAGCCCCAAGCAAATTATCATGGCCATCATTTCTCATCTCATAGATGGGAACCTGGAAGGAGGAAAGGAACTGTAAAATATGGCTTGGCAAGGCCGAAAGAATGCAATGGTTAGGGCTTAGTGAGGGAATTGTCTGGCTTCTTGTCCCCCTTCCAAATTTAGCTCCTTTCTGGTTTCACCAGACCTCACAATACTTGCGGCCAAGGAAACCGTGAATGACCTACTGACATGATGAGGCACCAATTTTTTCCACCCCCACTGGGAGAATGATTGTCTCTGTTCTGAACTATCCTACAAAAGCACAGCTGGACAATGTGAAACCAAACATGCCATCCCATAACCCGCAGCTCTACACCATGACAGCACATCATCTCTAGTCCTATGTTCTCAATACAATACATTGCACCTCTGTGAAGTATAATGATATTAGTTCAAATTATTGTATGAGGAAGAATGAATCTGAAGTTAGCCTGTACCTTAAAAATAGGTTTATTTCCAAGACAGCAAAGTCACAGACTCTCCAAGTTCCTCTCAGGCACCCAGAGTGCGCTGGTTTATTCACTCTTGCAATGATTCCTTGATCCTTCTCCCAATTGGGGACAGTTATTCTTAATTACCAGCTTGCTGTAAGTATTCTATTACAGCACGTGCACATATGAATTAGGAGCAGCAGTTGGCCATTTGGCCCCTTGAGCCCACTCCGCCATTCAATAAGATCATGGCTGATTGGATCATAACCTCAACTTCATATTCCTGCATACCCTTGGCAACCTTTCACCCCCTTGTGAATCACGAACCTATCTGCTACTGCCTTCAAAGACATTCAAAGTCTACTTCAACCACCTTTTGGAGGAAGAGAGTTCCGAAGTCTCACAATCCTCTGATAGAAAACAAAATTCTCAATTCTGCCTTAAATGGACAACACTCTATTGTAAAACAGTGACCCCTAGTTCTAGATTCTCCCACAAGAAAAAAAATCCTTTCCACATCCACCTCAGGATCTTATGTTTCAATCAAGTCACCTCTTGCGCTTCTAAACTCGAGCGGATACAAGCCTAGTCTGTCCAGACTTTCCTCATCAGACAACCTGCCCTTTCCGGGTATTAATAGGGTGTGCCTTCTCCAAACTGTCTCAAATGCATTGTCATCTTTCCTTAAATAAGAAGACCAATACTATACACAATATTCCAGATGTGGTCCTGTATAACTGAAGCAAAATCTCCCTACTCTTCTATTCAATTCTCCTTGTAATAAATTATAACATTCTATTAGCTTTGCTAATTACTCACTGCACGTGCATACTAGCCGTTTGCCAACTAATGCACTAGGACACCCAGATCTCTCTCCATCTCAAAACTCTGCAATTTCTCACCATTTAGATAACATGCTTCTTTATTTGTCCTACGAATAACATTATACTCCATTTGCTGGGCAGCACTGCAGCGCAGTGGCTAGCACTGCTGCCTCATGGCACTGAGGACCTGGGTTCGATCCCAGCCCCAGGTCACTGTCCGTGTGTAGTTTGCACATTCTCCCCGTGTCTGTGTAGGACCCCCACAACCCAAAAAGATGTGCAGGGTAGTTGAATTGGCCACGCTAAGTTACCCCTTAATTGGGAAAAAAAAGAATTGGGTATTCTAAATTTATTTTTAAAAATTACTCCATTTGCCAAACCTCTGCCCACTCACCAAACCTAATTTTACTCGCTCTTCTAAATTCCAGCAAATAACAGGCCCGGTTGACCCAATCTTTCCTCATACGACAACCCTGCCACCCCAGGAATCGGTCTGGTTAACCTTCGCTACACTCCCTTTACGGCAAGTATACACCTTTTCTTGGATAAGACGGCCAAAACTGCATACTACTCCAGATGGTGGTCTCACCAAGGCCCTGTACAGCTTCAGTAAGACATCCTTGCTCCTGCACTCAAGTCCTCTTGCAATGAAAGCCAGAAGACCATTTGCCTTAACTGTTTGCTGCACCGGCATGCTGGTTTTCAGTGATTGGTGTACAAGGACACCCAGGTCCTTTTGTACACCAATATTACCCAATCATCGTGCATTGGCAAAGGCTAATATTCAAGAAACTAATATATGCATTGCAACAAGAAAAGCGGCCCATACAAGGCAAACTAAAGAAATTAAGAACAGCATTAGATCCAAAGAGGGGTCACATAAAGTTAGCAAAGAAAAGTAGGAAACCTGAGGATTGGGGTCAGTTGACAATTCAGCAAAGGAAGACCGAGAGATTAAAGAGAGGAAAACTCGGAGAATAAACTTGCAGGTAATATAAAGGTAGACTGTAAACACTTCTATAGGTGTGTATAAAAGGAAAAGATGAGTGAAGACAATTGTACATCCCCAGTCTGAAACAGGAGAATTTATATGAAAGAACAAGGAAGTGGCAGGGCAATTAAACAACTGCTTTAGTTCTGCCCTCACGGAGGGAGACACAATTGGCTTCTCAGAAATACTGAGGAATCAAGGGTCTAATGAGAAGGAGGAATTGGAAGTAAATTAGTGATACGAGTGCTGGAGAAATGAATGGGACTGCGAGCCGATAAATCCCCAAGAGCCTGATAACCTACATCCCAGAGTACTTGTCCACTGGCCATGGAACTAGTAATTGCATTGGTTGTCATCTAAAATTCTGTAGGTTCGGGAAAAGTCCCAAACTGGAGAATGGCAAATGTAACGGGCAGCACGGTAGCACAGTGGTGCAAAATTATATGGGGCATAGACCGAGTGGATAGTCAGAGGGGTCAATTACTAGGGGGCATAGGTTTAAGGTGCGAGGGGCAAGGTTTAGAGGAGATGTACGATGCAAGTTTTTAAAAAAATTTTTTACAGAGGGTAGTGGGTGTCTGGAACTCACTGCCGGAGGTGGTGGAGGAAACAGGGACGATAGTGACG
Organism: Scyliorhinus torazame; assembly: GCF_047496885.1. Taxonomy (NCBI): domain Eukaryota; kingdom Metazoa; phylum Chordata; class Chondrichthyes; order Carcharhiniformes; family Scyliorhinidae; genus Scyliorhinus; species Scyliorhinus torazame. Next base: position 335,177,128 of record NC_092708.1, read on the forward strand.
TTTAAGGGGCATCTTGACAAATACAAATAGGATGGGAATCGAGGATGGGACCCCGGAAGTGTAGGAGATTTTAGTTTAGACGGGCAGCATGGTCGGCGCAGGCTTGGAGAGCCGAAGGGCCTGTTCCTGTGCTGTACTTTTCTTTGTTCTTTGTTCACAGCGCCAGGGTCTCAGGTTCGATTCCCATGTCTGCGTGGGTTTCCTCCGAGTGCACCGGTTTCCTCCCACTAGTCCCGAAAGACGTGCTGTTAGGTAATTTGGACTGTCTGAATTCTCCCTCGGTGTACTCGAACAGGTGCCGGAGTGTGGCGACTAGGGGCTTTTCACAGTACCTTCATTGCAGGGTTAATGTAAGCCTACTTGTGACAATAAAGATTATTATCCCCACCATTTAAAAAAAAAAAGAGGGAGAAAATAGGGAATTAATGATTGGTTCACTTAACGTCAGTGGTAGGGAAATGCTGTGCCTATTATAAAGAATGTGATACAAGACACTTAGAAGTCAATAGGATTAGACAAAGTCAACATGGATTTATGAAAGGGAAATCAAGTTTGACAAACATTTTAAATATATGTATTTTTATTAACTTAATTTCTAAAATACAAATTAACAGAAACAAATTTACATATGTTAACCATAAAAACAGAAACATAAAACAGACCCTCACTAAACCCAACACCGCTGCGCCCCCCCCCCCCCCAAACAACTAACGGTGACTAATTCCTTGAAATAAACAAAAAAGAAAATGCCATCTCCAATAAAACCCCTCAATTGCTCCCCTCACGGTTTACTTGAGTTTCTCGAGGTATAGGAACTCCACCAGGTCCCCCAGCCATATTTGAGGCACTGGGTGGCGATGTGGAGACCTCCACACCAGCAGTAATCGCCTCCGGGCAATCAGCGAAGCGAAGGCCAGGACATCAGCCCCCAGCAACAGTCTGCAGTTCCAGTGAGTCTGACACCCCAAATGTGGGTACTAAAGGACAGCTCCAGCTCAATCTTCAGAATCGCCGACATGGCGCTAAAGCAGGAGACCCAAAAACCAACAAGCTTTAAACAAAACCAGAACATAAGTGAGTGGTTAGCCGGACCTCCTGAACAGCACTTGCACTTATCCTCCGCCCCGGCAAAGAAGCGACTCATTCGGGACTTGGTCAGATGCACCCTAAAAACTATCTTAAGTTGGATCAAACCAAGCCTCGCGTACGAGGACGTGGAGTTCACCCTGCAAAGGGTCTTACTCCACAACTCGTCAGGAGGCCCCAACTCCTCCTCCCACCTAGCCTTAACCCCCTCCACTGACACCAAATCTTCCAACAAAATCCGTCATAAATACCTGAAGTACCCCCTTCCCCTGTGAATGAAAGGCCCTCTCCATTAGAGGTGTTGGCGGCGCCAAGTGGAATGTTGGATCCGTTTCACAAAATTGTGAACTTGGAGATATCTGAATGAATTTAAAACCAAGAGCTCAAACTTTTCCGTCAATTTAGACTGGCAAACCACCCCGACAGGAACAAATCACCCACTCTCTCCAGCCCCTTCCCTTCCCACCCCCCCAAAGTGACGTCTAATCGCTCCGTCTCAAATTGATGGGAGCCAGTTTCAAATGCTGTCGGAATTGTCTCATATCTTCAAAAAGTGGAAACAGCCACTGGATTTAGTGAATACCTTGTTGGTGAGAATGGGAGCGAGGTAGTTACTAATGAGGGCAGCATGGTAGCACAGTGGTTAGCACAGTTGCTTCACAGCTCCAGGGTCCCAAGTTCGATTCCCAGCTTGGGTCACTGGCTGTGCGGAGTCTGCATGTTCTCCCCGTGTCTGGGTGAGTTTCCTCCGGGTGCTCCGGTTTCCTCCCACAGTCCAATGATGTGCAGGTTAGGTGGAATGGCCATGCTAAATTGCCCTTGGTGTCCAAAAAGGTGAGATGGGGTTACAGGGATAGGGTGGAGGCGTGGGCTTAAGTGGGGTGCTCTTTCCAGGAGCCGACGCAGACTCGATGGGCCGAATGGCCTCCTTCTGCACTTATGATTCTAACGCCCCAGACCAGACTCCATATATGACCTTGATTCTATCTGCACCCACATAGCCCCCGGATCACTGCACCAACACAACACCTTTTTAGTAATAAGATATCAGGTTCGGCAATGCCATGCCCCAGACTGTCTAGCCCATTGACGGACTGCCCTACGAATGCTCGAGGTCTTGCCCACCCATATAAAGTATGATATCCACTTCTCAATCATCCCAAAAAAAGATTTAGAAAGGAAAACTGGCAGACACTGTATATTAAAAAAAACATAGCAAAATGTTCATCTTGATCGACTGGACCTCTGTCCGCCAAGGACAGGGAAAGGTTATCCAACCTTCGCAGGTCGGTCTTGACTACGTACCAGGCCAGTTTACGAAGTTGGATCCAATCCCAAGCCACTCGGATCCCCATATATCTAAAGCTGGAACCGGCCATGCGAAATGGAAACTCCCCCCAAGTTGGCTCCCCTCCCTGGGGATTCACCAGAAAACACTCTTTTCCAGATTTAATTTATATCCTGAAAAGGAGCCAAAGCACCTCAATTATTTCATTTCTAATCGCCCATAGCGGGGGCTCCCGCTGGGTCTGTCATGTAAAGTAAAAGATAATGAGCAACAGGGACACCCTATGCTTCATCCCTCCCTATATTATCCCTTGCCACTTAACTAACACCCTCAAAGCGATGGCCAATGGCTCTTTCGCCAATGCAAACAAGATGGGGGATATAGGGGAATGAGACAGCCCTATTCAATTGAAAGTACCCCAAACTTGTGGTGTTGGGGTGAACACTAGCTGAGGGAACTTTATACAACAGGGGTATCCATGACACAAACTTGGGCCCCAAACAGAACCTCTCCAAAACGGCAAAAAAGATACCCCCATTCTACCCTATTAAATGCCTTTTCGGCATCCAACGAGACGATTACCTTGGAATCAGGCCCGTCAGATGAGGAAAGAACCACATTTAATAATTGCCGCGCATTGGGTGACAATTGCCGACCTTAAGTCCTGTCTGATTTCCCCAATCACTTTCGGAAGATATGTTTCTTAACCTCAACGTTAGCACCTTAGCAAATATTTTGGCGTCAACATTAAGTAATGAAATAGGATGGTATGACCCGCACTCCATGGGGTCTTTGTCGTTTATCAAAAGAAGGGAAATCAATGCTTGTACCAACATCACAGGAAGGGAGCAACGTGCTACAGAGTCTTCAAACATCCCTACCAGTAATGGAACCAATGGTCCAGCAAACCCTTTATAAAAGTCCACCGGGAACCTGGGAGGCCACCAGTCGCCTCAACTGGTAAGCCAAGAGACAGCTGGCTTTCTCCTCATATTCATAAGTAAACCCATTCGAGCTTCGCAACTAGCGCACCACCTTGTCTGCAGACAGGTCAAACTGCACCTGCAGCTTTTTCTTGCTTACCAGTAGCTCTGGGGTTTGGTCATTAGAATATCAGCAGTCCATTTCCAAAATGTCATCCACCAATTTATGGTGCTCCTTTCTAGCCTCCCTATCCATACATGCTTTGTGTGATTATGATCTCCCTTCTAATCACCGCTTTCAAGGCCCCCCCATAAAACGGAGGACGAGACCTACCCATTCCCATTAAACCCCACGTACTTATCTACAGCTTTCGATATCCGGCCACAGAACCCAATGTCTGCTAATAACCCCGCATCCAGCCTCCATGTTGGGCGCTGAGCCAAGTCTATCTCGAACACCAAATCCACTTAATGTGGAGCATGGTCTGAGATGACTATAGCCGAGTACTTGGCTTTCCTCACCCCAGGAAGACGAGACCTTCCCACCAGGAAAATATCTATCCTGGAATATACTTTATATACTGGGGGGGAAAAAATTAAAGTTTGTTGCCCTCAGGGTACATAAACTGCCACAAATCTGCGCATCCCCCCCCCCCCCCCCGGTCTTCTCCATAAACTCCAACAACACCTTTGTCATCCCCAAAGGGGCCAACAATCTCGGCCTAGACCGGTCATGTTTGGGTTCAAAACATAATTTAAATCTCCCTCCCTCCCTCCCATGAGCGGTACTGCAGCCAAAAATGCTACATCGTCCCAATTCAGGGCATATACATTCACTAGCACTACTGACTTACCTTCCAGTGACTATCACATACCTACCTCCCTGATCCACTGCAACCCTTCCCACTAGAAAATGGACCCACTTGTTCATTAAAATTTGCAAGTTCTACCGCCTGGACCTGTTCCTCCACCTTCACCCGCAGCGACTAGCATAGATTCCCCAGGATCCCCACCTCCGCCTCCAAAGACACAATCCAATCGCTCTGGTCGGACACCACCTCCTCCACCTCATGTATCATTGCCCCATGCATCTCAAAGCACTTCTCCACCAGGTCCAGCACTCCTCACAGAGGTGCTACTGCTCCCTCAATCACCTTCGACCAGTCGCCATGCATCTCCTTCCTTTGCTGGGGAAATTTCTCCTTGATGAATGCCATCAACTGCTCCATCTGAGGCTTTTCCACTGGCGATGACGCTTCCCCCATCATTTTCAAAATTGTTGCTGCGCCACAGGTCTCCTCCTACTCCTTTGCCAGGTCTCTAATTGTTTTTTTGCCGTGTCTGGTAGCCAGTAGCCTCGTCAATCCTGGGGAGAACTCACCTTCTACACCTTCCATACCACCTTCCTGCTGGAACTATCCCGCAAACGGGTATAAAGTGCCCGAACCAAAGCCTTGGAGCCGGAACTGCCCGGTGTGCGAGCACTCACTCCATAGCCGCCACCGGACGTCTCAGACTCCGCCATCTTTCTTCCCAGTGAGCTTCGCTCCCTCTCTGGCACCGTCAAAGGACTACCAATTGTACAACAGCTTTTTTTCTTGCAATTTAACATCCTTTCATCAACCTGTGCCTTACACAATCAGACGGGTTGGGTTTGTCCACCAAATTACCCCGGGAGCTCAAACAACATGTGCGATCTTCTCCTACATACCGCCACCGGATGTTCCTCATGTTTGACAAACTTACTGGAGTTCTTTTGACACCGTAACTAGCAGAACTAGTCAATCAAGAAACTTTCTAAGTTTGCCTTAAAGGTCCCTACTTCAACCGTCTTTTGAGGAATGGAGTCCCAGAGTCTCTCAACCCTCTTGGCAGGGCTGCACAGACTGGATATATGGTGGTGGTTTCCTCTGGCTGGGTCTAGAACAAGGGGTTATAGACTCATAGTATGGGGTAGGCCATTTAGGACAGAGATGAGGAAATAGGTCTTCATTCAGAGGGTGGTGAAACTGTGGAATTCTCCACTATAGAAGGCGGTGAAGGCTGAGTCACTGAATGTATTTGAGAAGGAAATAGATTCCTAGACTTTTAAGGGTGGAGCTTCCCCTTAAGGGTGGAGCTTCCCCATAATTTGGCAGACTGCCAGGCTCTGACTGAAAACAGCCGAGTTTTCAGACCAGATTTTCAGCCACTCCGATCCAAAGAAAATCTGGGGACATGGTTGATGCCTGAGAGGCGAGGCCTGTTCAAGCCGACACGGCTAGTTCCACAGAGATCGGGGCCCCAACAGTGCCCCGATCAGTATTGATATTAAAGGCCGAGATTCGCTGGCCACGTCTGCCTGATAAATCCTGCCGGAGGTCAATGGACTTCATCATCGGCATCTTGTCCGTGGCATTCTTGTGGTGGGCGGGGCAGAGGAATCCAGCCTAAACTCCCCCCCCCCCCCCCCCCCCCCTCCCCCCAAGCCCATCCCCCCTCCCAAAACACACGGACATGGAAGACTGCCAAACTGGTTTAGCTCACTGGGCTAAATCGCTGGCTTTTAAAGCAGACCAAGGCAGGCCAGCAGCACGGTTCAATTCCCGTACCAGCCTCCCCGAACAGGCGCCGGAATGTGGCGACTAGGGGCTTTTCACAGTAACTTCATTGAAGCCTACTCGTGACAATAAGCGATTTTCATTCATTTCATTTCAACACTCGTATGGCAGATATTCTGTAAATGTAATGTGGGTTTCTGCCTCGACCATTCTTTCAGCCTGAGATTCCAGACATCCGTCCTTTGGATGTAAAGGATTTTACCTCCTCTGCCCTCTGGTACTCTGCCAATTACTTTAAATTCTGTGATTTCCTGATTACTTTCGAAGTAATTTCCATAACCCAATTTTATTTTGAAATGTTTCAAAGTTGCTTTAAGGTGTTTTGGAGAAGTTGCTGAGCATCAGAGAATTAGTGAGATGATGAAACATGGTTAATTTCATTAGTGGACTATTTGAAATATGAATTTGATTGATGAATACTGTATATTAGAAGTCCTGCTGTCTCACGAGATGAAAACCAAATGCTTTTGCTGTTATCGTTGTTTGAAAAGCAGGAGAACTATCTATGGAGTGTCAAAGCACATCCATACCTGTAAATCTAATCAAAATGACTTTACTTTGGTTAGATTTACCTTCCAGTGACTATCACATAATTAAACAAAGCAGTTGGAATCGTGCCACATTTACAGATGCTTAACATTCACGAAGGAACCAGTGATGAAATTACCAATGCCGAATCTCATCATTTGCACCTCCCCCATCCCAATGTCATGAGATTTACTCGGGCTGCACATCTAATGCAACTGCATCAGGCTTTTTCAACAAATACAAAGAAATTACCATGTGAATTCAGGGTTAGGAACTGATCTGAATTCAGAGTGAAGTGAAGAGAGATTCTCTCTTCAAGATGGTCTCAGCTCTGTTTCAGAGTCAGGGCTGGCCAGATGTTTGCATCAGTTAAAGCAAACTGCACCCTGCACTGATCTGATCATTTGATTTTCTAAATAGTGAATCCTTATATGGGCGCCTGTTGGCATATGTGTGTGGGGTGGGGGGGGGGTAAAGGAATGAGGAATTCAACAATAGAAGTAGAGAAATTCACAGTGATTCAGTGTTTTGAGCTTAACTTGCTGAAGAGAATACGCTTACTCCACCACCAGAGCACCAGCAAGACATTCAACCAGCCTGTTTAAACAGCAATGCTCAAAATACTGTTGACAATCACAAGTTTGGGGAAAATAAAATCCAGGACATAAAACTTATCAGCCTGAGTAAATCTCATGACATTGGGATGGGGGATGTGCAAATCCTTTGATGAGATTCTGCACTGGTAATTTCATCACGGGTTCCTTCATGAATGTTAAGCATCTGTAAATAATGTGGCACAGTTCCAACTGCTTTTTTTGCCAAAGTAAAGTCATTTTGATTAGATTTACGGGTATAGATGTGCTTTAACACTCGCCTTGGTAGTTCCCCTACTTCTCAAACAATGAAAACAGCAAATGCATTTGGTTTTCATCTTATGAGATAGCAGAACTTCTATTATTCAGCATACATAATTAATCAAATTCATATCCCAAATAGTCCACTAATGAAATTAACCATGTTTCACCATCTCACTAATTCTCTGATGCTCAGCAACTTCTCCAAAACATCTTGTAACTTTGAAACATTTCAAAATAAAATTGGGCTATGGAAATTACTTTGAAAGTAATCAGGAAATCACAGAATTTAAAGTAATTGACAGAGCACTAATTGTTCAGGGTTGATAGGGACAAAGTATGAAATTTTGAACAAAATTATTCTGCTTTCTCATCGTAAATCTGTTAATCATTTCGGGTTTGTAAAATTATTTGTGCGCATGTCATATTTGAAGAGACAGATTCTGCCAATTACATATTTTTAGCTTTTAATCTGGAATTATAAACTAGAGCTGTGCATAATATTACAAAATCACATTACTCTGCAAACATTCAAGATCAAAATACACCCAGCAGTTTAATAGAAATGGTTATATGACTTCAAGCCACACATCCACCTAGCCTTTGTTTCGATGCCACCACTGCTGCCAGATGTCAAAAAGATCCATCTGTCAGCAAAGACCAGGGGCTGGTTTAGCACAGGGCTAGATCGCTGGCTTTGAAAGCAGACCAAGACAGGCCATCAGCACGGTTCAATTCCTGTACCAGCCTCCCCGAACAGGTGCCGGAATGTGGCGACTAGGGGCTTTTCACAGTAACTTCATTTGAAGCCTACTTACAATAAGCGATTTTCATTTTTTTTTCACTTCAGGATCAAGACTGCTGTCAATGCTGATACCTATTTTTAATCTGGTACATTTTCCATAAAATTCTTTTTATGGAAAATTTTCCATAACATCTTCCATAACATTTCTCAGTTTTATAAAAGGGAGTAAACAAAAGGTGTTTTTTTTTTTTTAAAGTACATAGAAAATCAAAAAGGGTTCATAAATATAATTTTTTCAAATCATAACCATAACTATCAAAGCTTTTGCAGACTGATGAACAGTTGCAGTATTTAATTCCCTAAACAAGAATCATCCAAAAATGCTGTGTAATGAAAATAGAATTTGACAGCCTGTACCTGTTGGACAGTCCCTGATAATAATCTTTCTTGTCACAATTAGGCTTACATTAACACTACACTGAAATTACTGTGAAAAGCCCTAGTCGCCACATTCCGGTGCCTGTTCAGGTACACAGTGAGAATTCAGAATGTCCACTTCACCTAACAGCACATCTTTCGGACTTGTGGGACGCAACCGGAGGAAACCCACTCAGACACAGGGAGAATGTGCAGATTCCGCACAGACAGTGACCCAAGCCTGGAATTGAACCTTGGACCCAGGCGCTGTGAATCAACAGAACTAACCACTGTGCTGTCGTACTGCCCCTTAAAGTTTCCAATTAAGGGACAATTTAGCGTGGCCAATCCACCTACCCTGTACATCTTTTGGGCGGATGGGGTGCAGCGCGAGACCCACGTGGGCACAGAGAATGAGCAAACTTAGAAAATTCCACATGGACAGTGACCCGGGTCCTCTTTGCCACCGTGCAGCCCATACACATTGATAATACATTGGGTGCTACTTGGTATAGCACCCTTATTTTTAGAAACAGTAGATTGTTTGACGTATTGTGAGGCAGGCCAGGGGACATTTGATTTATAATACAGAGCTTCTAACTGTCAATGTGCTACATCAAAAACATGCACATAAATTTCCAATCAATGTTACTCAGGATATATGAACAGAATGAGGGCTAATAAAATGCGTCATAAAGAAAGAAGTTGCCCAAAATAGGTGTTCTCTCCAAAGTGTAGTAATTGGCGCTTGAAGCAAGATCTATATTAAATAAACAAAATTAAAATCAGTATTTTGTTCCTTGTGAAATATCTTTAAACAATGGCATGGAAGTTTCTCAGAACTACTCCCACTACATTGTTGTAAACAAGATTTCCACCACAATGGGAAGCAGAATGGTTAGAACTGTTGTCCCACAGAGCCAGGGACACAGCTTGGGTCACTGCCTGTGCGAGTTTCCTCCGGGCGCTCCGGTTTCCTCCCACAAGTTCCAAAAAACGTGCTTGTTAGGTGAATTGGACAGGCGCAAGAGTTTGGCAGTTTCACAGTAACTTCATTGCAGTCTTAATGTTTACTTATGACACTAATAAAGATTATCCGGGAAAACCTCCAGCAAAAGAGCAGATGCATCTCCAAGGAAATTCTGTGTCAATCATTTCAGATGCAGGTACATCCCAATTTGAGGCCTGAAGGGCATTAGGTAATAAATCAAATCACCCAGTCAACTCGAAGGAAGCTCCAGCGGCGGCTGACAGCTCCCAGCTTGAAACATTATGGGCACGATTCTCCGCTCCCGCACCGGTTTGGAGAATCGCCTGGGTCGCCAAATTTTCCCGCCACACCGGTCCGACGCCCTCCCGATTCACGGAAGTGGCCAGATCGGCACAATCGCGTTTTGCACGGCGTGGTCCAGTGAATCGCCCGAGACACGATATTCTCAGTGCCGGATGGGCCGAGCGGCCAGCCCAAAACGGCGGGTTTCCCCTGGCGCCGTCCACACCTGGTCGCTGCCGGCAGGAACGGGAGGGGGGGGGGGGGATGGGATCCTGCACCGGGGGAGGCCTCAAGTGGGGTCTGGCCCGCGATCGGTGCCCATCGATCGTCGAGCCGGCCTCTCTGAAGGAGGACCTCCTTTCTTCCGCAGCCCCACAAGATCCGTCGGACATAGCCTTGCGGGGCGGACTCGGAGAGGACGGCAACCACGCATGCGCGGGTGACGCCAGTTATGGCGCGCGTAAATGACACGGCGCCGCTCCTAGCCCATTATCGGGCCCTGAATCGGTCGGGATAGGGGCCGTTTCGCGCCGTCGTGAACCTCGACAGCGTTCACGACGGCGTGAACACTCTGTCTCCATTTCAGAGAATCGCGCCCTATGTGTGTACGAACACCATGAGGATATCGAGGCAGACCCACAAGCAGTCTCCCTTCCACACAAAGTATCCACACTTTGAAGCTGCTGGCAGGCGGCGGCGGGGGGCAGACAGTTCCTTTTTGATTGACAGCTAGACTGATTATTCACAAAACATGTCAAAAGTTGGAAGAAAGTGCTGGGGAATGGAATTAAAACAATGTGAAGCAGTAACATTTAAACTATTTGCTGTTTGTTTAAATGGCTAGGATTTATCTATAATCTCATGCTTAAGGGGGATCAGGACATATTTATTTGCACAAAGTAGATAACGAAAACTGTTATTTTCTGCAAACCAAACTGCTTTTCAATTCCTTTATGGCGGCAGCATTCCCTCGGTGCTTTATTTTTCCAAATAGCGACACTTCATACACACCATCAGCAAAATCATCTGAAGTCGGGCAAGTTTTTTTTCTAAGTTTAGGAGGGCAGTTAACAAAGCTTGGTGAAAAACTATAGGAGAATTAACAAAGCCATGGACAAGATTTTGGACTTTTAAAGAAAGGCGAGAAGTTAGAGTACCTGGTATTTCTTCAATGTGAAAATATCGCACCTAATTTAAATGTGTTCTTGATTTTCTTTTTAGCAATGCGGTGACCTCCCCCACCCCGCATCTCTTCTAATTTTCTTAGCTTCTCTCAATGGCCCATGATGCTGCTCGTGGTTGATTAGCCAGTTTCCATACACATTCAAGAAATGATGAATTGCCATTTGGCGATTGGTGACAGCAGGTGGGCAACATCATAAAGAGACAATACTTTCAGGAGGGAGCTAGGGAAACAAGAAAATCAGGAGTAGAAACATCTTGAGATGAGTTTTCGATGATAGGAACATTCATATTGCTCAAATATACCAGTGTGAATTAGTTTCAGAAGACAGGGTAAGTGGTCCTTTACAGAAAGGAACAATTCTGATCACAAACAAAAACATGCAATACTGGACAATCTCAGCAGGTCTGACAGCATCTGTGGAGAGAAGAGGGAGCTAACGCTTCTAGTCTGGATGACTCTTTGTCAAAGCTTCGACCTGTTGAGATTGTCCAGTATTTTCTGTTTTTGCCAGCATCGGCAGTAATTTGCTTTTATCAGCGTGAACAATTATAATCAGTCTGTCAGTAACGCAAGAAGCACGGTTTCAGATATCTGGTTGTTCCTTCAGCTTACAAAGGTAACCAAATTTCATTTTGCAAGTTTCAGACCCAATTCCATCTAAATCTAATCTGCTCGTCAGTTGGCCAATGAGAAGGGGCTCGAATCTGGCTACCACTTCTTCCGACTCAAGACAAACACAACGGTGAAATGTGCACTGCCCACTGGGGAAGCAGTAAGGCTTGTTATTATGGTCTGTACTAAGATGGCCTGAAGTCACCTGCAACATTTCTAACATTCACATGGAGATTTTAATCCCGTTAATTAAATCACAACTTGAATTTACATAGCATCTTCAACATTGTAAAACATCCTACGGCACCTATACCTTGACTGACGTCAAAAACTAACAATTTTACATTTTCATTAGGCCACAGCAGTTCTCACTGTTTCTTAGATCCAAGAGCTGATCATTTAGAGGGGTACTGGAACGGTAATATTTTAAAATCACATTAGAAAAGAACAATTCTGAACGCTGGAAAATACTCAAGTGGATGAAGTTTAAGTTCCGTGTGTTTATTATTCTTAGGCCTGTATTTACCCAGTGAGGTGTTGAGTGTCTTCGCTACAAAGGGAGAGGCTACCACTTCAAATAACAAGTGGTTTATATTTCCACCATTAAATATTCCAAGAAATCTTGATGTCATATCTGGCCATTTGACTGTGGCATTTCTCACTCCCTTAAAAATTCAACATCTTTTCCTTATTAATGCAGTCTCAGTCTTCACAATCTGCATCATATTAAAAGAAGTTACTTCAGTTCATTAACCATTTTACCAAGTGCTAGCTTTATTTTTTGTAACAATGAAATTCGGTGCATGAAACAAAGGATACATTCTTAACGCAAGTGAAAAGCACACTGCAACAAAGGCATAAAGACATACAGCATAGAAAAGGCCCTTCAGCCCATCAAGTCTGTGCCAGTCAAAAACAACCTAACTATTTTAATCCCATTTCCTAGCGCTTGGTCCATAGCCTTGAATGCCTTAGTGCACATTCTAAATGCTTCTTAAATGTTATGAGGATCTCTGCCTCCACCACTCTTTCAGGCAGCGCGTTCCAAACTCCCACCACCCTCTGGATAAAAATGTTTTTCCTCACATCCCCTCCAAATCTCCTGCCCCTAACCATAAATCTATGCTCCCTGGTCATTGATCCCCCCACCAAGGGGAAAAGTTTCTTCCCGTCTACACTATCGATGCCCCTTGTACATCTCAATCATGGCCCCCCCTCAGTCTCCTCAAAGGAAACAATCCAAGTCTATCTCATCCCTTCATAACCAAACTCTCCAGCCCAGGCAACATCCTGGTAAATCCCCTCTGCACCCTTTCAAGTGCGATCACATCCCTCCTATAATGTGGCTTCCAGAACTCTAGCTGTGGCCTCACCAATGTTTTATACAGTTCCACCAAAATCTTGCTGCTCTTAAACTCTATGCCTCGGCTGATAAAGGTGGACATTTTGACTTATGCAGACGAATCCAGAGAGCGGTTTGTGGGTGAGAAGAGTTACACCATAGGGCATGAATAGTGCATAAATGTACCCGTGCAACATTTTGCTCCATCAACAGGATCAACTGATTTACAATTATTTGACCTTTAATTTTGAGCCAGTGTCTGCTAAACCACAGCAACTATTCAGGCGGAAGTTGAACAAAAATGTTTAATGCAGAACCTCCCAAAGTGCAACTGGTTCCAAGTTCTAGCAGGTAGAAACAGAAAAAAATACACTTCCTCAACAGAAAGACAAGCTGAATTTATATCAAATATGTAGTACATGTAAACACTTTTACATGTAATACCTTTGTATTAACAAAATACATACCTGACTTAACAGATGGGAGGTACTGTAAGTTTGCATGAATCTCTACTCATTACAGCACATGTATTTTGAAAATGTAGCATTTATAATTTTAATGACTACTTTTCTGTATTGTAAGAATCCTTCCTGAGTATTCCACTATTTCCCCTTTCTTTTATTTTGCATCAATGCATTGTCATGGGAATGTCCCTTTAAGAAATGTTTGTGTCTCATCACATGACTACAGATGTTTCAGAGTGGGTGGAGCTGGGTTGAGGCTCTTTGAATTTTTACTTTTGCTTTTGGACTGGTTTGAACTGCACAGGTTGAAAGAAGTGTCTCTCTATCTTCATTTTAAAAGCTGTTTCCAGACTACTTGATAACTTAAGAGATAATTGCTTTCTGGAAGGAATTCAAACCTGCTGTTCGAAAAGGGGAACAGGGTATCAGTAACAAGTCTTAAAAAGACAGTGAGAATGCCGTGTGCTGAGCCACGCCTTTGAAAAAGGGTTTCTTATTTTATTTGGATTTTGTTATTGAATTGGAACAGTTAAGGGGGAATTCATTAAGGGTTATACATAGATTACTGTAGCTGTGTGGGGTCTTTCTGTTTGTAGTTGATAGAAAATTCTTGCTGTGTGTTTATACAAATGTTAACTAAATTCTTAGAATAAAGCTTGGTTATTTTTTGATTAAAAGCGCCAAAAGGCGTCTGTTGAATAACACCTGAAAGGCAGACTCTTGTGCTCATCGTAGCCAAAATCAACAACTATTATAGGTCAGTTGAACTCCAGAATATACTTTGGAGTTTTCTAAACCTTGGCCCATATCAGGATGAATAATGGACATTTCCCTTTAAGACCAGCAGCTTGTAAAAATTCTGTATCTTTAATTCAAACAGAATCCAGAAGGCTGTGTTTGTTTAAATTGGTGGTATGGTAGCATAGTGGTTAGCACTGTGCTTCACAGCTCCAGGGTCCCAGGTTTGATTCCCGGCTTTGGTGACTGACTGTGCGGAGTCTGCACGTTCTCCCAGTGTCTGCGTGGGTTTCCTCCGGGTGCTCCGGTTTCCTCTCATAGACCAAAGATGTGCAGGTTAGGTGGATCGGTTTGCTAAATTGCCCCTTAAGTGTCCAAAAAAGGTTAAGTGAAGTTACTGGGTCATGGGATAGGGTGGAGGTGTGGGAGTAAGTCGGGTGCTCTTTACAAGGGTCGGTGCAGACTTGATGGGCCAAATGGCCTCCTTCTGCACTGTAAATTCTATGGTTCTATGGTGATTGCAGGCCGGCATTAGTAAGGACTCGTTTGATTGGCTGGTGATCAATGAATTGGCCCAAAAGTCTGTGCGCTGCCTAGTAACAGGTAGTGATTGGATCTGATCCCATTGATCCTTGAAGAGTTCCAAGGGCTTGTGTTGGGTTTCAGTTTTGATTCTGGCAGCCCGGCGAAGAGATCCAACTAACTCTCTCCAAAGAAATCCAGCTAATTCTCTCCAGAAGGCCAGTGGGAGAGCTGACTTCCCCTCCAGCAAGCCTCTGGGTGCTGTTCTCTTGAGACTGCAGAGGCCTGAAGTCAAACCATGAGCAGAAAGCAGTTTGTTGTGAAATAAAATGTCACTCTAGAAAGATAAAGGCCTGGATGCGAACCTCAAGCTGAAGGCCAAGTTTGATGACAAATAAGGTGACCCTCCAGAAAGCCTGCTCCATGGGATTACTGCATTTTCTAAACTACAGAGACCCTGAATGAATGAATCTAGAAAGATGACCATTACTGGCTGAAAATCAAAGTCTCTAATCTGCAAGCTTGCGGTGAAGAAGTGTGCTCAAAGAACCACCATCTGAAGTAAAAACTCTCAACTTTTGACTTTCGTCCTTGTTATTTTATACCCCTTTCCCTCACTGTTTGTCTGTCGTGTATATAGGTAGAAGGTGGGGCAAAGTAGGTATTAGCTGGTTGTTAACCAGCTGTATTTACTGCATATTTCATGATAGTCCTCGTTATAAATAAACAGTAATCATGTTTAAACTTACAAACCTGATGCCTGTAATTATTAAGCAACCGTGGGCCAAAATCTTTGGTATTTTCATAAGAATTATTGGTACTCCAGGGCACATGGAGCTGGAATTGACTCCGCACTAGCCCAGCATGTCATAACAGTACTAATTAAACAAGTGTACGATGTCTGATAGCGTTTTGACATGCTTTGCAAAACCATTGGGTAAAAGTAGTATCCTGCCGCAACGCAATTAAAATGCGAAATTCCTAACATGACAATAATTATAAACACAGTGTTTGCCACAGAAGGGTTAGCAGATACTGCCAAGGGGGCATCAGAATTATTAGCCTGAAACCATGCAGAAATCGGAGAAAATTGCCCCCCCCCCGAGACCAAACTAGCAATGCAGGGTAGCAGACTGCAAGTCATTGGTTAAAACCCTGACGGAAGTGCAACCTGATGGGAAACAGGTCGATGATTGGTCAAGCATAGGGATATGGAATCTTGAAGACCACTCAACCCTTCCTGCTGCACCCATTTGGCCTGAAAGATTGGCTGTCATATCCTTTGGAAAGAACCCAACAGGGCATTGTAGGAGTACAAAGTACAGCAAGTATTTAGACAACCAGATGTGTGGGAGGGTATATAGGTACACAGCAAGCTGGGGGCTTAGTGTCAGGGCGATCCAAGACTGAGGCAATCAAATAATTAAAAACATATCTGCTCAGACCAAGACAATTTAGCAACACAAAAGAGGCATAACCACGATAATGTGGAAACATAGAAGGTAGGAGCCATGAAGTAACAAGGAGTTGGTGGGCAGGGCCAAAAAGAACAGTAATTGAACAAGTAAAAAATAAGGTCCAGAGGAGGTGTGAACGGTAGAATAAATAACGGCTGCCGCCTGAAGGAAAAGCAAGAAAGACAAGATAAAGACCATCACAAATGGGGGAGGGGGGGGGGGGGGGGGGGGGGGCAGAGATTACAGACTGAAGTTGTTGAACTCAAAATCAAGCCCTGGAGGCTATAAAGTGCCTAATCGAAAGATGGTGCATTGTTCCTCAAGCTTGCACTGAGCTTCAATGAACATTGCAATAATCCAGGAACGGAGATATCAGCCATGGAAAATTAAAATGGCAGGCCTCCGGAAGTTCAGAATCAAGCTTGAAGACTGAATGCAAGTGCTCCCCAAAGCAGTCACCCAATTGGTGTTTGGTCTCCGCAGTGTGAGCAGTGAATACAGCATGTTAAATTGAAAGAAGCACATGTAAAGCTGCTTCAGCTAGAAGGAAATTTTGGGTCCTGGTATGGTGAGGA
Organism: Scyliorhinus torazame; assembly: GCF_047496885.1. NCBI lineage: Eukaryota > Metazoa > Chordata > Chondrichthyes > Carcharhiniformes > Scyliorhinidae > Scyliorhinus > Scyliorhinus torazame. The sequence continues at coordinate 335,193,738 of NC_092708.1, forward strand.
TAGAGGAGATAAAAACTAGGCTAAAGGATCGGTCAATAGAGGTGTAGCGCCAGATCCTTCGGGGACATTTCAGAATACACAAAATAACAGTTGTCAGGAGTAATTAGTTTTAGTTTCAAGTAAAAGACAGAGCTAAATTATGGATATTTTCTCTCGAGACTCTCCTCTCATTCAGAGGGTTCTTTTGATAGGAGAATATTCAGTGCATGGTCTGTGAGGGGGGAATCTCTGTTGGAGACACAACCTCCAGTGAGCAGGAGGGCAAGACGGATAAGGGTTCAGAAGGTGGCTCAAGATGCTCGGAGTTCTCAGGAAAGGGACAGAGCGGTGCCAAACCCCAATGGTCAGGAGAAGCCGGGAAACCCTCATGAGAGGCACAGATGACGTTATACAGCACCAAGACTATACAGCCAGCGATTCAGTTACATGCAACTAAGTGAGACTCAGCACAGAAGATGACTGGGGCTTTCCAAGGGCAACTTGCTACACCGATTGGGAGATGCTCGCAGGAGAGATTTCATCAACTGCTCGACGGTCACCTGATGCCTATTGCCTTGAAGGCAACAGTGGCACTGAACTTTTTCACTCTCTTTTCAGGCTGCCTTAGAGACTCGACCTGATGCTGCACACCAATGCATCAAGGTGTTCATAGATAAAAGCAAATTACTGGGGATGCTGGAATCTGAAACGAAAGAGAAAATGCTGGAAAATCTCAGCAGGTCTGGCAGCATCTGTAGGGAGAGCAAAGAGCTAACGTTTCGAGTCCGATGACTCGGTGTCAAAGTTAACAGACAGAGAAAGTTGGAAATATTTATACTGTGGAGTGAGAATGAAAGATGAGTCATAGCCACAGAAATCCAGGGAAACCGGGTGCTAATGGCCACAGAAACCAAGGGGAAAGAGTGCTAATGGCAGTCCACAGAGAACAAATATGTGAAAGGCCAAACCTCAGAGGGTGAACTGTAGATATGGGGGGGGGGGGGGGGGGGGGGGGGGGGAGGGGAAGGGGGATGCAAAGAGGAGAAAGGGTAAGGAAAGGTGGATAAGATTGGGGGGGGTTAAAATATATATTAAGATAAGAAAGAAATGGTAAAAGACAATTAAAATGAAATGGGATGACCTTCCCCGACCTTCCCGTTGCTTGCCATTTTAACAAAAGACCCTGCTCCCATGTCTGTCCTTGGCCTGCTGCAATGTTCCAGTGAAGCTCAACGCAAACTGGAGCAACAACATCTCATTTTCCGGTTAGGCATGCTACAGCCATCCGGTCTCAACATTGAATTCAACTTCAGATGATTAGCTCTACCCCACCTCGACCCATTTGTTTTCATCCCATTTCATTTTAACTGTCTTTTACCATTTCTTTCTTAATATATATTTAACCCACCCCCCTCCAGCTTATCCACCTTTCCTTACCCGTTCTCTTCTTTGCTTCCCCCTTCCCCTCCCCCCACATCTACAGTTCACCCTCTGATGTTAGTTTCCAAGGTGATCATAGATGCAATGTCCAGAGGGCCAGCAATTACATCACCTTCACACAGGATGCCTAAAGCCGGACCAAGAGAGCCCAAGGATTTGCCGCCATTGTTTGTTTCCCCAGCATGTAAGGAGCCATTGATTGCGCACACTTAGCCATCAGCTCTGCACGTTCATAAACAGAAAGGGATTCCAATCAATGTAGTTCGCGTGCGATCACAGGTGGTGGGTCATGTGGGTGTGGGCCATAACTGGGCGGAAGCCACAGCGTATATATTCTCAGGATGTCGCAAGCTCCAGATCTTTCCACAGGCCTAGATGCACTGGAGGGATGGTTTCTAGGTAATAAGAGCTATCCTCCCGAGGGATTGTTCATGACACCGGTGAGGGTGCGAAATCTGATGAAGATACAACAAGCAACCTCAAGATGCAATTCCGCTGCCTGGACTATTCTGGGGATACATCAACCTTCAGACAGCCACCAATAAGAACATAAGCGTGAGGGAAAGAAAGAGTTGTGTGTTTATTCAGAAGCCTTAAAGGCATGCCAACATCGTAAAAAAGTGTCAACATGTGCCCCAATTCGTGACTGACATGGATATTTACGAATGCATTTACGAGTGCTCCAGTGCAGTGTTCCCGCTTCGATTGTGCCTGCACTGGAACAATGCAGCTGAACTGTTGCCTCCCTTCCCCAGGATGACTTCGGCGAGTGTCCTTTGTGTGGCTGTGGCCTTAAGCAGTGGGTCACTCCAGGAGACATGTCTTCAGTCAGTGCGGAAATGGTTGTGGCCTTGTTAATGGCTGATGAATGGAGGAGGAGATGTTGCCCCTATCAGAATTGTCTCGAGACGAACTTCCAGATGGAGGCAGCTCAACCCCCATCACTAGGACTGGTAGGTCCTTCCTACCGACCAGTGTGTGTCCGGTAGCTGGGTGGGCCGCAAAGCTCCTAGTTCCCCTGTCACCCGAGGTCTCTGTCCCGGAGCTCAGAGCCAGGGCAATGGTGCAGAGCACATCCCGATGATTGCATCTGCAATGCACTCAGATTGTCCCCTCCATGACAGTCCACCAGTCTGTCTAGAGGATGCTTGGCACTCTGAAGAGTGGTGATTGCAGTGCTAATCGCCTGGATTGACACCTCCATTGTGCGGGCCAGTGCATGCAACACCTCTGGTATACCTGCCAAAGCTTCTTAGACCTTGCATTAAACACCCAGCATCTTCCAGCTCCCTGACAACTCCCAAGGCTTATCAGCCAACTCAGAATCGGTCTCTGAATCACTCCGTACACTCCACCGACTGCCCTATGTAGCTGCACGTGCAAACGTGAAGTGCCCTCACCAGTGTATGCACGATCCCTGCCTGACACACAGATCCCTGCCGAAATGCCAGAAATTGCGATGGTGCTGGATGCAGTGAGAGCATGTGACACTGCACCCTCTGAGGCATCCTCCTCAGGAAGAGCAGGGAAGCTGTTGCACAGATTCTGCCGCAGCCTGCACGGGACAGGCCTATCCTGTGACAGAGAGAATTCTGTAAGAGGATAATCATGTATAGCATTGATTGATGCATCACTACTATCACATGAACTTCATAGCCTCAACTGCATGAATGAACTCTGCAGACACTATTGAGTGATAATGCTAAGCTTCTGATCATGAAGCTTGTTAAGATTCCCAACTGTAAAATCTATACACAAATTGCATATTTTCTGGCCTCCTTTAAAACAAATCAACCGTTCCTCTGATCACCTTGTCTGATTGATACTTTGGCCATCTCCCTAGAACCAGGCCTCCCTCCAATCTCACCACTGGCGATACTCCGGGACGTATCGGGCTCCAGCAGCACTTGCTCCTCCTAAGGAGTCAGTACAGCCCTACCTGTACAGGCACAATCTCAGGCCTTGAGGGCTCACTTCTCCTGAAAAGTTTTGACACAGAAATTCCATCAACAATCTCAAACTGTCACTTGTCATCTCCCAATCACATTTTTGGATCACTGCACACATGATTGAAGGCTGTGCTCAGATGTTATACTGTCATCCTGCCAACCACCTACTGGTTCACTTGATCATTGCTCGGAATGCAGAATGGCATGGTCCAGGACAGCTACACCCTTGTGGAAACCAGCAACTTTGGATGAGCAGCTTATATTAAACACTTGTTACATTCGCTTGTGAGACCTTATCACACTGGACCAATATTGCTCATACTAATGCCATACTTGCCTTTGCCAACTTCATGAATTCACGGAATTCTTTTGTGGCACTTGGACCAGTTCCTCCTCTCTGTCCTCCTCAGTCAACCCCTCCCACATCTCATCTTCCCAACATCGAATTAGATCTATAAGTCTTCCCTCAGCTGCACAGAGACGGCACCAAGGACAGCCTCACTGAAACGGGGGGGCAGCTTTGCCTCAGCTGGGACGACACAGACATCTATTTATATAAATATTTAATTAAGGTACACTCCTACATGACAAAGTGGTAGACTTGCTGATTTATGAAAACTTTTGTCACCTCTGAAGTTTCAGATGGTTGGCAGGCATTTAAATTTTTTTTTAAATTTAGAGTACCCAATTCACTTTTTTTTCCAATTAAGGGGAAATTTAGCGTGGCCAATCCACCTACCCTGCACATCTTTGGGTTGCGGGGGCGAAACCCACGCAAACACGGGGAGAATGTGCAAACTCCATAAGGATAGTGATCCAGAGCCGGGATCGAACCTGGGACCTCGGCGCCGAGACGCAGCAATGCTATCCACAGCGACACCGTGCTGCCCTAGATGGCTTTGGCAGGCATAAACACAAATTAAAATACACTTACCTGGATAGACTACAGCAATTAAAATTATTTACTATTATTACACAAGGGAAATATTAGGAAATTGGGTCCAGAAATGAGATCCCAATGTAGCAGGTAATTTAGGCATTAAAGCATAGGAAATTGGGTCCAGAAATGAGATCCCAATGTAGCAGGTAATTTAGGCATTAAAGCAACGGAGGGAAAATACTGCTAGCACGGAGTCAGAGGGATATGCCCACACCTGGCCGAGTTACATTGTCATAGTCAGACTTAAACTAGTCAGTGGGAATATACAGGACACCCCTGCCTGACCAGCTATTAGCCCATTAGAGTCTGATGGGGGGGGGGGGGGGGGGGGGGGGGAAGAGAGAGAGAGGGAGAGAGCAAGCACATGAAAAGGAATCCGGTTTTGAACATGTACAGGCAGAAGGCTTTGAAAATTGAGCCAGAGAGGTCATGAAATTGGCCACTGAATCAGGCTTTGGAAACAAGGTTCTTAAAAATGTTCCTAACAGAAAGAAAATTGTAAATGCAAGTATTACCTTTGTCTGTGTAAATGGCATGAGAGCTGCATGTTCTGTTAAAGTGCATTAAAGGTTAAGAACTCTCAAGCTGACTCTCCCAATTTCATTAATTATTATTGGGCGACAGAAATTGCGATGGTCAGGAAGTGCGTAGTGAGGGAGGGGTCGGTGTGGGAGCGGGTGGATTGGCATCATGTAAGGATACTAGTTTGGGGGCATTGTTAACGGCACCTCTGCCATTCTCGCCTGCTCGGTACTACACAAGCCCGGTAGTAGTGGCAGCCCCGAGAGTGTGGGGACAGTGGAGGCAGCACATGGGGTTAGGGGGGCATTGGTGTGGGAACTGATTTGTGATAACCACCGGTTCTCTCCGGAGGGGAGTGGACATGGGGTTTCGGAGGTGGCAGCGGGCAGGGGTCGAGAGATTTGGGGATCTCGTTATTGATGTGGATTTCCCGAGCCTGGAGGAGAGTTGCCAGTGCGGAGTAGGTTCCGGTATCTGCAGGTGAGGGATTTTGTGCGGAAGCAGGTTTCGACCTTCCAGCACCTGCTGCCCCAGGATCTACAGAATAAGGTGGTGTCGAGAACAGGAGTAGGAGAGAAGGTCTCAGAGATCTAAAAGGAGCTGATGGAGTGGGAGCGAGCCCGATAAGAGGAGGTGAAGAGAAAGTGGGAAGAGCTGGGTGGGTAGGACTATGGGAGGAGGCCCCGAGGAGAGTTAATGCATCCTTATCGTACATCAGGCTCAGCCTGATACAGTTTAAGGTAGTCCACAGGGCACACATGACTGTGGCTCAGATGAGCAGGTTCTTTGAGGAGGTGGAGGATAGGTGTGGGTGCTGTGCTGGGGGTCCTGCGAACCATGTCCATTTGTTTTGGGCGTGTCCGAGACGGAGGGGTTTCTGGCAGGGGTTTGCTGACATCATGTCAGAGGTCTTACAAGTAAGGGTGGTGCCGAGTCCAGAGGTGGCGATCTTTGGGGTGTCAGAAGACCCGAGAGCCCAGGGGGTGAGAGAGGCCGATTTCCTGGCCTTTGCCCCCCTGGTGGCCCGGATCGGATCTTACTAGGATTGAGGGACTCGGAACCCCCTAAGTCAGGTGTATGGGTTAGTGACATGGCGGGCTTTCTCAGACTTGAAAAGTTAAATTCGCCTTGAGGTGTTCGTTGCGGGGGTTTGCTTGGAGGTGGCAGATGTTCATCGCAAAAGGCTAGTATGGCGGTACAGCAAGTAATTAGGAAAGCTAATAGAATGTTATTTTCATTGCAAGGGGAATGGAATACAAAAGTAGGGAGGTTATACAGGGTATTGGTGGGACCGCATTTGGAGTAGTGCAGTATTGGTCTCAGAACGATGTAAAATGCCTGACCTCAGGGAAGGTTTATGAGGCGAATACCTTGAATGGGCGGGGTGCCTTATGAGGAATGGTTGGACAAAGTAGGCTTGTATCCACAGGAGTGTATGGGGCAACTTGATTGAAATGTAGAAGATCCTGAGGGGACTCGACAGGGTGGAATCTAGAACTGGGGGGGGGGGGGGGGGTTACGGTTTAAAAATAAGGGGCCATCCATTTAAGACAGATGAGAAGACATTTTTACTGAGGGTCATGAATTTTTGGAACTCTTTCTCAAAAGGTGGTGGGAGCAAGGTCTAGGAATACTTTTGAGGCAGAGATAGAGATATTCATGATAAACAAGGGGTGAAAGGTTATCTGAGTCATGGAGGAATGTGGAGTTGAGGTTGCAATCAGATCAGCCTTGATTTTATTGAATGGTGGAGCAGGCGTGAGGGGCTGAATGGCCTCCTTCTGCTTCTAATTTGAATGTATGCATGCCCTTTCTTATGCAGCTGTAGTACAGGGGATAATGTCTTTGTTGAAAACTTACCTGAGAGCCAGTCAAGATGATGGGCTTTCCTTGGTTCTCACACATAAATGAAAGGGCTGAAGCTGTATAAGCCATCGTATCTGTGCCATGAAGGATCACAAAACCACTGTACTGTTGATAGTTATTCTGTGGGAAAGAATAAATTAAAAGTAGTAAAGAAAAAGCTTGGAGGGCAGTAGGTTTATCAGAATAGTTTCCGGTCTACTCAAGGAACCTAACAGAAGCAGTCTAGTTTGTTCAGCAGTCTGGTTTGTTCAGAATACAACCAATAAATATCAAATTTTACTCTGCAATGAATAAATCCCATTTCTATCTTTCATGCTGTACATCAGGCACCTCAATTTGGTTGTGATAATTTTGTCAATGCTCGTTTAACAGCATTAAGATATCATAATTGATTTGACCATTTGAGCACTTGGGTATCTGGTACTGTTTACATCTTTGGCCCCAAAATCTTAAATTTACAATTGTTTTGCAAGTCACGCCTTCACAAATCCCATCCCTTCCCACTTAATTAAACTGTGCAAAGGAAAGATGGAACATTAACACTTGGGAGACCCACAGAATGTGCAATGTAAAACTAGGACCTGGCATGCATCTGGCCTGGCCTCATTTCCAATTCTCTTAGTGCACTCTTGCCAGAGTTCCAATAGGGTTCAATCGAAAGGTTGCTGATATTCAGAGGTATTGATGTCTGTTTTTATATCATCTCGAAATTGTTCGAAAATGTAAAAAAGACCAATTAAAACTATGTTTATTCAGTAAAAGCATTACACAGTGAACATAATGCTAAACTTAACATACAATATCCATTTACCTTTAGATCAATAAAACAACTTTGTCTGCGACATTATTACACGGAGGCCTTATATACATGAGATTAGCTCAATCGGAGTGAGACCAGTAGTGTCTTGCATTAATTTTTGTTTTGATGATTAATGACCACACTTTGTACTTTTCTTTATCCTAATAATTCAAAACCATTGTTTACTAGTTTGTTAATGTGATGTTAAAGATGGAACAGAATATTCAAGGTACAAAAATAAAACTGCAGTATTTGAATTTCAACATCACTTATGATCTTATGATCCAGCGTGGCCCAAAATTACTGGCTTCCTGTTGGCTGTAAAGACTGTTGTGTCGTTTGGGATGGATTATCTTTGCATTGCAACATACTTTTGGGGTTGTTAGAAGTCTCAGTACAGGACACATGCCTCCTCTTTTTAGTCATGGGATCCACAGAACCTCAAGAGTGGTATGTTGAAATAGAATTCCCAGAATTGTTTGGATTAAATTTGGATTTGATTTATTGTCATGTGTACCGAGGTACAGTGAAAAGTATCTATGTACAGTCCTTTCAGATCATTCCATACATGAAAAAAAACAAAGGACATACATAAATACACAATGTAAATATATAAACACAGGCATCGGGTGAAGCATACAAGAGTGCAGTATTACTCAGTGGAGAAGATGTGTGAAGAGATCAGGTCAGTCCACGAGAGGGTCGTTTAGGAGTCTGGTAACGACTTCCGGGTGCGGCTATGCAGAGCTAGGTCGCATATTCGGTAGCTCCCGCTTGGAACGGACTTTTGGGCTCTTTTACAGGGCCCCCACGGCATTTGTTTGACATTTCCCGGTGTGGCAAGAAGACTGCAGCATTCCCCTGACAGTGTCCCCCAGGAATGTTATGTCTTTTGGCTACCAGACCCGGCAGAAACAGTAAAAGATTTGGCTTTGGCTGCAGGTTTAGACAAAAGCCTCTTCCAGCATGCAGGCGGGGCAAGGGCAAGCTTAAAGCTGCAATCTGACTTGACTCTATCAAAGGTGAATTCTAGCAGCAGAGGGAACAACTGTGAAAAGATCTACCAAGGCCATTGAAGAAGCAGGGACGAGGCTTCCGGTGGCGGCCATGGAGAAGTAGGTCGCGCATTCGGCAGCTCCCGTCTGGAACTGACTCTCAGACCTTTTTCAGGAGTTTCCATAAGACTCTTTAAATGGACCAGAAGTGTAACAGCCAAAGTAGCGGCACTGGAGCAACGGGAGAAGCGAGGGAAAAGAGGGAAAGAAAACAAAATGGCGGCGGCCAGGGACAAAGGGGCGCTGCAGGAGTTCATCAAGCGCTGCTTCGAGGAGCAGCGTGAGGAGATGTGCAAGGAGATGTACGCGTCTATGCTTTCGGCAATTGAAGGACTCGGGATCACCCAGAAGGTCCACGAAGCTAAGATCCAGGAGGTACAGAAAAGAGTCAGTCAGAACGAGGACGAGCTCGTGGGCCTGGCGGTGAGAGTGGAGCAGAACGAGGCGCTACACAAGAGGTGGGCGGGAAGACGCGAAGACCTGGAGAACAGGTCGAGGAGAAAGAATCTGTGAATCCTGGGTCTCCCTGAGGGAGTGGAGGGGGCTGATGCCAGGGCATACGCGAGCACGATGCTCGAGGCGATGATGGGCACGAAGGCACCTTCGAGGCCGCTGGAGTTGGACGGGGCACATCGGGTGCTGGCGAAGAAGCCCCAGGCAAATGAGCCGCCAAGGGCGATGGTGGTGAGGTTCCACCGGTTCACGGACAGAGAGTGGGTCCTGAGATGGGCCAAGAAGGAGGAAGGAGCGGAGCAGTAAGTGGGACAATGCAGAGATCCGAATATACCCGGACTGGAGCACGGAGGTTGCAAAGCAGAGAGCGGGTTTCAACCGGGCCAAAGCGGCGTTGTACTGGAAAGAAGTGAAATTCGGAATGATGCAGCCAGCGCGACTGTGGGTCACATACAAGGGCCAACACTATTACTTTGAAACGCCTGAAGAGGCGTGGACCTTTGTACAAGCCGAAAAGTTGGATTCTAACTGAGGGTTTGTGAGGGTAGGGGGGATGTTTGAGGTTTGATGTGTGATGGTTGTTGTATATAGGGGGTCAATCCCGCGCAGGAAATGTTACATGGGCTGGGGGAGCTGCGCCAGAGGGGGCGGAGCGAGCTTTGGAAAGCGCGGGGTGTTTTCCCGCGCGCGGGAAGAAAGGCGGGAAGGGGAACGAAGGAATGCATATGGATTGGGAGACTCCCACGCGGGGAGGTCAATGGGACAGCAGGGGAAGCCGGGGTCAGCAGGCTTCAGCTGACTTACGGGAGTGACATGGGGGGAGCAAAAAAGCTAGACAGGGGTCTAGCGGGGGGGGGGGGGGGGGGGGGGGGGGGGGGGGGTGGAAAGGGTTGCTGCTGCACTGGCCGAAAGGGAATGGGACACAGAAGGGGGGGGGTGAGAGCCCCTCCAATCCGGCTGATAACGTGGAATGCGAGGGGCCTGAATGGACCGGTGAAGAGGGCTCAAGTGTTCGCGCACTTAAAGGGACTGAAGGCGGACGTGGCCATGCTCCAAGAGACACACCTGAAGGTGGCGGACCAGGTCAGGCTAAGAAAGGGATGGGTAGGACAGGTATTCCACTCAGGACTGGACGTGAAGAATAGAGGGGTGGCAATATTGGTGGGAAAGCGGGTGTCATTTGAGGCCAAGACTATTGTAGCGGACAATGGAGGGCGATATGTAATGGTGAGCGGTAGGCTGCAAAGGACGTGGGTGGTGTTGGTAAACGTATACGCCCCGAACTGGGATGATGCAGGATTCATGAAGCGCACGTTGGGGCGCATTCCAGACCTGGAGATAGGAGGCCTGATAATGGGAGGGGACTTCAATACAGTGTTGGATCCAGCACTGGACCGCTCCAAATCAAGGACTGGAAAGAGGCCGGTGGCGGCCAAGGTACTTAGGGGGTTTATGGATCAGATGGGGGGAGTGGACCCTTGGCGGTTTGCAAGGCCGCAGGCCAGGGAATTTTCTTTCTTCTCCCATGTACACAAAGCCTACTCCCGGATAGATTTCTTTGTTCTGGGTAGGGCGCTCACCCCGAGGGTGGAGGGGACGGAGTATTCGGCCATAGTCGTTTCGGACCATGCCCCACACTGGGTGGAACTGGAGCTGGGAGAGGAGAGGGACCAACGCCCGTTGTGGCGCCTGGATGTGGGACTGCTGGCGGACGAGGTGGTGTGGGAAGGTGAGGGGGTGTATCGAAAGGTATTTGGAGGCCAACGACAACGGGGAGGTGCGGGTGGGGGTGGTATGGGAGGCGTTGAAGGCGGTGATCAGGGGAGAGCTAATTTCCATTAGGGCTCATAGGGAGAAGACAGAGGGTATGGAAAGGGAGAGGTTAGTGGGGGAGATTTTGAGAGTGGACAGGAGATACGCAGAGGCCCCGGAGGAAAGATAACTTGGGGAAAGATGACGGCTCCAGACGGAGTTTGACCTGTTGACCACAGGGAAGGCAGAGGCACAGTGGAGGAAAGCGCAGGGGGCGACCTACGAGTATGGGGAAAAGGCTAGTCGGATGCTGGCACACCAGCTCCGTAAGAGGATGGCAGTGAGGGAAATAGGGGGAGTCAAAGATGGAAGGGGAGCCACGGTTCGGAGTGCGACGAAAATAAACGAGGTATTCAAGGCCTTTTATGAAGAGCTGTACAGATCCCAGCCCCCAGCGGGGGAAGAGGGGATGAGACGATTCCTAGATCAGCTGAGATTCCAGAGGGTGGAGGAGCAAGAGGTGGCTGGTTTGGGGGCACCAATTGGGTTGGAGGAGCTGAGCAAGGGTTTGGGGAGCATGCAGGCGGGGAAGGCCCCGGGACCGGACGGATTCCCGGTGGAGTTCTACAGGAAGTACGCAGACCTGTTGGCCCCGCTACTGGTGAGGACCTTTAATGAGGCAAGAGAGGAGGGGACCCTGCCCCCGACAATGTCGGAAGCGACAATTTCTTTGATCCTAAAGCGGGACAAGGACCCACTGCAATGTGGATCGTACAGGCCGATCTCACTCCTCAATGTGGATGCAAAGTTGCTGGCAAAAGTGCTGGCCACGAGGATCGAGGACTGTGTCCCGGGGGTAATCCACGAGGACCAGACGGGATTTGTAAAGGGCAGGCAACTAAACACCAATGTGCGGCGGCTCTTAAACGTGATAATGATGCCATCGGAGGAGGGAGAGGCGGAGATAGTGGCAGCTATGGACGCGGAGGAGGCCGTTGACCGAGTACAGTGGGAGTACCTCTGGGAGGTCCTGCGCAGGTTTGGGTTCGGGGTAGGGTTTATCAATTGGGTTAAGCTCCTTTACAGAGCACCGATGGCAAGTGTAGTGACGAACCGGCGGAGGTCGGAGTACTTTCGACTGTACCGAGGGACAAGGCAGGGGTGCCCCCTGTCCCCCGTTGTTCGCATTGGCGATCGAACCATTGGCCATGTCGTTGAGGGAGTCTAATAAATGGAAGGGGGTGGTCCGAGGGGGAGAAGAGCATCGGGTGTCGTTATATGCGGATGACCTGTTGCTGTACGTGGTGGATCCAATGGAGGGGATGGTGGAGGTCATGCAGACTCTAAGGGAGTTTTCGGGCTATAAGCTCAATGTAGGGAAGAGTGAGCTCTTTGTATTACAGGCGGGGGACCAAGAAAGAGGGATAGGGGACCTACCGCTGAGGAGGGCGGAGGGGAGCTTTCGGTATCTGGGGATCCAGATAGCCAGGAGTTGGGGGACCCTACATAAACGGAATCTGACGAGGTTGGTGGAGCAAATGGAGGAGGATTTCAAAAGATGGGAAATGTTACCGCTCTCGTGGGCGGGTAGAGTGCAGTCGGTCAAAATGGTGGTCCTTCCGAGGTTTCTGTTTGTGTTTCAGTGCCTCCCCATTGTGATCACCAAGGCCTTTTTTAAGAGAGTAGGCAGGAGTATTATGGGGTTTGTGTGGGCGAATAAGACCCCGAGAGTAAGGAGAGGGTTCCTGGAACGCAGTAGGGACCGAGGAGGGTTGGCGCTGCCAAACCTGGGGAGCTACTACTGGGCAGCAAATGTGGCGATGATCTGTAAGTGGGTTATGGAGGGAGAGTGGGCGGCATGGAAGAGGATGGAGGTGGCGTCCTGTAAAGGAACGAGCCTGGGGGCGTTGGTGACGGCACCGCTGCCGCTCTCGCCGACAAAGTATACCACGAGCCCGGTGGTGGCCGCAACGATAAGGATCTGGGATCAGTGGAGACGGCACCGGGGTGCAATGGGAGCATCGGTGTTGTCCCCGATCAGGGGTAACCACCGTTTTTTCCCAGGGAAGATGGACGGGGGGTTCCAGAGCTGGCATCGGGCGGGGATTGGAAGAATGGGGGACCTGTTCATCGACGGGACGTTTGCGAGCCTAGGGGCACTGGAGGAGAGGTTAGAGTTACCCCCGGGAAATGCCTTTAGATATATGCAGGTGAGGGCTTTTGAGAGGCGACAGGTGAGGGAATTCCCATTGCTCCCGGCACAAGAAGTTCAAGATAGGGTGATCTCGGGTGTATGGGTCGGGGAGGGCAAGGTGTCGGAAATACACCAGGAGTTGAAAGAAGAGGGGGAAGCACTGGTAGAAGAGTTGAAGGGTAAATGGGAGGAAGAGCTGGGGGAGGAGATCGAGGAAGGTCTGTGGGCTGGTGCCCTAGGTAGGGTTAATTCCACCTCCTCGTGTGCCCGGCTCAGCCGGATACAATTTAAGGTGGTCCACAGAGCGCACTTGACGGGGGCGAGGTTGAGTAGGTTCTTTGGGGTAGAGGACAGATGTGGAAGGTGCTCAGGGAGCCCGGCGAACCATGTCCATATGTTTTGGTCATGCCCGGCACTGGAGGGGTTCTGGAGAGGAGTGGCGGGAGCAATATCTCAGGTGGTGAAAGTCCGGGTCAAGCCAAGCTGGGGGCTAGCAATATTTGGAGTAGTGGACGAACCGGGAGTGCAGGAGGCGAAAGAGGCCGGCATTCTGGCCTTTGCGTCCCTAGTAGCCCGGCGAAGGATCTTGCTAATGTGTAAGGAGGCGAAGCCCCCCAGCCTGGATAAATGATATGGCTGGGTTCATAAAGTTGGAGAGGATTAAGTTCGCCTTGAGAAGGTCTGCGCAGGGGTTTTACAGGCGGTGGCAACCGTTCCTAGACTATCTCGCGGAGCGTTAGAGGAAGGTCGGTCAGCACCAGCAGCAACCTGGGGGGGGGGGGGGGGGGGGAACTGCCTGGGAGGGTGGATGAGCAAGAGATAACATGAAGGGTTGGGGAAACTGGCACGTACGGGTGAGGGCCAGTGTACAAAGCTGTGTGAATATATCATTTTGCCATGTATATATCTTGCTCTGCGCGATTTATCTTCTTTTTTTGTTACGGGGGGGGGGGGGGTTATTGTTTGTAAGGGAGAAAAATTTGTGTTAAAAAACTTTAATAAATATTTTTTTTTTTTTTATAAAAGGAGTGGGGAAGAAGCTGTTTTTGAACCTGTTAGTGCGTGCTTTCAGACTTTTGTATCGCCTTCCTGATGGAAAAGGTTGGAAGAGGGAATAACCCGGTGGGAGGGGTCTTTGATTATGCTGCCCGCTTTCCCCAGGCAGCGGGAGGTTTAGACAGAGTCAATTAATGGGAGGCGGTTTTGCATGTGGACTGGGCTGTGTTCACAACTCTCTGTAGTTTCTTACTGTCTTGAGAACACTATCCACCATCATTCTTCAACATGTCTCCAAATGTCTTCTGCGAGTGCATATGACTGGAAGAGGAAGAGCCTCCCTCCCCCTTTCAGGACTTCTGACAAGAGTTCAACTCGGGCAGAAACTGATGGACCCAGTTTCCTCCCCAAATTCCTGTCCAACAGCAGGAGATCTGCCTGAAATACAGTCCCCCAAACCAGAAATTTCAGGCTTCTGTTATTTTGCTTACATGGCTACTTTGCTTATCTGCAAAATCCTCTAACCAAATTTACTTGACCCAAGCCCAAGTCTCAGCTTACCTCTATATCAACTGCAATCTTAGCCCAGTCATCGGTGTTCATGTTACACGAATCCAGCAAAGGTGAATACTCAATTACTGAGTATACAATCCTTTTATTTGACCTACAATGACTGAAAACAGAATGAAAAGCAAGATTTACATTTCGAACATGTTTAAACCTACCTAACTGTAATAAGTCATTAACTAAACTTTGTGTCTGTCACATGCAACATCTAATTTTTGACAGTATGCATGTAAATCTGGTGTGCACCCCCTTACCAATACATCATACAATTCTTTTTAGCCATCGGTTATATTTTAAATAAGCAGCCGTGATTAAATATTTGATTGTATTAATAGTATTTAATGTACTATGTTAATTATGTTGGTATGCAATTGTGGAATATGATAATCCCTTAAAACAATCAAAAAAGGGACTTCCGGTGGGGTGAACGAGCAGGGCGGCCGCAAAAAAAAAAAAGAGCTTCCGCCAGTGGCCGCGATTCACGGCGATTTCGGGGAAATCCCCGAGTCTTCACGCACTCCCCGACTATCGTCGGCCTTTGGGGCCGCCACAAGCAGCCA
This sequence comes from Scyliorhinus torazame, assembly GCF_047496885.1. Taxonomy (NCBI): domain Eukaryota; kingdom Metazoa; phylum Chordata; class Chondrichthyes; order Carcharhiniformes; family Scyliorhinidae; genus Scyliorhinus; species Scyliorhinus torazame. The sequence goes on from NC_092708.1 coordinate 335,208,810, forward strand.
GCAGGGCCGGTTTAAAAGCCGGCGAAGAACCCCACACGGGTGGCGGGGGCGCCGGGCCCGGCAGGTCAGAGCAGCGGGGGCGGAGCTATGAAGAGGTCGAGGCGGCAGGGCCTGAGCGCCATGTAGGGAGGGTGCTCCACGTCGGATGGCTCCCACCTAGAAAGAAGAAGGTTGAAGCCTGGTCCCAGGTGAATGTAGCGGAGAAAGAAAGAAGATTTATGGAAGTTTGGTAAAAGTTTTTTCAAAAAAGAAGAATGTCAGATTGATGAAGGGCAGGAGGGTGAAGGGGGAAGAGAGGAGAAAGGAAAGAAGATTAAAAAACAATAAGCCGCTAAAAGATGCGAAAAGCAGCGTCAAAGAAAGGAGGAAACGCGGGTTCGCCGCCGAAGGAGAAGACGAGCAAAAGCAAAAGTATTGACAGGATGGCGGAAGCCGAACTGCAAGGCGGGGCCGCACTACTTACGGTGGAGAAGATGACCGAGGTGGTGGTGGTGGAGCTGGAAAAACGTTTGGTGAGGCACATGGAGATCCTGAGGAAAGAGACGGCGGTCGTGTTGAGGTCATTGTTGGAGGAGGCAATCGGCCCGATGAGGGTGGAGGTGGCAAAGGCATCGGCCGAGGTGAGAGCAGGGCGAGAAGGTGGAGGAGGTGGAGGAGGCCGTGACACGACACAGCGACCAGGTCACCTCGATGGGAGACGAGCTGCGGACGGTGGTGGAGGTTAACAGAGGGCTCCGGGCAAAGCTGGAAGACTTGGAAAACCGCTCAAGGCGGCACAATGTGGGAATTGTGGGCTTGCCCGAAGGGACAGAGGGCCCAAGGCCAACGCAATACTTCGCTAAGAAGTTGGCGGAGCTGATGGGGGAGGGTGAGAGCCCCACCCTGTACGAGCTAGACCGAGCTCATCGGTCATTAAGGCCGAAGCCCAAAGTGAACGAGCCGCCAAGGGCAGTAATTATCTGCTTCCATAAGTTTTGCATGAAGGAGAAGGTATTAAGCTGGGGGAAGCAGAAGCGCGAGGTGCTGTGGGATGGTACTGCGGTTCGGATCTACCAGGACTGGACGGTGGAGTTGGCAAAAAGACGAGCGGCGTTTGGGCGAGTGAAGGTGGCTTTGTACAAGAAGGGGGTGCGATTTGGTGTGGTGTACCCGGCGAAGTTGAGAGTAACATATAAAGCCAAAGACTTTTATTTTGAGACAGTGGAGGCGGCTGAGGCGTTCGTGAGGGCAGAAGGCTTGGGACAGACGTGAAGAGCGGAACTGGAAGAGAGACTATGGACTGTGTTTGAGCGGCTGGAAAATGTACAAATGTTACAACTTTCTTTTTACTGATTTGTATTGAAATTTACTTCTCTTTGCATTGTTACAGAGTTCAAGTTAATGGCGTTCTGTGTTGCGACGGTTAAATGTTATGTTAGTGAATTGTAGGGGTTGGATTGTTGGGTTTGTTTTGGTGTTTCTTTCTCTGGGACTGGGCGGAAGGGAGAGAGAGGTATTGGCGGGGGGGGGGGGGGAGGGAGGAGAGAAGAGAGCCACCCGCGCTAGCTAACTAGAGTCAGTTAGTGAACGGGGGTGAGTTGAGAGGAGGACTCCGGACGTTGGAGCCTGGATAGCAGGCTTCAATGGGCCTACGAGGCGAGCAAGAGGGGGTGGAGGGAGGGATGTTGGGGGATGTTTTTGTAGGGGGGTTTCTTGGGAGGGGGGGGGGGGGAAGGGGTTCGATGTTAACAATGGACACGGGCGGGTCAGGCTTATGGGGCAGGACCCGGTGGTATGGTGATGGTGGATAAGAAAGGTGGGGGGGGGGTGCGAGACCCCCAGTAAGGATAATCACGTGGAACGTGAGAGGGCCAGGAGGTCCGGTCATGAGGTTAAGGGTGCTTGCACATCTTAAAAGTTTGAAAGCCGATGTAGCAATGCTGCAGGAAACTCACTTGAGGGTGAAGGACCAGGTGATACTTAAAAAGGGCTGGGTTAGCCAAGTGTTTCACTCCGGATTTGATGGAAGGGCTCGAGGGGTAGCGGTGCTGGTCAGCAAAAGGGTACGCTTCCAGATGGAGGTGGTGGTGGCAGATCAGGGGGGTAGATATGTGATTGTGACAGGGGCATTGGAGGGGAGATTAGTGGCACTGTTAAGTGTATACGGTCCCAATTGGGACGATGTGGGATTCGCGAGGAAGGTGGTTGGGGCTATTCCCGACTTAGACACGCATGAGCTGATTGTGGGGGGGGGGGGGGACTGGAACCTGGTGCAGGGGCTAAGGTTGGACAGATCACGGCCGTGCTCGCTGGTCCCATCAGGGGGGGGCGAAGGCGCTGGCTGGGCTAATGGTGGAAATGGGAGGGGTGGACCCTTGGAGGTTCCTGCACCCAAGGGAACGGGAGTATTCGTTTTTCTCAGCGGTCCGTAAGGTATACTCGCGGATCGACTTTTTTGTGGTGGGGAAGGCTTTGCTGGCTGCAGTCAAGGGGTCGGAATGTTCTGCAATTGCAGTGTCAGATCACGCTCCACATTGGGTGGATATGGTGCTAGAGAAGGAGGCAGCGCAGAGACCGGGGTGGAAACTGGATGTGGGGCTTTTGGGGAACCAAGTATTCTGTGAGAAAATTGAAAAGGTAATTAAGGAATATGTAGGTTTCAATTGTACGGGTGAGGTGTCGAAGGCAGTCGTCTGGGAGGCTCTAAAGGCGGTGGTGAGAGGTGAGGTAATTTTGTTTAAGGCCAGGGTGGATAAGGAGGAGAGGTTGGAGCGGCAGAGGGTAATAGATGAGATGTTGGAGGTAGATAGGAGGTATGCGGAGGATGGGGACCCGGCGAAGCTGGAAAAGAGGAAGGAACTACAGGCGAGCTTCGACCGACTGTCCACCAGGAAGGCGGTGCGCCAACTGAGACGAGCAAGGGGCGCAGTTTATGAACATGGAGGTAACATGAACATGCAGGTCAGCTCCGGAGGGAGGCAGCGGCAAGGGAAATTCTTCAGGTGAAGGATAGGGCAGGGAAGTTGGTGGTGGCCCCAGTGCTGATTAACAAGGTTTTTGAGGAGTTTTATGAGAGGTTGTACAACTCGGAGGAGACCGTGAGATGCAGGAATTTCTCGACGGGTTGGAGTACCCGAGGCTAGGGGTGGGGGACAGGGCTACATTAGAAGGAGCAATAGTGGAGCAGGAGATAAAGGATGCGATTGGGAGGATGCAGTCGGGGAAGGTGGCAGGGCCGGATGGGTTTCAGGTGGAATATTATTTTAAAAAATTAAGGATAGATTGGCACCCCTGATGGTGGGGATGTTTGAGGAGGCGATAGGGAAGGGGGTGTTGCCGCAAACCTTGGGGCAGGCATCGATTTCCCTGTTACTTAAAAAAGATAAGGATCCGACGGAGTGTGGGTCGTATCGGCCCATATCACTTCTGAATGTGGACGTAAAAGTGTTGCCGAAGGTACTGGCGGGTAGGCTGGAGGAGTGCCTCCCGAAGGTAATAGGGGAGGATAGACGGGGTTCGTGAAAGGGAGGCAGCTGTTTTCGAACATTAGGAGGGTTTTGAACGTTGTTATGGCACCGGCGGAAAGAAAGGAAACAGAGGTAGTTGTGGCATTGGACGCTGAGAAGGCGTTTGATCGGGTAGAATGGGGGTATCTGATGGCAGTGCTGGAGCGGTTTGGGATTGGACCAAGGTTTGTGAACTGGGTAAAGCTATTATATAAGGAACCGAAGGCGAGTGTCCGCACAAATAATATCAGTTCGAGATATTTCTCTCTCCACCGTGGGACGAGACAGTGATGTCCTATGTCCCCCCTGCTGTTTGCACTTGCGATTGAGCCGTTAGCCATCGCATTGAGAAGTTCAGGAGCATGGAAAGGAATAGTGCGGGGGGGGGGGGATAGAGCATAGGGTGTCCTTATATGCCGACGACTTGCTGCTGTATGTGTCGGAGCCGAGTGCGTCGATAGGAGGAATATTGGAGCTACTGTGGGTATTTGGGTCTTTCTCAGGGTACAAGTTGAACCTGGACAAGAGTGAGTACTTTGTGTTGTCTCGGCCGGGGGTAGGTGCAGGGGTGGGGGGGCTGCCATTCCGTAGAACAGGGACTCATTTTAGGTATCTGGGAGTGCAGGTTGCCCGGGAGTGGGGGAGGCTTCGCAGGTACAACATCACTAGTTTGGTGGGGAGAGTGAAATCCGATCTGGCAAGGTGGGACGGCCTTCCTCTGTCACTGGCAGGTCGGGTACAGGCGATTAAAATGAATGTGTTGCCGCAATTCCTGTTGATTTTTCAATGCCTACCAATTTTCCTGCCAAAGTCTTTTTTCAGGGAGATTGAGGGAAGGATTACCTCATTCATATGGGGAGGGAAGGTGGCCAGAGTGAGAATGGTGCTGTTACAGTGGGTCAGTGTTCTCAGTGGGTCAGAATGGAAGAGAGTTTGTGCAGGGGGTCGGGGCTGAAGGCACTTGCAACAGCACCGCTCCCGATAGCTCCGGGGAAATATTCAGGGAGTCCGGTAATAATAGCTTCATTGAAAATCTGGAGGCAGTTTCGCCAACACTTCGGGTTGGGTTTAGGGTCAAGGGAAATGCCGATTCAGGGGAACCACAGATTTGAGCCAGGGATGTGGGATGGAAGTTTTCGGAAATGGGAAGAGAAGGGGATTAAGACGCTAAAAGATTTGTTTCTTCGGGGTCGGTTTGCAGGATTGAGGGAGCTGGAAGCGAAGTATGGGCTGGAGCAGGGAGAAGTGTTTAGGTACATACAGGTTCGGGATTTTGCCAGGAAGGAGATACAGAGCTTCCCAGAGGAACCGGCCTCCACATTGCTGGAGGAGTTGTTGACGACAAGGGGACTGGAGAAGGGGGCAGTGTCAGCGGTGTACGGAGCTATTCTGGAAGAGGATAAGGCACCATTGGAAGGGATCAAAGCAAAGTGGGAGGAAGAGTTGGGAGAGGTTATAGAGGGGGTCTGGTGTGAGGCGCTCCGGAGAGTGAATGCCTCCACCTCATGTGAGAGGTTGGGGCTGATACAGCTGAAGGTGGTATATAGAGCGCACCTCACGAGGGAGAGGATGAGCCGATTTTTTGAAGGAGTAGAGGATGTATGTGAGCATTGGGGGGGGGGGGGCTGTGTAGATTAAGGGTGACTATGGGTAATCCCGGATTCCTTTTTGTCATTTGTTTATGTAAACATGTGGGCTGAGGTTTGGGGGTTGGTGGGCAGATGGGATCGTTGTTATTATGGGGATTGACATATCTTGTTGACTATTGTTTATTGTTGATGGGTGTAAATGTGTGAGAAAATGTGAAAAAGGATAATAAAAAAAACAATCAAAAAAGTAGTCACACTGTAAATTCATGCACTTCACTTTCACAGGATCAACAATCCCCTTGTTCAAGGCCCAGTGGATTTTTTTTTAATATATCAACCAAAACAAATCAACCACTGTTCACATCACCTCAATTTCCACCTCATTTCCAAGCACCTAGCATTCAATGGGTTTGCTGAGGTGGAAGATAATATTATTATGAAGGTTACTATTATTATGTCCCTTTCAAGGCAACTATCCCTGGTGACATTGGAAGGCAGCTTCAATGCGTGAATAATTCATTCTCAAAGTAATTAGAAAAGTATCAATGTGGAAGATATCCAATAAATCAGAGAGTATTTTTTGCCATGCATCTTGCATCAGTAAAATGAGCTGTGGCTATGCTTAAATGAGGATCAAATGACAAATTCGGTTTTGGTGAAAGTTGGCGGAGGAAAATGATTGAGCAAAAGAATTTCCTGTTTTACTTTCAATAGTGATATGGATACAATATTTCATTCAAAGGACCCAACTCCAAATGCAGTCCTCTCTCTTGAAGTTCAGCCTGGATTCAAGTCTTGGTGTAGAGTTTGAACACAGCACCTTCTGATTAGGAAACAATGAATGGAATGAACCAATCCAGGCTGAGTCTATCTGTATCACCTTGCAGAAAATTAGTCAGATCTAGGTAGAACTCCACTTAAAAAGTATTTTGTCTGCAATCTGTTTTTTTTTTTTAATCCATGCATTTCTAATGTTTAGTTTAGTTCTGGAGTTTGAAAGCAAACGGTAAAGAATAATTACTTACGGGAGAACCAAAATATTTTCAGGCGAATCACAAAAATCATAAAGCTTGGTTTCTTGAGCATAATCTTCATCATGCAGACCTGGCATTTTCCGAAGGGCTTTCACAAGAGCATTTGCTTGTGGCGCAAGTACTAAAACAAAGGAAACAAAGCAAATGCACAGTTGGTCAAACTTGCTTCCTTTGCCAAGCAATTATCTTTGGCAGCATTAGTTTTGGAACTTCCACATTTGAGATTTTTCTGTGAAATACAAACAAGAGTTTAATGAATTGCTAATGAGGAACATGTCATTTACAAGCAGCGTTCAACTCAAATAGTCTTAAAATCCAGAAAGCAAAATTCCTTTAAAGGGCATGTTGGCATGTGGGGATCACATCTGCCCTTAAGTCCAAGGTGGTAAGGTTTGCGGCCATAACAGCCCCCCAAGACAACAAAGGCCCTTAAGTGGGCAATCAGACTTAATGGCCTCCTGCCGCACGATCAAGGGACCTGGTGTTGGGAAGGTGTGGCATGTAAGAACCACCACCTTGTCCTTTCTTCTAACCTTCCCTGCCACATACTAGGCGGTAATCTCCCCATGTGACACTGATCCTGCCCTCACTCAGCTGCAGCCTGGGTTCCTCGCTTATCCTAATGCTTTGGTGGGTGCACTGGCGGCAGCTACCACCACGCCCTCTGTGGCGTTGATGGCAAGATAAACACGAACTAGGAACAGGAGTATGCCAGCTGGTCCCTTGAGCCTCAAGTCTTTTGTTAAGATCATGGCTGATCGGATTGTGGCTTCAACTCTATACCGTGTGTTTCCCTTGTTAATTAAGAACCTAACTCAGTCTTAAAAAACTTATAGAGTTCTTTGAGAAGGTGACCAAACAGGTGGATGAGGGTAAAGCAGTTGATGTAGTGTATATGGATTTCAGTAAAGCGTTTGATAAGGTTCCCCACGGTAGGCTACTGCAGAAAATACAGAGGCATGGGATTCAGGGTGATTTAGCAGTTTGGATCAGAAATTGGCTAGCTGGAAGAAGACAAAGGGTGGTGGTTGATGGGAAATGTTCAGACTGGAGTCCAGTTACTAGTGGTGTACCACAAGGATCTGTTTTGGGGCCACTGCTGTTTGTCATTTTTATAAATGACCTGCAGGAGGGTGTAGAAGGATGGGTGAGTACATTTGCAGATGACACTAAAGTCGGTGGAGTTGTGGACAGTGCGGAAGGATGTTACAAGTTACAGAGGGACATAGATAAGCTGCAGCGTTGGGCTGAGAGGTGGCAAATGGAGTTTAATGCAGAAAAGTGCGAGGTGATTCATTTTGGAAGGAATAACAGGAAGACTGAGTACTGGGCAAATGGTAAGATTCTTGGCAGTGTGGATGAGCAGAGAGATCTCTGTGTCCATGTACATAGATCCCTGAAAGTTGCCACCCAGGTTGAGAGGGTTGTTAAGAAGGCGTATGGTGTGTTAGCTTTTATTGGTAGAGGGATTGAGTTTAGGAGCCATGAGGTCATGTTGCAGCTATACAACACTCTGGTGCGGCCGCATTTGGGAGTATTGAGTGCAATTCTGGTCGCCGCATTATAGGAAGGATGTGGAAGCATTGGAAAGGGTGCAGAGGAGATTTACCAGAATTTTGCCTGGTATGGAGGGAAGATCTTATGAGGAAAGGCTGAGGGATTTGAGGCTGTTTTCGTTAGAGAGAAGAAGGTTAAGAGGTGACTTAATTGAGGCATACAAGATGATCAGAGGATTGGATAGGGTGGACAGTGAGAGCCTTTTTCCTCGGATGGTGATGTCTAGCACGAGGGGACATAGCTTTAAATTGAGGGGAGATAGATATAAGACAGATGTCAGAGGTAGGTTCTTTACTCAGAGAGTAGTAAGGGCGTGGAATGCCCTGCCTGCAACAGTAGTGGACTCGCCAACACTAAGGGCATTCAAATGGTCATTGGATAGACATATGGACAATAAGGGAATAGTGTAGATGGGCTTTAGTGGTTTCACAGGTCGGCGCAACATCGAGGGCCGAAGGGCCTGTACTGCTCTGTAATGTTCTATGTTCTACCTTAATAGCTACCAGGGGCGGACCGGGGGGGGGGGGATAAAATGTCTTCTCATCTCAGTCTTAAATGGGTGACCCCTTATTTTTAAACTGTGTCCCCTAGTTCATGTTTCTCCCACAAGGGAAAACTCTGAAGTGCAATGGATATAAACCCAACCTGTCCAATCTTTCTTCACAAGATAACCCCTTCATCCCAGGAATCAGTTGAGTCTACCTTCCCTGAACTGCTTCTAACATTTTCCCCCCGACAGATAACTGGCCTGTGTAGGTTCCTGCTTTCTTTTTTGTTAATTTAGAGTACCCAATTAATTTTTTCCAATTAAGGGGCAATTTAGTGTGGACAATCCACCTACCCTGCACATCTTTTGGGTTGTGGGTGTGAAACCCACGCAAACACGAGGAGAATGTGCAAACTCCACACGGGCAGTGACCCAGAGCCGGGATCAAACCTGGGACCTCGGCGCAGTGAGACAGCAATGCTAACCACTGCGCCACCGTGCTGCCCCAATGATATCCTTTTAAGTAAGGAGACCAAAAGATGTACACAGTACTCCAGAGATGATCTCACCAACTGTACAAAGACTTTTAATTCCTTTCCCCTTGCAATTAAGGATCACATTGCATTTGCCGTCAAAATCTCTTGGCAGTACCTGCATACTAACCTGTTTTGATACACATTTCTGGACACCCAGACCCTTCTGCCCCGCAGAGTCTTGCACTCTCCCTATTCAAGTGATATCCTGCTTTTATATCCTTCCTTCCAAAGTGGATGAGCTCACATTTTTCCACATTACATACCACCTACCAAATTTTTACCCACTCATCTAACCTATCTATGTCCCTTTGCAGACTCTGGGGGAGATCTACCGGTCGCGTTGCACCCGAAAAGGAGCACAGCACAACACAACCACCGGAGATCCCACTTCCGGGATCTACCTGGCTCACCCGCCTCGTGAGATCTAACGCAATCTCACGAGACGTTGCGATATGAATCCTGCCCACAGTGGCGGGATCACTTTCTGGAAAATCTGCCTATTAGAATCTGATGTGTGTTCCCTCGATCTGACCAACATGGGATTTAACGGCCTCACTTCGGAGACCTCAGGTGAGCGCCGTTCAGTGCTGGTCCCCACAAACAGTGACCAGACGGAATAACAAAGACAAAAAGTTTGGTCAAGAGTATCTGCAGGATATTTTCACTCCGTAACCAAATTGTATGCATAAAAAAGGATTTGATGTAGCAATTGAGCACAACTCACATTTTATCCGATCATACCAGGCATTATACTTTTTATGATTATTTAGTTACAGATAATAAGGAGAGAAGGATTTTATAACAAACTATTCATTCACAAGATAAATGTTATCTTTAATTTCCCAGTGAGGGAAGAACTTTTAAAAATAAGGTGCATCTCCAGTGAGTCACAAGACCGCTGACAGCTTCATATTATTATAGTGCCCTTAATACCATACTTGTACATGGTCAGCACAACCATGAGATACGGTGGACTTTGTGTTGTTAGTTAGAAAAGGGATTTTCTTGGCATGGAATTGGATCATGCAGATTCTGGTTTGGACAAATATGGTTATATTTGCCTGTATTAAAATAAAGCTGATCATTCATTAGAAAACCATGCTTGAATATCCAGATGTTGAATATTGACTGGTCATATATTTGTCAAACTTCCACATAGCTTGATATATTTCGCAACCTTAAAAATTACAAGAGGTCTTCTGTTCCAAGGTATATTTGGAACAGAAACATCAGGAGAGCAAGTTACGAACATGCTTCTCATCACCTCTTCAGTCCTTCCTGACCCAGCTTCTTACGTTAAGCAATTTCTGAGCTTTGACTCAATGATAGCACTCGTACCTTCACATCAAGTCTCAAGCTCCTAGCTCAGAACTTGGGCACGTCATTTATTCGGAAACTTCAGTACATAGATTTAGTGCTGCTCTTGATGGCAGCTATCAGGTAGATGTAAAAGATCCCACGGCATTATTGAAAAAGCAAGAAAACTCTTCACCTGGCTAACATTTAACCCAGCAATGTCACTGACAGTTGATTAAATACTTTTCTTTCCTTTTTGTTTGTGCGGCCTTGTTGTGTGCAAATTAACTGTCATTTTGTAAGGAAAGAGAGTAATGGCTACATTGAGACGTAAATCATTAACTGCAAGGTGCTTTGGAAATCACAAGAGTGTAGTAACAGGAGCAATATAAACACAAGGTCATTCTTTCTTTTTATTGACAAGTTACTTTCAATCCAAATAATACCATAAGGTCTTACTTTCCTTAAAATGTCATACCTCAAATGTTATTGAGTCTTTGAAACATGCAGACAATATAACTACTGTGTAGACTTGGTCTACTATGGTTACTAATTTTACAAAAAAGTAAGCATATTAATCGTATAAGGTATATTGATTCGTAATCCTTCTTTAGGCCAGCACATTTCTCATTCTTCAAAATCTAAGGGCATCTTATCTAGAATTCATGTCTCACTAATTTTAGATGGCCAGGATGGCATTTGATAATTCTCCACTTTTTCAACTAATTTATTTTCTGGAGTACTTAAGCATAACTACCAGAACCTGCTATTTCCTTGAAAATTTTAGGATGCACCCCATCTGGCACACCCATACTCAAAAGGCAAATAGAGGGCCAAATTCGTCCTGTTGGCAAATTTACAAAGTTCTCAACGCAAGAAGTGGGAAGGCATTGGCCAAAACCTTCTTCACCTTGATTTAACGAATATCGTCCTTTGACCAAACTTGTCAGCTGTCTCACGGTAATATCTCAAACATATCATATTTTGTTTTACAATCCTCCTGTGGATGTCTTACTAGATTAAAGCTGCCGTACAATTAGTTGCTGGTTAGGGGCGGCACGGTGGTCCAGTGGTTAGCACTGGTGTCTCATGGGCAGAGGGCAGTAGAGCAGAGCTGCTGATTGGCCGTTGCAGGGGAAATTTGCATACGTCCGTGTGCTCACCCTAACTTGGAGGTGGTTTGTGGAGGAGCTAGTGTCAAGTGACACTTAAACCCGAAACACGACTTTAGTGTTTCCCTCCCTACCCCCTCCTCTTAACCAAAAAGAAACAACCGCTGTAAGGATCAAGAGGAAGGCTCGAGGGTAGGTAGAAGTGGAAAGTTGAACCGTGACGTCACAGCCTGCAGGTAAGGGATTGGCTGGTGACTGGTAAGTAGTTTTTATTTATTTTCCCTCAGGTGTTATCGTGCGGGCGCAGAGGTTGCTGAGTGCTTGCTGAGTGCTTGCTGAGAAGGGGAGTGAATACCAGGTAAGCTCTTTCTTTCTTTTTTTTCTAGAGGGGATGACAGGCAAGGTAGTGCAATGTTCCTCCTGCAGAATGTTTGAGGTGAGGGATGCCGTCAGTGTCCCTGCTGATTTCATCTGTGGGAAGTGCACCCATCTCCAACTCCTCAGAAACCGCGTTAGGGAACTGGAGCTGGAGTTGGATGAACTTCGGATCATTCGGGAGGCAGAGTTGGTCATAGATAGAAGCTTCAGGGATGTAGTTACTCCAAAGAATAAAGATAGATGGGCGACGGTGAGAGGGGCTGGGAGGAAGCAGTCAGTACAGGGATCCCCTGTGGCCGTTCCCCTTAATAACAAGTATACCGCTTTGGATACTGTTGCGGGGGGGGGGGGGCGCTTACCAGGGTTAAGCCATGGGGTACAGGTCTCTGGCATAGAGTCAGTCCCTGTGGCTCAGAAGGGAAGGGGGGGGGGGAAAGAGGAGTAGAGCATTAGTCATTGGAGACTCCATAGTTAAGGGGATAGATAGGAGATTCTGTGGGAACGAGAGAGACTCACGGTTGGTGTGTTGCCTCCCAGGTGCCAGTGTGCGTGATGTCTCGGATCGTGTTTTTGGGATCCTTAAGGGGGAGGGGGAGCAGCCCCAAGTCGTGGTCCACATAGGTACCAACGACAGGTAGGAAAAGCGATGGGGATGTAAGGCAGGAATTCAGGGAGCTAGGGTGGAAACTTAGATCTAGGACAGAGTTATTATTTCTGGGTTGTTACCCGTGCCACGTGCTAGCGAGACAAGGAATAGGGAGAGAGAGGAGTTGAACGCGTGGCTACAGGGATGGTGCAGGAGGGAGGGTTTCAGATTTCTGGATAATTGGGGCTCATTCTGGGGTCGGTGGGACCTCTACAAACGGGATGGTCTGCACCTGAACCAGAGGGGTACCAATATTCTGGGGAGGAAATTTGCTAATGCTCTTCGGGGGGGTTTAAACTAGTTCAGCAGGGGCTTGGGAACCTGAATTGTAGCTCCAGTATACAGGAGGTTGAGAGTAGTGAGGTCTTGAGTAGGGTTTCAAAGTTGCAGGAGTGCACCAGCAGGCAGGAAGGTGGTTTAAAGTGTGTCTTCTTCAATGCCAGGAGCATCCGGCATAAGGTGCGTGAACTTGCGGCATGGGTTGGTACCTGGGACTTCGATGTTGTGGCCATTTCGGAGACATGGATAGAGCAGGGACAGGAATGGTTGTTGCAGGTGCCGGGATTTAGATATTTCAGTAAGCTCAGGGAAGGTGGTAAAAGAGGGGGAGGGGTGGCATTGTTAGTCAAGGACAGTATTACGGTGGCAGAAAGGACGTTTGATGAAGACTAGTCTACTGAGGTAGTATGGGCTGAGGTTAGAAACAGGAAAGGAGAGGTCACCCTGTTAGGGGTTTTCTATAGGCCTCCGAAAAGTTCCAGGGATGTAGAGGAGAGGATTGCAAAGATGATTCTGGATAGGAGCGAAAGCAACAGGGTAGTTGTTCTGGGGGACTTAAACTTTCCAAATATTGACTGGAACGCTATAGTTAGAGTACATTAGATGGGTCCATTTTTGTCCAATGTGTGCAGGAGGGTTTCTTGACACAGTATGTAGATAGGCCAACGAGAGGCGAGGCCATATTGGATTTGGTACTTGGTAATGAACCAGGACAGGTGTTAGATTTGGAGGTAGGTGAGCACTTTGGTGATAGTGACCACAATTCGATTAGGTTTACTTTTGTAATGGAAAGAGATAGGTATATACCGCAGGGCAGGAGTTATATCTGGGGGAAAAGGCAATTATGATGCGATGAGGCAGGATGCATTGGATGGAGAGGAAAACTGCAGGGGATGGGCACAATGGAAATGTGGAGCTTGTTCAAGGAACAGCTACCGCGTGTCCTTGATAAGTATGTACCTGTCAGGCAGGGAGGAAGTGGTCGAGCGAGGGAACCGTGGTTTATTAAAGCAGTCAAAACACTTGTCAAGAGGAAGAAGGAGGCTTATGTAAAGATGAGACATGAAGGTTCAGTAAGGGCGCTCGAGAATTACAAGTTAGCTAGGAAGGACCTAAAGAGAGAGCTAAGAAGAGCCAGGAGGGGACACGAGAAGTCTTTGGCAGGTAGGATCAAGGATAACCCTAAAGCTTTCTATAGATATGTCAAGAATAAAAGAATGACTAGGGTAAGAGTAAGGCCAGTCAAGGACAGTAGTGGGAAGTTGTGCTTGCAGTCCGAGGAGATAGGAGAGGTGCTAAATGAATATTTTTCATCAGTATTCACGCAGGAAAAAGACAATGTTGTCGAGGAGAATACGGAGATTCAGGCTACTAGACTAGAAGGGCTCGAGGTTCATAAGGAGGAGGTGTTAGCAATTCTGGAAAGTGTGAAAATAGATAAGTCACCTGGGCCGGATGGGATTTAGCCTAGGATTCTCTGGGAAGCTAGGGAGGAGATTGCTGAGCCTTTGGCCTTGATCTTTAAGTCATCTTTGTCTACAAGAATAGTGCCAGAAGACTGGAGGACAGCAAATGTTGTCCCCTTGTTCAAGAAGGGGAGTAGAGATAACCCCGGTAACTATAGACCAGTGAGCCTTACTTCTGTTGTGGGAAAAATCTTGGAAAGGTTTATAAGAGATAGGATGTATAATCATCTGGAAAGGAATAATTTGATTGGAGATAGTCAACACGGTTTTGTGAAGGGTAGGTCGTGCCTCACAAACCTTATTGAGTTCTTTGAGAAGGTGACCAAACAGGTGGATAAGGGTAAAGCAGTTGATGTGGTGTATATGGATTTCAGTAAAGCGTTTGATAAGGTTCCCCATGGTAGGCTACTGCAGAAAATACAGAAGCATGGGATTCAGGGAGATTTAGCAGTTTGGATCAGAAATTGGTTAGCTGGAAGAAGACAAAGGGTGGTGGTTGATGGGAAATGTTCAGACTGGAGTCCAGTTACTAGTGGTGTACCACAAGGATCTGTTTTGGGGCCACTGCTGTTTGTCATTTTTATAAATGACCTGCAGGAGGGTGTAGAAGGATGGGTGAGTACATTTGCAGACGACACTAAAGTCGGTGGAGTTGTGGACAGTGCGGAAGGATGTTACAAGTTACAGAGGGACATAGATAAGCTGCAGCGCTGGGCTGAGAGGTGGCAAATGGAGTTTAATGCATAAAAGTGTGAGGTGATTCAGTTTGGAAGGAATAACAGGAAGACAGAGTACTGGGCTAATGGTAAGATTCTTGGCAGTGTGGATGAGCAGAGAGACCTCGGTGTCCATGTACATAGATCCCTGAAAGTTGCCACCCAGGTTGAGGGGGTTGTTAAGAAGGCGTACGGTGTGTTAGCTTTTATTGGTAGAGGGATTGAGTTTAGGAGCCATGAGGTCATGTTGCAGCTATACAACACTCTGGTGCGGCCGCATTTGGGAGTATTGCGTGCAATTCTAGTCGCCGCATGAAAGGAAGGATGTGGAAGCATTGGAAAGGGTGCAGAGGAGATTTACCAGAATGTTGCCTGGTATGGAGGGAAGATCTTATGAGGAAAGGCTGAGGGACTTGACGCTGTTTTCGTTAGAGAGAAGAAAGTTAAGAGGTGACTTAATTGAGGCATACAAGATGATCAGAGGATTGGATAGGGTGGACAGTGAGAGCCTTTTTCCTCGGATGGTGATGTCTAGCACGAGGGGACATAGCTTTAAATTGAGGGGAGATAGATATTAGACAGATGTCAGAGGTAGGTTCTTTACTCAGAGAGTAGTAAGGGCGTGGAATGCCCTGCCTGCAACAGTAGTGGACTCGCCAACACTAAGGACATTCAAATGGTCATTGGATAGACATATGGACAATAAGGGAATAGTGTAGATGGGCTTTAGAGTGGTTTCACAGGTCGGCGCAACATCGAGGGCCGAAGGGCCTGTACTGCGCTGTAATGTTCTGTGTTCTATGGCGCCGAAGATCCGGGTTCGATCCCGGCCCCCTGTCTGTGCTGAGTTTCTTCCCGTGTCTGCATGGGTTTTACCCCCACAACCCAAAGATGTTCAGGCTAGGTGGATTGGCCACACTAAATTGCCCCTTAATTGGGAAAAAAGAATTGGGCAAATTAAAAAAAAAAAAAAAAAAAATATTTGCTGGATAAGGTCAAGAACCCGGTTAATAACAACAGGAGGATTTTTTTTGAAATGCAGCACATGGTTAGGATCTGGAATACATTATCATAAGAGTGTAATGAGGGCAAACTCAAGCATGACTTTCAAACAAGGGAATTGGATAAGAACCTGAAGATGCTTTATCCATTTGTCTATGTAATAATAATAATAATCTTTATTGTCATAAGTAGGCTTACATATAGCACTGCAATGAAGTTACTGTGAAAAGCCCCTATTCACCACAGTCCGTCGCCTGTTCAGGTACATCGTGGGAGAATTCAGAATGTTCAATTCACCGAACAGCATGTCTTCGGGACTTGTGGGAGAAAACCGGAGCACCCGGAGGAAACCCACACAGACGTGGGGATAATGTGCAGACTCCCATGGACAGTGACCCAGGCGCGGTGAAGCCACAGTGTTAACCATTGTGCTACCATGCTATTGTGTTTTTTAAGATCTAAATTTTTAAGCCAAAAGTTCTGGAAGATTAATTTATTCAAGAATTGTGAACATGTCTCAAAATGTTCTGATATGCTACAACGCCTCTTCCCTTGTCCCCATGATAGTATAATTGGTTCTTGTTGTAGCTTTAAAAACATTTAGGTTTAGCAGATGTTCTTTCCGGTCATCTAATATTGGATGTGGATAAGAGGTGGACAAACCTCTGAACTGGCATTCAAGCAATTTTTAGATCAGAGTCACTAATACTCTGTGGTAACCTGCCAGGGCCTAGTTTTGAGCCTGATTAAATTGGATTTTTTAAATTAAAGAATTGGCACTTTAAATCAAACTGCAGTCAAACCTCAGGCAGGCTGGTGGAAATTCAGACTTGACCAAAGTCAAATATACAAACTCAGACAGGCTGCCTGGGCATGTCTGGACCTGCCGGTTCAATTGTCCATCAAGAAATCATCGCACCCTATTAATATGCACCGGCCTATTGCCCAGGGCCTCGATTGAGCCAGACACTCGGGCACCCAGACAATCGCCCATCAAGAGATCATCGTACCCTATTGATATGCACCGGTCTGTTGCCCAGAGCCTCGACTGAGCCAGACACTCGGGCACCCAGAGTTTCTGCTTTTACCTTTTTTGGGAACAGGTTATGTGCGGACCACAGGAAAGGGATGAAAGGAAAGGAAAAGGAGGGAAAGGAAAGGAGGGTGCTGCCAGCGAGACTCACCTTCATGACACCGGACCAGAGGGACTCAAAAATCGGACCCACCCTTTAACCGCATCATCTTTGCCCGCGGGCAGTATAGACAAATCTTGGTGCTTCTAGCATACATATGTTGGTTTAATTGTGTGTCTAATAAAGATTGTTGATTCAAATTTGTGTTTGCCCTTTGTTCTCCTCAGTATTAAAGACAGAGGTAAAACCTTAAGTAAACAAACTGGTCAAAAGTTATCTGAATTGGACAGATCCAGCAACCCCATACCAAACCCATTCTGCCTTGGTTCACTGTTCAAACCCTTTACCTCTAGAGCTGGTGGTTCTGGATTGACCAACATACGAGTTAGGAGCAGGAGGTCGGTCATTGGATCAAAATCCTGAAACTCCCTACCTCAGAGCAAAGTCGGTGTACATGCACCTCAGGGACTCGATTCAAGAAAGCAGCTTACCACTGAGGGCAACTAGGAAAGGGCACTAAATGCTGGCCCAGTCAGTGACACCCACATCTCGGAAATTAATTTAGAAAAAAAAAATTATGCCACTCGACCCCTGAAGCCTGCTCCATCATTCAAGATCATGGCTGATCGGATTGTAACTTCAACCCCACATTCCTGCCCAGCTCCAATAACCTTTCACCCCCTTGTTAATCAAGAATCTATTGAGCTCTGCCTTCAAAACATTCAAAGACTCTGCTTCCACCACTTTGAGGAAGAGAGTTCCAAAGACTCACGATCCTCAGAAATATTTTTTCCTCATCTTCGTCTTAAACGAGCGACCTGTTATTTTTGAAGTGACCCTCTGGTTCCCACAAGAGGAAACACATCCTCTCCACGTCCACCTGTTAAGCTCCCTCAGGATCTTAAAGGTTTTGATCAAGTCACCTTTTAACTCTTCTAAACGCCTGTGGATATAAGCCTAACCTGTCCAACTTTTCCTCCCAAGACACCCTGTCCATTTCTGATATTGGTCTAGTAAACATTCTCTGAGCTGCTTCTAACACATTTGCATCTTTCCTTTGTGGCACTAATAAAGATTTATTTTAAATAAGGAAACCAATACTGTACAGTAGTCATTTTAAAACTCAGGATTGCGACCAGTGCACGGGTGGGTCGCAGGCGGGTGACAGCCGAGGGGCCATCGGTCACAGCCTTCCTAATCACGGGAAGAAATGCCCAACGGCCACAAACATCTTTTAACAATTCCGACCGTGACCTGCTTCCAGAATGCCGGCCGTCCCGCACATGCATGCCCCCTCAGTGTGCGCAGGCCCGGAGCCCAGCATGGCAGATTGCCTCCTCTTGGCGTCAGCACGCTGACCCAGGAGCAGATTCTTTTTAAAGAAATCGATGGGAGTCTTCTCTCCAGAAGCAGCGGCAGGTCACGTGCCCTAGACACACATCACATGCTCTATGTGAGAGAGATGTTCCTCCATTTTGTAGCTGCCAGCAGTGCTGGTGTAAGCTCCAGGGCCTCTGGTGAACAACCCAATAAGCTGAAATCGGAACAAAGCAGTATAAAGATGATTTCTTGAGGTATGGGTTTATTGATTGTACAAATATAAATCAGGATACGAAGCTCATGTGTGTTATGTGCAGGGAAGTGCTAGCAAATAAAATATTAAAACCCTCAAAGGCATTTGAAGACTATAGCATGGTAAGTTTGAGGACAAACCTCTTCCATTTTTGATGCAGTGGGAACTTAAATCATCAGTTGAAGTCCTTTGCAGACATGTCACAAATAACAATACAGCACAGGAACAGGCCCATCGGCCATCCAAGCCTGTACCGGTTATGATAACATAACAAGATAACAATGAATGACAAAGGTGAGATCGTGAGGACTAAGCAGGCTTATCTATCACATGAAAGGCAAGTGAAAATGGTGAGTCTTGAAGGTTGGCCAGCGTGGGTCGCAAAGGTTGGCCAGTTGGTAAAAATGAGTCAGCCCCTTCATCCAAGTCATTTATATAAATTGCTAAAGGTTGAGGCCCCAGAAAGGATACCTGTGGCACACGATGCAGCACGGTGGCACAGTGGTTAGCACTGCTGCCTCACAGCTCCAGAGACCCGGGTTCAATTCCGGCCTCAGGTGGAGTTTGCACTTTCTCCCAGTGACTGCGTCGGTTTGCTCCGGATGTTCCGGTTTCCTCCCACAGTCCAAAGATGTGCCAGTTAGGTGGATAGGCCATGATAAACTGCCCCTTAGAATGTCCAAAAGGTTAGGTGGGGTTACCAGTTTACAGGATAGGGTGGAGGCATGGGCTTAAGTAGGGGTGCTCTTTCCAAAGGCTGGTGCAGACTCGATGGGCCGAATGGCCTCCTTCCACACTGTAGGGATTCTATGGTCCCTAGTTGCCAACCAGAAAAACGTCCATCTTTAGTCCCATTCTTAAATCTTGAGCACCCCAGAATCTTGGTTGACTCTTCAATATGGTACAGAGTGAGTGCTGCATTGTTAGAGCTCTCCGCTTTCGTGAGATGTGAAACTGAGGCTCCACATACTCCAAGGTACATTACAGACTCCACAGCACTGTTTGAAGAACAGCAGGGAAATCCACCCCAGTACCCTGACCAATATTTATCTTCCAATAAAAACAGGACATAAACAGTAAAGAGAAATTCTGACTTGTCATGATGACCATGACTAATACCACTTGCATTCTTCCCGTCCAGTTCTTTCCTGTTGTGTGTATTTTGTTGTGTAGAGCCCAACATTTGGTTTAAAAGTACAGCTTTGCTGTTTGTAAGAACAACTCCGCTGTTCATTTTTAGCTCACTTTGATTGTTTGCGACTTTGGCCCACATCTCCACTGTTAGTCCATCTGTGCAAATTCCTTTCAGCACGGTAGCATAAGTGGCTAGCACTGTAGCTTCACAGCACCAGGGTCCCAGGTTCAATTCCCCGCTGGGTCAGTCTCTGCGGAGTCTGCACGTTCTCCCAGTGTCTGCGTGGATTTCCTCCGGTTGCACCGGTTTCCTCCCACAGTCCAAAGATGTGCTGGTTAGGTGGATTGGCCATGCTAAATTGCCCTTAGTGACCAAAAAGGTTAGGAGTTATTGGTTACGTGGACAGGGTGGAAGCGAGGGCTAAAGTGAGTCAGTGCAGACTCGATGGGCCGAATCGCCTCCTTCTGCACTGTATGTTCTATGTTCCTCACCAATTGTTCCTACTACTTTCATTGTGACTGCCTGTGACTGCCGTTTCAAAATCATAGAATCCCTGCAGTGCAGGAGGCCACTCGGTCCATTAGGTCCACACCGACCCTCTGAAAGAGGACCACCGAAATCCACTTACCTGCCCTATCCCAACAACCCCTTAACCTAACCTGTACATCCCTGGACACAAGAAGTGATTTAGCATGGCCAATCCACCTAACCTGCACATCTTTGGACTGTGGGAGGAAACCGGAGCACCCGCGAGGAAACCCACGCAGACACGGGGGAAACGTACAAACTCCACACAGTCACCCAAAGCCGGAATTGAACCCGGGTCCCTGGCGGGAGTTGAAGGCATTTGGTAAGAAATTGATAAGCAACTCTGATGTAAATGCAACTCAAAACAAGCTTGAGTTTATTACAATTAAAATCTAACCTATGTTTGTCTTACAGGGTCAGAATTAAATAACTAGACTTGGCACTGGTTTCATTTTAAAGATAGCTTTCTTTTCTAACCAAACCCACAGACTTTTAGATCTCCGTTCTGCCCAGTATTACAGATATTATGGTTTTCCTCCGGTTTCTTTTACCATTCTCTCTAATTTACAGGATGGGGGCGTCGCTGGCAGGCCAGCATTAATTACCCTTCAGAAGGTGGTGGTGAGCTGCCTTCTTGAACCACTGGAGTTCCTGCAATGACAGTACACCCACAGTGCTGTGAGGGAGGAATTGCAGGATTTTGACCCAGCGACAGTGAAGGAGTAGTGATATATTTCCAAGTCAGGATGGTGAGTGACTTGGAGGGGAACCTCCAGGTGGTGCTGTTTCCAGATATCTGCTGCCCTTGTTCTTCTAGATTGTAGAGATCATTGATTTGGAAGGAGTTCCCGAAGGAACCTTGGTGAGTTCCTGCAGTGCATCTTGTAGATGGTAAACACTGCTGGCACCATTTGTCAGTGGGGTAGAGAGGGAATGTTTGTGGAAGGGGTAGCAATCAAGCGGATTGTTTTGTCCTGGATGATGTCATGCTTCAAATGCTGGAGCTGCACTCATCCAGCAAATGGAGAGTATTCCATTGCACTCCTGACTTGTGCCTTGTAGATGATGGACAGGCTTTGGAGAAAGAGGTGTTATTCACCGAGGAATCCTAACCATTGACCTGCGCTGGTAGCCACAGTATTTATATAGCTAGTCCAGTTCAGTTTCTGGTCAATGGCAACTATCAAGAGTTTGATCCTGGGGATTCAGTTATGGTAATGCCATTGAATATTAATGACGTGGAGATGCCGGCGTTGGACTGGGGTGAGCACAGTACGAAGTCTTACAACACCAGGATGAGTGTAATGCGACATTCATCCCCCACCATCTGGCCTGCGAAATCCTACCAACTGTCCTGGCTTGACACAATTCACATCTCTTTAACCTGGGGTTACCCCATCTCTGGATCTGTAAAGATTTAATCACCTGCTAATGGTCGCATTCCAAGCATTGTTTGGCATCTTTGAATTTGTCTATATATAGGTTTCTGGAACATACCTCTTCATTCACCTGAGGAAGGAGCACGCTCCGAAAGCTAGTGACATCGAAACAAACCTGTTGGACTTTAACCTGGTGTTGTAAGACTTCGTACATTGAATATTAAGGGATGATGGTTAGACCCTTTCTTGTTGGAGATGGTCATTGCCTTGCACTTGTGTGGCCTGAATATTACTTGCCACTTGTCAGCTCAAGTCTGGATATCATCTAGGTCTTGCAGCATTTGGATATAGACGGTTTCAGTATCTGACTCGTCGTGAATGGTACTGAACATTGTGCAGTCAGAGAAGTCATCAGCAAACATCCCCACTTTTGACCTTATGAGGGAAGGAAAGTCATTGATGAAGCTAAAGATGGTTGGGCCGAGGACACTACCTTGAGGAGCCCTGAGGTGATGTTTTGGAGCGGGGATAATTGACCCCCAACCACCATCATCATCATCTTCCTTTCTGCCAGGTATGACTCCAACTAATGGAAGTGTTTCCCCATGATTCCCATTGACTCCAGTTTAGCTAGGGCTCCTTGATTCCATACTGGGTCAAATGCGGTCTTGACGTCAAGGGCAGTCACTCTGTCTTTTAGCTCTTTTGTCCATGTTTGAACCAAGGTTGGAAAGAGGTCGAGAACTGAATGACCCTGGCGGATCTCAAACTGATCCACCTATGAGTAAATTATTGGTCCATCAGGTGTCAGAGCAGAAGTAAGCCATTCAACAGGATATGGTTGATCTGCTATCATACTTAACTCCACTTCCTCACCAACCATCTTAAACATTCTCCCTCAACCACTGGCAAAATAAGTTCGGGGGTATGGAAAGGAATAGTGAGGAGGGGGATAGAGCATAGATCGTGCCGTATCCCATAACTGATGAAAAGTTTGGTCTATCTCAGCCTTGAACATACTTAACGACCCAGCTCTCTGTGATAAAGAATTACACAATAGCACAGTTATTGCTGAGCAAGTGCTGCTTGATAGTGGTGTTGATGACCTCTTCCATCACTTGATCGCGAGTCGACTGCTGGGGGCGGTAATTGGCCACGTTGGATTTATCCTGCTTTTTATGTCCATACCTGGGCAATTTTCCACATCGCCAATTAGCGTTGTAGCTTGACTGGAAGAGATTGCCTAGTGACTCAGCAAGTTGTGGAGCACTAGTCTTCAGTACTATTGCCGGAATATTGTCAAGATCAACAGCCGTTGCAATATCCAGTGACTTCAGCCCTTTCTTGATATCACGTTGAGTGAATCGAATTGGCTAAAGATGGAAATCTGTGATACTGGAGACCTCTGGAGGAGGCAGAGATGGATCATCCACTCGGCACTTCTCGCTGAAGATTTTTGCGAATGCCTCTGTTTTCTTAAATTTTTCCAATTGTGGGATAATTTAGCATGGCCAATTCACCAACCCTGCACATCTTTGGTTGTGGGGTGAAACTCTCACAGACACGGGGAGAATGTGCAAACTCCACACGGACAGTGACCCAGAGCCAGGATCGAACCAGAGTTCTTGTCGCCGTGAGGGAGTCTCTTGCACAGAAGCGCTGGGCTTCTTCATCGATGAGGATGGGGATATTTCCCCCGCTTCTGCTCAACAAATTTATCTTTTCTCACGAACACTACATTTTTTTTCTCAAATTTCTCACTTTTTTCTTTTACATGGATGGAATCATAGAATGTTTAAAAACACAGAAAGAGGCCATTTGGTCAGAGTTTCTAAGAGTCATTGCAAAAGCTACTTAGCGAATTCCACCCTCTCCAATCCTTTTCCTTGGCCCTATATGTTTCCCCCCTAGGTGCTTATCCAATTATCTTTTGGAAACCATGTTTGAATATGCCTCGAGCATATTCTTGGGCAGTCCACTCGCTGCTTTTTCTCGTGTTGTTGTTGGTTCTGATGCCAATCATATTAAATGTGTCTCCTCTTGCTCATGGCCTTTACACTAATACAACAAATTATATTTATATAGTACTAACATACTTAAAATACCGCACGGTGCTGTAAGCAAAATGATATCAAATCACAGAAGGTGATATTGGGTCAAATGACAAAAAGCTTGGTCAAAGAGATATACTAGAAGGAGCATTTCTAACTATGAAAATGAGGTAGGGAGGCAGGGAAGTGTATGGATAAAATTCTAGAATTTAGGGCCTAGGCAACTGAATGCTTAACCACCAAGGTTGGGGTGATTCTGGCTCAACAGGCCAACATATCTTGGTGGGTATAGGGTCTGGAAGGGTTTACAAAGATATAGGTCTTGAAGGGATTTGAAAACAAGAATAAGAATTTTAAGATCAAGACGTTCCTTGACGGGAAGCCAAAGTAGATTGACAGGGATGAGAGGTGAACGGGGCTTTGTGTAAATTAAGACATAGGCAGCAGAGGTTTGGATGACCTCATCTTCGGAGGCTAGAATGTGAGATGCAGCCAGGGGTCTATTGGAATAGTCAAATATAAAGGTAAAGGCGGCATAAATTAGGGTATCAGCAGCAGGCGAGCTGATCAGGGACAAAGTCAGGCAATGGGAGGTGGATATGGGCAGTCTTAGTGGTGGCACGACTATGAGGCTGGAAGCTTATCTCGGGGTTGAATATAACACCAAAGCTGCAAATGGATTGGCTTAATCTCAGATTGCTGCTAGGGAGAGGTATGGAGGGTGAAGTTAGGGAACAGAGTTTGGAGTGCTGACTGCAAAAATAGCTTCTGACCATACTACATGTCGCATCAACAGTCTGATAACTCGTCAACACTTTCTTTCCATTGACTCTGTTTCGACTGGGGTCAGCAACCTGAATAACAAGACAAGCCATTTTTAAAAATATATTCTGAAGAGTTGCAGTGCTGTTGCTCAAATGCCCATAATAATGAAAAACAGAAGCAGAGGCATATTTATGGGTGCAACACCTTTAAAATTCATATTAATCTTCGTTTTTTCTCCTCTTTGTAGCCACTTCAACGCTTCCAATTATGCCCATTTTTAACATGCTAAATTCAAACATTAATCAAGGCCCATCAATTTTAATATTCTGCATAGTCCTGCTGATGAACGATTGATTTTTTGTTGTAGTAAAACAACAAAAACAAAGGCCACAGTTAGGTCCCATATAGATGTACATATATATGCCTGTAAACATGTGCGATAAGCCAGAAAGCAATACATAAACCATCAACACTATGGCACATGACAACATTTTGCTTAGCAAAAGTGTGCTATGATTTTTGATGCAAGGAAATTATAGAATTTTACATTTTTGTGATCAAACATTTTACAAGTTCTTGCCATTACCTGCTAAAAATATTAATCATGAAGGACATTTCTAGACATCTGATATTCTTTTAAAATTAGAAACCTATAGGTAAAATTTGAGATCGAAAAAAAGATTCAATCAATCTAAGTCAGGAGCCACATTTGGCTCCGGAGCTGCAGGTTGCTGGCCCTTGTTCGATAATCCTCATGATTCTGACTCTCTACCATGAAAACACTTCCACTACTGACATTGAGCACTCAGCTGTTTTTCTGTTTCTTTTTCACAATACAAACATACTCCTTCCCAGCCGTCTGTCACATATCCAATTTCACACTTACATTCCAGCCTGCAGAGAAACCAACTACGCATCTGGAATGGTTTGCATTCATTATGTGTCATTTTCAGTATTTTATACACATCATATAAAGATTCCACAAAATTTTATGAACACGTGTACAACATATTAGAAATAATGCATTTTATATATTTCAGATGAAGTTTAATCTCACATTTCCAATATTTTGTAAGCCTTTATATGAAACTTTGAATGTACAGTTTTATTGCAACTTCCAATTGCTGTCATTTATTTATTACAATTTCTATATACGACTATACTCATCTGTTCTCATCAGTACAAATTGGAAGATGATATAAAATGAAATGGGGTGGTGGAATCAGACAGTAGCTCAAAGCTTGCTTTTTTTTCACCAAGTTGGGTGAAAAAGAGAAAAGAAACTTGAAATTTGATGTAGACATTGTGAAAGGAAAATAAAGAACACATATAATTCATGAATGGGAGTAATTCATGAATGGGAGTCAGAGTATGACATTCACAATTCAGGGCAATGGTCGACAAAGCCAGAGTACTGAACCAAAATAGTGTCAGAGCTTCTGGTAATCTAATGGTATTATACTCTGGTGAGATGACCTCTGGTGAGGTCCACCAGAGAAAACTTCAAAAATTAGGAAAAATGGAAAGAGCTCAGACGTGATTGTGAAGGCCTGAGAATGCCCTATTTTCCATATCGTTCGTAATGGTTTTAAAAATAAAATATCACAATTTTAAGTAAAAATTGTGGAAAAAATTGCCCCCTTTTATGTGTTTTTGTGTAACATATTACATTGCCTCTCCTTGTCAGGAATTATGTATCAGTTCTTCCATAGGTCTTGTACCTACACATCACCATCAACTTGTCAGGAGAAACAAAGAAAGATCTCAGACATACTGGGAAAGCAGCATGCACAGTTAAAGAATGCAAGAGGGGCTTAATGAAGTTTCGATTTTCCTCCTTACTGTTCCTAGAAAATTGCTGCTCTCAAAATACGATGAGATATTCTTCAAATTATTTGGGATCCTCTGGCTGCTGCACTTGCATTCCTCCCCAATTTGTCACATGGGGAAGGCCTAGATCTAGAATATAACTTGTCCATAAGAAAAGGGTCTTCACAAGCAGCTGCGTTCTTACTGTTCCACACACCAACGGTTGACATTAGAGTATTGTTGGAATTGCACCCCTCAAAGTGAGTGCAGATTATTCCATCACACTCTTGACATATTCCTTGCAGGAGGTGGAAAGATTTTAGGAAGTTAAGAGGTGAGTCACTCACCAAAGAACAAGTCATGGCATTTAATGGCTGGTCTGGTACATTTTCTGGCGAATATGAATCTCCAGGATATGGAAGGTGAGGGGTATGCTCATTCTCATGTTCAAATCAGTGGCTGATACTTGAATGGCATGGATGTTACCAAATCAGCAAAATTTGGATGCAATCTAAGCCTACTGCACACGTATGGATGCTTCATTATCTGAGGAATTGTGAATTAAATTGAATACTGCAATCATCAGCGAACATCCCCACTTCGAACTCTAGGTTGGAGAGAAGTTCATTGACGAAGCCGCTTGAGATGTTTGGGTCTAGGATACTGCTCTGAGAAACTCATGTAGCTATGATCCGGGCTTTGATATTGGCCTGCAATGACCACAATCAACTTTCTTCTGTGCTAGATATGGCTAGCCATTGAAGAACTTTGATGCCCACTGATTTCAATCTTGGGCTTAATGAGGTCTTACTCAGTCAAATGCTGCCTTAATGTCAAGGATAATCATTCTCACCTCAAATCGCTGGAATTCAGCTCTTTATCCATGTTTGAATCATGGTTGTAGTGAGGTGTGGAGCCAGGTGATTCTGGCAGAACCCAATCTGAGCATCAGTGAGCAGCTTATTGGGATGTGCCATTTGATAACACTGTTGATGACTCTTATGACCTTGCTGATGATTCTGAGTTTGCCGATGCAGTAATAATTGGCAGGGTTTGATTTGTCAAAGGGATTTGATGAGCAATTTTCCATATTATAGGATATCTGCTGGTATTATGATTGTACTGGGACAACTTTGTGAAGGGCAAAGCATTGGTCTTCATACGATAGCTGGGATGTTATTGCGGTCCATTGTCTGTCCTGTGTTCAGTGCACTGATATTTCTTTATGTCATTAGGAATTAACTGAATTAGCTGAAAATAGGCATCTCAGGAGTAAAAAGAGAAGGGTCATTTAATTGGCACTTCCGGCTTGAAAGTGGTTGTGCAATATTTCAACCTGGTCTTTTATACTTGCATGCTGGGCTCTACAATTTTTGAGGCTGGGGATGTCCTTGGGAGCCATATCCATTCATTGCTCAACTATCTACCACCATTCACAACTGAATGCGGTGGAACTACAGAAATTTGACCCGCGCTGTTGGTTGAGATTTTTCAGCTCTAATAGGCTACTTTTGCTGTCTAGCATATGCATGTTGTCCTGTATGGCAGCTTCACATCCAGATATGCATTATGCTGCTCCAGTCAGGGTCTTCCAAACTCCTCACTGGCCTAATGTTGAGTCATCTGGCTTGATAGCAATGAAGGAGCAATGGTCATGACAAGTTATAAGATTAGAGTGCTAAGATATAGCTTCGTAGCTTGCTAGGACACTTCAGAGAATTATTACATACAGGTCAGAATGGATAAGGACCTAAAGGATATCAGATGATCCAACAGTTTCATGGCCATTTTTAGCTTTACCTTTTTACTCCCTTTCTGAAACTAGTTATTCTTGGAATACTCCACAGGTCTGGCATCATCTGCGGAGAGAGAAGCAGCACTGAAGTCTGATTTTTTTTTCATCAGAACTGGGAAAAGCTAGAAATACAACAGTTTGGGCAAGTGAAAAATCCATTTTATTTCTAACTTCGGCCAGTTCTGAAAAGTCACAGACCTAAAGTGCTAACTCTTGTTTTTCCTTTCCATGGATAATGCCAGGCCTGCTAAGTATTTTCCTAATTTTATTTTTAATTCAGATATCCAATATCTGCAGTATTTTCTGGCTCAAAAAGTGTCACTTTGGGTTTTGAATTTATTATCCAGATTATTAGTCAAAACCCCAGGTTCAAGTCAACAATGTAACTGCTGTGCTACTATAATTTTCAAAATGGCTATGTACACAGTGTTTCCAAAGGTAACAGCACTAGTGAGAGAATAATCTCCTTATCGGAAGTCTTGGAGATGTCAGAAGTAACATTTTCTGTTCAACTGATATGGCTTGATTCAAAACAATAAGATCTCTCAATGTTGGAAAAATTATTTAAACATCCTTACATTTAAGTGAATTTAATTGGCCCACTTTACATAACTGCCTTACAGAAATGCAAGGTAAACATCAAGTGGCACAGGAACGCTCGGCCTGAAGGCACACAATTAGCCAACAGGTCTCTACCACGTCCGACTGTCTGTAATGACTCTCGGGTGGCCTCATTTTAAAAAAAATCTTTAAAATGCCACGATTTTCGAGTTCATGTCAAAAAGAGGATTCAACACGTTTTATTAATGCTACACACAAGGCTGGGATCATGCAATTGTGCTCC
Source organism: Scyliorhinus torazame (assembly GCF_047496885.1). Classification (NCBI taxonomy): domain Eukaryota; kingdom Metazoa; phylum Chordata; class Chondrichthyes; order Carcharhiniformes; family Scyliorhinidae; genus Scyliorhinus; species Scyliorhinus torazame. Next base: position 335,237,405 of record NC_092708.1, read on the forward strand.
TGATGCCTCTGGTCCTTTATGACGATCAGCCCTCGAAAGATCGGCACGTTAGAATGGGAATAACCCTCAAAGTATGGCTCAGCCACATTTTGGTTGGAGTAAGCTGGTTCCAGCACGTTGCAACGGGAATAATAAGCTCCTGAAACATGGTTTGGGCACATTGTTACACAGGGACTGGTGTACTGTCCCTGACTGCAGGCTGCTCACTCACCATTATCCCGGTACACCATGCCTATAGTTCCTCCGGTATTTATCACCAACACTTGAACCTCACTCGGGCTGTCCGCCGACTCCAGGCTATAGCTGCTTGACCGCCGACGGGGTCGGCGCCTCTGTGCCTGGACACCTGCAGGGGGACGGGGCACATGAGATCCATTGCGGGCAGCAGAGCCCTCCGAGTCCAGCAGGTCGAGCCTGGTGTTGGACAGCGCGCTGGAGAGCGACGAAATGCTGCAACTGGAACCGGAACTCGGGACAGTGAACTTCTCCGCCATCAGAGCAAAGACAGACTGAGGAACCAGAAGCAAAAGGAGGCGGTGTAAGCAGAGCCAATCAGACCATAGCCTGACGTCAATATATTCAATAACACTCCTTCTCTAACACACACTATGCTTTCAATTAATAAACACCCGCCTCCAATTATACACCGTGCATTCAATTCCCCATTCTACCTCACACACCGTGCATTTAAATTTCATTGTACCCCTTCTCCCTCCCCCGCCCATAATACTCAATTATACGACCCCCTCAGAAACATAGGCCTTCAATTATCACCCCCTATGCTCTGCACAGGACTACACCAAGATCTGCTGTTGTTTCTGAACAGCTGTTCTATAAATTTATCGAAGTAATAGCAACCCCTCCCTCTGCTGCTACTATGAGCTTATCTTGCAACTGTTTTTTCAGCTTCAGATACGGTCTGGTTTCCTGACCAAAGTCCACTTCGTCACTGTCTCTGGATGTTATGGCAACCTCCAACTTTGCCTCTTTTTGTCCTATAATTTCTGAATAATATGACTTCAGTACCACAGCAATACTTCCAGAAGTACATCCTCTTGAGACGACCTTACAAATTGGCTTCTGAGGCTCACAGTCTACCCACATATGTAAACTTGGACATTAGTTTGGAAATGCTTTATGAACGACTCCCTCATGATTTGGAAAACCTGTATCAAATCTCCTCTTAACATTCTCCTGTTCAAGAACACCCCAGCTTCTCCTATCCATTGACATAGTTGAAGTCCTCATTCCTGGAACCATTCTCATGAATCTTGTCTTCACCCTCTAATGCCTTCACATCTTTCTGAAAGCAGGTATCCGCTACAGCACATAATATTCCAGTTGAGGCCAAAGCAGAAGTTTATGTTTTTATCACATCCTTGCAGGTGTACTCAATCGCCCTATTTATAAGGCCCAGGAAGCCATTAGCTTTATTAACAAATTTCTCCATCTTCCATGATGTGTACATATGCCTGTACCCACATTGTACCCTTTAGTTTATTTTCTCTCATTTTTGAAACCAAAATGAATTATTTCATACTTCTCCACATGAAATTTCATGTACCATTTGTCCGCCTGAAGTTTATCACCATCGTTCTTAGTTCACAATACTTTTGAAATGTGTCATCTGCAAATTCTGAAATTGTGTTCTATGCAGCGATACCTGGGGCACTATATGCTTTCCTCCAGTCCGATAAACAACTGTTCACCACTACTTTGTTTCCTGTCACTCAGCCAATTTTATATCCATACTGCTGCTGTCCCTTTTATTCCATGGGCTAATTTTGCTCACACCCCTGTTATATGTCACTTTATCAAATGACTTGATGTACAGCACATCAACAGCATTAAGCTCATCAATTATCTGCCACCTCATCAAATACTCACACAAGTTTAACAAATTCATGCTGGCTTTCTTTAATTACTCCACATTTGTCTGAGACTGTTAATTGTATCTCGAATTACTGTTTCTGAAAGCAATCCAGCCACCAAGGAACGGACATGTCCACACTGACTCTTACCAACTTTTACAGATGCACCATAGAAAGCATCCTAGCTGGCTGCATCACAGCCTGGTATGGCAACTGCTCGGCCCAAGACCGCAAGAAACGTCAGAGTCGTGAACACAGCCCAATTCATCACACAAACCTGCCCTCCATCCATTGACTCTATCTACACCTCCTGCTGCCCTGGGAAAGCGGGTAGCATAATCAAAGACCCCTCCCACCCGACTTACTCACTCTTCCAACTTCTTCCATCGGGCAGGAGATACAAAAGTCTGAGAATACGCACAAACAGATTCAAAAACAGCTTATTCCTTGCTGTTACCAGACTCCTAAACGACCCTCTTATGGACTGACCTGATTAATACTGTACTTCTGTATGTTTCACCCGATGCCGGTGTCTATGTATTTACTTTGTGGACCTTGTGTTGCCCAATTATGTATTTTCTTTTTATTTTATTTTCATGTACTAAATGATCTGTTTGAGCTGCTCGCAGAAAAATATTTTTCAATGTACCTCGGTACACAATTAAAAAATCCAATTGACTGGTCTGAAATTACTGGGCTTATCCTTGCACACTTTTTGAACAATTGCAATTATCTAGTCGTCTGACACCATCTCTTTGTCTAAGTAGAATTGGAAGATTATGACCAGTGTCTCTTCAAATTTCACCCTTATGTCCCTCAATATCCTTGGATGCATCTCATCTGTCCCTGGTAACATATCAACTCAACAGTAGAGCCAGCCTATTCAATACATCTTCTATCAATTTTTAGCGGATCCAATGTGTCAGCTACCACCTCTTTCACTATGATTTAGGCAAAATCTTCTTCCTTGGCATTCTCCCAGTGTCTGCGTGGGTCTCACCCCTACAATCCAAAAGATATGCCGGGTACGTGGATTGGCCACACTAAATTGCCTAGCTCTTCCTTTTAACTATTTATATGCCTACTTTTTGATCCCTTTTTTATGAATCAGTTTTTCCCCTACCGTTTTCCTTTGATTTTTCCACTTCCCGTCTGAATCTTCTATCTTCAAACTATCTCCTCTTTAAAGGCGGTCCATTGTTCTGTTAACAGTTTTGTCTGCCAATTGTTAATTCCAATTTATCTCGGTCAGATTCTGTACTCTCCCCCAATTAGTTTGCTCATCCCCAACTAATTATTTTTACTTGGGATTGCTCCTTGTCCTTTTCCAAGGCCAACGCAAACGTTGTGATACTATAATTTATGTTCCCCTGCTGACACTTCCCCAGAATCAGATCCAATAATGCTTCCTTCCCCCTTATGAACATTCAACTGCTGGCTTAATTGTTTAGGTTATCAACTTGGAGTAAATACATAGAGAAACAAATATGTAAGAAATTCCTTCCTCCTTGGGACTGGAAACATACTGATCTAAAAACACATTTCAGAAATTCTTGTCCCTCTCTTTACACTTTTAGTATCCCTGTCTATATATCAATAATTGAAGTCCCCATTATAACTAATTTTCCATCTGTCATTTGTTACTCTGTGTATTTTCTCCAAGTTGGTGGCCAAAACAATACAGCCAACAACTGAATGGTCATAGGATAAAGGGCGCAATTCTCCGGAAAGATTTCTAAGTGTTGTAGCGAGAGGGAATTGCTGCGAGCTTCCCAGCACTCAGCCCAGCAAGGCCGGCCACGCTATTCAACACGAATTGGTCCACGTAATGAGGGCCCACGGGCTTCTCGCCATAAATGAAGGTTCGCCAGCGCCACGTTCGCCAGCACCACGATCACCAGCCCCATGCTCACAAGGTCGAGCAGCACTTACTCAGCCAACTCGCAATAATGGCACCGAGACCAGCCCCAAGATTCGGGGACACTGACCTAGGGAGGCTCCTAAACGCAGTGGAGGCCAGGAGGAATGTCCTAGTTCACCCAGGTGGAGGCTGGCAGACACCACAGAGGTGAGGAACTATCTGGCTCCACCCTGTAGCCAGTTAAAATGGCTAACTCCCGATTTAGAATGGCTAACTCCCGATTTAAAATGGCGAACGGCAAAGGCTGATGGGAAAGTCAGCCAATAGGACACAAACAAGCAGCTGCGGGTTGAGTGTGTATTTACCTCTGGAAAGGCCAGACAAGATTGATACCGGCAACCATCAGCATAACAAAACACCAGCCATCTGCATATTAATGAGCAATTCCCGGGAACAATGAGCAACATTTAGATACATAAAGCCAACCCAGACTCGTCGGCACCAGCAGGAGCCTACACAAAAGGAGGTGAACGACCACCTCAAGACCGCCCATCGATCAGGGAACCGCTCCAGTATTGGAGAAAATCGAACCAAGTGATTGGGACAAAGTCCAATCACTTGGAACCAGGTACAGGGTCCGCCCTGAAAGGCGGGAAGCCCCTGGGGATTATAAAAATCAAGCCCAAGTTCAAATCGCCCCTCTGCTTCTCTTCTTGACCGGGTCACTCAGCAACGCGAACCAACCCTTGACAGTGACCGGTCCAGCCATCGCTGAAATCGATTAAGTCTTACTTCAACGCTCGCTACGAGATAGGCACTCCTAGCTACCAATCTGTACCAACTTCGAATCCTGCAGGCTCAGAACCCGAACGAAAGGCCATTCGTTTCCCTGACCTGGTGGGCCAGTTCGGAGTTAAGTATTGGCCTGTTAGTCGTAGAAGTAGCTTAGACGTAGAATTTATGCATGAGTAGTGATTACGGTGTATAATAAATGTGCTTTGATTTAAATCTTACTAAGTGGTGTATTGGATTATTGATCATTACTCGACTTGAACAGCGTGGCGGTATCATAAAGATACCTGGCGACTCAAGAGCAAAGGTAATAAAACAGAGCAATTAAACAAAGGCAAAAGTTAGCAACAACCCAGAGGATCTGTCAAATGTGAGTTATTGCCTTACTGACTGACCCATCCATATCACTGACCACATGTCCATTCTCCACAGGTCGTCCAGCCGACGGCACTGGCCCATCCCGGGTGGCACTCTCACCAGCCTCCCAGGAGACCACCTCGGAGGAGATCTCCGAGAATGCCACCATAAAGTCGTAGCACAGCTGTCATCCCCACCCTCTACCAGCGCAAATACACAAACTTCGGTGGGTCAGGCTTCAGGGGCACAGTCTGGTGAGCACCACACTGCCGCTAATGTACAGCAGGTGGAGGCAGGAATCCCCAGGCGAGACATCAGTCGGAAGGCTGTTGGACCCCAGGACCCAGCTGGATCTCAATCTGATGCTGAGCCTGTAGAACAGAGTTCCCAGAGCTGATGGAGACGATAGGATGCAGCCGGGACATTCAGGGGCAGATGTTAGTGCCACTCCAGCAGATCCATAAAAGGAGTCGCAGAGGATATGGGCGCAGAGGATGTGCCGGCAATACGTAGCACCAAGGCCAATACTGCTATGGTGGCGACTGCAGTGGAGAGCCTGGTGCACAGCGTTGGCATCATCAATAAAGGTATTCCAAGGCATCGCTCAGTTGGCGACGGCCATGACTGAGAGTTTAAGCAGAATGTCTGCTTCGCTGGGGATGTCACACAGTCCCAGGCTGACGTTGATGATCTGCAGGACATGTCCCACTCTCAGATGGGAAAGGCCGAGGCACTGCAGAGCCTGTCCCAGTCACAGTTGGGCATTGGCGACACGCTGCAGAGCATGTCCCAGTCATTGAGGAGGATCGCCAAGGGCATCGACACAATGGTGCAGACCATGGGGAATCACCAGGGCTAGCAGAGCCAGATGATGCAGGGGCAGCCAGGCTCGAACCAGCTGCCCCTCTGTCCCAAGCTGAACCCCAGGACCCTATGGGCACTGACCGGGAGGAGGGGGCACTGAGTGCCAACCCGGATTCGTCCCATGGAATGGGGATGGTGGCCAGCAACTCCCCAGAGTTCCCACCCCTCTGATGGGGCTGCATCTCTCAGGCAGCACACATGACAGGGCAGCACAGGTCCTCCGGCATCAGAGCCCCCGAGGACACCCGTCAGGGGCCTCGAAGACCACGAGGTGAGGTAAGCAGCTGGCTGCCTCCACCTCTGATGTGCATCCTGGAGAGACACCTAGACGTAGTGGTAGAGCTAGAAAGGCCAAGCACATCGAGGATCAAGGAGGGCAACGGGGGATGGGCGGTGGGGAGGAGGGCGGCACAATCGGGAGTGGGAGAACTTGTACTTCACATGTCCTCCCTCCGGCCGTGGACATGTCTCCAGAGCTGTGTCCCATCCCCTGGGTGTTCGGATGTTGGCTGTTAAACGTGTGGTGTTGCCTCCCACAGTGTTCAGGCACAGTGTCCAGGCATCACAGTCTGATTGGAATGCCAGGCAATAACTTCCAAGTGCTACATGGCCTGCCCGTCGTGTGAAGTGCACACTTAACCACAATTGCCAATTCCCTATTAGCAATTCAGTTGCACGGCCAGAGGTCTCAGCAGTCGATGGGGGTTATGTGTAGTCAGTAGGGTAGGCGGGCAGGGACAAAGGCTGTCCCCGGAACGGGTACATACAATCCAGGGGATGGCATTGTGCTGCCGCAAGCCGTTGCCCCCTGGTTGCCCTCCAGCGCCTCCCACCAACCATCCTCTGGTGGCCCACCCATGCGGAGCTTCCCCCACCCCCAGCTGAGGGTCCCCCGCCCCTCACCGAGCACTGGGGTGGCAAATCCAGCACCCTCAGGCTCTTTGCCTGTGAGCAAAATGGCTACTCCTCTCCTCGGCTCCCCACAGAAGCCTTTCCACCAGGTTCACGTTTTTCAAAAGGAGTACTAATCAGCGCCAGCATGACCACTTGCTGGGAAGACCAGTGAATGACGGGAGGCTGTAAGATGCAGGGTGGCTCTTGTTAATTGTATGGAATGGGACTTAAGTGATGATAATTGGTGTCTCATCACAGTATGGCGAGATCCCGATTTTGTCCACGGGAGCGGGCCGGTTGTATCGCAAACTGTTTGTCAATCGGCGCAGTTCTCGTTGCGGTTCTTGTTTTCGGCCTCTCCCACTATGCAATGGCCCCATTTTGCTTGAGCGCAACAAGGCCGGAGAATCGCGCCCATGGGAGCAGCATTAAGCCATTTGCTCCATTGAGTCTGTGCCGCCTTTGAATCAAGGCTGATATGTTCCTCATCCTCCTGCCTTCTCCCCAAACCCATTTTCATATTAATCAAGTAATCCCCTTATTGATCATGAACATCATGGTTCGGTTTCTTGACTTGAACCAAATAGATTTTGTTCCTGGCCACTCTTGCTCTCTCTCCAACATTGTAATGTTACTTCCCTATATTTTCTGACAACTTGTATCCAGTAATATTTAGTTCCCTGCCATAACCTTTTTGAGCCACCTGCAATCATTTTCTGTTGACATTTTATCAACTTAGAGTTTAGAAGGATGCGGGGGGATCTTATTGAAACATATAAAATTATGAAGGGAATAGATAGGATAGATGCGGGCAGGTTGTTTCCACTGGTCGGGGAAAGCAGAACTAGGGGGCATAGCCTCAAAATAAAGGGAAGTAGATTTAGGACGGAGTGTAGGAGGAACTTCTTCACCCAAAGGGTTGTGAATGTCTGGAATTCCTTGCCCAGTGAAGCAGTTGAGGCTCCTTCTTTAAACGTTTTTAAGAAAAAGATAGATACCTTTCTAAAGAATAAAGGGATTCGGGGATATGGTGTACGGGCCGGAGAGCGGAGCTGAGTCCACAAAGATCAGCCATGATCTCATTAAATGGCGGAGCAGGCTCGAGGGGCCAAATGGCCTACTCACCTTCTTCCGCAATGCGGGCTGACCTCTGAACCCTTGGCCCATCCCTCCAGGCATCTCCCCGTGGCACCCACCCACCCTCTGGTTTAGCACATGTCCTCGGAGCTGTGTCCCATCCCCTGGGTGTTCGGATGTTGGCTGTTGAATGTGTGGTGTTGTCTCCTGCAGTGTTCAAGCACAGTGTCAGTGTCCAGTCATCAAGGTTTGATTGGGATGCCAGGCAATGACTCCCACATGCTATATGGCCTGCCCTTCCATGGGAATGCACTAAGGTTGTGTGAAGTGCTCACTTAACCACAATTGCCAATTCCCCATTTGCGATAGCCTTCGGCTGTACGGCCAGAGGCCTCGGCAGTCAGTGGGGGTTATGGGTGGTCGGTGAGGCAGACAGGCAGAGACAAGGGTTGCCCCAGGAATGGGTACACACGATCCAGGAGTTGGCATGGGGGTGCCACGAGCGGTTGCCTACCGGTTGCCACCCAGTGCAGCCTCCAACCCTCCCATGGCGGCCCAACCCTGCAGAGGTCCCCCGCCCCTCACTGAGCACTGGGGTGGCAAATCCAGCACCCTCAGGCTCTTTGCCTGTAAGCAAAATGGCTACTCCTCTCCTCGATTCCCGACAGAAGCCCTTCCACCAGGTTCACGTTTTTCAAAGGGAGTATTAATCAGCACCAACATGACCACTTGCTGGGGAGACAGTTGAATGACAGAAGGCTGTTGGATATGGGGTGGCTCTCTTAATTGAATGGAAATGGGGCTTAAGTGGTGCGTTTCTCAACACGCTATGGCAAGATCCCGATTTCGCCTACGTGAGCCGGCCGGTTGCATCACAGATTGGTGCCTGGCGTGGTTCTTGTTTTTTGCCTCTCCCGCTATACACTGGACTCATTTCACTTGAGCAAGAGCGCAACAAGGCTGGAGAATCGCGTCCACCATGTTGATTTACAGCCACTCTGCGATATTGCACCATAAATACATTTATGAACAAAAAAGTAATTTTCAAAACATAACTCCAACTAGTATCTACAAAATAGCCCATTTTCTGCTAATGCCTCCAATAATTCTCCGTTACATGAGGTGTTGATATTGGGCTCGGCAATACACTTATGCATGTGCGCTGTAACTAAGTGCACGTGTGGCTGAACAGCTCTCTGGTGGAATTTTGGCAGTGACATGCCTTTCATGACGCTATCAGAGGTGCAAGCACTTTTGCTTGCTTGCTTACACCATCCCCACGCCCGCCACCCCCCCCCCCCCCACCCCACCCCCCCCCCCCGCCATTTTCCACATGATTAAAATTTTAATTACCGGTGGTGTACGCAGGAGACACATGCGACTCAGCACCTGGAAAAGCTTTCCTGTGGTGAAAGCGGTCATCTGCTGACAATGCTGCAGCTATGGGTGGTCTATAAAAGAGTCTCCTGCTCAAACAGAAACTCTTCATCGCAGCCAGAACTTTCCTGAGCAACTCCATTGGCAGTAATATAAAACTTGAGAACAAGTGTTTTCAAAATTAAATTTTGGTTGTAAATATTTCACATTATCTTGGTTCTACTTTATTTATGTGTGCATCATTGTTATTTGTGGGGACTAGTTTTAGTCAGAGAATCGAAGGAATTGGCCTGTCTCATCTTTGACATGCATTGATGGTTACAGGGGAGTAGGGACATTTCCTTTATTGTGGAAGAAACAATGTGGGTTTTGTTTTTGTTCACTCTTTATTGATTGTTCAGATTAGTGTCCAGTGTTGTACTCTGTGGTACATGCCTGAACTTGCAGGCCATTATCTGAGATTACTCAGGAAATAGTTGAAAGGTTGCAGGCGAACCAAAGTCTGGACTCTTACCAGCCAACACCGAGATGAACCCACATTTGGACGGGAATTACACCGTCCTTTAGGCCTCTTATTTCCTTACTTTGACTATTCCCACCTTATCCCCACAACCTTCCAAACACATCCAGGACATCAGGTCCTGCCTATTTCTCTTCTTCAAGTCCCTGACCCCCACCCTCTGACCTCCCTTGGATCCCTCCTCCATGCCCCCAACCCACTCCACACTCCTCCATCTCTGACTCACCTCACCTGGTCAGGTCCCAAGCCGTCATCGAAGCTCCCATTCTCCTACTCCCCTTCCTTGGCCATAGAGTTAAACAAGGAAAATCGTTGAACTTACACAACTGCAAAAAGCCAACTGGTGCATGCCACCTTAAAACAAATGCAAACTGGATGCCACAAGATTCTCAAGCACTGCCGAAGGTAGGACATAATTTAAAAAAATTACGCAAAGGAGTTTTCATGGCATGAAAATGTATTACAAGTATGTCTTCACAATATGCCGGTGTGATGCTTCATATGCCGCTGACTTTATCTCTGCATCTCAAGCCATGAGATTTCACATCACTCTTAAGCAAACTATGTATCTTGCTCTTGTGGGCTCCATAAAGTTTTCTATTGTTTCTGCTGAGGGTGCTGTACTTTAAAGTTTCTCTTTGTCTTCTGCCTTCATCAAGGCAGGTATAAAGGAGTAAAGTGTAAAATTAATGTTGAGATTCAGCTGATCTCCCAGTGTTGGCACTTCAGACTCAAAGGAATTACTCTTCTCTATGGGTGACCAACTCATGTGTGTGTATGTAGGTGTGTGTGTGTTTGGGGGGGGGGGGTGCGGTTGCCTGTGACCAATTGAATGGGGCAGGTGATGGGGAAAGCAATTCTAGTGAGAGAGGCAGTGTGTGAGAGAGGAAGTGGGGTGGGATTCTGTGAACATAAGGGATGGGGAGGCGTGGTATAAAGGGTGACACAATAGCAGTGGTTAGTAGTGTTACTTCCCAGCGCCAGGGACTCGGGTTCAATTCCCGGCTTGGGTCACTGTCTGTGCGGAGTCTGCATGTTCCCCCGTGTATGCCTGGTTTTCTTCCAGGTGCTCCAGTTTCCTCCTACAGGTCTCGAAAGACACGCTTGTTAGGTGAATTGGACATTCGGAATTGTCCCTCAGTATCCGAACAGGCGCCGTAGTGTGGAAACTAGCGGATTTTCACAGTAATTTCAATGCAGTGTTAATGTAAGCCTACTTGTGACACTAATGAATATTATTATAAAGTAAAACTTACAGCTTATCTTGTGGTGTCACAATATTTTCTGCTCTTTGTAAATTCAGTCTTGCAATTCCCTTCAAATCACTCAACTGAAACTCCCAGGTTCAGTCTCCCAGAGGTTGTCCTAGAAATATAGGACATAAGGTGTTCCTTAAGGGACGTGGGGCAGCCAAATAAGAGAAAGTCCCTTAAAACATGGGACAGTTAGTCATCCTGTCCATAATGCCACAAATCCACAATAAAACTCCTATATTTTACTGATGGTCTTGGGTGTGCACATGGAGAGCCCTCTACTCCAGGGTAGTACCCTCCATAACCCAGAGATGATGCGCTATATAACCAGAAAACATTTTTCTTCCCTTTTGTGTGAATTATCCACAAGACAGTATTTGTGGCGTAGTAATTCTTGTTAATCAATGACAGAAATTGGAACAGTTCCAATATTTGCTTCAGATCGATCTCACTTCAAATTGCCCCCGATAACCCCTCCATGTGTTCAGACCTACCAGTTTATCTTATTCCTTTGAAAATCTGATATCAACATTTTCGTAAACAACTCCACTGATTCTGTACTATGATTTAATATGAGCACAATGTTTCAGGATTGTTTATTTATACTTAAAAAGATTAGATTTTGAATTATCGTATCTAAAATATCACCAAGCTGTTGCAATCAATAGATTTTTCTTGTATAGCAAAAAAAAAAAAATAGAAGATGGCACTTGAAGTAACCATTAGACAATCGTCCTCTCCTAACCCTACTCCCTTCCAGTTTGACTCCTTCAGCATCCTCTGCCCCAGCCCCACCTCTGCAAAGTAATAAGATATCCTGTATTTGAGGCCATTATCCTGCACCCCCTGTTGAATGCTGCAAGGATGATGTTTTTCCCGTAATTTGGTCCTTTAAATCTTGCACATGCGCAGAACCCTCTTCCCCTGTCTGCACGCTCTCAGATTTCACAGCTCCCAACCCCACTCTAACAGACCCACATTCCAGAATGTCTCTTACCTTTTCCGTGAGTGTAAGTCATGCTGTTCCAATGAGCCAAGTATTTCTGCACTTGATTGTCACATCCATGTAGGTGTATCGACGGATATACAAAAGATGAACACTTTTCTTCAAGAACAATATGGAGAATGGAAAATTTGCGTTGTAACAAGATGGAGTCAAGGGGATCAGATGACCTTCGTCTTTGTCTGAAAATATACGTGAAACTTCCCAATGTTGAAAGTGATATGATGGTCTGGTCAGGACAGTAAAATGTGAACGATCTTTTGGAACATTCCTTTGAGAACACATTTAAAATTCAACAGATTTTTTTTTGATTTACAGGCACTATTGTAAAAATACCTACTGAAAGTGATACACAATGACCAAATAGATGTGGTGTTGCAGAATGAAATTCTACAGAAATGATGTGAAAAAAATTATCCTATTACAAGGAAATTCAAATGGTCGCGATACAAACTCCATTGTTTGTCTATTCTAGCATCATCAGGGACCATTTGTGTGAAAAATGGGAACATCAGTACTATGATCACCTGAGCGAAAGCAGCTTGTAATAAGAAACTTTTATTCATACACATCTCGAGGACAGTCAATCTGGAAGACAAAGAGGTCACAGAGGGAAGTAATCCCATCCAGCAAAGCAGGAACTCTGCCTAGAATCTACCAACAGCAGAGAAGTGGGGCTAGCCTTTTAGCTATTTAATTGTAACACCAAGCAAGATCTTTACTACAGGGACTGGACTACAGCTTTGGAGCAAAGAAGGCCACTGTGAATTAATCAGCAGAAGCTTCCAATTTCCATTTTCTTCAGTGAACCATCTCAAAATACACGAGCAATAGTGAAATAAAAACTGGAAATTCTGGAAATACTCAGCTGTTCTGGCAGCACCGGTGGAGAGCGAAACAAAGTTAATGTTAGGCGAATCATTCAGACTCAAAACATCAACTCTGTTTCTCTCTCCACAAATACTGACAGACCTGCTGCGTTTTTCCAGGATTTCCTGTTTTTATTTCAGATTTCCAGCATCTGCAATATAAGAGCAATAAAGCATATGTGAATCCTACTCTTTCTGTAATTATCTTTTCTGGTGTGTGAGTGAATGGTTGCTGCTTCAGTTACATTCAGGTATTGTGGAATAAACATTTATATATATATTTTAAGGGTCCTAGCAATGCCTGTCTTTTTGTGGAATAGTGTGGACACTTCTTGTTCCCATCCTACTTGCTTCACAGCGCCAGGGTCCCAGGTTCGATTCCCTCTTGGGTCACTGTCTGTGCGGAGTCTGCACGTTCTCCCCGTGTCTGCGTGGGTTTCCTCCGGGTGCTCCGGTTTCCTTCCACAAGTCCCGAAAGATGTGCTTGTTAGGTGAATTGGACATTCTGAATTCTCCCCCAGTGTACCCGAACAGGCGTCGGAGTGTAGTGACTAGGGGATTTTCACAGTAATTTTATTGCAGTGTTAATGTAAGCCTACATGTAACAATAATAAAGATTATTACTTGGCACCCTCAATCAAAACAGTGACACCTGTATTGGCACTTCAGAACAGTTTAATACACATGATTTACAGGCTCAAAAGTATGCTGTCTTTATTAACAACTTTAAACAAAATAATGCTACAACGAGCAAGATATTCTTGTGCGCTTTGTGCAGCAATTTTATGGCTGGTGTAATATGGACCACCCTTTGGACAACTCAAGATAGAAATCAAATAAAAGATAGAAGCATTAAGGCATAATGCCAACAGTTTTTTCACATTTTTCGCCAGTGTAATAATTTCTAGCCTCAATTAACACACAACTGGTTTCAATATCAACTTACAGACCACGCATTAGTTGACAACAAAAGTGAAAGCTAAAACCAAGCTAGCTGCTGTATAAAGATATGCCTGCGCATTGATAGTTTTGAAGAAACAATTTGCTTTCAAGTATCTTCCAATCCAGAATTACACTATCTGATTTTCAAATTAACATTTTCTGTTTCAATCCTCCAAAACATGGTATAGTTAGCTGAATATTAACAAACATTATTAATTTTTTGTTTTTGTTTAACTGATCCCATCCTTTTCTTCCTAACACAGTAACACGGAGAACTGCCATGTCTTAAAATGATGGGCTATGGATTCAGTAGCACCAAGGAATGCAGTTGGTACAGAACTATTTTGTTTACTTCCCTGGACTGGTTCAAGAGAAGTCCTGGGTCCACCTAAAGAAACAAAGACGTGTAAGCTGTATATTTATTGAACCATCTCTACTTTTATTCATCCATCCCACATTCTTCTTGGTCAATTCTGATCGTGTTTCAATTGTGATTACAGTACACCATTATTTCTATGCAGATTAATGTGAAGAAGCATGACTTAAAATGTTTATGCTACCTTAAAAAAATGCAACTATTTTCAAAATCAATGGTCGCATAATTTTACATCCGATTCTTCAATCACATCATTTCTGTACACCTTTCACAGTAAATTAACTTGAGTTCAAGGGCTGTTTGGAGCAATAGGACAGCTTTGTAAAACTAACTTTTGTAATTTCATAAAATCGCGTCATTTTAAAATTTCTTCTTTACCTTCCAGGTGTCCCCTTTAAAGATTCACCAACCTGAAAGGGCAGTCCTGCCACCCAACACCCAGTACAATCACAAGATAACATAGGAGGAATACTGCATTGAACTTAACACTAATTGCCTGCCCACATGGGGAATGTTCCAGGAAATGCGTGAAATGTGCAGAAGGGATAAAGTCCTGGCATAATGGATTATCAACCCAATTTCTTCTGCCCATTAATCAGAAACAGCCATACATACAGCACAAGGATAATCAGTAACAACAATTCACTGCATTCCGATAAGTATTTCATCATGTAAATGTCTTGAGATATATTCACAATGCTATATGGTACTTTCATTTTCACAAGTCAGTGCCTTCAAGAGATATGGGGAAAGAAGACACATTTTACCCTCAAAAACTACGGTATCTTTGGAAACCCATTCAAGTATACATGTAGCAGCTACCAAATTATATAATGAGTGGCACATTATCAAAGGTTGCATCGTAGCTGTTTCATATAAAGGAATCGGATATAGTATGCATGAAGTACAGCACAAGAACGCCAAATTAAGGAATGAAACTCTTCCGATAGTTCAACGGGTGAATGCTTTGCCCAATGTGAGTCTGCACCATTGTGACCAGGAGACTCAAAGCATGCAGACAACACAAGAAATAGGAGGAATAGACCACATGCCCTGTTGAGCCATCATTCAATACATTCATGGCCGATCTTGGGTTTCAACTCCATTTTCCCATCCGCTCCCCATATCCCTCAGTTACCTGCAAGACCAAAGATCTTTCCCAGTCTCAAATATACTCAAAACACAAGTCTATTGGAACATCAACACTTACAAGTTTTACATCTTATAATAATATTCTGCTTTTCTATTCTTACCATCAAAGTGAATAACTTTACACTTCCCTTTTACATATCATATTCTGTATGCCATCAATAAGGGAGATGGTGGCTTAGTGGTAATGTCACTGCATTAGTAATCCAGAGGCCAAGGCTAATGCTCTGGAGTTCAAATCCCACCATGGCAGCTGATGAAATGTGAACTGAATTAATAAGTTTGGAATATAAAGCTAGCCATCAGTGATGGTAACCGTGAAACTATCATCGAGTCTCACAAAAACTCATCTGGCTCACTAATGCTCTTTAGAGAAATAAATCTGCCATATTTACCGGTCTGGCCTACATATGCAAAGTGGTTGACTCTTAATTGTCCTCTAATGTGGCTTTTAAAGCCACTCAGTTAAGCGACAATTAGAAACGGGCAACAAATGCTGACCTTGTCAGAGATGCCCATATTCCATGAAAGAATAAAGAAAAAAATCTTGTTGCCCACTCACTCAACCTTTTAATATCTTTGCAGCCTTTTGCTTCCTCCCCGTAGGCTATTTTCCCACCTAGCTTGCATCATCATCAAACTTTGATACATTACTCAGTTTACCTTCTCCTAAGTCTTAATTTAGATTGTAAACAGTCAAGGCCCCAGCACTGATCCTTGCGGAACTCTACCATTCACTACCTATCAACTTGAAAAAGACACGCTGATATCCATTCGCTCCCTTCTCTCTGTTAAACAATCCTTTATCTATGCTAAAATACTAGCCCAAACTCCATGAACCCTCAGAGGTTGAAAATTGGGATATGAAAATTGGCTGACTGCTCTTTTCTCCTTGGTTTTGGGAGGATGAAATTTGTTGTGGTTTAAGTTATCTTTCCTTTTCTCTCCTGAAGCCATGTCATGCTAAAAGAAATACAATAGGGTTACAATCATTTCTGCTCTCAGTACAATTGTAGTTCTTACTGAACAGCAAATAGGGATCTATTTTGGTGTAAAGGAGGATGATCTTGGCCCCCTGATTATGCACCCAGTGGAAGGAATCCTGCAATTCTTTATCATGTCCCCAAACAACTGAGCCAAGATTCAGAAAGGCATTAAAAGGATCAGTTTTGGTTAAGTTTAAATTAGAATATCGACACAACTGTGAATTGAAAATGTTAATAAGCTTTTATAGGTTATGATGCGGCAGCATTTTAGGATTATATTAAAAGCAGGAAAACACAAATCTACCTGATTCCACTGGTATGGTCTTTCTGGGTATTGTGGCGTAATACTTTCTCTTGGTTTCTTTCCAGTAAATATTCTGTGAACAGACCAAAATTCAGAACTCATCATTCCATTCTATTGGTACAATGACATCAGTAGATAAACATATCAGTGATTGCAGGATGCTGCCTAAACTAACAAGCTGTTTTAAGTCAAGCCCTCTGGAATACCGAACCATTTAATGCCAAATTCATAACGCTGGCATCACAGACCAGTCCCTGTAAAGAATGCCATGTTTGGCAATGGAACACAGCACCAGCAGAATTGTATAAAATGCTCTTGGATTGGATTGGATTTGTTTATTGTCACGTGTACCGAGGTACAGTGAAAAGTATTTTTCTGCGAGCAGCTCAACAGATCATTAAGTACATGAGAAGAAAAGGGAATAAAAGAAAATACATAATAGGGCAACACAACATATACAATGTAACTACATAAGCACTGGCATCAGATGAAGCATACAGGGTGTAGTGTTAATGAGGTCAGTCCATAAGAGGGTCATTTAGGAGTCTGGTGACAGTCGGGAAGAAGCTGTTTTTGAGTCTGTTCATGCGTGTTCTCATTCTGTATCTCCTGCCCGATGGAAGAAGTTGGAAGAGTGAGTAAGCCGGGTGGGAGGGATCTTTGATTATGCTGCCCGCTTTCCCCAGGCAGCGGGAGGTGTAGATGGAGTCAATGGATGGGAGGCAGGTTTGTGTGATGGACTGGGTGGTGTTCACGACTCTCTGAAGTTTTGTGCAGTCCTGGGCTGAGCAGTTGCCATACCAGGCTGTGATGCAGCCAGATAGTATGCTTTCTATGGTGCATCTGGAAAAGTGGGTAAGGGTTAATGCGGACATGCCAAATTTCCTTAGTTGCCTGAGGAAGTATAGGCGCTGTTGTGCTTTCTTGGTGGTAGCGTCGACGTGGGTGGACCAGGACAGATTTTTGGTGATGTGCACCCCTCGGAATTTGAAACTGAAAACCATTTCCACCTCAGCCCCGTTGATGCTGACAGGGGTGTGTACAGTACTTTGCTTCCTGAAGTCAATTACCAGCTCTTTAGTTTTGCTGGCATTGAGGGAGAGATTGGTGTCGCTACACCACTCCACTAGGTTCTCTATCTCCCTCCTGTATTTGGACTCGTCATTATTCGAGATCCGGCCCACTATGGTCGTATCATCAGCAAACTTGTAGATGGAGTTAGAATCAAGTTTTGCCATGCAGTCGTGTGTGTACAGGGAGTAGAGTAGGGGGCTAAGTACGCAGCCTTGCGGGGTGCCGGTGTTGAGGACTATTGTGGAGGAGGTGTTGTTCATTCTTACTGATTGTGGTCTGTTGGTCAAAAAATCGAGGATCCAGTTGCAGAGTGGGGAGCCAAGTCCTAGGTTTTGGAGCTTTGATATTCCCACAACCACTGGAGCCAAAATGATCAAAAGTCAAATTGTCATTTGCAAGTACGAGTATTGCTGAAAAAGATGTGCTGTCGAAGCTTTTCATCTTGCACTCATCAGGAAAGATGCAAGAATATAAAATTGCAAAGGGAACAACAATTTATACTGCATGAGAAAAAGGGTGCTAATTAGACTCTGGTTGTTCACAGCGTTGCAATGAAGAGAAAATTATCACACCTTGAGCAGAGTTTAACTGGCCTTTATTGAATTTTAAGAAAAGCTTGGGGGAAACCGTTTTATGATGTATTCCCCATGACAATGGCTAGACCGGAATCCAATTGCCATCCAATTAGCAACCTTTTTCTAGGGCAGGAAAATTGAAGTATTCTCGAATCTGTCCTGATAAGTACAAGACAAAAAACAGTATATCTCCATTTTCAGCAATGATCAGAAATCACGTACTGAAGTAAAAAAAGAAAATCCTCGGAAAGCAGCAAACCCAAACAATGATGTCACGCAAAGAAAATGATCACTTTAAATAAATGTGTAAAGAATAGGAACATACTAGAAAAAAGTCAGCCAACTGAAGATTGTCAATTTTTAAAAATTCATTCATGAATTATGAGCGCCACTGGCTAGGCCAGCAGTTATTGCCCATCACTAACTGCCCTTGATAAAGTGGTGGAGAGCTGCATTCTTGAATGGCTATAGTCCACGGGTGTAGATAAACCCACAGTGTTGTTAGGGAGGGAGTTCCAGGATTTTGACTCAGCGAAAGTGAAATCAGGATGGTGAGTGACTTGGAGGGGAACTTCCAGGTGGTGGTGTTCCAATGTGCCTGCTGCCCTTGTCCTTCAAGATGGGTTTGGGAAGGTCTTGTCAAACCAGCCGTAGCGAATTCCTACGGTGCATCTTGTATACACTGCTGCCACTGTATGTCAGTGGTGGAGGGAATGAATGTTTATGGATGGAATGCCAATCAAGCGGGTTGCTTTGTCCTGGATGATGTCAAGCTTCTTGTGTTGTTGGAGTTGCACAGAACAAGGCAAGGGACGAGTATTTCATCACACCCATGATTTGAGTCTTATAGATGGCGGATAAGCGTTAAGGACTCAAGATGCGAGTTACTCCCTGCAGGATTCCCAACCTCTGACCTGGTCTAGCGGTCACAATATTTATATGGCTGGTCCAGTTCCGTTTCTGGTCCATGGCAACACCCAAGATGTTGATAGTGGGGGAATGCATTGAATATCATTGAATGTCAAGTGGCGATGGCTCAATTCTCTCTTTTTGACAAAGGGTGGGAACGTTAGCTCTTTTCTCTCCCTACAGATGCTGCCAGACCTGCTTAGATTTTCCAGCAGTCTTCTCTTTGGTTTCAGATTCCAGCATCCGCAGTAATTTGCTTTTACCTCTCTTTTTGATGATGGCCGTTTCGCCCCCCCCCCCTTTCACCTTCCACCACTCCTGGGCTCATTGATGCCACACCCGGTCAAATGCTATCTTTATGTCAAGAAGCCACTCTCACCTGGCCTCTGGAATTCTGCTCGTGTCCATGTTTGAACCAAGGCTACAATGACATCAGGAGCTGAATGACCTTGCAGAACCCAAACTGAGCGTCAGTGAGCAGGATATTGCTACGCAAGTGCTGCTCAGTAACACTGTTGATGACCCCTTCCCTCACTTCACTGATGATCGAGGATGGATTGATGGGCCTGTAATTTGACTAGGTTGTATTTGTCTTGCATTGTGTGTAAGGAGCATACCTGGGCAATTTCCCACATTGCCAGGAAGTTGCCAAATGTTGTAGCTGTACTGAAACAGCTTGGCTAGGGATATGGCCAGTTCTGGAGCACAAGCCTTCGGTACGATTGCCAGAATATTGTCAGGGCCCATAGATTTTGCTGTACACAGTGCTTTTAGAAACTCTTGTTATCATGTGGAATGAAGCAAATTGGTTGAAGACTGGAATCTGTGATGTTAGGGACCTCTGGAGGAGGCAGAGACAGCTCATTCACTCAGTACATCTAGCTGAAGATTGTTACAAATGCTTCAGCTTTATCTTTTGCACTGATGTGCTGGGCTTCACTTCGTTGTTCACCATCATTCATGACTGTATGTAGCAGGTTCGCAGACATTAGATATGATTCGTTGGTTGTGGAATTGCTGGGCTCTGTCTAATGCTTGCTGATTATGTTACTTGGCACACAGTTGTTGTAGCTTTGCCAGGTTGACCCCTCATTTTTAGGTATGCCTGGTGCTGCTTCTCAGTGTCCTTCAGCACTCTTCATTGAAATTACCCAGAGTCTCTGGATTACTTGTTCAGTGACAATACTACGATATCACCGCCTCCTCTGAATGCAAGTGATTAAATTCACCACTTCTTTGAAAGAAATAACTCCAGTGCCCCAAACCATGCTGGAAAACAGAAACATGTGCCATTTCCTTCCTTTCCAAAAAATATTGCATACCAATCAACCCCGCATCTCCAACCCCATTCTGAGAGCAATTATCAATGATCTTCGGTCAAATTTAACCTCTCCCCTTTCTCTCCCTGTGTGGTTCTTTCTCGTACCATGTCCATCGTCCCTTTCTCTCCACTCCTCTTCCCCACCCTAAGTTTCTTCTGTTCCACCCTCCATTTCACTCTGTCCCCTTCCTCTTCCCCCTCGTCTTCTCTCACATGCCTTTTCGGCCAATCTCTCTCCAAATTCCACTCTAGTACCTACTCTCCTTTCTTCTTCCATTCCCCCTCTCCTGACTATTCGCAAGTTGTGCAACTGTGTTGAAGTACTGATAAAGGGCGAATGTTTATTAGTTTTCAAATGTATCCCTAATCTTGGATGTTACTTTTAGACAAAGTATTTTGTTAAGAACTTGGCTACATGTTGTACTGATAGACTGCTTCCAAAGTACTCAATTTTTGAATTTGGTTATAATGTGCAAATGTTAAACTTGCCTTCTCTTAAGAAGGTGACTCAAACATTTTATCTCATTTGCAAATGCTCAGTATGGAAGCATAACATCTCATCTTCCGATTGCATACGCATGGGTATTATCAGCAAATGAAATAACAGCATTTCCAGCGGCCTTACTCTATCAATCTCTGCCGAGCTTCATTCTGCAGTTTCCGTATTTTTTCATGACTTCCTGAACGCAGTAACCCATCACAAACTAACTTGTTTATAGTGCTCCGGAGCAGATTGATCTAAAGAACACAAGAATCGTAACATCACTTCTCAGCATTTTCAAGATGAAAAATATTTTAGTGAATACTTTCAAAGGGACGCTAATTTGGCAAAATGTCATTCCATTCTATCAAAACATGAACTTGAGAAAATGTCAGAGAAAACTGACTGATCTCCAACTCTTAAGAAAGAAGACCATTATGGACATGCTGCCAGTTTCTTGGAGAACAGAAACCTATCAAGTGCTTCATGCAAAAAAAATTAATAATCCAACAACTGTGTCTCATGTCAAGATATTGTGCCCATCGGAATCATATCAAACTGGTTCTTGAGCCACAGAGTTCACTTGTGATATCAGTGTGGGGTTCAGTTCTCAAGGAAAACAATCTTTACTTTTTTTCATTAGATCGAAAGGCAATACAGCAATTTAATTAAATTTGAACACTTGCTTTTTAAAAAATCACCTTTCTATGTCATAGAAGAAATAGTTAAAAATTCACCTATGCCATAGAAGAAATAGCTTTAACATCTGTGTAGTCATAAATTCCACTTTCTTTATAACATTTGCCAAAATAAGTGTAAATGAGCAAATCTGCAATACAATGAACCATTATTCATGATGGAACAGAATTAATGCAAGAATCCAACTCCAACATTATTTTATGAAAGTATACATGAACCAATTGCCAAAGGATATTACAATTTACATCTTTTGATTCTCTATCACCAGCATGTCAATTTTCATCTCAATCATATATGCCTCTCGTGTTTGTTAAAACAATATTTCAATTTTAATTTTGTAAACTAAAAGATGACTATATATGAAGGGCAGTGTTGTGAATGAAACACTATTTTAACTTTTGGGGTCTACTGATGTCTACAATACGAAAGTGCCACAAACAAACTATCTTCTTCCTAACTAGCTTCTGCATCATCACCAAATTAAAATTATCTTCTCCAGCAGCAACTGAATTTCTGAAATGTTTACCCAGGTCTGAAAAATGTTGGCAGATTTTGAATCTTTGCATGCATTCATATTCAAATGCAAGTCACTTACAGTTTAATTACAGTTTAATGGGTGGCATGGCAGCACAGTGGTTAGCATGTTGCTTCACAGCGCCAAAGCCCTCGGTTTGATTCCCGGCTTGGGTCACTGTCTGTGCGGAGTCTGCACGTTCGCCAGCTGTCTGCGTGGGTTTCCTCCGGGTGCTCCGGTTTCCTCCCAGTCCAAAGACGTGCTCGTTAGGTGAATTGGGCATTCTGAATTCTCCCTCTGCGTACCCGAGCAGGCGCTGGAGTGTGGCGACTAGGGGATTTTCACAGTAACTTCATTGCAGTGTTAATGTGAGCCTACTTGTGACACTAATAAAGATTATTATTACTAATGACTACAAGTATAATCCAAATATAAAATTAAAGATGTGTCCAGAAGGTATGGGCCAGTCCTACAACTTTAAAAAGTTAAAAACATTCTAATTGAAATTCAGGTGGAGAACAGGGTTAAGTTTCTCAGCAGACCAGACAGCAATGCTACACTACCTCCAAAATATCATTCACATCAAAATGCACATCAAATGCAACTTCCAGCTCATGTTCTTCCAATAAAGGGGCATTGGTTATTGGATTCCATCCCAAGCCACACAGAGCACCAATGTAACGTTTTCTCAGCCTGTCAGTCCTACAGAAACATAAACATACAGTAGTCAAGATAGGCAAAGATAACCAAAGAGGTTAATTTAATAATCACTCCAGCTCCCAAAATTGTAACAAATTGTAACAAGTTATACTATTCCCACATACAAGGTGGCGCGGTGGCACAGTGGTTAGCACTGCTGCCCCACAGCACCAGGAACTCGGGTTCAATTCTGGCCTTGGGTGACTGTGTGGCGTTTCCACTGTCTCCCCGTGTCCTCCAGGTGCTACGGTTTCCTCCCAAAGAAGTGTAGGTTAGGCTGATTGGCCATGCTAAATTGCCCCTCAGTGTGCAGGTTAGGTGGGATTATGGGGTTGCGGGGATAGGGCCGGGGAGCGGGTCTATGTTGGGTGCTCTTTCTGAGGGTCGGTGCAGACTCGATGGGTCGAATGGCCTCCATCTGCACTGTTGGAATTCTAATTTTATACCTCATTGTGATTGGTGAATAAAGGCACCAACAGTAATCTTAGAGCAGTTCTCTCACCTCACACCAGAGGTAGCTCTCAATTGCAAGACTGTATGCCCACCATCATGCAATTTTAACTTCAATACTCACCATGTCAAAAAATTGCATATTTGCATAGCCAGTTATCAAACATTACTAATAGCTGCATTAGAGAAGTGACTCCATTTAAGAAAGAATGCATGAGCTTAGATGACAGCAAAGAAACTCAAAGGAGAAAGGTATAGGCATTTCATTAGCTCTCCTCTTTCACATTTTCACATGTACCTTAGTTCCACAACTGGAGCAAATATCATACAGATGAGAGCTGGAAGTCCATGGATATTTGGCATCAAAGTAGTTTCCCTCACAATTATAGTTGAACCTGCATATCAGATATTGATAAAAATGAGCACAATATACTTCAATGCCATTACCATAGGTAAATAGACCATTTTCTTTATAGAATATTGCAAAAAATGACAGCTATTAGCAATACAAATTCAACAATGGTTTTATAAGGTACATAGTGTTGCAGTACACCTTGTCTTTTAAACTATAGGGCTCCAGTTATAAAGTCATAGAATTTTGTAGCACAGAAGAGGCCCTTTGGCCCATCATGTCTGGGCCGGCCATCAAACACCTATCTATTCCCCTTTTCCACCACTTGGTCTATAACCTTGTATGCTATGGAATTTGGATTTGAATTTATTGTCGCATGTACCAAGGTGCAGTGAAAAAAGTATTGTTATGCATACAGTCTAGGCAGATTGTTCCACACATAAAAAAACAAAGGACATAGGATACACAATGTAAATACGTAGACACAGACATTGGTTGAAGCCTACGGAGTGTAGTACTACTCAGTAGAGAAGATGAGTGGCGAGATCAGTTCAGTCCGTAAGAGGGTCATTCAGGAATCTTAACAGTGGGGAAGAAGCTGTTATGTGCATGTTCTCAGACATTTGTATCTCCTGCCCGATGGAAGAGATTGGAAGAAAATAACCCGAGTGGGAGGGGTCTTTGATTATGCTGCCCACTTTCCCAAGGTAACGGGAGATATAGACAGAGTCAATGGAGAGTGGGGATTCCGCGATGGACTGGGCTGTGTTAATGACTCTTTGTAGTTTCTTACGGTCTTGGGACAAGCAGTTGCCATACCAGAATGTGATGCAGCCAGACAGGATGCATTCTTTGGTACATTTGTAAAAATTGGTGAGAGTCAATGTGGACATGCCAAATTTCCTTAGATTACTGAGGAATTATAGCCTGTTGTGCTTTCTTGGTCATCATATCGACACGGGTGGACCAGGACACACTGTTGTTGATGTGCACATCTAGGAATTTAAAGCTGTTAACCATCGCCACCTGAACACCATTGATGCAGGCAGGGGTGTGTACGATACTTTGCTTCCTGAAAGCAATAACCAGCTCTTTAGTTTTGCTGACATTGAGGCTGCGATTGTTGTTGTTACACTATGCCACTAGGTTCACTATCTCCCTCTTGTACTCTGACTCATCATTGTTCGAGATCCGGCCCATTACAATCGTGTCATCAGTAAACCTCTGGATGGAGTTGGAGCCAAATTTTGCCACACAGTCGTGTCTGTCTAGGGAGTGTCGTAGGGAGGCTAAGTACGCAGCCTTGCGGGGCCCCGGTACTGAAGACCATCGTGGAGGTGTTGTTGTTTACCCTTACTGATCGTGGTGTATGGGTCAGGAAGTCAAAGATGCAGTTGCAGAGGGAGAAACCAAGACCTGGGTTTTGGAGTTTTGATATGAGCTTAGCTGGGATTATCGCATTGAAGGAGGAGCTGTAGTCAATGAATAAGAGCCTGACGTAGGAGTCCTTGTTGTCGAGATGCTCCAGGGATGAGCAAGGGCCAAGGAGACGGGGTCTGTTGTTGACCGGTTGTGGCAATATGCAAATTGCAGCGGACCAAGGCAATCTGGGAGTATGGAGTTGATGTGTCTCATGACCAACATCTCGAAGTACTTCATAATGATAGATGTCAAGGCCACCAGGCGGTAGTCATTGAGGCACGTTGCCTGGTTATTCTTTGGCCCCCGTCCTGCAAAATAGTGCCCCCCTCCCCATTTGGCCAACTTGTACACCCTGGACCACCCCCCAACAGTGCCCCAGCCCCTGAAAAAGCCCCTCTCCGTCCCCCAGTTCCCGACTGATGATAGCACACGCGACCGACACCTTGGGCAACGTCCTGAGGCCGTCGGTACGGCGCGCGGCGAACTCGCGAGTACACCGCTTTGGCGGGGGCGGAGCATCACGAAAGCGGCGCCGCCCCTGATTTGATCGGAAACGGGGATTCTCCAGCCGATCGCGATTTTGGTGTCGGAGAATCCCGCCCATTATGTTTAAACTTAAGGAGGTCATGGGATTTGTGTTGAATAAAGATGATGTAAGTAACGCGAAGAACCCAGTCTGTAGCAGGTAAGTTTCTGGAAGCTGTGAGCTGAACAATAGCTTTTTCAGAAGGATGTCAGGTTCAATATTACTCTGAGACAGGGATCTGCTGCTTGTTTGCTGAATTGATCCCTTTCTCCACAAACAGTCTTTCAAAGAATGCTCTATCCTGAACACGCCAAGTAATCCTGTGTTTGCTAACTTCATTTAAAAGTGGATTTTGGCATGTGATGGATTTGGCTTGGTTGGAGATGGAGAAGATATTAGTTAAAAGTTAAAATGTTTCCTTTTATTGTTCAGCATTATTTAACTTGTAATTGTAAGCAATATTTCTGTGATGTTAAGGTAGTTTAATACTCTGTTAATAATAAAGTTTGTTTTAGTACGCCATATTCCTATTTGTGCGTGGAATTACTTCTGGAGCAAAGTATTGAGGTTCCTGTCTGGTATTCAGCTGTATTTTGGGTCTGGTCCGGCATGATAATAATCTGGAAAAAAGTTCTTGTCCAAAGAAATTATTGGAGACCCGAGAGGGATGTCTTGTATAAATGATATACATAATAGGGAAAATAATTTTTCCTCGCTCTTAGATTTGTTTTGAAATATTGTGTTACAAAGTTTTGATTTAAAAAGAGAGGAATCTATTAATTGTATTATTAAGATTCAGGAGGACACTAAAGCTTTTGATTTACTGCCTTGTAAAGAGAGACTTCTCGGACACAGTGTTGGTTAGGGAGGAGGCAGGCATTTGTAAAGTTAAATTCCATAAATACATTTAGTATTGCATCAAAGATTGCCGTTTGGTTTCTTACTTCACCATCTGTCCATCAAACTTAACACATCCAAGTATGTCATCTCTATACAGGCATGATTGTTGCTTTAAATTTTACAAAACTTTTCCCATCCTGACTAATACCTTGTAATAAGAAATATTGAGCTGCCATTCCTATTATTTTTAACCAATGTTTCAGTAAGAGCTACAATGTAATTCTTCCAAGTGTCCATTTTTTTTCCTTCAACTCAGCTGTCTTATTCACTAGATTCCTTCCGAATTCAGCTCAGATGCTTTGTGCCATTTCAGAACACTGTGATAGGTATTAGTCAGCAATGAAAATAACAGATGAACAATTAAATTGTTTTCTGCAGTGTTAACAGCTAGATTAAAAAAATATATATTTTTAAAATCCCAATTTTAGTTAGAATATCTCAGGAGAGATTAAGCAACAATGCCAAAGTAACCTTTTTCTCCCCCTGGTGGCTGACTTCAAAGGGAGAGCTCATTTTAAAAAAAAATTTAAGCACCCAATTCTTTTATTCCAATTAAGTGGCAATTTAGTGTGACCAATCCACCTATCCTGCATGTCTTTTTGGGGTTGTGAGTGAGACCCATGCAGACACGAGGAGAATGTGGAAACTCCACACGGACAGTGACCCGGGGCCAGGATTGAAGCCGGGTCCTCGGCGCCGTGAGGCAGCACTGTGCCGCCCCGCAGGGAGAGCTCTTTAATGCTGTACAAGGGAAATACAATTGAATGGGATTGTTAAATGTTCCACTACAATAAAAATGGTAATACATAGATTTAACTTTCGATACTGGTCATAGGAGCACTTAAAAATTTTTTTTTTTTAATTTGTTTATTTAAGTTTTCACAAAATATCAACAACAAAATGTAAACGGAACCCA
Source organism: Scyliorhinus torazame (assembly GCF_047496885.1). Classification (NCBI taxonomy): domain Eukaryota; kingdom Metazoa; phylum Chordata; class Chondrichthyes; order Carcharhiniformes; family Scyliorhinidae; genus Scyliorhinus; species Scyliorhinus torazame. The sequence goes on from NC_092708.1 coordinate 335,264,738, forward strand.
ATAAAATTGAATACAAAACAAAACAACCCAGTGCCCCCCTCCCCCCTAGACATAAATATTAACACCCGCCAAAACATATAGCAAACATATACACCCCCTCAGATCCCCCAGTATAGACAAACAAAAATAAAATAGAACCCACCCCCCACCCCCCGGGTTGCTGCTGCTGCTGACCATCGTCTACCGTTCTGCCAGGAAGTCCAAGAACGGTTGCCACTGCCTGAAGAACCCTTGCACGGATCGCCTTAAGGCAAATTTCACCCTCTCCCAGAATTCCGGCCTCTTTCGCCTCCTGCACTCCCGGCTCCTCTGCAACCCCAAATATTGCGAGCCCCCAGACCGGTTTGACCCTGGATCCTACCACCCGCGACACCGTCCTCACTACGCCCTTCCAAAACTTCTCCAGCGCTGGGCATGCCCAGAACATATGGGTGTGGTTTGCTGGGTTCCCTGAGCACCTAACACACCTGTCCTCACCCCCAAAAAACCGGCTCATCCTTGTCGCGGTCATGTGTGCCCTGTGCAGCACCTTAAACTGAAGGAGGCTGAGCCTTGCGCACGAAGAGGAAGAGTTCACCCTCCCTAGGGCATCTGCCCACGTCCCCTCCTCGATCTCCTCCCCCAACTCCTCCTCCCACTTACATTTCAGCACCTCCACCGAGGCCTCCTCCTCCTCCTGCATCACCTGGTATGTTGCCGAGATCTTCCCCTCTCCAACCCACGCCCCTGAGAGCACCCTGTCCTGTGCCGTGCGTGGCAGCAGCCGCGGGAATTCCACCACTTGCCGCCTGGCAAATGCCCATTCCTGTAGATACCTAAAGGTGTTCCCCGGAGAGGGGGGGGGGGGGGGGGGGGGGGAAGCCCGTACTTCTCCTCCAGCTCACCCAGGCTCGCGAACTTCCCATCCACAAACAGGTCCCCCAACCTACCTATCCCTGCCCTGTGCCACCCCGAAAACCCTACATCTATTCTCCCTGCGACAAACCGGTGGTTCCCCCGTATCGGGGTCCACACTGAGGCCCCACTTCCCCCCTGTTCCGCCTCCATTGCCCCCAGACTTTGAGGGCAGCCGCCACCACAGGGCTCGTGGTATACCACACTGGAGGGAGCGGCAGTGGCGCCGTTGCTAGCGCCTCCAGCCTCACAAGATGCCATCTTCAGTCTCTTCCTTGCCGCCCCTCCCCCTCCATCATCCACTTGCGCACCATCGCCGCAATGGCGGCCCAGTAGGACCCACAGAGGGTGGGCAGCGCCAGCCCCCCCCCCCCCCCCCCCCCCAATCCCTACACCGCTCCAGGAACACCCTTCTCACCCTCGGAGTCCCTCGCGCCCACACAAACCCCGTTATGCTCCTGTTGACCCGCCTAAAGAAGGCCTTCGGGATAAGAATGGGGAGGCACTGGAACAGGAACAAAAAGCTTGGGAGCGGGTCATTTTGACTGACTGCACCCGACCTGCCAGGTACAGCGGCAATGCATCCCACCTCTTAAACTCCTCCTCCATTTGCTCCACCAGCCTCGTGAAATTAAATCTATGCAGGGTCCCCAGCTCCTGGCCACCTGGCCCCCCAGATACCTGAAGCTCCTGTCCGCCCTTTTTAGTGGGAGCTCGCCAATCCCCGTCTCCTGGATGAACTACGAACAGCTCGCTCTTCCCCATGTTGAACTTGTACCCCGAGAAGTCCCCGAATTCCCTAAGAATCCTCATGACCTCCGGCATTCCCCCCACCGGGCCCACCACATATAGCAGCAAGTCGTCCACATAGCGCGACACCCTATGCTCCTCCCCACTCCGCACCAGGTCCCTCCAGTTCCTCGACTCCCTCAGTGCCATAGCCAGGGGTTCAATCGCCAGCGCGAAGAGCAGGGGGGCCAAGGGACACCCCTGCCTCGTTCCTCGATGCAACCAAAAGTACTCAGACCTCCTCTTGTTCGTGGCCACACTCGCAATTGGGACCTCGTACAACAGCCTAACCCACCTAACGAACCCCTCCCCAAACCCAAATCTCTTCAGCACCCTCACAAGTACCCCCTCTCTATCCTATTGAAGGCCTTCTCAGCATCCATCGCCGCCACTATCTCCGCCTCCCCCTCCCTCGCCGGCATCATAATAACGTTCAGGAGCCTCCACACATTCGATTTCAACTGCCTCCCCTTCACGAACCCAGTCTGGTCTTCGTGGATGACCTGCGGCACACAATCCTCAATTCTCGTGGCTAAGACCTTCGCCAGCACCTTGGCATCTACATTTAACAATGAAATCGGCCTGTAAGACCCACACAGCAGGGGATCCTTGTCCCACTTCAGGATCAAGGAGATCAGTGCCCGGGACATCGTCGGGGGCAACACCCCCCCTCCCTTGCCTCATTGAAGGTCCTAACCAGCAACGGGCCCAACAGGTCCACATATTTTTTGTAAAATTCGACCTGGAAACCATCCGGCCCTGGTGCCTTCCCCGCTTGCATGCTCCTTATCCCTTTGGCCAGCTCCTTCAACCCAATCGGGGCCCCTAATCCCGCCACCAGTCCCTCCTCCACCTTCGGGAACTTCAGTTGGTCCAGAAAGCAGCCCATCCCTCCCTCCTCCAGTGGGGGCTCGGACCGATACAGTTCCTCATAAAAGTCCTGAAGACCCCATTGATGCCAACCCCATTTCGCACCACACTTCTCTTCCCCCCCCCCCCCCCTCCCCCCTCCCTCCCCCCCCCATCCTTAACTCCCCCAATCTCCCTAGCTGCGTCCCGCTTCCGAAGCTGATGCGCCAGCATCCGACTTGCCTTTTCCTCATATTCATAAATCGCCCCCTGGGCCTTCCTCCACTGCGCCTCCGCCTTCCTGGTGGTCAACAGGTCGAATTCGGCCTGGAGGCTATGCCTCTCCCTCAACAGTCCCTCCTCCGGCACCTCCGCATACCTCCTGTCTAGCCTCACCATCTCCCCCACCAGCCTCTCCCTCTGCTCTCTCCTCTCCTTGTGGGCCCTAATGGAGATCAGCTCTTCCCTAACCACCGCCTTCAGCGCCTCCCAGACCATCCCCACTCGGACCTCCCAGTTATCGTTGGCCTCCAGGTATCTCTCTATGTTTCTTCGGACCCGCTCGCTCACCTCCTCGTCCGCCAACAGCCCCACTTCCAAGCGCCACAACGGGCGCTGGTCCCTTTCCTCCCCCAGCTCTAGGTCTACCCAATGCGGGGCTTGATCTGAAATGGCTATCGCTGAGTACTCGGTATCCTCTACTCTCGCAATCAACGCCCTGCTCATAACAAAAAAGTCAATCCGGGAATAGGCCTTATGAACGTGCGAGAAGAATGAAAATTCTCTAGCCCCGGCCTTGCAAATCTCCAAGGGTCCACCCCTCCCATCTGGTCCATAAACCCCCTCAGCACTTTAGCCGCCGCCGGCCTCCTACTCGTCCTAGACCTGGAGCGATCCAGTGCCGGATCCAACACAGTGTTAAAGTCCCCCCCCCGCCATTATCAGGCCCCCCACTTCCAAGTCCGGGATCCGACCCAACATGCGCCGCATAAAACCCGCATCGTCCCAGTTCTGGGCGTACCACTAGAAATGGCAGGAACAGTTCGAGGAGATGGAGAATCGGTCGAGGCGGAAGAATCTGCGGATCCTGGGCCTCCCGGAGAGGCTGGAGGGGTCGGACGTGGGGGCCTATGTGGTCACCATGTTAAACTCGCTGATGGGAGCGGGGTCCTTCCAGGGGCCCCTGGAGCTGGAAGGGGCCCATCGAGTGCTGGCGAGGAGGCCCAAGGCTAACGAGCCGCCGCGGGCGGTGTTGGTGCGGTTTCATCGGTTCACTGATCGGGAGTGTGTACTCAGGTGGGCCAAGAAAGAGAGCAGCAGGTGGGAGAATGCGGAGGTTCGAGTATATCATAGGAGCACTCAATCGACATGGCCACAAAATTAATATGTTACCTTAATATGCATTCATCTAACTCCAGTGAAACACAATATTGCTTTCATCTGAATACACACATCAATCTGCAATTTCTTGCTTCTCTTGCACATGCTAGAAAACTGCATAAGGAACATAATAACATTCCAATCTATATTTAAAAAAGTTCCATTATGATATGGACAAGGTAAGAAAGTAACTAATTGGCATTCTACTGTAATTTGCACACCTCTCAAAATTCAAATCACACTGGCAGTTTGTTTTAATAGATATGCTGTTCAGCCTAGTTACAGGACTTATACATTGGGTGCACCATGATGATCCCATGATAACAACATTCTGGTTCAGGATAGAAGCTGCTAATCGGTTTCACAGGCATGGGTGGTTATCCCAACTACCTAAAAGATTGTGTCCCAGGATCTCAGATGGGGTCAGCACCATGGATTTGAGAAGATGGGGTTCTACTCTTCCAGTCCTACTTTGAGAAGTTTAGGTCTAAAGAAAAATCAACACTAATGAGAAAGGACAGGGAAATGAGATTAATGTTGATAGCTCTGATAAAGAGCTAGCAGCAGCACAGGTTTGATGTCCCAAATGGTCTCTCCCTCTCTGCTGAAATTTCTGTTAGTTTTGATTCACCTTATTTGTAATTTGGGCCATTTAGATATTTCTTAACAAACATTCTCACTCTGGTGAGAGGGGGCTTCATCAGCAGGAAGTAATTTTCTAATCTATTTATACAGGAAGTGATTACGTTCACAACCATGACATGACAACCTTGTCTGAAGTATCTTTATGAATACCTGATGTATTTACTGACACTGACGCACCAATCAGGATCCTCTGGTGAATATCTTCAGGAGCATTATTCAGAGCTACTGAATTTATACTTTCTCTCTCAATCCAAACATTCCTACGGCAAAATTAAAAATAATTAGTGTTGCATAAATAATGCAGTTTTCTGTTTTATGACCTCAAAAAACATACAACTTTTCCCAAACACCACTTAATTGAGTTCCAATCAACATTCCAAGTGCACTTTCATTCAGCTAAAATAAGATGGAGCAAATGATGGATCTTTGTAGTGTTGAAGGAGTCACTGTTTTCACAGAAGATACCAGATGGTCAATTTGCACACAGCAAGGTCCAGCAAACAGGAATGAGATGGCACCTCATACAGTGCAACACTTTTCAGCATTGCATTGGGCTTCAGAATAGATTCTGTGCTCAAGTCTCGAGAGTGGGATCTGAGCACATAATCTTCGGATTCGGAGGGCAGTACACTAAAATTGAACTACAGCTGGTACTCATGCATAAAATTATATACCGACAGTGGCAAACTATGGGTGAGATCTATCGGTCACATTGCACCCGAAAGGCAGCGCGGCGTGACGCAAAGCAACAGAACCGATAGATCTATCAGGATCTCGCGATGTCAATCCTGCCCATTGTGGATGACATCACTTTTTAGGGTATCTGCATAATAGAGTGAGACAGCTAGTCTCACTCTAATTTGCACTGCCACTGTCTACCCAAGGCGTGGGATTGAAACCCCTTGCCTTAGAGATCTAGGGCGAGCGCCATTCAATGCTGGTCTCCACAAACGAGGATCAGACGGAATTGCATTCGTGGGTGTCTCCCAGGGGATAGGAAGCCCCAGGTGCTTGCCCCTTGGTTAGCGGGCACCCTGGCACTGCTTGTGCCAGCCTGACAGTGCTACCTGGGTGCAAGACTGGCACTGCCAGCTGGCAAGGAGTGCGGCCAAGGTGCCAAGTTGGCACTGCCAGGTTGCCAGACTGGCAGTTTCCCACACTGCAGATCAGGCCCGGGGGTGTCCTGTGGGGACGCGAGGGGGGCCTGAGGATCGCATTATCGGCGAGTTGGGGCTTGGGTGTCGAGAGAGCAGGATACCATTTTTAAATGGCATCCCGATCTCATGCTGCAGAGCAGAGCTCCTCAGTGCAGGAAACGGGACAAAGTGAGGCCTCGGCCATGCGTTCCCCACTGTGGTCCCCAATCTACCTGAATGGCTGTTTGATAGCGTGGTATTTCTCGGTGCTCGGAGCGCCAAGAAACACCCAGCTAATTGCACGTGTACTACAGGACTCTGTTCCCATTGCGCACTTCATGTTTTAAGAACATTTCTTTGGTATCTTCTCAGAGAGCAAAAACATAGAAGATTATTCTAATCCATACTGATGTCGCCCTGGAGGCATTTCCAGCCAGTTTCCGGAGCAGACTATGTGGTCAACAGAGGAAGCAGCCCTCTGTAACAGCATTTCACGAACTAGCAATTCCAGAGATGTATCTTCAAAAGAAGAACTCCTGATTCTCCACATTTTGTTGCTTTATAAAAGTGCTTTCAGGAAAAGTTTAAAAAACAATACAGCTGGTTTCACTTGCAATAGCCTTTTGTGCTGATGCACAAGTCATTTTACCCTGCAACCCTTAAAATAAGCATATTTTGTAAAATGGCACACTGCTTATGCACCATTTGCTATTGCTGTGATGGTCAGTTAATGCAGGTTTTTTGAGATTAATTTGCAAAATTAACAAAAAGTGAAATTCTTCAGTACCGAAATAGATTCAAATATCTACATAAAAAAACTCTATTCTCTGAATGCAAAAGAATCTTTCAGTTCCATTGCAACAATTAACATTATACTCTGGAATTATTATTTTTTCAATACCTGAATCTGGACATTGTAGTCATGCTGTGAAACTTGGTCTCGTAGGGATTGAAGGGACCATGCAAATGGACCTGGCAAATATTAAAAGACAATTGAGTCAGTAATTAGAATTCCTGTAAAGTAGGTCAAGTTTAAAAAGCAGTTTATATTTCTTAATTTAAATGATTGCCATTTTATTGGAAACAATTAACTAACCTTTGAAATTGGAAAACCAAGTTTAGAAGAGGAGAATTTCTTTACTAATGCTTGAATTAGCTTCCAGTCTTCTTCCTTCTGGGTCCACGTAGTTTGTTGATTTAAGCCCAACTTTTCCTGGAGAGGAAACTGCAACATGGTCTTCAGCTGCTCATGACTTATCTGGAGGCAAAACATTTTCACGTTGCAACATCAGCAATGTATTATGTTTTTTCTTGTACTTAATGAAATAATGTAAGAACATAAGAAATAGACACAGGAATAGGACGCATGATTCCCCCAAGCCTGCTTTGCTATTAAAGTAGATCTTGGCAGGTCTAATATTGGCCTTAACTCCATTTTCCTGAAAGCTCCATGTAACCCTTGATGTCTTTATATACAGAAAGCAGAAAGACAAGGGCAGTTCTTGTTTTAAAATATTTGTTTGTATGTGTGCCGAACCAGGAACATCCCAAGTTTAATCCCACATTAGGATAGCTCAACTCAGCAAAGAAGATGCTTGGGCAACACCAACTGGCCTCAACACTCCTATTCTGGGAGTGAAAATTGGTGGTTGACTTTTTTTAAAATATAAACTTAGAGTACCCAATCATTTTTTTTTCCAATTAAGAGGCAATTTAGTCTGGCCAATCCACCTACCCTGCACATCTTTTTAGGTTGTGGGGGTGAGACCCACGCAGACACAGGGAAAATGTGCAAATTCCACACAGACAGTGACCTGGGGCCGGGATCGAACCCAGGTCCTCAGCAGGTAGTTGACAACTAACCCCACAACTCCAACAGTGAATATTTGCATGTAAATAAGATGGGGTTTGCCATGGGTTGCTGCCATGCATGTTTTCTTCTAACTTCCCTTTCCAGTACATAAAGCTCACAAACCTTTCAAGCAACCTATCAGCGGACATCCAATATCATGGAAACAGACTTCACGAAGGAACCACTGCCTTTACAGATGGGAGATTGCAGGCAAAATGGTGAGCACAAGATCAAACATTCGATTAGTCAATTTTTTAACTGACTAGATATTTTCATTGCACAGTAGGAGACCTCAAAAGAGCACCAATTACATGAACACAGACCAATGAAGGGCGAGTCTTTTTATATTATGTTAGGAAATAGGGATAGTTAAGCAAGTTATATTAGTAGGTTAGGAATAAGCTATAGCTTTAAGTTCAACTTTAATTTATATTTCTGTATGCAGGAGTAGAAAAAGGGGGAACCTGGGGCGGGATTCTCCGATAATGGGGCGAAGTGTTGACGCCGTCGTAAACGCCGGATCGTTGTACGACGCCATCATCTGGCCGCTAGGAGCAGCAATCCTTCGGCGCACATGGGGCCAGCACGGCACTGGAGCGCTTCACGCAGCTCCAGCTGATGGCACGGGCACCAGCACGGGCGGTGGGGGTCCACGCATTTGTGCCACAGCCGGCACGGGTCCGCGCCCCCGTGCCACGCCGGCACGGGTCTACGCATGCGCGTGGGTTGCCTTCTACGTGCCGGCCCCCCGGGCAACATGGCGGAGCACTACAGGGGCCCGGCATGGAGGAACATAGCGCCCCCCCCCAGATTAGTCCGGTGGCCGATCGGTAGGCCCCGATCGCAGGCCTGGCCACCGTGGAGGCCCACCCCCCGGAGTCGGATCCCCTCTCCCCGATAGCCAGAACGCCGAGGTCCCGCCGGGTAGGACCACACGCAAACGACGCTGGCGGGACTCAGCCGAGCTCGGCAGGTATTCGGCCCGTCGAGCGCGGAGAATTGCCGGGGGGCCTCATTGAGCGGCCCCCGATCGGTGCCGCGACGACCGGAGAATTCTAATGAGGTTTTATGATTCCTGAAGTAGAAGAAAATGCTGTTGCCTAGAGACAAAAGAAGTTGGAGTTAGTTGAAGTAAGCTGCCAGAATAAGCAACACAGAAATGGGAGTTAGCAAGTCCCAAATTAAAGAAGAAGGGCAATAGGGAGAAGCAAAGAAAAAAAAAAGAAAGAAAAAAAAAATAAAAAAAAAAAAAAAAAAAATCGCAAGACGGCAGCTAAGTCAAGGAACCAGGACAGGGATCGAAACAGGTCCTGTTCAGTGAAGAAGGAGCAGAGAAAGCTCTTAATTAAACAGAGGAAGCTACAGGAAGCAGACTCAAAGCAAAATAGGTTTGCAAGAAGCCAGAAAATCCAAGGAGACAGCCAAAGGTGGGTGACTCCTTACTATGGCCCGTGAAGCAGTCGTGTTCTGTTGGCGTGGCTGAATATCTGAGAGTGTTGGAGGAGAAGCTTGAATTCATGTGGCAATTCAGGGGAAAGGTATATCGTAAGGAGAGACAAAAACTCTGGAGGTGGATTCTTATTGGAGCCACCCAAGTTAAAGCATCATTTGGGAGAAGATTCCAAGGTGAGTACTTTGAGGATTGGGAGCCTAGAAACCCTTGGGAGAAAGACTGTGGGAGTGAGACTGGTCGGCTCACAAATGTGACACGCATCTGAGGGGAGTTGATGAGAGATCCATATCATCTGCTTCGGTGGCATGTTAATTGGTTTCAGCGTTGGGTATATTTGATGTTATGGGCCAGGGTTTAGAGAATCCCAAAGTGTATCATGGAGTTTTAAAAAAACAATACAATATTTATTCTATGAACTCAAGTTAACCTTTTTAAAACAAAGTGAACATCTTAGCAACCATTAATTCAAATACACACCCCAAAGAATACAACGTTAAGTAGTCTGTATGCTGTTCTTTTAACATCCAAAAACTTAACAATCCTCTAAACAGGAGCACATTAGGGTTTATATTCATTCCTGAAATCATTCATAATTCTGAATTCACCAAATGAATAAGATAGTCTTTGGATGGCAGACTTCAGATGCAGCTCCCTGAAAAACACACACCCAAGCTCTTCTCAAACTGAAACTAAAAAAGCAGACGTGGAGCTGAGCTCCACCCTGTTGCTAACTTTGCCTTCGTTCAATTGCTCGGTTTTATTACTTTTGCTCTTGAGTCGCCAGGTATCTTTATGATACCGCCACGTGGTTCAAGTCCGAGTAATGATCAATAATCCAACACACCGGTTTCCGGGTGCGGTGATGACCAGCTAAGCCGCATGTTTCGGCAGCTCCTGTTGGAACGGACTTTTGGGCTCTTGACAAGAGCCCCAACGGCAATTTTAAACGGCCAAAATCACTGTGCGGTGAAATAGAAGGGAATCCCCCCGGACGTTGATGGACAAAGGAGAGGATAGCGGCAGGATTGCAGTGGATCCATCGGAGCAGCGGCAAGGAAGGGAAGCTCGAAGCAAGATGGCGTCGGAAGGTGGCAGTCCGATATGGGGCCCGGAGCAACAAGAGTTCCTGCGACGCTGTGTGGAAGAGCTGAAGAAGGAGGTGTTGGCCCCGATGCTACAGGCGATTGAAGGGCTAAAAGAGGCGCAGAGGACCCAGGAGCTGGAGCTTCGGGTCGTGAAGGCAAAGGCTGCTGAAAATGAAGATGAAATTCAGGGCCTGGTGGTGAAGACAGAGATGCACGAGGCGCAGCACAAGAGGAGAATAATTCGAGGAGGAAGAATCTAAGAGTCTTAGGTCTTCCCGAGGGCGCAGAGGGGGCGGACGTCAGGGCATATGTGAGCACGATGCTTCACTCGCGAATGGGATCGGAGGCCCCGACGGGCCCTTTGGAGGTGGAGAGAGCTTATCGAGTTATGGCGCAAAGACCAAGGGCAGGAGAAATACCTCGAGCCATAGTGGTGAGGTTTCACCGCTATAATGACAGAGAGATGGTCCTAAGATGGGCGAAGAAAACTCGGAGCTGCAGGTGGGAGAACGCGGTGATCCGCGTATACCAGGATTGGAGTGCGGAGGTGGCGAGAAGGAGGGCAAGTTTCAATCGGGCTAAGGCGGTGCTTCACAAAAAGGTGAAATTTGGAATGCTGCAACCGGCGAGACTGTGGGTCACATACCAAGGGAAGCACCACTACTTTGAGACGGCAGAAGAGGCGTGGACATTCATAGTGGACGAGAAGCTGGAATAGTCTGGCGAGAGAAAGAGCTTCTGGGGCAAAGTGGTGGGGTGACTATGTGGGACGAGGAGGGGGGGGGGGGTGATTTTTCAATTGTTAACTCTTTAATCCTGTAAATCTTCTCTCTTCCCCTCGTTTGGGGGGGGGGGAATATGAGGAACTGTGGGTGCTTCACAAAAAGGTGAAATTTGGAATGCTGCAACCGGCGAGACTGTGGGTCACATACCAAGGGAAGCACCACTACTTTGAGACGGCAGAAGAGGCGTGGACATTCATAGTGGACGAGAAGCTGGAATAGTCTGGCGAGAGAAAGAGCTTCTGGGGCAAAGTGGTGGGGTGACTATGTGGGACGAGGAGGGGGGGGGGGGGGGTGATTTTTCAATTGTTAACTCTTTAATCCTGTAAATCTTCTCTCTTCCCCTCGTTTGGGGGGGGGGGGGGGGGAATATGAGGAACTGTGGGTGCCGGTGGGTAGGAAAGCGGGGCTGAGTGGGAAACGCGGGCCTCGTTACCGCGCTATGGTAATTAAGGCGGGAACAGGGACGCAGGAAGGTGGGGGCCTCGCACAGTGAGGGGCCGAGGGCAAACGGGGAAGCCGAGGTCAGCCAGAGTTCGTTGACTTCTGGGAGCAACATGGGGGGTGTAATTACGCTAGAGGGGGATCTAGCGGAGGGGGGGGGGGGGAGAGCTAACTGGGTTGCTGCTGCTAAGGGGAAGGGGGAGCTGTTATGGGGCGGGGTGGTCGAGGCGGGAGGGCACCGTCGGTGGGATATACGGGTACGTGGGAACCGGGTGAGGAGCTGGAGTAAAAAAGGGGATGGCTAGTCGACAAGGGGGGGGGGGGGGGGTAAAGAGCCCCCCAACCCGGTTGATCACGTGGAACGTGAGAGGGCTGAATGGGCCGATTAAAAGGGCGCGGGTACTCGCACACCTAAAGAAATTAAAGGCAGATGTGGTTATGTTGCAGGAGACGCACCTGAAATTGACAGATCAGGTCAGACTACGTAAAGGATGGGTGGGACAGGTGTTTCATTCGGGTTTGGATGCAAAGAATAGGGGGGTGGCTATTTTAGTGGGGAAACGGTACTGTTTGAGGCAAAGACCATAGCGGCGGACAGTGGGGGTAGATACATGATGGTGAGTGGCAGACTGCAAGGGGAGGCGGTGGTCCTGGTGAACGTATACGCCCCGAACTGGGATGATGCAAACTTCATGAGGTGTATGTTGGGGCATATCCCAGACCTGGAGGCGGGAAAGTTGGTAATGGGGGGAGATTTCAATACAGTGCTTGATCCAGGGCTGGACCGGTCGAGGTCCAGGACCGGGAGGAGGCCGGCAGTGGCCAAGGTGCTTAAGGACTTCATGGAGCAGATGGGAGGAGTAGATCCTTGGAGATTTATCAGACCGAGGGGTAAGGAGTTCTCATTCTTCTCCCATGTTCACAAGGTATATTCACGGATAGACTTTTTTGTCCTGGGAAGGGCACTGATTCCGAAGGTGACAGGGACAGAGTACACTGCCATAGCCATCTCGGACCACGCTCCACACTGGGTAGATCTGGATGTAGGAGAGGAAAAGGAACAGCACCCCACTCTGGAGAATGGATATGGGCCTGTTGGCGGATGAGGGGATATGTCTAAAGGTGAGGGGGTGTATCGAAAGGTACTTGGAGCTTAATGACAATGGAGAGGTTCAGGTGGGAGTGGTCTGGGAGGCATTGAAGGTGGTGGTCAGAGGGGAACTGATATCCATAAGGGCACATAAAGGGAAGCAAGAGAGTAAAGAAAGGGAGCGATTGCTGAGAGAACTTCTGAGGGTGGACAGGCAATATGCAGAGGCACCGGAGGAGGGACTGTACAGGGAAAGACAAAGGTTACATGTGGAATTTGACCTGCTGACCACGGGTAAGGCAGAGGCACAGTGGAGGAGGGCACAGGGAGTGCAGTATGAGTATGGAGAGAAGGCGAGTCAGCTACTGGCCCAACAATTGAGGAAGAGAGAAGCGGCAAGGGAGATAGGTGGGGTGAGGGATGAGGAGGGAGAGATGGAATGGGTAGCGGAGAGAGTGAATGGGGTGTTTAAGACATTCTATGAGGGGTTGTATGAGGCTCAGCCCCCAGAAGGGAAGGAGGGAATGATGCATTTCCTGGATCAGCTGGAATTCCCGAAGGTGGGGGAACAGGAGAGGGCGGGACTGGGAGCACAGATGGATGTGGAGGAGGTGGTAAAGGGGATTGGGAGCATGCAGGCGGGGAAGGCCCCGGGACTGGATGGGTTCCCGGTGGAATTTTATAGGAAATGTATAGACCTACTGGCCCCGCTCTTGATGAGAACCTTTGAGGCCAGGGAAAGGGGGAAGTTGCACCCGACTATGTCGGAGGCGACAATATCGTTACATTTGAAGAAGGATAAAGACCCGCTGCAGTGTGGGTCCTACAGGCCCATTTCCCTTTTGAATGTAGATGCTAAGCTCCTGGCCAAGGTAATGGCGACGAGGATAGAGGAGTGTGTCCCGGGGGTGGTCCATGAGGATCAAACTGGGTTCGTTAAGGGGAGACAGCTGAACACGAACATACGGAGGCTGCTAGGGGTGATGATGATGCCCCCACCAGAGGGGGAGGCGGAGATAGTGGTGGCGATGGATGCCGAGAAAGCATTTGACAGGGTGGAGTGGGACTACCTGTGGGAAGTGTTGAGGAGATTTGGTTTTGGTGCAGGGTTCATTGGATGGGTACAGCTGCTATATAGGGCCCCGGTGGCAAGTGTCATCACGAACAGGCAGAGGTCTGACTACTTCCGTCTTTATAGAGGGACGAGGCAGGGGTGTCCCCTGTCTCTGTTATTGTTTGCATTGGTAATTGAGCCCCTGGCCATAGCACTGAGGGGCTCTAGGAAGTGGAGGGGAGTACTCAGGGGAGGAGAAGAACACCGGGTATCATTGTATGCAGATGATTTACTGTTGTATGTTGCGGACCCGGTGGAGGGGATGCCTGAGATAATGCAGACGCTCGGGGAGTTTGGGGAATTCTCGGGGTACAAATTGAACATGGGGAAGAGTGAGTAGTTTGTGGTACATCCGGGGGAGCAGAGCAGGGGAATAGAGGATTTACCACTGAGGAGGGTAACAAGGGATTTCCGGTACTTGGGGATCCAGATAGCCAGGAGTTGGGGAACCTTACATAGGCTTAATTTAACACGATTGGTGGAACAGATGGAGGAGGATTTTAAGAGATGGGACATGGTGCCCCTGTCACTGGTGGGGAGGGTGCAGGCGGTCAAAATGGTAGTCCTCCCGAGATTCCTTTTTGTGTTTCAGTGCCTCCCGGTGATGGTTACGAAGGCTTTTTTCAAGAAGATCGAGAAAAGCGTCATGAGTTTTGTGTGGGCTGGGAAGACCCCGAGAGTGAGGAGGGGGTTCTTGCAGCGTAGCAGGGAGAGGGGGGGACTGGCACTACCGAGCTTAAGTGAGTACTATTGAGCCGCCAATATTTCAATGGTGTGTAAGTGGATGGGAGAAGGGGAGGGAGCGGCGTGGAAGAGATTGGAGATGGCGTCCTGCAAAGGAACCAGCCTACAAGCACTGGTGACGGCACCGCTGCCGTTCTCCCCGAAGAAATACACCACAAGTCCAGTGGTGGTGGCAACACTGAAAATTTGGGGGCAGTGGAGACGACATAGGGGAATGACGGGAGCCTCGGTGCGGTCCCTGATAAGAAATAATCATAGGTTTGTCCCGGGGAGAATAGATGGGGGATTTGGTGCATGGCAGAGAGCTGGGATTGTGCAACTGAGGGATCTGTTCCTGGACGGGACGTTTGCGAGTCTGGGAGCGCTGACGGAAAAATATGGGTTGCCCCAAGGGAATGAATTTCGATACATGCAACGGAGGGCTTTTGCGAGGCAACAGGTGAGGGAATTCCCGCAGCACCCGACGCAGGAGATTCAGGATAGAGTGATCCCAGGGACATGGGTGGGGGATTGTAGGGTGTCAGATATATACAGGGAAATGAGAGATGAGGGGGAGAACGTGGTAGATGAGCTGAAGGGAAAATGGGAGGAAGAGCTGGGGAAGAGGGGCTGTGGGCAGATGCCCTACGTAGGGTAAACTCTTCGTCCTCGTGCGCCAGGCTTAGCCTGATACAATTTAAGGTTTTACACAGGGCACATATGACCGGAGCAAGGCTCAGTAAATTTTTCGGAGTAGAGGATAGGTGTGGGAGATGCTCGAGAAGCCCAGCAAACCACACCCACATGTTTTGGTCATGCCCGGCACTGCTGGGGTTCTGGGTGGGGGTGGCGAAGGTGCTTTCAAAGGTGGTGGGGGTCCGGGTCAAGCCAGGCTGGGGGCTGGCTATATTCGGGGTTGCAGAAGAGCCGGGAGTGCAGGAGGCGAGAGAGGCTGATGTTTTGGCCTTTGCGTCCCTAGTAGCCCGGCGAAGGATACTGCTTATGTGGAAGGAAGCTAAGCCTCTGGGCGTGGAGACCTGGATAAACGACATGGCAGGGTTTATAAAACTGGAACGGATAAAGTTTGCACTAAGGGGTTCGGCTCAGGGGTTCACCAGGCGGTGGCAACCGTTCATTAACTACCTCGCAGAACGATGAAGGAAATGGGAAGGTAACAGCAACAACCCAGGGGGGAAGGGGGGGGGGGGGCAGGTGGGTCCTCAGGGGTGTTTTTGTAAAGATATTGGTACTTGGTTATGTATATTGAATTGCTGATTTTATTATTTGGGAGAGCTATTATTTTTGTTATGGCAGTTGCCATTTAGTTTATATATTATTTATTTATTTGTTAAAAAACGGTCACGGTTATTTATATTGCTTTGCTGTTGTAAAAAGGGGAAAAACCTTTGTACTGTTTTGTTTGGCCGAAAAAGTTGAATAAAATCTTTTATAAAAAAAATAATCCAAATTGATTAAATCAAAGCACATTCATTATACACAGTAATCGCTACTCATGCACAAATTCTACGTCTAAACTAACAGGCCTATACTTAACTTGGAACTGACCCACCAGGTCAGGGAAACAAATGGCCTTTCGTTCGGGTTCTGAGCCTGCGGGATTCGAAGTTGGTACAGATTGGTAGCTCGGAGCACCTATCTCATAGCGAGTGTTGCATTACGACATACGAGTTCGATCTTCACTGCTCCGGTCACGGTCAATGTTGGTTCGTTGTTGCTGGGTGACCCAGGCAGGAAGAGCTGAAGAGGAGCTGCTGAAGAGTGAAGAGAGCGGAGAGGTGGAGAAGAGAGCGATTTGAACTTGGGGCTCAATTCTTATAGTCCCCAGGGGCTTCCCGCCTTTCGGGGCGGACCCTGTACCTGGTCCCAAGTGATTGGACTTTGTCCCAATCGCTTGGTTCGATTTTCTCCAATGCTGGAGCAGTTCTCTGATCGATGGGCGGTCTTGAGGTGCTCGTTCACCTCTTTTTGTGTAGGCTCCTGCTGGCGCCAAAGAGTCTGGTTTTGCTTTGTGTGTCTAAATGTTGCTTATTGTTCCTGGGGATTGCTCATTAGTATGCAGATGGCTGTTGTTTTGTTATGCTGATGGTGGCTGGTATCGATCTTGTCTGGCATTTCCAGAGGTAAATACACAGCCAACCTGCAGCTGCGCGTTTTTGTCTTGTTGGCTGACTTTCCCATCAGCCTTTGCCGTTCGCCATTTTGAATCGGGAGTTGGCCAATTTAAGTGGCTACAACCCATACTCTGACATCACTCCAGTAACATGAGCAGCTCCATTTCTTAAAGGTACATTTCTTAAACACCCATTTCTTCAAGGGTACTCTCATGACACTGACAACAGGATGCAAATGGTTTACATAGCCTGTACACTTACTGTGAACATTAGAGTACAAGATCGATCTTATAACCTGTGTTATCCTTAACGGATCTGTATTTACATGTACGGGTATAGAAAGACTAATATAATATAGTTCATCTTTTTCAATTTAATAAATGTTTCATCCTTTTCTTAAACATTCATCAGCAGACTCCTGTGACCCTGTTCAGTAGCTGCCCTCCATGTTTCAAAGCAAAAAATAAAAGTTAGGATCGATCAAGCCAGGTTCCACTCGGGAACTGACTTATCAAATAGTAACATTAGCTGGGGTCATAACATTTACCAGCAGATCTCCTGTAACACTGGCCAACATTGGATAATGCACTACTTGGTACTATACAATTTTATGGATTACTTTGATAAATTGGCGCTTTGCTCCTTTCAAGCCAGAAAATTAAATTCCTGTTAAAGGAAATAACAAATCTGATGTGGCATTGTTGATGGAAAGTTGAAGGTTACAGATAATGTGGCTGTTAGGATGGTGGTAAATGATGTTTCAGAAGAGGTTTGCATGATTTGGAGAGGTGTTGTAGGAGTAGTCTAGAGAACGGAATCATTATGGGGTATTGTGTAGTTCAGAGAGGGAAATATGGCGGATTTAAGAGGTTAAGTGGTGACTGGAGCAAATGGCATAGGATGGTAAAAATAAGTGATTATGGAGGGAGATGAGGAAATGGAGAGTGTATGTATTTGAACACAGTGATTGAGGGTAGAGCATGAGTTGTGCAGAGTGAGGAGCAGCTGCTAAGAGTCAGGCATCTTAAGATGATTGAATTACGAAAACAGGTTACATAAACGTGGCCTGATATGGCCTTGAGTATAAGAGATTGAAGAGGTTTTAAAAAGTTAAGCAGGTTTCACAGGGCTATAGAAGAAGTTATTTTTTCTCATGAGGGAAAGAACAGCAAAGAGACATGGTGACTTGAATTTTGCACTTGTTGAGCATAAGTGATCAGCTGACTCAGAAGCGGCCACAGTGTCTGCTTCTGCTGCGAATGTCAGAATCACACAATTTTACATTGGCTCGCCAATTAAAGGCTGGGCAGTGAAAAATGTGGCTGGACATGGTGCAGCGCTGCCGGCATGTGCAGGAGCATAACATGCACCAGGTCCAATGGTTTCCTGAGGTGGGTATAAAACAAGTCCAGCCAGCTTCCTGGAGGGAGTTGGGGAGGAGCCTAATGGAGCATTCATCAAGTAAGTGCAACAGCTCCCGGTGGGCATGGCAGGAAAGCTGACAATGTTGGTGGACACTCAAGCCCAAGATTCTCTGACGGCAGTCTGCGCATTCTAGGAGAGTCAAAGAACGATGAGTATGAAATACACATGCCACTGGATGACAAGAGGAGACCACCCTACCAGACAGTAAAGACCTGGAATGAGGTAGCTGTGCAGGTGAACAAACATGATTTGGTACACCGCACATGGATCCATTGTGAGAAACAGTTCAATGATCTTCTGTGCTCCACATGGGAGACCAACTTGGCATGGAGTTGAACATATTTGTCTTGGAGATGTCAGGCCAGAATGGTGCACGTGGTAAAAACTGCACTAATGAAAGCAGTTGTTCACGTTCAGAAGGGAAGCACAGCATGCTGGGGCACACACAAAACAGGTAGTGGGGTGCCCACATCCTGATTCTGTCTATGTTTGCGATGGATGTCTTGAGGCTTTGCGCACATGAAGTTCGAGGCAGCCTGAGTGAGTGAGGCAGCCAGAGTGGGAATTGAAAGCAGTGTGGTAATTCGGTAGAGTGGAAGGTGCTTTTTCCCTTTGTATTTAGTTTTATTTTTTCTGGCTTTGTAACTGGTAACCTGCAGGAAAAGATCCAGAGAGCATCCTGGGAAGCTAAGTGATATAACAACCTTTTCAAATTGTGTGTGTGGTGAAGGGGGGGGGGGGTCTGAAGTGACATCATAGTAAAGCTGTGACCTAATTGGCTGGTTAGGGAATCTGTTCAATTTGAAAAAGAGAATATTGAAAAAACAAATTAATTAACTCGGTAGAGGAGTAACTGAACCAGAGGGCAGAAATTAGTATTTAATTTTACAGTAAACATTACTGTAATTTTTACTGTAATTACAGTAATAATTATGGGCCCATATAGTTAATTGTAACTTAATCTAATAACAATTTAAGTATTTATTTTAAATTAATTAACTAGTGCTTAAATGTCACTCTGCGGGATGCAGGCGCCATCTGTGCAGGCGGCAGATCCGTGACGCTTCCAGCGTTCCGGTTGACTACGTCTGCAGCAAGTGTAACCAATGGCAGCTCCTCACAGACCGCGTGGTTTGGTTGGAGCAGCAGTTGGATGCACTTAGGAGCATGCAGGTGGCGGAAAGCATCATAGATAGGAGTTATAGAGAAGTGGTCACACCCAAGGTGCAGGCAGGCAAATGGGTGACCGCTAGAAAGGGTAGGCAGTCAGTGCAGGAATCCACTGTGATTGTCCCCCTCTCTAACCGGTACACTGTTTTGGATACTGTTGGAGGGGTGGAGGGGGAAAGAGATAGCCTTTCAGGGAGACAACAACAGCAGCCAGAACAGTGGCACCACAACTGACTCTGTAGCTCAGCAGCGGAGACCAAAATGCAGGAGAGCAATCGTTATAGGGGACCCTATAGTAAGGGCCTCAGATAGGTTCTTCTGTGGATGTGAAAGAGACTCCAGGATGGCCTGTTGCCAGGGTCAAGGATGTCTCTGAACGAACACAGGACACCCTGAAGGGAGAGGGTGAACAGCCAGAGGTCGCAGTACACATAGGTAGTAACGACATAGGCAGAAGGAGTTCAGGAAGTTAGGCGGTAAGCTAAAAATAAGGATCTCTAGGGTTGTAATCTTTGGATTACTCCCTGTGCCATGTGCCAGTGAGGCTAGAAATAGGAAGATAGTGCAGCGAAACATGTGGCTAAACTGGTGGTCCAGGAGGGAGGGTTTCAGATTTCTGGACCATTGGGATCTCTTCCAGGCATGTGGGACCTGTACAAGAAGGACAGGTTGCATCTGCACTGGAGGGGCACTGATATCCTGGCTAGGAGGTTTGCCAGAGTCATTCAGGAGGATTTAAACTAGTATGGCAGGGGGGTGGGAACCGGTGTGTTAGCTTAGAAGGTGTAATAACTGAAGGGGAAATAGAGAACCAAAATAAGAAAACAACATCACCCTCAGGCAGTGCAAAAAAGGTGACAAGTGTGAGAAGGGGTCAATGCAGAACGGAGGGTGTTGTACCTAAATGCACGAGTTTACGGAACAAGGCGAATGAGGTTGTTGAAATGGCCAGTACAATATTGTGGGCATCACAGAGACGTGGCTGCAAGGGGATCAGGGCTGGGATCTAAAATCCAAGGATCTATGTCCTATTGAAAGGACAAACAGATGGGCAAAGGGGGTGGGGTTGCATTGATAGTAAGGAATGAAGTTACATTGAAAGCAAGGAGCGATGTAGGATCAGAAGGCATAGAATCTCTGTGGGTAGAGTTGAGGAATCACAAAGGTAAAAAAAAAACCCTGATGGGAGTTATGTACAGGCCCCCTAGCAGTAGTCAGGATGTGGGGCAGAAAATAAATCAGGAGATAGAAAAGGCATGTAAAAAAGGCAATATTACAAAAATCATGGGGGACTTCAATATGCAGGTGAACTGGGAAAATCAGGTTGGTAGTGAATCCCAAGAAAAGGAATTTGTGGAATGTCTAAGAGATTTTTTGGGGAGAAGCTTGTGACAGAGCGTATCAGGGAACAGGCAATTCTGGATTTGGTGATGTGTAATGAGGCAGACTTGATTAGGGAACTTAAGGTGAATGAACCCTTAGGGAGCAGTGACCACAATATGAGAGAATTTACCCTGCAGTTTGAAGGGGAGAAGCTGGAATCAAATGTAACAGTATTACAATTAAATAAGGGCAACTACAAAGACATGAGGGAGGAGCTGGCCAGAGTTGATTGGAAAAGGAGCCTAGCACAGAAGACAGTAGAACAGCAATGGCAGGAGTTTTTGGGGGTTATTCGGGAGGCACAACAGAAATTCATCTCAAGGAGGAGTAAATATGCTAAGGGGAGGACAAGGCATCCATGGCTGACGAGGGAAGTCAAGGACAGCATAAAAGCAAAAGAAAAAGCATATAAAATGGCGAGGATTAGTGGGAAGCCAGAGGATTGGGAAGTCTTTAAAAGCAAGCAGAGGACAACTAAAAAAGCAATAAGGGGGGAGAAGATGAAATATGAGTGCAAGCTAGCTAGTAATATAAAGGAAGATAGGATGAGTTTTTTTCAATGGACAAACGGTAAGAGAGGGACAAAAATAGACATGGGACCACTGGAGAATGTGGATGGAGAAGTAATAATAGGAAACAAAGAAATGGCAGAGGAACTGAATAGGTACTTTGCATCAGTCTTCACGGTGGATAAAATAGGACAGAGTCAGCATGGCTTCGTCAAGGGGCGGTCATGTCTGACAAATCTGTTAAGAGTTCTTTGAGGAAGTAACAAGGAAGTTAGACAAAGGAGAACCAGTGGATGTGATGTATTTAGGTTTCCAGAAGGCCTTTGACAAGGTACCACATAAGTGTTAAATAAGTTAAAAGCCCATGGTGTTAAGGGCAAGATCCTGGCATGGATAGAGGATTGGCTGACTGGCAGAGGGCAGAGAATGGGGATAACGGCGTCTTTTTCAGGACGGTGGCCAGTGACTAGTGGTGGGCCTCAGGAGTCGGTGCTGGGGCCACAACTTTTTACAATATACATTAATGATCTGGAAGGAGGAACTGAAGGCACTGTTGCTAAGTTTGCAGATGACACGAGGATCTGTAGAGGGACAGGTAGTATTGGGAAGCAGGCGGGCTGCAGAAGGACTTGGACAGGCTGGGAGAGTAGGCAATGAAGTGGCAGATGGAATGCAATGTCTAAAAGTGTGAGGCTTTGCACTTTGGAAGGAGAAATGGAGGCATAGACTATTTTCTAAATGGGGAAATGCTTAGGAAATCAGAAGCACAAAGGGATTTGGGAGTCCTTCTTCAGGATTCTCTTCAGGCCAATGAGCAGGTTCAGTCGGCAATTAGGAAGGTAAATGCAATGTTAGCATTGATGTCGAGAGGGCTAGAATACAAGACCAGTCATGTACTTCTGAGGCTATATAAGGCTCTGGTCAGACCCCACTTGGAGTATTGTGAGCAGTTTTGGGCCCCGTATCTAAGGAAGGATGTGCTGGCCTTGGAAAGAGGAGATTCACAAGAATGATCCCTGGAATAAAGAGCTTGTCGTATGAGGAGCGGTTGAGGGCATTGGATCGCGCTCAATAACCTTCCATCTTATTGTGTTAATCTCCTCTCTAACCAGCAATGCATCTCCATCCCCTTTTTGGCTGTCCTTCCTAAATACTGAATACCGCGGAATGTCGAATTCCCTTCCCCAGCCACCCAGCAATCATGGGCGGGATTCTCCAATCCCGCGGCATAGTGTCCACGCCGTCGTAAACGCCGTCGCGTTTCATGATGGCATGAACGGGCCGCTCCCCTTCTAATTCTGGCCCCTACAGCGGTTTGCGCCGCTCCAGCTGCAGATCTCGGCACGAACTGGGCACGGCGCCAATGAGGACATGCATGGTGGCGCCGGCGCCAACTCGCAGTGGCCTCCTTCAATGCGCCGGCCCCGATGCAACATGGTGCAGTACTACGGGGCAGGTGCAGAGGAAAGGAGGCCACCAGCCACAGAGGCCGGCCCACCGATCGATGGG
Organism: Scyliorhinus torazame; assembly: GCF_047496885.1. Taxonomy (NCBI): domain Eukaryota; kingdom Metazoa; phylum Chordata; class Chondrichthyes; order Carcharhiniformes; family Scyliorhinidae; genus Scyliorhinus; species Scyliorhinus torazame. Next base: position 335,287,102 of record NC_092708.1, read on the forward strand.
CCCCGATCGCGGGCCAGGACGCATCGGAGGCCCTCGTCCCCCGTGGTCGGAGCCCCCCTCGCCCCCATAGGCCTCCACCTGACCCTTACACGCCGAGGTCCGCCAGCCCAGAACAGATTAGAACGGCGGCGGTGGGACTCGGCTCTTTCCTTACGGCCGCTCGGCCCATCCAGGCCGGAGAATCGGAGGGCCGGCCGCGTAGAGCGGCCCGCCAACCACACCGGTGTCAATGGCGCCGATTCTCTGCACTGCGGAGAATTGCGTGCTGGCGTCGGGGTGGCGTCAGGGTGGCGTGGCCCGTTGGCGGGGTTTCTCCGGCCCGGCACGGGGCTGGGAGCATCCCGCCCCATGTCTCCATAATCCCTACTATCATACCAGTTTACATCTATTTGCGACCAGTCTCACCAACCACCCACCCCGGACTTGCCGAATCACCCTCTCCCCATCTTGTCCCTACCTGCCCTGATTCAGGCATGCCACCAGATGGGTCACACTCCCAACTCAGGCCGGCACCTGCTCCAGAACCTCTGCCCAACCCCCTCAAACAACTTGAGCCTACTGCTTTCCTGTCCCCTATCCCAACTTGAGCCTACTGCCGCATACCACCAAGACCATTCTCCAACCACCTATTTGCCAAACAACTTACAAAGGTACTAGCCAAAGTGCTGGCTCGCCCTCCTGGTCGAGTGGAGTGGGCTCGCATGCGCAGCAACACTGTGCACACATGCATGGTGATGAGTGGACATTGAGTAATTTATGTCACTGCACGGCAAAATATGGGATTTATGGTGCCCCAGGAAGCCAACATACAAGACAAATCGGAAAATGATGGGACAATCACGTAAAATACAGTGCAATTGGTCACTCTGGTATTGACCTGAAATGTCAACTCTGTTCCCCTCACCACAAATGCTGCCTGATGCACTGAATATTTCTAGTATCTACTATTTTTATTTCAAATTTTTGGAATCCATAGTAATCGCAATAGCTGCATGGTACTGTTTGCAAATTTAAAATATTAATTTTAAATTTTAATGGAAGTGAGGGATTAATGTGGGTCGGTGCAGACTCGATGGGCCGAATGGCCTCCTTCTGCACTGTATGTTCTATGTAATCTATGTAAATACATCTAAGCAGCTGGATTTGTAAGCTAATGAAATAAAAATGAATTTGCCTAGACAAAGAACGGATTTGCAAATAATTGACTGTGCAGAAGCAATATTAGATATGAGACAATGTGGTGCATCATATGCACAGTAAACATAATGTGCAAAATTTTCACCTGGTGGAGATGGAAAACTGGTAGTGGAAAGAAAATGGGACAGAGTGCAAAACGGAAAACCAATCTATTATGCCAGTTTTTTACCCATCCCAATTAACACCACTGTTTTGTTATATTTATATCGAACTGCAGCCCTTCTTGGAGATCCTTATATTCAGCTCAGCAGCTTCTCCACCACTCCAAACAACATGTTCCCTTTTCCAAACTAATCATATCCAGAGTAAAGATTCATCTTTTCTTCCCCAACAATGTAACTCTGAGTGCCCCTACAATACCATTATACCCTCTCATTTTACATCAAAGAATGAAATTTCACACAAGCCCTTTAATAGTCAGTAGATAGAGAAAACATTCAACCAAGTAGCCTGGATTTAAGCCCAAATTCAAGTATTGGAATTGTGTCAGTTTGTACATTAAATTCATAGCTGAGCAGTATTAATTTGCAATTATCAAACCTTTGATTCGTACGTCTCTTCAGCCGGTTCAGCAAATCCCTCATTAATGAGGATTTCCCGCACATTACAGTCAACATTTGAAGACTGTATGCTAAGGTCTACACGCAGTACATTGTGCACAATGGAGAAAACTTTCACAAGTAGGACACAATTTTTCGCCAGGGAGCTGAATCTTCCCCTGGCCTTGGCACTCCATTGATCTCCATGTATCAGAGAATATGCAGAAGGACGCATGTTGCAAATTTGACATTGAAGGGCCTAAACGGGAGAGAAAATCAATCCATTAATGTTAGAATTCAAGGTTCGACCACTAGTGTATACAAGTTTAACAACCTACCAGTATCACTTTACAGATGGTGCGACAAAACAAGTTTGAAACTTAATCACTTATTAAATATATTTACATACATTAAATATATGAAAGCTTGTTTCCAATTGAAGGAAAATGGTAGGCTACCAACACCATTTTTGTCACAAGTTTCCTTAGAAAAATCAGGATTGAGTACAGTGATCCATAGCCTGGAAACATTAATGAGCTGGAATTTTTGAGAGAATGAGGCAAGAAAAGACCACAAGCATTAATCACTGGGAAACTTTCAATTTGAGAATTTTTGTTTTTAAATGAGTAAATCTTCATTTGTAGGGCCCCATAAAAAGCATCCTTGAATTGTTCTGGTAGTATTTTAACATTATTTGGTTTAATTTTAATAACAAGCAAAAAGAACCATTTAACTAAAACCCCAAAACAAGTTACTTTAACTACTATAAACTAACAGAATGATATGAGGAAAAACAAAAACATTGACACAAATCCTCCTTTAACTTGTCCTCCCACTCCACCACTCAACAATTTTCTCCAAACCATTCATGTTCAGAAGTGAATGCTGCAAATGAGGTAGGAATCCTGACCTACCCTTCCAATCTAAAACTGCCCAGCTGACGAATGTGCTATAAAATAGTTACTTTAGAGATACTAGTTAATGTAATGTAGAAATAAGCCACTTTGATTCTGGAAGTTAGGGACAAAGGGGTTTGAGACCGCATGGAAAAAGCAGGAAGAGGTGTGTCTATGAGAGTGATGCTGCATTGATAGGGGCCAGAGAAAGGGATTGGAAGTGAGCCAATCAGAATAGATCAAACAGGTCAGGAGGGACATAGGCTGACCTATGTCCGTCGAGTATGTGAAACTTGATACCATTTGAATTGATTTTACAGAGATCCCTTTGTCTCTTTGTTCAGTCGTTTTTCTGGAGCTTAAGAGGCTGGATGTCTCTTATGTTTCTGTAAGATGAATTAAGCTTGCAAGCTAAATAAATAACTTCTTTTTACGTGCGAATCCATCTCAACTTTTATTGAGGCCAGACTGACAGAGAAAGAAATTTGGGGATCAACACAGCGACTAACCGCCAAATCAGCAGATTGGATATGGAATTTGGTAGGTGTTGATTAGCTGCTCACTGGATAGAGCTACTGAACCAATTAGCCTCCTTAAAAAGCGGTGTAGTCTCCAACATTGCAACTAATTCTCAAACATTGTCAAATTAATATTGCAGATAAATATTCTGATTTTGTTTTGATTAGCAGATCATGCCTTCCCAATACATTTGACTAGAATAGAACTGAATGAAAACCAGTCCTATGGTTTTGGAATTCTTACCTTTATTCCCATCCCCAGACTGCCTTGCCACTCCCTACCTCTGTAGTATCTTCCAATTTTAAAATCCTTCAAGATCATTGCACTCATCCATTTTTGGCCTTTTTGTTCATCCCTCAATTTCTTCACTCCACCAATAACAGAATACCAGTCTACCTGCTTAAGCCCCAAAGCTCTGGTATTCTGCCCTTAAATTTCACCACTTAATATATTCTGAAAACCCACCTCCTTGTCCAAGCTTTTGATCACCTATCCTCATGTGACTCGGAGTCAAATTTTGTTTCATAATCAAACCTGCAGTGTCTTGGGACCATTAACATGTTACAGGTGATGTATAAATGCATGTTGCTGTTCATTCTTGGATCCTCATTCTGTAAATTTGCTGTTGTTTGCTGTGCACTTAGGATTAAATTTAAAACCTTGCTCAAAATATCACAACCATCTAATTCAGGTGACACAAATATATACATAGGTACAGTGGATGGCTTAGTTTTAACCCTTGCTTCCAGTTACTTGCTGAACAAAGGACATTAAGTTAACCTGCTGTGACATCTATACCTGAAAAGGATGCTCCATTAGATTATGTGGAATATTCCGTAAGAGATTTGTAGCAACTTTTGCAGTATTTCCATAATCCACAAAGAATACCTGTAAAATATTTCCATAAAAATGAGTTTTACCATATTACATCATTGCTTAACTTGGAAAATGGTTCAAGCAGTGATGGTAGCAGCAGTTCAAGAGCAGCCAGAACCCAAGTGCACAGTGAGAACAGTAGCAACGCAAAGACGGGGATAAAAAGAGCAATATAGTTATCTCATAGCACAGTGGCAATAAATCAAAGAGTGACAACACACTACAAGGGGTCATGTGTGGTGAGTAAACTGGTAACCTTCTAATTTACTTTAAATCAATTATAAAATATTAGATCAATTCATTCCCAAGTATGGCTAATTGGAGTAAGAGGCACGGTGGCTGCAAGAATCTAAACTAATAGTAAGAAGTGGTTTTGATATGATAATGAACCAAGAGGAGTGGATTTGAATGGGTTGCTTTAGTTCACAGAGGGATAAATGCAGATTGTAAAAAGATATAATCCAGGATGGCACTGCCTTCTTGATGCCAGGGTCAAAGTGGCTGCAGAGCATTAAGGAGAGGGTGAACAACATGTGGCTGTGGCCCATTGATGACATAGGTATATAGAAGGATGAGGGACTGCAGGTAGATTTTACAGACCGAGGAAAGAGACCATTAAACAGAACCAGAAAGGTTGCAATCTCCAGATCACTCCTGGTGTGATGCACTAGTCAGTATAAGAGAATACAGTGAGTGAATGTGTGGCTAAAGAGATGGTGCAGAAGGAAGGGCTGTAGATTCCTCAGGCAGTGGGACTTATTCTGGGGAATGAGTTCCATCTAAACAGGGTTGGGACCAATATCTTTGCTGGATGATTTGCTATTACTGTTGGGGAGAGTTTAAACTATCTTGGCAAGGGGGATGAGAATTAGGAGTTAACAATGGACAGGGAAAAACAAGGATTTGGATAGACAGACAGCATTGAAGTAAATTATACTAAGTTATTAGGTTGCTCAGTGTAAGAGGGAAAGCAATTAAGTCTACCTTAGGTTATAATGCACAAAGTGTAGTAGAATCATAGTTAGGAACATAGATATTAGGGGCAGGAGGCAATTCAGTCCTTCGAGCCTGCTCTGCCATTCAATCAGATCATGGCTGATCTCTTCCTGGTCTCAAGGCCACATTCCATATGTTCCCCATATCCCTTTAACCAGTTTTTTTAAAAAAAATCAGAAACATGTCTATCTCCCTCTTGTAACCATTTAATGATTCGGTCTCCACCGCACTATGGTGCAGCAAGTTCCACTAATTCACCAGCCTCTGCGAGTAGTGCCTTCTCATTTCAGTTCTAAATCTTTTGCTTCTCAACCTATATCTGTGACCTCTTGTTCTCGATTGCCCCACAAGGGGGAACACTTGGTCTACATTTACTTTATCAATTCTTTTTAGTATTTTATATATCTCGATCAGATACCCTCTCATCCTTCTAAACTTTAGCAAGTATAAGCCCAAACTGTTTAAGCTCTCCTCGTACGTCAACCCTTTCATCCCCAAAATCAATCTGGTGAACCTCCTCTCAACTGCTTCCAATGCCACCACATCCTTCCTCAAATAAGGAGACTAAAACTGGACACAATAGTCCAGATGTAGTCTCACCAATACCCCATACAATTGCAACAATACTTCTCTACTTTTATACTCCAGTCCTTTCTTAACAAACGTAACATTCCATTTGCCTTTCTTATTACATTTTCTATCTGCATACAGACCTTTTGCGATTCATGAACAAAGACACCCAGATCCCTCTACCCAGACGCATTTTGAATCTGCTTTCCATTTAGATAATAATTTGCCTGAGTATTCTTTCGGCCAAAATGGATAACCTCACACTTATCCATCTGCCAAATTTTGTCCCAATCTCCGAGCATATCTATATCTATCTGTAAAATCTGCATTGCCTCTTCATTGTCTGCTTTCCCACCTTTTTCAGTATTATCCGCAAATTTTGCTATGTTACACTTTGTCCCTGCTTGCAGATCATTTATATAGATTATAAACAATGAAGATAAAAGGACTGAACCCTGTGGCACCCCAATAATTACAGTTCGCCAACGAGTGCAATAACCATCACGAGGGAGAGAACACACTAGTGGGACTAAAGGCAGATAAGTCTCCAGGATCTGATCGGCTGCCCTAGGGTGTTAAAGGAGGTGGCAACAGAGATAGTGGATGCATTGGTTAAGATATTTCAAAATTCCCTGGATTCTGGAAAGGTCCCGGTGGATTGGAAACATGTTAATGTAACTCACCTGTTCAAAAAGGGAGAAAGTGGTGGGGACGTTGCTGGAATCAATCATGAAGGAGAAGACTGAACATTTGAAAAGACAACATTCAATCCACCATTATCGGCTGGTTTTAAGAAGTTAAGTCATGCTTGAGAAACTTGCTCAAATTCTTTGAGGACGTAACCAGCAAGGTGAATAATGGTGAGTCTGTGGATGTGGTATATCTAGACTTCCAGAAGGCATTTGACAAGGTGCCGGATAAAAGATTGATCCAGAAGTGAGATCGCAGGGGACTGCGGGTAGAATACTATATTGGATTAAGGAATGGCTGACTGACAGAAAGCAGAGGGTCGGGTTAAATGGATTCTTCTCTCGTTGACGAACTGTAATTAGTGGGGTGCCGCAGGGTTCAGTCCTTGGTTTAGTGCCTCTGCCATCTCGGTGTTACCCATTATTACCTCACCAGTATCGTCCTCTAAAGGGCCAACATTTACTTTAGCTATTCTCTTCCTCTTTATATACTTATAGAAGCTCTTGGTATCAGTGTTTATGTTTTCTGCTAGTTTCCTTTCATAGTTCATCTTGGCATTTTTGATTCTGTTTTTAGTAGCTTTTTGCTGACCCCTAAAGTTCTCCCAATCCGCCAGTTTACCACTAGCTTTTACAGTATGGTATGCCATGCCCTAGCTTTTGCCTTTATGTCCTCCTTGACTTCCTCGTTTAGCCATGGAACGTTTTTCTCCCTTTTACAATTGCTCTTCCTCTCAAGAATATCATTTAATTCAGAGGTGCTTAATATTTCCCTGAACATCCACCATTTTTCCTCAACTGTCCTACCCTCAATTATTTGTGCCTAGTCTACTTGGACCAATTCTTTCCTCAGGCCTGAATAATTACCTCTGCCCAATGCTAAAACTCTAGTATGGCACTCTGTCCTCTCTCGCTCAATCTGAATTTGAAATTCTAGCATGCTGTGATCACTCCTTCCAAGAGGATCCTTAACGACAAGACTATTTATCAACCTTTCTTTGTCACATAATACTAAATCTAAAATAGCCTACTCCTTGGTTGGCTCCATAACATAGTGGGCTAAACTGCTGACCTGTAATGCAGAACAAGGCAGCAGCGCGGGTTCAATTCCCGTACTGGCCTCCCCGAACAGGTGCCGGTATGTGGCGACTAGGGGCTTTTCACAGTAACTTCATTGAAGCCTACTTGTGACAAGACAATAAGCGATTATTAAAATGCTCTACAAAATAATCCCTCATGCACTCTACAAAATCTCCCTCGAGGCTACCTTTGTAAATTTGATTAATCCAGTCAATATGCATGTTAAAATCACCCATGTGTGATGTGCATGTAAAATCACCCCGTTGTGCCCATTTCACAAGCCCTCATTATTTCTTAGTTTATACTTTGCCCGAATTAGGAAGTATTGCTCGGGAGAATGTTAATTACTCCTACCAATTAGTTTTTTCTCCATGTTTTTAATTGATTCAACATTTTGGCCCTTTGTGCCAATATCATTTCTTAATACAGCCTTGATGGCAACTTTAACCAATAAAGCAATTCCACCTCCTGTTCCATCCTGTCTATCCTATTGGAATGCTGAGTACCCTTGGACATTTAACTCCCAGTCCCGGTCCTCCTGCAGCACGGTAGCATAGTGGTTAGCACGAAGGCTTCACAGAGCCAGGGTCCCAAGTTCGATTCCTGGCTTGGGTCACTGTCTGTGCGGAGTCTGCACGTTCTCAGTGTCTGCATGGGTTTCCTCCAAATGCTGGCCCACAATTCCCAAAAGACATGTTATTAGGTAATTTGGACATTCTGAATTCTCCCTCTATGTACCCGACCAGGCGCCGGAATATGGCAACTAGGGGCTTTTCACAGTAACTTCATTGCAGTGTTAATGTAAGCCTACTTGTGACAATAATGATTATTATTATAACCATGTTTCAGTTACAGCAAAAAAGGACATTTCGCCCACCATGTCTGTGCTGGCTCACTGGAAGAGCAACTTAGCTAGTCCCACTACCTTTTCCCCAGAACCCTGAAAACATTTATTCAGATAGTCATCCAATTCCCTTTTGAAAACCATGGGCTGGATTCTCCATCTCACAACGCCAGAAGGATAATTTGCGATTGGGTGGAGAATCCAGCATCAGGCAAAAAAAAAAAAACGGTATCAGCACCCATCAGAGGTCCATACCACGTGCCGGCAGGTCATTGAGATAAATTTGCATCTTATTGACGATGCACCATATCCTCTGGGCCCCGTGTGATTCTCCAGTTCTCTGAGCCGGAATCACGTTGGTGAAAATTGGTGCAGGTCTTGACAAATGTGGCCCTGGTGCGGTGAGTCAAGGGGGTAACTCTTTAAGGAAGTTACCCCCAAAGTCCATAGAATTTTGTAGGATTTACAGTGCCGAAGGAGGCCATTCAGCCCATCGAGTCTGCACCGGCCCTTGGAAAGAGCACCCTACTTAAGCCCCACATCTCCACCCTATCCCCTTTATCCCTGTAAACCAGTAACCCCATCTAACCTTTTTGGACACTAAGGGCAATTTAGAATGGCCAATCCACCTAACCTGCACATCTTTGGACTGTGGAAGGAAACCGGAGCATCAGTAGGATACCCACGCACACACGGGGAGAACGTGCAGACTCCACACAGACAGTGACCCAACCCGGAAATCGAACCTGGGAGCCTGGAGCTGTGAAGCAACTGTGATAACCACAATGCTGTCATGCTGTCCATTGGAGGGCCAACCTCCGCCCCACACAATACAAGTTTCACAGCTGGGTACTTCAAAGCCATTCAAGCTTGAAGGGAGGTGAATAAAACAATGTAGACAGCTGGGTGTGTGGGGAAGCTGTCAATCAAAGCCTAGTGAAAGCAATTTCACAGAGATATGAATGAAAGGCTTGCAGATCAAAGAACTGAGGGGGTTTAAACTCAGCTGACTGGTTTTCTCTTACCAGGAATTAACAGGTGCTGCTTCCTCTGCCTGAGCCAGGTGTATTGCACAGGTGAGTTTTACAGCAGAGATTTATTTCACTCACAGTTACTATTAAGCTATTTTGCTGGTAGGGACAGCTGGTTTTCAAACAGGCGTGCCAGATTGGCTTCAGCAGTCACAGGTTGTGACTTTTACGCTCACTGAAGAGACCGGAGAGGTCACTCTCAATCTTGCATTTTGACTTGCAGTTTTTCATTGAAGAGCTTGGTCAGCTGGGACTGGACTACCGTCGGTCCTAGGCAACAGGCCAGCCCCTCAAAATGGCAGCCCAATAGCCGCAATCCTCGCCATGCATAAATGTGTGGCGCTACGGTTTGTGACTCGCGTGAGCGCAAATCAGGTGCAATTTAGCTCTGGCGGGATAAGATAGTCTCCTCAACGGAGAATCCCGGTCCACAACTGAATATGCCTCCAATACACACACGCACAAGCAGCGCATTTGAGATCCTAATCACTCACTGCAAGAAACCTTTTCTCATGTTGCTTCTGGTACTTTTGCCAATCATCTTAAATGGTTGTGAAACAGAAAATGCTAGCAGGCCTGGCAGCATCGGTAGAAACAGAGTTAAAGTTTAGATTCAATATTGGACTCCAAACGTTAGCCATGTTGCTCTCTCCACAGGTGCTAACTGTTTTGCGTTCTCCACAAATGCTGCCAGGCCTGCTGAGTTTCTCCAGCATATTATGTTTTTATTTCAGATTTCTAGCATCTGCAGTATTTTGCTTTTACCTTAAATTGGTGCGGTTTCGCTCTCAACTCTTCCATCAATAAGAACAGTTTCTCTCTATCTAATCTGGCCAGACACTTTACGATTTTGAGCGCCTGTCAGACCTCCCCTCAACCTTGCCTTATCTAAGGGGAGCAATCCCAGCTTCAATCTATATACATAAACTATGCATCCAGAGTACAAAATAAACTCCACTCTAGAAACACGAGACAAATCCAGACAGATGTTCTCAATGGAATAAGCAGAGAGATGCCATCTTTTGGATGAGAGGTTAAACCAAGCCCCTATCGCCCTCTAGGTGGATGTTTAAAAAAAAAGTCCATGGCCACTTTATCCCTGGTGTCCTGGTTAGTTTGTTTCTGGTGGTTTTGGTTGAGGAAGTAATGTTGACTATGACACCAGCACTTTCAGTTTTTCTTCAAATCACACCATGGGATTTTCTTTTACATTCATCGGAGCAGGTAGATGGGAGCTTCTGTTTAACATTTCAACCTGAAGATGGCACCTCCAACTATTCAGCATTTCTTCCATGCTGCTCTGCAGTGTCAGCCTAGATTGTGTCAAGAATGATCCCTGGAATGAAAAGCTTGTAATTTGAGGAATGGTTGAAGACTCTGGTTCTGTTACTCGTTGGGAGTTCAGAAGGATGAGGGAGGATCTTATTGAAACTTACAGGATACATCAAGGCCTGGATAGAGTGAACGTGGAGAGGCTGTTTCCACTAGTAGGAAAAACTAGAATCAGAGGGCACAATCTCAGACTAAAGGGACGATCCTTTAAAACAGAGATGAGGAGGAATTTCTTCAGCCAGAGGGTGGTGAATCTATGGAACTCTTCACCACAGAAGGCTGTAGAGGCCAAACCACTGAGTGTCTTTAAGACAGAGATAGATAGTTTCTTGATTAATATGAGGTTATGGGGAGAAGGCAGGAGAATGGGGATGAGAAAACTATCAGCCATGATTGAATGGCGGAGCAGACTCGATGGGCCTAATTCTGCTCCTATGTCTTATGGCCTTATGTTCAGAACCCAGTCTTCTGGACGGAAAGCTTTTTTCATTAATTCATGGGATTTTGGCTCCTTTGGCTAAGCCAGCATTTATTGCCCATCCCTAGTTGCCCTTGAGAAGGTGATGGTGGTGAGCTGCCTTCTTGAACCGCTGTAGTCTCTGTTGGGTAGGTACATCCACAGTGCAGTTGGTAGGAATTTCCAGGATTTTGACCCAGTGACAGCGAAGGAATGGCAATATAAGGAACGGTGGTATGTTTCCAAGTCAGGACGTTAGGTGGCACGGAAGGGAACCTCCAGGTGGTGTTCCCACGTCTCTGCCGCCCTTAGATTGCATTGGTTGTTGCTTTGTAAAGCGCTGTCAAAGGAGCTTTGATGAGTTCTTGCAGTGTATCTTGTAGATGGCACACACTGCTGCTACTGTGTGTCAATGGTGGAGGGAGTGTGTGTTTGTGGATGGGGTGTCAATGAAAAGTGCTGCTTTAAGGGCAGCACAATGGCACAGTGGTTAGCACTGATGCCTACAGCACTGAGGACCCAGGTTTGATCTCGGCCCCAGGTCACTGTCTATGTAGAGTTTGCACATTCTCCCCATGTCTGCGTGGGTTGCACCCCCGCAACCCAAAGATGTGCAGGTTAGGTAGATTGGCCACACTATATTGCCCCTTAATTGGAAAAAAAATAATTGGGTACTCTAAATTTAAAAAAAAGTTCTACTTTGTCCTGGAAGGTGTCAAGCTTGTTGAGTGTTGTTGCAGCTGCACTCATCCAGGCAAGGAGTATGCCAGCACCTAAGCCAAGTTAATATCCACAAAACTGATGCTATTAATCAATGTTGCATGAGCAAGGGAGAAAGACAAATTGATGTGAAAAGTTAAACTATTACTTCAGCAGAATCACCAGAAACTTGCAAGACTTTAGCTCTGTAGTAATGGGTTTCACTACAATCTGTGAATGGTGCAAGACAAAAATCAGGACATGGCTCCACTGTCAGTGTTGTCAAGTTCAGCTGATTAATTTCAGTCATCAATTTGCTTAGAGTGTGCAAGCTTTTTCCATCTGTTCTGTAACCCCAAAAATGTCCAACTTCAACAACCTGAAGTGAAAAAAGTAAACAATTCATTAAAGTTAATAAATAGCATTATTAGACAACTAACATCAAGTCAAGCACTGCAGTTGCAATTATAATTACTAGATGATGAATGCATTATATTCAAACCTAACAATTCAAAGTTGCATCAGGATTTTCACTTTGCATGGTTGGCAAAATGGTAGTCAATATTAATTTTTCAAATAGCATTCCAATAATTGCATTAGCAAGATTTCTGCACTTTTGCAAATATAAAATAGTGTATATATTCTGTATATAACTGGACTCTAATCATACTACAATTTTGAAACTGGAACCATGAATGTTTACAGCACAGAAGGCAATTCAGCCCATTGTGTCTATGCCAGTTCATTGCTAGAGCAATCCAAAACTAATCTTACTGTCTCAAACTCTCCCTACAGCTTTGCATCTTCATCTACTCAAAATATTTATCCTTTAATTTTTCCCTCAGCAAAAGAAATGATCTTTGCCTCAAATATTCCTCTCAAGTTCACATTTGTTTTCTTACCTCTGTGACATTCATGGTGAAAAAAAGTGGAACAGGATTGCAAGACAATCCCAAAGGACCTCTTGACTTTTCCTCAGGCATCAGCTGAACAGTCCAATTTTGATAGTCTACACAAAATCTGCATCAATGAGATAATTGGTCACATTGTGATTGACTCGTAATGCTTGAAGGAGATGACAATAAATATTGCAGCTCTCTTGGTACCCACATTCCCAAAACAATGATAAAGATGGTGCTGAAATATGCTAAGGTTGTCACTTATACAGTATGAAGCCACTGTTCTTCCAATTTGGATGATATTCCTTTTATACCAAAAAGTAATCATGAAACTGTTGGATTGTCATAAAATCATAAAACCCATCTGGTTTATTAATGTCTTTTCGAGAAGGAAACTTGCTTCCTTACTCCTCTGTAACTCGAGTGCCAAAATAATTTATTCTTAACTGCATTCTGAAGTATTTTAGTAAGCCATTCTGTGTTGAAAACCATTACCAGCGCTTGAAGAGAGTCCACCATCACCTACCTTCTCAAATGCAAATAAAGATGAACAATATCACTCTTGCCAGTGGATTCCCACATCCCAAGAACAAAAATGACACCATATGCATGCAAGGTATACCAAATCAGTATACTCATGTAGTCATGAGAACTTTCAGACAGAATTGGTCTTCACTGACTACAAGATCATCGCTTTATTGCAGAAAACAATCAAAAATCTTCCAAATGGGGGAAGTACGGTGGCACTGCGGTTAGCATTGCTGCCTCACGGCACCGAGGTCCCGGGTTCGATCCCGGCTCTGGGTCACTGTCCGTGTGGAGTTTGCACATTCTCCCTGAGTTTCGCCCCCAAAACCCAAAGATTTGCAGGGTAGGTGAATTGGCACGCTAAAGAGTCTGCCCTGCTCTCTGTGGTACTGCTATCTCATTTCCCCATCAATCATTTTAACACAATTAGAACCATTGAATTCCTACAGTGCAAGAGGCTATTCGGTCTCTGCACATTATTAATTATACAAGTAGAAAGCACTCCACAATTCTTATCCCAGTTCTATACCTTGATTTAACAAGGGACGGTTGCAATATCATAACAGGCGAGTACCCATGTAGAATCTCTTCTTCTAGATCAGCAAGACATCTGAATTTCCTGCAAATCTATGGTCAAATCCAAACTGTATTAATTCCCCAATATTTCAATTTGCAAAACTTTAAAAAGTACACTATTACCGAAATAAGACATTACCTTGGGCGTCGTAAACTTGTACTAGGTTGTCCTTGAATCAATGCTTCAATCTCCTCCACAGGATGAACTTTTAACTGTAAGGGAATGCGTTGCTGGGCCATTTTCAGTGCCATATATACTGCAGGATGGATCTCTGCTCTTTTTATTGGATTTTGCACAAATTCAATAAAACCCCTATTATTGATCAAAACAATGGTTTGTCAAATGCCAGAATAGGATTTGAAACTGACAAATTATAATTTCCAAAAATCATTTAATTTCTTTGGCCTTTGTTTGAAAAGTTACAACAATTCAATCCAGTTATGAGATCATTCTCCCAACATGGACTTTGCTCAAATAGCTTGTCCATTGCCACCAGCCCAAGTAAAAAAGATATATATATTAAAATGCCAGAGCCAATAATTTTCTGTCACATATTACATATTTTCATTATATGGGTTTTGTTCAAAGTCAACTGCAGTTGCACCGATATTAAATGCTGCTTTATGACTAATTCTAATACATTTCATAAATTGTGCGACCACGGTTCATCTGTCGCTCTGCATCGAAACACAGATTCTAGCAACCAGACTAGATTGATCCGTCAGTCAAATCTTACACCATGGATTCCTGACTACTATAGTCTTCTCAATGACACTGAAAATCATAAAATAAGCTTTCATCACTTGTAAACAAATATATAAGGATCATTTGCATCAACTTTAGTGAATCTGTGTTTTAGTATATGCGGTTCAAAATGCAAATTCGACAAATTCTAGAGGGAATCCAGAGTGTAAAATCATTCTCAACTTGCTTTCAGAAAGAAAAACTTCCTTCAGCAACAAAAGGAATCAGAGGTGCCATAAAAACACTTAAAGGCTACCAGAATATATACCATTTTAGGTCTTTTGATATGCCACCATGATCTGAGGGAACTGTACAAATTACATGAAAACTTCCTTCAGCTGTCTGATAGTTTTGATAAATTAGATCTTAAAGCAAAAGAACTGAACTTTACACTCTGCTGTTTAGGATTCCAATACATTTCAGATTGCTTGACCACATTTTGAAGATACCAAGTTGTCAGAACAAATATCTCCTCAGAAAATCTGTTTTCTTTAGCTATTTTCCCAATCAATTTGAGGATATCAGTCCTCTCCTTAGAAAGGCATTTTCTCATTGTTTTGCATTACGTTTTTATTAACTCCATAGGTGTGAAGGCTGAAGTGCCCAGTTCAAAGGAGGCCTCAGCATCGAGCTCAGGAGGTGACCAAAGACTTTGTTGTGTTGAACTCCTGTTCTAAGACAGCTCCATATTGCTGGTTGGAATGTTTTACCCTCAAAGGGATTCAGTGCAATTTGTCTTGATGGTGGCATATTTCTAGGATAGTTCACTGCCAGGGCATTCCTGCTGCCGAGTCAACAACACTAATTCCAGCATTTCTCGTCACCAGGACAATTCTGGTTATGGAACCAGAAAATATTTGTTGACATCAAAGCAGGAGTAGCCAGGTATATTGAAATTAGACTCAACAATCTGAATAGCAATCCCATCATTAAGACTCCATTCAGAATCTTAACAAACAGCTGAATTCTTTCCTTAACTCAATACTCTGAAGGGGGAAAACAAATGTTGCTGCTGATTTAATCTGGGGATAAATTCTTAATGGGAGAGGAAATCCTCCATTGCCAGAGCACCAATACATGCAGTAAGTATCAATAATCTTGAAGTTGTATATTTCAATGCAAATACTAAAATCTTAATGAAATCAATAGTGAAATTGTAAATTTTACCTTGCATCTCAGCAGCACTTCTCCATTTATCCTTTATCTGCAGTCTTTTTGTAATGTGAATTTTATATTTTCTTGATGCAATATAAATTTCCTTACAAGTTCAAAGGATTTTGGATAGACAAGGAAACAATCTAAACATTGCAATTATGCCAATGAAACTTAGAAACTATTCACAAGTTATTGAGATCAAGTTTATATAAAACATACGAATGAAGTTATTGGCAGGCCAAATGAAACTTACTTTGAACCATCAAATGAAATAGCTCCAACTTGACCACACTGCCTGAACAGGGACTGTAGCTGTTGGTAGTACAGGAATCCATAAGGTGAGACATTCCTCACCTATAGCACAAGGACATCAGGATTTAGTTCCACAAACAGAACTGACAGGATAGTTGCTGTGGTGCTCAATGTACAATGTATGTGAATGTTCAATTCTTAATAAACATTTACTAATTTCCCTTTAAATACATTAGATATGAAATGTTTTGATGTATTTCATTGCACCAGGAATTGCAAGTTGACGATAAAGAAAAGGCAGCCCAGACAGTTTTCCACTCCCAAACATAGGAGCAGTAGTCAATTGCAGCAGCCTTATCCAGCAGGCGAGGGAATTGCCATTGAACAGCACACTATTATAGTAAACAGGAAAATAAAGTGGTCAATCAAGAAATTTCAACGAGTTCAAATTTGGCTTTGAACAGTCTGAAAATTGTAAGAGAAAGGAAAGACAGAAAAGAAGAATTCTGCAGTTTTAAACCCGGAAAAAGAATGAATCAGACCATATGGTGGAGGACAAACACAATTTTTTAAAAAAGTGAATAAATGTATAAAATAAATTTTTTTAAAAATATATATATATATTTAGAAAGTATGGGGTAATGTCAGGGGAAGCAAGACCTCCACTTAAAAATTATCACGCTCTTTTTCAAATCCCCTCATGACCTGGCCTCACCTGCTCCCCATCTCTGTAATGTCATAACCCTCCGATATCTGTGCCTACAGTATTCCTGATTTTAATTGCTGCACCACTGGTGGAAACGGTTTTAACTACTGGAGTCCTAAATTCTGAAATTCTATCCCTAAACCTCATCACCTCCCTAATGCTTCTTCCTCATTTAAGACATTCCTTAAAAGTTACTTCTTTGATTAAATATTTGGTCATCTTCCCTAATATCGCCTTGTGTCTATATTCAAATGCTTTGGGAATTTTATGTCCCAAGGACAAGATTTTTTTTTTTTTTTTTTTTTTTTTTTTTTTTTTTTTATAAATGTTTTATTGAAATTTTTTTCCCAAACAACAATTTTTCCCCTCTTACAAAGCAAACGCAACAATAACAATACAGAAATTTTAAACAATACACAAGTAACAAAACCCCTTTATCTTTGACCTAAACTAAACCCCCCCTCCCCCCCCCCCCCCCCCTGGGTTGCTGCTGCTGGTCATCTGTCTTCCCTCTAACGTTCCCCTAGGTAGTCGAGAAATGGCTGCCACCGCCTGGTGAACCCTTGAGCCGATCCTCTCAGGGCAAACTTTATCTGCTCCAGTTTAATGAACCCCGCCATATCATTTACCCAGGCCTCCAGTCCGGGGGGTTTCGCCTCCTTCCACATGAGTAGGATCCTGCGCCGGGCTACTAGGGACGCAAAGGCCACAACGTCGGCCTCTTTCGCCTCCTGCACTCCCGGCTCTTCCGCAACTCCAAATAGAGCTAACCCCCAGCCTGGTTTGACCCGGGCCTTCACCACCCGCGAAATCACTCCCGTCACTCCCTTCCAATACCCTTCCAGTGCCGGGCATGCCCAAAACATATGTGCGTGGTTTGCCGGGCTCCCGCCACACCTCCCACATTTGTCCTCCACTCCAAAGAACCTGCTCAATCTTGCTCCCGTTATGTGTGCTCTATGTAGCACCTTAAATTGAATCAGGCTAAGCCTGGCGCATGAGGAAGAGGAATTTACCCTGCTTAGGGCATCAGCCCACATACCCTCCTCTATCTCCTCCCCTAGTTCTTCTTCCCACTTTCCTTTTAGTTCGCCCACCGACTCCTCCCCCTCTTCCCTCATCTCTCGGTAAATCTCTGACACCTTGCCCTCTCCGACCCACACCCCTGAAAGCACCTTGTCCTGTATCCCCTGTGTCGGGAGCAATGGAAATTCCCTCACCTGTTGTCTAGTAAATGCCCTCACCTGCATATATCTCAAGAAATTTCCCCGGGGCAACTTATACTTTTCCTCCAATGCTCCCAAGCTCGCAAAAGTCCCATCTATAAATAAATCTCCCACCCTCCTAATTCCCAACTGGAACCAGCTCTGAAATCCTCCATCCATTCTTCCTGGGGCGAACCTATGGTTGTTCCTGATTGGGGACCCCACCAGGGCTCCCCGCACCCCTCTCTGTCGCCTCCACTGTCCCCAGATATTCAATGTTGCCGCCACCACCGGGTTCGTGGTAAACTTTTTAGGTGAGATCGGTAGCGGCGCCGTCACCAGCGCCTCTAAACTCGTCCCTTTACAGGACTTTCTCTCCAGTCTTTCCCACGCCGCTCCCTCACCCTCCATCATCCATTTACGTATCATTGCCACATTGGCGGCCCAATAGTAATCGCCCAAGTTCGGTAGTGCCAATCCTCCTCTGTCCCTACTACGCTGAAGGAACCCCCTCCTTACTCTCGGAACTTTCCCTGCCCACACGAAGCTCGTGATGCTCCTGTCTATTTTATTAAAAAAGGTCTTAGTGATTAGTATAGGGAGACATTGAAATACAAATAAGAACCTCGGGAGGACCATCATCTTAATTGCTTGCACCCTGCCCACCAGCGATAGAGGCTGCATGTCCCACCTCTTGAAGTCCTCCTCCATTTGTTCTACCAACCGTGTCAGATTAAGTCTGTGCAAGGTTCCCCAGCTCCTAGCGATCTGAATCCCCAGGTATCGGAAGTTTCTTTCCACTTTCCTTAGAGGCAAGCCTTCTATCTCTCTACTCTGGTCCCCTGGATGTATCACAAATAATTCACTCTTTCCCATGTTTAGCCGATACCCCGAGAAATCCCCGAACCCCCTCAAAATTCGCATAACCTCTATCATTCCCCCCGCTGGGTCCGACACGTATAACAATAGGTCATCCGCATATAACGAGACTCGGTGTTCTTCTCCCCCTCTAATCACCCCTCTCCATTTCCTGGAGTCTCTCAACGCCATGGCCAGAGGTTCAATTGCCAACGCGAACAACAATGGAGACAGCGGGCATCCCTGTCTTGTTCCCCTATATAGTCGGAAATACTCCGATCTATGTCGACCTGTAACTACGCTTGCCGTTGGAGCCCCATAAAGAAGTCTAACCCAGCTAATAAACCCGTTCCCAAACCCAAACCTCCTTAACACTTCCCATAAATACTCCCACTCCACCCTATCAAATGCCTTCTCTGCGTCCATTGCCGCCACTATCTCTGCCTCCCCCTCCACTGGGGGCATCATTATCACCCCTAATAGTCGTCGCACGTTAACATTCAGTTGTCTCCCTTTTACGAACCCTGTCTGATCTTCGTGCACCACCCCCGGGACACAGTCCTCTATCCTCGATGCCAGTACCTTTGCCAACAATTTGGCGTCCACGTTCAACAATGAAATGGGTCTATAGGACCCGCACTGCAACGGATCTTTATCCCTCTTCAAAATTAACGATATCGTCGCCTCCGACATCGTCGGGGGTAGAGTCCCCCCTTTCCTGGCCTCATTGAACGTCCTCACCATCAACGGGGCCAACAAGTCCACATATTTTCTGTAATACTCCACCGGGAACCCGTCTGGTCCTGGGGCCTTCCCTGCTTGCATGCTTCCCAGTCCCTTAATAACCTCGTCCACCCCAATCGGTGCCCCCAGGCCTACCACCCCCCGCTCCTCCACTTTCGGGAACCTCAATTGGTCCAGGAACTGCCGCATCCCCTCCTCTCCCTCTGGGGGTTGAGACCTATACAGTTCCTCATAGAAGGTCTTGAACACCTCGTTTATCTTTCCTGCCCTTCGCACCGTGTCTCCCCTTTCGTCTCTAATTCCTCCTATTTCCCTCGCTGCTGCCCTCTTTCGCAATTGATGAGCCAACAGGCGACTCGCCTTTTCCCCATATTCATACCTCCTCCCCTGTGCCTTCCTCCACAGTACCTCCGCCTTTCTGGTGGTCAGAAGGTCAAATTCCGTCTGGAGTCGTCTCCTCTCCCTGTACAATTCCTCCTCCGGGGTCTCTGCAAATTCCCTATCCACCCTTAAAATCTCCCCCAGTAATCTTTCCCTTTCCTTGGCCTCTGTTTTCCTTTTGTGGGCCCCAATGGAGATCAGCTCTCCTCTGACCACCGCTTTTAGTGCTTCCCATACCACTCCCACAGGGACCTCGCCGTCGTCATTGACCTCCAGGTATCTCTCAATACACCCCCGCACTCTTGCACACACTCCCTCATCCGCCATCAGTCCCACATCTAATCGCCAGAGTGTTCTCTGCTCCCTTTCCTCTCCTAATTCCAGGTCCACCCAATGTGGGGCATGATCCGAAACCGCTATGGCTGAGTACTCAGCTTCTTCCACCCTAGAGATCAACGACCTTCCCAAAACAAAAAAATCTATCCGGGAGTACACTTTATGGACATGGGAGAAGAAGGAATACTCCCTAGCCCTAGGTCTAAGAAATCGCCATGGATCCACTCCCCCCATTTGGTCCATAAACCCCTTTGTACCTTGGCCGCTGCCGGCCTTCTTCCGGTCCTTGAGCTGGATCTATCTAGCCCCGGGTCCAGCACCGTATTAAAGTCCCCTCCTAAAATCAAGTTTCCTACCTCCAGGTCCGGTATACGTCCCAGCATCCGTCTCATAAATCCCGCATCGTCCCAGTTTGGGGCATACACGTTAACCAACACGACCTCCATTCCCTCCAGCCTGCCACTCACCATTACATATCTACCTCCGCTATCTGCTACAATGTTCTTTGCTTCAAATGCGACCTGTTTCCCCACCAAAATGGCCACCCCTCTATTCTTTGCGTCCAGTCCTGAGTGGAACACCTGTCCCACCCATCCTTTCCTTAGCCTAACTTGGTCCGCCACCTTTAGGTGCGTCTCTTGGAGCATAACCACGTCTGCCCTTAGTCCTTTCAAATGCGCGAGCACTCGGGCCCTTTTTATCGGTCCGTTCAGGCCTCTCACGTTCCACGTGATCAGCCTCACTAGGGGGCTACCTGCCCCCCTCCCGTGTCGACTAGCCATTACCTTCTCTAGGCCAGTCCCATATCCCGCCTCCGCGCTCCCGCTCGCTCCCCCAGCGTCGCACACCATCCCCGCCCACCCACTCTTTAGCCATTTCCTTTTGGATTTCCGCAGCAGCAACCCAGTTGTCCCCCCCCCCCCTTCTCCCTCCCTCCTCCCCTCCCCGCTAGATCTCTTTCCCAAGGACAAGATTTTAAGATACAAACGAGAAATCGCAAGACTGCAACGAGCAACCTCAAGAGTGAAACAAAGAACATTCAAGACTGAAACAATCCATCAGATGATAAACAATTTTACTTATTTTGTCCTGAATGTGAGGTATTAGAGAAGTGTGCCAGATATGGAAACAGAGTTCAAATTTTGGGGACAATTTCCCATGATACCTCAGGTGCTGAAGGGTCTCCAAGTTAATGAAGATGCGATCGTCACCTGAAATACCAGTTTAGTGCAAGATACCAAGTTAGCAATCAAGTTGAAGCTTGCACAAGGAATGTTGCCAAGAGGATTGTTCGAAGACTTGTTGCCACTTAAATTGCCTGCTGGCATTCATTAACACAGCTACATAATATTAAGGCAAATAGCACTTGATTGACATCAGCTCCTAACAATGACTATATATTTGGGAATAACAAGTTATTGCAGAGACTTGAGCGCTACTTAATGGTACATCATCTTTTACTGTTCATTGTTGCTGGAAATTTGAAGGAGACTTCTGAAGCACGTCAGTTAACTTTCTTGGGCACTATCAACACATTCTGGAAATTCTCGAAAGAGAGTAATTGATGTGCTACTTTATCGGACAGCTTACACAAGACACCTGGAAAAGGGGAGTGCTTGGTCATTGGCATCGTGCAGGGTTCCTTGGCCAGCAAGAGGACTGGGAGGACAGGAGGAAAGGCACAACACCACCAACTGCTCCAGGAGAAGGCGACAGAAAGGGGATCAGGACTCCTCCCCCACTATGGCTGCAGGATACTTCTCAAACATCCCCCATATGGACCTGCAGGGCCACATCAAAAAATGAGTATGCCTCTTCACTTGGCCTCTAAGTCATCCTGAAACGTATCACTCATTTTGTCAGCCAGCTTTCTTCCTTGCGGCGTCAGGAAATCTGGTTCAATTCTGGCCTCGAGTGATTGTGTGGGGTTTGCAGGTTCTTCCCGTGTCTGTGCGAGTTTCCCCTAGG
Source organism: Scyliorhinus torazame (assembly GCF_047496885.1). Lineage (NCBI taxonomy): Eukaryota > Metazoa > Chordata > Chondrichthyes > Carcharhiniformes > Scyliorhinidae > Scyliorhinus > Scyliorhinus torazame. The sequence goes on from NC_092708.1 coordinate 335,309,180, forward strand.
TGCTCCGGTTTACTTTATAGTCCAAAAATGTGCAGGTTAGGTGGATTGGCCATGCTAAATTGCCACTTAGTGTCCAACAATTTGCAGGTTAGGATACGGAAGTAAGTGGACCTATGTGGGGTGCTCTTTCAGAGGGTTGATATAGACTCAATGGGTCGAATGGCCTCCTTCTGCACTCTCGGGATTCTATGGATCTATGGAATTGGGACCCACGTAAGTACTCCACAAAAATTGCATCTAATCAACACCCGAGTGGTAAATCTGCAGGTGTCTGTTTAGTATCTTGAGGCAAATTCAAATTATGGTAATTAGAAATCAGGATCAAAGTTGTTGAAACTAGATTTTCAAATATGCATGTCTTACTAGCACAGCATGCATTTGCAACAATTCATAAAAATTACCATCCCTTCCAACCCGGTCTTTCTCTTTTAATACAATTTCAATTTCTAAATAGAGAAAGTAAATAGTTGTTAACTAGGGTCTTTTAATCCCACTTCTATTGTGATCATCACAGAGAAAAGAAATGCACCATTGTGAAATATACCAGTTCCGATATACCCACCTGGGTTATAGTTGTCCACCTTTCTTGTATCACACAATGTATGTATATAATTATGATAGGAAACAGAAAAATGGCTGTTCATATTCATTAGTACAAAGGACACAGCTATATCATCAAAATTACTGGTCCATAAAACATTCTTGCCAATAGTCAAGTGCTTTCACAACATTGCACAAATCATTTTGAAATTTAAAAACTGGAATTGCATTGTTTCATGACAATACAACATAATTGGAACAAAATCCATAATTATGATTTTACGCCCTGCAACCTCAAATCCAACATTTATGGTTGAGCATAAAGCTATGTAAAATTTTAACTTCTAGTGGAAGTAATGATTTTTAGTTATTTCAAAATGAGTTTTGCGATCAAGTAAGTGCACAAAGACATTTTGCATTCTACTGCAAACAGTTCAGGATATTTCTTGAATCATGAGGTTAGGCATAACAAATAAAATAAATGGTAGAAAAGGAGTACTTTTAAAATTGAATAGATAAGACCATAAGACGCAGGAGCAGAAGTGCACCATTCGGTCCATGGGGTCTGCTCCGCCATTCAATGAAATCATGACTGATCTGATATGATAATCTTCAACACTACTTTCCTGCCTTGTTCCCATAACCCATGATTCCCTTACTAATTAAAACATCTGTCTCCAGTCTTCTGCAGTACAGAATTCCACTACACTTGGGGAAGAAATTCCTCCTCATCTCTGTATTAAATGGGCAACCCTTTACTCTGAGATTTAAAAAAAAAAATTTAGAGCACCATGGGCTCTTATCTTATTAAGTCATCTTTAGTACGGTACCTTACTTTTTGGAAATCCAAGTTTATTGCCTCCACTCGTTCCCCTTTATCGATCCTGTTCATTACTACCAAAAATAATTCTAATTAATTGGTCAGGCATGGTTTCCCTTTCATGAAGCCCATGCTGACTCTGCTTGATTATATTGTGTCTTTCCAAATGCTCTGCAATTACATCCTTGATAATGGACATAACATTTTCCAATGACAGAAGTTAAGCTAACTGGCCCATAGTTACCTGCTTTTTGTCTCCCTCCCTTTTTGAAAAAGTGTATTAAATTGGCAGTTTTCTAATTCTCCGGATTACCAGTGCATCTACCATCTCGCAGCTACTACTTTTAATATCCTAGGCTGTAACCCATCATTCTCAGGGGACCCATCGGCCTTTCGCCTCTTGAGTTTCCCCAGTAATTTTTCTCCAGTGATAGTTATTGTATTTATTCACTTCCTCTGCCCACCCCACCCCACCCATATTTTGCCCCTTGATTATTTAATATTTTTTGGAATGCTATCAGTGTCTTCTACTGTGAAGACTGACACAAAGTAATTATTTAACTCCTCTGCCGTTTCCTGGTTCCCGATTATTATTTGCCCAGTTTCATTCTCCAAGAGGCCTATGTTCGCTTTATACATTCTCAGAAGGTCTAACTGTCTGCTTTTATGTTCTTTGCTGGTTTACCCTCATAGTTTATCTTCTCCCTCTATTGTTTTTCTGGTCATCGTTTGTTGGTTTTTAAAACTTTCCCAATCCTCTGGTTTACCACAAATATTTGCCATATGTTTTTTATTCCAGTTTAATACTTCCCTTAACTTCTTTGGTTAACAATGGTAGTTTTATCCCGCTCCTAGAATCCTCCTTCCTCACATATATCTTTTTTGTTGTGAGTCATGAACTGTTTTCATAACCGTCTACCATTGCTGATCAACGGTCTTTTCTACTAACTCCTTGTCCAGTCCACTCCAGCCAACACTGCCCCCATACCTTTGTAATTCCCCTTATTTAAGTTTAGCGCAGTTGTTTCTGACCCAGGTTTCTCACACTCAAACTGAACGCTAAATTCTACCATGTTATGGTCACTGTTTCCAAGGGGATCTTTTACCCAGACTGTTTATTAAACCCGCCTCATTACACATTATCAGATACAAAATATCCTGATTCCTGGTTAGATCCACAACATGATTTTTCCTCATGCCACCTCTGCCAATTTGATTTTCCTAATCCACGTGAAGATTAAAGTCACCCATTATTAATGTACTGCCTTTTTTACATGCCCTCATTATCTCCTGATTTATTCTCCATCCTACTATAAAGCTACTTTAAGGAAGCCTATAGATTACTCCCACCAGTGTCTTCTTCCACTTGTTAATTCTTACCTCCACCATATGGATACTCAAGAGTATCCTCCACATATAGATATTTAGAACAAACTACAGCATTTACATTTAAAAGTTTGCTAATGCAACTTTATCAGGACTCTCCAGAAAATATACCAGATTTATTATAAAATGAAGTACACCATTTTTTTCCAAATCAACTTACCACTACTGTAGTTCTATAATCTTTTCTAGCCAGCTCTTTCACAGCAATTTCTTGAGAGACTGGACCAAATGTAAAATAATTGGGGTAAAAAGCTCCAGCAAGAACAACCTGTTGGAAAAGAACTTTGCAATATAAAGTCAGTACAAAATGCAATTCATCCTATCTTTTTAAATCATGCCCAGTTCACTTGGGGAAGTATCTATAGAAATATTGCGCACCAAAAGACCACATCAATGCATTAGAACACAAAGCGATTGAAGTTACTCGACCATTCTCTACTCCTGTTGTGCCAGAACCTAGTCTACACAGGAACTTTGTATTTGGACTCAAGAGGCAGAGTCTCTGCCGATTGTTTACAAGACTAGTGATGCACAAAAGCGGAAACCGCCAGGGGATACGCATGTTGTATAATAGACGTCACAACATATCAGGCTGTACATGTTGCAATGTAAACTGCGGTCAAGACTTGGGTAAGGTATTAAGCTGGAAAAAAATATGAACATTGAAGCATTGTGAAAATAAAACAGTACCTGCAGAATGAATCTCTGCTTGTGTACATACTCTTCATCTGTGCATCCATGCAGGCGATCAATATACATATTGAAACATTGGACACGTTCCTTCAGCTCCTCATACAACTGTGCAACCTAAAATGAACCAGTCAAAAAATTAATGTTCCAGGAATACATGCTTCATAAGGTAGGAGGGGGCATTTAGCCACAGAGTTAATTTTTTTTCTTTGAAACCCACATCACCCCTTACCACAGACCGCACCCAATTCCCAAACTATGATTACCTCATGAATGATGGCACAGGATATGCCTCCACTACACTTTGTAAGGATCGTTTACCACACTTTAGTATTTATATTTCTAAAAGAGGATGTCTAGATTCCCTTTTATGTTAGTTGCCAATCTCTTCAAATGCTCGGTTTTCTCTCATTTCTTTTTTCACTTCCACTTTGAAGTTTTTACATTCCGTGCGATTCTGAATTGTAATATCCACCTGACGTTTGTCATATCTATTTCATCTCACTATCTCTCATCATCCAGCAAATTCTGGCTTTGTTGTCTGACCTTTCCCCACCGTGAGGATGTATTTTGACTGTACCTGAATACATCTCCTCTTCAAAAACAGCCCATTTCTACATCAAATGAATTTGAAGTTACTGAGAGAAGAGAATGGAAATTGCAGAGATAGTGACCATAATCTTCCAATGTTCCTCAGAAAAAGGAGTGGTGCCAGAGGATTGGAAAATTGCATATGTTTACATCCTTGTTGAAAAACAGATGCAAGGATAAGTCCAACTGCAGGCCAATAGCAATCACACTCAGTGGTGGGGCAATTTTCAGAAATGATAACCTGCGACAAAATTAACACACACATTTGGACAAATGTGGATTAATTAAAGAAAGTCAGTTTATCGAACATCTTTTATAGGAAATTGTTTGAGTTTCTAATGAAGTAACAAAGAGGGTTGAGTAAGTACATGGTCGACTTCTGGTGGCGGCTATGGAGTGAAAGGTCGCTGATTTGGTAGCTCCCCCTCGTGGTGGACTTTTGGGACCTTTTCCCCCAATTTATGGGGGATTTGACAGGTAAATTTGGAGACTGGTGAGGCAGAGAAGAGGAATCACCCACCAGTTTATAGAGTTGTGGACCAGAAGTGGTCTGCAAAGAGGAGATTGTTGGGCAACGAAGAGAGTGCAGCCTGCAGCATAGGAAAACATGGTGGAGGTTCGGGAGCTCGGACCAGCTGTTGAAATTCCTCCAGGAGAGTTTTGCCACGCAAAGACACAAGTACCTGGACCCGATTAAGACAGGGATTGATCGGGTGGAGAAAAGGCTAGGGACTGGCAATCCAGAAGGTGGAAGAGAAGGTGGCTGAGCACAAGGACCAGCTAACTGCGATGGCAATGGAGATGGATCTGATGTGGGACCATCAGGAAAGGCTGCAGGGGAAGGTGGAGGATTTGGAGAACAGATCGCGCAGGCAGATCGTTGGCCTCCCGGAGGGCATCGAGAGATCAGACACAGGGGCATACATGGCACGTATGTTTGAGAAGCTGCTTGGCGATAGTGCGTTTGCTCGACCCCTGGAAGTCGACAGGACGCAGCGAGCACTTGCGAGGAAGCCGCGTGTGAATGAACCGCCGAGGGCGATGGTGGAACGCATGCACCAGTTCCTGGATAAGGAACAGATTTTGAGGTGGGCCAGGCAGACGCGGAGCTGCAAATGGGAAAACAACGAGCTGCGCATTTACCAGGACTTGGGTGCGGAGCTGGCCAAGAGAAGAGCGAGCTTTAACAAGGTTAATCGGTCCTCTTCAAGGGGGTGAAGCTCGGCATGTTGTACCCAGCTCGTCTGTGGGTCACTTACCAGGGCCGAGAATTTTATTTTGGATCGCCGGATGAGGCAATAAACTTTGTCAAAGACAGGAGACTGGCAGGTGATTGAGGACATTGACCTTGGGGACAAGTGATTCTGTGCCTGTGCTGCTAAATTTATTTTCTTTTTGAGCGGTGTATGTAGTGTGTTTGTACCAAATGTTTTGGGCAGTTGCTCAGTTTTGAGTGCAGGTTAACTTTGTTCTTGTGGGGGGATGGTGGGTCGTATTTTCTTCTTTGTGTTTGTTGGGGATTGTGATGTTTTGCATCTGTATGTTCGAGCGGGGGGGGAAAGGGGGAAACAATAGAGGGTAGGATGCATGGTGCCATGGGCTACCAGGCTAGCTGGGTGGACTAGCTCACGGAAGCGCCGTGGGGGGCAAGCAGGTGACTAGTTTGATGTGGGGGCTGGGATTGTTATTTTGTTAGTTAGGGGGGGGGGGGGGGGGGGAGAAATTATTCTGCTGACAGGGGAGGGACTGGCGTTGGGAGACAAATTGGAGGTTGAGAACGGTGGGCGCCCGAGGGCGGGCCCGAGGAGGCACGGGACGTGAGCTGGAGGCTGGCAAAGGGTGATGGTTGATCGGCACTGGGAGGGGGTGCCCCCTGACCAAGTGTGAGGGGGCAAAATGGGCCGGTCAAGGTAGCTCACGTGTTCGCGCATTTGAGGAGGTTGAAGGCGGACGTGGCAATGCTACAAGAGACACACCTGAGGGTTGTGAATCAGACTAGACTAAAGAAGGGTGGGTCGGGCAGGTATTTCACTCGGGGCTAGACTCCAAAACTAGGGGGGGTTGCGATCATGATCAATAAGCGGGTGTCATTTGAGGTAGTGAATATAATGGCGGATTCAGGGGGTAGGTATATCATGGTGAGTAGGAAGCTGGAGGGGATGCTGGTGATATTACTGAATATCTACACACCAAAGTGGGACGAAGCAGAGTTTATGAGGCAGGAGTTAGGGAAGATCCCGGACCTGGACTCGCATAAGCTGATCATGGGGGGGAAACATCAATACGGTCATTGATCAGAGGTTGGATCGGTCGAATTCAGGGACAGGGAGGGTGAAAGAACTAAAGGGATTTATGGAACAGATGGGGGGCATTGATTTTTTTCATTTTAAACAGGGCATTACTGGCGGGGGTAATGGATACCGAGTATTCGGTGATTGTTGTGTCGGATCATGCCCCTCACTGGGTGGATCTATGGGTGGGCAAGGAGAGGGGTCAGCACCCACAATGGAGATTGGATGTGGCACTGTTAGCGGATGAGGGGTTGTGCAGGCGGGTGAGGAAGGCCATCCAGAATTATTTGGAGATAATTGATACGGGGGAAGTTTTGGCAGCAACGGAATGGAAAGCGCTGAAGAAAGTGATTAGGGGGAGCTAATTTAGATACGGGCTCATAGGGAGGAGGTGGAGCGGGAGAGATGGATAGGCTGGTGAGGGAAATACTCCAGGTGCATAGAAGGTATTCTGAAGTCCCGGAGGCGGGGTTGTTGAAGGAGCGGCAGAAACCGCAGATGGAGTTTGGTCTGCTAGCCACAGGAAAGGCGGTGGGACAGTTGAGGAAGGCATGGGGGCGTATATGAGTACGAGTATACGAGTATATGAGAAGGCCAGGAGGATGCTAGCACACCAGCTAAGAGGAAGGCGGCCACAGAGATAGGAAAAGTGAAGGACAGAGGGGGGGGGTGGGAAACGGTCTTGGACCCAGCAGGGGTGAATGGGATGTTTAAGGAGTTTTACAGTCGGCTCTATGGGTCGGAACCCCCAGCTGGGATTGAGGGGATGAGGCAGTTTTTGGAAAGTTTGGAGTTTCCGAAGGTGGAGAAAGGGTTAGTGACGGATTTGGGAGCCCCGATCGGGATTGTAGAAGTAGCAGAGGGATTGGAGGCCATGCAGTCGGGCAAGGCCCTGGGACCGGACGGTTACCCTGTGGAATTCTAAAAGAAATTCTCTGGGATGCTGGGCTCGCTGCTGGTGAGGACATTTAATGAGGCTAGGGAGTGAGGTGCCCTTCCCCCAACAATGTCGCAGGCCTCAATATCATTGATCCTGAAGCGGGGGAAGGACCCAGAGCAATGTGGGTCATACAGACCGATCTCCCTACTGAATGTCGATGCCAAATTTCTGGCCAAACTTTTGGCCTCAAGGATAGAGAACTGTGTTCCGGAGGTGATAGGGTAAGACCAGGCGGGGTTTGTTAAAGGCAGACAGATAACGACCAACGTTAGAAGGTTGTGATCATGATGCCCTCCAAGGGGAGGGAGGCAGAGGTACACAGGGTCTCATTATATGCAGACGACGTACTCCGAAAGATCTCCGACCTGTTCGGGGGGGATGGTGGAGATTATGCGGATATTCGGGGAATTTGGCTGGTTCTCGGGGTACAGATTGAATATGGGTAAAAGTGAGTTTTTTGTGATCCAGGCGAGGGGGCAGGAGGGGAGACTGGGGGAGTTGCCGTTTAAACTGGTGGGAGGGAGTTTCCGTTATTTGAGAATTCAGGCACGGGGATGGGAGCAATTACATAAATTAAATTTGTCCCAGCTAGTTGAACAAATGAAGGAGGACTTTCGGAGGTGGGACATGCTCCCGTTGTCACTGATGGGAAGGGTACAAACCGTAAAAATGACTGTCCTCCCGAGGTTTCTGTTTATTTTCCAGTGCCTCCCTATTTTCTTACCAAAGGCCATTTTTAAGCGATGAATAGGGTGACCTCTGGTTTTGTCTGGGCGGGTAAAACCCCGCAAGTAAAGAAAGTATTGCTGCCGCTGCCGAAGTTTAGTAATTACTACTGGGCGGCAAATATAGCCGTGATCAGGAAGTGGGTAGTGGGGGGGTGGAAGAGTTTGGGAGCAATGGTAACTGCTCCTCTGCCGTTCGCCGGCCCGGTGCTTGCCCTGAGAGTCTGGGGCAGTGGTGGAAGCATATGGGAGTGGAGGGAGCGTCGGTGTGGGCTCCAACTTGTAGTAATCACCGGTTTGTCCAGGGGAGGATGGATGGGGGGTTTTGGATGTAGCAGAGAGCAGGGATTGAGAGGCTGAGGGATCTATTTATTGATGGGAGCTTTCCATGTTTAGAGGATTTGGAGGAGTTTGAATTGCCGGGAGGGAATGAGTTTCGATATCTGCAGATAAGGGATTTAGTGTGAAGGCACGTTGCGACCTTTCCGTTTCTACCGCCACAGGGGATACAGGACAAGGTAGTTTCTAAAACGGGGGTGGGGGAGGGGAAGGTTTCAGATATCAATAAAGAACTCATGGAGTGGGAGGAAACTCAAGATAGGTGAGCTAAAGAGTAAATGGGAAAATGAGCTTGGAAGGGAGGTAGAGGCGGGTCTGTGGGAAGATGCCCTGAACAGAGTCAACACGTTCTCATCATGTGTTAGGCTCAGTCTGATACAATTCAAGGTGATTCACTGGACACACATGACGGTGGCCCGGATAAGCAAGTTTTTTTGGATACAGGACAAGTGTGTGAGGTGTGCGGAAGGGCCAGCAAACCATGTCCATATGTTTTGGGGATGCCCGAAGTTTAGGGGATATTGGCAGGGATTTGCGGATGTCATGTCCATGGTACTAAAAACTAGGGTGGCCCCAAGTCCAGAGGTGGCGATTATCGGACTGTCGGAAGATCCGAGCGTCCAGGGGGCGAGAGAGGCTGACGTTTTGGCCTTTGCCTCCTTGGTAGCCCGGAGACGGATCTTATTAGCGTGGGGGGACTCGAAGCCCTCAAAATCAGGGGTTTGGGTTAGCGACATGGCTGGGTTTCTCAGACTTGAGAAAATTAAGTTCGCCCATGAGAGGATCAACATTAGGGCTCTTTACCGGTTCGTCCGGAGGTGGCAGCCGTTTATCGACTTTCTCGGAGAAATTGTCAGCAGATTCAATAAGGGGGGGGTTAGGTTATTTTGTAGGCGGGAACAATGGAAGATGGAAGGATGAATTACGCACTGAACGATGTGTACATTTGTATTTGTATTGTTTGTTGTTATAAAATCATAAATGCCTTCATAAAATGTTTTTTTTTTAAAAAGAGTAAGTACATGGACTTCCAAATGACGCTTAGGTAAGTGTCACATAACAGGCTCGTCAGCACAGTTGGAGCTCATGGAACACAAGGGGCTCAATCAGCAAGCATAAAAATTTGACTGAATGACAAAAACGGGAGTAGTGGTAAATTGGTGTTTTTCAGACTAGAGGAAGGTATATAGTGAGGTTCCTCTGGGGCTAGTACCAGGATCACTTCTTCATATACATTAAATTACACAGATTTGGATGTGTAGGGTACAATTTCTAAAAACTGCAGATGACAGAAAAAATGGAAATATTGTGAACACTGAAGAGGAGGGCAGTAATACAATTTAAAAGGACACAGAAATGTTGGTGGAACAGGCAGATTAAATTTAATACACAAGTGTGAAGTATACACTTTAATAGGAAGGTGAAGAGGCAGAATAATATAAATAATACAATTTTAAATGGGAGTGCAGGAGCAAAGGGACACTTATGGTGGCAGGGCAGTTTGGAAACAATGGTTAGTAGTGCATACAAGTGTCTAGGCTTTATAAGAAGACGCATAAAGTACAAAAGCAAGGAAGTTCTGAAGCATTGTTAAACAGTGGTTCACCTCAACTGGAGCAGTGTCCCTAATTCTGGACACCATACTGTTGGAACAATGTGAAGGCATTATAAAGGATGCAGAAGGATTGATGGAAATGGCTGCAGGGCTGAGAAACTTCAGCTACATGGATAGGTTTCAGAAGTTGCAGCTGTTCTCCTCGGGAGGTGAAGATGAAGAGAAGTTGATACAGATATTAAATATCATAAGGTGTCTTGACAAAGTAGACAGAGAGAAACTTTTCCCACTGGCTAAAGGGTTGAGAACAATGCCACAATGATTTACGGTGATTGCCAAAAAAAGCAAAGGCAACATTTGGAAAGATCTTTTTTACACAGAGAACAATTAGGATCTGAAATGCACTGTCTGAAAGTATGGTGGAGGCAGACTCAATCAAGGTTTGTAAAAAAGAATCGGATAATTATCTGAAGAGAAAATACTTGCAGGGTTACCAGGTAAAGGCAGGAAAGTGGGACAGGCAAAATGTTCTGAGAGAAAACCAAATTGCATCTTTCTATGCTACAACCATTAAATGATATTATGATCTTTAGAGGTTTAAAGATATTCTTCTGTCTCAGAGCTTTGTCTTCCTTGGTAAAGAAACTCATTCTGTAAGTTACATCATTTCCATCCTGTTAAAATATCTCTATTCCATTACCTTACTACAGAAAAATACACGCAAAGACAAATCCTTTTCTTTTTCCTAATTCCTATAATTAGATTTCCATTCCTTCCACCCAACTCCGCAATTCACTTCAGTGCTAGATCTGCTACTTTCTCCTCCCCATAAAAGCAGTATTTTGTATACCTTTTCAGAAAACATACAACTGAAGACAACAAGCTATGAATAGCTCTTTGATATGGGAAACAAGAAGTCTGGTTCTTAGAAAGGAACACGACAGTGACCAGATAATTAGAAAATCATCACATATTAACAATACGCTTACTGCAATTTAATAATCCACAAAAATAAACTCACCTCTTTTATTCTTTTTATCTGGACATAATTTGATTTGCCCCATTCTAACTCAGCCTGTGTCACATCAACAACAAAAGTCAGAATATGTGGATGATACATGAATTGATGAAGACAACATTTAAATATTGAGTCATGAAACATCAAAACAGTGAATTATAAACAAGAGTCAATAATGTCAAGAGTTAAAGTCAAATTAATCGGACTACATTTTTATGGACTGCATATGTTTTATGAGTCTCAAAGTTGAAAAGATCCAATGACAGTCAAGGACTTTTATCATGTTGCACAATTATTTTAATAGAGATTGAGAAATATCAGAGGGTTATCCTAGTTTTATAAAACTTCAGTGATTCCACATAAATGCAGCCCAAGAAAATCATATAGCCATCCAATTATAATTTGGCAAGAATACTATTTTTAATTAGGCTAAGGGTAGACTGGTTGAGGAAGACCATTAACCTACTATGGTGATTGTTCCTTTTAAGTGCAGCACATGCCATGTGTGATTGTCCCTTTAAGGGCAACACAGCAGATGAAGGGTCACATGGCCTGTGTTGTTCCAAAGGGACAATCACCAAACCTACTTACAGTAGTCACTGACTGAATAACTCTGACGTTTTGATGTATATTCAAACAGAAAATGGGTGGAAAAGCTCTTGCAATTGCAGTGAGTTGCTTCCATATCATTAGTATGTTTTCAACTACTTTAAAAAAAAAATCTATATCCCTCCAATCTTCATTTGCTTTCCATCACACCCTTCCAATCCCTGCACCTTCAACTGTGAATGAATAGACTGCAAAGGCATTGCCGTTGATTTGGATTGCTTGCAGCATTTAAAATCCTGGTGTTGGAACCTCTCCTTTACCACAGCAGTCATAGATTATCATTGAATTTATAGTACAGAAGGAGGCCCATCGAGTCTGCACCGGCTCTTGGAAAGAGCACCCTGCTCAAGGTCAACACCTCCACCCTATCCCCATAACCCAGTAACCCCACCCAACACTAAGGGCAATTTTTGGACACTAAGGACAATTTATCATGGCCAATCCACCTAACCTGCACATCTTTGGATTTGTGTGAGGAAACCGGAGCACCCGGAGGAAACCCACGCACACACGGGGAGGATGTGCAAACTCCGCACAGACAGTGACCCAAGCCGGAATCGAACCTGGGACCCTGGAGCTGTGAAGTAATTGTGCTTTCCACAATGCTACCGTGCTGCCCATGTGCCATCCATGTGTCGATGATGCTCCCATGATAATGCTGGATAGGAAATTATGGAGTTTTGATTTGAGTACGAATGAAGGATATCCAAATCAGGGTGGTTTGTGATTCAGAGGGTGGCTTGGTGGTAACTGTACTCCCATGATCTTACTTCTCATTCTCTCAGTGGTAGAGATCACAGGGCTGGCTGGACAGTTGTTGAAAGACTGGTATGTTGCTGCAGTACATCATGTCAATGGTATGTTCTGCAAACTGAGTGTGCTGGTGGTGAGAGTAGTCTAAAGGCCCTTCCTGTTGATTCCCTTACTTCCAATTTCTTTTATTTTGCCATTATCATTCTTGATCCATGGATGTTGAATGGACATGTACCTCAAGCTGAGGAAGTGAGGAACTCAAAAGTTGTGCTAGCTCAGAACTCCAACTTTTTGGCACCCGAGAGAGATCGGAGCGATTTGGTTTGATTAGTTGGCTGGTGGCCAATGGATTGGCAAAAGGCTGTACTCTGCCCAGCGATAGGCAGTCATTGGGTCCTATCCAAGTGGGATGGTTTTCAGAGAACCAGGAAACGACAGTCAGGTCCTGGGCGCTCAGAAAAGAGGTTGAGTGTGTCTCTCTCTCTCTCTCTTTTTCTCTTTCTCCAGGAAAGCTACATAGCTGCCGTATTTGAGAACCTGGATGAATTTACAGTGAAAACCATTACAAACGAAACAAAAACCTTGAACTGAAAGCCTAGACTGAAGGAAGGTATGCGAGAAGACAATCATCTGAAACAAAGACTCTTATCCTACTTTCATCATAATTTTACACCCCTCTTTTCCCTTCTGTGTTTGTTTGTCTGCCATGTGTGCATGTGTGTGTATGTAACACATATAATATATATTTTATAGCTATTAATTAACCAGTTGTATTTGCTGCATATTTATAATTATTACTATTAATCAAATTAATTGTGTTTAAATTTACAAATTTGGGTGACTGTAGTTATTGGGTAGCCACGGGACAAAGATTTTGGGTATTTTTTGAAGGTCAAGTGAGGCTGAAATTGACCACGCACTAGCCCAGGGAATCGTAACAGTGGACATTTGTCCATTAACAGAAGTACCAACGAAACGCAATGGGCTGGCCTTGACAATGTTGAACTTCTTGCATTTCAATGCAGCTATAACTATCCAGGCAAATAGTGAGCATTCCATCATATTTTTGACTTAGCTTTGTAGATAATAGAAGTATTTCAGGGATCAGGAGATGGGCATCCAATTTTGATATTGTTGGTCGAATTGTGTTGATAGTGGGGTAACATGACCATAGTAGTACAACTGAAAGTCATGGGGAGGTTGGTCATTACTTCAGTCGCTGATGTTAAAATTCCAGTTGATGTTATAACTGGACAGGAAGATCCCAGAATGGAACCCTGGGTCAAAAGACTAACTTTTATTTTTTTTATAAAACATGAGAAATTTAGATTATTATACAATATTCCTTTACTCACCCCCTAATCTTAACAATTACACACACGTTTTAGGATTAACATAGATTACAGAGTACATCTTAAACTTCACTGATCTCAGAAACACAAAAGGTCCCTTTTTAAGCACACAAGATGACTGTGGTCAAATGCACACTCTGCTCTGAATCCAAGTGTCTGTGGTTATCTCCTCAGAATCCTCCCCGATGATCAAAACATGAAAGTTGCCGAACTCCACTCCCAAAAACACACTTTAAAATCTCATGTTTTCCTTTGAGTTTGCATTCTCAAATCCAGTCCAAGTTTTACAAATGGCACTTACAAACAAAGCTTCCGCTCAACATTTAACAGTGAATCTTGTCCAGGATTTCACACCAACCCCTTTCAGATTTCTTGGTCTTGACTGCTGTGCAAGCTGCTCACAATTGCTTTAACTCTCGATACCCAGATGGTATTAAAGTAACATGAAGCTTTTTATCCAACTCATCCTGTCCCACTTTAAATTTTGTTACTGCAATTGTCTCACTCAGAACTTTGTTTATTCTTCCATGAATTCTTTTGAACAATACCTTGGTCTCTGTTCACTTAACTCCAGTTGTCTTAAAAATTATTACTGTCCCAATTCCTTGGTTATTTAGGCTGTATCTTGTTCCTTAGGAAGCCTGCATCTATGCAACTCCCTTGTTCTGTCCAGCTTCTCCTGCAGAATTGAGAATGGTTCGCTCCTCAGCGACCTGGCTCCAAATGCTCTGGCTTCCAGTTAAAAACAAGAACAAAGGAAAGCCCTACCCTATGAAAGTTGCCTCTTGTTGCTTCGCACCAACTTACTTGTTTTTATTCTTCACATCATAGTCCACTATAAGTAGAATAGAAACACAGTGGAAACTTAACCAACCTCAAATATACAAACACCATGGGCGTCATTCTCCGACCCCCCCCGCCGGGTCGGAGAATGGCCGTTGGCCGCCGTGAATCCCGCCCCCGCCGAAGTCTCCGGTACCGGAGATTGGGCAGGGGCGGGAATCGGGCCGCACCGGTTGGCGGGACCCCCCCGCTGGATTCTCCGGCCCGGATGGGCCGAAGTCCCGCCCAGAAATTGCCTGTCCCGCCGGCGGAAATCAAACCTGGTATTTACCGGCGGGGCCAGGCGGCGTGGGCGGGCTCCGGGGTCCTGGGGGGGGGGGGGCGATCTGATCCCGGGGGGTGCCCCCACGGCGGCCTGGCCCGCGATCGGGGCCCACCGATCCGCGGGCGGGCCTGTGCCGTGGGGGCACTCTTTCCCTTCCGCCTCCGCCACGGTCTCCACCATGGCGGAGGCGACTCTCCCCACTGCGCATGCGCGGGAAACTGACCGCGGCCGCTGACGCTCCCGCGCATGCGCCGCATTTCCGCGCCAGCTGGCGGGGCAACAAACGCCATTTCCGCCAGCTGGCGGGGCGGAAATCCCTCCGGCGTCGGCCTAGCCCCTCAACGTTGGGGCTAGGCCGCCAAAGATGCGGAGCATTCCGCACCTTTGGGCCGGCGCGATGCCCGTCTGATTGGCGCCGCCTTTGGCGCCAGTCGGCGGACATCCCGCCATTGGGGGAGAATTTCGCCCCTTGTTCCAGCATGAACCTAACTATGTATTTGACCCTTCCAGGCACACAAAAATCAAATTAAACACACTTAAAACTATACCCTATTTCTAATGTTTAAAAATACAAATATAAATCCCTTAAAACTACCTTTGTTTTATTTAACATTGTAGATAATAACTGACCATAACTTACATACGGCAGTTACCTGTAGCTCATCACTTTAGGCCAGTTCACATTTGATTAAAAACCTGAAGGACAATGTGCCAATCTAGTTCGAACTTACTTCCTTTGTTAAAAAAAATCCATCCTGATCAAATATAGCTTAGCTTTTGAAAAGCTCCGTTTCTTTGGCCATTGATATTCATTGATTCATTGATCAACGGTCAGTTTTACAATAACGCATGCAAGCTCAGATGTGTTCTCTGATTATTTCTGAGCTGAAGAAAAAGATTCTTCAATGAAAATACAGGAGAAATAGGTGTGTTAAGTACACGGATGGTAGTTTTTCTTAAAATAGAGACTGAAATATGCACTAACCCTTGGAAATCTCAGCTGGCCTTGTTCTCTGCAAGTACGCCAAGCCTATGAAAAAAGTTCATACAAATGTTCACAAATAATTTGCGCCTCAATCTCATGATGTTCAAAGTTTGAAAAAAAATAATTGACATTTTTCATTTAAAAACAGAACTTTTCAGACAATAAAGATACATGGCGCGATCCAATAGCCATGCTGCGCCCAAAAAGTAGCTGCCGCGGCGCAGTGTGTCGGATAAAAGCCAGGAGACCGCACTCCCGGGATCTCCTGACTCGCAAGATCCAACACGATCTCGCGGGATGTTGCGAAATAAATCCCTCCTATTGCGGGCGGGAACACTTTTTGGCAAATCAGCATATTAGAGTGAGACAGTTAGTTTCACTCTAATGTGCAGATTCCCGAGGTACCTGAGGTTTTGGGATTCATCCCCTTCACCTCAGAGACCTTGGGCAAGCACCGCTCAGCCGGTCCTGTTCCCCTCCCGAGATTTTGAGTGAGGATAGGTCGGTCCATTTCTCAGTTTGACGTGTGTGGGAGGGGTTTGTGCCCCCTCCAGCGGGTGGGCCTGCTCCCCATTCCTTCTCTGCTGTTTGTGAGCTCCCTTTCATTCAGGTGGCGTTTTCTGGCCCCTCCCCCTTCCCTAGATGTTTCCCCCTTCCAAGTTATCTGCTGGTTGCGAAAGGTCTGAATATTTTCCACCTGGCATGGAATCTCTTCTCGGACCCTTTTATTGCAAAATTATTTTTTTCCAGTCTCAGGAACTTGGCCATTTCAGAGAGCCATTCCAAGGCCCTTGGTGGCGCTACCGACTTCCAACCCAGCAGAAGTCTCCGCCTGGCAATGTGAGGCGAAGGCCGGGGCATCCGCCCCCTTCTGTGTCCAAAACTCTGGATGCTCCGAAATCCCGAAGACAGTCAGAGATGGGCACGGCTTCATCTTGGCCTCCAGTACCCTGAACATAGCCTCGAAAAAGGTAATACAGAACTCCAGATTCTGGAGCAGAACCAGAATGTGGTGTGGTTAGCCAGGCCCCCTGACACTGCTCCACCTCCAGGATGAACCCGCACATGCGTGCTTTGGTAAAGTGCGCTCTGTGCACCACCTTGACCTGCATCACGCTTAGCATGGCACAGGAGGAGGTGGAGTTGATCCTGTGCAGCGCATCGATCCAGAGTCCTCCCCCGATCTCCATGCCCATCTCCTCTCCCCGTTTCCATCTGGTCTTGTCCAGTGGGGTCCTCACCTTTTCCACGAGTCATCTGTAGATGTCACCACAATTGCCGTCCCCTAACCAGTCCAGCCCTACCATTGTGTCCAGAAATGTGTCCAGGTCTTTTTCGAACATTTTTGTCTCCTTATGGTGAACGTTGTGCAGTTGCAGGTACCTGAGCTTGTTCCCTTTCGGGAGTTGGAGCGCCTCGGAGTTCCCCAGGGTCTCCAGTCTATTGTCCACGTACATGTCCTGTACTGTCAGTGTTCCTCTGTCCTCCCTCGATATCAAAATGTGGCGCCTATTCTCGCAGGTGTGAACTGTGGTTGTTGCAGATGGGAGCCTCTATGGACATAAGTTTGAAGCGGCACCTGAACTGGTTCCATGTTCTTTGGGTGGCTACTACCACTGTGGGACTCTTGATCCCCAGGTACCTGAACTTGGCATGGGTCTCTGTAAACTGTAGTTCCTCCAGCTCCGCTCCTCTCTCTCTCTCGGGGGTTTACCGGGAAGATTTCACCCTATCCCAGGTTGGGTTCGTAACCAGAGAAGGCGCCGAACTCCCTAATGAGTCCAGTTATCTTTCCCATGCTGGCTAGGGGGTTCAACACATAGAGGAGCAAGTCACCCACATAGAGTGAGACTCTATACTCTCTGCCCCCTCTCCAAATGCCCATCCACTAATCTGCTGATCTAAGGGCGATAGCCAGTGGTTCAATATGATGCTCAAAGCTGCAGGACACATAAGATGGGTTCAGAGAAATGAAAGGAATGGATTACTCCATGATTAAGACCGGCTACTTCACCAATATGGTTATTATTTATTTATGTGTGAGCCTTGATGTTGAGTCAACAAGCTATTCAACTTCAGAAGGGGATGTACTAACTATCAAAGTCAAAAATATGCGAATGTTTTTAAACAAGTAGGTACAATTTCAGTAGAAAAACTGAATAATGAACAGGTGTATGAACTCAAACCAACTTTGCTTTGTCCCCCTAACTCAGGAGAGTGGAGTCTACTGTCGAGACCCCCTGCCCCCACATTACTGACTTAGTAGGTACCAAAAGTAAATTCCCAGCTTTCCATGGTACATTTTTCTTGCTGTACTATTACATGGAGTGAAATATAATGAAGTGTTGATCTTAAGGAATGAATTGACCCTTGAAAGTATTACAGTGGATGAAAACAATTACTAAATTACTGAAAACAATCAACAAAGTAGTGGAGTATTGTCTTATCTTTTTACATGACTATGGGCGTGATTCAATCAAAAAATGTGTGCATCATTGTGGGTCAGTTTGGCGGGGTGTTTCTCGCCATTCTTTTGTATGAGATCCACACCGGCATTCAACCACACTTAGTTTTCGGAATTTCTCCGTGGTCCAGCCCACACCGAGATGTTTTTTCAACACTAGGGTGCTGAACTCGCCGGCGAAACCAGCTCCTTGGAGATCAGGCCGCCATTTTGAAATTGTGCCCCGATCTCTAAGTGAGCTTGAGGGACCCCCACATCCCCCTCCCGCACACATGGGCATGACCCCACACATCCCCAAAGTGAGAACACCTGCTGTGCGGTCGTTGAGCCCCCGCCCCCGCCCCCCCCCACCCCCCCCTTGCAGGCTAGTACTCCTCTCTCTCTTCGCCCTCCCCACCAACCTTTATGAGGACACATCATACCTGCCCTTCAGCACCCCCCCCCCCCCCAACACTCCTCCTCATCCCCCCTTTCATGGACATGGGTCCTGTCAGGCCCCAACCCTTAGCAGTGCCACCCGGGCACCTTGGCAGTGCCAGGGTGACAGCATCAAGGTGTCAGGGTGCTACCATGCCCTGTCCCCAACCACCCATTGGCCTGGGAAATACTCAGGTGCCATCTGGCCTCGTCGTGCCCGACTTGGTACCGTGACTAGGTCCAGGCCTCGTTGGGGAGGTCGTTAGTTCCCAGACGCAGTACAGCTCATTTAAATATGTTAATCTGGATCTCACACAGTGCTGGCAAGATCCAGATTGCAAGATTCGGATGAATCTTACGAGACGTCTCATGAGTCACGAATCTCACAAGAGGCCTCTCACAAGATGCATTGACCTTGTCACGGTACCAATCGGGCATGATGAGGCCGGTAAATCGTGCACAATTTAATAAACATTTCAAGTTTGCAGACATATCATTTTTGAGTGATTATTTCATTACCTTGAAAGCATTCACAAGTGCTATACAGTCACTTAATGTTCCATCTGAAAACTCCATTTTATTCCTGCACATATATAAATTATAATTTAAATATTAAAATCCACGTGTCTAAGACATTCACATTCCAGATCCCCCGACATTTAAATTCTATAAACTATAAATTATATCCATGTTTATGCTGGAAAATGGCTATACAAGCTCATTACTAACAAGCAATCCACCAAAAGTGATGCATAATTCGTTAAAAATGCTTGCTAAATTCAGTTCCTTGCCACTAACCAAATGAAAAACATTTGACTCAGCAATCAAAATGTCACCATTGTGTCCTTTAACGCTGTTAAAATTTTATTTGAAGGCTTCAAACTTGCCGGTGGGGTCTGGCCCGCGATCAGGGCCCACCGATCGGCGGGCCGACCTCTCTAAAGGAGGACCTCCTTTCCTCCGCCACCCCGCAAGATCCATCCGCCATCTTCATGCGGGGCGGCCTTGGGAAGGACGGCAACCGCGCATGTGGGCGTGACTTCATTTACGCGACGCCGGCCGCGTCATTTACGCAGCGCCGCTTTTAACGCGGCGCCAAGGCCCAGGACGCGTAAAATATGTGACTCCGCTCCTAGCCCCCCGGGGGCAGGAGAATAGGGGGCTGGGAGCGGGCTCCGACGCCGGAGTGAAACACTCCGGTTTTCACTCCGGCGTCGGGACTTTGTCTCCCTTTGGGAGAATCGGGCCCATGATTCTGGAGAGATGAGTGTTGAGATAATAAAATCTAATTGTAAAAATGTCACTCTTGAGGAATTCAGAAATAGATGAGCTATTGCAGACAGCATTGAACACGAAGGTGGAAATAGGTGCTGTTAGTGGCACCATTGATGTATGCTTATTTCGCAATCTAAGGCAACCAGGTCGCAAACACTCAGTCAGCCACTGACAGCTGGCAGGGAAGGGTGGACTTTGAGGGAGGAACGGGAGCACACAAAAGAGAATGGCTTTCATCTTCCCAATATTTAGCTGGAGGACAGGTCTGCTTTTTAGTACTAAATGCCAGATAACTTGGAGGTAGTGAAGGCATAGAGAGAAGGAGCGCCGAGTATGAGCCGAGTGTCATCAGGGTTTATATGAAACCTGATACTGTTTTTAGATTAGGTCACAAGGGGGCAGCATATAGATGAGAAACGTTTTATGGGGGGAGAGATGGAGAGGAGGGTCAGATCCTGGGGGATATAAAAGCAGTGCAGGAGCGGGGCGAAAAGCTTGATCCGCTGGCCATGGCTGGACAGATAAGAATGGACCTAGGCAAGTGTGTAGTCCCATCCAAGTGGACAATGGCAGGGAAACATTAGGGGTAGATGATGTGATGAAGTGTGTTAAAGAGGGGACCAGACAGGGATGCCCACTCTCCCCTTTGCTATTTGCACTGGCCGTAGAGCCGCTGGCGATTGCCCTGAGAGCAGCGAGGGGTGGAACACAGGGTATCGCTGTACGCGGACGACCTGCTCCTGTACGTATTGGACCCGCTGACTGGGATGGACAGTATACTAGGAATATTGAGAGAATTTGGCAGGTTTTTAGGATACAAACTGAACATGGCTAAGAGTGAGATGCTTGTAGTGCTGGCGAGAGGCCAGGAGAACAGGTTGAAGGGGCTGCTATTTAGGATGGTCGGAGAAAGTTTCCGATACTTAGGGATACAGGTGGCACGAGACTGGGGCAGGCTGCATAAGCTAAATTTGACTAGAGTGGTGGAACAAATGAAGGGCGAGTTCAGGAGATGGGATGCACTCCCGCTATCACTTGCGGGGAGAGTGCAGACGGTAAAGATGACACTTCCCAAGATTCCCGTTTATTTTTAAGTGCCTCCCAATTTTCATCCCGCGGTTCTTCTTCAAAAGGGTCAACAAGATTATTATGGGCTTTGTCTGGGCGGGGAAGTCCCCGCGGGTGAAGAAAGCGATGCTTGAGAGGAACCGTAGCGAGGGGGGGCTGGCGCTGACGAACCTCAGCAACTACTACTGGGCGGCCAACATAGCCATGGTAAGGAGTTAGATGGTGGGTATGGGGTCTATTTGGGGGCGAGTGGAGGTGGCTTTGTGCAAGGACACTAGTTTGGCAGCCCTGGTCAGGGCCCCCCTACCGCTCCCGCCGGCCAGGTACTCCACCGGCCCGGTAGTGGTGGCAGCCCTGCAGTGGTGGCAGCCCTGCGGATCTGGGGCCAGTGGAGGAGGCATGTAGGGGAGGTGGGAGCATCGGTCTGGTCTCCAATATGCAACAACCACCGATTCGCCCCTGGGAGTATGGACGGTGGATCCAGAGCGTGGCGGCGGGCGGGGGTGGGGAGGATGGGCGATATATGATATATTCGGGGGGGGCTTCTCGAGCATGAGGGCCTTGGAGGAGAAAGTCCTTCAGAGGGAAGGACTTTCGGTACTTGCAAGCACGTGACTTCATACGTAGACAGGTCCCATCCTTCCCATGCCTCCCGCCAAATGGGATCCAGGACAGAGTAGTGTCTAGGGGAGAGGTAGGAGAGGGGAAAGTCTCGGATATTTACCGTGAACTTATGAAAGGGGAGGAGACCCAGACAGAGGAACTGAAGCTCAAGTGGGAGGAGGAACTCGGCGAGGAGATGGAGGAGTGGGTATAGGCAGAAGCCCTGAGTAGGGTAAATTCAACTGCAACATGTGCTAGGCTCAGCCTGATTCAGTTCAAGGCCGTCCACCGGGCCCACATGACGGTGGCCCGGATGAGTACATTTTTTGGGGTGGAGAATAAATGCGCTAGGTGTGCGGGAGGGCCAGCGAATCACATCCACATGTTCTGGGCATGCCCAAAACTTAGGAGATACTGGGAGGGATTTGCGGACGTCAAGTCCCAGGAACTGAAAACTAGGGTGGTGAGGAGTCCAGTGGTGACAATTTTTTGGGTCTCAGAAGACCCGGGGGTCCAGGAGGAGAGGGAGGCCGACGTCTTGGCCTTCGCTTCCCTGGTAATCTGGTGACGTCTACTGCTGGCTTCGAGGGACTCAAAACCCCCAAAGACCGAAGCATGGCTCTCAGACATGTCGAGCATTTTAGGGCTGGAAAAAATTAAGTTCGCCTTAAGAGGATCTGTATTAGGGGAGACTTCCGGTGACGGCGGGCGGGAGGCGGCCGCACACTGGAGGGCTCCCGTTCGGCAACGGCATTTTCGGGGCTTAAAGCCTGGTCCCAGGGTCCACGGAGGCGGCAGAAGCAGGGAGAAGGCACGGAGGAGGCACAGTGAAGACACAGGAGGAAAAAAAGAACAAAGAAAAATGTCGAGGGTGAGCAAGAAAACGGCCGGAAAAAAAACAGCTGGAGGTCCATCGGGGAGTGGAAAGGTCACCGCGGGGTCACCAGGAAAAATGGAGGCTGGAGCACCAAGGAAGGCCGCACTGCTTACGGCTGAAGAAATAACTACGGTGATGGCTGCGGAATTTGAAAAGCAGTTGGCGCAGATTGCGAAATGCATGTAGACGGTGAGGAAGGAGATGAGGGAGGTTTTGAGTGTGCTGGTGGAGGAGGCGGTTTCCCCGGTGAGGACGGAGGTGGCGAGCGCAGTGGCGGAGGTGCGAGGGCAAGGGGAGTCGCTGAAGGAAGTGGAGGAGACGTTAATGCAGCACGGTGATCAACTTGCCTCGATGGGGAAAGAGATGCGGAAGGTGATGGATACTAACAAGGATCTGCAAGTAAAAATGGAAGACCTGGAAAACAGATCCAGGCGACAGAATTTGAGGATTGTGGGGCTGCCCGAAGGAGTTGAAGGACCGAAGCTGACTGACTTTTTGCCGCGATGTTGGCAAAACTATTTGGGGAGGGGGAGGATCCCTCCCGATATGAACTGGATCGGGCTCATCGGTCGTGGCGGCTTGTACCAAAGGCGTGTGAGCCAAGGGCAGTGACTCTGTGCTTCCGTAGGTACAGTGTGAAGGAGAAGGTCCTGAGCTGGGCCAAGCAGAAGCGGGTGGTGTAGTTGGCTGGAGCTGGTATACGTGTATACCAGGACTTTACGGTGGAGCTGGCAAGGAGGCAGGCTGCCTTCAACCGGGTTAAGAGGGCACTGTACATTAGCAAGGTGCGGTGCGGCATTGTACGTCCAGCGAAGCTAAGGGTGACTAACAAGCTCAGGGACTTTTATTTTCGAACGGCGGAAGCAGCGGAGGAGTTTACGAAAGCAGAAGGACTGTGGCAGAGCTGACAAACTGAGGAATGGCCATGTGCCGATGTAACCTCATGACTGTATTTTCTTCTTTTTTGTATCACTGCGCGCGGGTGTAGAGATTAAAGGAGCCAATGTGGTATATATTTGGACGAGGGAAGGGACGGGACTTTCACTCGAAATGAGAGTTCTTTGGGGTGTAGGTGGATATGCGGGGTTTGTGTGCTAAAAGGGGATCTTTGGGCTTTCCTAGGGCCGGGCAAGTGGGAAAGGGTCCCGGGCGGGGGCCTCCACGCTGGCCGGTTTAAGACGGCCAGTGAATGGGAGTGAGGTGGGGGGAGGGGCTGCGGCCATAGGAGCCTGGCAGAACAGGGTCCGAGTGGTCTAGCCGGGGTGGAAAGTTGGGGGGAAGGAACCGAGGTTGGGAGGAGGAGTTTTACAAGAGGCAGTGGACGGGAGGAGCTGGAGACCTGCGGTGGTGGTGGTGGGGGGGGGGGGGGGGGAGCTGTGTAAGATTAAGGGTGACGACGGGTAATCCCTGATTCCTTTTTGTCATTTGTTTATGTAAACATGTGGGTTGAGGTTCGGGGGTTGGTGGGTAGATGGGGTCGTTGTTATTATGGGGACTGACATATCTTGCTGATTATTGTTTATTGTTGATGGATGTAAATGTGGGAGAAAATGTGAAAAAGGAGAATAAAATTTTTTTTTTCAAAAAGAGGATCTGTATTAGGGTTCGCCCGAAGGTGGCAACCATTCATCGACTTCTTCGCGGGGATCGTTGATAAGAGCTGTTGCAAGGGAGGAACCTCGATCAAGGGATTCGAACATGGAGTTCTGGGGGACATGGGCATGGACTGGGAAGGCAACCGCAAGTTCGATGACTTTGGAGTGGAGAGGGAGGTCTGAGACAGTGCAGTAGTTTGCAAGGATGAAACACTAAATGGTTGTTTTTTTTTTTGAAGAGAGGGTTGATGATGACAACATTCATGGAGGGGTGGACGGTATCTGAGAAAAGAAAACCATTATACAAGGTCTCATGAACAAGATGGCCTTGGGAGGGGGCACTTGGGGAAACTGGATTAAAAGAAAAAGATACAAATAATCAACTGGGTCCAGCAAGGAACTCCAGAGAAAGTTTGGCCCAGTGGATGGAGGAATATTAGCATCCTTTTCTTTCCTGTTTCCTTCTCCCAATTGCACTATCTCCAACCGCCAAAACAATAAATTCAACTTTACCTGTATCCTTCAAGGTGCTGTTTGAAGGGCATTGCAAAAAAGTTTTTCAGTGAAAGTGCAGCAGCTGAAAAGGAAAGATGTAGTTTATTAGAAGTTTGTCAAAGTTTTATTCAGTGATTTTGATTTTCCAGTTTATTCAAATTAATGGTCCATCACATTCCACATTCTTACCAATAATTAGGCACTCCTCTAAACAACCAAACACGTATCCCAGGACTACAAGTTTCCCTAAATGGAGATCCACAGGCAAATATGCCAATACTTTCCCCAAGAAAGTTAAATCTCCATCATATGGGTTTTCCACTCCTTTCATTTCAACAGAAAGCGCTCCTACCTTTATATATAAAAAGACAAAACCACCATTAGTTTTTTTTGCCACTCAAAGAAATGTTGCAATTTTACAGTGAATACTTTTGCAATAATAAAGAAGCAAATCCTTTCTTTATATCAGATTTTTGGCATAGATTTACTACAAAAGGTCAGTTTTGAGGGATTGGTCAGCTACTTGCCTCTTTCAGTAGTAGCACTGTGCGTTCAATGTCTCTCAAATTGGGTGGAGATAAAGCAGAAGCCAACAAAGCTCTTGGTTCTCCCATTTCCAGTAATTTGACTTTCAGTACAGTGCTGCCCAATGGGCAGCGCTAAGAAATTCACAGAGAAACAAATGGTTCTTTTTCATTCTACATGTACCTGACAAGGTAAATCAAAAATCATCTAGTTGCAAAACATTTCTACAGCATTTATTAAGAAATGTGCAATTGCAGAAATTTGCACATTTGTGTCTGACTTGGATCTAATGTATTTCATACAATTTTTAGTCATTTGAAATTTCAAATATTTATGTTAAGTGTCTCAATACAACTCAGTGTATTAACAACCGAATAAAGCAAGAACACTCAAGTCAGTCTCATTTAAAAGTAAAAACAGGTATTCAGAACAAGTTCTTTCATGAAAAAGAGGCTATTACCTGCATCTCTGGTACTGCATGATCAGGAATGCAATGTGTCCAGAAATCATGGGTCACTAACCGATAACAGTACCCTTTTGAAACACGACCAGCCCGGCCTATTTGAGATGTCAATAAAAACTTTCGTAAAAATTAGAATTAGCAACTTCCTTTTGCAATATCTAATGGCACATTACAGCACTCCATCACATAATTTCTCTCAATTTCATACTGTAGCCATACTGTAGGGCAGCACGGTAACATTGTGGCTAGCACAATTGCTTCACAGCTCCAGGGTCCCAGGTTCGATTCCGGCTTGGGTCACTGTCTGTGCGGAGTCTGCACATCCTCCGCGTGTGTGCGTGGGGTTCCTCCAGGTGCTCCGGTTTCCTCCCACTGTCCAAAGATGTGCAGGTAAGGTGGATTGGCCATGCTAAATTGCCCTTAGTGTCCAAAATTGCTCTTCGTGTTGGGTGGGGTTATTGGGCTATGGGGATAGGGTGGAGGTGTGGACCTTGGGTAGGGTGCTCTTTCCAAGAACTGGTGCAGACTCGATGGGCCGAATGGCCTCCTTCTGCACTGTAAATTCTATCTATGAACAAGTTCCATTCTTAGTATTTCTTTACTATGGGCGGGGTTCCCTGTTTTCTGGTATTTGATATTTGTGGACCTTGCTCAGTTAACTGGCTACCAAGTTTACTGCATAACAATGACTATCAAATATAATTAGATATAAAGTTATTTTCCTTTTAATAATGCCGGAGAAATTATTTTAGTGGAAATGTTTGAAATCACTGATAAGTCTACCTAAATAAATAACGTACATTAATCACTCAAACTTGAATCACCACACATTAAATCTATACTAATTACATACTTATAAATATTTCCGTTGAATCGCGCCCCAAGTTCTTTTGTGGTAGGCTCTGCCGATGAGCTGCCCACTGCTATCCAATGACACTTTGGGCGTGATCCAATGGCCTCGCTGCACCTGAATGTTAGAGTGAGACAGCTAGCCTCACTCTAACATGCAGATTCCTGAAGTACCCACGGCTTTGGGATTCAACCCCTTCGCCTCAGAGAACATGGCCCAGCATTGTTCAGCACTCACTGAAACGGGGACCAGACAGAACGGCACTTGTGGGGGTCTCTTAGGTGATCAGAAGCCCCCGACTGCATGTCCTTTGGGCAGGGTAGTGCCCTGGCACTGCAGGTGCCACCTGGATTGCCTGGCAGTGCCACCTAGGTGCCAGGCTGTTACTGCCATGGTGCCCAGGTGGTACTGGGAGCTGGAATGGGCACTGTCAGGGTGCCAGGTTGAAAGTGCCAAACTGGCATTTTTTTTGCACGCGAGATCGGGCCAAGGGTGCCCGCGGCGGGCCAGAGACCACCCCCCGGTAGTGTGTTCGGGGGAGAAAAAACAAGTCGGGGATTTTTCCGGCAGCCTCTATTTTTAAAAAGCGTCCTGATCTCTCACTACACTGGAGTTCTCCACTGTACAAAACGGGGCACTCTGCGGCCTCAGCTGTACATTCCAGTTCAGGTCCCTTATTCATTACAAGTGCCGGGAAACACTCGGCTAAATGCGCATGCTAGGGTACTATGTTCCCGTTTAGGAGAATCGCACCCGTAGTCACTCTTTTGGGCCCTTTGGAGTTTCTCACCGGTTTAACCACTACAGAAGTTTTTTTCAGCACAGGGGAGCTGAACTCAGATGTCGGGCCAGCCTTTTGAAAGGGTGCCCAATCTCTAAGTGAGCTTGAGGGTACCTCACCCCTACACACTTGGGGACTACCCGCCCCCCACCCCCCCTCCCCCAAGTGAGGACATACCGTTATTGGATCCTCGTCGGTCGCCCCCTTCCAGGACCCCAACCTGTCTGTCCCTCCCTCCACAGAGGCCCCCACGTATCTGCCATACACCCCCCACCCTTCAAATCCCCCCTCCACCCCTTTTCATGTGTATGGTCCCCCACGGCCCTTGAGCCTTGACACTGCCACCCTTGTAGTGCTCCTGCCAGCTTGGCAGTACCACACAGGTGCCTTGGCGTTTGGAGGAGGGCAAGGGGCCACTCTGCACTGACCCTGACCACTCAGGAGGTCTCTGGTGCAGCCGGTGGATCGTGTCCTTAGTGAACAAATGATATCTATTTAACATAGTTTGAATGAAATTCATTAGCTCATGCAGCAATTATACAAGTAAAGTCTCCGCTCCCAGAGAAATTAAATAAGCTCAAGTCTTACAGATAAAGGAAGGGTCCATAACTGCATATTTTCCCCCCCAAAACATAAAATAAATGAAAACTAGACTTATCTACCTTTCCTCTGATTACAGCTCATCTTTGAGGCCCAGTTCAAGCGAAGGCTCTGGTAGTTTGTGTCTTCATCGCAAACCAGATTTCGAGTTAAACAGAAGTCTATCACTGTACAGAAGAATGTTTGCAATGTTGAACAAATCAATGATCAAGCATAAGAGCACATGAAATAGGAGTTGCTCCATCATTCAATACAATTATGGTTAATCTTCAGCTTCAATTCCATTTTCTGCCCATTTTCCTCGATTCAGAGGCAAAAATCTATCGATCTCAGTCTTAAATATATTCAATGTTGGAGCACCCACAGTCCTCTGAGGTAGAGAACACCGGGGAGTCACAAATCTTTTAATGAAGAAATTTCTAATTTCAGTACTAAATGATCAGCCCTTATCCTGAGACAATGCCATTTTCAACATTGCCCAGAAAGGGGAAGCAACCTCTCACTATCTACCCTGTCAGATCCCCTCAGAATTTTGAATGTTTCCTTGAGATCACCTCTCATTCTACAAAACTCCAGAGAATATAGACCCAATTTACTGAGCCTTTCATCATAGGACAATTCTCTCATCCCAGGGACCAATTCAGTGAACCTATACCTCCTCCAATATAAATATTACAATTGTGGGGCTTGTTATGTTGGCACTGTGCCTTAATTGAAAATTATGGGGATCATATGTCCGCTGTCAAAGCCTGCCTGACAACAAGCCTAGTTGGTTTAATTGTTCGTGTTAAAGAGAGCCCAAATTCTTTGACTTTGAAGATAGTGGGATGATGTTTACACTTGAAATGTCAGCAGCCTGCGTTTATCCACTGTTAAACAAAGACCCAGGAAAGGATTAGGAATGTTGGATTATGAATAGTTGCACTTTAAACCGCCCACATTTAATTCCACAATAGAGTTGGGTTCTAAAGAATAGATGATCAACATTTCTATCTGAATGCCTGGCCCGTGTGATTCACATTGTCGTGGTGTTAGGCTTTGATGAGGCACGGATCCAGTGGAAGCCATGATGATATCAGGCTACAAGCTTTCCTAAAATAACACTGAATATTAGAGGCAGGCTACTCTTGTCAGTGAGTGAGCAGCTACAGTCTAAAAGTCTATAATGCAGGTGGAGGCTTACGTTCAGATTAAAAAGACAAAATTCCTAAGGATTTAAAACCTCGTTTTAAAGTGTCACCTAGCTTTCGCAAGAGGGAGGATCCCCAGTAATACTCTCACCATTAATGACAGTTCTTAGGTTAGAAATTACCTGGCTGAGAAAGGAAAAAGAAACAGAAGTAAACCCTCGAGAGCCAAGAATCATTTTGAATTGATTTTAGGAGAAATTAATGTCTAATTAAAAGACGGTAAAACGTACTGAATTTTCTGGTTGTGCTAACATCAAGAGGGTATCATGGTCCTGTGGTTTGAAGTGTAAGTAACCTGTAAAGACCCTTTCAGTCAATCGCAGTTTCAGTCTTTTCTGACAGTAAAGATCTTGAAATATGAAATCTTGTCATGCCATCCATCAGGCCAACTGGGCCATGGTTCTCCGATTTTTTTCTCCCTCTTTCTTCAATAGCAGTGTTATATTAGATAACCTCCAATCCACTGGGTCACTTCTAGAATTTAGGAAATTTTGAAAATCATAACCAGCGCATTCACTATCTCTGCAGCTATCTCATTCAGAACTCCAAGATGTAGACCACCAGGCCCGAGGGATTGATTGGGTGTTTATACTTTAGGTTTCTCCAGTTCTTTTTTCTGATAATATTAATTACCTTAATTTCATCACTTTCATTAGCTCTTAAATGACTCTTTATTTCTAGTACCTGAGCGTCTGATGCAAGAGGGGCACTAAACTATTATTATTAAATATCTGTCATACGACTTTCTTTTAAAAAAAACATATTTTTTATTCTCCTCCTTTTTCACATTTTCTCCCAAATTTACCCACCAACAAACAATAATCAGTAACAAATATGTCAATCACCATATCAATAACAATGATCCCATCCTCCCACCAAACATTAGCCCGCATGTTCACATAAACAAATGACAAAAGCGAATCAGGAATCCCCTTCTCCTCCCATTTCCGAAAATTTCCATCCCACCTCCCTGGCTCAAATCTGTGGTTCCACCGAATCGGCATTTCCCTTGACCCTGCCCCCAATCTGAAGTATTGGCGAAACTGCCTCCAAATTCTCAACGAAGCTATTATTACCAGACTCCCTGAGTACTTCCCCGGGGCTATCGGGAGCGGCGCTGTTGCTAGTGCTTTCAATCCTGACCCCCTGCACAAACTCTCCTCCATTCTGACCCGCTGGGAATCAACCCCTCTGACCCAGCTCCGCACCTTCTCCACATTCGCCGCCCAGTAGTAATACATCAGGTTCGGAAGACCCAAACCTCCTGCCAGCCTTCCCTGCTGTAGCAGCACCTTTCCAACTCTAGCCACCTTCCCTCCCCATATGAACGAAGTAATCCTTCCCTCAATCTCTCTGAAAAAAGCCTTTGGCAAGAAAATCTGCAGGCATTGAAAAATAAACAGATATCGCGGCAGCACGTTCATTTTAACCACCTGTGCCCGATCCGCCAGTAACAGAGGGAGACCATCCCACCTTGCCAGATCAGCTTTCACTCTCCCCACCAAACTAGAAATGCTGTACCTGCGGAGCCCCCCCACCCACCCCCCACCCACCCCCCCCCCCCCCCCGCCTCTACCACTCCCGGGCAACCTGCACCCCCAGGTACCAAAAGTAAGTCCCTGCCCGACGGAATGCCAGCCCCCCCACCCCCGGCCAAGCCACCACAAAATACTCACTCGGCAGGATTTAGTTTGTACCCAGAGAAAGACCCAAACACTCAAAGCAGCTCCAATAATCCCCCTATCGACACACTCTATTCCGACACGTATAACAGCAAATCATCAGCATATAAGGACACTCTATGCACCCCCCGCACTATTCCTTTCCATACCCCCGAACTTCTTAATGCGATGGCCAATGGACCAATCGCGAGTGCAAACAGCAGGCGGGACATAGGACATCCCTGCCTAGTCCCACGGTGGAGAGAAAAGTATCCCGAGCTGATGTTGTTTGTGCGGACATTCGCCCTCGGCTCCTTATATAGTAGCTTTACCCAGTTCACAAGTCTTGGTCCAATCCCAAACCGCTCCAGAACTGCCATCAAGTATCCCCATTCTACCCGTTCAAATGCCTTCTCAGCATCCAGTGCCACAACCACCTCTGTTTTCTTCCCCTCTGCCGGTGCCATAATGACGTTCAATACCCTTCTAACATTTGAAAAGAGCTGCCACCCTCTCACGAACCCCGTCTGATTTTCACCTATCACCTTCGGGAGGCATCCTCCTGCCTACCCGCCAGTACCTTCGCCAATACTTTTGCGTCAACATTCAGAAGCGATATGGGCCTATACGACCCACACTCCGTCGGATCCTTATCTTTTTTTAGTAACAGGGAAATCGATGCCTGCCCCAAGGTTTGCGACAACACCCCCTTCCCTATCGCCTCTTCAAACATCCCCACCATCAGGGGTGCCAGCTTATCCTTGAATTTTTTATAATATTCCACCGGAAACCCATCCGGCCCCGCCACCTTCCCCGACTGCATCCTCCCAATCGCATCCTTTATCTCCTGCTCCACTATCGCTCCTTCTAATATAGCCCTGTCCCCCTCCCCTAACCTCGGGTACTCCAACCCATCTAGAAATTCCTGCATCTCACAGACTCCCCCAGGTGGCTCTGACCTGTACAACCTCACATAAAATTCCTCAAAAACCTTGATCTGTTCAATGACTTTGACACTTCCTCATTCCCTTTAATTACTTGTACATATGCCTCAGAGGGACTAATGTTTATTTTATTTTGTATACATGTGAACTCACAATTAATGTTTTGGGATTAATTATGTCATTTTAATAGTTCAATAATTTAATAGTTCAAAACTATTTGCAATTTCCATGTTCAATCCTAAATATACCCAGTTCTGACTAAAGCTAATTAACAAATATATATTTTTGTTCACAAAATATTTCATTCTAATACAATAAACCCACAACACATAACTAATACAACTCCAAGCTTACCCACACTCTCAGCCCCACCCCCAAAACTAAAACAGAACTTAATAAAACCCCACTGCCCAGCACCTGGCGGTGACCAGCTCTTTGAAATAGGAAACAAATAGCTGCCAACTCAAGTACAATCCTTCTATTTTTTAATATAAATTTAGAGTACCCAATTCATTTTTTCCAATTTAGCGTGGCCAATTCACCTACCCTGCACATCTTTGGGTTGTGGGGACGAAACCCACACAAGCACAGGGAGAATGTGCAAACTCCACACGGACAGTGACCCGGAGTCGGGATCGAACCTGGGATGTCAGCGCCATGAGGCAGCAATGGTAACCCACTGCGCCACCGTGCTGTCCGGGTAGAACCCTTCTGCCGACTCCCTCATGAAGTACTTGATCTTCTCCCAAGTGCAAAAATTCTATACGGTCACTCAACCAGGACGAGAAACTGGCCTGAACCGGAGTCTTCTGCCCAAGTAGAACTCACCACTGGGCTCCATCAGCAAGGCGAAGGTGAAGGCATCTCCTTGAGCAAAAAGTCACGGGCCTGAAAATACCTAAATATGTTATTCTTCAGGAGTTGTACCTTACCCAACAGCTCCTCAAACCGGCAAATTTCCCTCAATAAACATGTCCCCAAACCTCCCAACCCCTCCATCCATGACCCGAACGGCGAGTCCAAACCCGCCGACACAAAAGGGACGATTTCCACAGATGAGTGTTAACATTGACATGGAGCCCAGCTTAAAATGCTGCCTGAACTGCCTCCATTTCCTCAGAGTGGTCACTTCTACTGGAAGCGGAGAGAGAACGGAAGCGGAGCAGTAGCCAAGACCCTCAAACTAATCCCTCTAAAGAGCTCACCTCCATCTGCCCCGTATGGAATATGGATCTTAAAGCCACCACACAGGCCTTTTCAATGTTCATAGCCCAATAATTAAATAACAAATTAGGCACAGCTCATCCCACTGACTGCCTCTCCCTACAAATCAGTGGGGTTCTTGCCCACCCAAAAAAAGATATCATCTCATTAATCTTAACAAAGAAAGACTTGGTGACAAAAATGGCGAGCCACAAACCAAAATTTAAATATTCATTTTTACCGTCTGAACCCTGCTCACCAAGGTCAGGTGGAGGTGACCCCACCTTTTCAAGTCCGACTCAACGCCATTCAACGAAATTCAATCCATGAAGCGAGGCCCAGTCCTGGGCCATCCAGATTCCTGATAACGAAAGCTTGACCTGGCCAAGCGAAAAGGCAACATACCCAAGGACAGCACGGTGGCACGGTGGTTAGCACTGCTGCCTCACGGCACTGAGGACCCGGGTTCAATCCTGGCCCCGGGTCACTGTCCATGTGGTGTTTGCACATTCTCCTAATGTCTGCGTGGGTCTCACCCCCACAACCCTGTAGGCATCTGGGATGGCCACGTCCCGATTACAAAATGGACACTTGCAAAGAGTGCAGGGAAAATTGGACAATACCGAGAAACAAGCAGGTGCAAGCTCGGACTGTTGATTAGAACCTTAAACGCTTAGACAGGGCAGAAACTACCGAACGATTTACATACTAATGAGCCATCTCCGGGGACAAAAGAGAAACATTTAGATACACAATGTTCGGACAGACTCCCCGGCGCCAGAAGAAGCTTAGACAAAGCTGACTGACAGTCACCAGGTCACGCCCAGCGATCAGGGAACCACCCCTCTATTGGAGGAAAATCGATACCGATGATTGGGAAAGACCGAATTAGTTGAGGCCAAGTTCAAGGCCCGCCCAAAAGAGCACGAAGCCCTTTTGAGTATAAACGGTATCCCCCCAAGGGAGAATCTTTCTCCTTTGGCTTTGGCTCTCACCGAAGAGACCAGCCTAGCAGCTACAGCAGACCAAGTAAGTTCCAAGTCAACGCACGCTACGAGATCGACGCTCCTAGTTGCTACCCTGTAAACAGCTCAACCCAGCAGCCTCAGAACCGAGCAACGGCCATTGTTCCTCTGACTGAGTGGGTGCCCGAAGCTAAGTATAGGCCTTAGTAATAGTGGTTGTTTAGTTTGTAGAGTTTATGCATGAGTAGATTTGACTGTGTGTAAATAAATGAGCATTGCTTTTGGACTTACTAACTGGTGTATCGAGTCATTGATCAGTATTCGGTTCTGAACCTTGTGGCGGTGTCGAAAGATACCTGGCAACTCTTGAGCAAACATGATTAAATAGAGCCAAATTAAGAACCAACCAAAAGTTAGCAACAACCCAAAGGTATGCAGGATAGGTGGATCGGCCCATTACATTGCCCCTTAATTGGGGAAAAAAAAAGAATTGGGCATTATAAATTTATAAAAGAAAAAAAAAGGCAACGTCCCCAAATCGGCTCCCCTCTCTGCTGAATTCACCGGAAAGTATATCTCCTCTACATTGGAGAGTAAGGGGCTGCTTTAGCACAGTGGGCTAAACAGCTGGCTTGTAATGCAGAACAATGCCAGCAGCGCAGGTTCAATTCCCGTACCGGCCTCCCCAAACAGGTGCCAGAATGTGGAGACTAGGGGCTTTTCACAGCAACTTCATTGAAGCCTATTTGTGACAATAAGCGATTATTATTATATTAGATCTGTTACATATAGCATGGCGGCAAGGTAGCACAATGGTTAGCACAGTTGCTTCACAGCTCCAGGGTCCCAGGTTCGATTCCCGGCTTGTCTCACTGTCTGTGTGGAGTCTGCACATTCTCCCAGTGTCTGCATGGGTTTCCTCCGGGCGCTTCGGTTTCCTCCCATAGTCCATAGATGTGCAGGTGAAGTGGATTGGCCATACCAAATTGCCCTGAAGTGTCCAAAACGTTTTCATCATCATGGAATTTACAGTGCAGAAGGAGGCCATTCAGCCCATCGAGTCTGCACCGGCTCTTGGAAAGAGCACCCTACCCAAGGTCAACACCGCCACCCTATCCCCATAACCCAACCCAACACTAAGGGCAATTTTAGACACTAAGGGCAATTTATCATGGCCAATCCACCTAACCCGCACATCTTTGGACTGTGGGAGGAAACCAGAGCACCCGGAGGGAACCCACGCGCACACGGGGAGGATGTGCAGGCTTCGCACAGACAGTGACCCAAGCCAGAATCGAACCTGGGACCCTGGAGCTGTGAAGCAATTGTGCTATCCACAAGGCTACCGTGCTGCCCTTTTTTTGGAAAGAGCACCCTACTTAAGCCACACCTCCACCCTATCCCCATAACCCTGCAACCCCATCTAACCTAAGGACAATTTATCATGGCCAATCCACCTGACCTGCACATCTTTGGACTGTGGGAGGAAACCGGAGCACACGGAGGAAACTCAGGCAGACACGGGGAGAACATGCAGACTCCGCACAGACAGTAACCCAAGCGGGAATCGAACCTGGGACCCTGGCACTGTGAAGCCATAGTACTAACCACTATACTACCGTGCTGCCCTTAAGGGCAGGTTAGGTGGGGATAGGGTGGAGGTGTGGACTTTCCAAGAGCCAGTGCAGACTTGATGGGACAAATGGCCTCCTTCTGCACTGTAAATTCTATGAAGGGCTCCCTCCCTTCTCTCTCTTCTCACTCCAGCCCATAGATAACCTCAACGCTAGGCCAGAGGCTCGATTGCAACAGCAAACAAAGGCGGAGAAAATGGGCCTCATACCCTGATCAACTAGAAGTAGCCCGGGCTCAGGGCATTTGTATGAAAACATGCAGTGGGGGCCCTGTACAGAAGACGGATCCAAGATATAAACTTCGGCCCAAAACCAATCCTTACAAGAATATTGAACGGGTAGCGCCATTCAACTATATTAAAAGTCATTTTAGTATCCATTGAAATAATCACCTCTGGTTCAGGGGCCTGACGGTATTAAATAATCAATGTAAAAAAGCCATACCCAAAAAAGCATACCCAACGCCCTCAGACTCTAGGCACAAGTTCCTCCACTATCCCTAATGGGCCCTACTCTCACTTTGATCATCCTCTTATTTCTCACATTAGGGGCGGGATTCTCCGACCCCCCGCCGGGTCGGAGAATCGCCGGGGGCTGGCGTGAATCCCGCCCCTGCCGGTTGCCGAATTCTCCGGCACCGAGGATTCGGCGGGGGCGGGAATCGCGCCGCGCCGGTTGGCGGCGCCCCCCCCCCCGCCCCCGGCGATTCTCCGACCCGGATGGGCCGAAGTCCCGCTGCTGGAATGCCTGTCCCGCCGGCGTGGGTTAAACCACCTCTCTTACCGGCGGGACAAGGCGGCGCGGGCGGGCCCCGGGGCGGTGCCCCCACGGCGGCCTGGCCCGCGACTGGGGCCCACCGATCCGCGGGCGGGCCTGTGCCGTGGGGGCACTCTTTTCCTTCCGCCTTCGCCATGGTCTCCACCATGGCGGAGGCAGAAGAGACCTCCTCCACTGCGCATGCGCGGGGATGCTGTGAGCGGCCGCTGACGCTCCCGCGCATGCGCCACCCGGCAAAGTCATTTCCGCGCCAGCTGGCGGGGCACCAAAGGCCTTTCCCGCCAGCTGGCGGGGCGGAAATCAGTCCGGCGCGGGCCTAGCCCCTCAAGGTGAGGGCTCGGCCGCTCAAGATGTGGAGGATTCCGCACCCTTGGGGCGGCGCGATGCCGGACTGATTTGCACCAGTCGGCGGACATCGCGCCGGTTACGGAGAATTTCACCCTAGGTGTAGAACGCCTAGGGGTTTTCCGTAATCCTTCCCACCAGGGCCTTTTCATGCCCCCTTCAAGCTCTCCTTAGTACATTTTTGAGTTCCTTCCTGGCTACCTTGCAACCCTCTAGAGCCATGCCAGAACCTTGCTTCCTTCTTCCTCTTGACTAGAAGCTACACTTCTCTTGTCATCCAAGGCTCCTCAATCACATCAGCATTCAAATCTTACGGTGAGCGAATTCCCTGGATCTCTTCACTGGGCTGATGAACCCTATTACATCTGAGTGCCCAGCCAGACAGGGGACCATCTAATCCCCCGCCCCCCTCAAAACAAAATCTGGAGTCAGCCATTCCCACCAGGTGGGGTGACCCAGCTAGCCTCCACCCCAATCACTACCACACCCAAATTAACCAGCAAATCGCAACAAGTCGAACAAAGAGCCCCATCTTCCACGCCCCCCCCCAAAAAAAAATCCTCATCTCACCATTAAAACTCCCCTAACATGAGCAGCAATGGGGATCTGGTACTCTGCATCGAGAGGGCCACTCTGCATATTTACCCTCAGTTTGTGTTTGCCAAAGCTGCAATGAGGGCCAGTGCCCCTTCGATTGCTTTATCAGAGATCCTCAAAGACAGCCAAACTCTTTTATGCTCCACCACCAAGGTGCCTGTGACCATCTTGGCCGTCTGTGGAGTGGTCAAAGTCGCAGCAGAAGCCTCCACCATTTTCTCAACAGACAACGCTTGAGAGGCTTTCGAGTCTGACCATGATTCTTTACTTGTCTCTTGCCTGGTTTTGTACTTTATGGGCATTCCTTTTACTTGGGAACCATCAAACTAATGAAGAAAAATGGGCAAAAATGGCCAAAATCAAAGTACTCTGGCAGGAGCCACCTTGTGTGCGACTGCTCTCCACATGCCGCCACCAGAAGCCCTGACTCAAGCTAATTGATCCGAAACATGAACTGCTCTTCTATCCACATATGCTGTTTGACCTAAACATTTTATTTTAATTCCTGTTAACACAAGGCGCCCAGAGCGTTTACAGGAGTTTTAAGCTAGTGAAGTGAAAAAACTATCCGTGGTGGATAGTTTTGCAAATACACACTTCAGTAAATGATGATTCCAAAAGTGAAGATGCAGAGCTTCAACAGCATCTGCTTGACACTCTGGAACACAGCTATGGTAAATACTGTAGCTTGAATATAACCTGTGTTCTCATACCCAGCCTACAAATATCAACTTCCAGCAGTTGTTACCAAGTCTTAGCTTGAACATGAACTTAGGAGTCGATGTAAAGTAGGATACGGACAAAATATCTTGCAATGTGCCTCACCATGATGTTTTAAGTAACCAAATTCAACACCATGTATTATGTGTACACATCATTAACATTTCAATCCAGCAATATATAGCAAAGTCATGTATGGAGGCAGATTCTCCGTCACTGTAACCATGTCCCCCATGTGCTGCACATTTATCTGACAATTTGCATGTGTATGTCATGAGCTACTGGAACCCTTTGATCACATGCCTCAGCGTTCTGAATTATGAAGCAAGTTATATTGACACCTTTATTATATGCCAGAGGGTTGGCCTTTTCATTCCCTCTCATCACAAAGACATTGAGATATCAGTGCAACAAACAGGTCAGACAGCCTTTGTATTCTCCAGTCAGTATTTTGAAATGACCACTTGAGCTTTGCAAAGCCCCATGTCTGAGCTTGGGTCACCCATTACCATATCCACACGAGTTAGATTATTGTTTAAAGTTTCATGTACAAGATCTTCAGGCTACTCCACTAACACCACAGAATCATTTGCAAAAGTACAGCAGTTTTCCATAACCATCCAAGTACAAATATACAGAGGCCAACTCTTCCATTGAACAGGCTAACACCAGACAACACACACTTCCACCACAAAACAATTCCATAATTTTTCACCTCTTCCATTCTTGGAGGATATATATTTGGAGTGAACAGGCTAAATAACCCACAGCTTCTGAATTCACATGGACTGTATGAGGAACTAGGTTTAAAAAACTTCAGTAATTAATGCAACTCATGGTATCTTGTGGCTTTGGCTTTAATATATTCAAACAAACATTATTGAAATATTCATTACATGTGTCATAAATATTTGAGTTAGAAGTTTAGAACTATTTTGTGTGTTCTATACCCAAGTAGTACAAACTTAGTGATAAACAGTAAAATCTGTTTTAAACAAGACAAAATAATGAAGGCCTACCATATTTAACATCTGAAACTGTGACAGAGCTCTCAGCGATATTTGTGGACAAAATGATCTATTTTTAAGGGAAAATAGAACAAACAATGACAATGTGAAATATTAAATGAACAAATTAGAATACCATCATTCCAAACCATGTTTCAGCCAAAATAACCAGAAATAAAGCATCTGTGCTATATTAGACTGCAACTTTTATATATAAGAAAATAATGATCAGATTCCAAATCCACAAGCTAAGGGACGCAATATAGATTAGGTAAGTCATTCTGCAATGAATATAGCAAACTTGCATTATGACACCTTTAATGAAGCAAAATGTCCCACGGCACTTTACAGATGTACTATCAAATAACATTTGACACCAAGCCATTGAAGGAGATATTAGGACATGGGATCAGAAAGGTGAGAAAAGAGGGTTGAAGGGCTTCTTAAAGGAGGAAAGAGTAGAGGTGAGGGGGAGGCGCTTAGGGAGAAAACTCCAGAGCTTAGAGGTTCAGCAACTGAAGGGACCACCAAAGATGGTGCAATTAAAATCAGGAATCATAGAATCCCTACAATAGATAGGTTCTTGATTAATAAGGGAATCAGGGGTTATGGAGAGAAGGCAGGAGAATGGGGATGAGAAAGATATCAGCTATGATTGAATGGTGGAGCAGACTGGATGGGCTGATTGGTCTAATTCTGCTCCCATGTCTTATGGTCTTATTCGGCACATCGAGTCTGCACCAACGCTCCGATAGAGGCCCATTCCCCCATTCTATCCCCGTAACCCCTTAACCCCACCTAACCTGCACATCTTTTGATAATGGGGGACAATTTAGCATTGCCAATCCACCTAACCTGCACATCTTTGGACTGTGTGAGGAAACTGGAGGACTCAGAGAAAACCCACACAAACACGGGGAGAAAGTGAAAACGCCGAAAAGTCACCCAAGGCCTGAATTGAACCCAGGTTCCTGGTCTGTGAGACAGTATGCTAACCACTGTCCTGTCCCAAGAATGGGCAAGAGACCAAAGAGTAGAAATAGAACATAGACCATTACAGCGCAGTACAGGCCCTTCGGCCCTCGATGTTGCGCCGACCTGTGAAACCACTCTAAAGCCCATCTACACTATTCCCTTATCGTCCATATGTCTATCCAATGACCATTTGAATACCCTTAGTGTTGGCGAGTCCACTACTGTTGCAGGCAGGGCATTCCTTATCTTAGAGAAGATCACAGAAAGAGGGAGCCGAAAGGGAACTGAAGGACTTGAGAACAAGGATAAGAATTTTAAAACTGAGGCATAACTCATCTGGAAATAAATGTTGGTCAGTAAGCACTGGGGTAATCAATACAAGGTATTTGGTGTCACGTTAGGATAATGGCAATAAGAATTTTGTTTGGCTTTAAGATTACATAAGTGGATGATGGGAAGCTGGCCATAATTACATTGAATTTGTCAAGTCCAGAGCTAATAAAAGCAATTAATTTTTTTTAAAATGTGTAATGAAAAGTAGGCATCACTGGTTCGGCCAGCATTTATTGTCCATCCCCAATTGCCCTTGAGAAGGTGGTAGTGTACTGCTTTCTTGAACTGCTGCACCCCACGTGCTGTTTGAACACACACTGCTGTTAGGAAGAGATTTCCAGGATTTTGACCCAACAACGGTCAAGGAACAGCAATGTAGTTCCAAGTCGGGATGATGTGGGACTTGAGAGGGGAACCTGTAGGTGGTGTTCCTATACACCTGCAACTCTGTCCTTCTAGGTGGTGAAGCTCACAGGTTTAGAAGGTGCTGTCGAAGGAATAATTATGTACTTTTGCCAAGAACTGCAGATAAAGTCTTTGGTACAGGATTCCCATTACAAACCAGCTGTAATCAGAACATATACGCCACATAACCAAACAACTTTAATCTTGCAACAATTTTATAACCACCATGCCTCTGACCTTAACACAGTGAACATCACTGAGCAGCCAGAATTATAAAACTGTAATGTATTTAAAGTGGTGAGGTTGGCAAACACTACACGGTATTCATAATGTCATGCATCTGGAAAATACTGGAGCTGTTTAAATACAGAATAATTTTGTTCTGTCCCTTGGTGTATTTCATTGGCCTGCTAAAAAAACTGCAATAGATTGAATAATTAGTGAACTAAATACTATACATTCCCCTTTCCCTGCGTGTTTGTTGCAACTCCTACTTACTGCAGGAGCAGCTGAACATCAGCAATCTAATGGGGCTGGTTTAGCACAGTGGGCTGAACAGCTGACTTGTAACGCAGAACAAGGCAGCAGCGCATGTTCCATTCCCGTACGGCCTCCCCGAACAGGCACCGGAATGTGGAACTAGGGGCTTTTCACAGTAACTTCATTGAAGCCTATTTGTGACAATAAGCGATTATTATTATTAATATCCTTCACTAAGGTACAGTCTTCAAACTCTTAGAATTCAACTTAGATGAATGCAGGCTGCCACAGCATATATATCGCAACAAAAACAACCTCGACATTTAAGAGGGATATATCCATCTCACTCTTCGAACAGACCTATCCACATATAGTGATACGCCTGCAAGCCAAAATGATCCAGGAACACTGACCAGCAGTACGTTTCTCGGCATTGAGCATATTTACTGTTTGACTTAATTAAACTAGAAGTCACTTTTATCCAAATTAGCTACATTCTTGCAATTTGTCTGTCAGTAATTGAGCTAAAAAAAATACAGCACTATGTGATTGCACAAGTTGTCCAAATGAGGAAATAATAGCTGAACTTCCAATGAGTCACAAAACCAGGTGCTATTTTACTGGAAAATGATCCTAATTAAGTTTTTTTCCCCAAATTATTTAAAAAGTTTCTATCACACTCACCTTTCTATAGCCAGGTACCGGGGTCAGGAACACATTACTCTGTTCTTCCAAGGTCACACTTGAATGTAGTGGGTATACATGCAGCCTACAATCAGAACATCATGTTTTATTTTGAGCTCTTTATGGAGAAGCATGCATTAAGTAAGGCTATCCAGTTTTTGTTAGCTGCACTTGGGCATTGAAGGGAAAGTTAATAAAGTAAAAATATTGGTTTCAATTTTATAACAACATTTTCCAACAACAGCGTCCAAATATACCAACAAGTGACAATGTCTGTTGTTTAGACAAAATGCAGCACAAATGTGACTCAATTTTCAACATTCCTTTCAGGAAAAAAGCTGTAATGTGACAAAGATCCACAAAAAAATGCAGTATTTTTATTAGTATAGTAAAGGACTACAGCAAAGAACAAGGACTAGAGTACTTAACACTGCTGTTGACCTAGCACAACTAAAATGTACTGAGTGGTCTCCTTCTAAGCTGAAGATTTTATAATCAATGGTTCCACTCACTGCTCAGGAATTATTGGGTTTCCAATTATTTCCTCAATTGTTAGTACAGTATACGATATTGCAGCTTCTGTTTTAGCAACCAATTTTGACCCAGATTTTGCTGAAGTAATTACACTGAAACGGACAGCAGCTTTGCTGGCTTTGAAAGCAGACCAAGGCAGGCCAGCAGCACGGTTCAATTCCCGTACCAGCCTCCCCGAACAGGCGCCGGAATGTGGTGACTAGGGGCTTTTCACAGTAACTTCATTTGAAGCCTACTTGTGACAATAAGCGATTTTCACTTCATTTCATTTGGAAATCTGCGCCTGCGCAGAATAATGCAGAAATCCTGAAGTTGCTGTCAGTAATTCTGTCTTCTTAGGAAGTCCCTCAGGATCAAGGATGACTTGCTTCCACTCTGGTTTGATGGGTTCTGATGGTTGTAACGTCTGTCACATACAGGCAGCTAGTGCCTCAAGGGTTAGGTAGATAGGTTGTTTGGAGGTTTGTGCGCTCCCTCTGGCACACCAACTTCACCTATGCACATTCCTGAAGTCTCTCAATTCCTTTGGTGCCTTCCCAAATGAGCATTCTCTATTTTGATCGGTCACAAGCCAGGGTCTTTCAGGAGTTGACAGTATGTTTGACCTCTTCAGGGATGCTTTGAGCCCATCCCGAAAGCATTTCTTCTGTCCTCCTGACAATCTTCTGCAACAACCAAATTCTGAGTAGAGCAGTTGCTTCGGGAGAGTGACGTCTGGCATACGAACAACATGCCTCGCCTAGCGGAGCTGGTTTTTCGTTTTGGTGCCTGCTCTCAGAAACTGAGCTCCAGTTTATTGTCAACTTCTCCAAAGCATTTGAGAAAATGGACCTTTCACCCGGAAAACTACCGTCCTCTTTCAAACAAGCACTGCAAAAATACCCCCCCCCCCAACTCTTTGATAGAGATTATGAGATCCCAGAAAACGTGGACCATTCTCTGCATCTTCAGAGCCTCCTCTTGATGACAGCAGACATGAACAACAAAATTCATCATCGACTCCAATATGCCAGCTCAGCCTTCAGCCAACTGAGGAAGAGAGTATTTGAGGACCAGGAGCTCAATCCTGAGATTAAGGACCTGGTTGCTGGACAGCAGTGATCCCTATGATCCTATATGCTTTGGAGACTTGGGAAAGCTATTGCAGGCACCTCCAAGCACTGGAGAAGTGCCACCCAACAGAAGAAAAAAGTTCCGACCAGTAAGCTTATTTATCGTTTTTTACCGATGCCCATTTTAAGGTATAAAAGACCAATTCGGAAAAGTATTCTTATTTCCCTGTTTTAACTATTTTGGGGGGCAGCTGCTGTTGAGTCACCGGATTTGGAGGATCTTGCAACAGCACTGGTAGTGCAGAAAACCCCCCAGAAGTAGGTACATTAGAACCAACACTGTAGACAGGCCTGGCAAAAAGTTTCCATAATAGTTTATCAGATCTATAAATGAACCGAACTCGGCCACATTCCTGGGCTCCAGAGCTCCTAAATCATTCAAACTTTCCCTTCCACAGGAGATAAGCCTCATGCAGTGATGTAGTCGAGATACTCCATGCCTGGTGCCTGAAAAATGCACTTGCTCTACTTAAGATGCAGTCTTGCCTCGGAAAACCTTATTAAAACTCGATCCAGGTTGCTGAGGTGCTCCCCCTCAGTCCAACCTGAAA
This sequence comes from Scyliorhinus torazame, assembly GCF_047496885.1. Classification (NCBI taxonomy): domain Eukaryota; kingdom Metazoa; phylum Chordata; class Chondrichthyes; order Carcharhiniformes; family Scyliorhinidae; genus Scyliorhinus; species Scyliorhinus torazame. The sequence goes on from NC_092708.1 coordinate 335,353,012, forward strand.
TTAAAGTGTCATCTAAATAGACTGCAGCATGAGGAATATGTTGTGACAGGTTGCCCATTGATCTTTGGAAGTGAGGATACACCAAGCGATTATACTTGAACAACCCTTTATGCATGTTAATAGTCACATACTGTTTTGAATCTTCCTCTAGCAAGAGTTGTTGATAGGTGTGGCTCATGTCCAGTTTTCAAAACGTCTTGCCTCCTGCAAGGATTGAAAACAGATGGTCTATCCTTAGCAACAAGCAAGTGTCCAGCTTGGAAACCGGATTAATGGTAAATTTGTAATCCCCAAATATGCATATAGTGCCATCACTTTTAGGAACAGGACCAATTGGAGCTGCCCAGCATGAAAATTGAATTGACTCAATGATTTCTAGCCTTCGCAGCCACTTCAATTCATCCTCCACTTTGCCTTTCATAGTGTAGGGCACTGTCCTTGGTTTGAAAAAGCGAGGAGTAACCTGTGGATCTATGAACAATTTGACTGTATTACCCTGCAATGTATCTAGTTTGTCTTTGAAAACCTCCGGTATTTCGGAATAACGTCTTGTCACTTGCTTTATTTCACCCCAATTCAACTGAATTTTCCTAAGCCAGTCACACCCTAGTAGACTAGGCCCATGTCCTTTTACTATCACGGGCCATGCTCATGCTTCTTGGCTGTTGTATGCAATATCTACTTCCAACACTCCAAGCAATGGTACAGTTCCACAGGTGTACGTCCAAAGGTTGATTCTTGCCTGAGTAAGAGCTGCTGCCTGCTTAGAGCCCAAATCTTCCTGAAGGTTTCCTCAGTGATTACCAATTCAGAGGTTCATCCACCTCTACCTTGATTTTCTGCCCAATTACCTTCACTGTGGCATAAATAGGCTTTGCACTCCCCTCACTCACATGAAACATGTTACAAGAGGGCTCCTCTACTTCGTTTGAGTTTGCCAACTGATGCGCCGTCGACTGAAGCTTTGTTGCATTTGAAGTTCCCTGCTCAGCATTCGACTTTCTTGAGCACCCTGGCACGTCTTCGCTAAATGCCCCTTCTTGTTACACTGGTGACAAACAGCATCCATAAACATAATGATTTGCATAGTGTGATCTTCCACACCTGAAACACTCCACTGACTTCACTTTTTTACTTGCAATTTATTTCGTTATTTGATGCAGTGCACCTGCCTGTGTGGGCCATTGGCAACCATTTCCATGTCCTGAGATATTTCTAGAGCCTTCTTAAAAGTGTGGTTTCTCCCAACAAACGTCCCTGAATGCTGTCCTCATTAATGCCACAAACTAGTCTGTCCCAAAGCATGACTTTCAAACCTGCAACAAAGTTAGCCAAAAACTGTCCCATCTTCTGAAAAATGACAATAGAATTTGAAACATTGTACAGTTCTGAGCGTTTAGGATTGTGGGTGATTCTGACCAAGTGTAACTAAAAGCGTAAATTAAATGCCCCATTTCCATGGTGTAGCTAAATTTCTCACTAGCTTGCAAGTTTGCTACTCTCACACACTCGGGAGAATTGAGCACTTTCTAGCCTCATCTCCAATCCCATTTGCCAAGAGTATTCCAACCTTTCCACATATTCATTCCACTTCTTGTTGTCTTCACAAAGTCACTGATAAACCCAAACATAGCCACAGTGCTGCTAACTTGTGTTCCGTCGGTAAACTTCGCAAAACTTTGTGCTGAAACCTGTTTTTTTTTCTAATTCTCATCGGCAAAAAGATGTGTAACTTGACCACAAAAAGGTGGTCGAAAGTAAGTTAATCTTCTTTGATATATAAAAATAACGACAAAAAAAAAAAAAAAAAAAAAACAGGATCAGTTAGTTAAACATCAAAATAACCGTAACATAATAGAATTAGAACTAATGGCAGTTAAATTTGAATATACACAGGTAACAAAAATTAATGTCACAGTACTTATCGATGACAGCAGAAAATATTTTAATAAGATGATGCATAATAATAACACTATAACAAGCACCAACCACTGTATATGGCCTTTTCTGACCTCTTAAAAGCCCCAGATTCTCAACCACAAAGGCTTATAGTATATCCCCTTCAAATTGTGTTTCCCTCAAATGCTTCACCATACTCCACAATGAGATGCTGCACTATTGAGGTTTCCCTAAACTGTAATCTCTATTGCAATCTTGATTTAATTAAAACATGTGCTTTTATGCTATTCATCTCAGTAAAAAAAACAGACTGATTGCGAACATAACTCCTGTTACATGCCAAGATATTTCCTGGATTTGGCAGCAGATTTAAACTGCTTTTCAGTGAAGGGAAAACCGTACCACAGAAATTGCTGAATTTCTGTAGGTAGCTTTCTTTGAGGTCAGTGTTGAGCACTCTTTCTTCAATATTGACAAGATCCAAATCATTATGTTAACATTGAAAACCCCTTTCAGTGTCACTGACAGGTGTAATATAAATGCAGATAACTAGTGACACTTTTATAATTAATTTTGACATACATGGAGTGAGAGATGGGACTACAAATGTCTGTGCATGCCTTGTTACTGTATTTTAAAACAGCCAACTGGCTTGAGGCATTCCCTTTCAAATACATCTATTCCTGATGGGACACTTAAAGAAAACGTAAGAGCAAGCATTTGTTATTCAAAGTGCTCCTTCTTTAGAAGGAATCAACAACCTTGCAAGAAATTTTGTGCAGGGGGGTTGGGTTAGACTGCTGACAGGGAGGGGACTTTTAAGCTGGTGGAGGAGGAGAGTTGATGGTGGTGGCTGCCTGGGGGTGGGCCAGGTGAAGTATGGGGCATGGGCCAAGGATGGCTCAGGAGAGGTTATGGCTGACCAGCAGGGGAGAGGGGTAGGGTGCCCCCGACTAGGCTGGTCACGTGGAACGTTCACGGGCTAAATGGGCCGGTCAAAAGGACCCGTGTGTTCACACATTTGAGGCAATTGAAGGTGGACGTGGCCATGTTGCAGGAGACGCATTTGAAGGTGCGAGATCAGGTTAGGTTGAGGAAGGGATGGGTCAGACAGGTGTTACATTCGGGATTGGACTTTAAAACGAGGGGGTGGCAATCCTGATCAATAAAAGGGTGGCATTTGAGGTGGGGAAGGTAGAGGCGGACCCGTGGGGTAGATTCATCATGGTTAGTGGGCAGCTGGAGGGAATGGCCGTGGTATTGGTGAATATATATGCCCCAAACTGGGACGATGTTGAGTTCGTTAGGAGGGTGCTAGGGAAGATCCCGGACCTGGATTCACATCGACTGATTATGGGGGGGGGAGACTTTAACACAGTCCTGGATCCGAGGTCCGGAAAGGTGTCAGCTATGGCAGGAGCTAAGGGAGGTTATAGAGCACATGGGAGGGGTGGACCCTGGAGGTTTGGGAGGCCAAGGAGTAAGAAGTTTTCTTTTTTTTAATATAAATATTTTATTAAAGTATTTGCAGAATTTTATCATAACACAAACAACATGGTAAAATAGACATTTCCCACCAACCCATTCTGTACATCCCTTAACCATATTGCACCATCCACCCCCCCCTTCAGTATGCTGCTTCTGCTGACATTTTAATTTTCCCAGAGAAAGTTGACGAACGGCTGCCACCTCCGAGAGAACCCCAGCATTGACCCTCTCAAGGCAAACTTTATTATCTCCAGCTTGAGAAACCCAGCCATGTCACTGACCCAAGTCTCCACACTCGGGGGGCTTCGAGTCCCTCCACACTAAAAGGATCTGTCTCCGGGCTACAAGGGAGGCAAAGGCCAGGACGCCAGCCTCTTTCACTCCCTGAACTCCCGGGTCTTCTGACACATCAAAGATCGCCATCTCTGGTCTCGGCACCACCCGCGTACCTAGCACCTTGGACATTGCCTTCGCAAACCCCTGCCAAAACCCTCGAAGCTTCGGCCATGCCCAGAACATGTGGACATGGTTTGCTGGGCTTCCCGCGCACCTCACACATCTATCTTCTACCCCAGAAAACCTACTCATCCTCGCCGCCGTCAAGTGTGCCCGGTGTACCACTTTAAACTGTATTAGACTGAGACTGGCACATGATGAGGAGGAATTAACCCTGCTTAGGGCGTCCGCCCACAGACCCGCCTCTAACTCCCCACCTAGCTCCTCCTCCCACTTGCCCTTCAGCTCCTCCACCGGGGTTTCCTCCGCCTCCAACTACTCCTGATAGACATCGGACACCTTCCCCTCCCCCACCCAGATACCAGAGATTGCTCTGTCCTGTATCCCCCATGGCGGTATCAGCGGTAAAGCCAACACCTGTTTCCTCAGAAAGTCCCGCACTTGCAAATATCCGAAACCACTCCCCGGCGTCAGCTTGAACTTGTCCTCCAGCGCCTTTAGACTGGGAAAACTCCCGTCAATTAAAAGATCACCCATCCGTCTAATTCCTGCTCTCTGCCAGCCCCAGAACCCGCCATCTATCCTGCCCGGTGCGAACCTGTGGTCATTGCAAATCGGGGTCCAGACGGACGCACCCTTTACCTTCTTGTACCTCCTCCATTGCCCCCAGATCCTCAGTGCCGCCACTACTACCGGACTTGTGGAGTATCGGGCCGGCGAGAACGGCAGAGGTGTCGTTACCAGTGCTCCCAAACTGGTGTCTTTACATGACGCCGCCTCCATCCGCTACCATGCCGACCCCTCCCCCACCACCCACTTCCTAATCATTGCTATATTCGCCGCCCAGTAGTAGTTGCAGAAGTTCGGCGGCGCCAACCCACCCTCCCCCCGACTGCGCACCAACAACATTTTCTTCACTCACGGGGTTTTATTCGACCATACAAAGCCCCAAATAGTCTTATTCACCCGCATAAAAAAGGCCTTAGGGATGAAGATGGGGAGGCACTGGAAGACAAACAAAAATCTGGGGAGAACCGTAATTTTCACGGTCTGTACCCTCCCCTCCAACGAAAGCGGGAGCATATCCCATCTTTTAAAGTCCCCTTCCATTTTCTCTACCAGCCGGGTTAGGTTGAGCCTGTGTAATGCCTCCCATTTCCGAGCCACCTGTATTCCCAGGTAGTGAAAGTTCCTCTCTACCATCCTGAGCGGCAGCTCCTTCAGTCTCCTCTCCTACTACACCCGATCAAAAGCCTGCTCAGCGTCCAATCGCAACCACCACCTCCGCCTCCTCTCCTTCCGAGGGCATCATAATTATATTTAAAAGCCTCCGGATGTTAGCATTGAGCTGTCTGCCCTTAACAAATCCAGTTTGGTCCTCCCCTATCACCCCCAGGACACAGTCTTCTATTCTGGTGGCCAAAATCTTAGCCAGCAGCTTGGCATCGACGTTCAAAAGCGAAATCGGCCTATATGACCCACATTGCTCCGGGTCCTTCTCTCGTTTAAGAATGAGTGAAATCGAGGCCTGCAACATCGTTGGGGGGAGGATCCCCCTCTCTCTAGCCTCATTAAAGGTCCTCATCAGCGGCGGGCACAACACCTCTGAGAATTTCTTTTAAAATTCTACCCAGTAACTGTCCGGCCCTGGAGCCTTGCCCGGCTGCATGCCCTCCAGTCCTTTAACAATTTCCTCTGCCTCAATCGGGGACGCCAGCCCCTCCACCAGGTCCTCCTCCACCCTCGGAAACCTCAACTGATCTAAGAATCGCTTCATCCCTTCTGCTCCAGCCGGGGATTCCGACTCATATAATTTGCTATTAAATTATTTTAAAACGTTGTTCGCCCCCCGTGGGTCCAAGACCATGTTACCCTCCCTATTCCTTACTCCCCCAATCTCCCTGGCCATCTCTCTCTTCCTAAGCTGGTGCGCCAGCATCCTGCTCGCCTTTTCCCCATATTCTTAGACCGCCCCCCCCCCTTGCCCTCCTCAACTGCTCCACCGCTCTCCCCGTGATCAACAACTCAAACTCTGCCTGTAGCTTCCGGCGCTCCCTCAGGAGCCCAACGTACGGGCCTCCGCATATCTCCTATCCACTCGAAGTATCTCCTCCACTAATCTCTCCATCTCTACTCGTTCCACCTTTTCTCTATGGGACCAAATTGAAATTAGTTCCCCTCTTGCAACTGCCTTCAGAATCTCCCAAACCGTCACTGCTGATACCTCTCCAATATCATTTGTTTCCAGATAATTCTGGATGGACTTATTCACCCGCCCGCAGACCGCTGAGAAAGGAGTTTTCATTCTACTCCCATGTGCATAAGGTGCAGATGACACAAAGGTTGGTGGAATTGCGGATAGCGATGAGGACTGTCAGAGGATACAGCAGGATTTAGATTGTTTGGAGACTTGGGCGGAGAGATGGCAGATGGAGTTTAATCCGGACAAACGTGAGGTAATGCATTTTGGAAGGTCTAATGCAGGTAGGGAATATACAGTGAATGGTAGAACCCTCAAGAGTATTGAAAGTCAAAGAGATCTAGGAGTACAGGTCCACAGGTCACTGAAAGGGGCAACACAGGTGGAGAAGGTAGTCAAGAAGGCATACGGCATGCTTGCCTTCATTGGCCGGGGCATTGAGTATAAGAATTGGCAAGTCATGTTGCAGCTGTATAGAACCTTAGTTAGGCCACACTTGGAGTATAGTGTTCAATTCTGGTTGCCACACTACCAGAAGGATGTGGAGGCTTTAGAGAGGGTGCAGAAGAGATTTACTAGAATGTTGCCTGGTATGGAGGGCATTAGCTATGAGGAGCGGTTGATTAAACTCGGTTTGTTCTCCCTGGAACGAAGGAGGTTGAGGGGCGACCTGATAGAGGTCTACAAAATTATGAGGGGCATAGACAGAGTGGATAGTCAGAGGCTTTTCCCCGGGGTCAATTACTAGGGGGCATATGTTTAAGGTGAGAGGGGCAAGGTTTAGAGTAGATGTACGAGGCAAGTTTTTTTACGCAGAGGGTAGTGGGTGCCTGGAACTCGCTACCGGAGGTGGTGGTGGAAGCAGGGACGATAGTGACATTTAAGGGGCATCTTGACAAATACATGAATAGGATGGGAATAGAGGGATACGGACCCAGGAAGTGTAGAAGATTGTAGTTTAGTCGGGCAGCATGGTCGGCACGGGCTTGGAGGGCCGAACGGCCTGTTCCTGTGCTGTACATTTCTTTGTTCTTTGTTGTTCTTTGTGTACTCCCGGATAGATTTCTTTGTGCTGGTCATTGGTAAGATTTTAGAGTCTGTTATTAAAGATGAGATCGTAAAGTACTTGGAAGTGCATGGTAAAATAAGACTAAGTCAGCACGGCTTTGTCAAAGGCGAGGTCGTGTCTGACAAATCTGTTAAGAGTTCTTTGAGGAGGAAACAAGGAAGTTAGACAAAGAAGAACCAGTGGACGTGATTTATTTAGATTTCCAGAAGGCCTTTGACAAGGTGCCGCATAGGAGACTGTTAAATACGTTTAAAAAGCCCATGGTGTTAAGGGTAAGATCCTGGCATGGAATGAGGATTGGTTGACTGGCAGAAGGCAGAGAGTGGGGATAAAAGGGTCTTTTTCAGGATGGCAGCCGGTGACTAGTGGTGTGCCTCAGGGGTCTTTGCTGGGACCACAACTTTTCACAATATACATTAATGATCTGGAAGAAGGAACTGAAGGCACTGTTGCTAAGCTTGCAGATGATACAAAGATCTGTAGAGGGACAGGTAGTATGGAGGAAGCAAGGAGGCTGCAGAGGATTTGAACAAGCTAGGAGAGTGGGCAATGAAGTGGCAAATGAAATACAATGTGGAAAAGTGAGAGGTTATGCACTTTGGAAGGAGGAATTTAGGCATAGACTATTTACTAAATGGGGAAATGCTTAGGAAATCAGAAGCACAAAGGGACTTGGGAGTCCTTGTTCATGATTCTCTTAAGGTTAACGTGTAGGTTCAGTCGGCAGTTAAGGCAGCAAATGCAATGTCAGCATTCATGTCAAGAGGGCTAGAATACAAGACCAGGGAGGTACTTCCGAGCCTGTATACGGCTCTGGTCAGACCCCATTTGGAGAATTGTGAGCGGTTTTGGGCCCCGTTTCGAAGGAAGGATGTGCTGTCCTTGGAAAGGGTCTAGAGGAGGTTCACAAGAATGATCCCTGGAATGAAGAACTTGTCGTATGAGGAACGGTTGAGGACTCTGGGTCTATACATGTTGGAGTTTAGAAGGATGAGGGGGGATCTTTTGAAACTTACAGGATACTGCGAGGCCTGGATAGAGTGGACATGGAGAGGATATTTCCACTTGTAGGAGAAACTAGAACCAGAGGACACCATCTCAAATGAAAGGGACGATCCTTTAAAACAGAGATGAGGAGGAATTTCTTCAGCCAGAGGGTGATGAATCGGTGGAACACTTTGTCGCAGAAGGCTGTGGAGGCCAAATCACAGTGTCTTTAAGACAGAGATAGATCGGTTCTTGATGAATAAGGGGATCAGGGGTTATGGGGAGAAGGCAGGAGAATGGGGATGAGAAAATATCAGCCCTGATTGAATGGCGGAGCAGACTCGATGGGCCCAGTGGCCTAATTCTCCTCTTTTGTCTTCTGGTCTTTAGGAGCTGGCAACGGGCAGGGATTGAGACATTTGGTAATCTCTTCATTGAATAGGGTTTTACGAGGCTGGATAGATGAGAGGAGGAGTTCGAGTTACCGGCTGGGAACGGATTTCGGTACCTACAGGTACAGGACTTTGTCCGGAGGCAGGTTCCAAGCTTCCCTTGCCTCTCTCCGAGGGGACTGCAGGATAAGGCGATGTCAAAAACAGGGGTTGGGGAGATGAGGGTCCCGGAAATATATAAGGAATTGATGGAGTGGGAAGGCGCCCAATTGGGGAGGTGAAGAGGAAGTGGGATGAAGAGTTGGGAGGGGAGTTGGAAGTCGAGCTATGGGAAAAGCCCTCGAGGAGAGTCAATTCATCCTTGTCGTGTACCAGGCTTAGCCTGATCCAGTTCAAAGTAGTCCATAGGGCTCATATGACTGGCCCAGATGAGTAGGGTTTTTGAGGAGATGGAGGACAGATGTGAGAGGAGCGGGGAAAGTCCAACGAATCACGTCCATATGTTTTGGGCGTGTCCGAAGCAGAGGAGATTCTGGCAGGTATTTGCGGACGTCATGTCAGAGGTCCTAGAAGGGAGGGTTACTCAGAGTCCAGAGATAGCAATATTTAGGGTGTCGGAAGATCCGCGGGCCCAGGAGGGGAGAGAGGCCGACGTACTGGCTTTTGCCTCTCTGGTGGCCCGGAAACGGATTTTGCTGGGATGGAGGGACTCGGAGCCTCCAAAGTCAGGGACGTGGGTCAGCGACATGGCAGGGTTTCTCAGGCTGGAGAAGATTAAGTTTGCCTTAAAGGTTCATTTCAGGTGTGCGCTTGGAGGTGGCAACCATTTGTCGACTTCTTGAAGGACAACTGCCGTGAGCAGAAAGGGGGGGGGGGCGGGGGGAGGCATGGCATTGTAGAATAATGCCATTACCTATCTAATCTAATATACGGGCAGTCAGGAGGTAGGACGGGGTTCATTGTGATGTTGCGTGTGTCGGACCGCTCTGTTGTTTAGAATGTTCAAATGTTTAAAGTATAAATGCTTCAAAAAAATGTTTTCTTAAAAAAAAAGAAATTTTGCGGAGAAAATTGCTGTGTGATAGGGAAACAGCAGGGAAGTAGCACTAATAGCCTAGTGTTCTTCAGACCCAGCACTGATACAATAGGCCAAGTGGCATCCTCCTGTATTGTGAGATTCTGCTATTTTAACTTTTCAAATGTTATCAACTAGGAGCCGTCCTGATGACTGCAGTAATAAATTACAACAGTGGGACTAATAGGTCACACCAGATTACTCAATTACCTACAACGAGGGAATATGACTTGAAACAGATATCAGATGCAGTAGCCATCAAATTCTAGAAAATTGCACAATTTGCTTTTTGACTAAAGTCAGGTTTTATTAATTTGCAATTATACATGGCCTTTAACAGTGAAAAACATTCCAAGTTGCTTCAAAGACATGAGGAAAACGGAAGCAACAGTTAGATGACCAAACACACTTTCAGAGGTTTTACTTCTCTGTTGCATACATTAGAGAGATTAAACCACAATAGGCAGTGCCTTACCTCTTCTGAACCATAGAGGTGAGGACTTCATGAAGATGATTTATTTCTGCCAGGCCTAAAGAGAGGAGACATTAGAGGTGAAGAATAAAGAAAAGTGGCAGGAGACCAGGAGAATGCATCAATGTAGATTTTTAAGAAAATGTATCTAATTTCAGCTATATTGCACATCTCACTTTTCTGCAAAAGAAACAAGAACAAAAGAAATAATTCTGAATATGTAAAGTAATTCTCAACTTTCTTTTGAAACTTTAGAATATTAAAAGGCACCTGTATTTACAAACATCTGAAATTTGATCTTACCATTATCGACAATATAAAATAGAAAGAATTAGATCGGGAATCATAGAGAAACGTGCAATTTTCGAGTACATGCTACAGATATCCTGGTAAAGAAATCAGAAACAAGTCTGCACTTAAAATGATTCTGGCTGACAATAGTCACAGGCAGAAGATGGGAACTGTGCTGCATGCAGGCATTTTGGGTTGATAAACAATACT